>NC_135369.1:130968264-132168264 GCF_049243985.1 Paroedura picta
GTTATGGAATATAAGCTCTTCCTCTCCTCTGCCTTTTCCTTTATGGAAGAAATATGGAGTATGGATGCAATTGGACAGTGAGAACCCAGGTTGCCACGAGAAATGTGCTGGGAAGCTGATGAGCCTAGCTAAGTAAAGTGTGGGTGACTGTAAGTCGCTTTAGGACTCTTTTGGATAGTAACAAGTGGGGTACAAAAAACAGCTGCTATCATTATACAAATTATTATGTGGGCATGAGAAAAATTTTGTTGATATTCACAAATAATTTTCCTATAGGTAAAGGAAGTATATGTGAAGTTCAGGGTATGTGTCTTCCTCTCCCTGCAACAGGCACACCCTGTGAGGTGGGTGAGGCTGAGAGAGCTCTGAGAAATGTGACTGGCCCAAAGTCCCCCATCTGGCTGCATGTGGAGGGAGTGGGCAATCAAACCCCATTCTCCAGATTAGCAGCTGCTGCTCTTAACCACTATGCCACAGTTGCTCTACTACAGCGTACTGCTGTAAAGATTGCTGGGTAAGATTTCTAGGAGGAACTCCGCAAAGTATATTGATGTTCTGAAGTATACAAGGACAATTGATATTTTAGAAGTTACGCCTCTCTGTATCTTTAATTTTGAGTGTAGCGCCAGAATTTCAACAACCATAAAATACCACATCTCTGAGTCTTTCCACTTCACTGGTTTCATTGGTATCTTGAGAGGGGTAACTTCAGAATCGGAACTTTTTCAACGAGGATAGCATTCTCCATTAACAAAAGCATAAGAAACAATATTTTCTCTATTTAATACCATAGCAGGTTCAGTTAAACCATTCCCCACATTTATCTCATGCACATTTGTATGCTTAGCATTCATACAGCTTAGATTAAAGTAAAGGACAAGACTGCCATTCTTAACACAAGCAGTCAAGAGTGAATGTGGTGTGACAAAGGTCAGTAATAACTACAGTAATACCAGAGTCCCACTTATTGTCAGCATTCATTTTAAAAACAACAACAACAAATAACCCTGCTTGGCAGCTATACAAGTATGTACAGATTGGCTATTGAGGCCAGTGGCATTCCCCCACCAGGGGCACCCTGGCCCTAAGCCAGGGAAGCCCCTCTCCCCCATTCAATTGCTCCTTGTTGGCCACAAGCAACTGGCCTGCCAGTTCAACCAAATACATTCTTTTGTTCAGTTCCACTACAACTCAAGATGGGTGCCTGTGACTCAGCTCCATTTCGGCAGGCAAAATGCCAAATGCCTGCAATTTTGGCTAGCTGCCTGCATGTTAGGGAACACTTCTTCCTGGGAGCAAAACATTTTATGAGATGCAGTTGTCAAGTGCCTTTCTAAATTCAGGCAACTTCTGCAAGGAGCACATCTGGAAAGTTAAATAAACAGCATGAATGAGTTGGGATTCATTAGCAGGAAGCCCATGATTGTGCCCATAATCATTTACTTTTTGATTTGTGCAAGCCAGCTGTAGAGTACACAAATAACAAAACAAAATTCCACAATAATATTCAAGTATGTAAATGAGAACATCATACATTCCAAAGCAGAGTTATACCTTTAGGTCCACTGAATTCAATGGTCTTAGAAAGCTATAATTCTGCTTCTGCAGTGTAAGCTATGCAAGTGGCAGGAGAAATAATTCAGTCTAACTGTTCACATTTTCTTATTGTATAACGTAGGTTACCTCAACACAGTATATTATACATTTGTTTATTGTTATGCATTTATGTCTCACCTTTTGAGTTTATGAAAATCCCAAGGCGATTAATAACAATTAATTAAAAGAATCCTACTAAATGAAAGCAAAACAAAAAACTAAACAGCCGCACTTTCAAAATGTAACAGTTGCTATGGAGGAATGAAGCTGACTATAAAATCAAAAACAGAAAAATCAAACAGGAAAATAATTAGTCATCATGGGCTTTCCTTGAAAGATTTTTTTTTCATCTAGTGCTGGAAAGCCAATAAAGGGGGAAGCATAGCCACTTCCTCTTGGGACTGTCAAGGCCTCCACTGAGATGGTCCTCTTTCACACAGACAACATAGTCAAATCTTAATGTGTAGGTGGTAGGCATGACAGAGCTATGTTGGATATCATGGAGGAGGATCTAGTGACTCTTGTAATAGAGAGATGATCAAGCAGAGTAGCTAAGAGAGTTCCAGTTTAAATTTACCTCAGCAATTAACTATGGGGCTTCTAGCTTCCGTCTAAAATATGGGGGATAATAATATAGGCTATTTAGCAGAGGGATGTCAAAGATTAAGTATTTATAGAAATAGTCTAAATGCATTTCCACAGAAACATTGGAAAGGAGTAGCGTAGTGAAAGCAAATACCAATTTGTATTCTATCTGGCCACATTAGGAACTGGGAATAAAGGTGTCTATAAACCATGCAGTATTCATAGACTGGTGAGCAATCCATTGGCCCTGGATTTCAACCTGGCACACATACCGGAGAAGGCACATGTCTTAAGTATGGATGTAAATTCCTCTTCCTACACTCGCCATGCCCATTAAAAGGGAAATCCTTCCATGTCAAGTCAGTCTCTCTACCAAATTAGCTTCATTGGGAGACCATGCCAAAGCCACTGCCTCTCAGCCTAACGTACCTCATGGAGTTGTTGTGAGGCTAAGAAGGGCTGTGGTACACCCTCTGGACAAAGGGCAAGCCACAAACTTTATACATAAAACCTTCTTTTCCTTTCTCTAGACCATTTCAGTAACTACATAATCTGATATCTGATTGCAGATGAACACTTGGAACATTTTATGAGCTACCAAGGCAAGCATACTGCACAGCACCACAGGAGACTGGAGGTAGTGCCGGTAGCTGCTTGAACATTCATGCATTTCCTGATCAGCAGGTTGCAGTAGCCAATTTAGGTTTTCTTTTTCTTAAGGCCTTGGTGGATGGATTATTATTAAGGCTGTTATTTTGTAGGATACAGTCTGACACAAATATGTTTCTTCTCCCCCCCCCCTCCCCCAGACTACTGTAAAAGAACAACTTTCCTTTTCTTATTGGATCCTGATATACATACATTGTCCGGAAGTGCAGGAATCATGCAGATACCCTTGTTCTCTAGTTGTTATATCATCAAGACTAGAGTCCAACCATCAAGATATGTTATTAATTCCAAGGGTCAGAACTTTGGCAGATTGGAAGTACTTTGAACAACAGAATGCTAAATATTTATACTAGACCACTATCTGCCCAACCTTAACTATATTTAGTCAGGGTTCTGATTTCATGGGGTTTATTTTCCAGGAAGTATATTAATGTTTGAGTTAACCATCAGATTTTGCAAGGGAAAAAATCCTCATATGATTCTGACTCTCTTCAAAGGAAATCGATACCTATCTTAATAGTTAGACAGGCACAACTCAAAATTACCATCATATTCTAAGCTTGTCTCCTTTGTAAGCACAGAACCATAGGTAGTAGTCCACACAAACATAATGGCTTTGTCCAGACATTGCAGGGTGGCCTTTGATTCCCCTGGGCCACCTGGGAACTAAGCTGCCTTTGCACAACCCTCTTTGAATCTGGGCCATTTTCTCAGCAGTTTAAAACAGACATGCAGTGGCTCTTTAATGACATCATCTCTGAATTGTTCTCCCTTTTAACACAAATCTTGTGTGTAATTCAAAATTTGATCCAGGGTAAATTAGATGAGACAACATTACTGTAGGAAACTGAGTCAAAATTAATACACTGAAGTAAGCTCGCATTCTTAAAATGAAACTGAAGCTCACAGAACAGAGATAGACAGAGATGCATCACACACATAGGTATGACCTTTAACACAAATTTATAGATTATGGGTGATGGTAGCAATGATCTATTACCATGTTCAAATGGAAAATTTAAAATGAATCAACACAGTTGTATAATGCATTTGAAAAAGGGTCGTACACTGTGCATATACCATTCAGGCCCATTGTTGGTTACAAAGACCATCACACAGGATCCATTGATGGACACATCCATTTCCAAGACTGTGGATTGTTCTCGGGATCAACTCAGAGATAGTTCTCATTACAACAAAATTATTTCATGTGTACATGCTCAAACATCACAACATCCATGTGGGATACTGAATCAGAACTAGTTCTATGTGATTTGTTTAAGGCACTGGCAATTATTTACACACAGGGAATGCCAGCTACAAAGAGAATATCTTAAAAGATGGAAGTAGGACCAAAGATTAGGTTCGCTCTGAAAGGCGCTCAAAGAAAACAATGACTTGACACTTGTGCCTCTAAAAGCCAAACCTTGAATTAAGACAGAATTAATACCTCTTAATACAAAATTATATCATTTAGAATTTACAGCAGCTGTAAATTGTAATCAGAGGACCATCTGTTTATCCATTGCTGTTCTCAGCTGTGTGTTATCTCAAAAGTGGCACCATCACCTAGTTACTTTTATTTATTTGTTTGTTCGTTCAGGGAGTGGGGCCTTTCACACAGTGATTATAGGATCCTGAAGGTTCTTCAAGTTAGCACTTGAAAGCTTTTAGGCTGGACCATACGTAGTCAGCATAGCTTCAGACTTGGTACAGCCCAGAGGTGTTTGTTCCATGAATGATTACAGAGCAGTTTCAGGCCTTCAGCTTTCTTGCCATACAGTGGTTTGCTTCATGTCAATACCTGTGCACACAAAGCCAGCAGCTATGCATACAGCATACAATCCTGTGTAGAAGTGAGAAGCAGTCTTCTTGTCCCTAAAATACTTTGACAGAACTAAATACACACCAAGCACAGATTCTGCTATTGAGAGCCAGCTTGGTTAGGCTATACCTCTCTATACCCTTCCCCACTGTGAGATAAATTTTCCCTCCAAAATGAAGCTCTCAGTCCCACTCAGTCCCTATTCAATCTCCTTTGTTTTGTTCAACCCTGGGAAGGGGTATAGTCATCTTTTATTACAACACTTCAGCCAGAATAGCACTGAGACTTTTTCAAAAAAACATGTAAAAGATTTTATTTACGAAGAGGTAAGGGACATTGGAATGGAGAAAATACTTTTCTTTTTACAAAGTTGTTTACAGTTTATAGTTCTTAAGTTACAGGCTGTTCTTAGTTCTTCAAAAGCTTTTTTTAATCAATGTTAATATTCTTTTTTAATTGAGTGATTTCCTTAGTATGTTTATTCACAAAATACCTTGCTTTCACTTTGATCTTAGTGTTTGGAGTTCACCTGAACTTCCCTCGTTCTTAGAAAATGGACACTCTCAGCTTGTGCCACAACTTTCTATCTTCTTGGACAAATGAGTATTCCACTACCTTCTGAGGTGAATACAGCTCGATTTCACACAAACACACCTTGGGAAATACACTCCCAGTTTCCCCTTACAACTAAGCAGGTTTTACCTTCTCTTCCCTAGAAGGTTTCACCTCACACTTTGGCTTAATTTTGGAGCAAACACCTGTCTTCCCAAATTCTTTTACTGCTAAATGACTGCTCTTGTTAACCAGACACAGCGTGGATTAGTTCTGACCCAAGATCTCTGCCTTTTCACTAGATAATCTCTTCAGGGAAGTGTTTCAGCTAAGCATCCATCAGACTCCTCTCTCTGACCAATCTCAGCCGGTATAACAACTCCTACTCAGCTGTGGCTAGCCAGTCACAGGCCCAGAGCCTATTGCCTTGGTTCAAACAGCCTAGTGATGTTTTTCTAAATCCACATTATCTATAGCTGTTGTTACAGCACTCGGATCCTCCACTTCCAAGTGCTGTTTGTCACAGAGGCGATTAAAAAAATGCCCAAAAGATGCCCAATCATGATTGAGTCTGTGTGTTTCAAGATGAGGGCATTCTTCTCTCCCCCCCCCCCAACCCATTCATACATCTTTCTGAGTATGATATTGGGGAAGCTTCTATTCTCCACACCCAACTTCTGATACTTTTCGTGGAGCTTGGTATTATATTGGTATTATATTGTTTATAGAGTTATTGTGTATAGGCAAATATCCTTTTTTGTATGGGATTCCCAGACTCCACCTAATTTGAATCAATAGTTACCACCTATGCTTATAATACTGAAGAATCCTCTGAAGTACATTTTGGCAGTTTGGCTCAACATTCTACTTCTTCCTCAAGAATGTGAATCTTTCCAATAGTTATTTAGGATAAATTTGGCCTTTGAGAGTTTGTTGAGATACTAATTTACTTCATGCAGATTGGGAATGAGTATTGAAAATAAATTTAAAACAGTTTAAACATTACTGCAACTACTACAAGATTTGGCTGTCTGAGCAATTGTTTGCTAAATTTGATTTAGGCTTGATGGTTTTCATCCCCACTAACACACAGGAAGATTACAATCATTTGGGCCCTTAGGAGGGGGCAAATTGGGACTTTTTCCCGTGTCTCAGCAAGCTGAAGACACTGAGAAAGTCCCAAGAGGAGGGACTGATGCCTTGGTGGTAAAGAAAATGATTGCAACCTTCTGATTGATCATATAGTTATTAGGGATTGGCTATAATTTTACATTCTGTCCTGGTTCAAGTCTTTGGTTCTTACCAGGCAGAGAAAACGGCCTATTCCTCTCTAGAATATAGTTTTTAATATGCTCTCTCACAAAAACCAAAGTTTATTTTATAACTGAGATAGTCCTTCTCAAGGCTAGAGAAATGGAAGAAGAGTGTTTCACTATTGTTAATGTAAATAATTGGAGGTTGGGGGGAAAGCATGCGAGCAGCTTTTTGGACCTGTCAACCATTCCTGGAAGGCTGGCGTAAGGGCTATAGGGAATTCCCAGGAGGTGGAGTGGGGAGGTAGAGACCCCAGGCTATTGGCTCATCCTGCAAGGGCATAATCTTTCCCAGCCTCTAAGAACAGGGTACTTAACACTATGTTATCCTATTGTGCTCTGTGCAGGTTTGGGAACTTCCCTGTGTCTATATTTCTTCTGCAGTAAAAATATTAAAAAGTTTTTCTCTCAGTGTGATTCATTGGGGGTGAGCAAAAGTACCCTAATTTGGCCATTTGGCTATCAAGTATCCAAAATAGTTGTGGACTATGTGTGGGCACTTCAGCACTTGAAAAGGCATTTTTTTTTGGGGGGGGGGTGACCAGAGGACCTCACCCTTCAGTTCTTTAGCCCTCACAATATTTTTAAATCCACAGACCTGCAGATGCAGCCACAACTAGTTGGACCTACACTGCATCTGAAGAAGTGGGTTCTAGTCCACAAAAGTTTATGCCAGAATAACATGTATTAGTTATCTTATGGCATGATTATCATGACAATTTAGATTTAGTATTGTCATTGGAAAAAAATAGTAATTTTTTTCAACACTCTAAAACTCATATGCATTCTCATTTAGCCTTCTGAGAATTTGAGAGATTTTCTTAAACTCTCCAAAAGCCTCTTTTTTATTACAAGAGCATATTTCACAATATACTATGAAACACAGAAACTATCTACTGAAGGAATAGCTGTTACCCACAACTCAGCACTAGTTCCTTCTAACATTTCTATAGCCAAACACCACTAGATGCTCAAAAAATCAGATAAATATTTTCCTTCTAACTGCCTAAACCTGAATATAGATTTGGTATGAGTCATCATTTTAGTGATGAAATTATTTATGCCTAGGCAATACCAGCATCCGCTCCAGGGTCCTGCCCCTGGGAAAAGAGAAGAGGAGAGACACCATTAAATTTGTGGTTGACACTTATTGGAAGCTCAACCAGTGGCTCATGCCTTGGGGGGAATACTAAATCAGTTATTCCTGTGCATGCATGCGCATATGCAACATGGCTGCATATGGCACTGCCAATGTCACATGGATTAATGTGCTACAGTAACCAAAGAGTAGTATTCCTCATCAGCTTTTCTATTATGTACCCTTCCCCCAATTTGGGTCAATTTCCTTTTCCATTCCCAATACCTTTTTGCTCTGTTGTTGTCCTTTAAGCCACGGGATGGGGATTTGTCAAAGTCAATGAGCACTTTATTAAAGGGAGAGTGCTCAGTAATGAACAATTCAGCTATTTAATGAGATTCCGTAGCTCTGTCTCCAGCCTGTATATCAAGTTTCACTTCTATAAAGCACCCTGACACTAATCCTCTGGCATGCCCAATCTTCACCCTGGGCTGAATATTAGATTCTTCCATGGTATATTGCATTCCCAGGATAACCTTAGCAAAAATGATGAACTTAACTGTACTTGAGGCAACAGAGCAGGTCTGATTTGATTTTCATGTATTGGGTTGACTATAGGGGAATTACTTATTTACTAAGATAAAGCAAAAATAGTTTCTTATTTGCCCACTCAAAGTTTAAATTGGCAGTTATTTGTGTGTGCCTTAATTCTTTCTGGAGGACCAGGAATATATATATATATATATTATACTCACACTGCCCAGAGCAGTAAAATAGCTTAAATATTCTATGTAACTGCATTAGTAACCGTTAGAGAGGCAATTATAACACCTAAAATGGACAGTGTAGAGTTTGTTGCCATTCAAAAAGCAGCACATTAACCTCTGCTGTATACAGTGGTAGCTGCAGCAAGTGTGACAGGAAAGAGCAGACTGTCTTTCATAAAATGGAAACCTAGAACAAATTATTCCTGTTGTTAGCAAGCAGACCCCTCCTCTCAATGAGGGGCAGTGTATAATTAGAAAACCAGAGGCAGACTCCTCTCATTGATGGGCAGTTTATAGATAGAAAACCATAGACACCCTTCCTTCAATATAATTTTATAAAATTATAAAATATTTAATAAAATATTAAATGCAATGCACTGCCTGGCCAAAAACACAGAAATAGATGTCAGCCAGATCATAAGTGCAAATACACTGTCTGGACCAAAGAAACTTAAAATGGGTGCCAGCCAGAGACAAGCCTCCAGAGACAAGTCTGGACATATAGTTTAGAATGTATGAGAAGGAATGGCTGACCTGCTAAAGGAGATGCATCATTTAGGACAATGGGTCTCCTGAGAACTTGCAACTAATCTCATCAGTTTTCAGTCTCACTTCTCCTGCATTCATTTAGTATAATTAGACAATACTTAACACTATTATCCAAATGTGGTAGTTTTCCTGTACAGTAATCGAGAGTAATCAAGAACCATTAGTACCTACAATTCCTGGTAAACCTATTATCAATCAATTTATTGATATCCCATCAATTTATTGTTTTTGGAGTTGGTGCAGCAGTCTGCCCTGGGGAACATTTTCCCCTGTATCAAGAGTACTTAGCCACTACTGCTGTGTGCATGTTTTTTTGGATCCATGCATACACCTAATGCATTGTACTCCCTCTTCTAAGAAATTCTGCCTCCACAAATTTCTTCTCATTAAGACCTTATATAACTTTTTCCAGAATTCCTCTCTGAGTTCTTTTTAGCTAGCCCTGTATGTGCATGTTTTCAGTGTGAGTTTGTGTGTGTGTGTGTGTGTGTGCTGTTCCCCCTTATTTCCCCTTAATAAAACTCTTTCTGGGCAAACATCTGATTGGTTTATTGCAAGTTCTCTGTGCCCTCTTATGTACGGGCCAGAATGACCACGCTGGCAGCAGGAGTGCTTCGGTTAAAATCACCGATAACACTCGCTGCCGCCACCAGTAAAAGCACCTCCTGGCCCAGGGCTACGGAAGGCCCATGGTAAGCGATGGCGGGATCTTCCGCAGCTTCCTGGGTAAGCCGGGGCTACAGCGGGCTGGCGCTGTGTGTAATCGTCAGCATCAGGCTTGTCCCCCTGCCCCCACCTGGGCTTGCGGAGGGGGCCTGCCCCCCCACTCCCTCCCCAGGCTGTCCAAACCTCCCCCCGCACCGGCTTACCTTCTGGCCCCGGTGTTCAGTGCGCGTGCTACGCCAGGGCAGACCAGGATGCCCCACCCCCGTGCATACATGCGGAACGGCGGGGCATCCTGGCCCGCCGCAATGGGATGGCAGCAGCGCACAGTAGCTGCCACCGTGCATAAGAGGCCTGTGAGAGAACAATCCCCATAAACACTGGCAAGGATCCCAGTTGCTCCCTCTAACAACATTTCTTTCAAACTAATATCCCCCAACAGGAGACTATCTATTTGGATAAGACTGTCCAGAAAGATAAAAACAGGAGAAGAATGTCTTCAGAGACCTCAAGAGCTGGATTTGCTTCAGTGGGAAATGGTCAACTTGTTCTGCTCCTGAAGGCATGCGTTTTGTGAATATACTACTATAAAATATTCATTGTTCAATCCTATCAAAACAACAATACAGGCCACCAAGAACGAGTAACAAATACACAGTATGTTTTGTTTGAATAAATTATTTTCTATGTGTATCCATTCACCATATATATATAGATTCAAATGAGTAGCCGTGTTGGTCTGAAGTAGCACAATAAAATCAGAATCCAACAAAGACCAACAAAGATTTATTCAAGGCGTGAGCTTTTGAGTGCAAGCACTCTTCATCAGACTAAGAACTGACCATCATAACAGTAGGAATAGATAAACAAAAGTTAATCCTGTTACATTAGTAAACTGTGTCACAGCATCCAAACACAGCCACGTGATAACTCCCTGCCAAACGTGCCAATCAGACCCTTCAAACCCATTTGTAGTTCACAAAGACATATCAGAAATAAAACTGTCAAAGCCAGTGATCCATGGCTCACACCCTACTATTTACTGCTGGCCATATATGTTGTCTTTAAGATTAAGATAGACTGATGTGATTCTGCTGTGAGGCACTGTTCTGCATTGATTCCAGCCCTATCCTGGGAGTGTGTTGCCGCAGGACAGCTACTTTCCCCCTGTGTCCCTATCCTATGGGGTTTCTCAAGGTTCCATCTTGTCCTCAGTGCTATATAAAGGCTGCTGGGAAAAGTCATCCAGAGACCTGGGCTGAATGACCACCAATATGTAGATGATACTGTATTCTACCTACCACTTCCAGCTGACCACAGAAGGTTGTGGAATCCATGAACAGATAACTGGAAGCAGTTTTGGAATGGGTGAGGCCTAAGAAGTTGATACTTAACCCTGACAAAATGGAAGTGCTATGACAGATCCATCCTATTGAGAGTTTATGTGCCACTAATTAAGGAAGGGGACAAGCTGCTGGAAGGATAACTTCCTTGGGAAAAGACATCAAAGGAAAACAATGAAAGATTATTGAAGGTGTCAGCCAAATGCCTCTTATTGCTGATTCCTTTGTTCTTGCAATTCTTGGGTGGAAGAAGGTTTGATGGCCCAGACCTGTGTTTTGTTAATGATGTTACTCTGTGATAATTGGATTCTTTGAGGGGAAAAACCGACTACTGACCAGAGTAAGCTTGGTTTATTTCTGATGCTCAAAACATGCCTAGACAAGCTCTTAGCCCAGTCATATTTTGCTACAGTGCACCAGAAATATTAATACAAGGATGTTTGCTGGCAAACTGCTCCTTGGACACAGGAAGGGGGTGAAACCAGTAAGGAGAACACTTGACCCAAGAAATGGGATATCTACTATTTCTACTTTCCTGAAAAAGCAGATTTGCACTTTAGGGGAGCTGGTGGACTGGGCCATACTATTAGGTAGACAGGTGACAGCAGTGGCCAGGGTTCCATCTGTGGCTCTTCAGGGGAGGGAAGAGCTCTTACCACTGTTGTTCATGCCCTATGGCATCTAGATTAGATTAGGGCAATGCACTCTATGCAATGTTACCCATGAAGACTGTCCACAAGCTGCAGCTGGTACGAATGCTGCAGCCAGAGCATTGACTGGAGTAGGGGATAAGGAACATATAACTCTAGTCTTGTTCCATCTACATTGGCTTCCAATTTGATTCTGAGCTTTTCAAGGAGGCTCTGCTTTGGTTGCCCCCACCATCTGAGGCTAGATAGATGGTGACCTAAGTAAGGGCCTTCTTGGTCATAACATCAAAACTTTGGAACTCCCTCCCTAGAGAGATTCATCTGTGTCTGTTTATCAGTGTCTTACACCAGCACTAAATACTTTTTTGGTTTTGTTTGGCATACTCCCAATAACCATAACTGGACCTCCTCCCTGGTTTGTGTGCATTTTTTCTGAATTATTTTATAATTTAAATGTTGTTTTCAATTGTTAAATGTTTTAATGTTTTTGTGTGCACTGCCTTGGAGACCCCAAATGGGTGGGAAGACAGCATAACAAAACTTAAATAAATAAAACGCTGCTAAGCCTGTGCAAGATCCAAGGACTTTCTGTCAGAATTCACAGAATTCTCTGCCAAACAGTGTTCACTTTAGCAGAACCTACTGAGAAGTTTTATACCCTACCACCAGCATGACCCTGTGGGGGAGACTAGTGAGCACATATGGGACAAAAAAATCACAGTGATTGTACAGACAATTAGCGCCTCTATGCAATATCAGCCAGGTCCAAAGCCTTTCAGGCAGTTTCACAGACACAATGTGTCCATATCAGGTAGCCTCAGAAAACTTGTCTTTTAAAAATCAGGCCTTTGATATTAGGTAGACACTTTCTGTAAGTGTCACAGACAGTTGTAGTGATTGCATAGATCTATAGAGCATCTCCTTGCTTTTAGGCCATTATTATCATAAGCCTCTCTAAACTACAAGAACTCCAGGAACAATATAAACTAAACATAGGGCAACAAGGTTTCTTTTCACAAGCCTTCCCAGGACTCACACTTTTCCAGGAAACAAGCCATCAACTGTGGCAAATGTTACTATTGATGATGAAGCAATGATATTTCCAAGTTCATTCGATAAATGGAGCACAAAATGGCTAGTATTTCCTACACCAAGACAAGTTCAGATTCTCTAACTTTCTCCCACTTACCAACATATGAACAGGAAGCATATTAGAATAAATGAAACTTTGAGGCCCAAAACACATGTGATTCTGGAAGATTGACATATCTTGCCAATTTTCAAAGGAAAAGGGGCTGTTAAGGATCCCATGTTAGATTTGAGCTGTGGTGCAAGTGAAAAGATTTAATTCTTCTCCCCATGCAATTTTGTCAATAGGAACCAAACCTCTTGGGCTGTTATGACCCTGCGACAGGAATAAAAAAAAGACAGCTATTTTATTTTATTGAGAACACTTGTGTGCCTCATTTACAGGGAAAACAGTGTGGGAGGCTATCTGGTTTCAATGGGTGAGACTGTGAAAGGGAGAGGATTATGCCCAAGGTGGAGCCCTGCACAACTGCTATTTTGTTTGCAACACACTAGTAAGACTCCTTAATGGATCTTCTAAGATTACATTTTGTTGGGCCCTGAAAATATCAAAGAGATGTGAAGAAGCGTCCTAGAACTGTATAAATAAATACAACAGGAATATAGAAAAAGAGGCCTGTGTAAGATTGGAGGGGGGGAAAGAACAAGCCGTTTTTAAATTCTATTAATACATTTTCAAGCTTTTCTTTGGAAATACAATGCACAGACATTTTCTTCAAAGAAAAAGCAATACCATGTTCCTTATTTAGCAACAAATAAAGGGGTAATTTCATATACACATGGGCATAGTATCATGTAGCAACTTGCAAGTGTGAAGCGGTCACCAAGGATCAATCACCAGAGTCAATTTTCATTTCACCTCAAAATCATATAATTCTTCAGATACAAGTTAGCTAGTCACAAGACGCCAAACCAGGTGCATGCTCAGTGTTGATGGAGAATACAAAAAGCTACACTCAGATCAAACCAACGCTTTAAAATTGGTTCATCCATCAGTCAACGCTGATTGCTATTAGTATAATAAAACTAATTTTCACCAATAGTTTTCTCACCTAGTGAACAAAGACAGACAAAACACCCTCCTTTCCATCTTAGTGCATGATGGAGAAGAAGAAATAAAAATAATTAATATGTATGTACACACTGTGTGTTATTTATTTATTACATTTTTATATCACCCTTCCCTGATTAGTTCAGAAGAGATGGTATGATAGCACCAAGAACTCACTGCCATCTTTTATTTAACTAGTGGTGGTGCAAGAGATCAGTAAAGCCTACTTATCTAGACTAAATTTCCTGTTTTCCATTTCCATATTTTCATTCTACTATTTTATTGGCCAATCAAGTATCAAATTTCATTGGCCAGTCAAGTATCAGATACTGACCTAGATATAAGAACTAAGAATAAAATCTCCCAGGTCAGTCAGGGTGGTGTAGTGGTTAAGAATGTCAGACTAGGATCTCGGAGACCCAGGTTCAAATCCCCACTCAGCTATGGAAACTTACTGGGTGGGCCAGTCACACACTCTTAGTCTACTACTTTTCACAAGGTTGTTGGGAGAACAAAATGGAGGAGAGGGCTGCCTGAGACCATAAAATGAAGAAAGAATAAAAAAGGATGTGTTCTTTAAAATCAGTTGGCTGCATTCAAATCACTGGACAGATAAAGCCAAGGGCGCAAACTGTTTTCATGCACAAAATGAACACAGAACAGAATCCTTTTCCATCAGCACTTCTGTGTACAGGTGCAGGAGGATTAGATCGCATGAATGTTCTACTGTTTCCGAACACTGAGTCTGCTATTCATAACTTTGTTCTTGACAAAGTTTTAAGGAGCCACAATGTCAGTTTTCCTTTAAAATTTAAACATGCTGCCAATTATGTTTGCACTTTACCTGCCAGATTTGCTCTTCGCTGAGTGACGTGAGGCGGTCGCTCTTCAAGACCTCTCGGATGAGACAGTATGGCAGCGACAAGACTTCTTCAGGGTGACTTTTCAGCAGTTCGGAGAGGTGTTTCACTAAAAAGTCAACCACAGCTTTCTCCAGCAAGGTGAGGTTAAAGAGATCAGCAAGCTTGTACAGGTCCAAGTAATTAAAACTATTCAACTCCTGTTCAAATAAAACAGAACACATTTTTAGAATGAATATTATGTTCAAACAAAAGCATCAAGGACTACGGGGAGATGGGAGGCAGCAGTGACATCAGATGGAGAAGCCTTGTCCTCACTTTAAAAATTGTTCACTTGTGTATCATCACATTTCAAGTAATAGGCCGTGTCTTGAACAAATTAACAGTTATGCTTCAATCGATGCATATTCCCAACACTACTGCCTGGATCTCTTTCACATGCTCACAGACAGATGTGCATGAACTTGTATTTAGAATGTGGAGGGAAAACATAAATCGATGGTAGCATTATAAAACTCGTATTGCATTAGGGAGGAAAACTCTGTCATGCTTAATGATACCCCTCTCATAAGCACAGATCTACAAGGACCTGTTCTTCATTCTGATCCTTCAGCAGAAAAGCATAGCTCCCAATTTAGCACTCCATTTTCTTCCATCAGTGAAAGTTAATGAATTTGAAACCTGCAAAAACAAAGTATGATCCCTGACATTTTTTCACACCTGGTACAATGGAGAACACATACCTTTTTCTATACTGCTCAGCACTGGAAATATATGGCAGAATCTTTTGGGTCACAAATGGCACCAATTCTGTAACAACAGACTGTAGTGACCAGTATCCAAGGGACCGCAAAAACAACGCCGTATGTGGAGAAGAATCACTTTTGTTTCTGGAACAGGGGCCAGACATATTACAACTAACTGCTTTTGGAAATCAAGGACATAAAAAAAAAAGACCAGATAGTGAGGTGGTATGGATTCAAGAAGTTCAAAAACCCCAGTGGGCATACAGAAACTCAGCTGAAGTAGTATTTTGAATTCTAAATTGTGTCAATGTTTGTATGCTCATCACATTCATATCTTGTACTTTTTCCAGGGGTTTCCTATATCATAACATTTCATCCTCACAACAAACTTAGACTATGCAAGAATGACCAACTAAATGAACTGAATGAAAATTTGAATTCAGGTCTTTCCCCACACCCTAGCAATGGTTTCTCTTTAATCTGCTTAAACCTGAGTATCAGTTCTCAAACCACAACCTGCACTCCCTGTTCCATAGGTCAATTTGACAAATAACTTGGTTCTGAAATTAGAAAATTTGGTTGGATATCATAACCATATTCGGTCTTCATCCTCTCCTGGCTACAAAACTTTAGCTGTGAATCCCACAGTCACAGAAGCTCACTGTTCCAACAAAATTCACCGCATTGTAATGCCAATCACTTGTTCATTTTAAAATTATGCACTGCAATATACCGTTATCCAGCTGATGAAGCTGCACACCAGAAATGTCATGCTGAGATTGTGAAAAGTATATTACTGATCAGATAACCCTCCTCCCAATCAGTGATAGGCCTTTTGGAAACATAATGACTTGACAAAAGTATAAGAAGTGACTGAAAAAGATGAACTTTGTCTTCTTTAGGTATCAAAAAATGATACTTTCCTTAAAACATAACAATCCAATCTGCTTTCTCAGAATATATCAAGATAATTTTTATGAGAACACAAAAATAGATACTCCAACCTATTTTTAAAATTATAAACCATTAGGAAAAATTCAGTATAGACCATATTAAACATGGATAGTTATTTTAATTTTGAATGTTTTGCCAGTTTAGTGGCTATGTTTTAAAGCTTGCAAAAAAAATTGTCTAGACAATTCTAGACTATTCATTTCTACTGAGGCAACCCAATTTCATACAAGTGCTAGGAATGTCTGAAAATCTTAGAGATAAATTGGTAAACTTTGAAGTCACCTAAAAATGATTTTCAGTATTTACTGGTGTAAACAAAATTTATCTGAGAAGTCATGCCAACATTTACCAGTTAAGCAACATACATTTTTAAGTATATATTATTGGAACAGGCTGGGAACCACTGAGGAAGTGACATGAAATGTGCGCCCCACTAACATCAGTGGGAAGCCGTCTATACTACTTCTTACTTGGGGGCTGGGTGACCTCAATGTGAATCTGGGGAAATATTTATTGTGGCCAGATTTATTGATTTTATTTTTAGACCACCTCGTTCAAACAACATGAAGTAGGTTACATCAGATATAAAACCCAGTAAAAATCCACATCCCATAAAGGGAGTAAGGGTTTGGGGTAAACTAATCTGATGCTCAACCCAGACAAAACAGAATTACTATACACCAGTAACTGAAAGATATTTATGAAATGGACTGCCATACTCATTTCTTCAAAGTATTTTACACAGAGCTTCCATTGACAGCTATATGGGAGCTTCAGATGGTGCAAAATGGTGGCAGGTGCTTACAGGTACACCTGACTGAAACACATCTGAATATATTGAAAATTGTCCATTCATAATTTGTTATTGAGGAGCACTACTGAAAGAGCTAGCTTTTGCCTAAAACATCCTGCATGGCGTGTGCAATCAGGGTACATCAAGAACCACATACTTCTCATATTGGGACCAATGTCAGAGGCCCAGGTCCAAGAGCCTCCAGCTTCTGTGGGTGGTGAGATGACAACTCCACTGTTCCTCAGAAACATCTTGGCTGGTGTCCAGCTTTATGCTTTCTACCAGGGAATAACAAGTCCTGTTCAACTGAAGGAATGTGATATGCCAGCCCTGTTTTCTGATTGTTTAAAACATGTGTTTAAGTTCTTAACTTATGATTTAGCTTTGTTTAACTTTTATTATTATTTCATTATTTATTTATTTGATTTCAACACCACCCTTCCATATGGCTCAGGGTGGTTAGCATACAACATGGGGGGATACATGGAACGAATTAATCCTTATCCATGGTTCCTCCTCTCTATATTAGTGAAACATCCTGGAGGGTGGGATGTGTCCGGCAGCCTGAGTTGGAATAGGGCCAATCAGGGTACAGCCAGCAATGCTGGCTCCTGCCCTCCCTCCCTGGATGCTAGCCACATTCCTCTCAGCCGTGCCAGAAACACACAGAGACGCACAGAGCCCTGCTAGACCCAACATGAGCCCTCATTCCCTCCTATCGCTCCTGCTGTGAGGGAGGCAGAGAGAGACACAGAGAGAGCTGCTGACAGAGAAGCAGAGAGATCCGCCCCTGCCCTCCAGCCCTCCTTCCCTCCTACAAACTAACCCTCATTACCTGCTCTGCCTCCATACTCTAAGGTTGGTCTTGGACCCAGGCCTACAGCTGAATAAAGTGCAGCCATGGATTTATTCTGGGTTGTCTTGGCAGCCTCAGGGTGACAGATGAGATTTCTGCAGCCGTCTGCATGGGTCTTACTTACAAGTAAGGAGTGTAGCACATGTACCTTCCATGGATGCAAAGCCAACACGTGTTTTTAACCCCTGGCAAGCAAACCTTGAGGCTCAATGGCAGGGAAGCCATCTGATTGTCACCCAGAGAAGCCTGACAGGGTTTTTTCCTTGGTTTTGCAGAAGAATCTCTCCTTACAAATTCAAAAAACACACCTAGCACAAAACTGACCAATAACGAGAGACCAAGCATGGGGCACACAAAAAGATCAGTGCTGCAACCCTGCTCATTTTGTCCCTTTCGTTTTCAGAACACATATTCTGAAGAGTGACAAGTGGAGTACCCCAAGGATCTGTCCTGGGGCCTGTGTTGTTCAACATTTTTATAAATGATTTGGATGAGAGATTAGAGGGGATACTTATTAAATTTGCAGATGATACTAAACTGGGAGGGGAAGCAAACACAACTGAAGACAGCAACAGAATGCAGGATGATCTTGATAGGCTCGAGAAGTGGGCTAAACTGAATAAAATGAAGTTCAATAGGGACAAATGTAAAGTTCTGCATTTAGGTAGGAAGAACCAAATTCACCAATATAAAATGGGGGAGACTTGTCTTGGCAGTAGCATGTGCAAAAAGGATCTAGGAGTCTTAGTAGACCATATATTGAACATGAGCCAGCAGTGTGACTTAGTGGCTAAAAAGGCAAATGGGATTTTGGGCTGTATCAAATAGAGTATCATGTCCAGATCACGGGAGGTGATGGTACGGCTTTACTCTGCTTTGGTTCGGCCTCACTTGGAGTACTGTATTCCGTTTTGGGCACCCCAGTTGAACAGGGATGTTGACAAACTGGAACGGGTCCAGAGGAGGGCAACAAAGACAGTGAGGGGTTTGGAGACCAAGACGTATAAAAAAAAGTTGGGGGAGCTTGGTCTGTTTAGCCTAGAGAGGAGACATGATAACCATTTTCAAGTATTTAAAAGGGTGCCAAATGGAGGATGGAGCAGAATTGTTCTCTCTTGTCCCAGAACAAATGGGATGAATTAATTCAAAAGAAATTCTATCTAAACATCAGGAAGAAGTTCCTGACAGGTAGAGCGGTTTCTCAGTGGAACAGGCTTCCTCGGCAGGTGGTGGGTTCTCCATCTTTGGGAATTTTTAAACAGAAGCTGGATAGCCATCTGACGGAGAGGCTGATTCTGTGAAGGCTTAAGGGGTGGCAGGTTACAGATGAGCGATTGGGATGTGAGTGTTCCTGCATAGTGCAGGGGTTTGGACTAGATGACCCATGAGGTCCCTTCCAACTCTATTATTCTATGACTAGAAAATAAGCCCGCTGTGGGATAAATACAGTGGGCTCTAGCTGGGGCACTCAGTGTGGTGGGGAGGCTTACCAGGTCGGTGGGCCCTTCATGGTAAGGTGTGGTGGGCGCGTCTGGGTCGGGCGGCAGCGGCAAGGGTGGAGGTAGGGTTGCTGGTGGCGCCGCGGCCTGTTGGCGGCCGTGCGGGCCGGGGCTAAGGGCTGAAGGAACAGGCTGCCGATGGAGGCGGCGACGGCGACGATGCTGCAGCCACGGGTGCTGGGGCAGCTAGTCCGCAATGGCAGGAAAGTGGGCGGGCTAGCGCTGGCCGCGGCCACCCCGAGCCGTTGATGGGCATGGGGCGCAGTTCGCCGGGCGGAAGAGAGCGGGCGCGGCGCAGTGGCCGGAAGTGGCGGCCGGTAACGGAGGAGGCGGGCCAAGCCCGGCAGCGGCCTCCGGTGCGTCCCGCCCTGCCCCTGTGCAGGTAGGTCAGAGCGTGGGCGGGCAGGCGGCGGGCTGAAAGTGAGGGAGCAGGGCGGCTGAGGGCTGGAGTGCGTAACCACGCGGCTGGGGCACAGGGAAAGGCGTTGGGCCGCTCCGAGGAGAGGCGGCCGTCAGCGAAACCGACCTCAGGGGTGGCCAGGGTGACTTTCCCTCTCTTCTCAACCCTGGCCCTTCCCGAGCACAGCGGGTCCGTCTTGGGCGGGGGGGGGGGGAGGCGGCAAGGTCCCTCGCCGGAATGCGGGTGGCGCCATGCGGGCGGATGGGGAGGCGGCGATCGGAGGCTTCTCCTGGCTGCTGGAGCGGCCGGGAGAAGGCGGAGTGGTCTCAGTGGACCCAGGACGATGCCTGTCGCTTCTCCCGGCCGCAGGAGCAGCCTCGCCGCGTCTATGATGCGGTGAGGCCGCCCCTGCAGCCGGGAGGAGGAGGAGTGCCACGGCCGGAGGACTCACGCCGTCGGCTGCGAGTGCAGTCTGCGCGGTGAGTCTCCAGCCGGGGGAAGCAACCAATGGGGAGCCGGGTCGGACACTCAAACGGACACTCGCTTTGCGGCTCCTGATTGGCCCCTCCGAGTTTTTATCCCGGACAGGGCCCGCCCTAACTCCTCCCAGACAGCCCTTACTTGATTATTAAGTCCGCGGCGCGCTGCACCGTGGGGCTGTTTAAAGATTCTATAATTCTAATTCCCAAGAGAAAACTGGATTTTAAAAAAGGTGCATCGTGCAGGCCCAGATTTCATATTAAAAGAATACTGCATCAGTTCAGTGATAATTGAAAGTAAACTGTGCATGCAGAAAGGGCCTAAATCAGCTCTCAAATGATCTCCCCCTTTTGCCTAGTGGAAGAATTCTGTTCTCCAGCTTTTGAGGATCTATGGCCGTCTACATGCCGTTAACATATTTTCTGTCTTCCCCAACCAGCCAGCTTGAGAGCTAGAAAAAAATTGCCTAGTGGTGGGGGAATATTTTGGGTTAACCTCTGAGCATGAGCAGAGTACAAAACAAATATTTATCTTTCAATCCTGTAGATTTCATCTAAGTTACTGACAGGTTAGGTATTATTTTACCACAGCAAGATCTGATGCCATATCTACACCCTGATGTGCATATACCTCATTTTCTAAGGGCTGAGTACCATCTTCAGCTTGTATTTCTGTTTGTTCATAGTGTAACAGTTGTTGTATTCAGTACAAAATGAGCTTACTATAATGAGTTGAAATGTTTTGGTGTTTTGGTTTAAGAAAATGTTATGTCTTTTTCTACTTTTTCTCATCTCTATGAATTCTTATGGATTCTTTTCAAAGTTTGCTTTTTAGCATTAAATCAAAGACTTTGTGAAAATACAAATACCTACTTTTTCACAGTTAAACTTTACAAACCAACGTCTTAGTGGAAGTGCAAAGCTATATAAATCATCTCCCAGAATATCTTTCAAAGGCTGGACTTTTGTTTTTAAAATAAATGGTGCACACGGGCTGCATTAAACATTTAGGTGGCACGTAGAGCTGTAAATATATATTGCACACAGCTCCAGATGTATGCATTATACACAGTAATATCGCAATGTATGGGGAAAAGAATAATCAACCTATTTTATATTATTTCACAGTCACTTGCTTTTCCTTCATCCTTTTAAGAACTGCACTGCATGGGCTACAAAAAAAGGGATGCATATAAGTAGCAGGCTGATAAATGAGAGTTAATCACAACCAAGTACACAGCAGAGTACAATATACCTCTGTTCCTGTGTGCTGTGCTATAAAAAGAAAAGAAAAACACAAGGAGAACTAAGGGGAGAGACTGCATTTCTTTATGACCTTATTTAAAAGATAAACTCCTTGGGGATATACAATTTATTCAGATTATCAAGACCCTGCTGTGCAAATCTACAATCTGGGAGCACACTACAGAGATCAAAAAATATTTACTTTATTCTGTTGGGTATAAAAGCTTCTAATGAATGCATAATTAAGACAGAAAAAAGTGTATACAGCTTCAGAAATTCCATCGCTGAGCCAAGCCATTAATAACCAAGGCATCATACCCAGTTGTTACTCCACCTGCTTTGTATTTGGATTGCAGACTAGCTGTAAATCAAGGTATTATATGAGTTCCAATACATACTGCTTTCCTTCCCCATATGCATATACACATAGACAGACAGAAGGGTGATGAACACATGTGTGTGTTGTTTTAATTCTTTCTCCAAGAAAAAAAAAAACTAATATGTGACTCTATAGAAAATATTGGATATAGAATCAAGAATTATCCTATGTGTTTGAAAAGCAGAAACTGGTCTCCCTTCATTGAAAGGATATTACAGCAGTACATGTTGCCAAATAAAAAACAGTAAATTTATTTAAACTAGGGTGGAAATGATCAATGAAATAACATCTCTATAGCTATTTTTCAGCTCCCCTGCTTAACTGGCAAACCAACAGTCCCTTGCATTTATTAAATTCTTGTAAACAGGTTCTTAAACCCAACAAAAATCCAGAACAAATAAAATCTACATGGGAATTTGCAGTCAAGGAAATGTAGCTGTAGACTGCCTTAAGATTTACTGGGTCAACTACATGCATTAGAGTACCACTTGCTTTAAAATCAACACAATCCCCAACATTTCATAATATTTTGCCACTTCAAATCCTCATTAATTGTAAAGCAAAATTACTGCAAACTTGTGTGCATTGAGTCATTATGCTATGCAGGGAGATAGAGGCTCCATCTACCACCATGTCCTTCAGCATCAGCCCCATCAACATGAATGGGATTTACCTAAAAAGATCAACGTTTCCCACTTATGGTATTTATGCAACTTTGTTTCCTGCAGTGTTGCTCACGGTGTTGTACAGGCATCTGAGATTCCCAGTTTATGGGCTGAGGACCCCTGGGAAGCACAGAGCTATTGCAAAAGGCCCATGAATCCATCCAGCTTGGGCAGATTTCCACTTTTCCCCTCCTGTGCCTTTCTAACAATCCCATCTCCATGGTGGTCATGCCCTCTTCCTCTGGGTCAGGTTGGTTTGGCTTCATCCAGCAGCCTGCTTAACATTGTGTAGACACACCTCCCCAAAGCCATTGCACTGGGACAGCTCTAGCTGAAGGCCCCCAGTGTGTACCAGTCTAGTTATAGACTATTTGTGTAGAGAACCCTTCCCTTGAGAAGAAGTGCCATAGCTAAGGCCACGGAAGGGAATAACCAGCCCTTGAGCATGTCTGGGTCCAGGACCACTGAGAAATCTCTCTTCAAGAACTTTAACTGTATTTAGACCAATGAGCTCCTTTGGAAGCCAATTTACCCCTGAACAGCAGGGTTAAAATCAAATAAGTAGAGCCCAGTTGCTTGGTCATGGACTGAAAGATCATCAGTCATTCAAGCAATTTCCCCTAAGTACAGGCTAACTGTTCTAGGCAGCTGCACCAGTAACTCCAAAGTGCCTAAACAGATGGAGATTTCTTATCCTGTGTCAGGTCATTGATATGTATTGTCCCACCCAGGGCTCCCACATAACTCCAGTAAGTGCCATGCTGCCTGCCAGTACTTCCCTTAGCAGTACTGCCGAGCCTTTTAGAAAGTGGGTGGGGTCAGGCCTTGTTATTGGGTTCCCTCTTTAAATGAAGGGTTTTCCATTGTAGGATCAGGACTGGTAAGCCCCTGAACTTTCATTCCCCTCTCAGGAATTCCTTCTTCCCAGGAGGTGTAAAGTTGCCCGCAGGCTCAGAAATTATGGGGATCTCTGGTCTACACTGGTAGTAGTTACACAACAACAAAACTTTGTTCCACGCATCTGGGATGTACCTTAATGAGTCTTGCACATATATGTATTGTTATTTTTACAAATGAATGCAAATGCTGTTGTGATTAATAATATGCAAGCACATTTAAAAGCATCTCTGAAGTTTTGAGCTTTTTATCATTATGTATTTTTTCCATAACTTATACTGATAGTACAACCATTATAACGTGGGGGTCTACAAAATAAATTTGACATGGAAAAAGGGCCCTCATACCCCAAACCACTGATCCATATGAAACTGTTGGGAGAGATCATCTGGAGATCAGGTGCATCTCCTAGAAAGCCCTCATTTCCCACTTATGTTACACGTCCATGTTACACGTTGGCTAGGGCTGCAGATAAAAAAAACCCTCACTGGCTGACCTTGGAGCAGGCAATCTCCTCATGAATAAACTTTCTTCCAGGGATACTGTGCAGATAAAATGAGGGGGTAGAGAAACAAGAGGAATAAAATCTAGCAAATAAAATTGTTCTGAGAAAATCTAAAGGTTCCAGTAGGAACAAACTATACGAAGCATACAGGAAATATGCATGATGTGTTCCAAATAAAAAATGTTTGTTGGTGGACAGAGTTTCATTTCTTTTTCTCGTGTCTGTACATGCAGGCACAATATGCTGAATCCCAAGGTGCACCTAATAAGTTACCCACTTTATTAAAAGCCAGGCTGATAATTCCTTCCCTTTTAGGCTAGTGAAAGAAATGATCAGGAATCCATCAAAACCCAGCAAGCACCTGACACACATCTGAGGCTGAACTTATTCTTTTCCATCGTAACCTCTCTTCCTAGCTTTTGGATGAGAAACAAGATTTAAAAGACGAAGGCTACTCATTCTTCAGAACTGTCTATTAACATGGATAAAAACCAATTTAAGCATTTTGTGTACGTGGGTGGCAAAGAGCAGGGAAGCTGGAATAAAATATTCCTCCATTTCTTTCCAAGAGCCGAAGAGGCGACATGCATCTGGCACTCATATTTCTATTCTCCCACATTAGAGCCGCGAGTCTCTTCTTTCAGGTCACGTCTCCCACATAAAAGTGCTAAACTAATGCCGTTTAATGACAAATTAATGTCCATGAATAAAAAATACACCTCTAATAGCATAGAGTAATTTGCCATTACAATATCATCATTGGACATGCCCCTGGTTTAATACGATGTATTTAATTCATAACTTAATGAGTGATATATAAAAAGAGAGAGATGAACCCTGCAATTACATTTATGTGAGTCTGTCACCTTATTTGTAAAACCTTAGAGTCATTTACATTCAAATTAGAACAAATGAGTGATTTCACAAAGTGCAATGATAAATGACCATTGCTGCACAAGACAGGGCTGTATTTCCTGTGAAACCGTTAACAGTTCCCCATTATTTGTTAAAAATTACAATGCATATTGCCCAGTGTTGTGTGAATAATGACTTTTTTACTGATTAGGTCACAAGACTAATATGGAGCAAAATAAATAATTTCTTTTCATTTTTTCCCCCTGGATTTTCTCCCCTTGGAGCTTTCATATAGTCGTACTCATGGGCTCACACTGCCACCTACTGTCCAGGGATGCCTATGAGCTTTTTTAAAGTAGAAAGTCCAATAATTTATAATCCTTCAGAAGCAAATGCTTTCCACCTCAAGTAACTTTTCTGATGCAGTAACAGCTGACAATGTCGGCCCTTCCTACCAGACCCCTACTTCCCCTACAGGCATTAAGCAAAGTACTTATAAGATTTATTTCAAAGTTCATGACCAGCATCGCAGCCGTAGGCACACGATTCCTGAAAAAGACAGGGTGGAGCAGGGGCACTACCCTAAGGAAAGCAGCATCTCAATGCACAGCCAAGGAAATAGCTAGATGGGCCTGCAAAACTGAGGGAGGGGCAGACAAGGGGTGGTTAATCAGGACTATGTCCCCCAAAGTGCAAAGAGCCTACTGAAGAGCAGGAAGAGGGAAGCAGCCAAGAGAATAGGGATAAAAAGCTCCAGCTGAAAGGTGGGAGAGGGCTGTGGGCAGACAGACTTCAGGACTTTGCAGGTGATAATGAACCATGCCTCTCAGAACCCAGCAACCCTGAGGGGATTCTAGGATTGCCTGTCTGGGTTGGGAAATACCTGGAGGCGGCTATAGGGAATGTGTGTGATCTATGGCAGGGAGGAACCTCAGTGGAGTATAATGCTGTAGAGTCCACCTTCTAAAGCAGCCATTTTCTCCAGAGAAACTGATCTTTCTTGCCTGGAGCTGAGCTGTGAAACAGAGGGATCCCCAAGTCCCATCTGGGACTGACATCCCTATGACCTACCCCCCGCTTCAACCCTGTAGAAAGGGTACAGGGAGCAGGGCAGGAGCTAAGGGCTAAGGAGCTAAGGAGGAAGACAGCCTGGGAAAGCTGCCCTAACATCAAGGAAATTGATTGGGAAACAACAGGTGGAGGTGAGGAGTCTTGAGCTACCTTGGCTACAGAGTGATGATTGGAGTTGGCATTGTGAAGAAACTGAGTAATTAAAGCAACAAACTTCAGAATACTAGTGTGTAGTCTCGACAAGGATGAGGCAAGTTGACCCCTCCCTTGAGGGCCTCACCCCTCAGTACAGGATACTCAGAAGCAACTCTCTTTGACAGGTTTCACCTGAATGTTCTTTTATGTGTTCATTTATTGACAGAAGTGAAACAGTCATTCCAGATCAACTGCCATAGACAGTTAAGTGATGCGGTCCTTAACTGTTCAGCTCACATCTGAAGCAAGAAGTAGAAATGGCAGAGATAGAAGGAAACCTTGCATCCACCAGAAGCAAATGCTTTTTGCTAAGGCAGTTCTAGTATCAGCTATGGATGGCAACCTGATAAAACTGACCTTGTAACACGATACAACCAGAATGCAGAAGAAAGAAATTGAACGTTTGCACTTGGGAGGGGGTCTTCCTCATTGACAATTCGCATGTCTACATGAAAGCCAGGACATACTAGCATTCCTCATGTAGGGATTTCCTGATATGGGGAACAAGTGGCCAAAAGTTCTGATTACTGACCCTCACAATTCTCTCTCTGGCTTTCTTGAATCTACTTGCTACATAGAATCATAGAATAATAGAGTTGGAAGGGACCTCATGAGTCATCTAGTCCAACCCCCTGCACTATGCAGGACACTCACATCCCAATCACTCATCTACTGTAACCTGCCACCCCGTTACCTTCACTGAATCAGCCTCTCCGTCAGATGGCTATCTAGCCTCTGTTTAAAAGTTTCCAAATATGGAGAACCCACCACTTCCCGAGGAAGCCTGTTCCACTGAGAAACCACTCTAACTGTCATGAACTTCTTCCGGATGTTTAGATGGATGAATCAACTTGCTACAGTAAAGAAAACATTCCAGTTTTGCAACTGGTATAAAATATTTGCAGACATAGTCTTTAAGTGGTGTTGCCACAGCCTGCATGTTCCTTCCTAGTTATGAAGTGGCAAGAAGTTAGGACTAGGAGGAAGCCTACACGGTAAACTTCTAATCGGCTTCTAATCCAGCAAGCCGGGCTTGATTCCCTGCTTCTCCTCCACATGCAGCAGCCAGCTGGGTGACCTTGGGCTCATCATAGCACTCATAAAGCTGTTCTGACTGAGCAGTGATATCAGGGCTCTCTCAACCTCACCTCCCTCATAGAGTGTCTGTTGTGGGGAGAGGAAAAGGAAGGCAAATGTAAGTTGCCTTGAGACTCCTTAGGGCAGTGAAAAACAAGGTATAAAACCCAACTCTTCTTCTTTCACCTTGTACTCCAAAAAGGAAGACACAGACTTTTAGTCAGCCTTTTGGCCATGGAGGAATTCCTGAAATATTTCTCAGGTTTCAAGGAACCCTG
The DNA here is from genome assembly GCF_049243985.1 of Paroedura picta. NCBI lineage: Eukaryota > Metazoa > Chordata > Lepidosauria > Squamata > Gekkonidae > Paroedura > Paroedura picta. The sequence continues at coordinate 130,995,749 of NC_135369.1, forward strand.
GAAGTGCTCACTTCAGAGAAGCAGACATGGAATTAAGATGCAGGAGCCAATCAATCAACCAACCATTTACCATTTCCATTGTGGAGAAAGAGACTAGGTCTGTAGAGCAACAGGGCAAGTGGACTCCTGTGATATCTAGTGATGTCAGCAGCCATCCAAACTTCTGGGAAAGGCCACATAACCCTGGGGAGCTCTGTCATAACCCCAGGGTTCCCTGGAACCCTGCTTGAGAATCCCTGGATTAAACCAGGGATTAAACCATTTGCAAAGATGGACTACAACTGGCAAACTCTTTATCACCCACTTAATGCAGATACAATAACATAGATTCCACAACAAGCTCACAAGCATTTGGGCAGTGCTACCCTGGCTCCAATCTTAGAACATTAACAGAGTTAATTTTCAGCTGCAGAACAAACTTGCTAAGAGATGCCATCCATGAAGACCACTTCCCTATTCTGGTAGACATGAGGGCACAGGCGTTGACATCTTATACCTAAGAAAGTTCCTCCCTAGGCACTTAGTTTGGTCACTCTGATGTGTCTTGTCTGATTTCTTCTCATCCACCCAACATACTTTATCATTCATTCATTCATTCATTCATTCATTTATATACTGCCCTCCCCGAAAGCTCAGGGTGGTTTACATGAAACAAGAAAATGATACAGATAACATCATTTATAGTAACAACAAGGTGATAACAATAACATTAACATAATAACAACAACAATAACACTAAAGAATGGTGAAAACTGTAAAGAGCCTCAGCTCAACTCTTACTGGGACTTACTGGGTTGGGCACTGGGTCTTCAGGGTGCCTGCTAATCTAATTCAATTAATCTACATTAATCCTTCCCCATGAGTTCAAGCCTTGCTAGTCTACTTTGAACAGGCCTATTTAATAATAAGCTTCCCTTCCCATTGCACTATGAAGCACATTAAAAAGACCAACTGGAGATAGCCCCCTAATTTCCTGCTCAGCACCAAAGCAGCCAGCTAATCCCACACTGTATCGTGAACAGTGAGAGGGGCAGCTTTGGGAGCATAAAGGTTGGTCCAAGCAGACAATCCTAACAAGAGGTATGGCACAAGTTATGGGCTGGATCTCAGTTTCCAGCAGAATGCATCATGACCATGGCACACAGGGAAATGTTGTTTATGTTGCCCCCCCCCCCCATGCTACCCATGATGACTAAGGGTGTGTCCTATTTTCCCCATTAGGCAGGAAGTCACGTGGGGAAGGTGGAGGCTTAAGCACCATAGCTGTCATTTGAATTAGGGCCATTCAGGCTTGGGAAATAAGTTCCCAGCATGGAATTCGCAACATGTCTCTAATGATCTACACCCAGGGAGAATGTGATGTGTTAACTGAAATCAAGGGATGTTTCCTCCACAATTGAAAGTACAGAATACTTCCTCTTAACTTGTGGGAAAGAGAAAACCTTTATGTAGTCGTATGTATAGACTGGACTTCAGGAAAGCTGATTTTCACAGACTTAAAGGTATGTTGCATAGAATCCCATGGTCAGAAAGACTTAAAGAGATGGGAGTCCAAGAGGGCTGGGAGTTTCTTAAAAGTGAAATACTGAAGGCTAAATCACAAACAATTCCCTTGAGAAGAAAAGATGGAAGGATCCTAAGGAAGCCAAGTTGGCTCCATAAACAGTTGTCAAAAGATTTGAGGAATAAAAAAAGAGTCATTTAAGAAATGGAAGGAAGGCCTTATTACGAAGGATGAGTATAAGCAAATAACCAATAATTGTAAGGGGAGTGTTAGAAAAGCTAAAGCTCAATATGTGCTTAGGCTAGCAAGAAATGCTAAACATAACAAAAAAAAAAGGACTTCTTTAGTTATATTTCAAGCAAGAAAAATAATACGGACACCATAGGATGACTGCGAGGACAAGAAAGTGAAATTATAACAGATGATGAAGAGAGGGCTGAACTACTTAACTCCTATTTCTCCTCGGTCTTCTCTTGTGAATGAAATAGTGATCAATGTGGCAAAAACATAACACAACACGGGGGACGAGAATGGTGGCCTAGGATCACTATTGGACCAGTCCACAAACAACTAGTTTCTTTAAATGAAGCAAAGTCTTCTGGGCCAGATGAACTGCATCCAAGGGTACTAAAAGAACTTGCAGATGTCATCTCTGAACCTCTGTCCATTATTTTTGATACTTCTTGGAGAACAGGTGAGGTGCCAGATGATTGGAGGCAGGCAAATGTTGTCCCCATCTTCAGGAAAGGGAAAAAGGAGGAACCAGGTAATTATCAACTCATCCACTTGACTTCTGTAGCTGGCAACATTTTGGAACAAATGATCAAACACTCGGTCCTTGAGCAGCTGGAACTGAGAGCTGTGATTTCTAAGCACGGGTTTCACAAGAATAACTCATGTCAGACCAACCTTATCTCTTTTTTTGGGAAAGTGACTACCTTGCTGGATCAGTGGAATGCCACATACATAGTTTATCTGGATTTCAGTAAAGCTTTTGATAAGGTTCCACATGATATTCTCCTTCACATGTTGGTAAAATGCAGTATGGATCCTACTTCTGCCAGGTAGATCAATAACTGGTTGACAAATCATACCCAGAGGGTACCTGTTAATGGTTCAGCATCTTCTTGGAAAAGAGTGACAAGTGGAGCCCAAGAATCTGTCCTGGGGCCTGTGTTGTTCAACATATTTATAAATGATTTGGATGAGGGATTAGAGGGGATACTTATTAAATTTGCAGATGATACTAAACTGGGAGGGGTAGCAAACACAACTGAAGACAGCAACAGAATACTGGATGATCTTGATAGGCTCGAGAAGTGGGCTAAACTGAATAAAATCAAGTTCAATAGGGACAATAGTTCTGCATTTAGGTAGGAAAAACCAAATACACCAATATAAGATGGGGGAGACTTGTCTTGGCAGTAGCATGTGCAAAAAGAATCTAGTAGACCATACATTGAACATGAGTCAGCAGTGTGACTCAGTGGCTAAGAAGGCAAATGGGATTTTGGGCTGTATCAAATGGAGTATCATGTCCAGCTCATGGGAGGTGATGGTACCGCTTTACTCTGTTCTGGTTGGCCTCACTTGGAGTACTGTGTTCAGTTTTGGTCACCCCAATTGAAGAGGGATGTTGATAAACTGGAACGTGTCCATAGGAGGGCAACAAAGATAGTGAGGGGTTTGGAGACCAAGACATATGAAGAAAGGTTGGGGGAGCTTGGTCTGTTTCACCTGGAGAGAAGATTACTAAGAGGTGATATGACAGCAATCCTTAAGTACTTGAAGGGCTGTCACATAGAGGCTGGAGCAGAATTGTTTTCAGTTGCCCCAAATGGTGGGACTAGAATGAATGGGATGGAAATTAATTCAAAAGAATTTTGGGCTAAACATCTGGAATAAGTTTGTGACAGTTAGTTCCTCAGTGGAACAAGCTTCCTGGGGAGGTAGTGGGTTCTCCTTCCTTGGAAGTTTTAAAGCAGAGGCTAAATGGTCATCTGACAGAAATGCTGATTCTGTGATTGTAAGTGGCTGGGTAGAAGAGATTGTGTCCATGCTTGGTTTTTGTGGCCCTTTCTTGCATATCCAGGAAAATGGCAATCACCACTTTGGGGTCAGGAGGTGAATTTCCTCCAGGCCAGACTGGCCATAGATTGTTTGTTTGTTTTTTTTGTTTTTTTGGGTGGGGGGGATTATCTGGGCATGGGATTGGGGCACTATGGGTTTCCTGCACTCTGCCGGAGTTGGACTAGAAGACCCTGGAGGACCTTTTCAACTCTATGATTCTATGACCTGAGTAGGATTTTGATCAAACCTGATCAGAATTGCACTCTCAGGCACTCAAACTGGCAGACAGCCATAGTATCAAGAGCTACCCAATCCCATATTCTCAGGTGAAAAGGAGGCAAATGAAAAGGCATTGTACAGTGTAAAAACTCTGTATCCATTCTACCACTGGTGAAAGGCTGCATCATACATTAAATCATTTTTCCTGAAAAATGAATGGGGTTTATTTGCTCTGACAAGGAAGATGATGAGGATGAAATACTAATGAGGATCACCAATTCATAATATTCACGGCTTCCTCACAACCAACAGAATTCTAACATAAGAACACAAGAAGAGTCCTGCTAGATCAGACCAGTGGTCCATCCAGTCCAGCATTCTGTCTTACACGGTGGCCATCCAGTTCCTCTGGACAGCCAACCGTAGAAAACAGAGGCTGAGACTTTCTCCTGATGTTGACTCCTGGCTCTGGGATTCAAACATTTAGTGCTTCTGAATGTGTAGGTTCCTCTCAGTCATCATGACTAATTGCTGCTGTTTATTCTTGTCGCCATCAATACATCCTCTAGCAGCATTTTTTTCATTTTAATCACTCTCACTTTTATTACAAAAGGCAGAAGATGAAAAGTGACTTCTGAACAACTTGATTTTGTGGAACCTATTACTGAACCTGTGCAACCTATGTCACTGTAGGTCCTATTTTAACATTAGGAAATTTTGATCTTCTTTAGCCAAGATTCTAGAACAGGGGTAGTCAAATGAGCTCATGGGAATTGTAGTCCATGGACATCTTGGAGGGCCTCAGTTTAACTACCCCTGTTCTAGAAAACTGATTCTCTCACACACATATGCACACACTCACAACACACACCCTTCTATGCAGAGGGCAGGAGGAAGGTCAGGAACGAAACTCACCAGACTTCAGCGAAACAATAGAAAAGGCCTCTCTAGGAATCCATAATATTTTGCTGTAACCCTTTGCTCAACTTGAAATCTTAGCAGGAACTCTCTTACTGAACAAAATCACTTACTACGATTCTAAGTCAAGCCAAGGCTTTAATCTATTATAGATTCCTACAGAGGCTTTTCGATATTGCGGAGACTCTGAGATTACAGAGATCATGCCAGGTGAGAGGGGAAAAAACAGATATTTTTTCTCCCACCTCAAAGCAACTAGGTTGGGGGTCCTGCTGAATTTTGTTCCCCAGTACCTCATTCTCAAGAGCTCTGCTAAGAGCATTTGAAATTCACAATACATTTCCATTTTTAAGCTACAACAGTAGTCAGGCTTGCAGCCCACCCATCCAGACACATTTATGTTTTTCATCTTCTAATCTATACAGCTACAAAGAAAAAAATTATCAAGTTCAGCAATGCAGTCATAATCAAGGTATTCTAGATACTCTTTATTTATGAGCTGGTGATATTTCTCCTGACCTCAGATGCAACGGACTTGGAAATTAAGTTAATAGTTCCAAAATAAAGGGAAGTATTAGGCCTCTTCCTTACCTGGATGAGATAGTGAGAGCATAAACTAAGGAGCTCTAGTAACTGCAGATGACTGCCTGCAGCAAGGACATCTGGGATCACTCCCGGCTCCAAGAAAATCTATATGGGGAAATAAAAATGAAAGTTGTGAGCCTATAAAGTGCTCTCAAATATGATATGACTAGCAATTGGGTTTTTCCCCCCCAGAACACTAGATATACAACAGAAATTATGCATTTTATTTGAAAACATTTTAGCAAAAATATTGAAAAAGAATATTGGCTTTCAAGCACTATTTTGGGATGGTGGTAAGAAGAAAACGTATCATCCATGTAGCTAACAAAGGTTTTCTGAGTTGTGACACTCATCAATTACATATGCAAACATCATGTCCCTCAGGGGGCTCATTCACACAGCCAATAAACAGTGGCTACTTCTTATTCAGCGTTTGTATCATTGACAGTTCAAGGTAAGGAAAAGATTTAAGTCTGAGTTGTTTACCACATACAGAAGTTGAAACCTTTGTCACCACTATTCAGTCCATCTATAGTGGTCTTTGTTCAATAGGAATTTAAATCAGTTCACATGCATGTCCAGTTTGTGTGCATAATCTGACACCTCTTCCCTCTAAGTTTGCCCAAATGGTATTTCTATACCCTCATCTTTATATGCCTAGCAAAGTTATTAGCATCTATATAAAACTTTTTTTATTTTTACTACTTTGACAGAACCCCTAAGAACTAATAAACAAAGTACACATTTTAAAATAGGTGCAAAGCTATAAAATTAATTCAAAAGAATTTTCAGCTAAACATTCCTGACAGTTATTTTATGAACTTAGGTAGAAGATTGTAAGTGGGTGGGCAGGAAGGGATGTGCCAGTGTTTGTCTCTTGTGGCCCTTCCCTGCATACCTAGGAAATTGCTGGTCGCTACTGTGGGATGGTAGGTGAATTTCCTCCAGGCCAGGCTGTATTCTGGAGATTTTTAGTGGGGAAAACAGCTGGGCATGAAATTTGGGTCACCATGCCTAGCGCCTATTGTATTCCTAAATGCAATAGGCTTGGCCCCTAGTTAACATATAAATTCCTACCATGTACACTTTATTTATTTTATTTATTTTTTGATTATTTGTATACTGCTCCTCTCAGACTTTCTGTCTCAGGGTGATTAAGAGCAGATTAAATAGCAAATTACATTAAAATGTAAGCAATAAATTACTAAGAACAGTAAAATAATACAGTAGAAAAGTGTATTTAAAAATAGGTAAAATATGAGTTCTCAGCAATGATGATGGAAAACTTCCTGGCCTGCCAAAATTAGCAAGACAAGGAGATGGTGGGGAATTGGGGAGGTGAAGAGAGGAAGGAAGGCCCAATTCATTGTTCAAAGTGTTTCTTGGCCGGCCTCAATTGCAAGCCTGGCAGAGCAGCTCCATCTTGCATCCTCACAGAATTTAGTAGGTTCTGTCAATACATTCATACTTGAATATGATTTTAAATCTACTGTAATCTTTTTAAAATGTTCCAGAGGCTGATCAGTCTAACTTCGATAGCAGGTATATTGGTGCAATCCATGATTAAAAATAGAATTAGTACACATAATGATGCCTGCTAATGCTGTAAGAATGATGTTACTATCAATATTGTTTAACCTATTTCAAGACATAACAATGTTGATTACTGAGAAAAAATAATGGAAAATAATGGAACATATTAACTAGCTTTATTTGGCAAAAGAAAGAAAGAAAGAAAGAAAGAAAGAAAGAAAGAAAGAAAGAAAGAAAGAAAGAAAGAAAGAAAGAAAGAAAGAAAGAAAGAAAGAAAGAAAGAAAGAAAGAAAGAAAGAAAGAAAGAAAAGACTGGCTAGGAAAGAAGCCCATCGGAAATGGAACAATGATAGATTGGAGCAAAGCTCCAAATATTATATTACTGTATTTGCCTATAAGACTAATTCCCCCCCCCGAAAAACATGCCTCCAAGTGGGGGGGGGGTCGTCCTGTATGCCAGGTGCACTTCAGTTGGGATAGACATAGCTGTCCATAGTGGCCTCCTGATGCCCGCCCACCTCATTCTACATACCATCCAGTATCGCTCGGTATCCAGCGCGGCCGCAGCAGTTCATCAGCGAGGCTGTGGTGAGCATCAGCAGCGAGACAGGGGTGCTAGCCTTTTGGGCGTGACCAGCCCATTCTGCTTGGCGGGAAACAGTGGCGCTCCGGCCCACCCCTTGTCTATTCAGAGCTCGCACATGCGCACTTGCACACTAGTGCCGGTCACAGGGAGATGCAGGGGTGCGCCAGAGGTGCTGCAGTCGCGCTGCGGCCGTACAGTGGTGACAATGACAGGTACTGTAATGTAATGTAACAAACTCTATATTTTGAGTGGAAATGTTGGGGGGTCGTCTTATACGCCCAGTCGTCTTATACGCCAGCAAATACGGTATATTACCAGCAGCTAGACTGAACTGGTCAGCATCATTGTTTGATGACAGAGATTCTGTCATGATTATATTAGAGCAATCCTATGTGAACACTGTGAATCTGGTTTATGTTCCAGAAACTGGAACAGGCAATTAAGAGTAATAACTGCTTCATTGATTGCATATTAGAAATCTGGGGAAGAGATGGTAATAAAGAGTTTCACTTCTTAACAACTGGCTTCCAGGGACAGATGGAGTGAATTTTATTGTAAACTTTGGGAACAGTTGGTTTAGATAAGCACTATGATTTGGTGAAAAATAGTACAAAATAGCCAATTATCCGAATGCATTTTTATCAGATTACTAGTATCAAAGCCCATTTTAAAAATGGGCTTTGAAAGGGGCAGCAGGCAGGAGGGCATGAGAGGGTAGCCGCAGCTCCCTTTGGCCCGCAAAGTGAGCTAAAGGGAGTGGAAAGCTCCTCCCCCCCCCCGCCGCCAGCAACAGGCCTTTGCAGCCCGCAGGGAGCCTCCAAACTCCCCCCTCCCGGCTCCCTCCCAGCAGGAGCGTACCTGCGGGCCGCAAAGCCCTGTTTCTGCCTCTCTCCTCATGGGCAACAACAGAGGCTGCAGCCACAAGGCTTCTAGCAGGCAAGGAGGGAGGGTGGGAGCTGGAGGGGGAGGGCCAATCAGGGTGGACCTGGACAGACAGAGCCCCGGACAGTCTCCTCCCAGGAGGCTGTTTACCAAATATAAGGGAGCAAAACAGTGTTAAGGATGAGTTTAAATACAGCAAGATTACATAAAAAGAGTTGGGAAGAGAATTAATTTATTTCGTATTTCTTACCTCTATACGTTAGAATAATTATTTGACAGCAATTAAGGACTGCACCACTCTTATTATTTGTTTACAGTGTTTACTTAATTTCTACCCAACCTTTTAGCTGGGAATCAGAGTCTACCAGTTTATGTCACAGATCTGAGTGGCACAACAGTCAACTTCATCATATTAGCCAAGTGAAGGTAAGTAGACATAAGTGTACACTGTGAAAGTACACTGGGAGGCCAAGACAAACTGACAACTAAATGTAAACTCACAAACAGCAGTGCCGGAAAATTAACCATAAAAACAAACTATAACCAAACCATTAATATGTAGCCATTAAATATAAATACTTGCTGCCGGAACACTAAACACTAGTCCTTTTTTTTGTGGTAGGAACTTCCCTTGGTCAAACTCCTCAAAAAGCATAATCAAATTTGTTAATACCTTCTAATGAATCCTGCTTCTGCTGAACAGGGAGAATGGACCCTCTCACCACATATATGATGTTATTCTAAATATATATATTAACTCCTGCAACACCAACTGTTTTCACTAGAGGTCTCAAGAAACCCAAGTATTAAAACTAAATGAACTATATTCAAATACAGATTTTTCAGTTTTCTTTCAGAGAGAACAGCCATTTCCAACGGTTCTTCTTTCTCACTGCAGAGCCCCACTTCATGATTAGACTGCTCCTGAGAGCCCACCAACTCCTCTATGAGGAAAATTTTGGGGTGGGGGTGGGAGGAGACACACATCAACATATAGCAAAAATCTCCCTTAAGAAAACCTAACTGTCCTTAAGTCTTTGGAACTGTGTGATAAAGCACAGGCCTATTTACCATTTCAAACAGGATACATTTCAGGACAACCTGCTAGACGATTGTGGGTAGATATGGGAAGCCTTTGGTTTATTATTAGTAGCCAGATACATTGCAGCAAACCTGGCATGGCAGTGGTGCATCCAACATAACACAACAAGGGACAGTTGCAATTCTCTCAGCTTGTCGGAGGACCTTGAATATGCCTGTAACGGTCACATATATAGATTCCATTCAAAATACTTTTCTTTAAAATGCTAACATGAAAAACAGCTTTGTATATTTAGATAGTTTAAAATACTTGCAAGAAATATTTTAGAGATGCCCATCAGCAAAATGCCTTCTGCATGGCCTGTCATAATCTGCTTTTGAAAGTTATGTGTTTCCAAAAGCAGTTTTCTAAATGCCATGAGGGAGGGAGGCGAGACTGAGACAGCCCTGAGAAAAACTGCTTTGTGAAAATGGCTCTATCCAAACTGGGACTGGCCCAAGGTCACCCAGCTGGCTGCACGTGGAAGAGCAGGGAATCAAACCTGGCCCTCCAGATCAGAGGCCACCACTCTTACCAACTATATTGCATTCCTAAACTGCAATCCTAAGGATATTTTCCAGAGAGCAAGCCCTTTGAATAACATGGGAAATTAATAGAGCTGCTCCTTTAGTGTGCTTTTTATTTGCCCAACATCATTCACTGAGCCACTCTCACTTGAGCTGCTACCTGGCCATTTTAGCCAGCCCGATACATTTTCATTACCTATAATTTTCTACTCTTATGAATTCAAAATTACAGAGAACTGGCAGAGACCATAGCTCAGTAATTTTAAATTACTGTTTGGAGTCTTTTACCATGCCATATTGTAGTCTGGACTACAGCAATATAAGCTGCTCTTAAAGACAATCAATAAACTTCAATGAATGCAATTAATGCAGGGTATAATAGCCCATTTTTGCAATGAACTAATACCAGCAAAAAAGTAATTGGTCATCTGCCCGCCCCCCTCCAATATGGGACTATCTTAGTTTATTTTGTGCCCCAAACATTTGGAAGGTCATATGCTAGATCTTCCTTTCTGCACTCAGGAGGTGTTTGGCAATGTGGTTTAAGGTGCTAAAATCATTCTGTTTTGTGGGCAAGGGTTGTTACATTCCCCTATGCTCACCAAAGTTAGATAATTGATAAGTATGGCCTACCTTTGAAAACTTATAGATCCCATAGTTTACTAGAATTTGCTGGGGAATGTTATGAGTCTTGATATCAGTCTACTAATCACTGAGAACATGGCAAAGAAGCTCCAAAATAAAAGAATAAACAAAATAATAGCAGATTACTGGGTGAGTCACTTCTGTATGGCCTCAGACCAGAGGCCCTTCATTTTGTCAGAATTATCCCACCAGGCTCCTCCTAGAACATTTTCTATTAATAATGATAGAATTCTACTGGTGTCTCCTAAATGAACTCACTCCCTACAAGCCTTCCCAATTAGTGTATTTCACTTCTGTCAGAATCTTTGGATTCACTGTGTATAAATCCCCTAAACAGTTTCCTGACACGCTCCTAACATATTCTTTGGATTCTGTCTGCTGAAAGGTCTTTTCACATCATCCAGCCTCCTCCTACACTACTTCATCTGAACTTCTCTGGACTTCAGTCCTTCTTCCCAGGGATGGTCCTTCTCTCCCTTCTAGGAACTTTACCTAGACTTCCTTACAGATCTGAGGATCTACCCTTCCCTCAATACATTGTTTCCACTAGTCGGTATCTTCTTCACCAGTCAGTTTTTAATATTCCTGGCTACTGGGATGGGTCCCACTATCCTGACAGCAATATCAGTTCCATTCTGGCTAATTTGTCTATCCAGCCTGGTCACAGGAGGCTTACCATCACCACTTAGAAGAAGAAAAAGAAGAACAGTTGATTCTTATATGCCGCTTTTCCCTACCCGAGTGAAGATCACTCCTTGGGAAACTGACTCAGGCCAAAGCCAATTATAGGACTATTTCTAAGCTTCCATTTTGGAGGAAGGTGGTGGCTGCAGCTGAGGCGGCTCACTGTTAAACCTCAGGAAGGAGGCTGTGGAGCTCAGGATAGGGAGCTTGGGGGCCAGGTGAAAATGGTCCAGGAAGAGCCCCAAGCCATTGTTTGTATACCCTGTTCCAGATCTTTCAATAGCTTTTGACACAGTTGATCATGACATTCTAGTTGAGTGTCTGGAAACTGCCACAAGGATAGCTGTCCAGTAGTTTAATTCTTACTTTTCAAAATGACTCAGAGATGAATTCAAATATATTGATTCAGCAGCATGGGATTTAAGTTGTGGTATCCCTCAAGAATATACTCCTTCACCCATAGTTTTAATATTTATGTGTGACCAACTGAATACATGTACCCTTGGGGATTGGTTGTGCAATGGCACCCAGGTCTAAAAGGCTATACTGAATCATTGTCTGAAGCTGTGGTCAAGTGGTTGAGGAAAAGCAATCTGAAACTTTACTCTGATAAGCTGTTGGTTGAAAACATTTATGAATTGCTACCGGGACTGAATCTGCCAACCCTGAATGGGATGGGTCTATCTCTGATGTATCATGAGAGTTGGGGAGCAATGTTGGTGGTTCCAGCCTCACTAATGGAGAAACATGTTGGTTCTTTGCTCAGAACACTTCCTTTTGGTTATATCTTGCTCATAATTCGACCATGCCATGTTGCTATTGTAGTCTGAACTACAGCAATATAAGCTGCTCTCATGCAAGATACAATAGCCCACTTCTTTTGTCCAGAAGCTGCTTCAACCATATAACATCTACCCTGAAATAGATTCACTTGATTTCAGGCTCAACTTAATGCCTTGTTTCTTACTTTAAATGCCATACACTAGCGCTATGACCCATATTCCAAGGGTACTGTATTTTTCCTCATTAGCCCCTGCACTCCTCTAGCAACTGTCACTAGGCTGTCTCACAAATGAGTCCATCTTTCTTCTGTTGTGGTTCATGCTCTTCTCAGTTGTTACACCAGTTTTGTGGAACATCCTCCTAGAGGTAGTCCAGAAGGCCCTGTCTTTAGCTATCTTTATGCAAAGCATATCAACCCTTCTTACAGAAGGTTCTTGGTTGAGGGGGTTTAGGAGTCATGTTATATATTTGAACCACACTGTTTCTTGCATGCCTTTTCAGACTGTTTAAGAAATGTCACTCTAAAAGGGATCAAGGAATTTTCTCCAGAGGAAAGAAGGAAACTCTAATGATAGTTGCAGGGACATTAAGTCCCACTACATTTTGAGGGGCTTTTTAAAATAGTAAGCTTGATCAGGATCATCTATACCAAGGGTCCACGGCCTTTCTGAATCTACAAGTACCTATAAAATTTCAAGCTATGATGACTGGAGCTATTACTTTATCTTAAGAGGCAAAGCCAATGACATTCATACACACAAGAGAAAAGAAGATGAGCAAATACAAACATAAACACAGAAGCCCAAGAGAGGTACAACACAGAGACAGAGAAGATGACAAAAGGGGGAAAGGAGGACAGAACACATAAAGAGAGAAGACCATCAGGTGGAGAGGAGACAACACCTGCAGATAAGACCAAAGAAAGATCCTATAATCCTATAAATAAAACTGCCAAGGGGGGACGAGTGAGATAAAACACATTCGCTCATAGAAGACTATCAAGACAGCACACACAAGAAGGCCAAAAGGGCATAAACATGCACCTATACAACAGAGAGAGAGAAGACTAGCAAGGGGGAGGATAAAATGCATGCATACAGGAAGACTAAGGGGAAGGGGGGGAAAGGATAAAACACACAAAACACACCTGCCTGCCATGTGCTTTAGAAAAGTAGATGGGGACACCATTAAGGCAGAAGAAGTAGGCCCCACAACATGGGCACCACAGTGAGGAACCCTGAGTTATGCAATAGCATCATTATCATAACTATGACAATAGGGCTTAATTCTGAATAGCAAGTTAAGCCTACACATTTATAGTGAAGCAGATCATGTATGACCAAGATTTTTTTAAAGTCAGAAGACCTAGGAAAGTGGTCTCCTAATGGAAGCAACATTTTTCCTTACCTTCACTGGGGCTATTGTGACATAGAGTTATTGCTTACCAGAAGGCATTCTCCCTTTTGGCAAGAACATACCATATTCCCTTGAGATTACTGCACTAACTGACCAAAAGTGATTGTGACTCAGAGTTTTCACAGCAGTGAGTAGGAGGCACATGCACAAATCCAATTATTTGTTAATAGCATTTCTTGGTTACACCTACACAATACTTTGAAATTTTTACCACTTACACATCAACAGTTTTGAGTCACCTCATGGGCACAGAGGATTCTCTTCGTGGCAAAGCAGCTTTCAGATTTTTAAAAGCAAGTCTCAGGAAGATATTCCATCAAATGTAAGAGCCTTCAAAGCTTTAAGTACAAGTGGTTTAGAGTACAATTCCTATCCCTAAATTTATATTTGCAGGTTGTCTAAAACAATTTCACTTAAGCCTACTGCAGGTTTTCTCGACCAGGGTTTTCGGAAAATCTGGGGTTCCTTGAGGGCCCTGGAAGGGTGGGAGGTAGTTAATTTTGAATATATTTTTGAATTAAACATTTATGATATATTATACAACCATAAAAGGTCATGTCCTTCTGCCTGTAGGGGGTGCGAAGGGGTGGGGCCCAGGAGGGCATGTACACAGCTATGCTTCCCAACCTTATTCTGCAGGTTAGGACCACTTCGGGGGTTTCTCAACAGTAAAAAAGTTGAGAAAGGCTGCCCTACTGGGAGACACAGTACTCCTCAAAATGTGCTCAGATCCTGTTAGCCAGAACACTTAAAGTATCTTGGATAAATAAAATAACTAGCAACCAGAGATCATCACATATACTTACACTAGTAAAACTCTGAGCTTTAAAAAAAACAAAAAGCAGGGAAGTGTCTGTGCAGCAAGAAGAAGCTGTATTTTTGTAACCAGGAGAACATCCCTAAAGTCAAAGGGCCAAAACATAGATCTTAATTCTTCATTTTCCTCTTTGTTGCTTAACTTCATTGCTGGCGCTCTTTCTGGTCCTTGCTCTGGTTCTTTCAGAACAAAATTTGGCAACATGTGTGTGTTTTGGTTGGGGGGGGGGCATACTCAGGATCTTTTTCATTACTAAGAATTAGGTCTCATTAGGAAAAAAAAAACCTAATATGGACAATATTGACATTAAAATTCAAGATTTATTTAGCAACGGCATTAACAAAGAACCATAGCAGAAAACAGAACTTTGTTGTTGTTATGTGCGAAGTCGTGTCCGACCCATCGCGACCACATGGACAATGATCCTCCAGGCCTTCCTGTCCTCTACCATTCCCCGGAGTCCATTTAAATTTGCACCGACTGCTTCAGTGACTCCATCCAGCCACCTCATTCTCTGTCGTCCCCTTCTTCTTTTGCCCTCGATTGCTCCCAGCATTAGGCTCTTCTCCAGGGAGTCCTTCCTTCTCATGAGGTGGCCAAAGTATTTGAGTTTCATCTTCAGGATCTGGCCTTCTAAAGAGCAGTCAGGGCTGATCTCCTCTAGGACTGACCGGTTTGTTCACCTTGCAGTCCAAGGGACTCGCAAGAGTCTTCTCCAGCACCAGAGTTCAAAAGCCTCAATTCTTTGACGCTCGGCCTTCCTTATGGTCCAACTTTCGCAGCCATACATTGCAACTGGGAAGACCATAGCCTTGACTAAACGCACTTTTGTTGGCAGGGTGATGTCTCTGCTTTTTAGGATGCTGTCTAGATTTGCCATAGCTTTCCTCCCCAGGAGGAAGCGTCTTTTAATTTCTTTGTTGCAGTCCCCATCTGCAGTGATCTTGGAGCCCAGGAAAATAAAATCTGTCACTATCTCCATTTCTTCCCCATCTATTTGCCAGGAATTGAGAGGGCCGGATGCCATGATCTTTGTTTTCTTGATGTTGAGTTTCAAGCCAACCTTTGCACTCTCCTCCTTCACCCGCATCAACAGGCTCTTTAGTTCCTCTTCGCTTTCTGCCATTAGAGTGGTATCATCTGCATATCTGAGGTTGTTGATATTTCTCCCTGCAATCTTGATCCCAATTTGTGACTCCTCTAATCCCGCATTTCTCATGATGTGCTCTGCATACAAGTTAAATAGGCAAGGCGACAGTATATAGCCTTGCCGAACTCCTTTCTCAATTTTGAACCAGTCAGTAATTCCATGTTCAGTTCTCACTGTTGCTTCTTGACCTGCATATAAATTTCTCAAGAGACAAATAAGATGCTCTGGTATTCCCATCTCTTTAAGAACTTGCCACAATTTGTTGTGCTCCACACAATCAAAGGCTTTAGCATAGTCAATGAAGCAGAAGTAGACGTTCTTCTGGTACTCCCTAGCTTTCTCCATGATCCAGCGTATGTTGGCAATTTGATCTCTAGTTCCTCTGCCTCTTCGAAATCCTGCCTGTACTTCTGGAAGTTCTCGGTCCACATATTGCTGGAGCCTAGCTTGTAGGATCTAGAGCATAACTTTGCTACCATGAGAAATTAGTGCAATGGTGCGGTAGTTTGAACATTCTTTGGCATTGCCCTTCTTTGGGATTGAAATGTAAACTGACCTTTTCCAATCCTGTGGCCATTGTTGAGTTTTCCAAATTTGCTGGCATATTGAGTGTAGCACTTTTACTGCATCGTCCTTTAAGATTTTGAATAGTTCAACTGGAATGCTGTCACCACCACTAGCTTTATTGTTGCTCAGACTTCCTAAGGCCCATTTGACTTCACATTCCAGGATGTCTGGCTCCAGGTCAGTAACTACCCCACTGTGGTCATCAGGGATGTTAAGCTCCCTCTTCTATAGTTGTTCTGTATAATTTTGCCACCTTTGTTTAATCTCTTCTGCTTCTGTGAAGTCCCTACCATTTTGGTCCCTTATCATACCCAACTTTGCATGAAACGTTCTCTTCATATCTCCAATTTTCTTGAAAAGATCTCTGGTCCTCCCCATTCTATTGTTTTCTTCTATTTGTTTGCACTGTTCATTTAAGAAGGCATTCTTATCTCTTCTAGCTTTTCTCTGGAATTCTGCATTCAATTGGGTGTATCTTTCTCTTTCTCCCTTGCCTTTCACTTCCCTTCTCTCCTTAGCTATTTGTAAAGCTTCCTCAGACAGCCATTTTGATTTCTTGCGTTTCTTTTTCTTTGGGATGGTTTTAGTTGCTACCTCTTGTACAATGTTGCGAACCTCCGTCCATAGTTCTTCAGGCATTCTGTCTATCAGATCTAATTTCTTAAATCTATTTGTCACCTCTACTGTGTATTCGTCAGGGATATGATTTAGTTCATACGTGAGTGGCCTAGTGCTTTCCCCTACTTTCTTCAATTTAAGCCTAAATTTTGCAACAAGAAGCTCATGATCTGAACCACAATCAGCTCCTGGTCTTGTTTTTATTGACTGGATAGAACTTTTCCATCTTTGGCTGCAGAGCACATAGTCAATCTGATTTCTGTGTTGACCGTCTGGTGATGTCCATGTATAGAGTCGTCTCTTGGGTTGTTGGAAAAGAGTGTTTGCTATGACCATTGTATTCTCTTGACAAAATTCTACCAGCCTGTGCCCTGCTTCATTTTGTACTCCAAGGCCAAACTTGCCTGTTATCCCGGTTATCTTTTGGCTTCCTACTTTAGCATTCCAATCCCCCATGATGATAAGCACATCATTTTTTGGCGTTGCTTCTAGAAGGTGTTGTAGGGCTTCATAGAACTGATCAACTTCATCCTCTTCAGCAGCAGTGGTTGGGGCATAGACCTGGATCACTGTGATGTTGAATGGTTTGCCTTGGATTCGAACTGAGATCATTCTGTCATTTTGGGGATTGTATCCCAAGACTGCTTTTCCTACTCTCTTATTGATTATGAGACCTACTCCATTTCTTCTGCGAGATTCTTGTCCACAGTAGTATACCTGATGGTCATCTGAATTAAATTCACCCATTCCTGTCCATTTTAGTTCACTGATTCCTAAAATGTCGATGTTCAGTCTTGTCATTTCTTGTTTGACCACGTCCAGCTTGCCTTGATTCATGGATCTGACGTTCCAGGTTCCTATGGAATAAAAATCTTTACAGCATCGGACTGTCTTTTCGCCACCAGTTACTTCCACAACTGAGCGTCCTTTCGGCTTTGGCCCAGTCGCTTCATTCATTCTGGCGCTACTCGTACTAGCTGTCTGCTCATCCCCAGTAGCATATTGGACACCTTCCGACCTGAGGGGCTCATCTTCCGGCGTCATATCGTTATGCCTATTGGAACTGTCCATAGAGTTTTCATGGCAAAGATACTGGAGTGGTTTGCCATTTCCTTCTTCAGTGGATCACCTTTTGTCAGAGCTCTCAGCTATGACCTGTCCGTCTTGGGTGGCCCTGCACGGTATAGCTCATAGCTTCACTGAACTACGCAAGCCCCCTTGCCACAACAAGGCAGCGATCCTTGAAGGGGGAAAACAGAACTAGGTGGCACATAAGTGAAACTTAGCTTGATAAAAACAATAAAAATTTCATGACTCAGTCCAATCAGAAACTATGGTAAGACACCATAGCTTGGATCCTCTGAAACATAAGCAGAGCTGCACTATATAAATAGCAACTTCCCTGCTGCCCTTCTCCTGCTGTGCCTCCCAAAACTGTTTCCTCATGAGTCAGTGGCTCCCCAAGAATGTAAAGGGAATCAAGGGGAGAGTTAGCAAAAATTGTCTTTCCCTTTTTCTCAAGTAGATGTGCTTATGGTAAGTGGAAAGGCAATTTAGGATCCAACACTATGGTTCCATTCCAGTTGTGCTAGTTTGGGGGACTTCCAGTGTCATAAGAAAAGTTTCCCTTTTCTAAGTCCATTGAAGTCAGTGGGCCAATGGCACTGACAGCAACTTTTTTTGCCAGCGTATAAGACAACTGGGTGTATAAGATGACCCCCCCACACACTATTTCCACTCAAAATATAGCATTTGTTATATACCTTGCATCTCCCTGTGACCGGCACTAGTGCGCAAGTGCGCATATGCGAGCTCTGCATAGACAAGGGGCGGGCCGGAGTGCCACTGCTTCCCGCCGAGCAGAACGGGCTGGTCATGCCCAAAAGGCTGGCACCCTTCTCGCTGCTGATGCTCACCACAGCCTCGCTGATGACCCGCTGCGGCCGCACTGGATAACGAGCGAAACTGGATGGTATGTAGAATGAGGTGGGCGGGCATCGGGAGGCCACTATGGGCAGCTCTGTCTATCCCAACTGAAGTGCACCCAGCATATAGGACGACCCCCCCCCCACTTGGAGGCATGTTTTCTGCCAGCAAATACAGTAACTAGTTCTTTATTTTGCATCAACTATCACCCAGGTACCATATTATCTTGGAATACAGACCCACAGAGAAATCTTTTCAGAACTGCCATTAGCAGAGATCCATCAAGTCCAAACTTTCAGCAGTCCATTAACTGTTAAGGAATAATTTAAAATCAATCTATGCAAAGTATTTGCCATTGCATAGCAGCATTTACTGAAAGTCCTGCTGTTCCAAGGTTGAGGAAGCCAAGGGCAACATATTCCAAATCTCTATGTAATTTTTTTATCTTTAATCTTCCTCAAACCAACTCGGGAATGTCTCAGAACATAGCAAGTTTCACTGCAACAGGAGAAAGAGGGATAGCCAGGAGACCCCTAAAAATGTTACAAAGGTAATGCCAGAACACAGAAAAACAATGGGATATAGCCACGATTACTAGTGTGTGTTCCATTGATTTCAATAGGATCCAGTGATGGCTAACTCCTACTGGAATACTTCCTTGTGGCAGCCGTTTTGTGGTTGGCTCCCACTTCTGCAGCAGGCATTTTGTTCTTGCACCTACAATCCAAGCTCAGAATTCCAAAGGCGCCCACAGGCTCAAAAAAGCTTGGGACTCCTGCTATGGACAATACAAAAAGTGGATTGCCAGTTCTGCAGGGGCCTTATAAACTTTATAGACAGAGTAAGTTAGTTACTTTACCTGCCCAGTGTATGCAAATTCCAGAGCTTGCTTCAAACCTATGCTTGTGATGCCATGAAGATTCACCTCATCTGCTCCACTTTCAACCATACAAAGACTGAACATTGCCTAGGAGAAGAAATAAAGAAAAAGTATGTTTTATACAACCTATAATGCTTAGGAGATTCCAGGGGAAACTATTATTATTCATTTTCAGATCCCAAATGGTCCCAAATTAAAACCATTTCTTAACATCGTGGGCAGTAATCAGAAGACTACAGCAAAAGCATTTCTCAATAGCACTTCAACCGTAATCTTACTAGGTGATTCGGGAAAGTTCCCCTTAATCTCTTACCAGTAATATATGGGAAATAAAACGATCTACTTTATGTGGCCATAATAAAAACTGCCAAGAATGTTTTGGAAAAGCTTTTGTTACCCACATCTTTTGCACTGTTATTCTGAAGATCCAACCAAATACAAGCTTGAAAAAGGGCCATTGTGATCAAGCAGATTTGAGTGGCTGCACTTAAAGACACACATACACGGAGAACAGTTGGTTTATAAATCAGCACTTCTCTGCATCCCTGCTGGAGCACCCACATGGCAAGTAGCTCATGTGGGAGCTACTATGAACTGAGTGTAAGCCTTTATAATATCTAGTTGCCAATTTATAGAATCATAGAATCAGAGTTGGAAGGGACCTCATGGGCCATCTAGTCCAACCCCCTGCACTATGCAGGACACTCACAACCCTATCCCTCATCTACTATAACCTGCTACCCCCTTAAACCTTCACAGAATAAGCCTCTCTGTCAGATGGCTATCCAGCCTCTGTTTAAAAATTTGGTTCTGGTCCGTTCCTCCGGGGCAAGCGAGAACAACTCTGCTCCATCCTCAATATGGCAGCTTTTTTAGGTTCAGGGTTACTGGTAGGTCAGGCAGTCATACATTAATAACCATCTTGCCTTTTTTAAATAAAGGGAGAACCATGACCATTTCACAGACCAGGTCCTCCCTCTTACTCACAGAGAGATCAACACAGAGAATAGCCTGGTCTCTTTTAATAATCACCCCTTGTTCAGATACTGCACAGAGCTATTGGGATTGGAAACTCAAACACTGCTTCATTCATGCTGCCAACAAACTTTTACTGTGGGGAGGGGTGAGTGTGAGTGCATGCTTCATTCCCTGAGACAACCAGCTCACAAGGTTAAGCAAAGAGTTTTTTTTCTGGTTTGAACTAACAATGGAGTCGATCATGTAAAGGTTACAAAGTTTCTTTTAAAGTAAACTTTTGAACTGTTTCCCTATTCTAAGATTTGGGATCCTTTGTAACAAACGGACCCTTTTCACTCAGCTTCAAGCTGTTCTTGTTCACAGCTTCATTCAGCTAGATGCTCTTCCAATTGAACCACTGTTTTACCAGTCTAACCTGTCTGTCACAGCCATTTTTTAGAGGCTCAACTGCCTATCATAAGCCCATAAACTTCACCCAAAGCAATGCTATAAAACTCAGGATGGCATGGAAGGCTGCTATATGATCTGACAAATGTATAACCCCAAGTGTAGCAACCTTTCAGTTATCTACTTTCGGCCTTTGTCTTTGAATAACAAATATATACCAGAAACCCATTACAGTATAGTCTAACAGCTTCCTGGATTCTTGTTCCTATCAGCAACACATAGAAGGATCCCTAATTAGACACATAAGTTCTAACATGAAGGTCACTGTAATTTTCAGTATTAAGTCGATCCAGCAGAGAAAGAGCAGATGATTGCCCATAAGACTTTTTAAAGTGTGCGTAAAAATATCCCGTCATTTCTAATTAGCATCAAGAAAACTGGGCATGCTCTTTTACTCTCTGCCAGTGCAATCAAATCTATTGGACTGTAAGGAATTATATCTTGAAGACTTGACCTTAGCCAGAAAAATATTCTAATGAATGAAACGTCTGTTTAAAAAAAAAAATTAGACGTAACCTTACACATTGTTGTGTGAGGCATTCTGACACAGCTCACAAGAGATGCATATTAAACATATCACTTATGCACTCAGTTACTGACACTTTTGCAAAGCATTCCTTGTGAGACAGAAAATATTTTAAAAGGCTGTAAAACTTCATGCAGTACAGCCTATCTTGTATTTATTTGGGCTGACAAGCCTTGCACGTATCTGACAAATCTCATCAATAACTACAAAGCAAGTAAGCGATGACATAGCATGGAAAAATGAAACAGTTCTGAAGGCATCTGCTTTTCAGAAAGGACTTAAAAATTCACTGACACACAGAAATTGGAAGGGAAAGCTATGATACATTTCGATTAGGAAATCAGCCAAGTAAATTGGCTAATCTACAGGGCTATCATAAACGGAGATACTGTAATAAACATATAAGACCTCTCATCAGAACTCCCCAATGCAGCTGGGATCCCTCTATGGATCCATCCAAAAGGACAATACGTTACTTTTAATTAATTTCTTAATTTGGTCTCCCCCCAAGCTATGGGATACAGAAAGCTACCAAACCATCTAATCTAGGAAGCAAAGGGGGAAATCTCAGTACATAAAGCATTTCCTCTACTTCAAAAAGGAGAAAAAAAAGCAACTGGCTGTTTATCTGAGAACTGACACATGATTAACTCCTTTCTCATCCTTTCAGAGTAATACTGTTGTCTTAGAACAGCATCTTTAAGACCAACAAAGTTTTATTCAAGGTATGAGCTTTCATGTGCATGCACACTTCTTCAGATACAATGTCTTGTGTTGTCTTGTTTAACTGATTCCTGCAAAATATTTACTGATAACAAACAAACACATCCAGTTCTCAGGGTAGTACTGCCATGTTTTCATCCAGAATGCAATCTCACCAAAGGGCAACCAAATAAGGCAGTTTGTTATTCTACCTGGGATAGGAACCAAATTACGGAAACATCAGCATCCCCGATATCCCCCTCCTTGAGATTATACTTTCTTGCCTAACCATTATTTCTAGCAAAGGGGTTTAAAACACTTGCTTCCAATCCAATCCAGTCCAGACTGAGAAGCATCATCTTTCCCCTCTACCCTAACATATTTTGCGTTGAAAGACAGCCATGGGATCCTCAGTACTGTATGGGAGTGTAGTGGGAATGTGTGTGTGAAGCTGCATCATTCCTGTGATTCAGCACAGGTGCCCTGAAGACCACGCTGTGTTTCCTATTTCACTCCCTCCACCACCATTTCTTCTTCCTTTTGGCAAACCATCCTGGAAGGAGATTTAAAACAAGTCAGTCAGTATTATAATGGCCCTACGGTGCAACCTCTCTTGGAACGCTGCATACAGTTCTGATCACCACACCTCAAGAAAGATATTACAGCTTTGGAAAAGTTGCAGAAAAGGACAACTAAAATGATCAAGGCAATAGAACACCCTCCCTATGAAGAAAGGTTAAAGGGATTAGGGTTGTTTAGTTTAGAAACGACTGAGGGGTGACAGCATAGAGCTTGACAAAATGATGCATGAGAGAGAGAAAGAAGTACTTTTCTCCCTTTCTCACAATACAAGAACTTAAATGAATGAGCCATAGGTTTAGAACACATTAAAGAAATTACTTCTTTATCCACATGGAAATCACTGCCACAGGAAGTGGTAGCAGCTACAAGCATAGACAGCTTCAGGAGGGGATTGGATAGCATGGAACAGAAGTCCATCAGTGGCTATTAGCCACAACATATAGGTGGAACACTGTGTCTGGGCAATATTCTTGGCACTTGTGGGGGAGAACAGTGAGAGGGCATCTGGACCACCTGTTCTGGCCACTGTGCGACACAGCATGTTGAACTGGATGAGCCATTGGTCTGATCCAACATGGTTTCTCTTATGTTCCTGATTCCACTAGCCAGACAGGCTTGTATTGCTCCTTACCAGCTCCCCATCTTTTTGTCTCTCTTTAGACTAGTACAATTTGCTTAGGTTAGAAGTTATTTATGTTAGGTTTGCTTGCTCCTTTCACCTCATATTCTGTTCATTAACTCTTGCATTATTAGTTTTCTCAATAAACATTCAGTTATGTCAGTATGTGTCTGAGAATTTGCACAGTTTATATGAATCAGTGTTCAAACCCCAAACCCTTGTATTTGTGTATGTGTGTGTGTATATAGATATGTTTACATAAAGGCTATGGCAAACTTCTATCCATCAGAATTAGGGTCTGATTACACAATATGAGAAATGCAAGCTGAGTTGAAGGAATCCCCAACTCAACAAGTATTTCACATGTGACCTGCAACTCACCTTCAAAACAGTGGGGGGAGGGCCAAATCAGCTGCAGAATGTGGTAAAAGAAAAGGAATGTAAAGTCAATGGAGTCAGAATGGGAATTCACATATAATATTAAGATATGCAGACAGAAAGATGGAAACTACTAAAAGAAAAGAATACATATCAGAGAAAGAAAGATGGGCAAGACAAAAAAAAAGCTATAAAAAGCTAGTAAAATACTATCTAGACAGATGGAAGTAGGAGGTCAGATTTCCAAAATAAAGTGAAGGAGTGATGATTATGATGGATCCAGATCTCAGTCATGCAGTCTAGAAGATGAGAAAGAAAAACAGCAGCTGGCAGCTTTTTAAACCTGTTTCAGAAAACTTAGTGGAAAAAGTTTGAGAGGCAGGGTTTCAAAACTGTAAGTCTGCCACATCTCCAGGAATAATCATTTCTGTTGACCTGGCAAATATCCCAAGAAATAAGGATAGGATTGGGATTATGGAAATGCCTGGAAAGCAACATAAAACTCTTGCAGTTGTCTGAACATGATCCCACCTCACCCTTGGCAGAGCACTCTGACAACCACAAATCGTGATCAGCTGCCAAGGCCACTTAAGGGTTGTGGCCACTGGGAAGATAATCAAGAAAAAAGAGAATAATTAGAAGAGGAGGTAGGAGGGTCTTGGCATACAGTTGCAAAACTGAGAACAATGGGGAGGAGAAAATAGAAATGGAAACAGAGAAGCTGTAAAGTAATTGTTGTCTAATAAACACAGGAAGACTAAGCTAAGTGAAAGCCATATACCAAGATGCAAGTGGGTCCATCTGAATGTACTGAACTATAATATCAAGGTAGATCAAATTAGTGACACTACATTCTTGGTCTTCTTAAAGTCAAATGATCCATGAAGCCATGAATCATTTTATTGCAAAACATTCATATTTCTAGTAACAATATCATAGAATCTGACAAAAATCAATCATAATAGTAGGAAAAAGCAACATCACATCATTCCTAGTAATAAAGAGAAACAGAAAACCCTTTCAGTGTACCATTTACTTGCAGTGGCCCATGAGCCCTTCCCTATATGTTGGTACATTTGGATGTGTGCATAAAGAAACCATGAAGACAGGCCAACCATGAATCTCTCTGTCATGTAGCCATTGACTTCCCCTTCTGGCTTGACAATGTTTGTAAAGGAAAGCCATGTAGTTTCTTAATGGACATAAATGCTGAGCTGCAATAGGCCTGGAGGGAAAGCATCCTTTTCCTTCAATAGAGGCTTATGCGTATAAATTGGTAGCTAAAGCATTTCATGACACTGAGGTAAATAACACTATTGACATTGAGGTAAATAACATTCCCTTAAGCTTCTATTAAACAAAACTTTTTTTTCTCTTCAGTAAGCTGGAAAAATTGAAGTTACAGTCAAATTACTCACCAAGGCTGTTCAGACAAACTGATGAAATGTGGACTGATATGATGCAGTTACCAAATGGCAATTCTCCCAGCAACATGTCTCGCTTTGGTTACTCCTAAACTTTTTTCCTTGAGTAACTTGTATGACTGGTTCAAAGGTGGTGAATGCAAATCAAAAGCTGTGTAAATCTAGGTGCAACTTTCAACAGATGGATATATATCCCTCCCCCTACCCAATAAAGTGAACACAAAAACTGAATAGCAGAAAGACAGGGGGATGGATACAACCATCATTAAATTGGATAGGCAGAAAGAGAAAGGCTTCTGATTGTGCTCAGCGGAGTGGTACGAGGGTGGCCAGGTCTTCTGTAATACTCCTATTAAAATCCACATTGACATTTGGAGACACTGGCAGAAACAGAAATATATCATGGTTGTTGTCCAATTGGGTTTTAACAGCTTTCAGCCTCTTGCACATTCACTACACCCCCCATCTGAAGTACATTACATTAACTTACTCTGAAGTAGTCACTGCATGCTGCTAGCACTGCCTTATGGGCATGGAATTTCTGTTCCTCTGCAACAAGCGTTATATCACAGAGGATTCCATCACTTCTCTGTTGGTTGAGAGCAGCCAAGACGGCATCATTATGAGAGCTGGACTGGCATAGCCTCTGGCCAGTCAGCATATCTTGAATACTGCAAAAGATAAAATAAGAAAATAAACACATCATTTCCATCGCCATTCAGATGTTGAATCTTGGGGACAGTCAGTATTGTTTAATAGCTACAGGGTGGAGGAAGAGCCAAGGAGCTGGCTGGATGAACTTCTCTAAGCCTAGCTCAGCTCACAAGTACATTTGTGGGGTGTGCCACACCGAAAAGAGTTAGGATATCAACATGTAAAGGAGTTAGGATATCAATGTACAGACTTATAGACAAGGCACTGGACCCCTCTGTCTGCAGATGCAAGGAACATAGGACATTTCTGCAGCTTTGCTGATGGGTCACAGATCCAAAACAAAGGGATAATGCATCCAGCAAAATTCTGGAGCAGCTGGAATAGAGAGCTAAGACTCAGCACGGGTTTCTCAAGAACAAGTTACATCTCACCAACCTTATCTCTTTTTTTCAAGAAAATAACTATCTTGCTGGATCAGGGGAATGCCGTGGACATAGTTTATTTGGGTTTCAGTAAAGCTTTTGATAAGTTTCCACATGATATTCTTGTTGATAAGTTGGTAAAATGCAGTATGGATCCTAATTATGACAGGTGGATTGATAACTGGTTGACAGATCATACTGAAAGAGTACTTGTTAATGGTTCAGCATCCTCTTAAAGAAGAGTGACAAGTGGAGTACCCAGGGATCTGTCCAGGGACCTGTGTTGTTCAACATACTTATAAATGATTTGGATGAGGGATTAGAGGGGATACTTATTAAATTTGCAGATGATAGTAAACTGGGAGTGGTAGCAAACACAACAGAAGACAGAATCAGAATACAGGATGATCCTGATAGGCTTGAGAACTGGTCTAAACTGAATAAAATGAAATTCAATAGGGACAAATGTGAATTACTGCATTTAGGCAGGAAAAACAATATACACCAATATAAGATGGGGGAAACTTGTCTTAGCAGTAGTATGTGAGAAAAGGATCTCGGAGTCTTAGTAGAACATAAATTTAATATGTGTCAGCAGTGTGACTCAGTGGCAAAAAAAGGCAAATGGGATTTGGGGCTGTATCAAATGGAGTATCGTGTCCAGATCTTGGGACATGATGGTACCACTTTGCTCTGGTTCAGCCTTACTTGGAGCACTGTGTTCAGTTTTTGGCACCATAGTTGAAGAGGGATGTAGACAAACTGGAGCATGTCCTGAGGAAGGCAACAAAGATGATGAGGGGTTTGGAGACCAAGATGTATGAGGAAAGGTTGGGAAAGCTTGGTCTGTTTAGCCTGGAGAGGAGACGACTAAGAGGGGATCTGATAGCCAAATATTTAAACGGCTGCTATATAGAGGATGGAGCAGAGTTGTTCTTCTCTTGCCCCGGAGGGACGGACCAGAACCAATGGGATGAAATTAATTCAAAAGAAATTCTGTCTAAACATCCAGAGGAAGTTCCTGACAGAGCAGTTTCTCAGTGGAACAGGCTTCCTTGGGAGGTGGTGGAATCTCCACCTTTGGAAATTTCTAAACAAAGGCCAGATAGCCATCTGACAGAGAGGCTGATTCTGTGAAGGTTCAAGGGGATGGCAGGTTACAGTGGATGAGCGATAGGGTTGTGAGTGTCCTGCAGAGTGCAGGATGGTCAGACTAGATGATCGAGGAGTTCCCTTCCAACTCTATGATTCTATGCTTCTGTGGTAAATGCCCAAAAGCAGCAGGAGGGAGAGGAGGGGAGGGAAGACTGGTGATTGGCCCTGAGGGGAGAGTACCCTCTCCCTACTGGGTGCATATTTCCCACTGACGGCCATTTGGGGTGAGTTTTACCTGGATTTTACATAGCGTTTTATGCTATGATTCTATATCAGTGACCTGTAAAAATGACCTCCTCCTTTTTGTGCATTATTCCCATCATAGCAGTTTTGACAGCAAGTTAATTCCTTAAACCAAACCTTGTTTTGTTTCTTTTTAGCATCCTAGGCAAAAAAAAAAATCTGACTGTTCTTTCTGCTGTACTGATGATCACCCACGATAAAAACAGTCTGTAGCCAAAGTTTAAATGGCAATCTGGTGGTTGATCCACTAGAAGCAACATAACGATGCTCAGTCATCTGCCTTCTCCCTCCCCAGCAGGAAGACAGATCGTTTTATGGCAATGTGCTCAATGTGCAAATGAGCTGAGAAAACACAGAAGGAACACATGTTTAAGAGGTTAAGTCAATGTTTCTATGGGGAAACAAAAGCTACAGTGAAAACCGCTGAAGCCTATCGCAGCTGCAAAAACAACACTTTGTGGACTTTCCCTGGTGCTGTCATATTGATGCAATTTTGCAGAATATTTAGATATGCATTTTGCCACGCTGCCATCCTCTAGATGAGCACTGAATAAGTGGAAACACACTAAATGAAAACTGACTAGAGTAGCTCCCTTGAACAATACCTGAGGCACACCTCAGACGGCATCCTTCAGTTTCGAACTTCTGGATCCTTCACTTCTTAATAACTGGGAAAGAAACCAGCATACATTTCAGCTAGAGTGGGGGAGAAAAGAAACAAACAAGAAATAAACAACAATGAGAATGGAGAGTTGAAGAGGCAGGCTTCAAAAGCAGACATTTGAGGACGTTACTCAAAATCCATAGACTTTTATGTCCTACAATCAATCATCCTTTCTTCAAGAAAACCCTTCCCTATCAGAAGCTGGTTTTTTAAATTGCCACTTTTTGAACAGTTATTTAATACAGCTTTCAAGAGAAAGAAAGCAATCAAAAAAAAAAGCAAGAAACAAAATCAAAAATAGCTGTCAATTATGGTTACTCTTCTACAATGGGAATGCACTTCCTCTCACAGAAAGGAGAAGGTTTGATTTCTGAGAATTTTCCAGTCAAGCTGCAGCCCCAGGATTAGCACTTCAGGTGGGGTGCATGTGCGTGTGTGTGAAGGAGAAAGAGAAGCCTTCTTTCCTAAAAATAAACCCACTCATGTGTTTTTAGGTTAACACCTACACATGTAAAAGACTTAATTAAATCACATACGCATTATATCTATATATTTATATATATAGATATATAGATATATAGAGAGAGATAAAGATAGAGAGGGAGTGTTACAGACAACTATGCTAATCTATATTAATTTCAGTAACAAAGAAAACCTTAAGGGAATTCCAGAGACCCAATAACAAAATGAATGGGCCCTTGCACTGTGCCCAGAAATAAACCAACAGCTGGTACATCTGACAAAACAAAGGCTGCATATGTGTTCCAATCACCTGATTTTTAACAAAAGGCAGATTGCACAAACAACCAAACCAGAGAGTGTCATTGTAAGGGAAGTTGATGTTTTTCATGGAACCACATCAGCTGCAATGCTAGCATGGACCAATATTAACCTGCTAAACAACACAATGAGATCCATGCTGAGAGCAGGCACAATAAGAACTGTGTGCACATTCTTCAGACAACAGAATTCTTTTGTTTGAGGAAATCTTGAACAAACAGTTGTGGAAAAGAAAACATTAAGTCGGGTTTCCCCTGGAAAGTGTATGGATCTTACAAGTATACTGAGTCCCCATCTGTTCAATCTGTATGCAGAACATGTTATAAGAAAAACTGGATTAGATGAAGGTACCTTGAAAACTGGCAGAAAGAACATTAGTAATCTGAGATATGCAAATAACACTCATTGCTGGCAGAAAATAATGAAGGCTTGAAACAACTACTGATGAAGGTTGATGCAGAAAGTGCCAAGTCAAGATTGCAGCTGAATATCAAAAAGACAAACTTAATGACAATCTCCGCTGTGTCCTGACTGGCTCAATGGGGAGTCTTCCCTCAAGCACACTTCCTCCCTGATTGCCTCCAGAACTGGACAGACAGAAAGAAGACAACAGAACAGAGAGACAGCTAGGGTCTCGCTATCCTCCTTCTACACAATGTTGTTTCTCTTCTTAATACAACTATTTTATTCTTTTAAGCAGACTGGCACACTGGCCACGTTTGCATGTTTACATTCTGCCAAAGAAATTAACAAAGATATTTAAATTGTTCAAGATTTCATCAAACAAAAGGGTAGATCAAAATAGGTAGACATGTTTGTTTATAGCAGTTTATTTATTTTTTTATTGTATGATGTGGAATCATAGAGTCGTAAATGACCTCCAGGGTCACCTAGTCCAACCCCCTGCAGAAGGCAGAACATTCACAAGTACTTGCCCACCCACAGTGAGTTCAATTCCATGCTCAAATGAGGCCCACTCCCCGCCAAAAGCCCAGAACCCATGACCTGTCAGGCCTGAAGGAAATTCGTCTCCTGAACCCAAAATGGCAATTGGCATTTCCCTGGTCATTCTTGAAAGATTCACACGAGCCAAGCATGGACACAATCCCTTCTGCCCACCCACTTACAATCTGCCTAAAGTCACAGAATCAGAATTTCTGTGAGGTGGCTATCTAGCCTCTGCTTTAAAACTTCCAAGGAAGGAGAGCCCAATACCTCCTCTTGTTCCACCGAGAAACTGCTCTGTCAGGAACTTCTTCCAGATGTTTAGCCAGAAATTCTTTTTAATTAATTTTATCCCATTGGTTCTAGACCTACTTTCTGGGGCAACAGAAAACTCCTCTGCTCCATCCTCTATGTGACAGCACATCAATAACTTGAAGTTGGCTATCATATCACCTCTTAGTCGTCTTCTCTCCAGCCTAAACAGACCAAGCTCTCTCAAACTTTCCACATACAACTTGGTCTCCAGACCCCTCACCATTTTTGTTGCTCTCCTCTGGACATGATCCAGTTTGTCTACATCCTCCTTCAAATGTGGTGCCCAAAACTGAATACATTATTCTAACTGAGGTCTAACCAGAGCAGAGTAAAGAACAGCCTGGACACTATACTTCTTTTGATACAGCCCCAAATCCTATTTGCCTTTCCACTGCTGACTGTTTAGTGTATGGTCTACTAAGATCCCCTACATCCTTTTTGCACATACTACTGCCAAGACAGGTCTCTCCCACCCACCCACATCTTAACACAGCCCGCGGCGCCACAGGCGCCGCGGACTAAATAAAGCCGTAAAGGCTTAATGGGAGGAGTTAGGGCGGGCTCGGTCCGGGATGAGGAAGGGTGCCGATTGGCTCCTTCCTCCGGACAGACCATCGGCCGGGCCAATCGGCAGGCGTGAAGCGCCTGCCGATTGGCCCGGCTGATTCCCGCCCTGCCGACAAGGAAGCAACTGCGAGCCGCGCGGAGCTCGCAGTTACTCCTTTGCCGGCGGCCTGACGCATTGGGAGGCGTGAAGCGCCTCCGCCGCATCAGGCCGCTGCCCAAGGGGCTCCCTTGCCTAGCGCCCACTGTATTTTTAAGTACAGCGGGCTTGATTACTAGTCCTATAATGATGCATTTAATTCAGAAGCCCCTTGAGGGCACTTAACACACACACACCAAGAGTGTGATGCATCAAAAGAAATAGAGGGAGGGGTGACAAAGAACTGAGACAAAGCCAGATGATGTAAGTCCTACAAGTAATTGTTTCCCTATGAACATGCACAGGCACTATTTAGCTGGGTTAGAAATTTGCAAGAAGGTAAAACAATATTTTATTTAGACACCAGCAGAAAAGCCCATTGCAGAAAAAATGCAATGGGTGTTAGCCTTCCCCCCTCCTAGACCCGGACAAGCCCACTGATGCCTGGTGAGGCCATGGCAGAGTTGCTCAGGGTGGAGGCAAGCACTGGCAGGGGCTCCCTCCCTCTCCCCCTGACCAGAGCACACAGATCCAGGCCTTTCACCCCTTCCTCCCAGCTCCCAATTGCTGGATGGCTTACCTTTCGCAGTGAGTCCAGTAGAGTGGGCTGGCACTTCTTCCACGTGGAAGAATTTGAAGAGGGACTCAGCCAGAGGCGGGACAGCCTACCTGATTGGTCATTCATTGGACAGATGGCCAATCAGGTAGGTGATGAGTTCCAACTCCTCCCACCACCCCAGTATTACAGATGTGTGTCCCTCCTTCTCTGCTGGGAAGGAGGGATTTTCCAAGGATGAGATTCTCCATTACATGCAAACTTCAGTATCTCTATACAAGATTCAAAATTTTGGGCAGAACTGCACAATTATTTTCTGTAAACCAGCTGCTTAACTATTCACCTCAAGATAGACCCAAACTAATTGTAGCCTCTAACACACAGCATTACCACACACCCTATTTCCCTAACTACCTGGACAATTGAAAATAGCTACCTACCTTAATCTTCCTGAGTAATTGTAGAAGCACACCACCTCTGGTTCATTCAACAAGTTAAGCACCAAATTGTGTATGTGGTTAGTCTAGAATAACAAAGCCACAAGTACTCTTTACAGGGATAATACAAACAATAAGTGTTTCATTCATTCTGAATATACTATCTTCTTCAGTAACTCATACAGTATTTCAAACTACTTACCCAAGAAGCATCCTTTATCTTGGCTTTCAATGCAACTCAACTAAATTTCTGATAATGATGAGTTTGTGACTGCTGCGGCTGTCTTTATTGCTTTTGTTGTTACTGATTGGTTTTACCCTTGAATGTCACCTTGAGGTAATTGAGGCAATATAGGAGTATATGAATTAAAAATCAAATCCCCAAATGATTGTATAGCTCAGGGGTGGCCAAACTGTGGCTCTCCAGATGTCCATGGACTACAGTTCCATGTGCTGGCATGGGCTCATGAGAACTGTAGTCCATGGACATCTGGAGAGCTACAGTTTGGCCACTCCCGGTATAGATCTATGAAGAGCCATTGGCCCCAACCCTATGTTTACAAGTTCACCCACACATTCATCTGCCAGTCATCAACTGCACTGCCAACCAAGCACAGAGAAATGAAGTGACAGAAATCAAAATGTGATCCAGTTCTTTCACATAAGAGAGACACTTTAAGTAAACAAGTAAAATCCTGTCTTCACTACATCATCAATTTGAGCCACGGCTTTTACAGCACTGCATCAGGGAGCCCTTTCGTACCACACACTTCAGTAGGCCATAAGATGAAAAAGCCT
The DNA here is from genome assembly GCF_049243985.1 of Paroedura picta. Classification (NCBI taxonomy): domain Eukaryota; kingdom Metazoa; phylum Chordata; class Lepidosauria; order Squamata; family Gekkonidae; genus Paroedura; species Paroedura picta. Next base: position 131,028,468 of record NC_135369.1, read on the forward strand.
GACTAACTGCCTTATCAATAAAGATTGGTTGTCTGGAAGACAGGAAGGACATTCTGATCACTTACATCACACATACACGGGCATTACCACTGCGTCATTACTTCAAGCATTTTATTAGGTATATCATCATCCCAATATTATGGTGCAGAGAAAATGCACATTGGTTCTATCCTGAAAGGTGTTTTCTGCACTGTGTACCACTGCTCTAAAAAACCAGAAAGTCCTCACTCTAATATTGACTATAGATGGTGTCAGCAGGATCAGCAGTTACTGCCTTATTAAATCCAGGCACTGCCTGGTAGGATATTTGATTCCTGCTGCTTTGATCTACCACACAGCAGTAAGCAACACTGCCCGGGAAAGGATGTGCTGACTTGAAAAGCACATGTCACCCCAGGAAGGGTGTTATGACCAGATTAGAGCGACAACCTTATAGGAAGAGGATTGAGCAACTCCAGCCTTTCAAAACCAATGGGAGCTATACTGAAAATGATTTTTCTTTTTAATTTAAAAAGGAAGAACATTTTTTCTTATTAAGAAAAAAAATATGCTCAGGGCTAACAAGTTTGTAAAATTAATCCTTGTCTTTATGTTTGTATTTATAGTGCCTGGGCCATAACAATTTCTATGAAGAGCTGAAAATGCCACTCCATTTGAAACATATACCGGAGACAAATATTTTACACTAGAGGAGGTAAAAGAATTTCAAATGCTTTCGATTTCATTCTTGAGGCCCCTAAATCAATAGTCCTTCACACAGGGAGAATAAAGAGGCATTGGTGAAAAGAAGTGTGCTTGAAGATATACTATCCACAAATCTGTGTTTAAATCCCACACCAAGCCAACAACCCCTGAATTTAAACCTTTCAAAATGTTCACAGCAGATCCACTTGCTTCCTAATGGAGTGTTTTATTGTCAAGAGTTTGTCTATACTTAAATTCTATATAAACCAAGCTGTGACTGAATAAGGACATCAACCTGCTCACAAGCATTGGGAATTCTTTTTTTATATACCTTCAAGCAATTTTCATTGTAGTCGGACCATAACCATAACAAAAAGAATAACCACACATTGCTGCTCACACAGTGTCAGGGACATGAGATGGCCTTTTAAAAAGAGATGGGAGGGGAAGGGGAAGGGAACACTATTTTTACAGCCACTTCTATACTTCTGCTATAGGGAGAGACAGCACAAATCTTTCCCACCTTCAAACAATCCACAAGCCAACTGGTCAAACGTCACAGGATACTGGGACCAACATTTCAGACCAACCTGGGGAAAGTGAGAGCCACCTGAAAGACAGTAAGACAGCAACATTATCCTCAATATTAATTTCCACTTGAATGAGTTACATAGTTAATCTCTTTTTTTGTTTTTACATACATCAACAGACCACACACCATGAGTGTTGAGAGGATGGGAAGATATAAACTGAGCACATGAAGCTTCTCCCATTACTTATCCTTATGTCAAGAAACAGCTTCACCTAGCAAATTTATACAAATGTGCAGCTGCTGACAAAGGACTGAGGTCAGTAAAATGATGACAACTTAACCATATTAACATCCCTACATAGAAAATACAGCCCATTGGCAGCTGCCTTTGCCAGCAACAAACAACTGATGGAAAAGGCAAAACAGCAAGCAAAGCAGAGGGCAGATAACTCCCCTCCTGTCTCAGTTTTTACAAGGCAGCTTTAATATGTTATCATCAAAGGCAGAGAAGACTGCTTTCTCTATGCAAAAGGCAAAGTTTTCAATCAGATGGACATAGCTGGGTACACAAGTTCTTTTCCAACAATGAATGCACAGGTCAGGGCAAATATCTGTTGACAAAATGTTGTCACAAACAGGACTCCTACATACTGCCAAAATATTATTATTATTATTATTAAATTTACTAGCTTCAAAGACCGTTCCTAAGAACGGTCCTAGAAAGGGTCCCCTCCCCTGGCCAGGCAGCGTAAAGTGGCTTTGGGCTGCAGTCTGTAGTAGGATCAAGTGGGGCGAGTGGGGGCTAGCCAGCTCGTTAGCAGGCCTGGGACAGAGCTCCTTAGCAGGCAGTCAGCAGGCTAGGAAGCCCTCGTTAGCAGGCCCGGTCTAGCAGGCCCTCCACCACAACCCTTTGCCCAGGGCCCTCTCCCCTTACCTACTGCTGGCTCCAGGCACTGAGATGCGTCTGAGACCAAAGAGGCTAGAGTCCAAGGACAGAGGGTGGGAGCTCCAGAGGCAGAGCCAATCAGGGTGCAAGCAGCTGGCTGCACCCTGATTGGCCATATTCCAACTTGGACAGCCAGACACGTTCCACCCTACAGGCTGTTTCACAAATACATAGAGGAACCATGGATAAGGATATAACATCCTCCCCTATGACTCCCACATCTTTTTATATGATTGAGAAAAATCTGTGTTTATACTCATGGAGCTCCCCTTGACATTTGAAAGATAGCCCTTATACAAACCAGACACCCATGTTGTCTACCAAAGTACCTAAATCCCATGCCAAAGAATGACATTTAAATAAATAAGTTTATTGTTGCAGATTTATACCATAACAATCATAGCAACAATAGTAAAACAATTAAAACAAATATGTTAACAAACAATAATTAAAATAAATTCAGACTAAGAATATTAAAGCTTAATATTATTTTTTTTTGTAAAAGATCAAAAAATAGCATACAGTTGTACAATAAACATCATCAACTCGGGGTTGGATCAGAGACAAATCTCTCCCTAACAGATATTAGTATAAATGTACCCCCCCCCCCGCCCCGCCCAGGGCCTCAGTAAAATTGTCAAACGTTGACCAGTCCCTGGTGATAAAAAGGTTGGGAACCACTGGTTTAAAGCATTGTCCCTGCTCTCTTTTATTTGCCTATATATTTAAGAATATATAGTCAGTCCTAGAGGAGATCATCCCTCACTGCCCCTTAGAAGGCCAGATCCTGAAGATGAAACTCAAACTCATGAGGCCAACTCATGAGAAGGAAGGACTCCCTGGAGAAGAGCCTAATGCTGGGAGCGATCGAGGGCAAAAGAAGAAGGGGACGACAGAGAATGACGTGGCTAGATGGAGTCACTGAAGCAGTTGGTGCAAACTTAAATGGACTCCAGGGAATGGTAGAGGACAGGAAGGCCCGGAGGATCATAGTCCATGGGGTCGTGATGGGTCGGACACGACTTCGCAACTAGCAACAACAACATATTTAAAGAAGAGATGAAACTACCTTTGTAGTATCCTTTGTAATATCACACTCTGTCAGGAATCTGAGCGTGATTCTTGATGCCTACCTTACAATGGAGGCTCAGGTTATCAGTGTAGCCCAAGTGATGTTTTTCCACCTACACCAAGCTAGGCTACTAGTACCCTTTCTGGCTCTGGAACACCTTACTACAGCGATCCAGGTGACAGGCTCGATTTATGTAACTTGCTCTGAGCAGGCCTACCCTTGGCCTTGACCCAGAAATTGCAACTGGTGCAAAATGCAGCTGCTAGGGTCCTCACATGGACATTTTCAGGGTCAACATCCAGCCAGTGCTGAGGCAGCTGCATTGATTGCCAGTTGTGTACCAGATCAGGTTCAAGGTTTTGGTTTTGACCTATAAGGCCATACACAGGGCCCAGTGTACCTGAGGGACCTACCTATTCCCCCTGCACAGCAGTTTGCTCCATGAACCTGAATAGGTTGGTGATCCCTGGCCCCTGAAAGGTCTGCCTGGTCTTGACCAGGGCTTTTCTGGACATAGTCCCTGATTGGTGGAATGAGCTCCCAGAAGAGCTGAGGGCCCTACCTGGACTGGGTCAGTTCCACCAGGCTTCTGGTTGAGGTTGGGCTGACAAAATCTAGCCCCCTTCCCAAGTTTACCTCTGTTAACATCACCCCAGGGACTTGGCAGATTGGAGAAAGGAGGTGGGGAGGCTGGGGTAGGGTGGAGTGAGCTGGGGGATTGTATTGTTTTTATTGATGTTAGCTACCACAAGATGGCAGGTTTGTGAGCTGTGGCATATAAATAAATACAATAAATAAACAAACCAATATGTGAATTTATTTAGTTCAAAAGGCAAGGATACTAGTACAGCATTAAAAGAAAGTAAGCATTTTTAAAAGCTTTACTAAAAGTTCCTTTAATCTAGGCTATCAAATTTTAGAAATTTCATAAGAGCGCTTTCTAAGGAAGTCATGACAACAGTTCATTTTATTAATGTGTGTATTTACTTCATTGATAGCCTGCCATACTCAATGAGACCTAAAATATTACATTAAATACAATTAAGATAAGATGCAGTACGAAGTAAGAGAATATACTGTATATACTCGCATATAAACCGAGGCACCTAATTTTACCACAAAATCTGTGAAAACGTATTGAATCTCATATAAGCCGAGGGTGGGAAATGCTCCATCATCACAGGCTCTCCCATCCACCCCCCCCCCAACAAATACAGAAAAGTCAAGAGAATGAATAGCTGCTGGTTTTTGTACCCTGCTTTTCACTAACCAAAGGAGTCTTAAAGTGGCTTACAATCACCTTCCCTTCTTCTCTTGATGCCAGACACCCTGAGAGAGCTCTGACAGGAGAAGCAAACAGTTGCCCCCAGGCCAGCAAACCAGAGCAGAACAACAGTACCCGAAGTTGGCAACCTACTACAACAGCTACTAAACTGGGAGAATGGACTACTCTAACTACATCTACAGTGCCCCTCCAGAACAAAACACTGAAATAAAGAACTGTAAAACTGAACACTGAAAGAAAGAACTGTAAAAATTCCCCATGATGTTCTGATGGATAAATTGAAGGACTGCAATCTGGATTTTCAGATAGTTAAGTGGATAGGGAACTGGTTAGAGAACCGCACTCAAAGAGTTGTTGTCAGTGGTGTTTCATCAGACTGGAGAGAGGTGAGTAGCGGGGTAACTCAGGGCTCGGTGCTCGGCCCGGTACTTTTTAACATATTTATTAATGATCTAGATGAGGGGGTGGAGGGACTACTCATCAAGTTTGCAGATGACACCAAATTGGGAGGACTGGCAAATAATCCGGAAGATAAGAGTTCAACGAGATCTGAACACAATGGAAAAATGGGCAAATGAGAACAAGAAGCAATTTAATAAAGATAAGTGTAAAGTTCTGCATCTGGGTCAGAAAAATGAAAGGCATGCCTACTGGATGGGGGATACACTTCTAGGTAACACTGTGTGTGAACGAGACCTTGGGGTACTTGTGGATTGTAAACTAAACATAAGCAGGCAGTGTGATGCAGTGGTAAAAAAGGCAAATGCCATTTTGGGCTGTATCAACAGGAGCATCACATCAAAATCACAAGATGTCATAGTCCCATTGTATACAGCACTGTTCAGACCACACCTGGAGTACTGTGTGCAGTTCTGGAGGCCTCACTTCAAGAAGGACGTAGATAAAATTGAAAGAGTACAGAGGAGAGCGACGAAGATGATCTGGGGCCAAGGGACCAAGCCCTATGAAGATAGGTTGAGGGACTTGGGAATGTTCAGCCTGGAGAAAAGGAGGTTGAGAGGGGACATGATAGCCCTCTTTAAGTATTTGAAAGGTTGTCACTTGGAGGAGGGCAGGATGCTGTTTCTGTTGGCTGCAGAAGAGAGGACACGCAGCAATGGGTTTAAACTTCAAGTACAACGATATAGGCTAGATATCAGGAAAAAAAATTTCACAGTCCGTGTAGTTCAGCAGTGGAATAGGCTGCCTAAGGAGGTGGTGAGCTCCCCCTCACTGGCAGTCTTCAAGCAAAGGTTGGATGCACACTTTTCTTGGATGCTTTAGGATGCTTAGGGCTGATCCTGCGTAGAGCAGGGGGTTGGACTAGATGGCCTGTATGGCCCCTTCCAACTCTATGATTCTATGAAAAATCAACTTTTAAAAGAAACACAAATCAGAGCAAGCTCACCTTGCAGTACACATTTGCAAAAGGCAATGCAACAATTGGCTGACTGGAGCAAGCTTTTATTTCAATTACCCATGCATAAGCCGAGGGGGGCTTTTTCAATGTGAAAAAAGGTGCTGAAAAACTAATCTTATATGTGAGTATATAGGGCACTATATAAAGTATAATAATAAGATTAAACAATTCGATAACAATACAACAAAACAGAATAACATATGCAAAGAACAATTATCAATGACTAGAAGTTTCTAGATGATAGCTTACAATCCTGTTCACTTTATAAAAATGTCCTCCTGAACAAATTGGGATGATGAAGTAGGGGGGAAAGTGAGAAGAAGTCAGAGTTAGCTACTGAGAAGACAGTCAAGAGTCTGTACCTCTTCTGATGCATTTCCACCTGAAAATACCTTGCCCTGGTCAGGGCCTTGATCCTGATACTCTTCCATTAAAAGAAGTAGAACGCATACATTTCTAATACTGGCTTTCAGCAAGACAACTGCCATATCCATAAAAGGAGTGTCTGGTGAGTATCTAATTCTAAGCATATGCTAAAGGGATGTACCAAGAAGTGTTTTTAATACCTTTTTCCAAGAACTGTTCTTGCAGGGAACTGGATAAACCAGCATAAATCATTATCCTGAGTGTTTTGGAGCAGAAGTGTCAAATTTTGGCAGATATGTAATTTTATCCCTAGATGACACAAGGCAAGGGAAATGTACTATATTTCACAGTGTATCAATTTGCTTCAAGACTGGATAGCACTTTTTAAAATCATTTTTTTCACAATACAAAACAACCATTTTTAGAACAGAGAGACTGGAGACGAGATCAATCCCAAATTGTTCTGAGTTGTTCCTCTTGTGTTCGTATTGCCAAGCAACCTATAGTGAGCTGACCCATTTCCCCCCCAAAAAACACACAGTGAGCTTACCCATTATTCAACTATCCACCAAGTGGTTCAGCTCATCATGGGCTAGGTACTGATCTGAACATGCAATGAACCACTCTTGCCTCTATTTTTGCATGTGTAAAAGGTCACAGCAGGCTAACTGAAACCCCAAATCTCTAATAACAAAGGCTTCTCCAGATGAATTGTCCCGACCAGCGATAAAAGGATGCTATGTATTTGTCAGAGTTCCCATAATTACTTACTGATACTCAAAAGATTGAATCTGAAGTGACAAAAGGCAATGAGTTGCCAGACCTTCCCACTATAATATCTTGGTAAACACACTTTGTAAGATGACATCCTCATGGCATTAGCAACAGGAAGGGGCAACACAACATAAATCCACATTAAATAATGCGTTATGTTCGATATTACAAAGAAGAGGGACAAAAGACCCAACAAAATATAGCACATCTTATTCTCTCTGTAGCACCTAATAGAGCCTAAATCTACATAAAATGTTTCTTGGACTATCATAATGATTTGCCTGCATTCTACTTTCACCACTATCTTTTGTTCTGCCTTTAGAAATTACAACTTGGTGTTTCTCTAAGTTCAGGGTAATTATTTTTACAACAGCTCTATGAAGTAAATCAGGCTGACAGAGGGTCCTCCTAACATAGTCTGAGCACAACACAACCTAATCTAACTTCTCCAGCAGGCCCTTTTCAGAAGGTTCTCTTGGATCACCAAATAGAAAAATATTGAGCGCTCAACAGCTCCTTATACAGTAAGTCAATAATCACTACCACTCACAGGCATTGACTAATGAAGAGACAAGATAGGTTGATACAAGGTGGACAGCAGCTGAGGCCAGACAAACAAGAGCTACTTTATTGTGCTACTTCAGACCAACAGGGCTACTCATTTGAATTATTATTATTATTATTATTTAATTTTCTACTTAAATTTCTACTTATAATCCTGATCATTATGATGTTCCAGCAAAACATTTTCACTTAGCCTAGAAACACTGTCTACTTAAGCCATTAAGGATGAAATAAAGTGCAAAACAGTGACAAAACAATAAAATGAAAGATTTCTGTGCAAAGGAAGCCAAACTGATAATTAAGCAACCCCCCTCCTCACATGTTAAAATTAACTTATTTCAACTGGAAGTTACAATTCAGTTCAGGGATTGAATTAAAGTATACCCTAGTTTCCACTAACTAAGGCAAATACAAATTAGAGGAAAGATTAAAAGTAAAAGACCATTTTGAAGCGATCACAAAGGCAAATATAATTGAACAAACAGCTTGGTAAATGTTTTCAGGGTTGCCTCATGAGTAGCCTTCTATGCCCAAATTCAGCAAATGCAGCTTTTCCAGCCACTGCAACACCACTCTGGGGAAGGCTACACACCCTGAATTTATGTTATGCTATGTTAAAGACACAGGGGTCTTTTAGGAAATAGGAACTAAGGCCTAACTGAGCCAAGGGTGAAACTGGAACTCAACTCAACTCAAGACAGTCTCCTAAGTGGTTCATCTTGTGTCTTCATTGCCAAGCACCCCACCGTTAGCTGACCCATTTTTCAAACATCCCTCAAATTATAAAGTGGGTTACACACTGGTGTCTGGCTAGAGCTCTGAGCATGCAATGAGTCTCTTTTTCCTCTATTTTTTCATATATGAAAGGGTCACAGTGGACTAATTGTAATTGTGTGCACAAGCACTAAGTTCCCTTTTTCAGAAATACCACCTGGTCTCAAGCTGCTATAGGAAAAGGCATCTAGGGCAACAGAACTTCTAAAAGGCATAAGCCTATCATCCTTTGGTTTTACAGAGGGGGGGAAACTGTTAGTTGACCAGGGCCTTAAGTGTCAACCTATTTAGTTGTACAGGTAGCCTGGTGCCTCTGGTCCACAAACTGCCCACTAAGTCAGAGCTTAGGTCCCAAGCACCCGGAAGCCATGACAGCTATTATTATTACTATATTACTTGTATACTTCGGTGCATGTGTCATATCATAGCTTGAATAAAATTACAAGGAACTGTGAAGTGTACAATGGTATGTTTTGTGGCAGCACTAGCAGAAAACATGGCCATTAAACTGCAAAAACCAGAAGGCTGAAAAATGAGGCTGGCACCTGAATTTTCAAACTGACTCCTAGAGCATAAGACAATTTGTCAACCCCTGTATTAAGAATTTCAAACCAAAGTTATGACTCCTTTCAAAGATTATGACTGCACATACCAGGAGCCTACTAACCGCATATTTTGGAAGCACACACTACCCACAATCTTTCCATTATGCACAGTTACCATGTTACCAGAAAGGGTCAATGTGTGGATTTTGTCTGCACAAAAAAGCTATACCCAAACCTTATTTTTTAGGGATCTGTGGGGGGAGAGGTCTGGTTCATGTACCAAACCTGAAACTCTGCACACTGCCCCTTTCTGACAATATGGTGGGCACATATTGTCACATCCTCATGCAATTGTCAGGCTGCCTTTCTGCAAAGCCCTAATAAGGGACCGCTTAAGGGAGCAAAGCCCGACAAACAGGGAGGAGTAACTGAGAAAACCTGTTGAGAGGTGCTCTTCAGATTTTCTTTTTTTGCCCCATCTTAATTCCAACAAGCTTCCACATCACACCACATGTATCACAAACACACCTCACAAGGCCACTGGTTTGTTGGCTCCATATATCTGCCTAATTACAGGCCACAAACCACATACTCCCTTGAGGTACTAAAATAATCCAAAGGACTATAGTGTAAACTGTTCCTTGCTTGGCTAGGTTCTGTGTCGGGCTTCCCAAAGACCGCAACTTTGTAACCTTCCTCTTCCTTTGCAGGCAGTGGAATGAATCAGAGGGGTAGTCTGGGATCATCACGGATAACAAAACGCCAAAAGGCCGAAAAAGCACCTCTTCCTTTAATTACTGTACAGAAGGGATGCTAACATGGTGCCTTGCTCAACTTACACTGCAGCAAAAGCCACCCTTGCCAACATTGCCCCTTCCGCACCAATCACTACGGAGAAAATAAACTCATCTCCCTTTCCATGTCGCCACCCAAATCGGTTCCCCTGGAAATCCTGTGTGTGGCTCCATGCATGTCGGTATCCATAAAACATCCCAGCCCCCCCCCCCCGGTGGTTTCAACAGCCTCACGGAACTCGACTTACTTCCGAGTAAACAGGGTTCGGCTGAGACTTGATGTTTCCCTGGCAACCAAGCGACACCGGCAAAGCCGCCTTTATTGGCCGGGGCGGGGGCCGACTACAAAAGCGCCGCTGAATGATTCGGCGAGCTCAAGTGGGAGTTTTGATTTATGCGGCGCTGCGGTGCCGGCTCTGAAAGCGCCGCGCTCTCCTGCTGAGCAGGCCCACCTTTCTGCAGAGCCGTGCCTCCAAGGTGGCCAGGGGGACGCGCCAATCGCGCCTCCCCGAGGGCTAGTCGGCGAGTTAGAGCGCTGCCAAACCCGACGGCCGTCGCCCAGCCCGGACACGTTTCCGCTCACCTCTCAAGGAGAGCCGCCGAGCAAGTCCGGCCGAGCGCCGCAGTCCGCTCTCTTGATTGGCCTTCCGTCGCGGGAGGAAAACAAAACAAGCCGACAGCAGAGACGCTGAGCAGCGCTCCTCGCAGGCAAGCGGCATGCAGTGGCCTGGGCCGCCGGAGCTGCCAGGCAGGAGACGGATCTCTCCCCCCCTTCCCTCCCCTCCCTCCAGCTGCACAGCGCGCCGGGTCCCCTCCTCGCCAGTGCGCAGGAGCGACAGCGGCACACATTGTTCGCTGGAGCCAGCCGAGCGCACCTGCATGAGGAGGAGTCTGGAGAGAGGAGGAGGAGGAGGGAAAGAGGGGTCCTTGGGGCAGGGCAAAGGCGGTGAACTCTCAGTAGCCCCGCAACAAACACAGCGGCATGCATTACGGACACCGGGGACCAATATTTTAGAAAAGAAATCGCAGGACTCTGGCGCTTTATTTGCCCTTTCCAGGCCAAAATGCCTTCGGGACAGGCATTAAACGAACACTAGTACCGCAACAACAACAAAACCCCCAGTGGGATGCATTATGCTCAAGAACAATATTCTAGAAAAAGAAAGAAGTCTTGAGCTTTTATTGGACCTTCCTGGGCCAAAATGCTTCTGGAACAGGCGTTAAAGAAACAAGGGCACTGCAAAAACAAACAAACAAAAAAACTGGGATGCACCACAGATGCGAAATCACAGTATTTGGGACAGGGTAAAAACCTGAATGGACATTAAAGAATCAAGAGGACCACAAAAAACAGCAGGATAGTTAGAGATACTCAAGAACAATATTTTAGAAATGAAAAGGCGGAAATCCCACACTTTTATCCTTACCAGGCCCAAAAGCCTCCAGAACATCCAAGAGCAAGCCGGAAGGAGCATTAAACAAGAGTACTGCAAAAAAAGGTGGAATGAATTACAGACACTCAAGAACAACATTTTGGAAATGAAGAAGTGAAACTCACATTTTTATTAAGCTAGTATGGGCCAAAATGCCTCTGGAACTCATCCCACTGTTTTTTTTTTTGTACTCTTCTTTAATGCCCATTCTGGTCTGTTCCGGCTTTCACCCTCTAGAGCAGTGGTTCCCAAACTTTTTGGTTTGCTGCCCCCTTGGCTCCCAGGCAACATCCCTGGTTCCCCCCCCCCCCACACACACACACACAAACACACACATGAACGCACACCACGTTCCTGGTATTAGGTCTACTGCAAATTCAAAACACAATGTATTACCTACACTTCTTTTTTGGTTGTTGTGTAGGCTTACTTAATTTTTAGGGTGACAGTACCAATAGATCTGATGGAAACTATCCATTTATCAGTTAGTCCCATAAATTATAGTTTCCAGTTTTCCTCATTACCAAATGCTGTAGCAGTAAGTAAATATTATCAACCTAACACCTACCTGACTACTGCTGGAAGAATCCATGGATGAGATCCAGCTTGGTGTAGTGCCTAAGAGCCACATTCTCTAATCTGGAGAACAGAGTTTGATTCCTCACTTTTCCACATGCAGCCAGCTGGGTCACAGTTCTCTCAGAGCTCTCTCAGACCCACCTGGCTGACAGCGTGTCCGTTGTAGGGAGAGGAAAGGAAGGTAAATGAAAGCCACATTGAGACTCCTGATAGTAAAAAGTGGGGTACAAAAACCAGCTCTTCTGTTCTTCTCTCTAGCTATCAGTGACAAAGGACAGAACAGTCACACGTATTGCTTCATGAAGTAAAAGTTTGCACAAGTCACAAATGTAAACTTATAAAAGCTGCTAGGAATCACCTCTGTGAGCTGTGAACTAGAGTGGTATGTTGTGATCCTTAAATCATAACAAGGGGAACAAAAATGGGTATCATGTGGCTGGCAGCTGCTTCAAAGTCTGATGTAATGGCACTCCTATAAAAAGAATGCACTTATTGACAGTGTGTATTGCCTATCACTGCTTCATATACAAGGCTTGAAGACTAGAAAGAAGGTGCTTCTTTTATGCTCACAAACTATTGCTTTATTATTTCCTACCTACACTCCTAGAAAAACCTACACAATTGCTCCACTCTAGAGATGTGTTCTCTCTTAATAAATATTAATTGTCAACATAGCTTCATCTGCAGATACTTAAATCTGTGAACTGGGTCCACATTGACAGAAGATCATTTTTTCTACAAACTTAAAAAACACTGCTTGCTGGAAGAGTCTTGGTTGGCTGGGCAAACCTCTGATGGCCCTCATGCCTCAATTAAAACCACCACAAGGCAGCAACACTAGAGGCTAGCAGATAAGGAGGAACAGGAGCCTTCATCATCTCCAGTCTCTCTACCACTCCCCACCAACAAAGCCATTGTTGAGACAGCAATATATGAAGAATAAGGAGAAGAGTTGGTTCATATATGCTGCTTTTCTCTACTGGAGAAACTCAGGACCTGAGCTGACTCAGGACCTGACTGCTAGCTCCGCCCTCTGCTGAGTGGGCCTTTGTGCTATAAAAAGCTCTTGCATGCTAGAGATGTGCACCAAAGGCATGTGCAAAACTACAAAAACCAAAGGACTCTTGGGTTCTGGATTAAGCCAGAAGATTCTGTAAGGAGGAAGAAGAGGAAGAGGAAGAGGAGTTAGTTCATATATGCCGCTTTTATCTACCCGATTCTCTCAGACTGAACTAAGTTGATGCATCGGAGTGTCTTCCATAAGAGGTTTTAGCTCATTGGTGTTTAGTCCCATGTCAGCAAACATGGTGTTTAGTCCCATGTCAGTTGACATACCCAAATTGCTTCTTGACATGGATGTGTTGTGGCCACATATTCAGCTGCTGTACATGACTACTCATCCAGCTGATTGCCCCTCTAGCCAGCAGTACACTTGTAGTCTGTAGTGTCACTTGCCCAGTCTGTGTCTGCATAACCCAAGAGTTCAGATGGGAATTTTAACTTCCTTCTAGTAGCGCCCTCTTGGTGTCCCATAACTTTCTTCACACTTCTGCAGTCATTCTGAATTTGTGGCTCAACTTTCCGACATAGAATTCCTATTGCTGTCCCAACAGAAAGAGGAAAGATCACTGGCCCATGCCCCATCTAGATCCCATTCTCTTCCCAAGTTGCTTTTAGTGAAAATTAAAGATGTCTGTTATGTGTATTAATTAAAAATAAAACATGTCTGGAAATTCAATTGTCCATGTCATGTCTGAATTGTTTCCTACTTCCAGTTAAGCATGCATTGAACTAGGCTGTAGGAGTCCATTTTTAAAATCTTTTTTGCAGAACCCACACACACTAATTCATATCACTATTTATGGTCATCTCTTCTGCTTCAGAGGAAGACGATTTATATTTTGTTCATGATCTAGTGAACAATGTGTACAAACTGTTCTATCAAGCTTGTTACATGCTATTTCATTTAGCCTTCCAGAGTTCTGTCCTGGAATTCAACAAGCTCTACCTCTGTTTGTCTGACTGCCAGATTTCTGGCTGTGTCTATAGTAACGCTGCCAATTGATTGGAGTGGGGAAAGCTACCCCTGGTCCTATGACTTTTAGGAGCAGTTTGCTTTGCAGAAAGCACCTGATGAAGCATTTCATGACATAAAAATAAACATTATCTCCTGCAAAGGGGTTTATCGCACAACACAGGGCTTTTGTGTGTGTGTGAGAGGGTACCATAGAGCTGTAGCTTGCCAAGGATTTGCTTGCTGCCTTCTCTCTCACATTTAAGAAGCTACTGTTTTGCTTTTGATCCAAGTGATGTTTAAATCTGCACTCCCCCACATGCACACAAAGGGTGACCTTGGGCTCACCACAACACTGAGAAAAATGCTCTGGCTGAGCAGGAATATCAGGGCTCTCTTAGCCTCACTCACCTCACAGGGTGTCTGTTGTGGGAGAGGAAAGGGAAGACGACTGTAAGCCTCTTTGAGTCCCCTTCGGGTAGAGAAAAGCAGCATATAAGAACCAACCTTCTTCTTCTAAATCCCCTTCAGCTCCAGTCCAGGATATACTGTTTGTTGCTGGTGGGTTTTTCTTTGTTGGCTTCTTGAATGCTTGTCATGTGGTGTTGTGCTAACATTTTATTATTTTTAATATTCTTATTCTAGTGAATGAAAAAGTGAGATAAAATGTTTTGATTCTGAGTCCAGTGAATTACTGTCAAAGACATGGCAATAGCAATAGTTTTATTATAACCCTACAATGAGGGTGATAGCCAGTTTGAGAGCCAGTTTAGTGTAGTGGTTAGGAGTGCTGACTTCTAATCTGGCATGCCAGGTTCGATTCTGCACTCCCCCACATGCAACCAGCTGGGTGACCTTGGGCTCGCCACGGCACTGATTAAGCTGTTCTGACCGAGCAGTGATATCAGGGCTCTCTCAGCCTCACCCACCCCACAGGGTGTCTGTTGTGGGGAGAGGAATGTGAAGGCGACTGTAAGCCGCTTTGAGCCTCCTTCGGGTAGGGAAGAGCGGCATATAAGAACCAACTCTTCTTCTTCATCATTGTACAACAAGCAGCTGTTGCCTACTGACTCTTTCCCAAGATAATGGAGCTCTTTTAAATTCTGCTTTCCCACCTGTTCACTGTGTGAGGCTGTCTGTTATTACCAAAGAAACAAAGTAATTCCTAGCAAAGACAGACTGTGCCTGTTCTTCTAGGAGTCACAGGATAGGGAGATTCCAGAGAAGTATGATTTGTTCTTCTGCAAAGGGAATTGGCTGTTCTTTCTTTACCACCTGAACCTACTATTAAGCCACTGGGGAAAGGAAGACAGCAAGTGGCTAAGCAAGGTGAGACACCAAGATAATGCATCCTGTCCTGGGCAGAGTCTGCACTTACTTTGTTTATTCCATTGTCAATCCTGTTGAATTCAGATCGCTTTGAACTTGGGTCTTCTTCTCCCCCCCCCCCATTGAAACAGGAAAGTCTTCTGCACATAGTTAGGGAGGCTCAGAAGGGGGGGGAGGCAAGCCTCTTTCTTTCTTTTCTTGAAGGGGGGGGGGAGAGGAGCCAAGCAGGGAGCCTCTTTATTTTCTTGGAGGGGGTGGGGAGAGGATCGAAAAAGGCAGAGAAGGGAGAAAAAATCCAGGACCGACAGAAGTTGAGAGAAATTAGGGGCTTCTCCTTTAAGGCAAGCTTGTCACATGACCAGGTGTGATTTATCAGATGTTCTCTACCAGGAGCTTGCTTTCCCAATCCATATTTGAAAAATATTGAGCATTAAAAGCACTCTAAGATATCGCACAATAAAGGTAGGGTCACTCCAGATAAATCCTTGCTGCAGAAGGGAAATTTAAATCGCCCAAAATCTAAACGGAAATCGCATTCTGTGTATAGGGCAGGGACTGAATCGACCTGGGGTTGGAATAAAAGCTCCGTGCAGTTTACACCCTGGAGCTCAGTAGATCAATCCTAAGGATATTTACTCAGCAGTTCAATAGGACTCAATTCGGTTAGTGTAGGATTGGAAGCAGCCTTTCAAGGGGCAGGAGCAGTCTCCATAACGACTAGTGACAGTTTTAGGAATTGTGTGTTTTGAAGATATATAGTCTAAGCACTCTATTTCATTTGTGTGCCCATTGTGCTAACTTTTTGTCCCTGAACATGGAGTCTATTAGACAGTCACTGCAATTAGAATCCACTGCAATCAATGGATTGTTTTCCAGTGAGATCACTGATGATCCCATTATCCCTCAAATTAAGGTGACCAGATTGTCCCTCTTTTGGAGGGACATCTGGGGGCACCTGGCAAATTGTACTTATGTTGAAATTAAATATATATATATTACAATATTATTTTTGCATCCTATGAACATTTTTGTTGCTCCATATAGACCAAATTTTTAATCAAGAACCCCCCGGTCAATGGTGCCCTGCTTTACCAATGTTAAAATCTGGTCACCTTACTCTAAATACAACCTTTCCTCAATAATATGTCATGCTTGCAAATCAGTTGAGTGGTTCTCATGGAACATCCGTGGCTACAGAGAGACCAACAGATAATGCTTGCTATTTACAGTATATGAACAAGTTGAATTTTCAGGTGTTGGGTATCCATTAGAAGATACAGTATGTCTCTGTGAACAAAAACAGCTAACAACTGTTGCTGCGCAAAGCAAATTTACTTGGGAAGCAGCTGCTGTGTTCCCAAAATATAGAGGATATTAGCAGAATGATTCCCCAAGGGCTACACTTCACAGGTAGATCAGAAACTGCTGAAACCTGGAGGCAATCAAAAGTTCACAACTAACTCTCTATGGTCTTCACAGCTGATTGGACTTTCATGGCATGCTGTTTGTTCCAGGAAATGTATCACTTTGCAGCAAAAGTGTCTAACAGAGCAGAAATTTTGGTATGGAATTTTTTTTTAGATCAAAAAGTATTTGTATGCCTGTAGAACCATAAAACGGAGAGAAGAGCAAAATAGCATGTACTTGGCTTTTCTCTCCATCTCAGCACTCCACATACATGTACTTGATTCAGGGCTCTAAATGTACAGAATTCTCAAAAGATGCTACTAGCTTCCCTTTAAAGGCAAATAACTCTGCCATCAGTTTTTCTACCCTTGTAGGTACCAACCACTGGTATGCCTGACATGAGCAGTCCACACTATCCATGTGTCCAACTCAGTTATGGAACAAAAGCGGTGATAAAGTCCATTCTAATAATGCCTCTTACTTGGTGTTAATTCATAGGGTCACCATAAACCTTTATTAATTTTGTAATTTTGTGGCATAAATTGTTTTTTTTAGGATTAGGAATGGCTTTCATGATGGTTGCCTCCTTTTTCAGATAAGAGAATATAATACTCTTAGAATTTGAGTGCCTTAAAATTCATTTATTTACAGCTAATGGAAAGTGTTAGAATGTATTGTTAGCCTAATTTTTGTCTTATTGTATGAAGAGAAGTAGAGCCTCTTGTGGCGCAGAGTGGTAAGGCAGCCGTCTGAAAGCTTTGCCCATGAGGCTGGGAGTTCAATCCCAGCAGCCGGCTCAAGGTTGACTCAGCCTTCCATCCTTCCAAGGTCGGTAAAATGAGTACCCAGCTTGCTGGGGGGGTAAACGGTCATGACTGGGGAAGGCACTGGCAAACCACCCCGTATTGAGTCTGCCATGAAAACGCTGGAGGGCGTCACCCCAAGGGTCAGACATGACTCGGTGCTTGCACAGGGGATACCTTTACCTTATGAAGAGAAGTTCATATAAATTATTTTTGTTTGATAGAAAACTGAATGTAGTTTGTAGTACTTATTCATTCATGCTAAGCCTTCTTTATTGTGGTGAGTATAAGAAGAAAAGAGTTGGTTCTTATATGCCACTTTTCTCTACCCAAAGGAGGCTCAAAGTAGCTTACAGTCGCCTTCCCTTTCCTCTCCCCACAACAGACACCCTGTGGGGTGGGTGAGGCTGAGAGAGCCCTGATATCACTGCTCGGTCAGAACAGTTTTATCAGTGCTGTGGCGAGCCCAAGGTCACCCAGCTGGCTGCATGTGGAGGAGGAGCGGGGAATCAAGCCCAGTTTGTCAGATTAGGTCAGCACTCCTAACCAGTACACCAAGCTGATTCATCTTAGTTTGTAAGATTCTCTTATTTTAATTTTTTTTAACTAGAATTTTACTTTAAGCCTTTTATTACCAGTAAAATATTTATTTATTTTTGCTCAGACCACAGCTGAAGAAAGCTGTTTGGCAGAAACAATTGTCTTGTGTGTCACTGCAAGCAAAATAAAATTAAGAAAAAGACAGTAAAACGTTTGTTTATTGTATTTAAAGTTGTCCTGTTTCAGACACAGTTTTTCTCTATATTGTTGGTACATGAGGAGGACACATGGGAACAAAACAAACCTAGCCGAACCGCAGTAAGAGGTAAGGAGAGCCTGGTATTTTAAAAGGGGACGTGGTGTGTGTTGGCTAATGCCTATGAATATCCAAAGCCTGACCAGGCTCATTGAAAGTATTTTTGCCTACAGCTTTACAGAGGCCCAAACAATCATTTCCCAGCCTTCTCCTGTCATGTCCCTCTTGCTCCACAATTTGTTGTAGTTTTCAGTGTGGTAAAAATAAGCACAGCTGATAGAGAGCCCCCTTCCAGGAAATCCCCTTTTTCATCATTTCACCATCATTTCACTGACACATTCCTTTCTGCCTCTGTATTTCAGCTATAAAAAGTGTGTGTGGAGTCTCTCAGGCACAGATTCATTCCTAATCATGGCCATTCAGCACTCTGACATCAGCAATTTGATGCAGTGGCACTTGGTGGGCTCGGAAGTGAATGATGCCCATGTGATCTTTCAAAATGACAGTCTGCCTGCTCTTGGCCTCAGAACTTGAAGCAAGCTTATATCATGGTGTGTCAATTATTTTATTCAGATAAGACTATGAACAAATGGTTGTCAGTTGTGTACATTAAGTTTCTGTTAATTTAGCTTAATAATGGGGCTGTTGCTAGACCAGCTGTGATAGTAGTGAGCTATTTTGCTTTAGTGATCTCCAGATCAGTGTTTCCCCACCCAAGGGTCACAACTCTCTAGTGGGTAGTGTGAGCTCTTGTATGTTTATAGCAGTCATTCCCCACCTTGCCTGGTGCCCAGCTGAACTAATGCTGAATCTCTGCGGTGGAGAAGGCAGGGCGTAGCTTCATAGTCATCCTTATTTTTCTCCTCAGTAGGTGGTTGAGGTGAGCCTTGGGGTGGTTGCAAAACACATGAAGGAGCAGTTTCTGCTTCAGCAAAACACTTTCCCTTTTCATTTGCCAGCTGATAGGAAGAGGCAGAGAAGGACAGAGGCTGGAGGCTGCAATGCGGGAGAAAGGGAGTAGGCAATAGTGAGCTCCTTAGGAATATATCAAAAATGAATTATAGGAATATTATTTGGAAACAATGGGAGAAGACTGAAGGTACATTGGTTATAATGGGGACTAAAAATTCTAATTGATTTGCATGAGCTCTGTTAAAATATATTATAGCACACATAACTTGCAAGACAAAAGAAGAAAACTTCTTGAGAAAACTGCCCTAGGCTTGTAATAATATCCCTCAGAGTAGAACTAGAGTTCCTGAGACCGGATAGGCTGCTCTGGGCCTAAAATTAAAGTCCCCAAAGTGGAATGGTGTTCTAGGAAGGCAGTGATAGACACCAAAGTGGAATGATGGTCCCTGGGAATAGCAGAAGTATTTTGATATTGGAATGACAGAAACTTGTGCTTTGCCTAGGGACCATCATTCCACTCTGGGGGCTGGCATTTCCACTCCTAGAGCACTGATTCCAGTCCCTGGAGACATCATTCCAATTGGGAGACTGTCATTCTCGGTCCACAGCAGTCTATCTGGACCCAGAGACCACTTTGGGGCCATCATTTTGGTCCCAGAGTGGTCTGCCTGGGTCCCAAGGCCATCATTTCACTGTGGGAGCAGTCATTCTAGGCCCAGGGCAGATCTTTAGAGTCATAGAATCATAGAGTTGAAAGGGACATCCTGGGTCATCTAGTTCAACCCCCTGTGCAGGAACACTCACATCCCAATTGCTCATCCACTGTAACCTGCCACCCCTTTGCTTCACAGAATCAGCCTCTCCGTCAGATGGCTATCTAGCCTCTGTTTAAAAATTTCCAAAGATGGAGAACCCACCACCACCCAAAGAAGCCTGTTCCACTGAGAAACTGCTCTAACTGTCAGGAACTTATTCCAGATATTTAGATGGAATTTCTTTTGAATTAATTTCATCCCATTGGTTCTGGTTCGTCCCTCCAGGGCAAGAGAGAAAAACTCTGCTCCATCCTCTGTATGGTACTCTTTTAAATACTTGAAGATAGTTATCAGATCCCCTCTCAGTCATCTCCTCTCTAGGCTAAACAGACCAAGCCCCCCCCCCCCAACCTTTCCTCAAATTTTTTGGTCTCCAAACCCCTTACCATTTTTGTTGAAAGGAAGTCAGACTCTCAGTGAGAAGGCCCAAGCCGGCCAGAATATATCAAGTAACATTGCAATAGGTGAATGCAAGATTAGCCCACCAGAAGTCCAAAGAGAACCAGAGCCTGTAACTTGGTCCTCTAGTTAGGACTGCTTCTTGATGGAATTTCTTTTGAATTAATTTCATCCCATTCTTTCTGGTCTGTCCCTCTGGGGCAAGAGAGAACAATTCTGCTCCATCCTCCATATGGCACCCTTTTAAATACTTGAAAATGGTTATCAGATCCCCTCTCAGTTGTCTCCTCTCTAGGCTAAATAGACCAAGCTCCCCCAACCTTTCTTTATACATCTTGGTCTCCAAACCCCTCACCATCTTTGTTGCCCTCCTCTGGACATGTTCCAGTTTGTCAACATCCCTCTTCAACTGGGGTGTCCAAAACTGAACACAGTACTCCAAGTGAGGCCAAACTAGAGCAGAGTAAAGCGGTACCATCACCTCCCGTGATCTGGACATGATACTCCGTGTGATACAGCCTAAAATCCCATTTGCCTTTTTAGCCACTGAGTCACACTGCTAACTCATGTTCAATGTATGGTCTACTAAGACTCCTAGATCCTTTTCGCACATGCTACTGCCAAGACAAGTCTCCCCCATCTTATATTGGTGTATTTGGTTCTTCCTACCTAAATGCAGAACTTTACCTTTGTCTCTATTGGACTTCATTTTATTCAGTTTAGCCCACTTCTCGAGCCTATCAAGATCATCCTGCATTCTGTTGCTGTCTTCAGTTGTGTTTGCTTCCCCTCCCAGTTTAGTATCATCTGCAAATTTAATAAGTATCCCCTCTAATCTCTCATCCAAATCATTTATAAATATGTTGAACAACACAGGCCCCAGGACAGATCCTTGGGGTACTCCACTTGTCACTCTTCAGAATATGTGTTCTGAAAACGAAAGGGACAAAATGAGCAGGGTTGCAGCACTGATCTTTTTGTGTGCCCCATGCTTGGTCTCTCCTTATTGGTCAGTTTTGTGCTAGGTGTGTTTTTTGAATTTGTAAGGAGAGATTCTTCTGCAAAACTAAGGAAAAAACCCTGTCAGGCTTCTCTGGGTGACAATCAGATGGCTTCCCTGCCATTGAGCCTCAAGGTTTGCTTGCCAGGGGTTAAAAACACGTGTTGGCTTTGCATCCATGGAAGGTAATGTGCTACACTCCTTACTTGTAAGTAAGACCCATGCAGATGGTTGCAGAAATCTCATCTGTCACCCTGAGGCTGCCAAGACAACCCAGAATAAATCCATGGCTGCACTTTATTCATACCTAAATGCAGAACTTTACCTTTGTCTCTATTGGACTTCATTTTATTCAGTTTAGCCCACTTCTTGAGCCTATCAGTATCATCCTGTATTCTGTTGCTGTCTCCAGTTGTGTTTGCTGCCCCTCAAAGTTTAGTATCATCTGCAAATTTAATAAGTATCCCCTCTAATCCCACATCCAAATCATTTCTCTCAATTGATTCTACATTGTTGTTGCAACTTTTGTTTCAGTGTATTTCAGTGTATTTCAGTGGAGCACACACAAGTCAGTCAGCATTCCTAGCTCCTGTTAAATCCACTGGTCCTTTCAGCATCTTTCATTGTTCTCAGTGGGCATTCTTGTAAATTAGTTGTCGCTTTGAAGTTCCTCACCTAATTTCCCCTGGAAGAGATTGCTTTGTGGCAGCCTTCTGAACAGCCTTTGTGGCAGCCTTCTGAACAGCTTTGGACTTTGGACATGATACAGATGCTCCATTTTGTTTTAAAAGAAGATAACTAACCTGCTCCACTGATTCATGAGCTACTGGACTAGCAACACTGACTTTTTAAATTTGCCATTTCACTGAATGAGGTTTATGATCACAAATGTGTGTGTGTGTATTTCAATCCAAGAAGATGCTCTGAGGTGCTCTCTAAGCATGTATCTCACAAGCTTAAAATGCCAGCTTCATTCTCTCTTATACACTAGCCATTGAAAGAGACAGGATACGTCTCTGGGACTTTGGATAGCGTATACCGACCTGATCATCCGAAGGGAACAGGAGTTTTATAAACAGTTTTTATAAACAGATGCATTTCCAAACAGAAGAACTGAATTTAATCAGAATATTGAGATACTTCAGTTCTAAGACCGTATGCTAAGACAGCAGAGCTTCAGGTTTAGAAGCTGAAGCTTTCAACTAATATTTTAAACAGCTAAAAAGCTCTAGTAGCCTTCAAGGTTCAACAAGATCCTTTCACTGTTTCTATAATTATTAGCATTCATGAAGCTATAACCTGAAATCAGAAATTGTGTCCTTACATTCTTATAATAAAAACCTGTGAATAACTTTGTGTGCAATAAACATTTTAACAAATTCCACATTAATAGGTGCATTATTAAATTTTTGATAAATTAAGTACCAGTTATAAAATAGGCTAGTGGTGGTGACAGCATTCCAGTTGAACTATTCGATGCAGTAAAAGTGCTACACTCAATATGCCAGCAAATTTGGAAAACTCAACAATGGCCACTGGATTGGAAAAGGTCAGTTTACATTCCAATCCCAAAGAAGGGCAATGCCAAAGAATGTTCAAACTACCACACCATTGCACTAATTTCTCATGCTAGCAAAGTTATGCTCAAAATTTTACAAGCTAGGCTCCAGCAGTATGTGGACTGAGAACTTCCAGAAGTACAGGCAGGATTTTGAAGAGGCAGAGGAACTAGAGATCAAATTGCCAACAGACGCTGGATCATGGAGAAAGCTAGGGAGTTGCAGAAGAACATCTACTTCTACTTCATTGACTATGCTAAAGCCTTTGATTGTGTGGAGCACAACAAATTGTGGCAAGTTCTTAAAGAGATGGGAATACCAGACCATCTTATTTGTCTCTTGAGAAATTTATATGCAGGTCAAGAAGCAACAGTGAGAACTGAACATGGAATCACTGATTGGTTCAAAATTGAGAAAGGAGTTCGGCAAGGCTGTATACTGTCGCCTTGCCTATTTAACTTGTATGTTGAGCATATCATGAGAAAGGCGGGATTAGAGGAGTCACAAATTGGGATCAAGATTGCAGGGAGAAATATCAACAACCTCAGATATGCAGATGATACCACTTTAATGGCAGAAAGTGAAGAGGAACTAAAGAGCCTGTTGTTGCAGGTGAAGGAGGAGAGTGCAAAAGTTGGCTTGAAACTCAACATCAAGAAAACGAAGAGCATGGCATCCGGCCCTCTCAATTCCTGGCAAATAGATGGGGAAGAAATTGAGATAGTGACAGATTTTATTTTCCTGGGCTCCAAGATCACTGCAGATGGGGACTGCAGCAAAGAAATTAAAAGACGCTTGTTCCTGGAGAGGAAAGCTATGGCAAATCTAGACAGCATCCTAAAAAGCAGAGACATCACCCTGCCAACAAAAGTGCGTTTAGTCAAGGCTATGGTCTTCCCAGTTGCAATGTACGGCTGTGAAAGTTGGACCATAAGGAAAGCCGAGCATCAAAGAATTGAGGCTTTTGAACTCTGGTGCTGGAGAAGACTCTTGCGAGTCCCTTGGACTGCAAGGCGAACAAACCAGTCAGTCCTAGAGGAGATCAGCCCTGACTGCTCCTTAGAAGGCCAGATCCTGAAGATGAAACTCAAATACTTTGACCACCTCATGAGAAGGAAGGATTCCCTGGAGAAGAGCCTAATGCTGGGAGTGATCGAGGGCAAAAGAAGAAGGGGACGACAGAGAATGAGGTGGCTGGTCACTGAAGCAGTAGGTGCAAACTTAAATGGACTCTGGGGAATGGTAGAGGACAGG
The DNA here is from genome assembly GCF_049243985.1 of Paroedura picta. Classification (NCBI taxonomy): domain Eukaryota; kingdom Metazoa; phylum Chordata; class Lepidosauria; order Squamata; family Gekkonidae; genus Paroedura; species Paroedura picta. The sequence goes on from NC_135369.1 coordinate 131,052,524, forward strand.
AAGGCCTGGAGGATCGTTGTCCATGGGGTCACGATGGGTCGGACACGACTTCGCACCTAACAACAATAAAATAGGCACACTTTCTGTTAAAATGCATAAACACAATGAATGGTAAAAGCCTATGATCCAAAATTCATGTGACAATAAAATAATAGGTCACTGTACCAATTAAATTTTAATTTTTGGGTCACCGGACCTGAAAGATTGGGAACCAGTGGTTTAGGTGGCTCATGCAACTTCTGAGGCATCTCATGCTCACATGCTAACAGAAGCATCTCATGCTAACATTTTTAGCACCATAAAATCAGAGTCCAGTCATACCTTTAAGACCAACAAAGATTTATTCAAGGTGTGAGCTTTCGAGTGCAAGCACTCTTCCACTCAAAAGCTCACGCCTTGAATAAATCTTTGTTGGTCTTAAAGGTGTGACTGGACTCTGATTTTATGGTGCTACTTCAGACCAACATGGCTACTCATTTGAATCTATTTTTAGCACCAGTTTGCTTTATTTTAAGACAATACTCTCCAGCTGAGACTTACACTGTATCTTTACTTCACATTTTTTTGCTCTGTAGGTTGTTCTTCCACTAAAGAATGAAAATGCATTGTTTCATTTAGGAAAGAAAAACAACTGGAACTGAATAGGATTAATTCTACTCTCTGCGTAAGTAATTATGTAGAAGGGAATAAATCAACTGGATAATGTAAAGGAAACAAGAACCGAAAACTAAAGGGAATTCAATGATTGTATTATGTGTTTGCCAATTCCACAGCTGTGAGATTTAATGGATTAATTGGTGTGATTAATTAATTGTCACTTTAGTTGCAAATTGAACAGTAGGATGTTAACAAGCAGTCCCCCCCCAGGGGGTTGAAGGGCCTGTATAAGTACAGAGTCATACTATTGTATCAATTCTTGCTGGCCTTCATCAAATTTTAAAAGGAAGAAATTAAAAGTTATACTTTCCTTTCCATATGTATCCCAAATAAGTTTTCCTTTTATGGTAAAATTTCTGAAGATTTTGTTTGGGGGTGTGCCTCAGGAGAAAAAAGTTTGGAAAAGACTCCTGTTATATTGTTTGGAGGGACATGATGTCACTCTATATTGCTTGGAGGGATCATCCTAGGCTCTACATGGGTACCAAACACACAGCCCAGGGCTCTTATCTGGCCTGCGGGCAACTGGTGCAAACGAGGGAAGGCATGCAGCTGATAGAGGATGAGTGGGTGCACCTTGTAAGGTATATATGGTTAAAGCTTTCAGAAAATAGCAAGGAATGGTTTGCAGGTGTGGCTAAAGGGTGGAGGGAATGGCAGAGAAAACAACCACAGCTCGGTGAGGATTGGGGAGGGGGGACTCTAGTGGCCAGCATTACCATCCCTGCACCAAACAGTCACCATGAGTGTGGTTGACAAGAGTGGGTACTGGGACCATAGTTTGGTGATGAAGGGAAAGGGCCAGCCAGGGGAGAGAGTAAGAAGAGGGCTGGGACATTGATAGGGTAGCAACTGGGCTCTTTTGTGCATGTCTCTCTAAGAGGAACGATGTCCTGGCCTCAGAAGCCAGTGCAGGAATGAAGGGCAAAGGGGTACCTCCGTTGCTGCTACACATTTGAACAGCCACAGAGCTGGTAGGCAGAGTGTGCGTTGGGGTGTGTGGGGAAACTGTGCCCTCTGTCCCACCTGTTCTCAAACCATGAAGGAAAAGGTTTCATGGGAGGACAAAGTGCACCTTTTGGAGGTTTTGGAAATAGCCTCTCCATCAGGCCTTTTCCTCAGCCTTGCCGCTTCTGTGGAAAATGCAAGAGGGATGAGAATTGGGGTTAGGGGGATCTGGGAGAGCCAAGTTCAGCCTACCCTCCTCTTCCTGAGTCAGCTAATCTCTCTGTATTGCTCCAATTTTAGTATCTGTGCTGCCAAAGCGAGCATCTCTTCCTGAGTCAGGACCCTGTTGTCTGGGGCTGGTCACTCAGCTGGGAACACCTGGGCCCGGAACAGGGTTATCATTATAGAGACTAGTAAAAAAGCCCATTGTATCCGAAATACAATGGGCGCTAGCAGACTGGGGCAGAATAAAAGGTGGCTTACCGTTGAGCGGGTGGGCTCCCTGGTGGCGTCTTCTGGCTGGCGGCCATTTTCTTTACGGAAGCGGCGTGTGCCTGGCCGCTAGGGGCCTGGGGAGCTGTTTTCTCCCTCCCCCCCAGGCCTACCCGCCCCCCGAGGCTGTCCCAAGCCTTCTCCCGGCCGGCGGAGCAGCCTCGCGGCGTCGTAGACGCCGCAAGGCCGCTCCGCCAGCCGGGAGAAGGCTTGGGGGGGAACGAAACAAGCTCCCCAAGCCCCGGGGAAGGCGCTCCGTGGCTCGCAGAGCCGCGGAGCGCCTTCCCCGGGGCCTGGGGAGTTTTTTTTCGCCACGGGGGGAAGGAAAAAGGCTCCCCAAGCCCTGGGGAGCTTTTCCCCGGGGCCTGGGGAGCTTTTTTTCAAATCGGGTGGGGGGGGGAGGGAGAAAACAGCTCCCCAGGCCCCTAGAGGCCAGGCACACACCGCCTCCGTAAAGAAAATGGCCGCCAGCCATTGGTCTGTAACTTTCTACCATATGTTTTGATTTTCCATGTTTCAGACTAGCATCAGAAGCATTTTATTTATTTATTTTATTTATAGTAATAATATTTATTAACCGCCACTCCCGGACCCTGCCAGCTCGTGGTAGTTTACAATACAATTTTAAAACCCACATAAAATGGATAACAATACAATATAATACCATACTGGTGGCAAAAACCAATCTATAAACCTCCCCCAACCCATACCCTGTAGTAACAACCACCCTCACACCCAGGGTGGGCATCTTCTGGTGATGTCTGACCTATGGGGCCTGTGCATGGAAAACTTGCTCAGCTCATGTCCTCCTAGAATTACTTATAAGATGGCTGGCCAAAGAAGCTCGTAGTCAAACGTGTTTGTTAGACTTTCATAGGGCAGACTTTAAACTCAGAGACATTATGAGACCAGAATGGTCTCATGGACCCATGGACCAGAATGCTGGAAAAGAAAGCAGCAAGTGACACTCTTCAAACAAGAGCTATTGCATGCTCAAGCATATTTGAATTAACAGAGAACTTCAGGAAGAGCAAAGGAAGAAAAAGGAAATTTTCAAGAAATGGAGGGAATGACAGATCTCTAAAGAAGAGTATCTGCAGGTTACTAGGCACTATAGGTCGGCCATCAGAGAGGACAAAGCTGGGAGCAAGCTGAGACTGGCCAGGAAAGTCCACTATAACAAGAGAAACTTTTTCAGATATGTGAGAAGCAAACATTAGGTAAATGAGGCAATAGGCTCGCTGTTGGGTGAAGGTGGAAAGACTCTGACAGAGGACAGAGAGAAAGCAGAAAGGCTCAGTACCTATTTTGCCTCTGTGTTTTCCCAGAACAATATAGACACATCTAGACAAGGTATAGTGTGTGAGTGGCAGGCTGACATGGACATACAGAATCAAAAATCCCTTATTGGCATATAAAACTAACATAATAAAATTAGGATAAAACAATGTTAGGGTCAAAGTTGAATAAAATGACAAAACAAATGCAAACAATATCAAAGGAAAATAATAAATATGATACAAGTTGTCATGCTTACTGTGAGACACCTTCATGGCACCTTGAAAAAATTTAGCCTTCCTTTCTTCTATTTCATAATTGTTATGATTCAAAAGGAAGGAAACTTTCAAAAGGTCAAGAAGTCCCATTTTATTTAACAAAATGGGGCTTTATTTTGTATAGATATCTGTGTAGAAGGGACAATATAAAAGCACATGCAAGATAGTTTCAATGTTGGTTGTTTTAAAAGGGCAGTATCTGTCTGAATACTACTGAATGCTACTTTTTGAAATCTTCCTGGGAGTGCTTTGTATAACATCTGGCCAAAGAAAAGACTCTGAGTTGCTTTGGAAATAGAATCATAGAATCATAGAGTTGGAAGGGGCCATACAGGCCATCTAGTCCAACCCCCTGCTCAACGCAGGATCAGCCCTAAGCATCCTAAAGCATCCAAGAAAAGTGTGTATCCAACCTTTGCTTGAAGACTGCCAGTGAGGGGGAGCTCACCACCTCCTTAGGCAGCCTATTCCACTGCTGAACTACTCTGACTGTGAAAAATTTTATGATATAAATATGGAGCAATCTGGCCTGCCTCCAGTGAAATCCCCAGATTCAATGGGGAGCAAGTTTATTGTTAATGTTTTCTTGTTCAATGTGTAGAAGTCTGCATTTTATTATTTTAAAGGCCTTAGATGCTGAGTGAAAATCTAATTTTGTTTCAGTATGGGCTAACCACTTGGAAGAGTTAGATTCCACAAGCATTTGATAAGTGAGACTATCTGGATCCAAATTGTAGTATAGTTGCAGTCAATATTAGTCACGCCTTTGTTTCGAGTAGACCCTGACCAGATTCAAGCATAGGGCTGCATATTGTATGTAGTTTGACAGTCCTAAATTTTTTCACAAGAATTTGGATTGAGTACATTTTACAGAGTGGTCAATTGTGCTAATCTATACCAATTGTTACAGTTAAGATAAAAATGTCTTTCCTATAGAAGATTCAAAAAATTACAGTTGTTCATATACGCATTGTTCTATGCTTAATCCAAGGGAAAACCACACTGGTGACAAATAGTTGATAACAGGTAACCATAATTTTCAATTATATGTTATACAATTATACTCATAGCATTTATACCCTCACAACAGTAGCACAATGACAACTAACAGAGATGTAAATTTTTTTAAAATGTAATTAAGTTGCATGGATGGAAAAAATGCATCACAACTACTACAAACTGCTGTCATAGTTTCTGAAGGATTAGGGGATTAAAGCAAACAAATACCTTCTCTTTATGGCTACATTGAGTCCATTGGGTATACACAGTAGGCGTGTATTCTAGGCAGCATAAGTCAACAGTTACTGGGTAGAAATTTCCATTTGCCAGTTTGTATATTAAGAGCTAAGAGCCTCTTGTGGCGCAGAGTGGTAAGGCAGCTGTCTGAAAGCTTTGCCCATGAGGCTGGGAGTTCAATCCCAGCAGCCGGCTCAAGGTTGACTCAGCCTTCCATCCTTCCGAGGTCGGTAAAATGAGTACCCAGCTTGCTGGGGGGTAAAACGGTAATGACTGGGGAAGGCACTGGCAAACCACCCCTTATTGAGTCTGCCATGAAAACGCTGGAGGGCGTCACCCCAAGGGTCAGACATGACCCGGTGCTTGCACAGGGGATACCTTTACCTTTTACCTTTATATTAAGAGCTACATGTACATTTCTCCAATGGCTCCTCTTCAGGGGCTGTTTTGGGTTGGGAAAATAACATCAGGATGAGGAAGGTTTCAAGCCTACTCCCTGGTTTAGTTTGTCCAGACCAGGTTTATTTTGTCATACTTTGGAAGTTAAGCAAAGTAGGACCTGATTAGTACTTGAATGGGGGACCATGATAGAAATCTAGGGTTGTTAGGCAGAGTCAGGCAATAGCAAACCACCCACCTATGTTCATCTCTTGGCTTTAAAATCCTACAGGATCACCATAAGATAGCTGCAACCTGACAGTGCTTTTCTCCACCATATTCAGCGGGACTGTTGCTTTAAATAAATGATCCAGTTTAGTGAAGTCTTATTAGGTATCTGGGGGTTCATGTGTGCAAAGAACATTATGAGAGTATTTTTGTAACATTATTGCAAATGTTCTTATTCAGCTTTGTGTCTTCAGACATCATTTCATGTGGAATAGGCTGCATAGCCTCAAGCATCTATCTGTTGAGCATGCAGAATGTATACACCCATTTCTTATTCTCCAGCTATCTTCTCTGTTGCCATTGAAGCCTTCCCACAAGGACTATTCCTCAAAGAGAACAATAGTTTTCTTTATCGATGCAAAGTTATATAACTCAGTTTTAGAATCTGCCTGAGGCCATTGTCCCATGTGAGTAGACTTATACAACACCTTATCAAAAATGACTAGCTTCTTGCTTATGTTTTACAGGCAAAAGGTCTCCAGCTGCTTTCTGCCATTAATTTATACCAGAGTAGACCGTGAGCCACCCAAATGTTACAATAAGTATTTTTTTTAAAATAATTCCATTACTAGGTACATGCATCAAATATTGCATTTTTACAGGTTCTTAACCTGTTTTTTTGTATTAATTAAAAGGTGACGTCATTTTTATTTTATTTTATTTATTTATATTTATTTATAGGCGACCCCTACTGAATTGGTCATCTTGGGGAGGCTTACAACAATGTGAATGATTAAACCATACAATATGTTAAACCCATTAAAAACACAATAAAAATTATCAGCGCTATCATTCCATTGGATTAAAACAGAACTGTCATCAGATAACCTGCTTGAGTGAGAATAAGAGAACCCAAAGCCAGCAGGGGAAGCCCATATAATGTTCTAGTTCTTTTGTGTGTGCTGGCCTCAACTGTATTCCTGGCAAAAGAGCTCCATCTTACAGACCCTGCAGAACTGTGCCAATTCTTTCAGAGCCCTGATGTTCTCTGGGAGCTCATTCTACCAGGCAGGGGCCAGGGCCAGTCACACTTCTTAATTTTGTTTCTTAATATTAATGGTTACCAGTTGAATTCCAGATCAGGCTTAAGGGTCTGGTAATTACCTTCAAGGCCATACGTGCTCTGGGTCCAGTGTACCTGAGGGACCACCTCTCTGCCTATGCTCCTCAGTGGTCCCCAACCCCCGGTCCAGGGACTGGTACCGGTCCGTAGATCAGTCGGTACTGGGCCGCGGCTCCTCTTCTTCCTCCTCCCTTGCTGCTGCCTCGAGGGCTGTCCTACCACTTTGCCGCTGGCTCACCTTTGGTGCTCTCCAGCGGCCACCATGGCTGGGGCTCCCCCTTGGTGTGGCACTGTGCAGTTGCTGCTGGCAGCACCCCCCAGCAGGTGGTGGGAAATCAGGGGCGCCGGCGGGAAAGCAAGTGGAGCAGGGGCTCAGGCGGCGGCAATGTCCCTCGGCAAAAGACTACCCCTCCTGGGCCTCAGTAAAATGGTCAAGCAGTCCCCAGTGATAAAAAGGTTGGGGACCACTGTGTTAGAGTGTTACTTTCTCTGTTTAATGCTATTAGAATCATAGAATCATAGAGTTGGAAGGGGCCATACAGGCCATCTAGTCCAACCCCCTGCTCAACGCAGGATCATCCTAAAGCATCCAAGAAAAGTGTGTATCTAACCTTTGCTTGAAGACTGCCAGTGAGGGGGAGCTCACCACCTCCTTAGGCAGCCTATTCCACTGCTGAACTACTCTGACTGTGAAAAATTGTTTCCTGATATCTAGCCTATATCGTTGTACTTGTAGTTTAAACCCATTACTGCGTGTCCTTTCCTCTGCAGCCAGTGGGAACAGCATCCTGCCCTATTCCAAATGACCTTTCAAATACTTAGAGGGCTATCATGTCCCCTCTCAACCTCCTTTTCTTCAGGCTGAACATTCCCAAGTCCCTCAGCCTATCTTCATAGGGCTTGGTCCCTTGGCCCCTATTATTACTGTTGCCATTGATTCAATATAATCATTGAGTTTGATGTACTGTTCTTTTTCCTATATGTTTCATGTGAACCGCCCTAAGCCTTATGGCAGGGGTAGTCAACCTGTGGTCCTCCAGATGCCCATGGACTACAATTCCCATGAGCCCCTGCCAGCGTTTGCTGGCAGGGGCTCATGGGAATTGTAGTCCATGAACATCTGGAGGACCACAGGTTGACTACCCCTGCCTTACTGGAGAATGTTATATAAATGTAATAAATAAATAAAATAAACAAATCTTGAGAAATTTAAAAATATCTGTTACTGACTCAATAATTTAGACCTGTTTAAATTCTAGTGGTCCAGTATCAGTGCAGCATCAGAGTTGATGGACAGGTATAATGACAGTATAATTTTAAATATTGCAGCATACTGGGAGCTGAGAAGAGCAATTCCATCGACAGTTGCACCACAACAGTTAGAACTACAGAGACTTGTAAAGGTCAACCTATATGTATTAAGATATTGCACTGCTTTGTGTATAAATTAAGCCTTTGTTTAGAAAAGTGCAGCAATCTTTGATCTAAGAACGAAGTGCCACAAGGAAGGGAGATAAATAGCAATAGGCCAGAGTGGAGGGTGGTAACAGGCTATGAAAGGTTATCCATGAGCAGAGGGGTGACTGCTTAATTTTGGGGCAGCAGCGTAAGAGTATTGCTGGGTCAAGTAGCTCTTTAGAGCAGTGGTCCCCAACCCGCGGGCTGCGGCCCGGTGCCGGGCCGTGAAGGCCTTGGCACCGGGCCGCGGCTCCTTCTTCCCTCCCCCCCGAAGCGAGAAGCTCGCCAGGCCACGAGCAAATCGGCCGCCAAAGCAGCCGATTAGCTTGCGGCCCGGCAAGCTTCTTGTTTCGGGAGGGGAGGGAAGAGAAGCTTGCCGAGCAGCAAGCTAATCCGCTTTAGCGGCCGATTTGCTGGCGGTCCGGAAGGGCTGGGGGGGGGGAGCCGCGACCACTGGCATGGCGACGGCGCAAACACGCATACGCGGACTGCTGCGCACGCACATTTGCGCTGGGGCTGCCGTGCGTGCGCGGGCCCCCGGGCAACCCTCTCCCCCCACTCCGCCGCAGCGGTCCGCAACAGCTGAAAGCTTGCGGACCGCTGCTTTAGAGGATCCCCCAATTAAAGAGTTTGAGGTCTGAATTTCAGAGAGGGAGAACATACATAAATATATTAGAGTAACAGATACCTTAGTTTGGAAATTTATCAAATTCCACCTGGTCCTAGCAGCAAAAAAAACTGACATCCTATGGTGGCTTGGACCAGCCATGATTGTGTACACTCAACATGGTAGTATAGTACAAATTCACAGCTGTGCACTGTGCTTATCATCTCATCTTCTCCTCTGAACAAACTGTTCCCAAGGTGCCAGGGTCTATACTAGTAACATATGGTTACCCCCAAAATAATCTCAATCTGGCTGTAGTTAAACAGTCAGCAACAGCAAGTCTTTGTTGGGTTTTAAAATGTGTGTACTAATTCATTCAACATTCTTCAAAACATAGTACATTGCTTTAATAGCAAGCCCCAAATGTATAGCTCCTTGAATTTGACCAAATGTCTTGGAGCCAAACCCATCTTGGATTTGGAGCCAAACCCATCTGAAAGAAGAGGGCACTTTCATTCCAGGTTTTAATGAGACTTCTTGTTCCAAAAGGATGTATTTACATTTGAAGTTGTTCACAATGTCATAGGCTGGAAAAATAGTGCCCTCAAGGGTGAAGGTCTGCCTAGTCCATGTGGTGTAGAATGGATTGGGGAAATTTCAAATGTGTATGACAAGTACCTGAAGTTTAGTAGATCTTTCACCATAATAAATCAAATGTTTTATGAGCAGTTGTATATTTATGGTCTGGGTCAGGGATTGTTTCCAGTCTAACCTGCAGATTATCACATGAGCATTCCTCCCACCTGTACTGTGTAGCTGGTATATGGAAGTGAAATATTTTTGCTTCCTTGGAATTCAAAAGCTCCTAAAAACACTTAACTTTGCCCTTTTGTATGCTTTTCTGAAGGAGACCATTTGGTGCTTTTCACAAAGAAGAAAAGGACTTTAGTGTCAGGACACAGATACTTTTATTCGTGACTTCTCTATAGATGAAAAGTAGTCTGTTAGAAAGCTTAAGTGGTAGGATGCAATAGTAACAGAATGAGATCACTATTTTTAACTCAATGGCTTCCTTGGCTGATTCTGCACTTACTCCCCCCCTGCTGTCGATCCTGCTGAATTCAGATTGATTTGAACTCAGGTATTTCTCCCCCCCCCCCCACCCCCACATTGAAACAGAAAGCCTTCTGCACTTGATTGGGGAAGCTCGGAGCAGGGGGAGGAGCAGCGGTCATGAAGCTGAAGTATCTTTCCTGAACGAGCAAGGGGGGTGGGTCGGGTGAAGTCCAGCTGGCATTAGTGCTGTATTTCTTCTCTTTTGACTCCGCAGCATCTCAGAGAACGAGGCAAATCTCTGCTGAGAGAAGTGTGGGCTTCTGGAGCAGTCACTTTAAAACAGGGAGGGAAGCCTTGCAACCGGGAACCAGGAAGTCTTTGAACTGACACCCTGGCCAATCAGAGAAGACTGCTTTGCTACGTCAGATTGCAGGCATGGAACAAGAAGTTAATTCGCAAATAGCAGACATCTACACACTTACTGATGGTGGTTTTTTCATATATCGAGGCTTATATCCACTCCTGGATATTGTGGGGGAAAGGTAGAGTTACTACGGATCAATCATGCATGTTGCATAGGGAAAATTTAAAGTGTCCAAAATCAAAATGGAAATTGAATTCACGGTAGACAGGAGGGATTTATTCAGGCTGGGATAAAAAGCCCCGTGCAGACTTGACCCTGGATGAACTTATTTGCTTCTTGTCAGTATTAAAACTACACAGAACCGTTTCAAAGAGATGTGTTGTGCTGGATCCTCTCAAACTTAAAGTTTTTAAAAGAAACCTCTAAATTAAAGTAAGTCTGTAAACTGTTTATATCTTTTCAAAGGTATATTAATATTAGTTCACTAACCAATCCAAATATACCGAATAAACAAATAGGGCAACTCTCCCTAGCCAAATTGGAATCAAATAATGCTTTTTTAAAAAAAAGATACTGGTAGCCAGCTCAATTCTAGACAGATTTAATAGGTGTTTTTTTTTGTCTGATATTCTCCAGTAATATCACATTCATGGTCAAGGAGCAATTCCTTGGCCTAGGCCTCAAGCTGGAAAGGAGGCTCAAATTTAGATATGTGCTACTTTGGAGACATTTGATAAGAAGAGTTGGTTCTTATATGCCGCTTTTCTCTACCCAAAGGAGGCTCAAAGCAGCTTACAGTCGCCTTCCCTTCACTCTCCCCACAACAGACACCCTGCTAGGTCACCCAGCTGGCTGCATGTGGGGGAGTGCAGAATCGAACCTGGCATGCCAGTCTGCACTCCTAACCACTACACCAAACCGGTTCCATGACTTGTCTGTATGCAAATATGTTGTCATTTTTTAAAATATGGATAAGGGGCTGAAAAGCTGGAACGGGCATGCTACTCGATGGACCTGCAAGGATTTTCTTTCTACCTGCGCAACCTCCCCCCCTCCCAAAAAAGACCCCACAGACATGTGCCCTAATGCTTTTAAATCCAAAATCCTTCTTACTTACTTCAATTGTAATTCTTTTTACATTTAAGGAAGCTGAAGCTTTGCAAACACATAATCTTCATGCCACCTAATCACAGGAATGACTTGTCAGCTAACCTACTGAGGCTTACTCCGAGATACTTAGGAATAGGGTTTCCCTCAGGAAGCACACCACTGCATACCTAAAAGCGTTAGTGATGCCAGGGTCTTCTTCCAAGGAAGCACGGCCATGTTGGTCCCGCGGAAAACCCCCACCCCAGCGAGCAAAAGGAAGCGGGCAGCGCGGACTGTGACTGGCCCTGCAAGGCATGCGAACGAAGGGCGCCTCGAGGCCACATTCCGCGGCAGTGGCGAGCGTTGGTTTGCGCCCTCCAGCCCACCAGGCGGCGTTGTCCCGCCGTTCAGGGCCGAGGAGGAGGCGTGCGGGCGGGCGGGCGCAAGTGCCGCTGGGCCGGAGCTCTTGGAAGCGGGGCCGGCGTGCGGGGATGATGGGCGGCCAGGTGACCCGCGCGTTGAGGAACTTCAACCTGGAGAACCGAGCCTTCCGGGAGATCGGCAAAGCCAAGCCCTTGGCCGCCCCGCGACACCCCGCCGCGGCCACGCCAGACTGTGAGTTTGGCCCTGGCGGAGTGGCAGCCCTTGCCCTCCGCCCGGGATGGGTCCAGCCTGCGCACCGGGGCGGAGGGGACTGCGGGCCGTGCGGCATTAAAGCCGCCCCTCGGCCGGCCGCAGCGCTTGGAAGCGGCGCGCTTTGCCCTTCCCGAGGCAGGACGCTCTTGCGGGGCGCGTGCCGGGCTTTGCCGGGCGCGTGCGTGACGTCATCGGTGTGCCGCGCTTTGCGGGCTGGGGGTTGTAGTTTGCGCTGCGACTTCAGGGGAGATCCGTTGTTGGGGCAGAAAGGCGAGGGGCGGATTTGATGGCTTCCTCGTGCCCTCAGTTATTCCCGCCTAGTTTGGAACAGCGTTGCCTTTTCCGTTCTTGCCTCCTTTCGAGTAGTGTTTGCGATCAGTGTGTTTGGGAGGAGAGTATTTTCAGAAGACACGGTGTAGAAGTGCCTACTGGATATGTTTGACATAAGTATGACTTGTGCTTCACCTGGTGAAAGGTAAGAATGCCAGGTGTGCTACCTTGCATAGCCAGGAAGACTTGAGAAGGGGTGGCTGGTCTTGTGAAGAAGAAGCCACAAGGCAAGGCTAGGAATGTAAAATCCTATTGGGAAACTTGGAGGATATTTAAAACTATAAAAATTTCTTCAAGTATATTAGAAGCGGAAACCCAGCCAGGGACCATTGGATGACCAAGCAGTAAAAGGATAACAGAGAAATAGCAAAGAAGCTGAATGCATTTTTTTTTTGCCTCTATCTTCACTGTGGGAAGTTGCTTGCTGATTTCAGGAGGGATGTCAGAAGAGCTGAGACAGACTGAGGTGACAAGAGAGGAAGTCTTGTGATTGATGGACAAATTAAAAATTGGTAGATCACCTGGCCCAGATAGCATACATCCAAGAGTTCTGAAAGCACTAAAATGTGAATGTGTGCATCTTTTGACAAAAATAGTAGATCTAGCTCAAAAATTTGCTTCTATTCTCAAGGTCTGGAAGGTAGCTAAAGTAATCCCAATTTTTAAAAAAGGTTTTGGAGGGACTCTGGGAAATTACAGGTCAGTCCGTCTAATGTCAATACTGGGTAAGCTGGTGGAATTCACCATTAAAGATATAATTAGTAGGTACACTGATGAACAAAAGCTATTGTGGAAGAATAGATATTATCTCACTAACTCTTTTGATGTCTTTGAGGAGATGAACCAACATATGGCCATGGCGTGAACCAGTAGATATATACCTAGACTTCCTGATAGATTTTGATAAAGTTCCTCATCCAAGGTTTCTAAGTAAAGTCAGCAGTCATAGGAAAAGAGGATGAGTCCTCTAGCACAGTGGTCCCCAACCTTTTTATCACCTGGGACCACTCAACACAACAATTTTACTGAGGCCCGGTGGGGGGGGGTAGTTTACTCCTCTACTCTCAACCACTGCCCTAACGCTCTCTGATCACTATGGTAATGTTTAAACATCCCTTCAAAATAAGATACAGACACGCCACAACAATGAACATAAGGAACATTTTATTTTCATGGAAATTTTAACTCATGACAATGACAAATCAATGGGAACCCTAAGCTTGTTTCTCTGCAACGAGATAGTCCCATCTGGGAGTGATGGGAGACAATGACACCCGAAGTGTGTTGTAAAGGCCCGGGGGAGGGGGATGAAGTAAAGTGCCGGGGGGGAGAGAAGGCGTCCTTCGCGGCCCACTTCCAATTAGTCAACGGACCACATGTGGTCCGCGGGCCAAAGGTTGGGGATCGCTAGTCTAGTGGATTAAAAACTGATTAATGAACATGGAAGCAAAGAGTGAGTATACATGAGTGCCTTTCACAGTGGAAAGTGCTAAGCAGTGGGGTACCGCAGGGCACAGTACTAGATCTGATGCTTTTTAACTTGTTCCTTAATGATTTGGAGTTGGGAGTAAGCAATGAAGTGAGTAAGTTTGCAGATAACATTAAGTTGTCCATGGTGGTGAGAACCAGGGAGGAATGTGGGGTGCTCCAGAGAGATATGTCAAGGTAAGATGAGTGGCAAATGAGATTCAACATGAGCAAGTACAAAGTAAGGCATATTGGAGCCAAAAAACCTAACTATAAATATATGTATTTATGAGGTCCAAACTGGTGATAACTGACCATGGAGCAATAAAAAAGCAAATGGTATGCTGGGGATTATTAAGGAGGAGATTGGAAAAAAATCAGCTGGTATCATAATGCCCTTGTATGAGTCTGTGGTGCAGCCTCATTTGGAATATTGTGTACATTTCTGATCACCACTCCTCAAAAAAGATATGGTAGCATTGGAAAAGTGCAGAAAAGGGCAATTAAAATAATCAAGGGGTGGAATACCTTCCCTATGAAGAAAGATTAAAAATCGTAGGGCTTTTTAGCATGGAGAAATGACAGTTGAGGGGTGATATGATAGAGCAGTGGTTCTCAACCTGGGGGGTTGGGACCCCTTTGGGGGTTGAACGACCCTTTCGCAGGGTTTGTGGCAGGTCAAACAGCTTGGCCAGGGGGGGGGGGACGCAATTTACACAACAGGCTTGCGGGGTGGATCAAGATAGAGCGTTCGTCTGTCTGGAGCAGCGGAAAAGAGTGAGATCAGCATGGTGGGACAAGAGGCAGAACTGAACTGAGAAACTCCGGAAAAAAGAACAATTTATATACACGCCATTGGTCAATTTCGGTTTAATTTCTGTGAAAGAACACTTGCATAATTTTATGGTTGGGGGTCACCACAACATGAGGAACTGTATTAAAGGGTCACGGCATTAGGAAAGTTGAGAACTACTGTGATAGAGGCTTACAACAATATGTATGGGATGAGAAGGTAGAGAAAGAAGTACTTTACTTTCCTTCTCACCATACAAGCACTTGTAGGTACTCAATAAAACTGATGAGCAGTAAGCTTAGAACAGATGAAAGGAAGTGCTTTGGAAGTACCAAAAGAAGTGCTGGCAGCTACAAGCATAGACAGCTTTAAGAAGGGATTGGATAAACATCTTGATCTATAAGTAGCTGTTAGCACCAAGGTTTAGATGGAACACTATGTCTAGGATCAAGATGCTTAGTATTGGTGCTTAGGGGCAACATTGGGAGGGCTTCTAGAGTTCTGGCCTTACTGGTGGACTTCCTTGATGGCACCTGGGTTTTGGCCACTGAGTGACAGAGAATGTTGGGCTGGATGGGCCATTGGCCTGATCCAACATGGTTTCTCCTATGTTCTTATGTATACTTATGTGCTATATTTTAACTTCCAGCAGTTGACTGTCATGTTTATTATTCATTTAGCATTTAGGATTGCCATTCAAAAGGGGGGGCAGAGTTCTTCTGGAATTACAGTTGTGGTTGTGGTTTATTGAATTACCTTAAGTTATATTTTTAACTGTACTGTTAGCCACCCCAAGTGAGGGGCAGAATATAAATTAAATAAATAATAATTGATCTCCAGTTTACAATAATCAGCTCTTCTCAAGGAAATAGCAGTGTTGGAGAACAAATTCAGTGGCATTACATTCCACCTGAGCCCCTCCCCTGCAGTGGCTTCTGCAGGCACTACCTTGAAATGTCAAGGAATTTCCCAAACCAGCAATTTCAGTGTTCCAAGTAGATCAAGTTTATTATCTTTTAATTCTTACAGCAGTCCTGTATGGTATTATTACGGCCCCAGTTTGCAGTTGAGGGGCTTTTATGAAGTAACACTGATATATGTATCTGACTTGGGAAAGGTTTGTTTTAATTTTTAACAATTTTATACTTGCATTTCTCCCCAGTGGGGAGCCAAAGCAGCTTATATCATTCTTATCTCCTCAATTTCATCCTTACAGCAATCCTGTGAGGTAAGTTTAGCCTTAGAGTGTGTGACAGGCCCAACATCATGAGGGAAGCTTCCATGACCTAATGGAGATTCAGGTCTATAGTCCAGTCCAGGGGTAGTCAAACTGCGGCCTTCCAGATGTCTATGGACTACAATTCCCAGGAGCCCCCTGCCAGCGAATGCTGGTGGGGGGCTCCTGGGAATTGTAGTCCATGGACATCTGGAGGGCCGCAGTTTGACTACCCCTGGTCCAGTCTTTAATGTTGGCTCTCACAAGAAATAGTTCCTTCTGGCCCTGTATCTAAAAAGAGCCAATGTTGCATAATGGTGAAAATATTGAAACTGGACCCCTCTCAATGTAGTTTATTTCACAGAATTGCTGTAACTAAGGATAAAATAAAGAAAGGGGAATCATTTTTGCCACTTAGAAGTCTCTAGAGGAGATGTAGAATAAATATGTACTAGAAAATCAGTGCAACCCTAAAATAATTTTTCTGGGTGTAAGCCCTACTGAGAAGACTTCAGTAGGATCCTGGATAGCCTTGCTGAGCATTGCTCAAGATTGGCTGGCCTAAGGCCACTTAACTGGGTGCAGAAAAGATATTTGAGCTAGACATCTTGTGGACTACCATTCCTTCTTTTAGCCACTATTCTAAAACATTTATTTATTTTAAATATAGTTCTTTGAGGCTTTATAAACCTTTTACTAAGGTGACCCTCTGATGGATTCACATATAGTTCCATCTTTGACCAGGAAAGAAAGTTGCCATAGCTTCTGCTTTATGGGTTTAACTATTACTAGCTAGTGTTCTCCAGTACTACCAAATGTTGTTTTATCCATTTCTGAGAATGTGACCTAGAATAGCGGTCCCCAACCTTTCTCAGGGCAGGGACTGCCTCCGGAGTGAGGGGAGAGCCGATGGCCCGGGTGCTGCGAAAACGCACACGCGCAGTCGCCGCACATGCGTGTTTTTGCCACCAAGTGGCGCTAACGCGCATGTGCAGCAACTGTGCGCATGCGCGTTTGCGTCACCGCCGTGCCGGCGGCTGCGCCTACCTCTTCCCTTCCTTCTTGCTCCTGGCGGGGGGAGGCAGGCGTGGCTGCAGCCGGCCCAGTACTGTGGCCTTTGCGGCCCGCCACTGGGCCGCGGACCGGGGGTTGATGACTCCTGACCTAGAACATTCTGGAGCTCTTTTCTCTAGACACTAATTCTGGACCATGTGAACTGTTAGTTAAACTCACTGAAGTGCTTTGATGAAATAGAGGAAAACTACTCCCAAAATGCTTTCCTTCAAGCATAGCAAATATTGATTTAAGGTGTACGTGTATGCTGGATTATACAAATCATTTGTATGAATACATACATATTTTAATATGAATATGTTGAATGATACTGAGTGACTTCTGTACAGAATTGTATTACATTATTTCTGCAAGGTGGGAGTTTAGACAACTTGTTGGCTTATGAGGTCAATCTCTCATTCCTCAGACACTGACCTAACCCAAGAAGAAATTAAGAAGAAAGATGAAGATCTTCATGCATTATTAAAAGAGGTTTATGTTGTTTCCAGAGACCCACCTCCAATTGTAAGTTTGTTTTCTTGGATTACACACTTGCTAGTTTACTTCATTAGATAGAAGATGATAGTTAAAATGTTAGGTTCTACCATGACAGGTATAATATTAGGTAACATTAAGCTGTGCATGTTATTTAGCATCATGTAGTTTTTAAAACTACATGTGCTGATATTATTCCTCATTTATAGGTGCATGTTATCACCAGGGTTTGTTTGTTTTTTGCAAGTTTGCCTTGAGAGCTCTATTTAGCTTCTAAATGCAAAGGTCCCTTTTATTTTATTCATTTTATACTCAGTTTTTATCCTGAATGGGGACCTAAAGCAGGTTAACCTCTACACCACACCAAGACTTGGCTTCTTTCACAAATATCCTTAATGGTTCCCTACTCTTCTTGGAGCGTTCAGTTGACTAGACTTCCTACTTTTTGTTTTGGTGCACCTTTTCAGCAGCTTGTAAAAGACTCTTGCATTCCCAAAATAAAGCAGAGTCTAAATATTGTTTTATATTCTCTGTATATATCTTGGGATGGAGAATCGTGTGCTGTTTCCATGGTGATGAGATATTCTGGGCTTGCTACATACCAGGATTTCTGGTGAATTGATATGAGATCACTTGGGAATGTAATCCTATGCATATCAAGTAGGAATAGAAACCATTGAAGTCAAGGCTGACTTGACATTTGATTTCTTCTGAGCAGGTCACACAGTGGGATAAGAGAACTTTATGGCTTTTTATCATCTAATATAGGCTGGGAAAACATTACCTGTGTCTATAGACAAGATATTCTCATGGTCTTGAAGTTCCAAAGAAATGTAGAAATATGCCTTGCCATGTGTCTCTTGGATCTTGGTCAAATCCCAATCCTTAGCCATTCTTGTCATAGACCAAAAGTGGCCTAAGTGCATTCTGTTAGTTGCCATGCGTTGATGTTCTCTCCTACCCTTCACTTTCACTGACTTCCTTAAATAAGACAACAGTACATAATGTGTGAGATATGGAAATTCGGTATCTGGTAAGATCAGGGTACAAAGATCAGGCATGTCCTTATTGGCCCTTAACATTGTTTGCAAAGCCAGTTTTGCTGTCTCAAAAAAACAAAATCGTAGTATATATTAAATGTATTTATCGTTTGCCAACAAGCTGATCTGCAGATATTCTGTGAAGAAGTTCCTGCTGGCAGCAAGATATAAAAAGCTGGAAAGGTGGTAGGCAGGAATAATCAAGGTTACAGTGAGGATATACCTTGCGTTTACTATGAGCTGTTTCATTTTCCTAGTTATCTACAAAAAAGCCATGCTCAGATACTGTACATTCATTGTCACGGAATTTTTTAGATTCCAGGTTCCTCTGGGAAAGAATCTTTTTGCTTTGTTTGTTACTGTTGAAGTATGTTAATAATAAATAGTTGAAGTTTTTAAGGAATAATGGGGTCAGGTGGGAACTGCTTCCTGATTTAAATCCCTCCCCTCTACAATGTTATAAATTACTTGCACGGACCAGTTTCTCATCTTAATTTCACATTTTTTTTCTCTTTAATGGACACTAAACTGCCTCAAAATCCTCTGCTTACAGAACAGTAATGAGCATCCTCAGGCAGTATATGATGAAAGGCCTAAGGCCTTTGATGCCAGCCAGAGAGTAGACTGTACTGACCTTGCTAGGCAGATGGTCTGACTCAGTATAAGGCAGCTTCGGGGATTCCTGTAATTGTAGATGAGACACGAAAAGGCTCTGAATGTTCACACATTTGAATGTTAACACATTCAAGTTCACGCGTGTAAAATAGCCCAGTGTCTTGCGAGAGCAATATGCTATAGATCAGGAGACAGTTTATGGTGGTTCTTTATTTTCCAGTACAGAAATATTAACTAGCATATAACTTAGGACATTTTGTGCCCTGAGGTATAACCATCCTTTTAAATTTCCCCCTGCTCTAGGTAACAGACAGCGAAGGAAGCTTCCCACCTAATAAAAAGGAGCGCCGCCTTGCCAAAATTGGCCAGCTTGGCCAGCTAGATGTTAAGACTATTCCCAAAGGCAAAATCTCAGTAATTGAAGCCTTGACTCTTCTCAGTAATCATCATCGTTCTCCAGATGAATGGACTGCAGAGAAAATAGCAAATGAATACAGCCTAGAACTGAAGGATGTGACTGCCCTCTTAGCATACTTCATCCCCTTTACTGTGGAAATCTTTCCTCCTCGAGGCAAAAAAGCCATACAGGATAGATAAAAAATGTCTGCCAAATTGTGATGGATGTGCAAACTGCTGTTTATTTTATTGTCCTTTTTCTGTCCTAAAAACTGAAAATGCATCTTATCTAGGTGGAGTCTGCAGTCTCTCTTTCACTTTTATAACCCATTCTGGGCATTAACAATATGACACAGAAGCAAACCATGGCAAAATTTGTGAAGAAATCCCAAATGACAGCTGTCTGAAAGTAATTTGTTATGAATCAAGCCAAAGTTCCTTATCATCATGCCTACTGTAGCATCCTTCTGAAAATAGTTATAATTAAAGCAAAGCAGAATTGTACTTTTTTCTTTTAAGAGATGAGGATGTATGTGTGCATGTTCAGTCCTTGCATCTGATAAACAAGGGCACCAAAGAACAAGTGGGGAAAATTTAGTTAGGTTTGACCTTTTACTTTTGACATAGTCATTGATGAGTTAAAAACACAAAGCTGGTATTGGAGCCAAATGCAGTCATTTCGTTGACTTACTGGATGTAGCACTGGGTCTTTGACAGCGATTTCTGGCTTTTGTGTTTGGCTCAAAAAGTTTATTGGCAACCTGCCCCATAAAGAACTAGTTCACTGCTGTCTTACTCAACTTCTCAATGAGGATCCTGTGTTTTATTCTTGATCAGAAATACATATCTGTTCAAATGAGACTTTTTGGTTCAACACTGAGGTCTTTCAATGCTCATTTTGCGTGGTTAGGAAGGATATACATCACAAAAATTGTCATAGAAATTACAGTCTTTTTCAGATGACCTCCTTAGGAAAGGGCTTCTGAAAATTTAAGAATTAGGACATCAAATGAGACAACTTGCCATGTAGAGGTAAGAAATGCAGCAGTTGTTGAAATTGTCTTCTACCAGAAACTTAAAGGCATGTAAGCCTTGTCTTCCTTCCCATCTGATCATTTTAGGGTTGACTGGGATGTTACAAAGTCCATATGATGGACACATGGCTACCATAAAGACTCTAGATCATGTGTACACCCATTTCTTGGGTCTTCAGGGGCACAATTGGAATCAGGACCACAGTACAGGAGGAGAAGAGGTTTAAGCTTTCCCCTGCTCTCAGCACACATGAGCACACATCTGATGAAAGTTCACTTGTGTACTACTTGGACTTTGTGACTTGTGAATCAGCTCTTTATTTTGTGATCACGGGACATGGCTGCAAATAGATAGACATTACAGTGCATGTATGTGTGAAAGAAATAGTTCTGTTGCACTGTAGGTTAGTTTATCAAAAATGTAACAATAAATCTACATTTGGTTTTTGTTGTCATAAGGGAAATATGCTGTAGAACTGACAATAAAATGTAGGCCAGTTTATGCAAACGGGATCAGTCTTGAAATGTATTTGGGCATTTACTGTGTACAATTAGGCACATGCATTCTCTAGATGTGTGCCAATGCACAAGTCCTGGTCTTTGAATGTTGACAAAACTGGCCTAAGAAATGTCTGCCTTTCCCCCTGTTCTCAACTGCAGTGTAGCTACTTTGGACTAACATATGGAATTAAGGCCAAGGCCTTCCGTGATGCTTCCTGTTAGCACTGGTGTTCAGCTTGCTATCTCTGTATATGGAGATTCCCTTTATTCACCATTGGTAAAAGCCATTGATGTACCCCTGTTCCATAAATCTGTCTGACTTACTCTTAAAACCATCTGTGTTTGTGACTATCTGGAAAGTCAATTTAATTACTCATTGAGTAAAGAAGTACTTCCATTTGTATGACATGTACTTATTGCCCATCATGTTCTGGAGTACTCCTGAGTTTTGGTAGTTTGGGAGAAGGAGGGAAGCTTTCTGTTTGTACTTTCTCCATCTAATGCATACTTTTATAAACTTCAGCAACATCCTTCCTTGGTTGCCTTTTTTCTAAACTGAAAATTCCCAAACTCTTTAACCTTCCTTCATAGGAAAGCTGTTCCAGCATCTTAATCATCTTGATTAAGTGAAACGGAATATACAAAGAACCTTTAAGGCCTTATGCAGGTTGGGACCCACATACTTGAGAGACCGCCTATCGCCCTATGCCCCCTGCAGGGCCTTACGCTCTGCGGGTGAAAATTTACTGGTCATTCTCGGCCCCAGGGAAGCGTGCCTAGCCTCAACCAGGGCCAGAGCCTTTTCAGTCCTGGCCCCAACCTGGTGGAATGAGCTCCCGGGTGAACTGCAGGCCCTGTGGGAACTGTCGACATTCTGCAGAGCCTCCAAAACGGAGTTCTTCCGCCAGGTCTATAGTTGAGGCTGGGGTCAGCGAGGTAGATCAGTGCCCCCCCCCGTCAACCTCCTTCCTCACCCCTCTTGTAGTAGGGGTTGGGTGGGAGGTTTTCCACCATGTTGGGGTTTTTTATGTCTTTTAGTGGGGGGTTTAAGTGAGGTTTTTATAAGACTCTGTAACCTGCTATGAGCCGTTTCGGAAGTGGCGGGGAATAACTCTAATAATAATAATAATAACCCAGTTGGAACTGAAAACAGAATGAGGTTTATTAAACAACAGCATCAAAATGTTAAAGTATGCAGATCTGTCTCAAAGAATTATTCCAAGGACCCACCGTATAAGAAATTATCCCACTCAGACAAAAATGGGGAAAGGAAGCTTCCAGCCTTAAAATCCAGTGAAGACCTGAGGAAGATTCAAAGAGTAGGGTGGATTTGGTTTATTTTGCATGTATTAAAAGGTAAAGGTATCCCCTGTGCAAGCACTGAGTCATGTCTGACCCTTGGGGTGACGCCCTCTAGCGTTTTCATGGCAGACTCAATACGGGGTGGTTTGCCAGTGCCTTCCCCAGTCATGACCGTTTACCCCCCAGCAAGCTGGGTACTCATTTTACCGACCTCGGAAGGATGGAAGGCTGAGTCAACCTTGAGCCGGCTGCTGGGATCGAACTCCCAACCTCATGGGCAAAGCTTTCAGGCAGCTGCCTTACCACTCTGCGCCACAAGAGGCTCTATTTGCATGTATTAGGTAGGGACAAAGTATCTTTCAAGACACAGGTGGCTTCAAAGCAATCAAAAAACAATGCAAAAGACAGGGCATAGAATGTAATGGTGCTTTTCTTGGGTTGAAAACAAAAAGAGGCAAGAGTGCCAGCCAGAAAATCAGTTTTTTTCCCTCATGTTCACTTATCACTCTCTCATCCCCTCTTCTTGTCTGTGTACCCTTCCCTTTAACTAGAAATCCCAGTTTGCTTACCTGAAGAAGTGAGCTGTGACTCAGAAAAGCTTCTATTGAAATAAATGTCTGTCTTTAAGGTGCCACTGTACTTTTGTTTTACAATTTTGACCTGCCTTCACATATGTACTAGCTAGAATTTTCAAGCAGCTTGAGGGAAGGAGACCATTATCTGATAAGTGCACATTTTTTATCAGCTTCATTTCCATTGATCTTGTTACCCTAGACAATAAGTTTTAAAACGTCTTTGATTATCTGGCTGCTTTATGTACTTACTACTGAATCATTCTGTGTGTCCATAATTAGACCCCTGAAGAAGACTCAATTTGAGTCAGAACGCATTCAGTCTGAAGTTTACTATTGTATAGAGCATATTGTATTTTTCTAAGAATTGCCTATGGACTTTGCGTATATTTAAGTTGCACACAGTTTATACAGTTTATATAGTTTACAGGTATCCGACCTTTAGGGTCCAAACCGTTTTTCAGTTAGCTTTTTTGTTCTTGTCTTTATTTCCTAACAGCCCTTATTTCCTAAACTAAACAGGAACAACATAGGTTCTTGGAAAATAGCCAGCGATGTCATGGAGTAGCTTTTTTTTTTTTAATTTAACATTACTATCAAATCTTGATTAATTCATTTCATGGGATAATAGTTAAATGGCAGAATTCATTTTTAACAAGAGTTACAGTTCATCTTGTAATAAAATGCTTTTCTTTGGCACCACAAAACTAATCATTGATTGTAGCAGAGATACCTAATAACAATTAAGTATGATCAGCTTAATTGGTAGACAAGATACATTAATGATGACAGGGAAAGTATTTTTTTTGTGGCAAGAGGCATGCTAATGAAATTACTGAAGGCTCCTAATTGTGTTTGACTTACCTCAGACTGACTGTCTTTGGATGAGGCAGCCATTCATGTCTTCCAGGCTAGTCACAGGACACTGCTAGCTGGTGTTAATTGAATTAGATGCATGCTTATTTTCTCCTTCAAACTCTCTCGAGTTCTTGTCCTTTATAGGCCAGAGATTTCATCCATTCATTCATTCATTTTTATATACTGCCCTCCCTTTCGACTCAGGGTGGTTTACATTGAAAACAATAAGCATCTTAAATACATAATAACATCTTTAACATAGAATCATAGAGTTGGAAGGAACCTCATGGGTCATCTAGTCCAACCCCCTGCACTATGCAGGACACTCACAACCCTATCGCTCATCCACTGTAACCTGCCACCCCCTTCATAGAATGAGCCTCTCCGTCAGAAGGCTATCCAGCCTCTGTTTAAAAATCTCCAAAAATGGAGAACCCACCACCTCCCGAGGAAGCCTGTTCCACTGAGAAACCACTCTGTCAGGAACTTCTTCCAGATGTTTATTCTGCAGACAAAACTGGTTCTTTTGTCTCCTGTTTCATCTGCACAACAACCCTGTGCAGTAAGCCTCAAGTCTTTTAAGTTCAACAACAACCTGTGTGGGAGGCCTTAAATGTTTCTTCTCTACCACAACCCTGTCCAAAATAGCCCTTTCTGCCTTTATACTCTGCAGGTGAGCTGTAATTCCAGGAACTCTCCAGGCCCCACCTGGAAGTTGGCTATCCCTGGGTTGGAAATATTCCTGGAGGTTTGGAGGTGGGACTTCAAAATCGTACAATGCCTCGGAGTTCAGCCTTCAAATGAGCCATTTTTGCCTGCAGTTGGTAGGGAGTGGTGCAGGGGTGTCCCTCCTGGCCTATGGGTTATGGCCAGCGCTTATCAGCAACTGTTTGTATTCTGGGGCGCAGACAGGCAGACCAGCATCAGTCCTGTGAGTCTGGAAAGTGCAGGAAGATCTAAATAAATATTTACAGCCTGAAACTGTAAATAGTGAACAAGTAAATGGAAACTGCAATAACTTTTTTCGACCTTGGCCTGGCAAATAAAAAAAAGTATTAAAAAACTTACTAAGGTCAAGACTGCTGTGCACAGTCTTCCTCTTAGGGTTGCCAGCTTCCATGTGAGGCTCGCTACCACACCTCCCTCATGGGGAGTCTGCTATGGGGAGAGGAAGGGAAGACGATTGGGAAATGCTTTGAGACACCTGAGGCCTGCTGGGTCACTGCGGCCCATTCCCAGTTCTCTCACAACTTCACATCCCTCACAGGTTGGCTATTGTACGGAGACGAAGGGAAAAGATGTTTGTAAACCGCTTTGAGACTCCTTTGGGTAGTAAACAACAGGGTACAAAAATCCGTTCTTTTAAGGAGTAATCATGAAAGAAACGTGGGCACATAACATTTTATCAACAGTGAAAAAATGGAGAAGAAGGAACACGGACACCTGTGTACTGTGACTACTCCATGTGTATTAGGGCAGATGGGCATTTCGGCGTCTGTGGCCTAATTCAGTGGTCCCCAACCTTTCTGTCACCGAGGACCAGTCAACGCTTGACAATGAGGCCCGGTGTGGGGGAGGTAGTCTTTTGCCGGGGGACATCGTCGCTGCCTGAGCTCCTGTTCCACTTACTTTCCCACCGGCGCCCCTGACTTCCCGCCGCCTGCTGGGGGGTGCTGCCAGCAGCAGCTGCGCAGTGCCACGCTGAGTGGGAGCCCCAGCCATGGCAGCCGCTGGAGAGCACCCAAGGTGAGCTGGCAGCAGAGTGGCAGGGCAGCCCCCAAGGCAGCACCTGAATATTGACTTCATTACTTTTTGGCACCTTATTTCATTTCTTATGCTGGCTGGGAACTCTGGGGAAAAGGGGCACCCCAAATATGAAGGTGTCCTCTTGGCATTACAGGTGGAGGCAGCAACAGGGTGAGGGAGGTAGCAGTAGTGATGGGGAAGGAAGTGGAAAGAAGCAGCAGAGAGGGAGGGAGGGAGAGCGGGTTGCAGAGAGAGCACGATGCAGAGGAGGAGGCAATGAGGAGAAATAGTAGGAGGGTAAGAAGGAGAAAGGAGGCGTCAGTGAAGGGCTGGAATTCCCCTGTAAATTCTTCATGAGTCCCCATTAATTTATTACCTGCCTCTGTATAGCAACTTTAGACTTCCTTGGTACTCTCCCATCCAAATATGGAACTGGACTGACCCTTCTTAGCTTTTGAGATCTGACAGGATTGGCTTAGGATGCTTTTGTTGTTGTTATGTGCGAAGTCGTGTCCGACCCATCGCGACCCCATGGACAATGATCCTCCAGGCCTTCCTGTCCTCTACCATTCCCCGGAGTCCATTTAAGTTTGCACCTACTGCTTCAGTGACTCCATCCAGCCACCTCATTCTCTGTCGCCCCCTTCTTCTTTTGCCCTCGATTGCTCCCAGCATTAGGCTCTTCTCCAGGGAGTCCTTCCTTCTCATGAGGTGGCCAAAGTATTTGAGTTTCATCTTCAGGATCTGGCCTTCTAAAGAGCAGTCAGGCCTGATCTCCTCTAGGACTGACCGGTTTGTTCGCCTTGCAGTCCAAGGGACTCGCAAGAGTCTTCTCCAGCACCAGAGTTCAAAAGCCTCAATTCTTTGACGCTCGGCCTTCCTTATGGTCCAACTCTCGCAGCCATATATTGCAACTGGGAATACCATAGACTTGACTAAACGCACTTTTGTTGGCAGGGTGATGTCTCTGCTTTTTAGGATGCTGTCTAGATTTGCCATAGCTTTCCTCCCCAGGAGCAAGCGTCTTTTAATTTCTTTGCTGCAGTCCCCATCTGCAGTGATCTTGGAGCCCAGGAAAATAAAATCTGTCACTATCTCCATTTCTTCCCCATCTATTTGCCAGGAATTGAGAGGGCCGGATGCCATGATCTTTGTTTTCTCGATGTTGAGTTTCAAGCCAACTTTTGCACTCTCCTCCTTCACCCGCATCAACAGGCTCTTTAGTTCCTCTTCACTTTCTGCCATTAGAGTGGTATCATCTGCATATCTGAGGTTGTTGATATTTCTCCCTGCAATCTTGATCCCAATTTGTGACTCCTCTAATCCCGCATTTCTCATGATGTGCTCTGCATACAAGTTAAATAGGCAAGGTGACAGTATACAGCCTTGCCGAACTCCTTTCTCAATTTTGAACCAGTCAGTGATTCCATGTTCAGTTCTCACTGTTGCTTCTTGACCTGCATATAAATTTCTCAAGAGACCAATAAGATGCTCTGGTATTCCCATCTCTTTAAGAACTTGCCACAATTTGTTGTGCTCCACACAATCAAAGGCTTTAGCTTTCCTCCTCAATGAAGCAGAAGTAGACGTTCTTCTGGTACTCCCTAGCTTTCTCGATGATCCAGCGTATGTTGGCAATTTGATCTCTAGT
Source organism: Paroedura picta (assembly GCF_049243985.1). Taxonomy (NCBI): domain Eukaryota; kingdom Metazoa; phylum Chordata; class Lepidosauria; order Squamata; family Gekkonidae; genus Paroedura; species Paroedura picta. The sequence continues at coordinate 131,079,421 of NC_135369.1, forward strand.
TCCTCTGCCTCTTCGAAATCCTGCCTGTACTTCTGGAAGTTCTCGGTCCACATATTGCTGGAGCCTAGCTTGTAGGATTTTGAGCATAACTTTGCTAGCATGAGAAATTAGTGCAATGGTGCGGTAGTTTGAACATTCTTTGGCATTGCCCTTCTTTGGGATTGGAATGTAAACTGACCTTTTCCAATCCTGTGGCCATTGTTGAGTTTTCCAAATTTGCTGGCATATTGAGTGTAGCACTTTTACTGCATCGTCCTTTAAGATTTTGAATAGTTCAACTGGAATGCTGTCACCACCAGTAGCTTTATTGTTGCTCAGACTTCCTAAGGCCCATTTGACTTCACATTCCAGGATGTCTGGCTCCAGGTCAGTAACTACCCCACTGTGGTCATCAGGGATGTTAAGCTCGCTCTTGTATAGTTGTTCTGTATAATTTTGCCACCTTTGTTTAATCTCTTCTGCTTCTGTGAGGTCCCTACCATTTTGGTCTCTTATCATACCCAACTTTGCATGAAATGTTCTCTTCATATCTCCAATTTTCTTGAAAAGATCTCTGGTCCTCCCCATTCTATTGATTTCTTCTATTTGTTTGCACTGTTCATTTAAGAAGGCATTCTTATCTCTTCTAGCTTTTCTCTGGAATTCTGCATTCAGTTGGGTGTATCTTTCTCTTTCTCCCTTGCCTTTCACTTCCCTTCTCTCCTTAGCTATTTGTAAAGCTTCCTCAGACAGCCATTTTGATTTCTTGCATTTCTTTTTCTTTGGGATGGTTTTAGTTGCTACCTCTTGTACAATGTTGCGAACCTCCGTCCATAGTTCTTCAGGCACTCTGTCTATCAGATCTAATTCCTTAAATCTATTTGTCACCTCTACTGTGTATTCGTCGGGGATATGATTTAGTTCATACCTGAGAGGCCTAGTGCTTTTCCCTACTTTCTTCAATTTAAGCCTAAATTTTGCAACAAGAAGCTCATGATCTGAACCACAATCAGCTCCTGGTCTTGTTTTTATTGACTGGATAGAACTTTTCCATCTTTGGCTGCAGAGCACATAGTCAATCTGATTTCTGTGTTGACCGTCTGGTGATGTCCATGTGTAGAGTCGTCTCTTGGGTTGTTGGAAAAGAGTGTTTGCTATGACCATTGTATTCTCTTGACAAAATTCTACCAGCCTGTGTCCTGCTTCATTTTGTACTCCAAGGCCAAACCTGCCTGTTATCCCGGTTATCTTTTGGCTTCCTACTTTAGCATTCCAATCCCCCATGATGATAAGCACATCATTTTTTGGCGTTGCTTCTAGAAGGTGTTGTAGGGCTTCATAGAACTGATCAACTTCATCCTCTTCAGCAGCAGTGGTTGGGGCATAGACCTGGATCACTGTGATGTTGAATGGTTTGCCTTGGATTCGAACTGAGATCATTCTGTCATTTTGGGGATTGTATCCCAAGACGGCTTTTCCTACTCTCTTATTGATTATGAAGGCTACTCCATTTCTTCTGCGAGATTCTTGTCCACAGTAGTATACCTGATGGTCATCTGAATTGAATTCACCCATTCCTTTCCATTTTAGTTCACTGATTCCTAAAATGTCGATGTTCAGTCTTGTCATTTCTTGTTTGACCACGTCCAGCTTACCTTGATTCATGGATCTGACGTTCCAGGTTCCTATGGAATAAAAATCTTTACAGCATCGGACTGTCTTTTCGCCACCAGTTACTTCCACAACTGAGCGTCCTTTCGGCTTTGGCCCAGTCGCTTCATTCATTCTGGCGCTACTCGTACTAGCCGTCTGCTCATCCCCAGTAGCATATTGGACACCTTCCGACCTGAGGGGCTCATCTTCCAGCGTCATATCGTTATGCCTATTGGAACTGTCCATAGAGTTTTCATGGCAAAGATACTGGAGTGGTTTGCCATTTCCTTCTCCAGTGGATCACCTTTTGTCAGAGCTCTCAGCTATGACCTGTCCGTCTTGGGTGGCCCTGCACGGTATAGTTCATAGCTTCACTGAACTACGCAAGCCCCCTTGCCACAACAAGGCAGCGATCCTTGAAGGGGGTAGGATGCTTTTACAACTTCCTAATGCTGAATTAAAACAGAGGAAGAGACACAGCAAAGTGAGGTCTTTTGGCCGGAGGGAAAGCTATCAGGTAGGGCTTGTGCCTTTAACTTTAAGGGCGTATCTATATTCTTTAGAATCATAAATTGTATTGTTTTGGTCAATATACAAAGACCGGGAAGCCAGTGAGAGCTTTGGGCTCCCTGACAAGTCTTGGGATCAAGTTTGACACACCACCATTTCTACCTTGTCTAAGGCTTGTATTGCAAAATAAACATTAGGAAGTAACCACCTTATTCGTGTTAAAGGTTCTCCTATTGACTTTTGGAAGTTCACTGGATGGTAACACTAGATCAGGCTTTCTCAACCAGGGTTTCGTGAAACCCTGGGGTTTCTTGATGACTCTGGAAAGGTTTCAAAATGGGTGGGAGTTAATTAATTTTTAATATATTTTTTAAAAATTTGTTAAACATTTATCACATGATATGAACATATATGGTCATGTCATCCTGCAAGCCCCCAAATGGCCAATGATGAGCCTGGAGGGGGTGAGAAGGGCCAACCATAGTCTGCACAGTCGTGCCACTTCTGGGGGTTTTCAAAGCCTGAAGAATGTTTTCTCAAGGATAACAAAGATGAGAAAGGCTGTGCTAGATAAACCTTTTCTGTAAGATCCTTGGCTATGAAAATGAATTTACGTTTCTAAGCGCTTTCGTAGATGTGTTATTGCAGAAGACCAGTTGTTTCCAGCCCTTGTCATCCTCCTCGGAGGACGGAATTACTAGCCATACTGGTGCATCACTCTAACCAACTAGTAGGAACGCTCTAGATTTAATTCTCATTACAGAATTAGAGTTAGGAGGAGGTGCAGGAGCTCAGGTGCTAGGCACAAGAATGGTATGTAACATTATAAATATTAATTCCTTGGCTGTTGGAAACTGCATGAACCAGAGCTGGTATCTAGGTGGTGGTTGTTGTTAGGTGCGAAGTCATGTCCGACCCATCGTGACCCCATGGACAATGATCCTCCAGGCCTTCCTGTCCTCTACCATTCCCTGAAGTCCATTTAAGTTTGCACCTACTGCTTCAGTGACTCCATCCAGCCACCTCATTCTCTGTCGTCCCCTTCTTCTTTTGCCCTCAATCGCTTCCAGCATTAGGCTCTTCTCTAGGGAGACCTTCCTTCTCATGAGGTGGCCAAAGTTGGTATCTAGGTAGCTTAACCAAATATCGGGCAAGTTGTTGATAATGGGAAGTTTTGCTGCAGCTTCAGGGCAATGGCACTTCCACACAGCAATTACTTTATTACCAAATTTAGAACTCACACACCTTGGGATCAAAAAATTGATGCCAATGTGGGTGGGATTGTGAAAGGTCCAGAGTTTCCTGTCTACATGGGAGCCACTCCAGTTTTTCTGTGATCTTTCCAAGGTGATTGTAGTAGAGCAAGTTTGGAAAGACAGTAGCCAAAGAAAGTGTGCTCAGCAAATACCAACTGGCTGATGATCCCTGGGCCCAGAGAGATTGACCTGGCCTCAACCTGAACCAGGTCCTTTTTGGCCCTGGCACTTGCCTGGTGGAATGAGCTGGCAATCGAGACTTGTCAAGATTCCACAGGGCCTGTAAAATAGTGCTTTACTACTAGGCTTTCAGTTGAGGCTAGGGTGGCTTAGAACAACATTTGGTCTCTCTCCCGTTTCTCCCGTTTTCTCTTTCCCTGGCTCGATCTTTCCCCCCATTTTAAGCTCCTCCCCGCTCACCCTTTGTCATCTAAACAGCTGGAAAATTGCCAGTAAGACAATGGTGATTGGAATAAAATGGCTGAACAGCAGTAGGACAGTGCATTTTAGAAATGATAAAATTGTAATAATTTTATTGTATTTTTATATCTTGCTGAATGCTAGTTTTAAATGTTAATATTGTTATGAACCACATGAAACCCAGTTGCAGGGATGGAGCAGTCAAGAAATCATGCATCAGAAGGGAACCTAAGGCTGCTGCATTCAGGCAGAAAATCTGGGGGGATATTCAGTGGTAGCAATGTATCTGTTATCTCATTTATACTATCTGCAGCCTGTGTGTGTGTGTGTGTGTGTGTGTGTGTGTGTTATGGGAGTAGGAGGGTTCAGCCTTTTGGATTTTCAGTCTCAAATACAAAGAAGTCTCCGTATACTCCCTGTAAAATGAGCTGTTCCAATCGGGGATTCAAAAACTGTATTTGTGTGTGTGTGTGGAAATGGAAGATGATGGAGATCAGTGGATCTGAGGTGAAGCTAAGAACTGTGAAATTCTCAGAGCCAAACAATGTGAGAACACATCTGCCTTATTGACTTTTCCGATGAAAAGGAAAGAGAAAATCCAGAAGCTGCAGCAAGCTGCAAATTGTGTCAGTAATAGCTGGACACCTTCGCTGTGAAATGCTTCTATAATTGGAAGTGCCAGGAAGAAAGCGGCAGCAGCCGGAATCTATGTACATATAACAGAGACCAGCAGCACACCGAAGAAGTTTAAGGCGGCAGCCGCTGGTGTGAACAAAGGTTTGATGCAAGGTGTTCGTAATGGGGAAAACCAAGGATGTGGAGTAGGATGAACACTTGATTGAACTGGAAATGGTTGGAGTAAAATATATGGATTTTATACATTTAATAAAATAAAATAAAGATGCCAAAGCAGAGCTAACTTTATGATTTCCTCCTTTTATCATTTTTTGGATTTTTGAATCCGTCCAGTTTTTTTTTAAGATTTCATTTTTTATTTTTATTTTTTGCAAACTAGTATCTTCAAGTTCTGTTTTGTCTAGTCAATGGATTTAGGTAACCAAAGATATCCTAAATTCACTAGTAAAATTGTAAGATCTTTGCACCTCAAAGATTAATATGTCTACACATTTTTGCCATGAAAACCTGCACCATAATGAATTTGTTAATTTTTAAGGCACCATAAGACTCTTTGCTTTATACTTATGTTATCAAATGTGTCAGCCAGCCATGTTTAAAAAAAAAGAAGTAGGAATATTGCAGCTGTGGAAAGAAATAGAGACTTAAAGTATATGAATAATATGAATGGTTAAAAAACGACAAAGTCACGGTGCTTCTTATGTGCAATCTTGATTCTTTAGTGCAGTGGTCCACAACCTTTCTTAGACTGCGGACTGCTACGCCGGGGTGCAGGGAGAGAGCGACCCGGGGCCCCACGCGTGCGCAGCAGCCCCGGCGCAAACGCGCATGCACGGACTTGCCATGCGTGTTTGCGCCCTCCAGGCCGCAAGGAAATCGGCCGCCAAAGCAGCTGATTAGCTTGCGGCCCGGCAAGCTTCTCTTCCCGCCCCCTCCCAAAGCAAAAAGCTTGCCGGGCTGCAAGCTGATCGGCCTATTTGCTCGCAGCCTGGCGAGCTTCTCGCTGTGGGGGGGAGGCGGGAAGAGGGAGCCGCGGCCCAGCGCCGAGGCCTTCGCAGCCCGGCACTGGGCCGCAGACCGGGGGTTGGGGACCACTGCTTTAGTGTACTTCCCATAGGAGGATTTTCCTTTCCTCCCTGTCTATGGAAAAAATAGGTTTGATCCAGTCAGTCTTTTCGCTGAATAACAGCCAGTTGTTCTTGCAGCTTCCATTAAGAAAAAATAGCCAGGGGATAAAAGCGGGAAAATAGCTGAATATACCTTTGAGTTTCTTTTTGGCTATATGGAATAGCTGACCAACCAAAATCCTGAAGATATTGGAGTGTGGATTCTCTGGCATTATATTCTGAGGCCTCTCCCCTCCCTAAACCCTGCCTTCCTCTTAACTCCATCACAAAAAATCTCCAGGAGTTTTCAGGACTGCTGGACAGCCAGAGTTTAAGGGCATTTAAAGGGATTAAAGTCTCTTTAACCCTTTTCCAGGTGAACATAAAGGGTTTTTTTGCACAGATCGCTCTTTAAATTTTTGTTTGCAAGATCTCCTGTGTGGTCAAAAGGGACCCCTCTGGCTTGATTCATTGCCCGCATTCTTCTTATTTGTGACTATATGAGAGGCAGTAAGAATCTGTCTGGAAGAGATGTCTTGAACCTGTTAGTTTAGGAATTCAGTCCCCAGTCTCCTGTCTGCCAACTTTCTTCCCTGGTGAAATCATTTGGATTGCATGTGGCTAGGTAAGAACTTTGATCACAATCTGAAATCCTTAAAAAGGAAAAAAGTCTTTATTGAACTAGGAACACAGATAGACAGGGAAATGATATGAGAACAACACAAGTGTTATAGAAAAGAAAACCAAAGAAAATAATCAAACTAAGCTAAGTTCTGCAAATTACTAGTACTAAATTGACATTCCTTTCAAAGAAATGGGCTCAAGAAAAGCTGGGACTTTAAAACAGAGGCTGGTTGATATAGACTTACTGATTTTCTCTTCATTCCCCAGTTCTTGTCTTGCATGCCTGGCTAAACCTTTTAACTCTTTGCCTGCCATTTGGGAGTTCTGCTAGATCTATCCTGAAATGGAGGTTTTTGTGTCACCAGGTTTCCCACCATATATCTTCACCCAATCACAATAAGCTCTAACTGAGCTCTGACTCAGGATATCAAAAGCAATCTGTCCTCCTAGTTCTTGGCAGGAGGAGAAATGACTATCAAGCTGTTCTAGCCGTTTGTCTTTGTAAATGGGGGGCATTTCTCTGCCACTAACAAGATTTGATTGCCCAGTTCCCACCAGAGTGTGTGATTTCACTAGGGACAAGGGCATCCTGATTTGTCACAACACCCGCCACTCACAACGCCCTTTCACCAGCAGAAAAGGGCTTGATTCCAGTGCATTTTAATTGTCCCCCATATTCCCAAGCCATGTACTTTTTTTCTTGGAGGCAAGAGGTGGAAGTGATGAGTTTAATTTTTGTGTTGGTCTGAGCTGCTGTGATTCTAGACTGCTTCTTATCCTTCTCCATCTATCCTTCTCCATCTGCTGTAGCTGCTCCTGTAAGGACAAGAGAATCAAGTGCTTTGCGAATGTGAGGATTATTCTGCAATTTCCAAAGCCCTCTGGAGATTTATAATTACGTATCCTTTTGACCGACCCTATGTGCCTTGAAGAGGAGAGTCTTTTTTAAAAACAGTTAACATGGATGCTGATTTTTAAATATAGCAATAGCAAGTTTATTTGCTGTCATAATTGATGACTAAGTTGGCATTAGTCATCTTAGTACACGCAGCAAATATTCAGAGAGTTGTAGACTTACAACAGAATGATGTCTAATCCCCCCTCTTACATCTTAATAAGAAGCTGAGTATGGTTCAAGTTGAAGAAGAAAATATTGGGGCTCTTGGAAGCCACTTCTTACCTCAAAATATGTTTTGGGTAGCAAGAGAAATACACGTGGGGTGAGGCCATGACCTAGTGGTAGAGTTGCTTTATATGGAGAATGTCTCAAGTTCATTCAAGGCATCTCCAGTTAAAAGGATTGGGTAGTAGGTGAAGGGGAAACTATTACCTCTGGTCCCTGAAAAACTGCTGCCAGTCAGAGCAGACAATAGTGACTTGGGTAGACCCGAAGCCTGACTCAGTATAAAGCAGCTTCATATGGGTCCACTTTATTTCTGCTTCTAAGCACCCTCCTTTTTATTATTGCTTTCCAGGTTCAAATGTCAAAGTCCTCCAAATTAAAACAAACACAGCAGAATTATTGTCTGCTTATCCCTAATTCAAAAGAGATCTTGCTGTATAATTGAAGAATTCAGCCCAAGGTCATTCCTCTAATAATCAAAGAACATGGAGAACAGCGCCTGATAGAGAGACTCTGTGACTTAGGTGGCTGGTGGGAAAAGGGAATCGTTCTTCCTTTGCAATATCCAGAGATGCAAAAAGTGAGAAACCCTTTTATTTCACTCAGTACCACTAGTCTGCTCTTACTCCCACCCATCTGCAATTTATCTAATTCTGTTTCTGCTGCTAAAACACACACACTGCTGATTAAACTGACATGACCACTCCAGTACCGCTTAACAATATGCAAGCAAAACTCTACATGGGGATTACAGACAAATTGCAATGTCATTTGCATGTGTGAATGACTGAACAGGCATATGGGATCTTAGAATAAAGGCGAGAGAGAACTTTTCGTTCATATTGGCTCAAGTATAAGTGGTCTGTAGAGCCAAGGACATGTATGCAGGATGAGTGGGATCTTGGTGGTCTCAGAGATTACGAGTACCTGTGGTAGGGAAGGGGGTGTAGCAGTGACAACAGGATCACCTTTAAAGTTTTGGGTGTCTTTTGAAAACTCTACAATTTGAAACTTCGGATTTCTAAATAAGCCCAAATGTTATAAGCATCTTGCCAGTGTCATGTAGGCTAGGGCAACTGCTGCTGTTCCAGTCTGGAGAAAGTTTTCCTCTCAGTACTCAATTACTTCTGGAGCAGATGAGTACTTTCTGTTGAATCCTCACTTGTCCTGGGTGAAAATCATAACATTTCAGCACCCATTAACCTGCCTGATAGAGGAGCAGCTGTGACAGACAGAAATATTGAAAAGCGGTAGAGGAAAAAACCCAAAATATCTAAATTCTTGCCAGGGAGGATCTTGGTGAAATTATTTCCTAATCCCAGGAGACTGCTGCTGAAACATCAGCTGTAACAGTGGACATTGATATAAAAGGAAGCTTCTCTTTTTCAAACCATGTCTGGCAAGCTGCCTTTGAAGTGTTTTGTATATATGTTTGTGTTCAAAGTAATTTATTGCCATTTGCAGATCCAGAGGAGGACTGCAGCAAGACTCAAATAAAAGCCCTGCTGGTGATGTGGCTCCTTGAATCGTGGCTCTCATTTCAAGGCTGCATTTGTGCAACAATTGCCCTGCTGTGCTGAGGGGCACTTTGCTTCTGCTCTCTAGAAGGAGCAGCAAAGAAGCATTCTGAGCTTTCAAGCCCTGACTACTACAAATCCTACCTACCCCTGCATAGAACTTGGGAAACACTGCCATGCTTTGGCTATCTGCTTTTCTTTTTCACCCTTAGGGACTGGATCAGGAATAGGCTGCCCACAACACGCCTGCCAAGGAGCCGCACTCCAACCCCTTTTGCTTAGGCTCTGGCCCTAAGCAGCTGAGAGGAAGAAGAGCTGGATTTTTCTACCTAGCTTTTTACTCCCTGAAGAAGTCTCAAAGCGGCTTACCCTGTGAGGTAGGTGAGGCTGAGAGAGCTCTGAGAGAGAACTGTGACTGGCCCAAGGTCACCCAGCTGGCTGCATGTGGAGGAGTGGGGAATCAAACCCCATGCTCCAGATTAGAGGCCGCTGCTCTAAAGTTATATACCAAATTGAGGTGGCCATGATGTCATTGAGTCTGGCTAGGCATGTTCCATGCCCTAAACTCTCCTTTTTTCTGAGGGCACATCAGTCACTTCACAAATATGTGCTGAGGCCAGAAAAGGTTGCCCACTTCTTTCCTGAAATTCTTCATGCCAAAGTATTTGAACAGGGTAGTCCCAGAATACATGCTGTTCTATGTGAGGAGGTTAAGGGTGCAAAGCTATGTGTACTTATGGTTTCTTTGTTTATTTCTAGGGATGCCAGTCCAGGTGGGACCTAGGGATCCCCTGGTTTCATGGCTCATCTCCAGTTGACAGTTCCCCTGGAGAAAATAGCTGCTTTGGAAGGTAGACTCCATAACATTATACTCCATTGAGGTCCCTCCCCATCACAAATCCTGCCCACGCCTGGATCCACCCTTAAAATCTCCAAGTATTTCCCAACCCAGATCTGGCGATCCTACCCCTTTCTCATTCAGATTGAATGCATATTCCAAAGTTAAATCTGCATGCTGTACATAGTAGTGTTGCCCACAGTTCTATTCCCTTTACTAAGTCACCTTCTTAATCACTCCATAGTAATATAGTCTTGTTACATTCATAAATATGGCGTCCTGAACCATTGTTTAGCATCATTTACAGGATACAGGAAATATGAAGGCTTTGCTGCCCTTCTCAGGCAGGCCATTTCACATGGTGAGGGGCACGACATTCAGTTACATATACGGGCAATTGTTGAACCACATTTACATGGCAGTTCTTACTGTGATGATGCTAAACTGTTGTGGTGGGGCCAAGAGCTTAATAGGTGAAAGCCTGTACATGGAATTGAACCTAATAGCTGATGAACAGCCGATGGTGTGACCACATCACAAACCTCCTTCAGACTTACTTCAGAGTAACAGTAAATTCAATTCGGTTAGGCTGGTCAATTGAAATACAGAATGTTGATGGAAAATATAATTCACTGCCTGATTCTGTGTGATTTCAAGTGGCATTTGTATGACTAATTGGTGTGGGCCTTGCCTTAAATCCAAAACGAGACATTTACAAAAACCTTTGCAATGGAGTTGTCCCTTTGCCACTGCTAGTCATTTAATGACACATTCTAGGGTGCTGGCTGACGCAGCTTTTGCTATCTATTTTTGTTTACTGGCAGTGTACACTATGGAAAGTCACAAACAGTGATGGGAAATGCAGCAGTCTGCAAGAGAGAGAGAGAGCAGTTTTCCAGCAGATGGACATCTCAGTCTTTGTAGTATGTAAAATCTCTCAGACATTCGTGTGGTGAATATATACACGTGCACAACATTCTAGATTAAATTCTCAATTATTTTGAGTACCAGAGGAAATGTTTTTATTTTTTTTAAACCAAGATATATATTGCAGTAGTATTTTAGACTATTATTTCCATAGAGACAGAGAGTCCATAATAGTATTCCATGCTCTAAAGTAAACACAGTGGCCTTTATCTTCCTTTGCAGAGGTACAAGTGCGTGCCATCTGTCAGCTTTTTACTACTACTTTATAGATGTTTTATGAGTTGTGGACAAAGAAGGGAGGTTGGTTTATCATGAAGCTCAAGCAGCTCTGGAAATTGAGTGGCCAGTTCATTGCATGATAATAAATAAAAGCAAATATCAATGCCTTTAAAAAAGATAATAATGTCACTTGCTCTGCAGGGTTTTGTTCATTTGTTCTGAAGTATTTCTACAACACAAATACACAAAAGCAGGATGCACAATTCTTTCTCCACCCTTGCAGAGCCACCTGGATGCATACTGCTAGCCCACAAAACATATCAAGCCACCCACTGATAGCATTACCAGGCCTCCCACTGTGATGGGAGATTTCCTGCTGGCAACCCTTGCTGCTTAGTAGAAAATGTTTTAAAATGTTTTGTTTTTGTTAAGTAGATGTCACACATGGTGTGCTGATACTTCAGGGAAAAAACAGGAGCGACATCGCATAGCCCTTGCCAGAAACTCTAAAGTGCTCCCTGCTTGGATTTGTAGTGGCTCTCTAAGGCCTGCCATCCCTGCCTACTTTACTGGAGAAACCAGAAACTGAATCTTGGTTTACTCTGCGTTGAGCTGTAGCCCTCCCTTTTTTGTGTGTTTTTAAAGGAAAGCCTCATATATTTAAAAACTTTTTATAGTACTGAATAATGTATAATCCCGTCCCTGAATTATGTGGCCACATTATATGTGAATATCTTACCAGCCCAGTACACTCCATATTAAATGTATGAATCTATAGTTTGGTATTATAAATTCTATGGTTAAACAAAATATAGTTAGCAACATCATTTATGATAATACCACTGAAGATAAGGAATCTCTCTGCCTCTTGTCTGCACTAGTAATCATCTAAGCTTCATAACACAAAACCAAGATTTTTGAAGAGGACTCTGAGGACATAGTGATGCAGGCAGATGCTTCATTTCATTGAGGGGCATAAACACCCTTCCTGGCCAAGATGACATTAAAATGGCTATCAGCTATTTTGTCCCAAGAAGGACAGCAACATGGATGCCAGTCTCCAGAAGACACCTTGACATCTAGATCATGTGAGAATGAGAGGCTGTCTCACTACATTTCCTCCTCCTCACACCAGGGAGATGTATACTTTAGGACAATAGGTTTCCCAGGAACTAACAACTAATTTTGTCAATTTCCAAGTTGTACTTCTTTCACATCCATCTACCTGAATTAGCATATTTAACACCCTTCCCAAACTTAATAGATTTTCCATCCAGTAATCAAGAGTTCATCAATAACAATTCTTCATATAGACCTCATCTCAGGTAAAACAATTAAAATTATATTTCTTGGAACCTATTGAGGTTCCTCCCAGAGCATGGTCCTTTCTTTAGACAAACTTATCACATGTCTCCTAAGATCATTGTCAAACTTAGAAGAACTCATCAACACATTGCTTTTGGGGCTAACATATCAGCATTGACACAGAGAAGATGTTTCTTATAAAATATGGGCATCCAGACCCATTCATGTGTGTAGGTGTCATACATGCATCCCTACTTGCTTTTAGATCTTGCTTCTTTTTCCATGAATTGCTGGTTGTCTCACTGCTGTATCCATGGACATCACCTTTCCAAAATTATCTCCCTTTTTCATCCCTTATTTTCTGAGCTTTGCTTGTGTATTTTTGTGCGTTTCCATTAACAAAAAGCGTTCCAGTTTAACATCTGAATGGTTATTCTGAGCTTCTGTAAGGGAACAATCCTCATAGACATTGGTGGAGATCCCGAGTTGCCCCTCCTCCCAAAGTCTTCAATTAAAAGCTAATTTCCCCAACTAATTTGGAGACTTCTAGTTTGAGTACCAATGGAAAATATATTCTTTTGTCATTGAACAGGCAATAGTAATATTGTGGCATGAATTCAGCTACTGGACTTAGATTCCCTAGAATTTGTTTCCACAGGCAGAAGGATTCCTGCTCATAAAGCACAACTTTCTTGCCTTCCATGGCAGCCTGAAATACCTCCCCAAATTCTGTTCCTGGGTTTCCCTTGTCATTGAATTAAAACAAAGATCTTAGTTGGTTTCTTGAAATCAATATCATTAAACAGTATAAAGTTGAATTTACATGCGGCCAACTCACTTCCTACCTGACTGGCCCTCCTTGCTGCCAATAGGGAGGTACCACTCTGTCAATTAGGGCCAATCAGTTCAAATTGCAATCTGCCAATGAGGGCCAATCAGTTCAAATTGCATTCAGACAACTCAAATCCCTACCTGATTGGCCTTCCCTGGGAGTGTGCAGCCACTAGGGAGAGAACACTGCCAATGAGGACCAATCTGTTCAACTTGCAAAATGTCAATGATGGCCAATTAGTTCAAATTGCATGCAGATAATGCACTTCCTACCTGATTGGTCCTCATTGCTTGGGCTTTAGGAAATGTGGGGGAGGGGGTGGGAAGGAGGCATCCCCCATGGCCTTTCCTGCCTAGCCAAGAGTTTGGAAGATGGGGGTGGGTTGGAAGGAGGCATGTTCCTTTGATAAGCACCCATCAAAATACTATGGAAAGCTGTACACAAAGTTCTTGCTTTGGCTAATATTTGCACAGTATTTTTTAATATATAACTACCACAAGCTCGTATGAATTTCCATCTTTGGTAGATGAAACAGAAAGTCTTCCTTTGGGGAACTATTGAGACAGTTAATTCACAATGCTACAAAGGATGCTGAGAAAGCTCTGGCTGTGAATATATATGATCATCTAAACAAGCTGTTCTGATGGCTAAGAATTAGTATGACCGATCTGTCTACTTTTATGGCATCTGTTCTGTGTCTTTACTGTGTATGAAAACCACATGAATACATTACTGTAGAAATGTAGTGCTTGGTCCTATTTATAGAAAAATAAAGCCAGTATCCCTTTGGTGAGTGTAATGCAATCAAAAGTGTATAAATGATTCAGTCTCACTGTTAGTCATCCCCTGACAAGATTAAGAAGAAATAAAGCAGGAGGTTATTCAGTTACATCTTATTGGCTGCAGGTTAACATTAGAAATGCACAAAAATAGAAGCACATTTGGCTTCTAATGCACAGATTTTAAAAATGAGCTGTTCATGCATTGTTAAGTCCCATTGATTTCAATGATACAGTCAAGCATGTGGTTAATTTGCCCATGGAAATCAATTGACTCCTAAAGTTTGCCCTTCTGTTTCTAATGCATATCTTTGCTGAACATATATGCATACAGGGGAAGTTGTCAAGTGTTAAAATCTTGTATCAAAAGGATCAACCTTACGTAGGAAGGCTTGTGATCCCAAGATAGCCGATCAATAATTTTATTTGCTCTTTATATAATAGTTAAACAAGTAGTAGACTATACAAACATTATTAGAATTTTGAGGGCGTTATTCGATGGACATTACTCCAAGGAAAGTGCCCTTAGGATTGCATCCTCAGCCTTAAAGCCTGGATGTAGTAATGCATTTTCTAAGTCTGGTAACAGGAACTAATGTTGATATAAAGAGGAGCCCCTCGACTGGAGAAACAGTTCCAGATTTTGCCTCCTAATACATCACAAGATGAACACCAGATAGAAAATATATAAAAATCATTAAGTGTTCTAATCAATGTTTTGACTTACTCAAACTGTGTTATATGCTACAGAATTAATTGGATGACCCTTATCTCACTGATAGAACTTCTTTGTTTGCAGAAGATTCCAGGTTCAATTCCCAGCAACTCTAGTTAAAAAAGGTTAATTTGCAGGGTTTTTATTTATTTCAAAACAACTGGGAAAAAAGAACAAGGGAAAAGAACTTAAAATCCAGCAATGGGCAGAGCAATCCTGTATTGCTGCAGTGGCCGGCCGAGATGCAGCTGCAGTGCCACTAGTTGCCTCCCAAAGAGGATAGTTATGTGGTGGCTGAGAACAGGGACCTGGGCACATGAGAAAAACACAGCAGTCAGTTGATGGGAGGTCCCAAGTGGGTGCTCCTTAGCCCTTGCACCCAGCTTTGCCACAGGGGCCTCACCTCCCTCAGCTCCCAGCCTTGGGAGCCTGGCTGCCTTGGTTCTTCTCCCCATACATCAGCTTTATCTCCTCCTCATATGTAGGGGTGAGATCTTTGACGAGACGTCCTGGGTTGTCATAGGAGCACCCTGACTCTTGGAGATGGGAGCATTACAATGGCAGGTTTTGACCCTGCTCTGTAGGGGTGGGGGTCAGTACCTGGCTGCTACAGCTGCTGCAGCATCCTTGGCCCTCCTTGCTAACCTTGGAGTATGAGTTTGTGGCAGCATACCCACCCTGCAAGTCATCTGGTCACCTGAAAGAGGATTGGAGGCAGTGGGTGGCAGAACCTGTTCCCTACAGCTAGGACCAAGTGGTAGAGGCAAACATGACATGCACTCAATGTCACAGCCACCCACCGCTGTGAGGGGGATCACTGCCCACATGATGGCCGCTGCTCCCAGCAGACTCTCCTTCTCTGCCTGTGTGTAAGGAACACCTTTGGCCATGAGGGCTTGGACATGCATTCAAGTGGGACCGAAGGAATAATTCCAGCGCTTCAGAGGGTACATCTCCAGCCAGATAGCACATGTCAGTGCAGAGAGCTATTCCATGGCTATACATCAGAAGGCATGGCAGCAAGGGGTGGTGGAGCTGCTCCTGGTGATGGCAAGGCTCACATGGTTCCCCACCAATCTGTACAGAAGTGCCTTCTCAGTCTCAGCTGGCTGTCCCCATCACCAGATACTGCAGTATCCATGTCACCCACACATAGGGGAATGTGAAGATGGGCCATCCCACCATGGGAAGGTGTTGATTCTTTGCCCTGGAAGTGGCTATAGACAGTAGGCAATGAGCCACTCACAGAGGGGGTAGGTTGTGTCCAGGTATGGGGGTGGGGGGTGGGGATGCCAACAACATGCATGACCATGATTCTGGCTGCCAGCCAGCTTTGTGCATGCTGTCCTCTTCTTCCTCAGGGCCATGATTCAATTTAGTGTGCTAGTCAAAGCATCAGGTAAGGAAATACATGATCATTGAAGACCAACAGCTTACTACCAAATAAATTATTCAACTTCTTCCACCTTCCTGTACTGAAACTTCAACAGGCATGGTCCATGACCTTTCAAACATATCTTCTTACCCACAACAACTAGAAACTTGCTTTTACTTTTAAAGGTAACGTGATGTTTTGGAAGCTGAAGCCTGTTGCAAGGCTATAGTCAGCATTTCCCCTGTACATTGTTGCATGTGCGTAGCCTTTTATATTCTTCTTAAAAAGGACATCTAACACGACAGCTTCTGTGGCAGACAAGCAACCTGAACTTTCTATTACATCATGTGTGAAATTGGTTTTGTACAAATGTACCCTTTCAGAACAGTTACCATATTCCCTATTGAAGATGAGGGTATTTTCCCTCTCACCTTTAAAACTGTGCATGGCTTACACTAGGCAAGAAAAGAAGCTGCCTTAGAGGGGCATACAGAATGGTCTCTTTTGAACTCTACTTGGTGTGTCCTTGTTGTTAAGAGCCATGTCTACTCTACATTCCCGTTATCACTCAGGAAATAGGTACCAGCCTATGCCATCCCGGTTACCATGGTTTCCATGTGCACAGTGCCTGTTCAGAAAGGAAACAATTAAGCTTAATTTTATATTCACTACTTAAAACACTGCAGACTCCCCCCAGCCCTGGTCTGCACAGGACTGTAATCCAACCTGCATAGAAACATTTCTATCACTTGACTGAGTTGTCTGCTCTTTGAGAATCTTCTTCATTATTAAGTCCCCTCCCCCTCCAGCTACACTGAATGAATTTAAAAATAAGTGCTGCCACAAAGATTTCTTTTTTAAGGAAGGCTGAGTGCTTATGGGATGAGGCTTTTGAAAATTACAGGTTTTGACTCACTGAGAAAACTGACAGAATGAATATTTTAGAATAAGAGCTCAGTGATATCTCCTAATCAGCAGTAGGCTGCAGTTTGCTCATGGCATAGACAAAATTGTGTGGAACTTCTACAGGCATAGGGTTATGATGTCAGAAGCCCTGCATACATCTCTACTAGCAACAAAACTTTGGGGCCTTTTCACATCACTTGGAAGAATTCACACTCTACATAGCTATTATTAGTGTTATAACACCAGTAATAGCTCACACTTTGGTATTCCCCCTATGATTAACTTAGCCATCTATATAGCCACTTTTCTAGAGTATTGTGGGTTTGTAAAGTATTATGGCTATAACCAAACAAGCAATATGTATGCGAATGGTATAACCGGAGCTAGCATTCCAAAGCATTAGTTATCTGCCTCTCACCAAGACCAGCATTGTAAGTGGCACATTACTCTCCACATTGGTGTTCTGGCATTTGGTATACCAGTGGTACGCATGGCTTAAGAAGTGTATCAGTGTTGCAAATAACTTAAACGCTCTGGAAGTGTCTTGCTCTATATTATTATCTGTCTATCTGTTCCTCTATCCTTCTATCCTGCCACTCCTGGGGTCACTGGCTTGTAGTGGCTTACAACATTTTAAAAGACACAATAACATTAGTAACATTAAAACCACCCATAAAATAACTCAGCAGCAGCAGCAACATACAGAAATTAAATACAGTATAAATCACAGTTAGGTTCCAGCGGTGATTTTTTAACAGCATGAGGAGTCAAGGTTTCGAGGAGGGTCCCTAGATGGAATGTGTTGCTATCCTGGCCTCAACCAGACACCTGGCAGAAGAACTTCGTCTTATAGGCCCTGAGGAACTCAGAGATGCACATACAGAGTTCTAGAATCATAGAATCATAGAGTTGGAAGGGGCCATACAGGTCATCTAGTCCAACCTCCTGCTCTACGCAGGATCAGCCCTAAGCATCCTAAAGCATCCAAGAAAAGTGTGTATCCAGCCTTTGTTCTACTACGTAGCAGATGATCTTGGAGAAATCTATAGTGGATCATCAACAGATCGCTCCATATTTGTAAAGGAAAACAAATTGTTGGTGTTAGTTTACAGGAAATAAAGAAATTAAAAAATACAAACATGTTCAGAATTTAAAATTTGCAATATGTACTTTGAAGAATGAAACCTGGGCTTCCACACCACCCATGACAATGGCTTGAAACTACTTCATCTAGGGCCAGCCACAGAGTTAAGCTTTTTAAGAACTTTCTCTCTTTCTGTGTCTCTCTTTGGTAAAAGTAAGCCTTCCCAGATGGGCTGTAGAATAGATCACAGATGATGCCTTGGACTGATTTCATCTGGGAGCTGTAAGTGACAAGAAGTGGTGTGTTCTGTCACTTTCACTTTGAGGCCTGTGATATAATCAAAGGGGTTTTGCTACTGCAGACTAACAGTAACACTCCATTTGGGAATCCCCCCCCCCAGTCCCAGATGAAATGATTGCTGGTCTCATTAACCATAGATAGTCTACTTCAGCATAGTTGTAGTTACAGTAGTAGGAAGAAGAAGTCTGTAGGGTCTTATCCACAGGAAACACTTTCCCTTTTCTACCAGCTTGGTCATGCAAAGATCATATCCGAATGCAGTCTGAATATAAATGTTATATGCATGGATAGGTCCAGTGCAGCATCCCTATCTGTGGAGCTTGACTTTCTCATTGATCCTGCCACAGATCAAAATACCCTCCCAAATGCTGTCCTGAGAAGATAGAGGGCCCCAGGGATAGTATGGAAGGGGGCAAACGCTGGCAGGGGGCTCATGGGAATTGTAGTCCATGAACATCTGGAGGACCACAGGTTGAATACCCCTGCTCTACCTCACAGCCCTGGTATCCCTTGGAGGTCTCCCATCCAAATGCTAGCCGGTGCTGAGCCCTGCTGAGCTGCTGAGATCTTCCTCTTTGTTACCTAATGAATTCAATTTAATCCAGATTTTCATTTGTTTATTGTATTTTAACCACAACTTGTACAGAACCCTGAGCTGGCCTGCTGGGAGGGTGGTCTAAAAATCAAAGAAACAAATAAATTCTTTAGTTAGGTATAAACTGTTGTCACAGGTTCCTGAGTCTCCAAGCCCCAGGTAAAGGAAGTTCTTCTGGCTGGCAGCCTCACATGAAAAATGAAGCAGTAAGCTGTAATGGTAGAATTCTGGACTCTGTCACTACCCAATGCAGGCATTAATTTTGTATAGTAAAACCAGCACAGCAGGAAGCCACACTTTCATCCAATCCCTCAGCTTTTTACAAGGGGAGTATTCCCTAACTGTGCCTGCCACATAGTTCAATCCATTGTAAGATAGAGAAGCTGCCCAAGAGGAGTGTCTTCCCATGAGGGTGAAGACTTTTCAAAGAGGCATTTTCACACCACCCATAGCAATGGTTTGAAATGAAATAATTTCCATAAAGCTTCCTTAATTTTGAACCATAGCCCCTTGGGAAGAAGTGAATGGTAACTTTTACTCATTAACATCACGAATAAATCAGTATGATAAAATGCTTGAGCATTACTCTTTGCACAGAGTTACCATGTCTCAGGCTTCTGCCTGGGCAATAGTTTTTTTTTGGGGGGGGGGCGGGGAGGGGGAGAATCATTATCAGAGGAGCAGGTTGAAATGTCCACACCCCTGAGGGCTTCTTTTAATACTTCTGTGTGATGCTTGCTTGACGTAATTACTGCAGATACAGAGTGAAGAGGGGGAGCAATAATCTTGCATTAAGAGCTCTGCAGCGTTTTCATTCAGCATATACTGGAAGTGTTGAATTTTCATAGAGAGTATCCAGTACAGTTCCCACTGGTGAATGGAAATACTGGGTTGGATCCAGCTGTAACTTTATACAAATGGAAGGTATTTGCACTGGCAGAACTGAGCTCTTTTGCCTTGCCTCTCTTATTGTCTACTGCGGTCCCCAAACTATTGGTCCTGTGGGGAACCATCAGGAACAGCATGAAAGGTGAACTGGGTGGGTCTGTAGGACAGAACCTGAAAAAAAATCACTCCCTTTTCTTTGGCACAAAATCACTGCTGGACTCTGATGACTATTCTTAATAATGCAATCATCGCTACCTAATGCATTTCAAGATCTAGGGGGCTGGAAACCGGACAATCCTATATTAACATACTGAACCATCGAATAGGATTTGAGGGTGGAAAGCAGGCAGTGTGGTATTGCTGAAGGAACTCTTCTCTTTCTCACTAGATCCATGTACATCAACATACACTTGGCTCAGTTTCTTCAGAAAAGCATCACCTTCAGCTGTTGCTATGGTGCTTAACTTTTTAAGTGTAGAAACTGCCAAAACTTCCTCGGAACAAGAAACTGCATTGTCAGAAGTTAATTAATAGCTCTTTTCTATTAAGGCACTGCAAAGCAGCTGTACTCCAACTCTCTGATCCTAATGAAAGCAAGTGCCTAATTCCCATGATGCCATGTTAGATCCTAGCATAGCAATTCCACTTAATTCACAGACCCTTGCTAATTTAATCTAATTTGAGGATTGGTTCCAACATGTGCTGCTCTTTTGACCATTCTTTTGACCCGTCTGGGGAAGGAGCACTAAGATTTCCAGTGCAAATGTTCTGATTCACAGAAAGGTGGATTCTTATTGATTGCAAATTACTTTCCCTTTTTATTGTAATGCAGTTGTACTGTTAAAAGAAAACACTTTCCCACTGTTTATCTCTTGCATTTTGCTACAGACTGTTGTAACTTCTAAAGTCTCTCCTATACAATGGCAAACAGTTTTAGTTAAAGCTTGGTAGAATACCTTCATCAACAGATCATTCTCCTTGGTATGTAAATCGCAGATAAATTTCTAATATGGCACAGAACAGAGGTTACTAAGGGAGTGGAGAGAATAGTTGTGAATTTCCCGCATTGTGCAAGGGAATGACCCTTGAGATCCCTTCTGGCTCTCTGTTTCTCTCAGGCACCTGAAACAAAGGGAAGTTACTGTGCTGTAGCATCCTTATTTTATCAGATCAATGTAACCTTTATTTTTCTTGCTTTTATTATGAGGGTAAGACACATTTGATCTTATACTCAATCAGCTGCTGGATGCTTGGCTGGAGGGTGACAGCTAATTGTTGGGCCAGTTCCCCCACTGAAGGGGGTCTCACTTGCTGAGTGGTCATTCTTCCTGCCCTAGGTAACTGAGGCTACCCTATGATTCCATAGCAGGGAATTCGCTGATGGAGCTACCGCTAGTAGGCTAGAGAGGGTCTGAAAACACATTTAGCAGCAGAGAAGGCGACAAAGGACACCATTGCTGCCTTGGTGTCCACGGTTTGTGCCATCTGTCCATAGCATTGAGTCTGAAGGGTCAGGTGGTATAGGGCATTCCCCCACCAAGGACACCAGTGCTGCCATGGGACCAGCAGCACATCAACGGTATCCAGCAGAGGATGTCATAACCTTAGACCAGGAGGTGATAAGAGTCACCTGGGCTACCTTGTTGAAAGTGTCCCTCATTGCAAACACTGGATCATGGTGGGTAGCTGGACCTGGCCTTTCCTGCACTCTGTCTGATAGCAATCAGTGGGGCAGCCACATCCTGCAGCCTGGCCAGGATGTGGGGGGCACGGATAGTGGGTCCCACTCTTCTGTGCTGCAACCATGCCCCCATTCCTTCTCACAGGCTCATTTCTCATGGCCATACTGGCAATCCTGCACCATATGGAGCCCTAGCTGGACCCAACTGTCCAGCAGCACCTAGGCAGGGATCCTGGTGTCCTTACAAGACACAAAGCAGCATACATGCAGCCTACTGTTAGTGACCATGGAACTGCCACATGGGCTCTGAGGAATAAGGGGAAATCAGTATGAGGTTGTCCTTGAGGCTTTGCTGAGTGCAGGGAAGGAGGGTGGTGTGTCCAGACTAATTAGAGGCACTGTGCAATCTGGATCATCATTCCTCCAGGACGCATCTCCCCTTCCCCATCATTTTGTGCCCTGCTCCTGATCCCAAATCCAAACCAAGAAAGTGTAGCTTTTTAAGTACTATTTAATCACAAGTCTTCATTCAGTACTCCAGAATATATGTGCTCCTCATCCACGCCAGCTGGTTTTCTGAGCAACTTGCTTAAGATTAAGCACCAAAGACAGAATGAAAACTGTTAAGACTTCCAAATAGTAATAACAGTAAAAACATCTTTATTGGCATACAGCAAGGATAAAACACATACAAAAATAATATTTTGCAGTATGTTAAGTACCTATCACGCACTAAAAAGGGATAAAAGACTAGGCAAAGCAAACATAGTTGGTTTTGCTAGAAGTAATTTTCATATTTCAGTCAAGCAGACAGATGTTTTTACACATCTTTTTTAGTCAGTGACTATACTGATGTGAGTTTTAGAAGATTAGATCTGCATTTTTAGTAAGAGGGCCAGTACTAGACCAACATACATTTACTCAGGATGCAAATCTTTGCTAAATACACAAAAGGTCAATGATTGCTTGGTTCTTCCAAAAATCCAGAGCCTGCTGACTGTTATTTCCACTGCAATCCTAAACAGAGCAGCTCCCTTCTAAGGCAAATTACTTCAATGGACTCAGAAGAATTTGACTATCCAGGATTGCACTATTAGGCAGACAACAGTTGAATTATGTTAATTGCCCATGACATGGCCCTTCAATTTCTTTTGTACAGCCGTCATAATTAGGCAGGGTATGACACATTTATTGCAGTTGCCACTGTCTCTACTCTTTCCCGTGTCCTGCTGGAATGTGTAGCCAGCTTGGGAGAAGAGTGAGGTTTGGCTACAATAAAAAAAGCTGTATGAATCCCCCTTGGTTTGAAGGTAGACTCCCCCCCCCCAGCAATTCTTTATATATGACAGAGCAGTGGGGGGGAGGGGGAGGGAGTAGTCCTGGTAGTTCCAGGCAGTTCAAAATGAGAGACCACCTCTTGCTCTGAATCCTTTACAACATAGGAGTGGTCTGTTGTGGGCAGCTGGAGGCATGTGGTCTCCTGAAAGTTTTCTGGGTTTTGTTGGCTGACTGATGACTGCATTGACAGATTCCTCTTCCCTCCGACATATAATAATCCCCCCTTAAAAAAAAAACACTGTTTGACTAAAGCACTGTTGCCAGAAACAGCCCTTTCAAGTCATTTTCTGTTCTGGCAAAAAAAGACCATCTGTCTCCAACAGAGCAGCCTGGTCAAGTACTTCATATATGTTAATTCAGGGATCAATTGTGCAAGTGTGTAATGTAAGCACTTATTGTTATCTCATGTTGCAAATAGAGGAGATGAGGTTCACGAATACTGCCAAAAGGACACGTCACATATTGTACTCTGTCTATCCAGAGTATATTTCTGTGATAATCATTGCACATGATGCCTGAGGATTTGAGCACAGATAGAGTGCCTTTCCTTCATTAATAATATATCTGGCATAATAGATAAAATTCTGTAACTTTTTAAAAGCAATTAAAATTCCATCTTAATTCTATAACTTTTAAAAAGCAATTAAGAGTCCATCTTGCTCATCCAAATAAAGCAAAGGCAGAATCTGAGAATACCCTACAAAACACATTAGTATTGTTACTTTGGGTATTTATGTTGTGACCGACAGCAGGGGTAGTTAACCTGTGGTCCTCCAGAGGTTCATGGCAGGGGCTCATGGAAATTGTAGTCCATGAACCTCTGGAGGACCACAGGTTGACTACCCCTGACCTACAGTATACAAATAACTTCATAACTGATTAGTTTAACGTCCAGTTTTGAAAGATATTTAGCCCCCTCACCCCCAATCTAAAATGTTGAGAACATTATAGATGACATTTCTGAAACTGACAGTGCACTCCTAAATGGAGTTTAATCCCCCAATGCCTATTTACTTCAATGGATTTAGGAAGTTAGAACTCTGATTGGGGATTGCATTATAGGCTGGCAACACTTAAGAATGACTGGGAATGTTGTTAGTGCTATTCCTCTTACCCTTGTAAGTAGTTTCAAAGTCAGCACTTTGGCAATTGACAGAACAAACTTGATCCTTTGTGTGCAAGCATAACAATGCCCAGTGTTAGGACTGCCTCTCATCTATCTATTTTTCAGCTGAGTGTTATATCAACACTTGAGGAAATACCTAACTACTTGTGCACAGTGCTAGCTTTTTTTTTAGTTTATACTGTAAATAAAAAGCAAGGCAGAGGAGAGTTCATTTTGAGCCAGGATTCACACTGGCCAGCTTGGTATAGTGGTTAAGAGCAGCAGACCCTAATCTCAAGAATCAAATTGATTACCTACTCTTCTACATGAAGCCTGCTGGATGGCCTTGGGCCAGTCAGTTCTCTCAGAGCTCTCTCAGTTCCACCTACCTCACAAGGTGTCTGCTGTGGGGAGAGGAAGGGAAGGAGACTGTAAACCAGGATATACAAACCAATGCTGCTTCTTCCCGTGACCTTCCTCATACATCTGCATGATCTCTTATCAGGGAAGCACATGTGGACAATAGGCAACATGGAGGAAATTGTTTTAAAAATCCAAAGCAATTTGAATCCAAGTTTTCCTCATTAATAAACCTTGCATTGATATTCAAAGAAAATTTAACGTTGGAGCATCCAAGGATCTGGAAACTGCGAGGTAAGGCAGCATGAAATTCAATTTTACTCCTGATTATGAGGATTTTAGTGGGGAAATTGCACACTATTTTGGATATTTATCAGCACACCAGTAAACAGTATTGCAGAAATGGTCATAAAAGCCCTAGTAATAAGAGCAACAGTTGTGATTAAGATGAGAACTCACATTTGTAGTAACTTATCTGTTAGTACTTTTATGCAATACAGGTGCAAACCTGGCCAAGTTAAGCAATTTCAGTGCTTAAATCTTAAATCTCATCCATTGAAGTCACTGGGGAAAGTGCATAAGTCTGGCTGAATCAGGCCCTAAATATTCACACGATTGCTGATCACATAATCTCTGAAAAGATACTATAAAGAATATTGGAGGACATTATCAGGATAGATCATTCCTTCATACTCTCTGTCTGTGCTTGGCATAGGTTATAAACTGAACTGGCTTCCATTGTTAGAATCATATTGGAATCAGAACCGGGTCTGCAGAATCATTTGTTGATTACCTCTTGAGAAGACGGAGTGTAATGAGAATCCCTAAGGCAATCAGAAGTTGCAAAGAGGCCATTTATCAGAGTTCCAATAAACTTCTTTCTAGCGTGTCGGCAAAAAAGAATTTCTAGGAGCTAAACACAATGTGCTGTCCAAAAGAAGGGCAAAATTGCTCAATGTCAGATTTTCATTTAGTCTTACTAAGAGCATCTTCACTAAACATCTGCATGGAGGCATCTACATAAGCATTTCATGTTTGGCCATTCATTGGAAAACAAGGAGCATTTTTTTTTTACAGAAATTGAGGATGCAGGGAAGGGGAATGTAACACTGAACCATCTCTGGCCTCACTGTGCTCCATTGTGTTAATAAAAGGCAATACACTGATAATTGTTTCAGTGCCCCCTTGGTATTAAGCTGCAGCTTGATTACTTCATCTCTCCTGCCTCCTCCATCTAGAGGTAGGGGTAGGGGTTGGGGGTAGAGGAGGGTTTCTGCCATGTTGTTGGTCTACTGTATCTGCATTTTTTGTCCATTTTAATATGGGGGTTTTGACTGGCCATCTGTAACCCACCAAGAGCCTTCTTGGAAGTGGTGGGTAATAAATTAAATAATAATAATAATAATTCTTTGGGGGCAGTCCAAATGAATGTGAACATTCTTTGAATGTTGCCAGAATCACTCTAACTTGGATAGCCCAGGGTAGCCCAGTCTCAGAAGCTAAGCAGGGGTGACCCAAGTCAGTATTTGGGTGAGAGGGTCAGTATGCAGAAGCAAGCAATGGCAAATATCCTCTGAATGTCTCTCACCTAGCAAACCCTGAGAGGTTGCCATAAATTGGCTGTGACTGGACGGGGAAGGGGTGAGCCAACATAACTGAGAATATTATTTTACCATAAAGCTAATACATGAGCTTCCTTTGCATTTATTTCCTGTGTTCAGCTACTAGAAAAATAAAGCTTTCCTAGGCAGGTCTCCTTGGGAAGTTAGTTCCATTACACCCAGAAAAGTGTTTTTAGGATTGCACTGTATTGTTCCAATAGTTGCAGTTGAGAATAGTTCTGAATCTTAACAATATTCCAGGTTCTTAGTACTTGGACCATGTCCAAAGAACCTTGCTGTCACCTGCAGTCTAATAGCAAGTGTCTTTATTCCTCTTTCTTCCTGTTAGCCAGTGTGGTGTTCTAATTTGGCTTCTAATCTGATTTCTAATCTGGCAAACTGGGTTTGATTCCCCACTCCTCCTCCACATGCAGTCAGCTGGGTGACCTTGGGCTCCTGTTAGAGCTGTTCTCACAGAGCAGCTGTCAGAGCTCTCTCAGCCCTACTAACCTCACAAGGTGCCTGCTGTGAGAAGACGAAGAGAAGGAGATTGTAAGGCACTATAAGACTCCTATAAGAGTAGTGAAAAGTGAGGTGTAAAAACCAAACTCTTCTTCTTAGTGGGTAGCCAGAAATGCTTTAACGGTGTGTGGCAGTAGGGAATGGCAGTGGCATTCTGGGCCTCACCAACAGTCTGAGTGAGATTCTCATTTACCATCTTGTGCATACAAGTTATTTTATTGACTGTCATGACAATTACTTCTTGAATAACCAGCACAAGAGGGGATGAATTAGGAGAATGAATGTCTCCCCCACCCCATTCCAAATAATGGAAGGACAACTCCAGGACTGGACTACTGAATGGCATTATGTGCACACTAGTAAATAAGCCCGCTGCAGTCTTAATGACAAACTCCGATTGTCAGTCCGGGGGAAGGGGCCTATGGGCACCCTTCCTCATCACGGACAGGGCCCACCTTTGGTGCCCTTAACAAAATATTTTATCTGCTCCGCTAGGAGCGGTTAAAGATAAAGATGGAAGGAATGCCTTTGCATTTTATGATACCTGTACATAATTCTAGCAATCAGAGCCAGTAGGGTATAGCAAAGTTTGACTAGAGTTCCATATCCAAATATCCCTGGAAACAGCCACTCCCCCCGCACTAAGCTACCCTAACAGACCGTTGTGCCCATTAAATACATACTGCCTTGGGATTTTTGGAGAGTGGGAGAACAAAGCCTAGGGAGACAGCAAACGAGATTTGCTGGAAAACTCCACCTTACACAAACGCCCCGTAATCTTATTGGCCGTGATTTGTTTCCCTAAAATGGCCAACGAGACCCCGAGTTGGCCATGTCCAAAGCCAGGCGACTCCTTGTCCAACCGAGGTCCCTGTTCTTCAAGGAAAAAGCCGCAGGCGCTCCCGCGCTCTTCCCACGCCGCTGCGCACGCACAAGCCCGGGGGGCTCCCTCTCCCTCTCCCTCTCCCTGGCCCGAGCGCCAACTCCCGCTGCAGCCCCGATCCTAGCGCGGCCCTTGCCGAGGAGCCTTCGGAGCGGCCAGCCGGTGCCTTCGCCACCGGAGCAAGATGCTCTCCAGGAGAGCGCGCTAATTGGCTGGCGCGCACGCCGGGGACCCCCGTGGCTCCGCCCCTCTCGGCCTGGGACGCCGCCCCGAAGGCTGGCGACGGCAGAAGCCCCGGAGGCTGGCGAGAGTTCGGCGAGGGGAGCGGCCGGGCGCCTGTCGCCTTCCTCCCGCGTGCGATCTGTTCGGGGAGCGCTCATGGCACGCTGCGGGGAGGGACAAGCGGGCTGCGCCGGGCGGTGAGCAGGCAGGGAGACCCCCGCGGCTTCCAGGCAATGCTCCTCACTCGTTGCCGGGGTTGTCTCCTCCTCCTCCGCCGCCGCCGCCCGGCTTTGAACCTTTTGTTCTCTCCGGTTTGGGGTCGAACCGAAGTGCTGCAGCCGCGTCTCTATCAGGAAAGTTCCAGGAGGAAATCGGCTCGGGCTTCCCTCGGGGATCGGCGGGGCGTTCGGCCGCTGTGCTCGAGGTGAGGCGGATAGCCCAGGTGACGGGGGGAAACGGGAGGGGGACGTTGGGGCTAGATCGCCCAGGACTTTGCGTCTCAAGGTTTGGGGCCCTTGAGGAGGACAGCCGGCGCCTGAACCTGGCGGGCCCGCGGAACCTGGACTTACCTTGGAGCTGGTGGTCACGCACCTGTGGGCAGGCACGCTGCTCGGGGTCTTCTCTTCCAAACTCGTGGCTCTTCTCGAAATCCGTATCCAGGCATTTTCCGAAGGAGGACTGCTGGGGCTGAAGCTTGCCTGCCTCTCCCACCCCCTAGATGTGTGAGAGATGCCTCGGTCTGCGCTCTAGTGAGCATAAAGGCGGGTTATGCTTTGATGCTGTCCGGGTCTAAGCCCTGGCATCCACAACAGGTTGGTAAACCCCAGCCTCAACTTAAGCGCTGCTTGAATGCTAGCAACCACTTGGAGTTAATGGCAGCAGATGAGCAATGGGAGACATTTTTTTGGAACCTTTATTCCTACATCTGCTAGGACCCTTAGAAAATTGTTTTGGAATGTAAATAGGTAAGGTAAGCCACAGTGTGTGCGTGCCCCCCTCCTCCCCTTGGCCTACTGGATGTTTGTGCTGTTTGCCCAGTGGGAGGCTTTGAGCCCTCCCCTAGATCTCTGTTCAGGTGCAGAAGAGTACTCGGATTTTTCTTGACAGTAGGCCAGTATAGACAGTCAACCTACCAAGTGGCTTCCTGTGTTCTCTGTCAGGTTGTCAGTTGGCCAATTCTTTCATAGAATTGGAGTGATAGAAAGGTTTTCCCTCCCGAAAATTAATTCAGCATGTACTCCCTCTTTGTCCTGTGTATATTAAATCCAGGGCATTGAGTCTGGAAGTATGGTGGCCATATGAATGTGCATGCATTATGTAGAAGGATTTCAACTATATCTGTTGGTGTTTGTAAAGTGCCGAAAAGTTGTGTTATAGTTAGAAAGGAGAAAAGCTGCCCATTGGGGCAAATGAGTTCCCTTATCAGGCTGAAAACTATTAAGGTGATTTTGTTAACAGACTGTTTTAAGATGCTCGCTTAATAGTTGCCCAAATCATTGGAGCTTCTTCCTCCCCCTAATTCCTGACTTTCAGATTTAAAATTAAAGATTATAACCAAACAATTTGATTAACTGATTGTGACAAAAATTGAAATAACCCACTACCTTTATGCCAGCCATTATAAAAGTATATGTTTAGAAAACATATACTTTTATAATGGATTTATGATAGCATTATATAGATATACCTGATAATTGCTTATTAGGTGATGGGTATTTTTAAATATAAAGCTGTGAATGATGTAGCTGCTGAAGGAGCCAGTATGACTGGGAGCCAATGTGATGTGGCTAAGAGCAAGGACTATAATCTAGGTTTGATTACCCACTCCACATGCAGCCAGCTGGGTGACCTTGAACTAGTCGCAGTTCTGTTAGAGCAGTTCTCCTAAAGCTCTCCCAGCCTCACGTACGTTACAGGGTATCTTCGTGGGGAGAGGAAGGGAAAAGGGACTCTACTCCATCGGGTAGAGAAAAGAGGGGTATCAAAAAACAGTTCTTCTGTTCCTATAGAAAAAAGATGTCTTAGTTATGAATTTATTTTCTGTATTGCTCCTATTCCTGTTCTTCCCACTGGAATTAAATCAGCTGCATCCTTACTCCAGTTACTGCCTTATCCTATACATGCTTATTTGATAGTCCCACTGAGATAAATATGCTTAAGATCTCTGACTCTGAGAAAGAGATATGAATTTGTGATAATCTCTTCTGAAATCAGAAAGAACCTTCCACTGTCTTTATGCTCTCAAAATGTGAATGTATTTTTGAAGATTTGTGTTATGCCAAAATTAGCACAACTGCAATCTGTACTACTTCCAAATAGCTAACTGCAAGTTATTTCTCACTTATTGCTTTCCAAATTCCTCCCTGGAGACGTTACAATAATACTGCAGTAAGCTGTTGCAGAATTTTCCATACAATGTATGACTGCATTTAATATATGGGCCCTGGGTTAGACAAACTGATGGGCATATGTGTGTACACACTTGCACAGACACATCTTTTCTGTTTAATGCCTTTGTTTCAAGAGGTAGTTACTTCAAGGAAAAGAGTCAGTGTCTTCCTTGCTGCTCGGGGAATATTTTATTTGTGCTGCTTTTTACAACCAGTGCCAATTTGGAATGCTTTGAGAAGTTAAATAATAAAAGGCAGCTTGCAAAAACAATGGAGAAACCATGACAGAACTCTATTTTAAAATATGCCTGCACTGCTTATGACCCCCTGAGCCAAATGCAGCTTTGTGTCAAGTATCTTCCAGGTGCTTAACAACATTCCCACTCAGTTTTTGTGGTCTTTGGTATTAGAACCGTGATGTTTAAGTCCCTGATGGGTGCTATATTTGGCTGTATATAACTTTGTGTGTCTCAAGTTATGCAGATGTGTGAGAACAGTCCATAACTATTTTGTGTCCCCCCCCCCCCCAATCTATCCAGTAAAAAGTTGAGGGAATTTATGGCAAGCCAGACATGGTATTTTTTCTCTGGAGGAATTCACTCCTTTTTATACAATAATGGTTTCTTCTATTGCGTTTGAAGGCTACACAGTACATGCTAAATTGTGTAGTAAAGACAGAATAAGACACTGAAGTAATATAGACCAGAGTGTGAAAACCACTTCCTTGGCAGTGATATCTTGCAAGTAGTGTCAGGACTATAGCCATGAAGCCTTCACATATTGAATGGACTGTCTGAATCTCTTTAATAAGTGAAATAGGTGTTTCCAAGGATATTTTGAAGACTTAAGCTCCGCCATGTGCTTCATGTAAACATACTTCTATTAATTGGTTAACAAATGTAAACTGTCCTATCAATGTAAGATAGATATAGATATTGTTAAGGAGTGTATCTGGGTTCCTGTCTAATCAGGAGGTAGAGCTGGGTGTCATCTGCATATTGATGTCATCCAAGCCTGAACCCCCAGACCAGCTGGGTAACAGGGTGCATAAAGATGTTGAAAGAATCATGCCTTGTGGCACCCCACATTGGAGGTGGACTCAGCCCAACTGTGTTTCCCCAACAGCTACCCTTTGTCTGCAGCTCTAGAAGAAGATCAGCCATTGAAGGACTTTCCCCTGTATTCCGGTGCTGGTGAGGCGTTGAGCTAAAAGCTCGTGGTCAGCTATGTCAAACGCTGTCATAGGTGTGGCTCTGAAATTTTAATATAGAGTCTGTTTCTAGAAACCTGATTCTGAATTATGATAAATGTCCCTTTCGCCTTATTTCCATAAAAAGTAGGGGGATGAAGCTCCACTGTGACATGTCTTTAAAGACAATGGTTTGGATCTCATCTAGAATCTCTGTAAGTGCAGAGGGTGTGTGTGTGTTTTTGTTGCTAGTATCCCCCCCTCTCCTGGAAAACATCTCATTTCCCCACCAAGCTATACCTAGTGGTCCCCCATCCAGTGGGAGCAAGATTTTCAGGGGTGTTTTAGGTTGCTACACAAGGGGGAATTGATAACACTTGTCTGCCGTTGCACCATGGAAATTATACCTGGGATACAAGCTGGTAAAATTATGAATAATAAATGGCATATATTGTTGATACTTCACATCAGCTGTTTCTTCAGGTGTGCTGCAACATAAAGGATTGTACCAATGGTGGAGCTGCAATGCTACAGTATGTGGAGCTGTCATGTCTAGACTGGTGGATTTAACTATGAAAAATGTGGATTCTGCATCCTGAATGTTGATTTGTGTTATGTTACCAGTTGGGCCTGGAGAATGGTTAAAGGACACAAGGGACTGTTAAAGCTAAGCAGGTCTCAAACTAGTCACTGTCTGGGTAGAAGATTCTCAATACGTCCCAGACTAAGTAGTTTTGAGAACAGTAGGATAGGGGTAGTAAATAACTGCAATACTGTCTAGGTTTATGTTCTCAAAGAGTTTGTATCTCTTTTAAGCAAGAAGTTTGACCAGGAGTTTTAAAAACATAATGCTTCCTTGTCCTAGTTCTCCAATTTTATACAAAAATAGGCTTAGTTGTGTAATTTTTTAAGTTAATTTTCACCACAAATCATTATGAAGTGGGCAGAGAAAGAAGTTTGGGGATGCATCTGGTACTGCACAGTCCTATCATAAGCTCCCCAAACTTTTGCACATGTGGTGTAGTGGCCTCTAATTTGGAATCCGGGGTTTGGTTTCTCAGACCTCAAGGCTGGGTTGCCTTGGGCTAGTCACTCAGCTCCACCTACCTCACAGGGTGGTGAGAGGAAGGGAAGGCGATTGTAAGCCACTTTGAGACTCCTTTGGGTTGAGAAAAGTGGGATATAAATACTAAAACATCTTGTTTGACTGCATGGGGAGATTTTCAAATTATTTAGTTAATGTATACACTGAATTGTTAGGGAAAGGAATAGTACTAATACTATTAGTACTGGGCCTGCAAAATGGAGCTCTTCCGCCAGGTCTATGGGTAAGGGCAGGTGATATGGAGGATTGACCCCCCCCCGGTCAGCTAGCAGCGAGCCTTATGATCTGACCCTCTTTCCATCTCTTCACAGATGGAGGGAAGGGGAGGGAAGAGTTTTTTTCTGGACTTCTTACTGCCATGTTGTTGGGCTTTATTGTACTTGTCCGTTTTTACTGGGATTGCATTGGACGTCTGTAACCTGCCATGAGCCGGTTGGGGAGTGGCAGGTAGTAAATTGAAGAAATAATAATAAGAACAACAACATTAATAATAATAATAGTGTTAAACCATAATGTGCCCATTTTACAAAGCAACCTGAATTTCCATCTGCCAAGCTTTCAACATATGTTTCCTGCGATTGTTGCTTGAAATAGTTGTGTTTATGCCTAGGCAAGAAATAAATGCTATTATCATAATGCTTTAAAAGCAATGTTTTAGATTGCACTTCTTTTTGTGAGACTTGTGCAGGAGATATATTGAGTTCTGGGTCTGTACATTATTCATATATACTCTTATTCTCTTATACAAATAAGAGTGTATAGGCATCCATTCCTAAACATTCAGAGCTTAAAATAATTAAACAAAAGAATGACTTTCTTTACATTGTTAGTTAAACTTCTGCATCAGTTTTCAAAATAGGCTAGATATCTGTCATTTCTATCTTTGTAAACCGCTGTAAGCTGGCCTGGCTGAGAGCAGTGGCCAATAAATCACAACAGAATTATATGAATAAAAATTTAAGTCCTATGGAGTCAAAGCAAAACTCTGAATAGCTTAAAATAGGCTTACCAGACTAGTTCTGAACTATATAGCTAAGATCTTGACTTGTAAATGCAGCTAGAGTAATTGGCCAGTCAGCTGATTTGTGGATATAAAATGGGAATTACAAACCTAAATCTAGTAATGTTCCATTTAACTCAGCAGTGGTTTATATATATGGACACAGACCTCCAGCTGTCCGTTCAAAACACAGAAATATTTTCCCCATAATTTTTTCTTGACTAAGAAAAGCAGCCTTTCATAAATCCATAAGAGGGTTGTAAATTCACTTTAGGTGTATGCATTTAAGTCCAGATTCCATTTTAAGGCAGATTATTTTATTATTTATAGCTAAAACATAAGACAAAATTCTAAAACCCCATTCCTAACAATCATCATCTTAAACAGGCTGCGGGAGAGTGAACCCATCTGAAGGGGGATAGAATACTTTTAGATGGGATGGATTAAAATGCCATTTATTTCCCTTTCAGATCTTTTCTTTATATTTTATACCTTCGGGAGAATTTCTTGTCTGTGCAGTACATCTTGTGAAAGAATAGGCCATACCATATAGCTTTTGATTTATGAAGAACTACTATGTATGCCTTGCTTGTCCTCTGCTGCAAAGTTTGTTAAGTCCCTAGAGCCACATAGTCCCCCCCCCCCCAGAGCCTTGGAACCTCCATCACAAGTGTGTGATGGGTGTTATGTGGAAAAGGCTTGTGACAGCTAGAGGGAAAATAAGCTGAAAGCTGGTGGCCCAGACTTGTAGAGCTATTTGAGGAGAATGAGGCTGGAACTTTAAGGAAGCACTGTGAAGAGTCTGTAGCTAGAAAGGTTGCAACTCTATGTTAACTTTACTTAATTTAACTCCCACTGAACTTCTTCAGAGTAAATCTGCATAGGATTTGGCTGAAAAATTCCCATGGATATCTTGCAGGTCTATTGTATCAGAGCTTGATTTTGCTTCTTGGAATAAGAGGTGTGAAATGCAATAGGGCTTGTTCTATATTAATAAATGCTTCTCTTCATCCTATATGTTGCTTTGCATGAAAAAAAAGGTCTAAATTAGGAATGTGCTGTTATCTGGAAGCTACTGAATCATCCTTAAGAACATATTATTTCAGTAGCATCTGTTGGCCAAATTAGAGGAGACACAGTGAGATGCATAAGTGGGTCTTCCTGTTTAAAAAAAATGGTTAAAAGATATCGACGGTCAAATTCTGGTCAAAATCTGCACTGTAGGAAGTTAATCCTTTGTTATTTAGAAAAGGTATATGCTGCTCCTTCAGAGACCTGCAAGAATCCTTCTTGCACCATACCACAGTGTGACTTCAAATGGTAACCAGGACATACTGTTTATCCTATTGGAATTTACAAGTTATTTACATGTTGCCTATATGTTTACCACCACTGGAACAAATTGTAGCTCCAAGAATCAATTTGAAGTGGCAGTGTGGGATGGGAGGAAGGAATAGCCCTGTTACATTCCCAATCTGAATCTGGGTGAAACGCATCTATTTTTTTAGAAATAAAAACTGTTCAGGAATCCATAGATGTCATGGCATTTTGTGTAGTGCCCATTAAAACGGTGTGTGTGTCTGTGCATGCTAAAATATGTAGAGAGAAGAAGATACAAATGTCTATGCTTCAGAATGGTCCTGGTGATCTGTCTCTCTGGGGCTTTCACCTAGATCAAGGTTTTGTGAAACCCTGAGGTTTCTTGATGGCCCTGGAAGGGTTTCCTGAATGGGTGGGTATTAATTAATTTTGCATATATTTCTTAAATTTTAAAAATATTTATCTGGTGATATGAGTATATATGGTCATGCTGACTTGCCCCCCCCCCTTCCAAAATGGACAATGATGGGCCTGGAGAGGGTTGGAAGGGGAGGGGCCATGGGTGGGCATATACACAACCTAAAGGATCTAAAACAGTTCCACAGGGCCTGCAAAAGGGAGTTCCTCCAACAGCCATTTGGTTGAGATTGACCAAAGCTAAACAGCATCTACTGGGTCCCAAACTTCTCTTCTGACCCTATACCACTGATCTGACCAAATATGGGTCTGTTAGATTGTTTATTATGTTAGAATGTCATTTTCTTGGTTTATTGTTATTATTATTACCGTTACTTTTCATTCCTTGTAATCACTGAGTTTGATGTATTGTTCTTGTTTATATTCTGTGAACTGTCCTGAGCCTTAGAGCATCTGTCCCCAACCCCAAGTCTGGGGACCGGGACTGGTCTGTGGATCAGTTGATATAGGGGGCCGTGGCTCCTCCTCGTCCTCCTCCCTGCCTCGGGGGCTGCCCTGCCACTCTGCCGCCAGCTCACCTTTGGTGGTCTTTGGTGGCTGCCATGGCTGGGGCTCTCAGCTGCTGCTGGCAGCGCTCCCCAGTGGGCGGCAGGAAGTCAGGGGCGCCAGTGGGAAAGCAAGTGGAGCAGGGGCTCAGGCGGCAGTGACGTCCCTCAGCAAAAGACTACCCCCCCCCCCAGGCATCAGTAAAATTGTCAAGCATTGACCGGTCCCCAGTGATAAAAAGGTTGGGGACTACTGCCTTAGAGAATGGTGGTATAGAAATGTAATATATAAATACAATAAATAAGCCATATTCTGTAGGATCTTGCCACTTTGTGGTTTCTTGAAGCTTGAAGAATGTCTCGGGTTTCTCGACAGTAAGGAAGTTGAGTTTGTCTCTGCTGTTACCAATTCCACATCTCGTGTTAACTTTAAATATGTTCACCCATGGAGAGAAAAGGCACTTTTGCCTTGACTCAAGGTGTGTGTGGGGGGAAGGTGCTTTCCAGTCTACCGTTACTTACCTCACTGAAGAATGTCAACCCACTTTCATATGTGTATGTTAAGTACTGTCAAGTTTGTTCTGGCCTGTGAATTGATGGGAAAGGAGTTCTGGATTCTTAATGGCCATAGAAATAGAAGAGCTGTGTAGTGCTGTGTATGTCTCAGGTTCTTAGAATTACTTTACTGTTATTAGCACAAGGGCTAAGCTACAAGTATACTGTGAGACAGAATTGGGTTGTTGCCTAAGTGGGAGCCTCCTTCTCTGCTTAACTCATACTTCAGTGGGCAGGTTTTTGACAAATGTAAGTGACTGCAGCACTAACTTCTCAATGAAAACCATTAAATTTTACCAGGTGGGGCACACTTTAGAATATGTTTTAGATCTTTCTTTCAAAAAAAGCCCTTCAAGTCATATCTTTATAGTGCCTCTAATTGTAATTTTGTGGGTGAGGACACTCCCTCTTTACCTCTCATACTGCACGTCAATTAGTTATTTCCTTTTCCACACGAACTGTGGTCTTGTTATTTGGCCAAGGTGGCCAGCTATAAATTAGAAACCATGACTTAAAAGAGGGAATATGCAATGCACAGCTTGTTCATGTACTGCCAAGTCATGGTGTTGTAGAATCATAGAGTTGGAAGGGATCTCCAGGGTTAGTCCAACTCCCTGCACAATGCAGGAACTCCCAACTATCTGCCTACCCACAGTGACCCCAATTTCATGTCCAAATGATCTCCCTCCTACCAAAAATCTCCAGAATCCAGCCTGGCCTGGAGGAAATCCCACAGTGGCGACTAGCAATTCCCTGGGTATATAACAAAGGGCCACATGAGACAAACACTGGGACAT
This sequence comes from Paroedura picta, assembly GCF_049243985.1. Taxonomy (NCBI): domain Eukaryota; kingdom Metazoa; phylum Chordata; class Lepidosauria; order Squamata; family Gekkonidae; genus Paroedura; species Paroedura picta. The sequence goes on from NC_135369.1 coordinate 131,116,038, forward strand.
CCCTTCCTGCCCACCACTTACTATCTGCCTAAGTTAATAAAATCAGCATTTCTGTCAGATGACTATCTTGTTGTTGTTAGGTGTGAAGTCGTGTCCGACCCATCGCGACCCCATGGACAATGAACCTTCCTGTCCTCTACCATTCCCCGGAGTCCATTTAAGTTTGCACCTACTGCTTCAGTGACTCCAGCCAGCCACCTCATTCTCTGTCGTCCCCTTTTTCTTTTGCCCTCAATCGCTCCCAGCATTAGGTTCTTCTCTAGGGAGACCTTCCTTCTCATGAGGTGGCCAAAGTAGTTCATCTTCAGGATCTGGCCTTCTAAGGAGTAGTCAGGGCTGATCTCCTCTAGGACTGACTGATTTGTTCCCCTTGCAGTCCAAGAGTCTTCTCCACCACCAGAATTCAAAAGCCTCAATTCTTTGACACTCAGCCTTCCTTATGGTCCAACTTTCACAGCCATATACTGCAACTTGGAAGACCATAGCATTTCTCTGCTAAAAACTTCCAAAGAAGAACTCACAGCCTTCCTAGGAAGCCTGTTCCACTGAGGGACTATTCTGTCAGGAACTTCTTCCAGATGTTTATCCAAAGATTCTTTTGAATTAATTTCAACCTATTGGTTCGGGCCCAACCCTCTGGGGCAACAGAAAACAACTCTGCTCCATCTTCTATATGACTGCCCTTTAAGTATTTGAAGATTATTATCATATCACCTCTTAGTCATCTTCTCTCCAGGCTAAAGGTGACTGAATCTATTTATGTCTGCAGTGCTTTTGAATACTTATAAATAAATAACACACACACACTTCATCAAATCGTAAATTTGTCCCTGGTCTATGCCAACTGAGAGTGTAGGGGACACTTTCATAATTGAATGTGTCTTAGACGTAAAACGAAACAAAACCAGTAGATTCCGTAGACAGAAGACTGAATGGTAGGGAAAAGACTTGTTGTCTGCTCCCCCCTGTATATAAGTTTCTTAAAAGGCCAAATATTTGATTGTTCATTTCTCTCTCTGCAGTTTGAATCTGCAGTCTTCAATACCAGTGTCCAGAGTCACCTTATAAATTAGCATTTATTCATTAAATTTATTCATTAAAATTAAAGTATGGCAGCTCGGCAGGTTATCAGAGACTTTATCTAGAAGCACAAACAATTAAAGCTAAATGCACACACAAAAGAGACAAGAAATGGAAGCTGCACAATTTTCCCTCAAAATAACACTCTCCATGACAGAACTAACTGCTTTTTCTCAGTAAGACTTCTGATTGATTGTTGGAGATTTGATTGACTGGGCAGAATTTTTTAAAATGTTGTTTTTGCAGCATCTGCCAACACAAGGATTTACACTGTGTTAATGAAGTTAAACTGTGGCTGTCATGTTGTGGCTGGCTCCATTTCCTGCAGCAGCCATTTTGCTGCTGCACCCACTGTGCCATGTCAGAATTACAGATCTGCCCATAGGCTTAAAAAGGTTTGGGGGCCCTGGTTTAGCCTCAAGGTTACACTAATATGGATCAGAATGGCTCTGTTCATAAAGCTCAGGAAGGGATATGATTTCCATACCAAAAGCAGCTGTTTGCATCACTTGTCTTTGCTTGATCAACTGACCAGTGTGGGATGCAGTAATATTACCTAAACTGTTTATAGAGATAATGAAATTCAATACCAGCCCCATCCAAAGTGGTTAAAAGAATCCCTGCAACTTTGTTCTCCCTTTACTGTTCAGCATCATCAGCTTTAGCTTGTTCTCCATCATCCGCTTGACCACAACTTCTGAGCCAGCTGCCTCTGGTAGCTTCTAAGTAGAGGGCTGGGTATCATCAATACTATTGATGCCCATATCTGAAGCTTCAGATTATTCCATTCATAAATTTCATTTGTATGTTAAACAGGGCTGAAAAGATCAAACTCTGAGGTTGGTTTGTCTTGAAAAAAAAGATACAGGCCTTTCTTTGAATCTAGGAGCCACCCTGAAAGTTTATGACCTAGGTTTGTGCTTTATTCTCCTGAGGAGTATGGGAGTTGTTCTTTCATAAACAAATGACTTAAATTGTCAGGGTCCGCCGGGTCTTTGCCACGCTTCGGGTCCGCCACGTTGTTCGGTGAGGGAGACCCGGGACTAGAAGGCTTTATCTGTAGGAAACAGCGTCTCAGAATGGAGTCGGTATTCTCTCTCCCGCTCCTGGGTTCAGGGTAGTTCCTTCACTACGCCTCCAACCCCGTCTCCTCCTTGACGCTTCCTTAAGTAGCCTCTCTAGCCCCTGTCTTCACCCTCCGGGCTTCTCAGGCGGACCTCGCCCTTCCGGGACTCCGCGTCTCTCCGCCACCGCCCCGCCCTGGGTTTCTCCCTTGCTCTCCCCGCTGGTACTGACTGCCCCCGTGCTACCGTTTCCCCCACCCCTGGCGAACTGATTCCCCACATCCCTTTATGTAAGTTTCGTATCCAAAGAGGGTCTGTCGGGATCTCTTCCTCTGGATCTTCCTTTCTTAGGTTTCCGCTCCTGTCAGCACGCTCCTTCTTCAGACCCCCCGCACTGCCCAAACTAGTCGTTCTCGACATAAATGTGCCTACCTAATCATTATTTTGTTTTTGTCTTTCCCGTTATGTTGTGCTCAACTACTCATGCACCATCCCTTTGGTTGATCGTCTGTGCTTTTCTGCTATAGGATAGCAGAAGATCTCACCTGTAGCAAGACTCTTAAAAGTCATTGTTGCAAGGAGTGGGTTAGAACTTCCTGGTATGCAGGACTGCTGTCTCCTGTAGTCCCTGGGGACATAAGTAGATGTCATGTGCTCTACATGTAGTTACATGTACCACAGTATTAGCATGGTCATCTGAGAGCCAGTAGTGGTTAAAAGCAGCATATTTTAATCTGGAGAACCATTCCTTCACATAACGCCTGCTGCATGGCCTTAAACCAGTTACAGTTCTCAGAACTCCCCCAGCCCCTCCTGCCTAACAAGGCGATCTTGTGAGGAGAAGGGAAGGCAATGGTAAGCTGCTTTGAAATTGCTTGGAGTAGAGAAAAGCAGGAGATAAAAACCAACTCTTTGTTGTCGTCTTCTGATTAGACCCACAGTCTGAGAATGGAGATACAGGGAGGATCATGTGCAGGCTGTTTTCTTTCCCTCAAACCACAGTAAGACCAGTTATGCACTGGGAACTTCACTGCCCCATCTCCCATGCAGGAGCTAAAATCAGGGGCAGATGAGGTGCACCGGGCCAAAAGCTCCCCTTTGTGGGTAAAGGAAGAGGTGGGGCAACCTGCCACAACTAAAACTCCAGCCTGCAACCTGGCATTAAACCTCCAGTGCATAAATGCTCTAAGAGAGCAAGTGAAATAGAAAAAGTATGAGGGGAAGATGGTGGGGACAGTTGGTGCTTATGTATGTAGTCTGTTTTCTAGTTTTGTGTTTTCATTAGGTAAAGCAGGGATAGTCATCCTGTGGTCCTCCAGATGTCCATGGACTACAATTCCCATGAGCCCCTGCCAGCATTTGCTGGCAGGGGCTCATGGGAATTGTAGTCCATGGACATCTGGAGGACCACAGGTTGACTATCCCTGAGGTAAAGCCTTAAGATGGGTTCTAGTTTGGAAAGGATTGTCACTGTGAGAAGAGATTTGCTTGGCTGCCTTAGAAAATCAGGTTTTTTAAAAGACAAAAAATTCAGTGAATGGAAGATCAGCTCAACAGAGATCAGCATGAAGCAGTGTCTCAACCCTCTCCCCCCCCCCCCCACGCCCAGCTCTCTCTTCATGTTGGAAAAGGGAAAATATACGCTGCTACTGCTGTAAGTGAAAGGATTCAGTAAGAAGGCTTAAATGTCTTGGCGGAAAAGATGAAAGTATTTAGTTAGAGATTCAGATGAGTAAGTCTGAAAACAGCTTGTAAATAAGGTCAGTGGGATGGTTTTGTTTAGTCTTGGAGTGAAATTTCCCAAGTGCCCTGAAAGGAGCAGCAGGAGAGAGCAGGAGTTTCAAAAGCACCTCAAGTCTTGTATTTAGAAGGAAGGAAGCCATTGGTGGGTGCAAAATTTGTCCTACAAAGACATGCATGAAGAAGACCCAATTTATTGCCTGCCAATACTGTAGAGAAAGAGCCACTGAGAAGAAGTTTTAAGGGGTGAGTATAAAGTGGTAGAAGGTGACTGGTGAAGGCACTGATCAATGCTGCCTGCAATGGAGTTCCACTGGAGAGCAGGGAGAGGAAAGAAGGATGAAGAAGCAGAGGAATCATGGGACTGATGGAAAGCAATCCGGAACCTGCCCCACTTCAGGTCCGGTGCTGGCCCAACTAGCAGAATAGAAAAGAAGTAGAAGGTAAAGAGACTGGTCTCAGCAGCCTTTCTCTGCTAGAATTAACCTCAGTGACCATCCTCTAAAAGTGTCCCCCCCACCCCCCAGCTATCGATTCTTTCTTAATTCAGATCCTTTTTACTGCTGCTTCTGACAATTCCCAGCTGTTGTAAAAATGGCTTAAGCTCAAGGGCATTTTGCTAGTCACTGCTAGGAGACATCAGCACCTCCCTGTGAAGCTGACCAGAATGCTGCAATTGTTACGGTGTCATAAAGATCTTGGCCCCAGCTGAGAAGTGGCCCTTCTCCTTGGGAAAAACCAGAACATTTCCGCACAGAGGCACAAACCTTGCAATGCATCCTGCTTCCAAACTCATGTTTGTAAGCTGCACGTTTGCACGCCTCATCACGGAAGACCTCTCTCGCGTTTTCCCTCTGCCTCATTGTGGCTTTTTGCCTCCCGATAACACTGCAAGAGAAAACAAGCCCAACTTCTCCCCCTGCTCCTTAGCTTGTCAATCATAGCAAGCCACCAATCACAGCACAGAGATTCTCTCAGGGACTCAAACTTTCTTCCCCCAAGCCCCCCAATTTTTTTTTAAGGCACTATGCAGTATTTCTATGCAGTAATGCCACAATACAGAAGCATTTTAAATAAAAAATTAACACTTATGTGTTGCTGTGGAGAAACACCAGAAATATACAGTATTTTATTCACCACTGCCAGAAAATCTAAACATGACTGTGTTTCGCCTGCCTGACCCCAAAAAAGATTGGACACTTTACAGAATATTTATTTTACCTTTGACAGAGTAGCTTTGTGATCCCGCAGCACGAACTGTGCCATTTTTAAAAAACATTCTTGGAGCAGGAAATGGAGACGGGAGGGCAGGTTCTAGGGTGAGACAATACTACAGAGACTATCACACCTTTCCCCTTTCATACGGGCTTGCCCCTGGTTGCTCCCTGATGAGAAGTGCGATAGGAGGTGGCAAATCCAGTTTTGGCGATTTCCTTCATCCCAAGGCAAATTTGGTCAAAACTTGAGCCATCCTCAGGATGCAGATGACACCACGTGGAGAGGGATCTAAAACCCACCAGCAACCAGAGGCTGTCCAGAGACAGATTCCTTGTGTGGAAATGGTCCCAGCATTTCCCACCTGAACTAAAGGCAGTGCTACCACTGTTGCAACCACAGTGTCCCAGCCGGCTTCTCAAGGGATGGCTCAGATGTCTTGTTGGGAGGAGAATTTATTTGGTGAGACATCTAGGCCTCTGACTGGAACTGACTTTTGCACTTCTCAGCTGAGTCTGACGTTCATCGATGAAACTGCTGTGTCAGAACCAACTGGGAAGTAGTGAATTCCCAGATATTCATGTTCTTCTAAATTTGAAGTGTTAAAGCCATGCCTTCCAACTCAAGTTAGTTTTTTAAACAAGAAATGTGATTCTTTATTGGTGCCAAACTTACTGTGGCTTTTCATAGTCCCATTAGAGTTGTGCTATGATCGCAACGCAAGTATATTTACATTGAAGTATATTTACGTATATATATATCTGTGTGCAATCTTTGTCCACATTGCGTTACATTATGGATTAATATTTGAAAGCAACAAATCACATACAAATACCATTTTTACACATGGTGAGCACAGCAGTGAGATGCAAATAGCTGTCATATTTTAAAAGTATATTCCTTATTTAAATGCCACTAAAAGAAAGGAGGCGAAACCTGCACATAATTGGAAAGAGAGAGGTTGACAGGCAACACATCAACTCTGTAAAGCACAGGGTCCCCCTGAGAGACTGAGATATCTTCTTGCTCCAGTGATGTCAAATGTGGTCATGGAATATTGAGAGCTAGATAATGTACTGACACTCTTTTACCTTCACACATCCTGACACATGATAGTATATCCCAAATGAACTATAATAATATTGAATTTATATACCACCCTCCCATATTTTGACTGCTCAGGGCAGTGAGCATCATAAAAAGAACAATACAGGTACAAATATAAATCAATAATAAAAATTATTCTAATTTAAATTACGGTTCCCCATATAGAGTATTAAAACATTTACACTATAGTTAGTAGCTGTCCAGCCAACTGATTAATTCCCACACACCCTGGGTGTTCTCTGGTCATTTCAGATGGGGAGTTTGGATTGAGATGCAATAGATATTAACAGTTCACTGGCCCCAACCAAAGGCTTGTGGCAGAAGAGCTGCATTTTATAGGCCCTGCAGAACTGTGTTAGCTCTGACGGGGCCCGGATCTCCTTCGGGAGCTCAGTTCACCAAGCAAGGGCCAGGACAAGGTTAAATAAGATTGGAAAGAGGACCGCCCCCAGTGGCACTTGCCAAGGGAGTTGGCAACATTACAATAGTCTTTATCCAATAGCTGCATCTTGCCTCCAACCCTGGAGAAAGGAGATCAGCTACTGGAGAGCTGGCCCCCAGATTCCAGTGTTGGCGAGGCAGTGAGCTAGAAGCTTGTGATCAACTAATTTGATAATTGGTGTAAGGTTGAGCAATACGAGCAGTGCTGACACTCCTCATCTATCAGGTCAACGAGTGCCGTTTCCACTTCATAGCCAGGCTGGAAACACAACTGTAATGAGTCTAGGACTGAGGCTTCATCTAGGAATGCTAATAGTTGGACTGCGGCATCCCTTTCCACCACCTTACCCAGAAATGCAAGATGTGCGATGGGGTGGCAGTTGGCAGGCTCCCATGGGTCCAGTGATGGTTTCTTCAGTGGCGGGTGGACCTCTGTCGCCTTCAACCCCTCCAGGAATTCTCCCATTGTGAGGGAGAGGCTGATTATCTTCTGGAGGGTAGCACCTTAGAAGTTACCATGGAATTTGGGAGGTGGTTTTCTGAGCTGGAAAGTCAAAGATTCAACATGACAGCCAGTGACATTCCAAACATATAAAGTTTAAGCACTGGACTTAAACACATGAAAATGTCATCATTGGATTCTAAGCATGGGCAGAGAAAGTACAGCTCATGTGTTTCTTCTCCCCTCGCCTGTTTAAAAAGTTTGACTTTTAAAACATCTCTGTAGAAGATAGAAAAGGGAAAAGTGAGGAAAGAAGGTAAAGATAAATTATTAGAGTGGGAATCTAAAGGGAGTGGCAGTAATATATGGAAAAGGGGAAACAATAGTTTGTCAGCAAGACCAGGTATGAGGAAACAGTGCAATTTTACAGATGGCATGAAAAAAAGAATTCAAAATGAGAGTAACAAAAAAATAAAAGCATATAAACATGAAAAGTTTGTAAATATATGGGCTGAGATCTAGAAAAGATAATTTCTGATTCCTAAGTAGCTCAATATATTTTTTTTCACATTTTCTGCCATATTTTATGGCTGAGTAATAGGCAGTTATTTTTTGCCAGCCATCTATAAATTAAATCTCACTGCAGTATTATCTGTAACAAAATATACCAACAATATTAATAAAAGGAAAATAGATATGTCTACAGTTTGATAAACATCTGGTGTCTGGACTCATTATTTAGAATTAGAAGAATGGGAAATTTTCCTTCAGAAAGATAATTTCAGATTAAGAGCATCCATTTCTGATTTGGCAGCTTTGTTTTTTTCAAATGTTCCAGTTACTTTTCATCAAGGTCAAATACTGTTCAATGCATACATTTTCTGGTGAAGATTTTTTAAATGAAGGAATTTGGGGCAGTCTGTAATTTTATTACATTTGTACCGTAAAATACTATATCATTTTTGGGTTTGTTAATGTGTTGGCTGTTACATGCAGATTAATTTACATCTAAAATAATTTATTTTACAAGTGAATAGGAATGAAAAGTTCTCTGAGAAACAGGAATTTTCTGGCACCTTAAAACACAATCCTAAATATGCTGAAGTAAGCTCTATTAAATCCAGTGGGACCACATGCTGCATAACTATTCATAAGATTGCACGTTACTAAATTCCATGTCTGCTATATTTGGCAAAGTCAGAAATTATTAGGAAGTATGATATTATAATTTCAGCTTCTTAAAAAAGCTTCCTATTTTTGTCTGCTAGATCAGCAATCCCCAACCCTCGGACCGGGACCGGTCCGTGGATCAGTCGGTACCGAGCCGCGGCTCCTCCTCATACTCTTCCCCAGCTGCTGCCTCGGGATTGCCCTGCCACTCTGCTGCCAGCTCACCTTTGGTGCTCTCTGGCAGTTGCCATGGCTGGGGCTTCCCCTCGGCGTGGTACTGTGCAGCTGCTGCTGGCAGCACCCCCCCCCAGTGGGCGGCGGGAAGTCAGGGTGCCAGCGAGAAAGCAAGTAGAACAGGGGCTCAGGTGGCTGTGACATCCCTTCCCCCCCTTCCCCCCTCAGAATTCCACCAATATGCTCTGGACCTGTTGGCATTGTTGCACTGTTGTATTGTTTATATTGTTTATACTGTTATATTGTTATATGGTTACAACTAATAGTTATTATTATTGTAAGGTTATTCACGTGTTTATAGACTGTTTTATGAATTGTTCCTTGTTCTTATGTAAACCGCCCTGAGCCTCCGGGGAGGGCGGTATATAAATATAAAAAATAAATAATAAGTGAATAAAAGAGTAACCCCCCCGGGCCTCAGTAAAATTGTCAAGTGTTGTCAAGTGTTGATACCATTGACAAAGAGTTGTTGTCAATGGTGTTTCATCAGACTGGAGAGAGGTGAGTAGCGGGGTACCAAGCTCAGTGCTTGGCCCGGTACTTTTTAACGTATTTATGAATGATCTAGATGAGGGGGTGGAGGGACAATTTGGTGATCCAAGGAAGTCAGCATGGATTTGTCTCCAATAGGTCCTGCCGGACCAACCTAGTTTCCTTTTTTGACCAAGTAACAGGTTTGCTGGATCAGGGAAATTCGGTTGATGTCATTTACTTGGATTTTAGTAAGGCTTTTGACAAGGTTCCCCATGATGTTCTGATGGATAAATTGAAGGACTTCATTCTGGATTTTCAGATAGTCAGGTGGATAGGGAATTGGTTAGAGAACCGTACTCAAAGAGTCATTGTCAATGGTGTTTCATCAGACTGGAGAGAGGTGACTAGCGGGGTACCTCAGGGCTCGGTGCTTGGCCCGGTACTTTTTAACATATTTATTAATGATCTAGATGAGGGGGTGGAGGGACTACTCATCAAGTTTGCAGATGACACCAAATTGGGAGGACTGACAAATACTCCGGAAGATAGAGACAGAGTTCAACGAGATCTGAACACAATGGAAAAATGGGCAAATGAGAACAAGATGCAATTTAATAAAGATAAGTGTAAAGTTCTGCATCTGGGTCAGAAAAATGAAAAGCATGCCTACTGGATGGGGGATACGCTTCTAGGTAATACTGTGTGTGAACGAGACCTTGGGGTACTTGTGGATTGTAAACTAAACATGAGCAGGCAGTGTGATGCAGCGGTAAAAAAGGCAAATGCCATTTTGGGCTGTATCAACAGAAGCATCACATCAAAATCAGAAGATGTCATAGTCCCGTTGTATACGGCACTGGTCAGACGACACTTGGAGTACTGTGTGCAGTTCTGGAGGCCTCACTTCAAGAAGGACGTAGATAAAATTGAAAGGGTACAGAGGAGAGCGATGAAGATGATCTGGGGCCAAGGGACCAAGCCCTATGAAGATAGGTTGAGGGACTTGGGAATGTTCAGCCTGGAGAAAAGGAGGTTGAGAGGGGACATGATAGCCCTCTTTAAGTATTTGAAAGGTTGTCACTTGGAGGAGGGCAGGATGTTGTTTCTGTTGGCTGCAGAGGAGAGGACACACAGTAATGGGTTTAAACTTCAAGTACAACGATATAGGCTAGATATCAGGAAAAAAACGTTCACAGTCAGAGTAGTTCAGCAGTGGAATAGGCTGCCTAAGGAGGTGGTGAGCTCCCCCTCACTGGCAGTCTTCAAGCAAAGTTTGGATGCACACTTTTCTTGGATGCTTTAGGATGCTTTGGGCTGATCCTGCATAGAGCAGGGGGTTGGACTAGATGGCCTGTATGACCCCTTCCAATTCTATGATTCTATGACCGGTCCCCGATGATAAAATTGTTGGGGACCACTGTGCTAGATGACAAAACCAGGGGTGAAAATGGGTAGTTTTATAATGATGCTGAAGTAGTAGCTGTAGGATCATTTCCAGCTCTGGGACCCAAAGAAACAGGTCGTACAACAAATTGGTGTAACTCTGGGTCAGTCTGGCTGTATCTCAAACTGGCGCACTACTGAAATGCAGATACTCTAGAAATTATTTACTGTTGCGATGTGAATGGCCTTAGTCACCCTAGTGAATGACATGTGCTGGAAAGTGGACAGAGAGAGTGCAACCTTGTTAAATCTCTTTCGTTGCTTTGCAACTTTTGATAACATAGATCATAGTATCCTTCTAGACCATCTTTTGGGGTTGGGATTGGAAGGTACTGTTTTGTGGTAGCTTAATGGTACATTTCTGAATGTGGTGGTAGAGTCTGCCTTTGGCCTATCTGGTTGTGTCTTGTCCCCCATGCAGTTCAACATCTATGTAAAGGTGCACGGAGTGGTCATCCGGAAATTTGGGCTGTGTTGCCACCAGTATGTGGATGGCAGTCAGCTCTGTCTCATACTTCCAGCAGATTCCAGGCAATAGAAACTGAACAGGTGTCTGGAGGCAGCTTTGGAATTTATGAGGGCTAAAAAACTGAAACTTAAGACAGAATAGAGGTACTACTAGTGGAGGGGAAGGTTTGACCCAGGAAATGGAGTAATTCTTGTTCTGTATAGCGTTGCACACCCCAAGGGTGCAGGTTTGTAGTGTATTTGTCTTCTACTAATGGGTGAAGACTTTCTTGTTTCATTTGGCACATGCCCCATAACAGTTATTGACCTTCCTCTCTTGTTTTGGTGTTATGTGTTTGCATATTTTTGCTTAATTTTGCTTTATTTTAGCATAAATTATTTTTGTAGTGTATTTTTAACTATGATGTACTCAACCCTGAACCATCTGGGAGGATAGCATATAAATTAAGTAATAATACACCCACATACATATCCCCTTTTCAGAGCTCCTTCTGATCAATAGATTTTGAGCAGTGACTAGAAGAGTACTCTTTTCTGAAGGAAAATATGAGAGAAAGGAATTTAGCAACAAATAAGGTCATATTGTCAGTTATCAACTGTTCCCTGCAATCAGGGGAGTTTCCGGAGCTGATTAAGGGGCCAGTGGTTTGTCCTCCTGAAAAAACCATCGCTGGACCCGGCCAGCTACCGCCCAGTTTCACATTTGGCATTTCTGGGCAAGGTAGTTGAAAGGGCCGCGGTGGACCAACTCCTGGCAATCCTGAAGGAAATTTCGGCACTTGATCCATACCAGCCTGGCTTCCGTTCTGGCCACAGGGTGGAGGCAGTGCTGGTCGTCCTGATGGGTGACCTCAGTTGCCAGCTGGATCGGAGCTGCTCAGCTGTGTTAGTTCTGTTAGATCTGTCAGCCGTGTTTGACGTGGTTGACCATGAACTACTAGCTAGCCGCCTCATTGGGACGGGGATACAGGGCACAGCCTTGTGCTGGATACGCTCCTTTCTCCTAAACTGGACCCAGAGGGTGGCGGTGGGGGAGGAGCTATTGAGACCTGTTCAGCTTCTATGTGGGGTCCCACAGGGCTCGGTTCTCTCCCCAACCTTGTTTAACATCTTTATGCGCCCTCTGACCCAACTGGTGCGGAGCTGCGGCTTGGGTTGTCATCAGTATGCGGATGACACCCAGCTGTATCTCCTGATGGAGGGCGGCCCGGACTCTCCTCTGGAGCCATTCGCCAGATGTTTGGAAGACGTGGCTGGATGGCTTGAGCAGAGTCACCTGAAACTGAACCCCTCCAAGATGGAGGTCCTGTGGTTGGGTGGTAGGGGGGCAGGACTAGAATGACTTTACACACCTTGGCAGGGACGCAACTGGCCATTGCGTTCCAGGCCAGTAATTTGGGAGTGACCTTTGATGCCTCATTTACATTGGAGGCTCAGGTCAAGAATGTAGCCAGCCAGGCATTTTTTCATCTTCTCCAGGCTTGGCTACTAGCACCCTACCTGTCCTCTGAACATCTGGCCAAAGTGATCCATGTGACAGTCACCTCCAGAATAGATTTCTGTAACTCGCTCTTTGCGGGCCTTCCCTTAGGCTTGTTCCAGAAGTTACAACTGGTGCAAAATGCAGCTGCTAGGGTCCTCACTGGGACATCTTGGAGGGCCCATATCCAGCCTGTGCTGAGGCAGCTGCACTGGTTACTGGTTGCTGCCTGGATCTGGTTTAAGGTGCTGGTTCTTACCTTTGAGGCCTCTGTCGTCTGGGACCCACATACTTGAGGGACCGCCTTTCGCCCTATGCCCCCCGCAGGGCTCTACGCCCTGCGGGCACAAATTTGTTGGTCATTCCTGGCCCCTGGGAAGCGTACCTGGCCTTGACCAGGGTCAGGGCATTTTCAGTCCTGGCCCCAACCTGGTGGAATGAGCTCCCAGAAGAGCTACAGACCCTGTGGGAGCTTTCTGCATTCCGCAGGCCCTGCAAGACGGAGCTCTTCTGCCAGGTTTATGGTTGAGGCCGGCACGCGATCTGGACCCCCCCTGCCATCGAGCCCTACTGGGCTACCAGGGCCGGATTAAAGAAGAAAAATCATCACCTCTGAGGTTTATGAGTGGTTAGAATTGGGTTGCTTTGCTGGAGGTTGATTGGTTGGTTTTCAACTGTTTTAAATTGTTTTATGGGTTTTACGGGGGGGTTATGCTTATTATTAGCCACCATGAGCCTTCATGGGAGTGGCGGGATAAAAATATAATTAATAATAATATATCAGGGAATACACACACACGTTAAATATATATACACATATTAAATATATGTATGTTATCTTAGGGACGCTATTTGGATGGAAAGACAAAGAAATGATATAAATAATTACAAATTGTACTTGCATAATCCCATGATTTCAATGGGGCATACTCCAAAGGTGCTGCTTCTAATTGGATTGTGTTGTCAGGGATAATGAGAGGATCAGTAATTAAGAGACATGCTCAGCAAGTCCTTTGATAATAGTTTGGTTTTTCCTTGCCTTTTTGCCAAATGTACAGGAAGCATATGGTGGGGATGGATTTATGAAGGAAATGATGGACATTTATAGATAAGAATGTATGTCGCATCTCATCAGGAATTTTTATTTATTTATCATATTTATCATACTTATATACCGCCCTCCCCAGAGGGCGAGGCTTATATATATAAATTAGGAACCTTTACTTGTTTGTGACAAGTAGAGGAATGTAAAAACCTTTCAGGTGAACTTCAGTTAAGAGCTATTAGATGTTTCGGTTGTGGAATGATAAGCAGCATTTTTATATATATAATAAATATAAATATAATGCAGGCTGATTTTCTAATTATTTATACTTCACCTCAATGTTTCTTTTATTATCTTGATTAATTATGTTAGTATAAATTCCTTTATAGTCTATTTCTGGTAAAGAGAGGGATATGGTAGTAAAATTTAGAAGCCTGCAGCCGGGTGGATTAAAATGTTGCTAAGGAAACAGACTTGGAAATGAGGTGGCAGCAGAGTGTCCACAGAACATCATGCTGATTGGAACTGATATTTTAAGCCAATGCAGACAGATCAAAGTGTGAAATATTAACTTTCTCATGTTTTTAAATACCTTGTTAATTAAATTGCTCATTAATATATATTCTATAGGTCTTTACTCTTTGCGGCTTTACTGCTGAACTACTACTAAAGTTAGCAATATTGAATAAGACAGAAGAATCTGAAAGAAAGATTACAATGGGGAGGGGAGATCTGAGTATCTTTTCTATAGTTTATTTAATTTTGTCATAAAGTGAGCATATTTACAAGGAATAGGTCTTGTTATGTAGTGGCATTCGCTTCCATGAGAATTGCATTTTTATATAAACCTGGTGTTTGTTATGGCGAAGCACCTGCCCATTGGGCCCTCCGATTGTCGTGCAGCTCGCAATTGGTCCCTTGCTGCCAACTGACTAATTGGGACGCACGAAGCGCCTCCCAACCCGCCCCCCTTCCAGCTTGCCCACAGCCACCCGGCAGCCGCCATTACCTGCCTCGCCTGCGAGAGGGCAGATCGCCGCCTCGCCGTGCCACCAGGACGGGGCGGCGGCGGCGGCCCTAGCGCTCGTGCCGTCTCCAGCCGTGGCCGCCTCCTCAACACTTCGCCCCTTGGCCCGCACAGTCGGGAGTGGCCCACGACGCCAACCGGCGATGGAGGACATGGCGGTGGAGGCGGCTCACAGACCCGCTCAGCCGCCGCGCCACATTGACCAGCGGCCCGCCCGCTGGAGGAGGCTCAGGGACCTTTTGTGGGGCCGCAGCCCGCGCCGCCCCTGACTGCGACGCTGGCCCGGCATGCTGCGAAACATCTGCCCCGGCGACAGCGGCCTCACCTCCAGCTCCACCGCCTCCACTCAGGCCCAGGTAGGCTGCGCCGCGGGTGGGGGCCAGGACGAGCCGGATCCGGCTCACACACTGCCCCACGACCGCCCTCAGGTCCAGCCCCTGGCCAAGCACGCCTGGAGAGCCGGCCCCTGATACTCCTGAGCCCCGCTAGCACCCGCTGTCTTTAGAGTACAGCGGGCATATTTCCTAGTTATTCTGTAATGCCAAAAATGCTGCTGCTGATTATCAGTTTTGTATTAATCCATGTCTTGAAAAATTGATTAATGCTTTAAATGTACTTGAGCATTCTTCATAAATATTTGGCCACTCAACTGGCCAGCCTTTTGCTGTTCTTCCTTTGAGACAGAACATTGGTCAAAAAATTAGTGCAGTCTTTCTCAATTTTTTTTATCATTGAGAACCCCCTGAAACATTCTGGGAGAAATCCCAGAAGTGGTGTGATCATGCAGAATATGGTTGGGAAGCACAGCCATGTCCACACCCACCCAGGGACCCTCCCTTCCCACTCCCTTCAGGCCCATCATTGGCCATTTTGGAAGGAGAGGCAGGCTGACATGATCATATGTGGTCATATCACCCAATAAATAGTTAACAAATTTAAATATATATATTATATATATTTACTCCTACCCATTTGGAAAACCCTTCCAGGGCAGTCAAGAAAGCCCAGGATCTCATTAAGCCCTAGTTAAGAAAGCCTGAATTAGTGTCACGCGAAATGTATCAAAAATCCTTGTGTTAATTCAAAATGAAAATAATTTGGGGTGTTCTTATTTTTCCTTTTCTAATTGCATATATTGATAATAAATAAGCTATGTATTTTGCTTTCTCTCCTGCAAAGCTGCAGTATGTGGGCTGAACTAGAGTTTTGAGATTAGGCTCAGTACAAGCATAAGGCCTGCAGATAAAGCCCACTTGAATCTGAGAGGTCTGCTCCGGAGCATATGGGCTATAGATTCTTGCCAGATCTTGTACAAGGCCAAATGTGTATTACTGCTTACTGCTCATGCATTCCTCTTCAGAACTAAGTTGCACTCAGTGCAATCAGACTTTCTTCCGAGAAAGTTAGAAGAATGTCATCCTCATTTAGATAACTTGCTAATGCAAATTATCATGCTTGTGCAGCCACAGTACCTGGCTATAGTGAGATTGATCCATTGTGAGCAATGTTACTTAGAAAAAAATCAACACAACTGCATTGTAGCTTGAGCAGTATTTTATTACCAGTTTTCCATCCCACTGCAGTCCAAATACAGTGGTCACTATCAGTAAGAAGGTGGGGCGGGGGACGGGAGACAGGCCGCTGGAGGTGGCGAGAGGACTGGTGGCACCTCAGAGAAGTCTGAGGCGCAAAGGTGGCGGTGCGGGCTTGTGTCAGCCGGGCAGCGGCATACCTGTTCCAGAGAGTGGAGTTGGTGGCATGGACTCCCAGGTGTGGGCTGGAGTGGTGGTGGGCGGATTCGTGGGAGGTGCACTTCTTGACTAGGCGGGTGCAGGGCTGCCTCTGTATTTTCAGCGGGCTCCGCGCACAACGTGCCTACTGCGACAGGATCGCCACCTCTGGCTCTCTGTCCTCCGTGGGCTTCCTTGTGGACGCATTTGGGTGGCCGGTGGGCTCATTGCCGCCAGTGCCCCCGCTCGTCAGTGGGTGGCGGGGATGGAGTGTCAACGGCAATACGGATGCATGTAAAGCAGCGCTTGGGCAGGCAGCACTTGGGCAGGCAGCTCATCCTTGGCTCCACAAGTGGCAGGCGTGCTTCACCGCAGCAGGCTGGCGGGTGGAGCGTTGGAGCATTGGTGAGGCCCTGGCCATGGCAGGCAGGCCGGTGTGTATTTAGGGTGGCGTGACAGAGAGCGGCCAGCGACAGAGGGTGTGAGACGTATGGACCAGGCCCTATTCCAACTCAGACACCCCGGACTCGTTCCACCCTCCGGCCAGTTTCCAAAATATTAAGAGGAACCATGGATAAGATATTCACAATAACATTATTTTATTTCTATCCAGTTTTTTTAGTGACCACTGGCTGGATCATATGTTTCGGAAAATGTTATTTGTCCTTTTTTTCTTCCTGATTTCTTACTCTGTCTTTTCTCTCAGGTTTACTGAATATGGGCAGATTTGGCTCTGTGGTAGCTCACATTGTTTTAATATGGCACACAGACAAGTTAACAACAGTAACATGACAGTAGTTTGACATGACAGTACTATGAGAGAAGGAAGAAGAAAACAAAATTAAAGGTTACTGAAGAGGAATTGGTTGAGAAGTATGGAAGCTCTGGAAGGTTACATATGGAGTAGATTGTCAGAGCTGAATACTTCATGCTGTACTTGCAGTCAGGAATTTGGGGGTGATCTTTGATTACTCCCTATCTATGGAGGCTCAGATCACGAAAGTAGCCCAAGTGGCATATTTCCATCTACGCCATCTACTAGTGCCCTACCTGGCCACAGTGATCCATATAACAGTCACTTCCAGGCTAGACTTCTGTAACTCACTCTACACAGGCCTTCCCTTGCCTTGTTCTGGTACTTACATTTAAGGCCATCCGCGACCTGGGGCCCACTTATCTGAGGGACCGCTTGTCTTCTTATGCCTCTTGCAGGGCTCTTCGCTCGGCAGGTAGGTTGTCCCTGGCCCCGGGGAGGTGTGCCTGGCCTCGACCAGGGCCAGGGCCTTTTTGGTCCTGGCTCCAACATGGTGGAATGAGTTCCCAGAAGAGCTAAGAGCCCTGATGGAGATTCCTATGTTCTGCAGGGCCTGTAAGATGGAGCTCTTCTGCCAGGCATTTGTTTGAGGCTCGGCTAGGAAGAACTGCACCCTCTCTGCGCGGGTCTGTAAGACCCGCTGAAACATACTTTGTGGCTGCACTCTGGAGGATTGACAACTGTTAGTTATGGAGGTCAGGAGAGGGATTGGTCGACTCCAGTGCAATCTGAAGAGAAACCAGAGTATTGACTCCAGTGGATTCTCCTACTGTTGTGTTTTTACTGCCATCTTGGGGTTTTATTTGGATACTTTATGGTTTTATAGGGTTTTTTTAGATTTATGTAAACCACCATGAGCTGGTGCTCCAGGAGAGGCAGTCTAAAAATTTGAAAATAAATAAATCCTGCCTATTACAGATATTTATCAGTGAAGATTTGGAAATCTAATTGTTAAGGCATTTTTCTTGGTTTTAGATTTCATGTAGCCATGTTCCACATACCAGTTCCTGAAACAAAATCCATGTTGTGACAAATAAATGCTATTATACTGCTTTTGTTTTTTGTTTCTGGTATAAGAGAACAAGCAATTTATTGTACTGATAAGAGAGAGGTAATTGTCAGCCAGTCTGTAATATATTCATTTTAGTAGCGGTCAGTCTGCCTACCTAGAATATTTTTAGTATTTTAGTGCTTTTATTTCATTTAATGTCAAACAAAGGAGAGTTACCCTGAAACATCTGTCTGTACCTATAAGTCTCTGAGGAGAAAAACAGTCAAGTAGTGGTTAGGGCAGTGGTAGGGGTTGTTGCCGGGTATGGATGGGGGTGGAGAAGGTGAGGGGATCTTGCTGCTGGTGTCTTATTATAATTTACTAGCTTCAAAGCCCATTCATAAGAACGGGCTTTGAAAGGGTCCTCCCTGTCAGCGTCCCGGCTACTTTCCAGGGCGACAGGGGGAGGAGGAGAGGGAGCACTTCCCGGGGGCCTGGCAAGCACACCTTTACCAAGCTCTGGGTGTGTTTTCCAGGCCTTTGGGAAGTGCCCTCTCTGCCCCCTCCTCCCTGCGGCCTCTCACCTGGGGCCCTGCAAGTGGAGCGGCGGAGGCACAGACGTGCCTGGCTCTAACAGTCAGGCACGTCTGTGAGGCAAGGGGTGAGGGCTTGGTGAGGGAGGGCGGGAGCTGTAGGGGCAGAGCCAATCAGGGTGCAGCTGGCTGCACCCTGATTGGCCCTGGAGAGGCTGGACCGTTCGTCCCCCAAGGCTGTTTCACAATTATTAAGAGGCACCAAATGGATAAGATTGTATTCTGCTGGTTTTTATACTGAGTGCAAACTACCACGAGCCAGCCAGTCCGGGAACGGTGGTTAACAAAAAACTAATATAAATGAGTCGTGATTATGTTCTTGAAGAATAAAGGTATTTCCCCTCCTCCATTAAATTCTTGTGGTCTGTTGTTATTTTAAATTGTACATCTATTGGTATGCATGTGTGCTCCTGTCTGTAAGTAATTTACTGAGATCAGTGGGAATTGGGTGGAAGCACTAAGATGGTTTCATGTTTCCTTAATACTGGAATCAAAATAAGAGCCTTCTTGACCATTCAATTATCCTAAATTTAATAGTGAACAAATTAATGGCAATGGAAGAACTGGTGTGGAATACATTTGTATTACAATCTTTTAATATCAGTTTTAAAGATGCTAAAAAGCAGCAGATTCGTCATTTTGTTTTTGGTGAACACTCTTCTTTGGCTGAGGCAGACCATGTAAAAGATATGGAAATGTAAGCTGAAGCCAGGGATGATGAGAATATGTGATTGACAGTTGGATTTACCTTATATCAGAACCTGTTTTATATATATGCTAAGTAGTTCACTTGATTATCTCGTTAATCAGCTTGCATTTGGAGTAGTTTTGCCTATGCACAGTGGCTGCATTCAGGATATTGGCAGGCCAGTGAGCTGCTGTATTCTCACCCTTCACAGGCTTACTTGCAGGTTGTGCACCATTTAAAATCAGCTGTCTCTGTTGATTTGTGGCTCTACAGTTGGCTGCATTTATCATGCTGGAGCGTAATCAGAACTGACTGGTTTGAAATTCAGTTTGGCATTGCTAGAACACATACATCTGTTTGATACAAGCAGCCACATTCTGCTTTGTGAAAATGGGCAAGGAGGCAAGGCAGGAACCCTGAAGGAGTGTACCATGCAGTTTCCCTAATGCTTGTAGAATTGAGGCAATCAAGGAGCTTTTTTAAAAAATCTGTTATGTTGGGCGAATATCTGAGTGACAGGGAAAGGAAGAATCATGAAACTGGATGTACCTGTTGAAAATTACATTAGCCATACATATGTGCAAAGCATTTATGACTCAGGGCCAGTGAATATTGTATGCTAGAAAAATTGCGCAAGGCCATGCAGCTCCTCTGTTTCCCCACTGCCTCCGTCTGGAATGATTTTCTTTGTAAATTGATTTTTTTTCTGAATACATAACAAAAATGCACGATGAGCAATGGGAAGAGCAGTTTGTTCCAAGTTAAAACATCAAAAGCAAAGAAGAACCTCCAACTTAAAAAAAAATAAATCAAATGATGATCTGGAGACTGAACAACCTTGGTTGAAAGAAGTTTGAATTATTCACTTCCCTTAGTGAAATCAGCCATGACACTGATTACAGACTTCTACCACCAAGCGCTAAGAACACTGGTGCGCTTTCACCTCTGTTTCATCTTTACAAGGGCTAATATTTTACTGAAGGTTCACATTCTGTACTTTGCCCAAAGGGATCCTGTTTTTTAAGGTCATGTTTGTATACCACAGCTTTCATTGCAGTAGCACAGGAAATCTTGAGCCAATATTCTTCCATCTGGTTACATGGACAAGATTTGCTTTTTAATCCTATGGTTTGTCCTACTCCTACTATGCAGTTTGTCCTACTATGCAATACAGGAAGAGTGCTTGCACTCGAAAGCTCACGACTTGAATAAATCTTTGTTGGTTTTAAAGGTGCCACTGGACTCTGATTTTGTTTTGTTATGCAATACAATTTGCCAGATGATGAACACAATAATAGGATGTGTATCTGGTGGGAGAAAACAGTCTTTGCTGCCCACTCTGTGCAAAATGAACAAATAAATACTGGAAACAATCCACTGGTAGAAAAAGCCTCAAGTTATCAAACAATCTACTAAAACATTTTCCTTTGAAAACTTAAAACCCATGATTTTAACACATATTTCTAGGTCCCCCCCCCCCAATCTGTAGTCTTATTCCTGTTGTCAGTTGAACAATCTGAGTTGAATCTACAGTTTAAAATGAAGCTGCACTAGGGTGTCTGATCTCATCAAATCTCAGAGACTAAGAATGATGAGCCCTGATGGAAGACTATCAAGGAAGTATGTTACACAGAGGCAGGCAATGGGAAACTACTTCTGTTCATCTCACTTCAAAAACCCTGTGGGGTCACCATAACGCAGAGGTTATTTTGCAATATATGTCAGTAATGCAGTTCTCCTTCTGAAATGGAAGACATCTTGGATGGGTTTTCCCACCAATTACTCACAGAGGGAGGAACAACGTTCTTTACACTTCCTATGTCCTTACATGAGATGACCACCCCCAGCTCACTTTTCTTCTTGTCTCAAATGGAAAAGCAATTCAATTAGGCTACTCTGTTCTGGTTTCATTTTCCTCTATGATAATTTTTCCTTACCTTTGCCTCTTGCCTTTTACTTTTCCCTATCCTATCCTTAACTTTCCTTCCTGTACTTTCTGGAGCGGTCCAAAAGAAGGGAATGAGAGAGTAACAACCGTGACTGCTATTGCAACAGCCATCTTATATTTGATTGTCTTGGGTATGCTTTCCAGCAGCCTCCCCACCCCCTCAACACATCAGAACAAGCCTAGGAAGATGGTTTCCTTCTTGACAGAAATATAGAGCCTTCTATGAGGGCAAAGAGTACAAAAGCTTCAGTTCTGGCCAGCACATTCTCTGAAAGACTGCACTGCCTATGATGGTGGACCATAAAAGGGCCCAATTAAGGTATACAGTGCAGAAGAGAGAAAAACACTCCTCTGGCATGGGCTCAGCCTACTTTGATCGAACCCTTTCATTGGCCATTTTGGATGCTACACAGCAACATAGCCTGAGGCCTGTGGGAGCCAAATGGGCTTTGGAAGGCAGACGGACACCAGCTACCCTGAAGCCTTTACTGGTGCTGTATGAATTCCCAGTTCTTTAACCTGATAACCTGCTTGCTGACAGTCATGGCAGTATAGAATGAACCAAGCCAATAAAATCTTATCATAGAAGCCTTAAATAAGTAAAAATAAGAATTTGGAAGCTAAGTAGGGTGGCCCTTTTTAACACTTGTATGGGAGACTACCAGAGAAGTCCAAGGCACCATACAGAGGTAGTTACTAGTAAAGCAACACTGAGAGTGATGGTCTGGTTCAGTAAAAGTGCTTATTGTTTAGCCTGGGGGATCACCAAAAACCCAGGCCTCGACAGTCTTAGAATTAAAATAGTTTCAAATACCTGATTACTATCCTGCCAATGAGCAAGAGGTGCCTGCTTGATCCAGGTGAATTCTTGAGTTAACGCCCCATAATTAGTAGCTACTTCTTGTAGTGCTAGGTTGCTAGGAGAGAGCGCTATCTCTGCCATGGCCATGGGTAGTTGTGATCAATCTGGAAGCATCCAATTGAGTCCCCTAGTCTTAATTAGTCTATTTGTTAAGGCTGTCAGCCAATGGATATCTTCTAATCTGATGTCACCATAATAATAACAAGAAGAAGAATATTTATTTGGATACAGGTGATTTTTCTGGGAAACACACACTTGTTTTTCTTCTCTGCATGACAGACCAAATAATGCCTGTCCTTATATGCGCAGAATATTTTCTTTTGATTCTGGATCTCTGGAAGTTACTGTTGCCTCAAATATATCCATCCATAGAGTGGATATCTATGCCCAGTGGGCAGTGGGAAGTCAGGGGCACCGGCGGGAAAGCAAGTGGAGCAGGGGCTCAGGCGACGATGTCCCTCGGCAAAAGACTACCCCCCCAGGTCTCAGTATAATTGTCAAGCGTTGACCACTCCCTGGCGATAAAAAGGTTGGGGACTACTGTTTTATAACATACTTTGTCAATAGTTATTTCCACACTAGGGGCCAAGCCCATTGCATTCTGGAATACGGTGGGCACTAGATTGGGGTGGGGTGGGGTGGAAGAATTCTGTGGACGGCCTCCCCCTCCAGGACCTGGAAAAGTTGCAGGCAGTTGTTATGGAACTCACCAGCAGTGGCAGCTCTCACACAACAGGGATCTTTAGCCTCCAAGCCTTAGAGGGAGTGATCAGGGGTAGGGGATGGAAGGCAATTGGCTGGCTGCTGGACAGACCAGTTGCAGGAGGAGGCACTAAGGGGCAGGACAGCTGCCCTGAGTGGGTGTTAAGCACTGAGTGGCAGTTAAGCCATGAGACATGCTCTTCCTCCAAGGCCTTACCAGAAATATTAAGAGGAACAGATTGTTTCTAGGTTCCAACTACCTCCTTGTTATGACACATGCCTGCTTATGTTTGTGACTGTTGATAATTTGACTGTTTCATCAACTTTCTGTTCTAAACTTTTAAAAACTTCTGAGTGAAATAACGGAGGATGAGGACCTTATCTCCATTGGCAACTACTTCTGCCAGAAGGGAGACAAACTTGGGGTCTCCTTCACTGTATTGGTGCATTGTCTTTTCTCCAAGGGTTTAGAATAGATTCAGTTTTGTATTCTGAGATCACTTCCTTTCGCCGTAATTCCTTGGATATTTTCTTTCACCATTCCTTGTTCTAATCTTAGGTGTTATGAAGAGATAATCTGGTGCGTTCTGGATGCTCAGAGAGAGGTTCAGCTCATTCCAACATCAATCTCTCATTTTAAATCTATTAGGAGATTAACATCCTTCTGTCCTATTCATGGCATCATAAGAAAAAGGCATGTCACTCCTAGAATGTGTATAGGTTCCTGAAAATATTAATCTAGGACAAAGACCATTAGGAGAAGTGATCATCTCGTCATTCGATGTTCCTGTCCACTATGGGTTCCAAAATGTTCAAGCATTGAATAGTAGGCATTTAAAAGCCTGTATCATTGGATACTATAAGACCCACCAACAAGTAGAAACTGCTGCCCATTCTACAGGATAGGCTATGACTAATGCAGCCTTTGCAAACAATATCCCTGTAAAGGACGTATACAGTGCTGTTGCTTGATTGTCTGTTTTCAGCCTTATGTGGCATTATAAACTCAATGTGCTTTGTTCTGCTGATGCAGCCTTTGGCAGGAATGTAATACCAGAATGTTATGGATCAGGAGGACGTCCCACCCAGGATTTGACATCTGCTCTGGGAGTTCCCATCCAAGATAGCCCTCCACCTTATAAGGAGAATGACCATTGATTACTCACCAGGAAGGGTCCTCCTCTTCTAAGGTATAGAGGACACCTTGCCCCTCTCATTACACTGTAATTTGATTCTGAATGTGCTATCAACATAATTCTAAGTATAATATCAGTATGAGCCTCAGATTAATATAGAAAGAGATACACAATCTGGCTTCTGCTTTCTGTTGGTATATCTTTCTTGTCGAGTTGCATGCTGTCTTTTCTATAAAATTATGCTATATTTAGATTGTTAGACATTGTCCCCAGCTCTTGGAGTCCCAAAACTGAGCTGGGGATTGTCCCACGCAAGTTGGCAGGAAGCGGAAAGAAGTTTGTTCCTGTCTCACTGCGTGATTGGTGGAACTATTCAAGATGTCCTGTCTACCTCAGAAGAGAAGGATGCTTCTCAGGGAGTAATTAGTGGACATTCTCTTTTGTTATTTTGACTGACTTACTGCCCATATATATAGTACAGGGAGCTGAAGTGTGTGAATGTCAGGCTCTCCCTCGTTTTCTGTTACCTGCCGTTCTTTACCTTGAATTATTTGTTCCTGAAATGCTTCCTTTCACATTGCTCCCTTGTGAGCTAATGCTGTTAGTCTCTCTGCATTATTTCTCATAGCCTTTGTTGGTCTCCTTCTTAGGCATTTTGAGGCTCAATTATTCCTTGTTAACAGCTGAAAGAGCTGGTACAAATTCATTTACTTTGCAGGGCATAGATTGCATAATAGCATTTTGGGGGGGGGGGATAAAGAATAATTTTGATTGAAATGTATCTAAAACTGGTTGCTTTGTTCCCATATGTTCTGAACTGTTTCCTTTCTGTTGGCCTACTGTTTGTACCCCAGTTAATTATTAACATTAGTGCCTACTGAAATAGTCCTAATATCAAATTAAAATGAAGTGGAAGAAAAAAGGGTGTGCGTGTTAAACAGGTTAATCGGAGCTGCCAGTCACTTTAACTGGAAATGGGTTTCACTAAAGCCTGCTGTACTTCTCATCCTTTCATCCATAAAATACCATGTTTCTATTAAATAAAAAGCATTCTTTAGTTAGTCAAATTGATTGTATCTAGTGTCAGTGGCTTGTAACAAAATTGCATTAGATCAAGTTTGTGTGTTCAAGATCACATCCGTGTGTTCAGTCAATCTAGAACCTTTCATAATCATCATTGTGGATTGTGGTTTTCACTTCACACACAAGTGTACATTGGAAGGGTGGGAAAAGGTACTCTGACTGTGACTAATGAAAAGGTGTTGAAGGTAGTAAATCTGTTATTTCTATGCTCCCTGTAGGGCTATCACTGCTATTAACATTTCATTTCAATTCAAGTACACTTGAGAGTACAGGAAGCTGCCTGAGTAATGTGCACACAGATTCAAGTTTCTATATTGGTAGCCCTTTGTGAATGTTTAAGAAGTCATGAGGCGAGGCATGTGTTTTCCTAATTTGCCGACAATTACAAATAGGAAATCTCCAAAGAAACAACACAAAACATATGTAATTAAAGTGCAAATAAGTTTTTGGGTTCTGAAAAGTGTCTCTTTAAGATGTATAAATTAATATGAGGGAGACTTAAATTTAAGATTTGCTTTGACTGGTCAGAACCCCCCCCCCCCCCAGCAACAATATCTTGGGCAAGTATAGACCAATGATAAAAAAATATTAATCTTTGGAATAATATGTTTAATCCCACCCCAGCATTTACTTCTCTTTTGCCAGAAAGACCTTGCAAAATATGACTACTGCACCATGTGATATATTGTTGTGTATGTGTGTGCACACACATGTCCAATAACACCCAACAATGTCCAGCAGGAATGTTCTGGCATTTGGCTAAGGAGGTGAAATTCTGGCAACCCTGGATCTGTGACTTTTGGACTATTTGTGTGTGGTGAGGTATACTTTCTGCTGTCCCATAACATTTGTGTCCCTCTTATTGTTTGGAGTTGCTTACAGTTTACAGGATATGACCAGTGACGAAAGCTGAGCAATGCTGCTGAAATGAGGGGAGGGCAGAAGTCATTCTGGAGAAAACTGCAGGGTGATATGGATGGTCTCACTCCTAAATGTGAAATCTCAACAACTGGAAAGTGGGGCACAGGGTCTTCAGAACATGAGATGATAAGGGTGACTGCCAGTTACACAAGGGTTTGTCTGCTTGTATTTGACTCAGTACAAAATGAACTTCTCTTCTGATTATTCCTAGGCAACATGCTGAATTGTACTCCTCTCGGTGCCTATGTGATATTAATACCATTACAAGATTCCTCTTGGTTCTTTGACCTGCCTGACCTCAGTAAGGAATGAGGGTGTTCTTTTATTTGGGACTGTTCTAAGCTTCACTCAGTGTACAGTCCCTTCTCCCTCCCCAACTTAGTAGGAATATCCCGTACCAATATCAACAATGCCTGTGGTAATGCGCTCAATTTAATTTTTTAATTTCTGCTTTTTTTCCAGACCAGAGCATTGCCATGAAGGGTGAAGACAGCCTTTCCCCCTTACAGAGATGGAAAGTGAAGTTTGGTCCACAGCCATGAACTGTGACACTGCCCTTAAATACTAAAATGCCTTGAAGCCGGTTTATTCGTTTTGTGTTCACTCCTAGTGAAACAATGGTTTTTTCTGCCATGCTGAGGTCAGCTCATTCGGGGACGTTAAATGCGACTTTTATTGTCTACGAGAATGCCTACGTAAATATCACCACTCCTTTCTTTTTGGTCCGTAGTGGCACGACACAGCCACTGAAATACCTTCTGGGTGCCATGGTTACCACTGAGGTAACTACGTTGACAGCTAATGGTACAGCTGCCCCTGCAGTGCAACAACCAGACTTCAAGAGCTTGAGCCTGCCACTTCAGATCATTCTCTCTGCTGCCATGATATTTATATTGCTGCTTTCTTTCCTTGGTAACTGTGTTGTCTGCCTCATGGTCTATCAAAAGACTGCAATGCGATCTGCTATTAACATTCTCCTAGCAAGCCTCGCTTGTGCAGACATGCTGCTCGCTGTGCTAAACATGCCTTTTGCCCTGATAACCATCATCACCACTCAGTGGATTTTTGGGGACATTTTCTGCAGAGTCTCTGCCATGTTTTTCTGGCTATTTGTCATAGAAGGAGTAGCCATTCTGCTTATTATTAGCATTGACAGGTTCCTTATAATAGTTCAGAGGCAGGATAAACTGAATCCATACCGCGCAAAACTCCTCATTGCTGTCTCATGGGCTACAGCCTTTGTAGTGGCTTTCCCACTCTCTGTGGGAAACCCCAGCCTCCAGATACCTTCTAAGGCTCCGCAGTGCGTCTTTGGCTACACTACAAACCCCAGCTATCGTGCCTATGTGATATTAGTAGTACTGATTTCCTTTTTCATTCCATTTTTGGTGATGTTGTATTCTTTTATGGGCATTCTCAACACTTTACGGCACAACGCAGTTCGTATCCATAACCACCCGGATAGCATATGCCTCAGTCAAGCCAGCAAACTCGGCCTCATGAGCCTCCAGAGACCCTTTCAGATGAACATCGATATGAGCTTTAAAACTCGTGCCTTCACCACCATATTGATTTTGTTTGTTGTCTTCATAATCTGCTGGGCACCCTTCACCACCTACAGCCTTATTGCCACATTCAACAGCCACTTCTATCACAAGCACAACTTTTTTGAGATAAGCACTTGGCTCCTTTGGCTCTGCTACCTCAAGTCTGCCCTGAACCCACTGATTTACTACTGGAGGATTAAAAAATTTCATGATGCATGCTTGGATTTGATGCCCAAGTACTTAAAATTTTTGCCACAGCTACCTGGCCACACCAGAAGACGCATACGGCCAAGTGCCATCTATGTGTGTGGGGAGCACCGGTCTGTTGTGTAGAGCTTACATCCATTAGATGCTGTTATTTTCAGATGTATGCTTTTTTTGTTTTTATCTATGGCATCTCCGGCTGCCATGTTTATAACCTTGGTATGTATTCCAGTGTCATGTGCAATTTCAAGAAAGTGGTCACAGTTGCTACCTGAGTATGACTAAACAAAGTTGTTGGCCACAAGCCAAAGAAACTACATGTGCCTGGGGAAGAATACGTATGCAGCCAGAGCTTGCTTTCTTTTGAAGAGTGTGGTATAGCAGTTCCTGCTGCTGAAGAGGCAAGCTGCAGTTTAGGGTTTGTTTTTTTTTAAGCTAGCCTCCTCCTTTGTTGTATCTGCTGCAGTAAAATCCTGAAATAAACAACTAATGTAATGGAAGTATCATTTGCCCCAATTCAATCTTACTGCCACAAGACCAACACCCCTGGTTTCCCTCTTTTGCCATTCTTGAGGGTTTCCTGTCCTGCTAGGAGCATCATTTCAGCGAGATCAGCAATTTGCATCAAGGAGGAGGAGGCAAGGAAGGTCTCTGCTATTTATGGAAGAGCCTGCCCTTAACAGAACATTTAGTTTGGAGCCAACCCTCTATCATTCTCCCCTGTGTGTGCACGTGAAGATTTCTGTAGATTGTGGCCACTACCTCCAGGGTTTTGTGCTGGGGCAGGAAAACCCCATTTTGAATATTTGTCAGGTTTAGTCTAAGACTGCAGATTGATTTAATTGGAAAAGTTTTTAATGCTGCTATTTTACAGTACATTTAGCTGAACATTTTTAAAAATAAACTTCATTGCTTTATGCCAATGTAGTAGAGCCAAAAACTGTTTAATTTTAACATTATTTTCAAAAGTTTTAGTCATGTTAAAATAGATTTGACTATATTTGTGCACTTTAAATTAAATACTGGGTGGGGTAAGGATTTAGAGGGTGAGTTTGTTTTCAACTTTTGTAGTGTTTTAGTGTTTAGACATGATAACAAATGTTATTTTCAGGAGAGCAGATTTATAATCTCTGTTGGGGCTATGGAGTTTACTTGAATTTCAGGTTTATCTTGTGCATGTCTCTGTACATGAGGGTTTATATATGGACATTCTGCACAATCCACAGTATGCTAAGAATGTGCAGGTCCTATGGAATTTGTAACAGATTAAGCTCATAGGTAAATGCTATGAATTTCCATTAGATTTAAGTGTTTTACACTTTGGTTTGTGTCTTGTTACTTTAAATGGGACATAAGCATGGCTTAAGTTTCTGTGAATTGTACCTATTCTATGACATAGGCCAATGAGAATTGATGCTATATTTATTTTAAGTATACAAACCAGGATCCAAAGATCTATTTAAGGTGCATCCAAGGCCTAGCCACACCCAGTAGAATTCCCCCCCATCCTAAAACTTCTTTTTGCCACAGTCTCTTTTTGAAACACTCTCCCACGTTCAAGAGAGGGTTTCTGTATGGCCAGGAAAGGGCAATTGTTTTAAATAGCTTAAATCTAGCTTGTGGAACTAATTGTGGTATTTTGGATCCAAGCAAAACTACAAAAGGAGGGGGGAAAGTATGATTAACTTCCATTTACAAAGCAGTCATGCTCCTACAAAGCACAAGTATAAACTTGGTGAGATTTATAACAAATTGATTAATGTGTAGATTTCTTCAATAAGAAATGTTTTTGGAAGAAGGTATTGGGCTGAGGAGTTTTGTATGGTAAGAGTAAACAGGATTTTCCACTTCTTTTCATGTTCCCAGGAGATTCATATGGTATTTCACTTCTGTCATGGGCCGGATTAACTTTTACCTTCTTTCTTCAAAGTCACTTTGGGGATGGGGGCTAGTGTGTGTGTGTGTGTGAGGGTATGTGCATGCATGACTCACCTGCTTTGTTTGGTTAGATCAGGGGTAGTCAAACTGCGGCCCTCCAGATGTCCATGGACTACAATTCCCAGGAGCCCCCTGCCAGCAGGGGGCTCCTGGGAATTGTAGTCCATGGACATCTGGAGGGCCGCAGTTTGACTACCCCTGGGTTAGATGATTGCCCTGAAAACGTCTGTTCCCGAGAGAATTCAGAAATGTGTATCTGCCATCTGATAATTGAATTTTAGCAATGCAAGAAAAACAAACCATGATTAAGGCTTGAAGCAAGTCTTTCAGTTCATAATAGGTCTAGATGGCAATTTTTAAAAATATTCTTTTGAGTTCTTCAGTAGCACTGTAGTAACATAAAGAACTCTTGTGTGGTCAGAGGAGGAGCAGGATATCTTGTGGGGTTTTTGTTTGTTTTAAACCTTAATAAATAAGATCATCATCACAGAACTCCATGGCATGGGAGAAAATATAGTTTGTTATTCAAAGCTGCCCTTTCTGGCAATAGGTGAACACTGTTAACTGATATCAGTTTCAGAGTGAGTAACCTGCCATTGCTGCCAGCAACAATACCACAGTTCTGTCTTCCAGAGGAATGCAGCATGGATGCAATAAAGTATAATATTCTGAATAGGAAAACAAAAATATACATAGTCAAATGCTGTTGGCCTGGGGTTTTCAGCCCAATCACTGGCCATATCCTCAGTTGGGAGAAAAATTGAAAATCATTTTGATAAGGTATTTGACCAAATAATGATTGACTGTACCATATGCCACAGATTTTAGATACTGTGACCAAATTGAACCAAGGAACTTGAAGGCCAGGGTCCTTGGCATCATTTCTAGGATTGGTAACTCTCTTTTAAAACTTCCTGCATTATTTTTTTCCTGAAAGCAGCTCCCTCAGAACGTCTTAGGAGAGCTGAGTAGTCCATGTTCAGTGAGCACCTTCGTGCCCAGGGTTGTCCTCCCTTCTAGTTAGGGGCTTGGAAGAAATGAAAGATTGTCTGGTGAAGGAGTGGATGGGGAAGGGGGATAGACAGAACTTCTAGTAGTGGAATGTTTGGTGTATTTTTCATAGTTAATTATTCCCTGATTTTTGTTGTCCTTATGCTGCAGTTTTTCTACATTGTGCTGATTTTGGAAGAGGCAAACGAAAGAGACCCTTTCAGTACAGCCCTAAGCAAATGTACCCCCTTCTAAATCCATAGGCCTAAGTCTGTTTAGGATTGCACTGCTTGTGCATCATCAAAGCAATTAACTGAAGGCTGTGAGCTACAGAAAAGTGAGCATGTTTACTTTTTATATTTTAGACAATTTTAACCAATGTATAGAACATTGGTTTTTTTGGACAGTGCCTTGTTGCTTTGGGATGAACGTCTATATCCTATTAGACTGGGGAGTTCTTCACTTGGTTGTGGCCTGCTTGTCGGCGTACGTGTGTTCCTCAATAAAGTTTACGACCCTCTTTACAGGAATACATTTTATGTTCTTCTGAGAGTAATGGTCACATTGAGATTTAGAAACAAGGTAAATCTATCTATGAAAACTGGGTATGGACTAGATGAGTTTATTTCTTTTTTATATATATTTTGCTTGCAATTGTATGATGTGTTTCCTCTGGACTATTGGGAGACAAACAAAAAGGCTCGCTGTATGGAAGATCAAATTGAATGTGTTTTTTTATATTTGTGGTTATTGAAACAGGTTAGGCAACACTGTCAAATTTGTTGTACAAATATGTTGCTGGAAGCAGTTTTCACTGGGAATTCTTGAGAGACATTGTACATGCCTTGAGGGGTTTTACTATTTTAGGTACATTTTTATTTGTTTATAGTGATTTTTTCCCCCAGCCTAACACCCCCCCCCCCCCAGGTTTATGCTTAAGGAACAGACAGAATTTGGTACTCTTTCTGTTACTGATACCACTAGCAGTTCATGCTCTGCTGCCCACCCGTAAAATGTATATGTTTATTATATAAATACAAAATACCAGTATGCATTTGTTGCAGGTGAAATGATCATAAACTTCTTCAATGTGTTTTAGAACTGATATATGACATGGTTTTCTTTTTTGACATAAAAGCACTACATAGTGACATCTCAATCGTATAGTTTTAACCAAGGGAAATTGCGTGTGATGTACATATAAGTTCCATGGGGGGGTTACTGAGGAAACAGTGGGGGAGGGGAATATTTAGCAGTCCAGAAGGAGTCTGCTGCTGTTAACAAATTATGTCTATACTTGAAAAACTGACCTATTAAAATGTTTTCATAATGATTTCAGTTTTTGTGTATTGTGTACATAATCATAATCTTTAAATTAGCACTTAAATGATCTAGACATGTTTGATGGATTGGGTACATAAGAAGTTTACATATAACTTCAAGATTTTAAAAAGGACAAATGCCACTTTTTTCAGCAAACACTGGTTGTGGGATGTAATAAAAATATCCATTAGGTGTTCCCCAGATGTTGAGAATGGGATAAGTTGTTCACAGCATTATGGACATTTCATGCGCAGTAAAAATTATCTATCCTGTTGACAAGTGGAAGAGCCAATTTACAAACATGGACATCTAATTGACAAGCACCACTTCTTAGTAGTCTTGCATGTTACGCACCCAAACTTCATCAAGCTCTCTTGAGGAAAAAGACCTGGATGTCTATGACCTGTACATTGTGTGGCATCCATGGGCCACTCCTTGTTTACTGTATCCTCATAAAAATCCTGAGGTGTAGACTAGATGTAGATTAGACTAAATGGTGAATGATCTAACTGTTGAACTTAATGGAACCCCTCAGTCCCCATCAGACACCCTAATTACTGCATTAGATCTCAGGCACATATTTTGTGTCTGTATTTTTCCCCTTAGCAGGGTTTATAGCTCCACTTAAGTCAGGGAAGCAGTGTGGGGCCAAAGCATTAAATCCTTTCTTCTGTGGACCTGTGATCTGGACGTCCCCCTCCCCTTGAGTTACATTTTGCAGTTGACCTATAGAGGCGTGATCCATTTTAAACTGGTGATTTTGACAAATTTGCCCTTCTGTGTGCAAACCATATCATGTTATTCTTCAGAGTCCCATATCCTCCAGGAGAGATCAGGGTACAGGTGGAGTGTGAAGCAGGAAACATGAATTCCATGGATGGAAAGTTTAGTTTGGATCCAACTTCACATCTAGAAAGCCAGTTGTGGATCCCTAATGTCTCAGGTAGCTTGCCATCAGATGCCTGGTAGAAGTGGGAAAGATACTTCTAAAGAGCTGGGTGTTCATAGAAAACAGTGTCAGACAGCATGGTCATAGTGCTTTATATATTAGGAAAAAATCGCTGCATCTACTGGACTGTTCCATACTGAACCACCATTATGTTTAATGGATCTTTGGACTGTACTCACAGTAGAAAAACCTTTTCACCTAAAATAGTTGTGTTTCTATAGCGAAGTTTGAGGTAAACAGAACATATGCCAAAAACATTGGTACATGTTGTATGATTCATTTTCCCACAAGACACTGACCTTTATGATTCACTCAACTTTCTCTTTATAAGTGATACATTTTTCTCTTTAGTACTGAGGAAGGGGAGGGGAGTATGGAGATGAAAGAGAAGGCTGACATTATAGTGGTTGAGCTGGAAATAATTGGCTAAAGATAAGAAATTACACTGGGGGATAAGCCAGCTTGATTGGGAAAAGGATGAATGCTACCTTAGGGTACTTGTA
Source organism: Paroedura picta (assembly GCF_049243985.1). Lineage (NCBI taxonomy): Eukaryota > Metazoa > Chordata > Lepidosauria > Squamata > Gekkonidae > Paroedura > Paroedura picta. The sequence goes on from NC_135369.1 coordinate 131,149,390, forward strand.
CAAAATATAAGAAGTGAGTAAGGCATACAGTCTCCCAGTCACACTTTATAGTTTAAGTAATATATTAAGTAATGTACTAATCATATTTATCTGAATGTAAAAGTGGCTAATCTCTTACATAATTTTTCTGTCAGAGAAAGAAACTGTCTGATCCAGCAAGGTTCTGTCTGACCCAGCAGGGTTCTTCTTATGTTCTTAAAACCAATATAATTTCAATAAGTTGTCTTTCAAACCTTGCTACAGCAAAATTGAAGTCCAGTAGATTCTTAATTTATCACTCCATGTACTTCTATAGTTACTGGACTTTCCTCATAGATGTTACCAGTATGATGTAGTGGTTAAAATGTCAGAGTTTGAATGGTCTGGTCTGTCTTCTTCCCACAGTGTGTCTGTCTCTCTCTCACACACACACACAAACACCACTTTAGCTTGTGCTAGGCCAAGCACTGTGCTCAACTTTTTTTCTAGGTTCTTTGTCTGCATTATATACAGTCATTTCTGTTAAAGCACTGGCTATGCCAGGACCAATAGCATGGGCAGCTAGTTTCTGTCCCAGTACAAGGTAAATAGCTACAGAAATCTTTGCATTGTACTTCTGGCTTAGAAACTTATGTGGCTGCCTACATTCACATGATAAATGGAGATAGCCACATTCATTTACTTCAAAACAGAGGCAAAGGTTGTTCTTGTTGCTGTTGGTTGTGGAAGGTTGATGCTACACTGATTCTAATAAGCACCCTCGGAGGAATTCATTATTTTGAAACCTGTGCCTAATAAGAGATGTTTTGTGCTTTTGAAGTTCCAACTAATTTCCATGAAGACCATCATCACTAGGCAACAGATGCTGTTTGGTGTCTCTTGAGGGCAAAGGCTAAAGTGCCTACCTAATGTGAAACACAACTAAGGAGAAAGTTGTGAGCAATTCCTTTCCTCAATAGAAGTAAAACATCTGACAGTAGTATGCTGTCTTCATTTAATGGCAAAAGTTTGCTATGAGTTTGCTATCATGTCACATTTCAAGTAGGCCTATGAAACTGCCATTGGCTTAGCTGCTGTGCTGCCATGGACTGTTCACAAGTATTCTAGCTATTGATTAGGTGAACACAGTAAGTACAATTATTGTAATAAAAATACAGTTTCTGTGAAGTACAATTTTTGTATTGGGTTTGGATGAGGACACGTTAACAAAGAGCCAGCGGTCAAGTGGAACTGGATGCCATTGCAAGAAAGGAAGCGGATCATGGAAGATTGAAAAAACTGGGTTTGTGATCCACAGGAACCTGAAAAGACAACCTGCAGGCAATGAACTGAATGAGAACCGAACAGTAAGTTTAAGAAGAAATGTGAAGGAAAGAGCAGCGGAGGTTGCAAAAAGGTTTAAGGAATTTTCAAAACTTAATTAGCAAAGTGAAATTGCACTCGGAACACACAATAAAGCATACAGTTCCTGTGTTCTACGTTTTTATACACAGATATGCTGTCTGAAATGTGTTTGTGCACAGCAACAGGACAAATTCAACAAAGGGGGAATATATGCTGAATAAGCTACATTGCCTTGCATGAGTACAGTGCCTAAAAAGCAGCTCTTTTCAATTATGAATGGTGCTGCTAAGCTTAGAACATGCGCCATGAAACACAGTTATGCCCACCCACCATTGTGCCATTGTGCTGCTGATAGGAGCAGAGGCTATCCATTCTAGTAAGAAGATAGATGAATGAGACCAATGGATTTGCCAAATCAAACTGGAAATCAAGAGGCATGTTATTGTATCGCACTTATCCCCACACTCTGCATCTAAGCCCTAACTTACTTGAAGCAGCCATGGTACTTCTATTCCTTAAAGAGAGCCAGCTTGGTGAGCCTGGACTTCCAGCCTGGTGTGCTGGGTTTGATTCCCCACTCCTCCTCCACCTGCAGCCAGCTGGGTGACCTTGGGCTTGCCACAGCCCTGATAGAGTTGTTCTGACTGAGCAGTAATATTAGGGTTCTCTCAGCCTCACCTACTTAACAGGGAGTCTATTGTTGGGAGAGGAAACCAAAGGCAATTGTAAGCCACAATGAGATTCCTTCTGGTAGGGAAAAGTGGCATATAAGAACCAACTCTTCTAAACATTGGGCAAATGAACTGTTGGTTCACCTCTAACAAAATGTTCCTTGTATAGTCCACGTATATTTATGTGTTAGTGGCACAGAAGTCCTTAGTAAATGCATATTACTTTACTAAATCAAATTGCTATACTCAAACAGCAACCATGTTCGTTTTCATGTTCCAAATTATAACCACTAGTGATTTCCTCTTGATGGTTTCCTTTTAACTCGCTAAATCAGTCATGCAGATAATTGTTCATGCAATTTGTTGACCGGATGAATGAACCTTCTGCAGTCAGCCATTGTGCATAAGGATGCTAAATATAGTCTATGCTGCAGAACACCATGAGCCTGAAATATTCTGAAATCAGAGCTATTTGTACCAAGTGCTGTGCTAAATAAGGTGGAAGCAATGCTGACAAATCTCTGTGAAGTATTATTTATATCTAGCTGATTCCTGCAGGGTGCTATGAAAGATGAATGTCTAGGTGACCTTTAGAAAATGTAACAAGCTGTCATCACAACTGGCACTAATTGACAGTCTCAACAGCCTGATTTATCCGAGCTTTAGCATTCAACAATCCGATTAGCCCTGAATTACAAATCAAAATAAATGGACGCTGGAAAGACGGAAAGTTTCTTTATCTACTGCCTCCTCCAGTTATTCTGTGCCAATTTTGAAATCAGTCAAAGCTAAACACTACCACCATCCCTGACGAAATTGGGGAGATTTCATGTCCCAATGAAAACTAGGGGCCATTCCACATTCATTCAAAATTGCACAATGGTTGCAAATTGAAATCGCTACTAATTTGCTGTTATGCACAACGTCGTTCACAATCTGCCACACTCCTGAAACTGATCTGCAAAAAGCGCTTCGTTGTAGCGCTTTCAGGGAAATCCCAAAAAGTGGATTCACCCTCCGGAAAGCGCTACACTCTTGCAACCAATCTGTAACACTAGCGGGAAAGTTCTGTGCGTTACCACTGTTGCGGTTTCTGCAAAGTCCCTCCCCCTGGCTCTTTCCTCTGATCTTCCGGCGAAGCGATCGCCATTGCTAGCTAGATTGGTCTCTCCGTTTCAACGAATCAACGCAGATTCGTTGCAACGTGTGTGTGTGTTTTTTTTTAAACCTTAAAGGGAAAGGGGCTTTTCAGGAGCATGATAACGGCCGCCCATTGGCTGCTCATTTGATTGACGGCCAGAGGCGGGACAAAGCTCGGCAATATCGCTTCCTGGCTAGCGATTTTTGCCGGGACCGGAAACCTGTGGGAAACGATAGAAACGCAACTGGATTCCACTACAAAGGCAGGTATGCATAACGACGAATTCTACTATTTAAAATGGTGTTTTTTCATTCTGAAACCAATTTGCTACATAGATCCTGGTGCGGAATGGCCCATGATTTGAGTCCAGTAGTACCTTGGAGACCATCAAGATTTCCAGGCCATGGATGGAGTGAGCTTTGGCTTTCCTGAAAACTTACATCCTGGAAATTGTCTTGGAGGTACTACCTGGACTCCAGTCAAGTTCTTCTTCTGCAAATTCACCTGAAATTATGCCCCAATGAAAGCTGGTTAAGCTCCAATAAAGTGGGTTTGAGAAGATACATAACTCAATCATATATTGTCAACCTTAGCTATGGCAGTTAAATTGCAAAATTCTATACTAACCAAATGAGAGTTTGGAAATCACCAACCCAGGTTTTTAAAATTAAATATTAGGTAGAAGTGCCTTTTTGGTTGTTCTTAGTAACAATCAGTAAGCTGTTATAGTGCTGCATGGTGGAATGAGCCAGTATCTGATCTTTACCAGGCTCGTAGGAGTAGATCAACCATTAGCACAATGCCATCAACTGGTAGACAGAGTCACATGCATCAATCTTAGTGATCTGTGAAATATGTATTGAATTGGATTGTCAGTTTGGTTGAATTTGCACAAGTCAATTTTTAATGTGTAAACATTTCTTTAAGAGCTCACTCACACATCCCTTCAATCAATAAACATTAAACAGAGCACTTGAGCTAGGAAGGTCATCTGTACTGAATTCATGCATAGCACAAAATACCAAGATTGAGAGACCCTTGCCTATCCCTTTCATGAAAAGCCAAAGAGACACCCCATCTAGGCAACTTAATGGGCTGCTGAATGTATGTATTGGAAATTCTTTCCTAATGTGCAATATCATGTTTAATAATTTAAATAATATTTATCTTCAGAATGCATAGTGAAGATTTGCTTTGTTTCCCTTTCTTGGCATTGTTTTCAATATTTGAAAGCTGTGAATATTCTGCTGCAATCTAGGATAATCTTTCTCAACCAGAGTTTTGTGAAGGCCCTGGAAGGATTTCCCAAATGGGTGGTGATTAATTAATTTTTTACTTTACTGTTTATCAGGTGTCATGCCCATATATTGTCATGTTGACCCACTCCTCTCAGAATGGCCAATGTTGGGCCTGGAGAGGGTGGGAAGTGAAGGGGCACCGGGTGGGTGTGTAAGCTATGCTTCCTTACCATATTCTGCATCATCACGCCACTTCAGGGGTTTCTTGAAGCCTGAATAATGTTTCAGGAGGTTCTCAACAGTAAAAAAAGTTGAGAAAGGCTGGTCTAGGATCACAGTTTTCAATTTTGTTCTAGTGAACCATCAGGATCCTTGGAAACTTATCAGGATCCTTGGATCCTTGGATTACTTAATGAGAACACTGGTTATTGAAGACTGGTTATTGAAGAACAGCCTATTCATACTTTTTTCATGAAGTGCCCACCTGCTGTGATTATATTGGACATGTTCTAGGTTCATGTGGTGGTGGTGACCCCTATTCACCGAATGTGCTTCTTAGAATATAATGGGGAGAGATTCTTTGTAAGCTGATGTGGAATGGATTTTTGAAAGAACAAAGCTTTAACATTTCTGGTACAGACTAAAACAGTGGTTCTGAACCTTCCTAATGCCATGACCTTTTAATACAGTTCCTCATGTTGTGGTAACCCCCAACCATAAAATTATGCAAGTGTTCTTTCACAGAAATTAAACCGAAACTGACCAATGGCGTCATTGTTCATGATTGTATATAAATTGCTTTCTTCTCCGGGGTTTCTCAGTTCAGTTCTGCCTCTTGTCCCACCATGCCGATCTTGCTCTTTTCCACTGCTCCAGACGGCGAATGCTCTATCTTCATCTACCCTGCAAGGCTCTTGTCGGGATGGCACTCCCCTGGCCAAGCTGCTTGCCCTGCCGCAACCCCAGTGAAAAGGTTGTTCGACCCCCAAAGGGTCCTGACCCCCAGGTTGAGAACCACTGGACTAAAACCATTACCTTATTTCTTCTAGTGCTTTTTCCTTCTTAAGCTCATATTTTCTATCCTAAGTTTGATCTAGGTATGTCACAGAATGTGTGGTTGAATGGAATGCACCATTATAGATTTTAGTCAGAGAGATTAATATTTTTAGTGTTCTTTCATGTAAAATCTCTGCAAATAAAAATAGAATATTATAATAGCTCTAGCTTAGCTCTTTGCATACTGTGCTACTTTCCCACTTAAAGGGAATAATTAATGCAGGGAAAATTGAAAATTATAAACCTTTCCATGGCAATCTGAAATAATACACTCCATCTTCTGCATCTAGGCGAGGCAAAAATCCTTTCCGTTTGGCAAGATTCTTCTACAGTGTTTGGATCATGATGCAGTACGACATGTCTTTATCAGCGCTGAGTGATACCATCACTTTAAATCCATTATGAGTGAAAGTTAGTCCCTAAACATGTTTGGCTGTTCTGACCTCTTTAGGTAGTCAGATCACAGTGTTACAGTAAATGTAGGAGCCACAACAGGTAGATTCCCTTTTCAGAACTACATCCACACAAGGGCAAGAAAAGCCCTTCCTTCTGAGGATAGAGTAGTGTACAGGATGCTGGCACTGGAGACAGTATCCATGTTAGGATTTTAGGACTTTTCTGGGTCCTGAAACCTTCCAGAAAATTAGAACTGTAGAGCGTTTTGAGAGTACATGGTTATTAGTTACCTTTGTGGATGAGGCAGAGATCCAGACACAGCATGTTGAGGCTTAAAACAGAGAATCTTTACTGGGTAGTTATTTATGGAAAATATATTCATAAAAAGCTTAAGGAGTAGTTACAAAAGCTATGTGCTTTCATGCTTTGGAACAAGATGAAACAATAAGATCATCTCCAAAGGTGGAAAGAGAATGAAAGAAGTATTTGAACTCAAGACACAAGGAAGAAGCTCTCTTCTTACATCTTGGGAGCATCATCCATGGTAGACTGAGTTATTACCTAGAACTTGTCCACATGGCAAAGAACAATGAAGAGAAGATCTAACAAGAGATAATGCTGAACTTCAAACTGTTTCAACTTCCAAGTAAAGCTAGCCTGTCCTACATAAACATTAATCAGGAAGAGCCTAGTATAGGAAGAGAAGACAGTGATTTTTCATCTTTTCTTTATTTCTTTGTTTAGCCCAAATACCATTTACATGTGTAATATTATTATTCATTAACTTTATTTAATCTTCTGCTTAAAGGCTCTAAGCCTAATGTCTGGAAAAACTCCATACCTATTGGGTCTTGTTTATTTTGAAGTGTGGAAATGCGGAGGGGCAGCAGAGAAGCTTGTCTTCCCTAGAGCATGCTGGCTCAGACTTCTAAAGCTCAAGCAGACATGCCCAGTGCTGGCTTGTAGAGAGCTTGTAGGCAAAGTAAGAAGAAGTCTGCACCATAAATTTTCCTGTGTGCATAATTTGACTTATTTCAGCCAATGCTCAAAGTAGGGTGGGATGCATCGGACATAATTCCTCATTGTGAATCTAAAACCATCCCATTTCTTTGCCATGGATGAAACCACCTGAGACGGAGCAAGGTCACAGTAATATTTTCATAGTGACATTTGAAAAGTCACTATGAAAATGATTCATGCTCATGCCTGTCTGAGCAAATCTCACTAGAAATAGGATCTGCTGAGCTTGGGGCTCTGAAGAATCAGCAGGTCAATTTTCAAAGGCCCTTTTAAATAATTTAGCCTTGTTTTTCCTTGAAGATTGTCAGAGATGACACTTCTCTAGATAGCTTTTTTCAAGGGATTTAGGCTGTCTTGAAAACAACTGCAGCATTCTTGAGGGCTCATACCAGGGCCAGGTGGTCCAGCAAGTAGGTACATCTTGGACCAGTTTGCTTGGTGGTTAAGAGAAGGGGCTTCTAATCTGGAGAGCCAGGTTGGATTCCCCACTACTCCTTCACATGCAGCCAGCTGGGTGATCTTGGGCTAGACACAGTCCTGTTACAGTTGTTCTCTCAAAGCTCTCTCAGCCTCACCTACCTCACAGGGTATCTGTTGTGGGGAGAGGAAGGGAAGGTGATTGTAAGCTCCTTTGAGACTCCTTTGGATCTCAAAATAGGGTACAACCAACTCTTCTTTGGAAATTTTTTTGGGGAGGAGTCTTTAGATTAGTGGTAGGGGTATGTTCTGTGTAAAGTTGGTGCTCTTATCTTTATAAGCCCCAGACCTATATACATTTCCCATTGAAAATAATGGTCCCAAACTCTGAATCCACATGGATTTGAATCTTGGAAAAAACAGTGTCCTATGCGGGAATAAGAAATTACAGTAAAAATTACCTCCCCCAAACCGGGATCCAAAGGTGTAAGGTTATTTTTTAATGCACATCCCTAATATTAAACATCACCACCAAGTCTAACAAAATTACTGGTGCAATTGCAGATATAGTTCATCCGGGAACAGAGTTGGAGGGAAAAAATGGCCCTAGCTAAGGGCCCAACTTTGTACTCCCCCGGGCCCTGAGGGAAGGAGTGAGAGGAGGAAGGAGGAAGGGAGAAGAACCAGCCAGCCCACCAACCAACCCATCTTGCACCTCATATGACTTTGTTTAGTTCTTCCTGTGGCTCTGCCAGGCCTGGGTTCATCAGTCTGCACAATCCATCCAGCTTGCCTGGGCCAGAAGCCACCTTCCCCAAGCTGGATATGGCTCACTTAGGCCAGGATCTGCCTTTTCCAGGCCATGCATGGCTCATAAAGGGAGGGAGCCACTTTCCCATGGCTGCACATGGTCCTTCTATACTGGTTTGACCTGACCAGTGTGTGTGGGGGAGCAAGTCATTGATCCACTAGAAAATCCCGACCATTATAGGCAGTCTATTCCCAAGATCATCTACTAGAGCCATTAGAAATGTCTGAATGTTCTGAGATTTTATGTACTGTAAATACCTTGATCCTACCCTCTCAGTGAAAGAAGGTTCTTAAGGTTGCCTCCAATATTTTATTAAAATATTAAAAGCCATTTTACAAACCTAGAAAGAAGAAAAAGAAGAGTTGGTTCTTATATGCCGCTTTTCCCTACCCGAAGGAGGCTCAAAGCGGCTTACAGTCGCCTTCACATTCCTCTCCCCACAACAGACACCCTGTGGGGTGGGTGAGGCTGAGAGAGCCCTGATATCACTGCTCGGTCAGAACAGTTTTATCAGTGTTGTGGCGAGCCCAAGGCCACCCAGCTGGTTGCATGTGGGGGAGCGCAGAATCGAACCTGGCATGCCAGATTAGAAGTCCGCACTCCTAACCACTACACCAAACTGGCTCTCATAAATATTAACATAAATATTAATTGGAGCAAGGGTAAAGCCATACGAAAAGTCCCTGGGCAGATGGCTAAAGCATAAAGCTCAGTTCCATGATTTTCATTTTCTACCCTTACTTCCATGGGGTCTCTTTTTTCAGTCCATTTCCATGTAGTGGTCTGATGCTTTCCTGTGTGAAGTTGAATCACGGCTCAACTAGCTTTCCCTTCCCTCCCACAATTACAGATCCTTTAGTTCTCTGCAACCATATTCCATTCCATTACAGCAGGTCTGCGAAAGAGTGGCAAACATTCTCTGGTTGCCTCTAGTTCAGTACAATGTAGCTGTACTAAAGGAGTGGTATATTCTCCTAGAGAACAAGTGATCTTTAAAAAAGTTCTATTTAGTTTCCTGTACAAAATCTTCTATGAAATGTGTTGTCGTGGTGAAATGTTATGCCAAAACCACACAATAAGAAAGAAATTTACATAATCCATGTAAAACCCAATGGATTATAATCTGATGCCTGGTAGACCCACCAGGACAGGGGCACACCACCATGCTAAATCACTGCCTGTGGTAACACATGAACTGTGGCTTTGTGTTCACACTTTCCAAGATGTTCTCTATACTTCCTACCGCCCCCTCTTCCATTCAGAAAAATATGTGCTTTTGTTTTGCTACAATAGCCGGTATGTTTGTTTGTCATACCTGCTGTGGGATTAATGGAACTGTTTGCACTGGCAGCCATATGCTCCTGTTGAGTTAGGAGCCTGATCAATGCAAAGGTGGTAACATTTAACAACCTAATTTCAGCATGCCGATGCCAGATTACTCCTCACTGTGTCCAGTTGCAAGAAGTGGAAGAAGCATGCATCAAAGAATGGCTCCCTTTGGCAGCCTTTTACTGTGTCACTTTCCTTTTGAGAAGTGAATACTGGAGACTTTTGTGTTTTGGTGATAAGTTAATTTACAGATACGCATGGCAACCTGGGTAAAGATCAGAGAAATGCCTAAGTGGGAAGCAGAAATCATGTAACTCCCCAAGGGTGCTTTGATTTATTTGATTTATTTATTTACTGCCCCTTCCATAGCCATTGAAGCAGTGCTGCCTATTAGTCCACCTCCTATTCGATCTCTGAATTAATGTCTTCTCTGAGTGATTATTAGGGGTGAACTCTCACACCCCTATTCTAGCCAACTGTCAGATTCTGATATAACTTTATACCAGGCTTTCTCAGACAGGGTTTCATGAAATCTCTGGAAGGGTTTCCCAAATGGATGGGAGTTAATTAATTCTTATTTATTTTTAAAAATTGTTAAATATTTATCAACTCACCCTCCCCTCCCAAAATGGCCAATGATGGGCCTGTAGGGGGTGGAAAGGGGAGGGGCCCAGGGTGGGCATCTACACAGCTGTGCTTCCCAACCACATCCTGCACAATTCTGCCACTTCTGGAGTTTCTTGAAGCCTGAAGAATATTTCTGTGGTTTCTCAATGGTTAAAAAAGTTGAGAAAGGCTGCTGTGTGGTGATAGTGCTGTTGGTATTTCAGAATTATCATACTGGTGAGGGTTTGGTAACAGTTTCAAAACATCTGTGTTTTAAATTGTCCAAGGATTATCAGATTATTTGAAATGAAAAAGAAAAGAAGAAAGCTTTATTAGCCATATGGAAAACTTAGGGAGCAAACCTAAGCAGGTCTTTATGAAGGACAATAAGAAGACTTACTCTCAGGACAACATTCTTAAAATTACAGCCTTAGACATCCATGGTTTTCATCTTAGTTATTTACTTCATTTGTCTCCAGGAGGTATTCAAAGAGCTTCCATCATTATTCTCTTTTCCGCTTTATCCTCACAACAACCCTGTGAGATAGGCTAGGCTAATAGTGTACGACTGACTCAAGGTGACCTTGCAAACTTTCATGTGTCACAGATATGATCAGAAATACAGTGGGACAGCTGTTGGACTCGACCAACAGTGAGGGATGTTTCTGCACACAGCAACAGAGCTAGCCTGGCTGTTTCAGGTGACTAGAGTGCCAGACAATGATAACAATGAAGATCACAAAATTGCCCGTGCCTTCTTGGCTGTCCCTACTAATTTCACTGTTTTCTCTCCTGTTATTGCCCTATTCTGAGACACTCCCTATAGCTGTTTCCTCACTCTCTCTTTTTCCTGTGTCCGTGAGTTGTTCCCCCATCTACTTTCAGGATTCACTCAGTTCTACATATATTGTTACAGTGGCCTCTCTGCTAATCATTCCAAAAAGGGAGTCTTGAATCCTAGAATAGAATAGGGTCCTTGGAGAGGGCAAAAGAAAAACAAAGAAGTAACGCCATTGTATGGCCTTTTGGAAGGTCCAGAGTATTGGTTGAGAGCCAAAAGATGAGAAACTTATGATAACTATTTTAAATAGCCTTTGTTAAGATAAAAAGTGGCAAGAATTAACTAACAGTATTTGTAAGCTTTTAGAAGATATTTTAATATAGATAAATTTTGTAAAGAGTTTGAAGTTACAAGACAATTAGCCAAAATATGTACACTCATCAAGTGGGATTAGCCATTCTTAGATGATTGAAAAAGGCTACAAGAAAGGAGCACCTTATAAGAAGCTTCTAATAAATTCAATTTCTTATATTTGTAGAATCATAAAATCATAAGAGGTTGAAGGGACTTCCAGGGTCATCAAGTCCAACCCCCTGCAGAATGAGAAAATTCACAACTCCCTGCCCACCCACAGTGACCCCAATCCCATGCCCAGATGATGCCCATCCTCCAAAACCAGAATCTATGGCCAGTCTGCCCTGGAGGAAATTTGCCTCCTGCCCCCAAAGTAGTGATCAGCATCTCCCTGGGCATGCAAGAAAGGGCTACAAGACCAAGCACCAACACAATCCCTTCTGCCCACCCACTTACAATCAATTGTTAAAAGCAATTTAATGTACATTCTATTTTATTGGTTTTATGTACACGGCCCCAGGATGTCATAGTGAGGGACAGTAAATAAATGAATGCATAAATAAATAAAATTATTCTACAGATGGCTTCCTTCTTCACTTTGTTTTTATACCAATCTCTTTTTAAAAGTGTAGGTGGAAACTCTAAATACACACCTGAATTGTCAGTTATTTTTATTTTTTAGTGCTCTAGAATGTAGAGGATCTTAGAGCTCTCTAGTGGTTTGGAGAATGGACCTAATCTGGCGAGCCAGGATTGATTCTGCACTCCCCCACATGAAACCAGCTGGGTGACCTTGGGCTTACCATGGCACTGATAAAGCTGTTCTGACCAAGCAGTAATATCAGGGCTCTTTCAGCCTCACCCACCTCACAGGGCGTCTGTTGTCGGGAGAGGAAAGGGAAGGTGAATGTAAGCCTCTTTGAGTCCCCTTCGGGTAGAGAAAAGCAGCATATAAGAACCAACTCTTCTTCTTCTTCTACATTTTAGATAGGGATTTTTTTGCTAGTGTAAGATAATTACGTTATTGAAAACATAATTGCATTACTGAAATATAGGCCTTTTTAAAACATGCGTACCATTGAATGCAAAAATGAAGCATGAAGATTTTATCCCCATCTTGGTGCCATTAAAATTATAAAGATTGCCCAAGCTATTTTTGAAATCGGAGCAAGTAGTAGTATTTCGCATGCAACCTTTCTACCTTCGTTTATCATGGATCAGGCATACCACCATAGTCAACTGTAGGCAGCCATATTCCAAATTTAATGTAAAGAGCCCATATTGGTTGCCTAGTAACAGCCAGCCATACTCTCTAAACTGAAAACATTTGGCAAACTTGTGATAAGAGTTTGAGAGACTGGTTTAGTATATTACTTGTGACTTCCTATTCACTTAAGGCTGACAAAAATGACCATATATTTTGGGATGAAACAAGATGCTAGTACTATTTCAATTCTGTTCTCCAGTGCCAGCTTGTGAGCCTGCCTTTTGTATCATGAAATTCTGTTTTCAGTTTGAAGCAGAAATACAAATCTGGCAATAAAAAGTTAAAACTATATATATTGGATAGCTTACAACTGAGTAGGCAGAAAAAATTAGAACAGATGGTATATTAAATATTTTAACTTCCGTGCTAAATATTTGAAATAATCAATCCCTTTTTTTTTAGTTCAAATGAAAACAAATGTGTTTTTGTCTGGCAGAATTAGTGAACCGGTTGAACTCTCAGAATCTAATTTTGCTTGTTTCGAAATCAACAGCAACATTATGTCAGAGCTTGTAAGGGAAGAATTATTTTAAAGCATGGGAATAATATACACTTACCTGCAGAAGGACAAATGCAATCTATAGTGTGCAAATGCAATCTATAGTTGTAATACAGAAAAGCAATTATGAAATATGTTCAAGGGCATCTTTTCTTTCTTGCTGTCTTCCTAAATGTAGATGCCAAAGGCCATAGATGTGGTAGCAATTTCTGATATATTCACTGCTTGTTTAATATAATGCATCTGTGAAAGATTGTATTTAAAGGCTCATAAGAGCTGTATAGAAGTGTAACAGATTGTGAAGGGTTAATGCCTCATAGAGCCAGAAAGCCTTCAGGGACAGGCTACTCAGAGGAGTTTGATTGGTCAGTATCAGTTGAGCAGAAAGACTTTGGAACTGACAGCTTAAGATAACTCAGTTTGAATTTAACCGTGACTATGGAAAGTTTAACTATGACTGAGGAGAGTTTAGCTCTGACTGAAAACAGTTCCATACTGGGAAGTTTGGCAAGGAGGAGTGGGTGGGTCAGTGAAGACCCCCACTCCTTTCGGGCCAGGAAAAAGATCTTCTAGTTACAGAAGAGATTCCCTGCCCAGTGGAAAGGGAGATAGCTCTAAAGTGTGGAGTGATCCTTGGTGTGCTCAGAGAAGGCATCTGGGCGCTTGGTAGTGCATCCCTGTCTTTGGAAACCTGACGACTCAGTTAAACTCACGAAAGTATACTGGAATGTTTAGAAAACACTGAAACAAAAGTCTCTCATCTCTACAATTCTAATACTTTGGGGAAAACCTAAGAGTTCTCACTTACTGAAAGCATAGGAGAGGTTGTGATTACAATAAATTACTTCAGAGTTATATTTGATTTACATTCAGCTAACCTTTTCCCCTATATATTTTGAATAAAATGTCTTGTTTATTTTTATTTGTTTGTTTGTTTACATTCGTATACCGCCCTCCCCTAAGGCTCAAGGCGGTTCACATAGAACATAAACAGTACAATACATCAAACTCAGTTATTACAATGAATGAAAGGTAACAGTAATAATAACAATAAACAGAGAAAATAATATTCTAACAGAGTGAACAGACCCATGGTTGGTCAGATATGTCACATGGATTCAAGGGAGTGGGTTTGGGGCCCAGTAGATATTGTTGAGTTTTATACCTAATGGAGGAGCTCCCCTTTGCAGGCCCTGCGGAACTATTTTTTCCATTAGGGGCCTGATATCCTCTGGGAGCTCTTCCAGCAGGTAGGGACCAGGACAGAGAAGGCTCAGGCTCTGGTTGAGGTCAGGTGGACTTCCTAGGGGTCAAGGATCACTAGCTGATTGGAGGTGGTGGAGCGCAGAGCTCTTTGAGGGTTGTAGGCAGAAAGGTGGTCCTTCAGGTACACTGGGTCCAGACCACATATGGCCTTGAAGGTAATTACCCAGACCTTAAGCCTGATCCAGAATCCTACTGGCAGCCAGTCCAGTTGTTGGAGGGTGGATCGGATGTGGGACCTCCATGGTGTTGTGGTGAGGATCCTGGCTCTCGCATTCTGGACCAGCTGCAGTTTCCAGATCAAAGTTAAGGGTAGGCCTGCATACAGTGAGTTGCAGATATCTAGCCTAGAGGTGACCGTCGAGTGGATCACTGTGACTAGGTGTTCTGGGGCCAAGTAGGGTGCTAGTAGTTTGGCTTGGTGAAGGTGTTAGAAGGCCAACCGTGATACTCTTGTGACCATTGAGAGGGAAGCATCCAGGATCAAGTCCAGGTTCCTGGTGGAGTGAGCCACTGATAGCTACACTCCGTCAAGGCTGGGCAGACCTTTTTCCTTGCTTGGACCCTTTATGCCAGCCACAGGACCTCCGTATTTGAAGCACTGCTCTTCAGATGACTCTGCTTGAGCCACCTTGTCACTGTTTCCAGGCAGCTGACTAATGCTTCTGGGGGAGAATCAGGGCAATCATCCATGAGGAAAAAGAGCTGGGTGTCATCTGCATATTGATAACAACCCAGTCTGAACTTCTGTACTGGTTGGACAAGAGGGCGCATGATGATGTTAAATAGGATTGGAGAGGGGATCACTCCTTGTGGGACTCTGCATGTGAGTTGGAGATGGCTTGAAGATCTCTCTTCTAGTGCTACCTTCTGTCCGTGACCCTGAAGAAAGGAAATCAGCCATTGAAGGACTGTCCCCTAAATTCTGACATCGATCAGACAGTGAGCTAGAAGCTCATGGTCAACTGTGCCGAACACTGCTGAAAGGTCTAATAATACAGGAGTCTAGTGGGCATGTCCTTGGTCTTGCTGCTGTAAGCATCCTTCCACTTAAGTCAGCATGAGTCATCTGAAATTACTCCATGTTCTCTCCAAAGACAGCCAAGGGGTCTCTCGTTCACATTCTGTGTCTAAGGTTGGAGGGAGATTTTGTCTACAAAATGAGTCGAAGATGCCTCACAACTGATACCCACTTGGCTATTGTTCTGTTGTCTTTCCTCTAAGGCAGTGAGACATCCAGCTATCCTAAACAATTGTGTTGGGCAGGTTCTGATAGTAGTCAAGTAAAACTTTACTGCCATTTCATAGGCTTTCATTTTTATTCTATAAAATGTTCTCAAGGCTTTATTGCGGGACCTCCTCCACACTCACTCTAGTTGTCTCAGTTCCCATTTCTTCTTGTGAAGCTCCTCGGTGTACCAAGGGGCTTGCTTGACACAAGGGTGGAGAGGATGTTGGGGAGCTATCTCATCAATGATGGCCAGCATTCTGTTATGCTAGCTGCTAGCCAGGAGGCATTGGGTCCTGCAGAGCATTCAGGAATTCAATTGGATCCATAAGTCTACACGAGCGAGCTAAAATCCACTCGGCACCCAACTGAGGAGGGAATGGTAGCCTTAGCCTAGCTTTCAGGGCATAGTGGTCTTACCATGGCATGGCATTTGCTGTGACCAGATCTATGTTCAAACCCATGCTAAAAATGAGGTCTAGGGTATGGTCTGCCTGATGGGTAGGGCCAACAACAAATGCAATAACGTGACAGGGTGGTATACTCACAGATCTTCATAAAAGAAGAAAACAGATACAGATGCTGCTCAGGCAGAAAGAAAGGGATAATCCTCCATCTGAGTGAGGAAACAGGGCTAGGTTGTCATAACATGTTTAAGCAGGGCCTGTCTTTGTGGGCAGAAGTCTGGATCCCAACATACAATAAGAGGAGAGAAGTTTTACTTTACCCAATTCCATGTGTGCAAGACATTGTCCAAGAACTAATTTAAGATAAAGTGCTGATTTTTAAAATTTCTAATCATTGCGCTGTGTATAATAATTAGTTATCTAATAATAAGTTATCTGATGCACTCCTCATAGTTAGTTCAGAACAGCAATATAATTTGATCAAAGAAAGTCAACGTTGCTGAGATATGTCTTGTGTTATCTCTTGAGCAAGTGGAAATGCAAAACACAATCTGATCAAGTTGATGTAGTACAAGTGCAAATTGTGATTGGCTTTCTTGTGTTTCTTCTTGCAAATCATATCTTGCATGAGTGAAAATGTTTCATGGAGTCCAACTAATGCTGCCAGATACACATGCCACACACCCCACTTCCTATGCTAGTTTCCCATCTGCCTGTGCTGTAATGGTGAATTGGTTCTTTTTTGGCTGAGCATCCAAACCTTGATATGTGCAGCACCTCTTACTGGATAATTCGAGAGCAGTGGAACACCCTGTGAATGGTACAGAACAGCCTCAGTTTACCAGGAATTATACAGCAGATTGTAACATGTTCAATAAGACGGTATGTATCCAGTTTGAGACAAGAATGAGAAGGGGAGATTCTGTATTTTCTGTGAATTGTCTCTCAAAGTTCTGTTGTATTTGTGCAGAAGTAGATGAACAATGCTGAAAGACACCAATAGAAATCAAACACCAGTATGATCCTGTGCAGAGTTGCTTCAGTGTAAGACTATTGAAATCAAGTGACTTAACTCTTTAAAATCCCATTTGAATATTTCCAAGTCTTAATTTTAATCCAAGTGTTATGCTTCCCACACACAAACTGATCATTCTAAAAGTTGGGATGCACCTGTTTGCAGGACCAAACTTTCACTCAACACTCAATTCCTCAACACTCACTTGATAAGATACAACATGGGTATAGAAGGATCTGTGCTCACCTAAAACCTTGGATCTAAATAGTGGAGTATGATATGCCACTTTTTTCATCCCTATGACCATTTATGCACTGGGAACTTCACTGCCCCAGCTTCCATGCAAGAACACAAATTGGGGGTGGATGAGATGCACCGGGCCAAATGTTCCCCCATGTGGGTGCAGGATGAGGTGGGGCAACCTGCCATGACTAAAACTCCAGCCTGCAGCCCGGCATGAAACCTCCAGTGCATAAACGGACAATGTGTTCTCCATCTGCGTGAAAACATTTGACTTGCAATTCCTGCAAAATGCTCACTCCCTGAAAGTCCTGGTAGAAAACTTCAGTGTACTTGAGATACCGCAACTCATTCCTAAATGATTGGAACTGTGCCAAACTTACAAACAAACAAACAAACAAACTTATTTGTAAGGAAGTCCAACTGAGTTCAAGCTCCAGGAATGCATAGGAGAGGGAAGGCAGAATGGTACAAACTGATCTCATCAGATCTTGTTGTTGGAATATGCAAGATCATTAATGTGCATGATTAAACAGTATATAAAGAATATTCGACAGGGGGTATCAGAGGAAGTTAGGATTCCAGGGTCAAGTGTATTGTACTTAATTCTGCCCACCCAGTTGTGGTTCGCAGTAATAAAACCTGGCACCTCCGATTACAGAAGAAAATGTGGACCCATTTTTCCTAACAGCCTCTCCCCCTCATCCTGAAAATGTTTACTATAAATTCATGGGAGTTATTTATGGTCATAGGATCACAGTCGCCAAATAGCAAACCATTTCACCAGCCAAGCTTGTGGGCGATAATGCTATGGAATTGTTAGTGCAAGGTGAAGCACAGGGTCCACCTGCCGAGGAGAAAATTGTTGCTAAGACATAAATTATAGCCTTAACTTTTATTTGTACAATTCTCCCATTTAATTTCCATGCACATAAATATAATTTTCCCATAACATTTTTCATAGTTTAATATCTGTTAGCAAAATATAAATGTCAAACGTTTAAGATCTTGATGCCAGTACCTGAGTTAAAATGCTTACAGTGCGATGTTAAAAAAATTATGCTATATATGAAAGCCCATTAAACAAAGCAGCACGTGCTATCTTAAAAGGGTGCCCTCTGCAAATCATGCTTTTAAAATTATGAACAATTGTGTTTAGAAAATTATGAAAATATTTTATTGATGTTGAAAACACCATCAGATATCCAACTGTTGCACCACACTGGCCTACAGTGACCATTCAAGTTACAAATGGAATAACTTTATTATTATTATTATTATTATTATTATTATTATTATTATTATTATTCAATTTATTCAATTAACAGTAATCTCAACCCCATTAAAACCCATTAAACCCCCCATTAAAACTTTAATACCAACTTGGGGGGGGCTCCTCTTCCTTCCATCCCTGCAGTCTTTTATTCTGCCTTATGCAATTTAATAATGCAGTCAGGCTCTATACAGCTTGCTAAATCACTTCCTTTGGTGTACAGTTTCTTAACAGCTACCTCTGAATGCCTTGTGATCAGGGCCAGCCCATTCAATAACCAGCTTGACACAGTGTCTCCCACTATCCAGAGTCTGGTTGACACAGAGACAGTTTGCTGCCTTGTGCACCACTAAGGGGAATAGCAACTTCCCCAACTACCTGACTATTTCCACACAGAGGGGTAAAACGTGAGTGGCTTCCAGCTTGCAAACACAGAATGGTAAATCTCGCATTTGCAGCCCTCCACACGGGGAAATCCCTCCTGCGTTTTCCCTCTGCCCCATCACAGCTTTTTGTCTCCTGATGAGGCTGTAAGGGAAAACAAGCTGAACTTCTCCCTCTGCTCCTTGGCTTGTCAATCACAGGAAGTGACCAATTACAACACAACAGTTCTCTTGTGGACTGAAACTTTCTCCCCACCCAGCCCTGAAATTAATTTTAAAAAATAAAAAAGGTACTTCTGCATTGCTAAGCGGCAATGCCACAACACAGACGCATCTTTAATAAAATCAACACTGCTGTGTTTCTATGATGAAACACCAGAACAATACAGCATTCCCCCCTTTGGAATTCTAGTGTTCTTTGCAGTTTATTTCTGTCTGGGTGGATTTCTGAGATGTTGAACATGGTCCCTGGAACCCAAAAAGACATTTTATGCTGATGGTTGGCTTTAGAACAAGCTGCTCAAACCCCTGTATGATCAGGAGAAGGCTGACTGATCACCCCTCCCTCTTTCTCAGCTCATTTCCCACCTCCAAAAAATGCAAACGGGCTGTATTTGCCTACTTGAGTTGTTAGAAGGCTGGACAGGTAACTGAAGCCCAAAAAGACTCTTTGTGTAAATGGTTGGATTTAAAACAAGCTGCTCAGACCACTGTATATTCAGTAAAAGGCAACCCAATCACCCCCCCCCCCCTCTTTCCCTGCTTATTTCCCACCTCCAGAAAACAGGAAAGGGGGCTGTGTTTTGCCAGCCTGATTCAAAAAAGACCATGGACACTTTAAATATGATTTTATTTCACCTTTGGCAATGTAGGTTTGCGGTTGTGCTGCAACACAGCTGCACCATTTTTTAAAAATTACTCGAAGCAGGAAATGGAGAGAGGAGGGGAAAATGGGTGCGAGGGTGGGACAAAGCTGCTGAGACTATCATGTGCTTCCTTCTCCATACAGCCTTATCTTTGGTTGCTCACTGGTTGCTCACTGATGGGAGGTGTGGTTTAGGGTGGTTAATCCAGTTTGGCGATTTCTGAAATAGTGAGTTAAAAATGGCCAGAACGCAACCTGGCTATTGGACAGCCTCATGATGCCAGCTATGTCAAGTGGAGGGGGCTTCTAAAAGTCACCAGCATTCAAAGGCTGTCTAAGAACATATTCCTCCTGCAGAAATGGTACCTGCTTTCCCTTTCATCCTGGTGCTCCTTTTAAAATATCATGTCCAAGATAGTGGAGTTCTATGTGGCACAGAGAACTACTACTAAGATCAAAAGTTGTAAAGCATTTATTAAAAAGAAAGTGTTCATTAGCATATTCTTTAACAGCATCAGATGGAGCAAGGGATTAAAAAGAACAGAGTAACATGCAATTCCTCCTTCTGTACATGTCCTATCAGATGTTAAATATAAAACAATCTCCCTAACCTAGAAAGTTATAGATCTTTACAGGCATTCCATTACCTTCAATCCTCCTTCAGATGTGCAGGCCGGCACATGGCAATGACCTCCTCCAAACCTCAAGAATCCTGCCTGATTTGATGGAATCAGAACCCAAAAAACTCTTCCTCCTTGCTCTGAGGAGTTTTATCATTTCTCTTTCCTCACACACTGATCAGGTCAGCCTGGGTCAAAGAAGCTTTTCCTCAGAGTGATGGTTTTGTTCAGTTCAGACCTCCAAAGGAAAAATGAATTTCTGCACAGGGTGGAATACTGCTGGTGGGAGACACAATTGGAGACATGATTACAGACAGTTGTAAACAGTCTTTTGTGTGTGTTAAAGAGAGGGGTGAGGATTTGCCAAACAGTTTTAACAGAAGCATTGAGGACTTAAAATTTCAGCAACATGCTGGTCATTATCATAGAATCATAGAATCATAGAATCATAGAGTTGGAAGGGGCCATACAGGCCATCTAATCCAACCCCCTGCTCAACGCAGGATTAGCCCTAAGCATCCTAAAGCATCCAAGAAAAGTGTGTATCCAACCTTTGCTTGAAGACTTCCAGTGAGGGGGCGCTCACCACCTCCTTAGGCAGCCTATTGCACTGCTGAACTACTCTGACTGTGAAAAACTTTTTCCTGATATCTAGCCTATATCGTTGTACTTGAAGTTTAAACCCATTACTGCGTGTCCTTTCCTCTGCAGCCAGCAGAAACAGCATCCTGCCCTCCTCCAAGTGACAACCTTTCAAATACTTAAAGAGGGCTATCATGTCCCCTCTCAACCTCCTTTTCTCCAGGCTGAACATTCCCAAGTCCCTCAACCTATCTTCATAGGGCTTGGTCCCTTGGCCCCAGATCATCTTCGTCGCTCTCCTCTGTACCCTTTCAATTTTATCGACGTCCTTCTTGAAGTGAGGCCTCCAGAAAAGCACACAGTACTCCAGGTGTGGTCTGACCAGTGCCGTATACAATGGGACTATGACATCTTGTGATTTTGATGTGATGCCTCTGTTGATACAGCCCAAAATGGCATTTGCCTTTTTTACCGCTGCATCACACTGCCTGCTCATGTTTAGTTTACAATCCACAAGTACCCCAAGGTCTCGTTCACACACAGTGCTACCTAGAAGCGTATCCCCCATCCAGTAGGCATGCTTTTCATTTTTCTGACCCAGATGCAGAACTTTACACTTATCTTTATTAAATTGCATCTTGTTCTCATTTGCCCGTTTTTCCATTGTGTTCAGATCTCGTTGAACTCTGTCTCTATCTTCCGGAGTATTTGCCAGTCCTCCCAATTTGGTGTCATCTGCAAACTTGATGAGTAGTCCCTCCACCCCCTCATCTAGATCATTAATAAATATGTTAAAAAGTACCGGGCCGAGCACCGAACCCTGAGGTACCCCGCTAGTCACCTCTCTCCAGTCTGATGAAACACCATTGACAACGACTCTTTGAGTGCGGTTCTCTAACCAATTCCCTATCCACCTAACGATCTGAAAATCCAGATTGCAGTCCTTCAACTTATCCATCAGAACATCATGGGGAACCTTGTCAAAAGCTTTACTAAAATCCAAGTAAATGACATCAACCAAATTTCCCCGATCCAGCAAACCTGTTACTTGGTCAAAAAAGGAAACTAGGTTGGTCTGGCAGGACCTGTTGGAGACAAATCCATGCTGACTTCCTTGGATCACCAAATTGTCCTCCAGATGTTTGCAGATCGCTCCCTTTAATATCTGCTCCATTATCTTCCCCACAACAGAGGTCAGACTCACTGGTCTGTAGTTTCCCGGGTCATCCTTCCTCCCTTTTTTGAAGAATAACGTTTGCTCTTTTCCAGTCCTCCGGGACATCTCCAGTCCTTAAAGAGGTTCCGAAGATGATGGACAAGGGCTGTGCAAGTTCTCTGGAAAGTTCTTTGAGTACTCTCGGGTGCATTTCACTAAGCCTTTCTGCTTTCTCTGCATCTTTCGTTAGAGTTTGTCCATCCGCACCCAACAGCGGGCCTATTGCCTCCTTTACTTTACGTTTGCTCCTCACGTAACTGAAAAATCTTTTCTTGTTACAATGGGCTTCCCTGGTCAATCTTAGCTCACTCTCAGCTTTGGCCTTTCTGATGATTGATCTACAGTGCCTAGTAACCTGTAGGTACTCTTCTTTAAAGCTCTGTCCTTCCCTCCATTTCCTGAACATTTTCCTTTTCTTTCTTAGTTCCTCTTGAAGTTCTCTGTTCATCCAAATAGGCTTCTTAGAGCTCCTGCAGTGTTTTCGTATTTCTGGAATAGTCATTGATTGAGCATGCAATAGCTCTTGTTTGAGTAGCACCCACCCTTCACATGCTCCCTTCCCTTCCAGCATTCTCATCCATGGTATGACACTCATCATGTCTCTGAGTTTATTAAAGTTTGCCCTACGAAAATCCAACATCCGCGTCTGGCTACAAGCTTCCTTGGCTCCCCATCTCAAAAGGAATTCTATGAGGACATGGTCACTTCCCCCTAGGGTCCCCACCTCCTTCACCTCATCCACCAACTCTTGCCTGTTGGTCAGTATTAAGTCCAGTATGGCTGAACCTCTTGTGGGTTCATCTACCATTTGATAAATGAAATTGTCAGCCAGGCAGGTCAGAAACTTGCATGACTGAGGACGCTTCGCAGAGTTTGTTTCCCAGCACACATCTGGGAAATTGAAGTCACCCATGATGACAAGGTCCTGCCGTTTGGATATTTTCTCAAGCTGCTCACAAAGTGCAGCATCCACATCCTCTCGTTGGTCAGGCGGTCGGTAGCAGACACCAACCACCACACTGTTTGTTTTCCCCTCGCTTATTTTCACCCAGATGCTTTCCACTGTAGATAAGCTCTCCTTCACTAGAATTTCCTGACAGGTAAGCCCTTTCTTCACATACAGTGCCACTCCTCCACCTCTTCGATCTATTCTGTTTTTTCTGAACAGTTCATATCCATCCACCATTACATTCCAGTCATGAGAATCATTCCACCAAGTTTCTGTGATGCCTACTAGATCATACCTTTCCAAGAAGGCATTATTAATGCCTTCTTGTTGGATCATTCAGCTATAGAAATGATAACCTAAGGCAATGATGCTGTGATCTTTATGGATGATGCACTCAAAGACTGAACTTACTGTCCATTTTTTCAGTTGATCACCCATATATTAAAATTGCCAGTACATTTCCAACTGAACACAAGATGTAGTTTGAGTTTTATTTATTATTATATATTATATTTATATTCCACTCTTCCCTGAGGCAGGATTTTGTGCTGCTGTGACACCAGTGACGTCAAAGGCAAATGCTTGTCTGTCGGCCTATATGGTCAAGGAGTTGCTCTTCCCGTTGCCACCTCTACATGACCAACTTTTCAGTCTGACCCAAGTTTATACTAAAGGAGCTGGAGTCTAACCTTCCTTCCTTTTACTGCTTCTCATCTTTGGGGTACCAGCTTAGATTTTACATCCAGTTTAAGGAAATATGTCAGTCTGGGGCAGTGACAACAGGCAAAATAGATTACTGACAACATGATAAAGTTCCTAAAGCAAGTTTGGAAGAATAAATATCCTTAAATATGGTAAAAGCAGAGAGGAAATGATAATTAGCCTACTAGAGTACTCATGACAATATCAAGTAAAGAGTCAAAATACTTAAAACTAGTCTATCACGTAAATACCTCAAATACTCCTATACACCATGGAACACTTATCACTCAAAAAGATGAGGTGAGAGGCTAAAGATAGTGGCAATTATATACACTATCCATGCAGGTTCCAGACACAGATCTAACTCCTGAGGAGTCCAAAATACCTTGGCAGTCAATAATCCTAAATGGCAATCCATTGATAAACCAGAAAGTGCAATAGAGACATTTAACTGGATATCCAGAGTTGAGTTCTTTGTTGCTTGTAAGAAAATGCTAGTCTTAGATTTTGACTTCAGTTATGCAACTGGGATTTGATTTCTGGTGGTGGGGAAAGATTTTTACTCTCCTAGCTTGGAATGGGACCAGTGGGTAAGGTGAACAAACAGGTATGTCCCTGATTGACGAAAGGCTAGAAACAAGGAGTTCCAATTTCTTAGGAACGCTTCAAAATATGGAAAGAGAGTATAAGTCGCTGGCCTAGAGGAGTGCATATGTAGGTAGGTTTGCTTACTTTATTGGGTTAGGATTTGTGATTGGATGTTCTAACCAATACCAGTTAGATCATTTTAGTCTAAGAAACTTTTAGAGGGAAATGTTAATGTTCTTCTGAATGCTGAGCGACTTCGTATTAAAGTGCAAAAGTCTGAAGACTTTTGGTGATAGGCATAGTGGTGTATCTTTGAACTTGAAATCAATTGCATTTTTGTTGTCTATATTTGGAATCATATTTTACTTTTCTCTAGAAAATATGGAGAAAATAAATTGATTGCAATAGTAGTCAATTGACCTTAGGGTGTGAGGCATTAGCAAGCTTTCTTGCGGAAAAGATCTTGCTGCTCCACCGGAACCTTCTGCCACTCTTGATACAGAAAAGGAACTGGAGTCCCCCTGGCCTTCTTTGGGGGATACATTTGATGGCTTCAGGTGGCTCTCAGAAACTGAAGTGGATGTGTTGCTAGGGGCAGTGAGAGAAACCACCTGCCTTCTTGATCCCTGTCTGTCCTGAGGGACCAGAGAATAGGAGGCCCCCTGGGAGATATTATCAACCTCCCCCTGTCCACTGGGTAATTCCCAGATGCACTGAAGGGACAGTGGTCCACCCTCTACTAAAAAATCCATCGCTGGACCCGCGGGACCTGGTCAGCTACCGCCCAGCTCGCACTTGGCATTTCTGGGTAAGGTGGTTGAAAGGGCCATGGCAAACTAGCTCCAGGCAAACTTGGAAGAAGTTTTGGTGCTTGATGCATACCAGTTGGGGTTCCATCCTGGCCACAGGGTGGAGATGGAGTTGGTTGCCTTGGTGGATGATCTCTGGCACCAGCTGGGTGGTTCGGCCATCTTTGTGCTGTTCAATCTGTTGGCTGCATTTGACATGGTCAACCATGAGTTGTTGGCCCATTGCCTCTCTGGAGCTGGGATTCGGGGGACATCTCTTCAATGGCTGCACTTCTTTCTACAGAACCAGTCACAGAGAGTAGCAATGAGGGAGGAAATATTGTACCCCTACCAACTCCCTTGTGTGGTCCCACAGGGGGCAATTCTCTTCCCCACATTATTTAACATCTTTATACACCCTCTGGCTCAGCTGGTCCAGAATTATGGGCTGACTTGTCGCCATATGCAGATGACACCCAGCTCTATCTCTTCATGGACAGCTAACTGGTCTGTCTCCCCCTCCCCGAATACATTTGCCAGTTGTTTGGTAGCTGTTGCTGGATGGTTATAGCAGAGTCACATAAAACTCAACCCCTTCAAGATGGAGGTCCTGTGGCTGAGTAGGAAAGGGATAGGACAGTTTACCCACCTTGGCCAGAGTGCAAGTTAACATCTCAGCCTCCACAAGGAATTTGGGAGTGATCCTAGATGCTTCTCTCTTGATAGAGGCCCACTTCACGGGATTAGCTCGCATGGCATTTTATCATCTTTGCCAGGCGAGGCTACTAGCACCCTACCTGCCTCTGGACTATGTGGCCACAGTGAACCATACAATGGTCACCTTCAGACTGGATTTCTGTAACTCACTCTGTGCTGGCCTACCCTTGTCCTTAACATGGAAACTCCAGTTGGTGCAGAATACAATTGATAAGATCCTCACTGGAACACCTTAGAGGGCCCACATCAAGCTGGTGCTGAGACAGCTGCATTGGTTGCCAGTTCTAGCCCAGATCAAGTTCAAGGTTTTGGAATTAACCTTTAAGGCCATTTGCGGCTTCAGCCCTACCTATCTGAGGGACCACTTTTCTCCTTATGCCCCCCACAGGGCTCTTCGTTCTGCAGGTGATCATCTGCTTGAGGTCCCTGGCCCTAAGGAGGTTTACCTGGCCTCAACCTGGGCCAGGGGTTTTTCAGTCCTGGCCCCAACTGGGTGGAATGAGCTCCTGAAAGAGCTGAGGGGCCTGTTGGAGCTATCACAGTTCTGAAGGGCCTGCAAGATGGAGCTCTTCTGCCAGGTATTTGGGTGAAGCCAGTTGGGCCTCTCCACGGGATCAGGTCCCCGCACTCATACCATGCAGCCTGCTTGGGGTGGCTGTGGGAGAAGAAGAAGAAGAGTTGGTTCTTATATGCTGCTTTTCTCTACCCGAAGGAGGCTCAAAGTGGCTTACAGTCTCCCCACAGTCTTTCCCTCTCCCCACAACAGACACCCTATGAGGTGGGTGAGGCTGAGAGAGCGCTGATATTACTCTCTGCAGGCTTAGATTGGAGTTTGATAGGCAGCCCAGTTCAAACTGCTCCTTTTTGTTTTGAAACGGGAGGGGGGGGGAGTGAATTGTTTAAATGGTTGCCAGCAACTGGGAGAGGAAGGTCTCTATCATGGCATGCAGACCTGGGAGAATCAGGTTGCAGGAGCAGTCTCTGCTGATTGGGATAGCTGAATTTGGGTCAGCTATACTGAAAGCTGAAACAGATGGCCTAATCTGAATTCGGTTTAGAAAATACCTAAAAATACCATTAAAGGGTATTTTTTTCTGGCTAAACCCAGCCAAATTTATATTCCTAAATACAAATAGAAAGGCTGAACATTACAGATAAAGTAGCATGCCAGTTAAATAGTAACACCTGAGAAAGTCTGAATGGAAAAATTGAAAATAGCTGGTGCATTTGGTTTGCAGAGCTTTTCCTAACAATGGCTCCTTGGAAAAGAAAAATAAACAAGGTTGCTGTGATTAATTGCTTCCTTTTGCAGCAGCTTTATTTATTGGGCTATTTCTGGACTACAGTGTGTTATAGGTGTGAACACTCATACCGCAATTGCAGTACGTAAGTACTCTTATTCTTCAGAACAATCAGTTGTATTTTTTCTCTGTTTCAAAATAATTCTCAACTTACAACAAGAAACTTTGGAAAGAGATAAGAAAATATCACTTTACATTACAAACAAACACAGGAGAAGAATCGAACATGAGACATAACCTCATGGAGCAAGAAGGCAAAAAAAGATAGGTTGGGTTGGATCCAAGGCGAGATCCAAGTATTTGCAGTCATCAATATGTTGATGGTCTCCAACTTTATACCTCCTTGCCATATCTCTTGAATCACTGCCTGACTGTTGTGGTTAAATGGCTGAAAAATGACACTAAACCTTGGAAAGATAGATGTAATGCTTAGCTGGGAAGGCAGAGATCTTAAAGGATATAACAATCAAGCAGGATATGATATATAGTCTATTTGCCCACTGCAAACAGATGTAACTTTTCTGAATAGAGTTGCTTTATGTAACACCTGCCAGTAATCTCTGAAGGTAGTACATTTAGACATTCAAGAATAAAGATCTTGTATATTTTGAAACAGATAATTATTTTTTCATATGATCTGGCATCTTTTGTTGACTTCGAATTGTACCAGCAGCTGAGGAACAGGTACATCAGAGCAGTACAATCAATCAAGCTTCTCAATTGGTCCTTTCATGGTCTTGAAATGTTCTTTGATGTCCCAGAAGCAGTTCATATATGGAAAGATTTTGAGATAGTGTGGTTTGGAGTCCAACAATACAGGATACAGGAGTCTGTCAGAAGAGCTACTCAGCTCTTAATGTTTTAAGTTTCCATTTGAGAGCTCTGATCCAGATTTGAGATTTGAGGGATTTCCAGCTGAATTCAACCCACAATGCAACTCTCAACATATGTATAGGGTCCCCAGAAATCAACTGCAAGAATTTCACCAGTGGGTTATCCAAATCTTCATTAACTATTTAAATTCATATTGGAGCTGTGCAGCAACTTTAGCCTTAAAAATGATAAGGGCAACAGGAATATATTGATATATGGAATTAAAACAGAAGTGTGTAATGGCAGAGTTGGTTGTCATCCTGATAGCAGCTTCTAGATGTATGTTCCAGATAGATTTGATTGAAAAGTAACTGAGATAACAAAAGTTGCCAATCTGCTCTCACCCTTGCTCTAATGTAGGAACTCTGTAGCATTTCTTAGCACAGGTTCCTCTAAAAAGCAACACCTTGGACTTAGAAAAAAATATGGTTAATCCTTCTATATGGCAATAACAAGCAAACAGTTTAAGTAGTTTATGGAGACCTAGACGTGACCTAGATAGAAGAGCTGTATCAGCAGCACAGACGAGTATAGATAATTTAAATGTAGCAAGAGAAGATAGATGATATTCATCTTTATTGAGAAATTTAGCCCTAACATTTATATAAAGGTTGAAAAGAAATCAAATATAAATAATGTAAGTAAATAACTCAAACTGTTAGCGATTATGAGACCTGCATGGGCAAAAACCATGTGGGACTGCAGGAAGGAACAAAATAGGAAAAGATCACATGAAAAAGCTGGCTGGATTCACCTTATGTTTCAAGAGTAACAATCCAAACCAGCAATCTCCACTATATTTTCAGTTTGGGAATTTCATAATGCATGTGCTTAGTGACCCCCAGTAGTGCAAATGTGATACTCCAGAACTACCAAACAGAATAGCTGGTTCTAAACAGTATGCTTTGCAAGGAACAGCCTAAATAACATTTCATGGCAACCACCATTGAATTCATATTTAATAGCATAATATACACATAATACATCAAGAATAACACACTTTTTTGCTATAAGAATGCAGCCTTAACCTTTATATTGCAGCAAGGATCAATGTGCAAAACAAGATTAATACAATCGAATTCCCCCCCCCTCACACACACACATACATGCTTTAATACATTAAAACAGTCCTCCTCAAGCAGTATTAGTTTTACAGCAGGATGTTTTAACTGAAAGGAGGAGGAACAGGGGCCACCATTTATTTGGTTGTTCCAGTTGGATCACTAATCCTATAGTGACAGTGTTTTAAAGGCTCATCAGTGTTGGTGCTACAGTGCTAGAACAAAGCAAGACAGAGATTTCTGGGGGGGGGGGAATGCATTCCAATTAAATGCCTGCTGCCTTCCTCCACTGCTTGACTCCTCAGTTCCCTAGGAAACTATTCATACAGAGGGAAGAGATTCATTTTGGCCTTTAAAAAAAGAGAAGGGCTGATCTTCATTCCTTAATAGTGTTGACTTCGCTCAGAATCGAAGGAAGGGAAACAACCTTCTCCTCCCCTGCTTGGAACACATGCAAATATATGAGAGTAGAATACCAAATATTTGACCTAATTTCGTGCTCCTCCGGAGAGGAGGTGCTACAAGTTCCCACCAGGGTACCAAGCCAGTCCCACTCACAGGTGTTTAAAACAGCACTAGGAGAAAAATGGTATGTGCTTTGTGTGACTTGGATGGCCTAGGCTAGCATGAGCTCACCAGATCTCGTAAGCTAAGCAGGCTGGCCCTCTGAACATCTCTTGACTTGAAAACCTTATGGGGTTGCCACGTGAGATATTACTTGACACCCGCTCCAAGTTTCCCACAGCATTTGATTGTTTGTTATTAATGCAGAGGTAGATGGGGAGAATGTAAACTTTGGTATGTCTGTCCCATTATCAGTGTTTGTATTCAGCTACCAAACTTTAAATTACCATCCCAGTCTATAACATATACTGATAATGTGCCTTTCTTTAGAGGCTATTCCCTTCAATTTAGTTTGTCCTTGAATCCCTTGCCCTATTAAATCCCAGATCATTCAACAGAAAGACAAATCATAATTTTGCTCAACAAAGTCATCCCAGCTTTCCTTCAGTCTTTATGATGTGTGCATGGGGATATGAATAAGACCTCAAGTGGAGCAAGAAGTGATTCATCCCTGTGATAAGTCCCAGACTGTTTAACCTCCCAGTGTATATCCACAGTGGATGAAAAAGTAAATGTCCATTGATCTGAATAAATGTTCTATACAGATATAGAAGATTTTCCCCCAGTTGTTTTTGTTGTCAATAGTATCTTTCAGTGTTCTTAGGTTTCTCCTTGTTGGAATATCAATCAGCAAGTAATTTGGTGAAGTCAACCTTTAAGGGCTGTTGTAAAATTGTTAAGCAGCTATACTGCACCTGCATTAGTGGTGTCAGGTGGACAGTGCTGGGATTGCAGCCAAGCAGTGGGAAGTCCCCAGCATGTGTTCTGGGGAATTCTTTATTTAAAGTGGGCTCCCTCCCACTTTCTCTTTCTTCAGGAAGAGCAGATCAGTAGGTGTGCCTTTTCTGACATGAGGAGCAGACTCCATTAGGCTCTTCACTATCTCCATCTGCTGATGTATAGGCATGTAGTCTGCTTGAGCCAGCCATAGGGGCTTGCAATGTGTTTTCTTGGTAACTATCTTTCAGCTTTTGTACTCTGCTTCAGTAAGGAGCCTGAAGCAAATGAATATGATGTATTTCCATGTATAATCTTTTCAGTAAAGATTACTCTGACCATTTCCACACGAAGGAGTACAATGTGAGTGGCTTCCCCCTTGCAAATGCAGAATGGTAAATCTGTGTTTGCAGCCCCCTCATGGGGAGACCCCTCCCGTCCTTTACCTCTGCCCCCTGACTTTTTGCCTCCTGACAAGGTTGCAAGAGAAAACAAGCCGAACTTCCCCCTTTGCACTCTGGCTTATCAATCACATCAAGCCACCAATCACAGAACAGCAGTTCACTCATGGACCCCCCACCTCAAAATTAATTTTTAAAAGGTACTTCTGTGTTGCTATGCAGTAGTGCCACAACACAGATGCATTCAAATAAAAATCAACACTGCCCCGTTGCTTTGAAGAAATGCCAAAATGATACAGCATTTCCCCACTTTTTGGAATTCATTTTCTTTTGCAGTTTATTTCTGTCTGGGTGGATTTCTGAGATGCTGAACATGGTTCCTGCAGCCCAAAAAGACATTTTGTGTAAATGGTTGGCTTTAAAACAAGATGCTGTGACTATTTGGAGAGGGGAGGGGAGGATGGGTGCAAAGGCAGGACAAAGCTGCCGAGGCTATTGCATGTTTCCCCCTCCATATGGGCTTTTTTCTGGTTGCTCACTGGTTGCTCACCAATGAAATGCACAATTTAGGGTGGTAAATCCAGGTCCATTCCGCACGATTTCAATGTTGCAAAAGGCTTGCAAATTGTAAACACTACTAATTTGCAGTTACACATGACGTCGCACACAATCTGCCACACTCCTGAAACAGTCCGACAAAAAGTGATTCGTTGTAGCGCTTAAAGGGAAATCCAGAAAAGTGGATTCACCCTCCGAAAAGCACTACACTCTTGCAAACAATCTGCAACAGTAGCGAAAAAAACCTGTGCGTTCCCATTGTTGCGGTTCCAGCCAAGTCCCTCCCCCTGGCTCTCTTCTCCGAACTTCTGGCAAAGCAATCGCCATTTTTTTTTCTCAGAGTGAGCAGAAAGCAATGAACCGGTGAGCCTTCATTCACCCAGCGAGGCTTCTCTGGCTACAGTCCCTCCACAGAACTGCTTTAAAGCACCCCTAAGTCACCAAACACAACACAGCCCCGTTTGCAAGTTCCCTTTATTTTCAGCCGAAAATCATGCCCGTGCAGGGGGGGGATTTTTTTTTCACTTGGGGGAGTATGGTAATGATGCCAGCTCACACGCCAGCTAGATGGGTCTCTACATTAGGAGGAATCAAGGCATATTCGTTGCAATGTGTGTATTTCTTTTTTAAAAAAAAAAACCTGGGCAGAGTCTGCACTAACTTACTTTATTCCATTGTCAATCCTGTTGAATTCAGATCACTTTGAACTCGGGTCTTCCTCTCTCCCCCCCTTTCCCATTGAAACTGGAAAGTCTTCTGCACGTGGTTAGGGAGGCTCAGAAGGTGGGGGGGGGAGCCAAGCCTCTTTCTTTCTTTTCTTCAAGGGGGGGGAAAGGAGCCAGGCAGGGAGCCTCTTTCTTTTCTTGGAGGGGAGGGGGAGAGGATCGAAAAAGGCAGAGGAGGGAGGAAAAATCCAGGATCGACAGAAGTTGAGAGAAATTAGGGGCTTCTCCTTTAAGGCAAGCGTGTCACATGACCAGGTGTAGCCTATCAGAGGTTCTCTACCACGGAGCTTTCTTTCCCAAGCTGGATATTCAGGATTAAAAGCAGTCTGAGATATCGCACAATAAAGGTAGGGTCACTCTGGATCAATCCTTCTTGCTGCAGAAGGAAAATTAAAATCGCCCCAAATCCAAATGGAAATCGCATTCTGTGTAGAGGGCAGGGACTGAATTGATCTGGGGTTGGAATAAAAGCTCCGTGCAGTTTACACCCTGTTCTTAAAGGGAAAGGGGCTTTTCGGGAGCATGATAACAGCCGCCCACTGGCTGTTCGTTTGATTGATGGCCAGGGGCGGGACAAAGCACAGAAAAAATCACTTCCTGTATAGCAATTTTTGCGAGACCGGAAACCTGTGGGAAACGATTGAAATGCTACTGGATTCCACTACAAAGGCAGGTATGCATAACGCCGAGATTGCACTGTTAAAAATAGCGTTTCCGCTTTCAGGAACCAATTGGCAACATTGGTCCTTGTGCGGAATGGGCCTGTTTTGGTGATTCCCGAAATTGCAAGTTAAAAATGGCCCAATCATGACCTGGCTACTTTACAACCTTGGGATGCAGGTAATGTTATGTGGATGGAGCTCTAAAAGCCACCAACATTCCTTGTGTGGAAATGGTCAGAGAAATCACAAAAAGTGGATTTACCAATTTTATCTCACATCCCATTAGTGAGCAACCAGTGGGCAACCAGGGCAAGCCCATACGGAGGGGAAAAGGTGTGTTAGTCTCTGTAGTGTTTTTCCACACACCCCCTCTCCATTTCCTGCTATGAGTACTTTTTTAAAAAAAGAAAAATGGTGTGGTCCATATTGACCGCAGAGCTACATTATGAAAGGTAAAATAAAATCTTCTTTAAAGTGTCCGTGCTCTTTCTGGGATCAGGCAGGCAACACATACTCCCATTTGTGTTTTTTGGAGATGGGGAAAGAGGGAGGGACGGGTGATCAAGCAGCTTTCTCCTGATCATCCAGTTATGCATGCCCCTTGTTTTAAAGCCTTCCATTTACACAAAAATGACTTTTTGGGCTCCATGTGCAGCCTCTCAAGAATCCACCCAGACATAAATAAAGTCAAAAGAAATATGAATCCCTCCCCCCAAAAAGGTGGGGGAATGCTGTATCATTCTGGCGTTTCTCCGTAGCAACACAGAAGTATTTATTTTTATTAAAAATGCTTAGGTGTTGTGGCATTACTGCATAGCAACACAGAAGTGCTTAAAAAAATTAATTCCAGGTCTCAGGGGGCAAGAAAGTTTCAGTCCACAGGAGAACTGCTGTGCTGTGATTGGTGGCTTGCTGTGATTCACAAGCCAAGGAGGAGGGGGAGAAGTTCAGCTTGTTTTCTCTAGCAACCTCATTGGGAGGCAAAAAGCCATGATGGAGATTAAGAAGAAAAGCTTTCTCCCCTTAAAGCTGCAATTCAGTCCAGTCCTAAATCCTGATTGTCACTGCACTGCTAGCATCGATGCCACTAGGTAGGGAGGTCAGTCCCCAGCTGGGACCTGGCGATCTCCTGGAATTATAGCTTCTCTCCAGGTGACAGAGATCAGTTCCTTTGGAGAAAATTGTTTTGTGGGGTGGACTCCATAGCTTTATACCTTATTCAGGTTCCTCCCCACCCCAAATTCTACCCACTCCCAAAGTCTCCAGGTAGTTCCCAACCCAGAACAGGCAACGCTACCACTAGTTGACATTGGCTCTGAAAATGGGAAAAGGTTACAGAAAGCAAAGATAATATAGCACTTGCACCAGAGTCCACAGCACCCCCACAGTAAGCTACCAATCATGGTGTAGCATGCTGCCAACATCCCCATCAAAAACGTGAGTGGCTTCCAGGTAGCAAACACAGAATGGTAAATCTCACGTTTCCAGCCCTCTACATGGGGAGATCCCTCCTGCGTTTTCCCTCTGCCCAAAAAGACAGCTTTTTGTCTCCTGACGAGGCTGTAAGGAAAAACAAGCTGAAATTCTCCATCTGCTTGTCAATCACAGCAAGTGACCAATTACAACACAGCAGTTCTCTTGTGGACTGAAACTCCACCCCCCCCAGCCCTGAAATTAATTATTTTTTTTAAAAGGTACTTCTGCATTGCTATGCGGTAATGCCACAACACAGATGCATCTTTAATAAAATCAACACTACTGTGTTTCTATGAAGAAACACCAGAACAATACAGCATTCCCCCCTTTTGGAATTCTAGTGTTCTTTGCAGTTTATTTCTGTCTGGGTGAATTTCTGAGATGCTGAATATGGTTCCTGGAACCCAAAAAGTCATTTTATGCTGATGGTTGGGGGTGGGGGGTTATATGAAATAACTCTTCTTCTAGAACTGTCCCACTATTGTGCTGATGGCTCCTTGTGTATCAATGACATTGAGAGTATTCAGGCTGAAGAGTGTTAGGCTGAGAAGGAGGGATGTGATCCCTTATATGGGACCCATTCTGCAGATGACAGATCAATATCCTCTTGTATCAAGGATGCCCCTCTGGAGTTAGAAGGAGGTTGTTTTTTTGTAGTGTGTGAGTGTGTGAGAAGAAGAGCTTCCATCCTTTAAAGCTGTCATTCAGAGCAGTCCTAAATCCCAGATGTCACTCATTTGTCTCCATCCCTGGCTCTCTTTTGTCAACCTATTCCCAAGGGAAGGCCCACAGGAGCTCGGGAGCCTCTGTTGGGAATGACTTAGCCCAAAGGGACCATATTGGTAGTAGGAACACAGTAAATTGCACTAGGGAGTGAGAAATGAGCTGAGGGAGGCCGTCCAGGACTGAAGGGAGGGAGGGAGGGATGAAGGAAGGAAGGAAGGAAGACAGAGGGGGAAAAGAGGGGAAGAAAGAGAAAGAGAGGATGAAAGAGAAAGAAAGAGAGGGGGGAGGGAATATAATATCTGCCTCTGATCTTCACTTTGTTTTCACTTTAAGGATTTACTAGCCTTTAACAAGAAATTATAATGTTTTGAAAGTCTGTTTTCTAGGGCATATTATCTTGACATGCAGTCCCCACATTTTCTGAATTTAAATGGAATTATACAAATGCTGATAATATAAATTTTGTCACCAGATTTGGAATTTGTTGTCTGATTTATTTATTAATTATTACATTTCTAGACTGCTGCTCTCCAAAGGTCTTGCAGTGGTTTACAACATGGTAAAAATACAGTAAAAAAACATAAAAACACAAGTTTCACTCCATGAGAGAACTGCTGTGCTGTGATTGACAAGCCAAGGAGTGGAAGGAAGCAATAAGGCAAAACAAAAAGGTGGGAGGGGTCTCTCCACGAGGAGGGCTGCAAATGCAAGATTTACCATCCCGTGTTTGCAAGCAGGAAGCTACTTGTGCTTTATCCCTCTACTAGTCATCAAGCCCGCTGTATGATTAATGCAGTGGGCGCTAGGCACTTACATAGTTGTGGGCGCAGCGGGGTGGCAGGCTGTCGGCGGGGGCTCCGTCGGGCAGTGGGGCCTCCCCCGGGCGGCGGGCTTTCGGCGGCGGCGGCGGGCTTTCGGCGGCAGGGCCTGCCCCAGGCAACGGTATTTTCTGTTCGACGTTCTCCTCGGCGGTGTTTTCTCTTCGGTCGGGGCTACCCTGGGCGGTGGTCTTGTGGCGGCGGCGGCCTGATGTGGCGAGAGGCGTGAAGTGCCTCTTGCTGCGTCAGGCCGCCGGCCAGGGAGCCCCCGGCAGCCGTGCTCGGCGCGACTGCCGGGGGTTCCCTGGAGCGGCGGCCTGATGCGGCAAGAGGCGCTTTGCCAGGGAGCCCCTGGCAGCAGTGCTCCGCGCGACTGCCGGCGGTTCCCTGGAGCGGCGGCCTGACGCGGCGAGAGGCGCTTTGCACCTCTCACCGCGTCAGGCCGGGAGCAACTGCAAGCCTCGCTGCGCGCGGCTCGCAGTTGCTGGGGCTGGGAATCAGATAGGCCAATTGGCTGATTGGTCCCTCCGATTGTCTGTCATGAGGAAGGGTCCAATCCGGACCCTTCCTCATCCCGGACACATCCCGCCCCAGGAGGGCTTACTGTTTTATTTAGTCCGTGGCGCCTGCGGTGCCACGGGCGGTGTACAGATGTTGAAATGGCCCCTCATCCCGAGGCAAATCTGGGCAAAACTCGAGCCAGCGTCAGGACAGTCTTGTGATGCAGACAACGTCATCTGGAGAGGTCTCTAAAACCTGCCAGCAACCAGTGGCTGTCCAGGGGAAGATTACTCATGCAGAAATGGTGCTACTCATTTCATGAGTACATGCTATAGTATGTGACATGTACTGCAAGCTTGTTCTGTGCAAACTATTTAAAAAATTCTCTCCAGAGCCCAAATGTCTATAAACAGATATAATAGAATACAATTAAGATGCCAGTAGCCATTGAACACTTTGGCTAGGAGTGCTTCATCCAAATACATTCATGCATCCTAGAAAGGTGTGTTGAAAGACTGGGGAATGGGAACGCATGGAAACTGTGGTCCATACACAACCAAAGGAAATTATCAAAAGAGCAAACTGGCACAGCAAACTGGCACAGATCCTTACCCTTGACTGAGAGGTAGGGTTTTTTCCTAAGCAAATGAAACATTTCCATAAGATTCTTCTACTAGTCTACAGCTGACTCTGGCTTTCTGTTCTTTCAAACAATTTAGCTTAATTCTTTCATTCAACTACACAATCCATTAAATTATTGGTACAGATGGTTAAGTCAGATGGTTAAATTCACTTCTGCCTACAGAGATTCCAAGAAAAACATGATATTTGAAAAACTATAGTTTCTGAGACCTTTAGATGCTGTCGTAGATAATACACGAGGAGGAAGAGAAACTGCGATAGAACATAAGGCAGAAAAGGAAATAGATAATCCTGGACAGGTGGAAATTTAAATCAGCATAATTCTGAGGTACAGAAACTGAAATATATAGAAGTTAATGTTTTACCCCATTGGAGCAACTAGAAGCCCCATAGGAGTCATTTCAAATCAGGAACACAGAATCGAGGCAATGCATTGCATTGCAGTTCCAATCTGGGCCCAATTTGCCAGGCATTAAAAAACCCTACAACTCTGAGACACCCATGCATGTATGTCCAGGTATCTTGTCTGACCCCTTAGGCTGCCACATTCTGAATGTTTTTGAATCCCACTGCACATATAATATCCTAATCAAAAATCTTCAGCAATAAGTAATCCCTATTGAAAATAGTACAATTTACTTTTGAGTAAACATGAATAAGCATGCTATGATAAGCATAAAGATGAATTGGGGCATAAGCTAGCAGTAAATATGTGAAGGATTGCTGGGAGATTACCCAAGTAATAGAGTTATATGATTCTATTCTTGTACAAGAGAAATATGTGAGAATCATCCAACGTTTTCTTTTTGTTTTAGATGGTATTTGACACTGGTTGCTTCTTATAGCTGGGGATTATGGCAAGTAATTCATGTTGAAAGGTGAATCTCTGGTCATTTCTGATGTGAAGTCCTAAGAGCAGATTTTCTTCAGTTTTGAGGAGTACCTTTCCAGAAACTGACAAAATAATTGGCACAGGCTATTAGAGCCCCATAAAACATTGCCTAAAACACTTCCTAGTGAGGCTGTGTTCACTATGTAATTTTGTTGTGACTAAATGTATCGATTTTCTCTGCACTCTCATGGCTTAGAGCGATTTGTAGCTTGTCCTATACAGGTTTGTGGCACATTACAACAACCATAACTGTCTCCTCCATTATAAATAGACAATATCAGTTTCTGGTATGGATTTACACA
The DNA here is from genome assembly GCF_049243985.1 of Paroedura picta. NCBI lineage: Eukaryota > Metazoa > Chordata > Lepidosauria > Squamata > Gekkonidae > Paroedura > Paroedura picta. The sequence goes on from NC_135369.1 coordinate 131,187,414, forward strand.
CAGCACAGAGGACAGTAAAATCTGTATTTAGGATATAGTGGGTTTTAATTATTCCTGTTCATTATAATATGCCATCGAGTAACACTGCTGACTCCTGTTCAATGTGTGGTCTACTAAAACTCCTAGATCCTTTTCACACCAAGAAAAGTCTCCCCCATCCTATATTGCTGTATTTGGTTTTTCCTACCCAAATGCAGAACTTCCACAATGAACAGACACAGCAATCACAGTAGGAATGCTGACAGAGTTTTTTTTTGGGGGGGGGGGGTTGTATCAGTTTCTATAGCGCCCAGCCATGAGGACAGGTATTGTTTAATCCCTGAAATTATGTTCAGAATACTGAAAAAAGGTTGGAATGAAATTTTTAAATAAAATCATACTGGGTGCACAGCTGGTATGAATCAATATTAGCAGTGTCAAAGTCAACAGAAATGTGTGTATTTATATCTCTGCAAACTTCATTTTCTTTTTGTTTCTTTTCCCTGTCAGCTTTTGTTCAATACAAAAGGGTGATATCTGAAATGTGAGCTCGTACTGTCCTGGCTGCAGCCGTGTTGTGCCACCTAGTGGATAACAGGCTGAGCAGCTAGACATGAGGTTGCTATTTTCTGCCCAAGTACTCCTGAGGTGACCCATTCCTTTCATTGATGTTAAAACCTGGTGTACAATTCAGTCCTTGTTAATACGATGCATTGCTTCCTATAGTATTCCTAATTGGAATATAAATTCTTAAGCATTGCTATTCAAGAGAAATTCCCTCTTCTGACAGCTATAAGACAACATGTTGCATTAAAAACAGATTCTGCGTTTCTATCACTGTGCCTGGAAGCACAGGGTGCTGGAGCACAGAGATCTCTGTGTGCATCCCTTAAAGCAGGGGTAGTCAAACTGCGGCCCTCCAGATGTCCATGGACTACAATTCCCAGGAGCCCCTGCCAGCGTTCGCTGGCAGGGGCTCCTGGGAATTGTAGTCCATGGACATCTGGAGGGCCGCAGTTTGACTACCCCTGCCTTAAAGCAATGTTTTTCACTGGAGAGCCTTTTTCTCAATTTAAGGACCTTGCTTTACATTTTAAAAAGAATGAAAACGTTACTACTTTACTTCAATTATACTGTTGAAAGCCACATTCTTAAGATAGCCAGCATGGGCCAGTGGTCAAGAGCAATGGCCTCTAATCAGGAGAACCAGGTTTGATTCCCCACTCCTCTACATGTAGCCAGTTAAGTGATTTTAGGCCAGTGACAGTTCTCTCCTAGTTCTCTCAGCCTCTTCTACCTCACAGGGTGTCTGTTATGTGGAGAGGAAGGGGAAGTGATTATAAGCCACTTTGAGACTCCTTTGGGTAGCGAAAAGCAGGGTATAAAATTAACTCTTCATTTCTTCTTCTTTACATGGAAGAGAACAAAGTTACACTCAATATCAGGTGGCAAAAAACTTTGCTATACAAAAGGGAACAATGCAATCAGAATCTGAAAGAAGCCAACTAATCTTAGATTTGATTGTCGTACTAGCCTCTGGGATTATTAGCAAAAATAATGAAAATCAGTTTTCACTGGACAGTCAAATACAATATGTTCAGTAGTCTTAGTTCTTTCCACAGGGCATGAGCAAATTATTTTGGAATAGGGAATCATTGAATTATGTCCAGTTAACAGCACTGCTGGCTCATCGTAACTTTGGGGACTGTTAATGTGTATAAATATTTTGGTATTTTGTGGTGAAAGCGTAGTCCTAGTGGAATAAAAGAACAACCTTGTCAGACATGAAAACATGTAATAGTCCAGTTTTAAAATATGGTCCCTGTATATTTTATAAATCTCATTAGCAGATGAAATGGCAATCACGTCCATTGGCACATTCAACTTAGAATCCGTGAGATTTTCCCATGTCTTTATGAAGAAGGGGCAACAATCTAGAACCCTTTTTCAGATTTAAGTGTCCTGATATGATACTTTAAAGCTTTAATCCATGCCCTTGCCTTGAAAGAGTTTTGGATAATCCCAGCAGCACATTTGAGAATACCCATAATTGTATGCAGAAAATGTAGCAACGGCCTTTCAAACGTATCTGTTATCCCCATGATCCCTTCAACCCAAATAGGAATGCTCCTATTTTTGTTGCATAGGTTGCAATGGCTGCTGGGATATACCATTTGTATAGAAAAACTGTGAGATGACCACTTCCTAATGACTTTCCAATCTGAGAATATGCAATGTGACTATACCAAGCAATAAGAGCATGAAACTGGACCCCCAGATAATGATACTGTGAGGCCTGTTCTATTGATCTTTCATCTAATGTATACAAAATCCAAATAAATAAATAAATAAATAAATAAATAAATAAATAAATAAATAAATAAATAAATAAATAAATAAATAAATAAATAAATAAATAAATAAATAAAATAATAAAGACACGGATCAGACTGAAGTGTGACTAGGACCTATTCATTCTGGTTTTGATTTCTCTGACATTGTTCTTTCTTTTGGCTCTTTGAATGTCTTGGAAAATATCTTACATGTAATAGTCAAGTGTGGGCCTATCTATGGAAACTTAAATATGCTGATTGTGGCCATGGCGACACAAAACAAATAGCTCTACAAACATGGGGGACCCTTGAAAACTTTTAAAATTACATTGTTTTTTTTTAATCTCCTCTAAATAAAGATCATTGTCTGCGTCTTCACAGACAATGGACTTTCCTCCTGTGTCCTGTGAGGGAGTTTAGGATTTATGCCAAGCTTGGCTATGACAACAATGGTGTCCAGGAGCCACTGCTCCTGAGTCTGTCCCCAGAGACAGGGTGATGGTGGCAGGAAGTCAGGTCTGGGCTGAGTGGGCAAGCCCAGGGAGGAGGAGCCTCACTGGAACCCATTGGTCTGCATATATTTCTCGTGGTCCTGAAGGTGATCACTTTCTCTCTTGCCTTTCAGTCACAGAAGCACACTAAACCAGAACATGAACATTATTATGAGCCAGATAAAAATATTTATACAGTTTGGATCCTGGAGGAGTCAAATGATAGTAGAGGAAGGAAGGAGTTTCAAAACTAAGGATCATTAACATGGAAGGTGGAACTCTATGGCCCCTTATGCATGGCGGCAGATTCCGCGCGCTGGTGCCGTGCCATTCCGGCGGGGTACAATGCCCCACTGTTTCCCGTGAACGCACGGGAACGGGGCATGCTGCGTTGCCCCGGCATAGCACGTGCGCGCTTTATGTCGGGGCTAAGAGGCCCAGCCGAGGTAAGTGCAGCGGCGCGGGCGGGGGAGGTGGGGAGGGGCCGGGGGGTTGCTCCTGCCAGCTCCGTGCTGCCACGGAGCCCGCAGGGGCAAGCGGTGACCCTTAAGGGACACCGCAGGTCGAGGCTGGGCGGCCCGACAAGCCCGGCACTGCCAATTATGCACAGCGCCGGGCCGCCGCAGTCCCGGCTTACCCGGGAAGCTCCGGAAAATCCTGCGTTCACTTAACACGGGTCTTCCGGAGGCCAGGGCTGGGAGGCGCCCACACTTGTGGAGGCAGCATGCCTTCTCTGTGATTTTAACCGAAGCGCTGCCGCCGCCAGTGCGGGCCTTATGGCAACTGAGTTTGAACAGTTGTTTACTAAATAAAAAGGATGGATATACCATGATGGATATACAAGTTGTTACTACAGCTAGAACAAGTGAAAAAATGTATGATCAAATGGATGTATAATTTTAGAGAGCAGATATCTATTGATGGGAATGCTTATGGGGAAAGGAAATTAAGTTTATAGCCAGTCAAGTATTAAGAGAATGGGCACAAAATGTTTTTAGATAGTATATAAGCCCAAAGGATATTGAAAAATCAGGCAACAATTATAAAGGAAAATTCTGGAGATGAAACTTTTTCATATGTGGTAGATTAGTAAAAAAGCAAAAAAAAAAAAAAAAGGAAGGAAGGAAATTTAAATTCCTTATGGAAACTATGAATATGCTATTAGGTATACTGCCTAATACATTCTGGAAGAGATATTCAAATACATAGTGACATTGGGTAGAATTATCTAGACAGCAAAATGGAAACTAGATTTCTGCTCCCACTTAGAACAATAAGTTTTAAATGTAAACATCTTGAATACAAATGTATAAAGAAGTGGATCATGAGCAGATATATCTTTTACCTTATTATTATAAGATATATAACAGATCTTCTTTCTGTACTCTGATATATTACTTATTGTAAGCCCTTTTATCATTTCTCTATCCCCTTTATAGCTTTACAAACCAAAATTCATCATGTATTTGACTCAGTTCATAGGCTCCAAATAAATGTTCATAGGATGTGCCTTCTTTGAACATTTCCTGTACTTTTGTATGGTTCACTTTGGATGTTTGGCCCATTTAAACATGACAGCTGAGCACAGTGGATCATGTCAGTTGTTTGGTTTAAATGGCTGTGAGCCATTTAACATTTCCATTTCACTCCCCCATCCCCCACTTCCAAGAGAGAAGAAGTGAAAGGAACAGTGAAATGGTTTGCTGTTATTTCCACCTAACAGTGGGAAAAGCGAACAGGAGAAGCATGGAGGGTCACTGTTATTACATCCTAACAGCCGGGCAGTAGCAGCTGTCCCCCATTAGGCTGTGCTGCGATCCATTGAGCCCCTCTTGGAAGCAGGGGGAAAAGACACAAACAGGTTCAATGGATCACAGCCATTAGAGCCTAATAGCAGATGGCAAAACCACCTTGCTGTTAGGCTGGAATATCAGTGAGCCATTTAACTCCTGCAGGCCCCTCCCGACTTGGAACAGGGGGAGGGACATAAATGGGTAAAATGGAACACAGCCATTACAGCCTAAAAGCAGATCGGTGCAACTGCTCCCCCCCCCCCCCCCGGGTGTAATAGCAACGATGCAACCAGAATTTTTCAGTTCATGCCCATCCCTACATTTAAAATGCTGCCTTCATTTCTAAATCTGACTTCAGTTTTCCCCTCCCCCCATTTGTAATTAATTCCCACTTTTCAAAGATATTCTTTTTTTTTTAATTTTATTTTTTAATATAAGAGTTAGCTGAAAAGTACTGCAGAAACAATTGTTAGCTTTATTTTAAGTTCATGCAAACCATCTGACATGTATTAGTGCACTCTGTTCTTACAAATGACTGCACACATGTGCCTCACTCCCTGATTTTTATTTTTAGGTCTTGTAACCTAGTTCTATTTTTGATAACCGATGCCTCGTAAAAGTGAAGGGCAATTGTTTGAGCAAAGTCAAGCAGATGAAGAAAACAAAGAGAAGAGACAAATGGTTTGCAAAGGGGGTAGTGGGGTGCAATTTTTTGACAGGTACACTTTTGCTTTAATGCCACATGCAGTTTGCAATTTACATTATAACACTGGAAAACTATTATTTCTGTACGCTGTCTTCAAATATCATCTCAAGGCATTCCCTTCATTCATGCAGTATTAAAATGTGCCTTGGCATTATGCTTGGATGATGTTTAAACAGTAAAACCAATTACCAACACAATGGATTTTTTCCCACTGACTCTAGCAGTTAGAGAAAGACCGTGTCTTATAGCAGTACAAGAATGAAACTAGACTGGGTTCAAATGCCACAGACATAAAAGCTCCCATAGGACAGTGATTTTCTTTCTCCGCTTAACAACATGAAGCAGGGAAGGACCATTTGTGCTGCCCTGAGATTACAGTAATAAGACTAGGATGAAAGTTTGGCTGAAATATTCAAAGTTTGCCTAAAATATTAATCGCTTCCAATTGCCCCTCCCCCAAGCCCTCCCCTCCTACCATGACTGTTAACAAATCCACCCAACCCCTGGGTCTCAGTACGAGTTGAGCTAAGGCTCTTGCAGTTTCACCTTCCTTTAGTTGTTAGTGTTGCTCCCCAACGCAGCGAGGCCACTCCACCGGCCGGGAGAAGGCTGGCCGGCCCACCCCCCACCCGAGGCTCTCTGGAGCCTTCTCCCGTCTGGCGGAGCAGCCTCGCCGTGTCTCTGACGAGGCGAGGCCGCTCCGCCATATTCCCTGGGCGGGTGAAGCAGCCAATGGGGAGCCGCGCTTCACGCGGCTCCCCATTGGCTGCTTGGGGCGGGATGGACACTCGGAGGGGCCAATCAGGAGCCGCTTTGCAGCTCCTGATTGGCCCCTCCGAGTTTTTATCCCAGACAGGGCTTGCCCTAACTCCTCCCACACAGCCCTTACTGCTTTATTCAGTCTATGGCACTCCACGCCACGGGGCTGTTTAAAGATGAGCCCATCAGAAACCCTCTATCTGTATCATGATCAACTTGCTCAGTGGAATGTGTGTGAAGTCTCCCGTCATTTGTGTGAAGTTTCAGAACTTCCCCCAAGGAAGGCTGTTGAAACACAGTAAGGATGAGTTTTTATGTATGTTTTACTATAAATAACTTTTGATATTAAAATTAATTGCATTTTTTGGATTTGCAAATTATGAAGACTCAGTGATTTCAGGGGGTGCGTAGCTGTCACTAACATACTGGTTATGCGATACTATGTGCTACTGGGACAGTTGTATCATGCTGGTTTTCATCTTTTTTACAAAGTCACATATTATATTGTCTCCGTGAATCGGTATTTCTTCTTCTATCGAGTCCTGATTTACTAAGGAATTATTGATTCAGCTATGTTGGTTTGAAGCAGCAGAACAAAGTTGGAGTCCAGTGGCACCTAAAAGACCAATAAAGTTTTATTCACAATATAAGCTTTTGTGTGCAAGTCCATTTCTTTGGATATTATGAAACAGAATTTCCTCAAACTTTACATTTGAATGTGTGTGTGTGTCAATTGCCCGGAAGGGCTAGCTAGAGTCAAGATCCATAAGTAACTGGCCGATAATAGCTGAGATTGGTTTAAGGCTGTTGTCAAGATCTGTGAATAGCAGTCAATCAGCATAAAAATACAAGAGTTAACAAACACACAAGAACAAGGCTTGAGTCCAGTGGCAATTTCAAGACCAACAAAGTTTAACTCTGATAACAAACAGGAACTGAGAGATATAGCATGTGCAGATGCACAACCCTTCCGTTACACTGAAACATTTCCTTAAATATAGGTGTGCTAGGAAGGACTAGTTAGAATAAAGATGCATAAGTAACTGGGCAGTTAGCACATACTAAACCTCTCAGTTCTTGTTTGTCCCCAGGGTAGGGCAGCTATGGCATGTGCCCTGGGCACCATTTGATGGGGAGCATCAGTGGGGAGGTGATGCATTAGCCAGGTATAACCCAACAATGGTCCTGCATTGGCCCTGGACCAGCCATCTTCTGTCTCCATGGCGAGGAGAAGCTGGGTACCTGGCTCTAAGTCTGTGGACCTCAGAGACCATGGCAGAGGCACCATTTCCACAGTTCCTTCTCCTTGATGCCAGGTGGCTTCAAAAGTCAACCCAAATGTGAGTACCACTCTGAAGTTCATTCCCCATTTCCCATGGGGATTCCTGTTGCTCTGGCTCCATGAAGGCCCCCTTTCTATTAGCCCCAGTCCTTGGGGTCTGCTGATCTCCTGCCCTGGGCTGAGCTGGGTTGGGGAGGCTGTTCTGGGTCTCCCCAGCCTGGCCCCAGTCGCAGTGGCTGGGGGCACCACAAAAAGAATTTTGGGGGTGTTAAAAATTATCCACCCTTGGCTTCAGATAGGCTAGGAACTCGGGTCCATTCCGCACAAGTTTAATGTTGCAGGAATGTGGCAAATTGTAATCGCTACTAATATGCAGTTATGCACGACTTCGTACACAATCTGCCACACTCCTGAAACAGTCCCGCTAAAAGCGCTTAGTTGTAGCGCTTCCAGGGAAATCCCAAAAGGTGGATTTACCTTCTGGAAAGCGCTACACTCTTGCAAGCAATCTGCAACACTAGCGAAAAAGACCTGTGCGTTAACATTGTTGCAATTTCAGCAAAGTCCCTCCCCCTGGCTTTCTCCTCTGAACTTCCGGCGAAGCGATCGCCATTTTTTTTTCTTGGAGCGAGTGGAGAGCAACAAACCGGCGAGCCTTCATTCACCCAGCGAGGCTTCTCCGGCTGCAGTCCCTCCACAGAGCTGCTTTAAAGCTCGCCTCAAGTCATCAAGCACAACACAGCCCCGCTTGCAAGTTCCCTTTATTTTCAGCCAAAAATCGCGCCCATGCATGGGGGGGGGATTTTTTTTCACTCGGGGGAGCATGGCAACAATGAATCAGCAGCTCACAGGCCAGCTGCCAGCTAGATGGCTCTCTACGTTAGGAAGAAGCAAGGAATCAAGGAATCAAGGCATATCCATTGCAATGTGTGTTTTTCTTTTTTTTTTTTTTAACTGTTCTTAAAGGCAAAGGGGCTTTTCCGGAGCATGGTAACAACCGCCCATTGGCTGCTCGCTTGATTGATGGCCAGGGGCGGGACAGAGCACGGCAAAAATTGCTTCCTTTCTAGCGATTTTTGCCAAGACTGGAAACCTGTGGGAAACGACTGAAACGCAACTGGATTCCACTACAAAGGCAGGTATGCGTTACACCGAATTCCACTATTTAAAATTCCATTTTTTCTTTCCGAAAGCAATTTGCCACATTGAACCTTGTGCGGAATGGGCCTCAGAGTTGGACTTTCTTGGGGTTGCCAATGAACTCAAACTTGGTTCTCCCATTTGTTTGGTAATTCTTGTATTTGCATGCTGATCTTGACAACTGCCTGAATCAAATCTCAGCTGCATTGGTTGCCAGTTCTGGCCCAGATCAAGTTCAAGGTTTTGGTTTGGCCTTCAAGGCCATCTGTGGCTTTGGCCCTGCCTATCTGAGGGACCACTTGCCTGCTTATGCCCCCCGCAAAACACTTTACTCTGTGGGCGCAACTCTTTTGAAAGTCCCTGGCCCTTAGGAAGTGTGCCTGGCCTCAACCAGGGTCAGGACTTTTTTGGTCCTGGCCCCGATATGGAGGAATGATCTCCCTAGAGAGGTAAGGGCCCTGATGGAGCTATTACAGTTCCGAAGGGCCTGTAAAATGGAGCTTTTCCACCAGATCTTTGGTTGAGGTCAGTGGTAGTACTAGGGCTATCATGGCCCCTCCTTGGGCTTAGTTGTGTTACATTTGCACCCCCCCCATCTTTAGGGTTGTCTACATGAGGGAGGTATTTTTAGGCCACCAATCTTTTGTGGTTGTAGGAGGCCAAGAGCCCAGGGTATATAATGGAGTTTTTATGTGGGGATTTTAGGGGGGGAGGGTTATGTGTAAGTCGCCGTGAGTCTTCGGGAAGCAGAGGGATATAAATCTAATGAATTATTATTATTGCCCAGTTACTTATATATCAACTCTAGCTAGGTCTTCCTGGCAATTAACCCCCACCCTCTCTCTCTATGTATAAGTAAGGGCTGAGGAAATTCTGTTTTGCTGTATCTGAAGAAGTGTGCAGACACACAGAAGCTCATACCTTGAATAACACTTTGTTGGTCTTAGAGTGCCATTGGACTCAAACAAGTTTGATTTTAATATACAATACAGAAAGGTACTTTTAAGTGCATCCCCCTTTTTGTTTCAAAGCCCTAATACAACATCATGGCTGAATATTGTGTTTCTGGAAAAGCTCCACATATAATCTCTCTTTATTAGGATTTAAGAAAAGCATTTGGCTTGTACTACAAACTATACAGTCTTGTATGCCAAACAACAAAGAAAGACAAGAGATAGGAGACATTTTCTTCAGATTAACAAATTTATAATTGCTTTAGCACGAGTCTAGTAAGACTACACAGGGCGCAAGATGAGTATACAATGGTAACAAAAGTATCATCAGAAAATGGCTTGCCTGATTAAGCAACCATTCTACTTTCTAGAAAGACTTCTGTTTGCTGAATGATGAAAGCAAATAGGAACTAGCAGATTTGCTTTTGAGTTTATTTAGCTATATGGAGCTGATGCACTTGCAGCAGAGGATCTGGTCCTGCTGAGTAAGAAACCCCTTTCCCACCAGAGAGCTAGAACATTTCCCACAGTTAAAGCAGTCACTGTGCCACTGGCGATCCTCAAAGGAGATAAATTTGGCTCCACCAAGAGCTGTATAGGGAAAACAGGATATAGTTAAGTATGTTTATGCACATCTTCCCAAAGATCACGATGGGCACTTCTTCTCTAATAAAGCAACATTTTCTCATTTCTTCTAGACAACATTCAAACTTTACATAAACACACACATGAATGCAATACTGAAGCAGAATTCCCCCCTAATTTAGGGCCGTTCCGCAGTCGTCCAAAATAGCACAATGGTTACTAATTGAAATTGCTACAGTTTTGCCATTATGCACAACGTCGTTGACAGTCTGCAACACTCCTGAAACCGATCCGCAAAAAGTGCTTTGTTGTAGCACTTTCAGGGAAATCCCAAAAAGTGGATTCACCCTCCGGAAAGCGCTACACTCCTGCAACCAATCTGCAACACTAGCGGGAAAGTTCTGTGCGTTACCATTGTTGCGATTTCTGCAAAGTCCCTCCCCCTGGCTCTCTCCTCTGATCTTCCGGCGAAGCGATCGCCATTTTTTTTCTCCAAGCGAGCGGAGATCAACGCACCGGCAAGCCTTCGTTTACCCAGTGAGGCTTCCCCGGCTGTAGTCCCTCTGTTTAAAGTCACCAAGCACAAGCATCGCATAGGCCCGTTTGCTGGTTTATTTTCACTTTATTTTTCACACTGTTTTTGGCCGAAAATCGCGCCCGTGAGGGGTGGGGGGATTTGTTTTTTTCACTCGGGGGGGGGGGGAGCGTGGCAACGATGAAACGGCAACTCAAACATCACCTGCTAGCTGGATGGGTCTCTCTGTTGCAACGAATCAACGCATATTTGTTGCAACGGGTGTGTTTTTTTTTTTAAAACCTTCCTTAAAGGGAAAGGGGCTGTTTGGGAGCATGATAACGGCCGCCTATTGGCTGCTTGACAGCCAGGGCGGGACACAGCTCAGCAATAGTGCTTCCTTTCTAGCGATTTTTGCCAAGACCGGAACCCTGTGGGAAACGATAGAAACGCAACTGGATTCCACTACAAAGGCAGGTATGCATAACGACGAATTCCACTATTTAAAATGGCGATTTTTCATTCAGCAAACAATTTGCTACATGGATCCCGGTGCGGAATGTATCTCAGTAATGGGCAGGCAAAACTTGAGCTCCAATGCTTAGCTGAGGTTCTCAGGGATGGAATATAGAGATGTTTCTGAATGGCATATTGTAATTGAATCATTTAAATGGATTAGAGAGTTTGATTGCATTTTATGATTTCTTGTAAGTGACCATGGCTTCAATCAAGGTAGATTAAGAAATCACGTATTAATGTAGTGTAGCAGTTAACTGTTCAACAGGGTGGACTACAGATCTAAAATATAATTAATATATGGCTAAGTCTGAAAAACATGTTCCTGTGGAGCCATAGTGAGTGCCCTATCAATGATTTATTAAATTTGCAGAGGATACTAAAGTGGGAGAGGTAGCAAACACAACTGAAGACAGAAACAGAATACAGGATGATCTTGATAGGCTCAAGAAATAGGCTAAAATGAATAAAATGAAATTCAATAGGGACAAATGTAAAGTTCTGCATTTATGTAGGAAAAACCAACTACACCAATATAGGATGGGGGAGACTTGTCTTGGCAGTAGCATGTGCGAAAAGGATCTAGGAGTCTTAGTAGACCACACATGAGTCAACAATGTGACTCGGTGGCTAAAAAGGCAAACGGGATTTGGAGCTGTCGTGTCCAGATCACGGAAGGTGATGGTACCGCTTTACTCTGCTCTGGTTCAGCCTCACTTGGAGTACTGTGTTCAGTTTGGGGCACCCCAGTTGAAGAGGGATGTAGACAAACTGGAGCATGTCCAGAGGAGGGCAACAAAGATGGTAAGGGGTTTGGAGACCAAGACGTATGAGGAAAGGTTGGCGGGAGCTTGGTCTGTTTAGCCTGGAGAGGAGACAACTGAGAGGGGATCTGATAACCATCTTCAAGTATTTAAAAGGGTGCCATATAGAGGATGGAGCAGAGTTTTTCACTTTTGCCCCAGAACCAATGAGATGAAATTAATGCAAAAGAAATTTCATCTAAGCATCAGGAAGAAGTTCTGTTTTCTCTGTGGAACAGGCTTCCTCAGGAGGTGGTGGGTTCTCCATCTTGGAAATTTTTATACAGATGCTGGATAGCCATCTGACGGAGAGGCTGATTCTGTGAAGGTTCAAGGGGGTGGCAGGTTACAGTGGATGAGCGATACGGTTGTGAGTGTCCTGCATAGTGCAGGGGGTTGGAATAGATGACCCGGAGGTCTCTTCCAACTCTATTATTCTATGATTCTGCCCATTTAAGAAACTTTGAAGTATATTGTGTGTGTATGTGTTGCACATGTAGGCCAGCATATATTCATGCACATGGGGACTCATTGTCTCGTTGTTTTTCTTAGGTGTCCCCTCCCCCAAATTACAAGTTTTTGAATTAATTGCCAATGTTTTTTCTCAGAGCTGGAGCAAAAGGGCATTCAATTTGTTTTTAAAGGATCAAGCTAATGGTCTCAAGTTCTTTTAAATAGTCTCTGAGTGTTCGCCAAACATTTAATTATAAACCCTTTAAACACAAATGTTGAATTGCAAAGCAGCTTTTCTTTTCCTGGCAAGATCAGTTGTTCCGCTCTGGGAATATTAAAGCTTCAAATGGAGGTTAAATTAATCAAGGCCTCTAGCATCAACACATAAAACACCTTCTATGTCCATCTTCCATCCACCCTAGATAAGACCTATAGTTATATTTTTTTCCAAATTAGAACTCCACAGAAATCATTTGGGTGCAAAGGTTTAATAGATTATACTCTGACCTCCCAATTATAATATTTCACATCGCAGTTTGCTTCTTTCCTGTATTTAGGATGTTTATATATTTATATTTTATAGCCTTCACTTTTTGCACAATTCAGTCGATGGACACAGAAAACTATCAACTGGTATCAAAACTGTCAAGTCCTATGCATGTTGTTGTTTCTTATTACAATGTTATCCAAAGAGCTCAGGATTAGGGTTTCTAGGTCCCCCCTGGCCACTTGCAGGGGGTGGAGGGTCAGGGTTTCTATAAATTCCTGGGATTTGGGAGTGGAGCCTGGGGTGGACAGGGGCCTTAGTGGGGTACAATGGCATAGAGACCACATTCCAAAGAAGCCATCTTTTCCAGAGGAACTCATCTCTGTAGTCTGAAGATGAGCTGTCATTCTGGGGGATCTACAGGTCTCACCTGGAGATTGGCATCCTTACACAGGATATACATGCATTTAATATACAGGATGGTGTTTTCCATACTTTCATCCTCTGTGAAGTCTGAGAGCTAAACACTTTTTAGGCATTGCACAGCCACACATACCAGGAGCCCCCCAGCAGGAGCTCACACTACCTGCAATGCTTCCAATAGATACAGCTGTCATTTCAAGTTCATTGGGCAACAGGCAGGTTTTCAGTGGAAAATCCGCAATGCTCTTTTCACAGAAAATGGCAACCATGCACTTTGGGAGCATTGGGCATCCCTGTGAGATGATTGCAACATCTGAAAGGCACAATAATGACTCATTTATGGCTGTTGAAGATTGAATAGGGCCTTCAAAGGCCTTCAAGCCAGCAGTTGATCTGCTACTCTCTATTATCATATCAACAGTAAAGAGAATTCAGCTACCGTTCAGGTACAGGACTGGATACTTCCTTGGCATAGTAGCCTTTTGCCCCACTGTTGGGATTAAATTAGGCTCATTAACTGCATGATACATACATTTATACAAGGAGCTAAAGCTTGGCCTTTTTTCTTTGTTCTTTCCAACACTTCACAATGAAAGGCTAATCAGTGCTGAATATTCAGTAAAGTATTTTAAACTGCTGTCAGTTCAATTTATCCACCCTAAGTATGTGTGGGGGAGTATATTATGCTAAAAATAATTTTAATGATCATGTGCTATAATGCTAAAATAAGAACCTGCGTGTATAAGTATGGAATCATAAGGTGAGTTATCATATTGCTTTGGTAGGTGATTCTACCATGCACTGACTATATTACAGCAATACTTGGAGTGTTCCATTGATTTGTATTTAAATATATGAACATGGCTTGCTATATTAAGATTGTTTACTCTGATAAGTAGCTATTTGCTTATTTGAGATGTCTTTGAAGGCAAACACCATTAAAATAAATGCATAACTTCAGTTCTCCAAAGTTAATTGCTTTATTGGTCAAACAGAACCTAAGTGCTCCTAATACAAAATTGTATTTGTGCTTTCAGCTGTGGCAGAAGGGTTGCCAGAACTATAGGGCTGAAGAGAGGAAACCAGCACAGTTGTATTAGAAATCCTGTGTTTTACACTAAGGAACTTAGTGACTGTATATCTTTATAATGTGCTGTACATGTCACAAATCCTAATGCTAAGGTATTCTAGATTTTCTTACCCCTATTGCTAGTGGGTGCCCTGCAATAGATGGCCCAGGCTTGATCTTGTCAGATCTCAGAACATATTCAGGGCTGACCCTGATTGGTCCTTGGATTGGAGACCACCAAGGAAGACCAGGGTTGCTATGCCAAAGAAGGCAATGGCAAACAAGTTTTGTTTGTCTCTTGCCTTGAAAACCCTGTAGGGTCATCATAAGTTGGCTGCAACTTGACAGTAGTTTCCTCTACTGATTTAGCTAAATTTAAAGGGTTTTGTTGTTGTTGTTGTTCCTTAGTTGTAGGTGCAACACTTAATCATCTCTCTGAGTCATCTTGTTCACACTTACCAAGTTTGGCAATCCACAAAGTCTACTGGGGGATATTATGCACTTACCATTTTTCACTGAAGTCAGTTTCCTGACCATTTTAAATTGCCCCCTTTAAAAATGGTCCCATTTATGCATGTGCACTGATACTGCACTTTTTTGTAGAAGGTTTATGCATTTGAAACAGTTACGATGGGAGGGTTATTTCCTCTGTTGTACTGGATGATCATTGGTCAGCTATGGTCAGCTGCAATGTTACCTGACACATGCTTCTGGCAGGGCCTCATGGAAATTGTACTTCATGAACATGGAGACTTCAACAAGAAATTTCTGCGGGGCATACAGACGTTTGAATGCCAATACTACCAACTTTCCCCCTCTGAGGTACAGTGTCCCTCTTACTGAGTGGATTGAAATGTGTCTGAGGAAATGAGAGAATGACTTTCTGCTGGCCTAATGTTGTAATAGCAGAGGTATGAAGGTCCATGCTGAACCAGTGGGACCTTGAGCTCCCATTGGTGGACAAGAGACTACAAACAGCAAGCATCTTTCCATTCATCCATTAGTGTATGATAGCACAGGAGAGAAAATACATGGTCACATTTATGCAATAAAAAAGGTGTCCCTGGAACTGACGTAAAGGAAAAAGTCATAGCAAAGCAAGTCTGCAATACTGCAAGGAAACAACATGGAAAATATGTGCTTGCTGCCATGAGGGATGAGTGCCATGAAGAATCAAAAATACAACAGTGGGGCTTGTATGGGGAAAATGGCGCCACATGCAGGAATCAGGTAAAAGCCGTGTTTTTTTGCGGAGTATTTGCAAAGTTTTCTCAAGTGCATAATACCACTAGGACTAATACAGTTGGGACTAGCTACACATTCCTCTGTTTGAAGTCAGATGCTCTTACTTGAATAGATTACAATGGACTGGGGGGAGTAAGGTATTCACAGGTATATATTTAGGGATAGGGTGAGCGAATAACTATTCTATTGGAAAGAGTGATAAAGTAAATAGCTTCAGTCACAAAGGGTCAAGAAAAGGTAAGGAGACAAGTAAGTTGGGCATCTGGGGGCAGCTGGCAAGAGCATGACAAGCACTAGCAGTAAAGCCTATTGTAGAAAAAAGACAACAGACTCTAGGCCATCCATGCTCCATTCAATACTCCCTCCCCCTCTGAACTTGCCAAGGTAGAGGGGGTGTTGAAAGGGACAGTAGGCCACTAACAAGTGATCATAATATCCATAGAGCTGTCATGATCAGATGTAATATGGGGATGGGCAGTCCATTTAAGTGCTCCCAGCCTTGGCCTGGAGGGTTTAAATGAAAAGGAACGACCCATAAATCAATATTGATTAAAAAGATCTTTCTTCTTAAGAATTCACATGTAGCTCTTCTGTTAGCTTCCTTATATGTTTCACCTGGAGTGTTTAAAGGCAGCCGGATACCCCTCATCACCAGAAGTGCAGCTCAGCTCCAGGCTATGGCTGCTTTGGAGGGGGAACTCAGAGGCAGTGTGCACATTTGAGACCCACCTTCAAATCTCAAGGAACATTTCCAGTACTGGGGTTGGCAACCTAAAGGTGGTATCTGGAGTTTTCTCTGAATCCCAGCTCCTCTCCAGACTCTAAAGAAAAGCAACAGGCAAAATAGCTGCTTTGGAATGGGGGCTCTGAGGCACTGTGCATCACCGAGGTTCAGGGTTGCCAGCCTCTAAGCAGGATCTGGGGAGTCCCTGGAATAAGAGCTCCTCTCCAGACTACAGTGATCACTTCCCCTGCAGAAAATGGCCACTTAGGAGCAGGGACCCTGTGGCATTGTCCCCCATGGAGGGTAAGGGTTGCCATCCTTCTGGTGGGCCCTGAGGATTCCCTGGAATGACTTTCCATAGGACAGAGATCAGTTCTCTTTTTAAAGGAATGCCAAGTAGGGGGAATTTGAGGCATTGCACGCCACTGAGGTTCAGGGAGGCTAGCCTCCAGTTGGGACCTGGGAATCCCCAAGAATTACAGCTCCTCTCCTGGCAGCAGAGTCTCATGGTGTTTAATCCTGCCACCAACACTTAATGCAGGGTTTGCATTGGTGTGGAAGAGCCAGCAGAAATGATGGGCACAGAGATGGAGTGGATTCCAGGGTGTGTGCAAGGGTGACTTTCCTGGAGCCATTTTGTCTGTGGCCAGGGAGCCAAGAGGGGCTCTCAGGAGGGAGGAATCAAAGAGCCTGGGAGCTACTGCACAGTTATTGTTTTATCTGAAGTCCCTATTAAATTGAAATGGACCTATTAAAATGCTTACAGTCAACAAAACTTGTGTAACCAAGTAGTTCATAGTCACCTGTAATGGGCTTGGAGCAGGCCACACACTTCTTTTCATAACATCTGCTGAAACATTCAAGACAGTAAGGATGCTCATCTTTTGAAACAAACCGTTGACCTGCAAGCTGCTGTTGGCATCCTGTACATACAAAGCATTCCTTGTGCCATGGCTGGTCACGATAGGTCACACCACCAGTAGTTATCACCTAATGGATGACAAATGAAAACATTACCAAGAACATGGATATCCAGATGCCTCAGGGAAGTGTAAAAGTTCAGAACAAAAAAGGGCCACAACCCCTCATTGTATATTAGCATTGCAGTAGGCATCAAATTATTCTCAAAAATAGATAGAAATTGGTTAGTTTCCTTTTAAAAAGAATGCAGAATCAAACTCTGGCAAAGAAGATTTACCCTTTAAATAATTTGCACATGTTCAGAAGCACTGTCCTGTGCTTCTATTGAAGTAATTTGTCAGGTACAATGTCTTGAGCCAGCTTGGCGAGCCAGCTTGGTGTAGTGGTTAAGAGCAGTGGCTTCTAATCCGGTGAGCTTCTAATCCCCCTCCTCTTCATGCAGCCAGCTGGGTGACCTTGGGCCAGTCACAGCTGTGTTAGAACTGTTCTCACAGAGCAATTCTGTCAGAGCTCTCTCAGCCCCACCTAACTCTGGGGAGAGGAAGGGAAGGCAATTGTAAGCCTCTTTGACACTCCTTCAGGTGGTGAAAAGTGGGATTTAAAAAAACAACTCTTCTTCCTGGAATTGCTCTTTGGTGTTACAAACAACTTTCATTTAAAAAGAAGCAGTGAAACTTCATTTTGCATCTCTGACTACCTGCTACTTCAAAACAGGTGACCTACATCCCAAATTTAGGCAAGAAAGGAAGATAAGCTGAAGTCAAGAAGGGAATAAAATGTTTGCACTGCAAGTTAGGGATTTGATCCAGAGGTGCTCTAATGCACATGTAGGACTCCTCGGGATGTTTGCTGACCCCTCCAAGGAAGACTGTTTTGGTTCATCTGGAGTACCTCCAATAGTTATTTATTTGTTTGTTTTAAAGTGACAGGGAAGGTATCAAGTGGTTCATCTCCACAACAACCCTGTCCATCCTCCAAAGCAGCCATTTCCGCCTGGGGAGCTGATCTTTATAGTCTGGAGATGAGCTGTAATTCCAGGAGATCTCCAGACCCCACCTGCAGGTTGGCTACCCATCGGTTTGAGTTATTTCCTTGTGGTTTGGAAGTGGGGCCTCAAAACAGTACAATGCCTCCATCCTCCAAAACAGCCATTTTTGCCTGCATAGCTGATCTTTAAATTCTAGAGATGGGCAGCGATAACAGAGACAATGGTAGAGGCATCCCTTACCAGCAACAGTTTATTTTGTATAAGGCTGTCTCGAGTTCCACAAGGGTGAAAGGCAGCCAATGCACGTCATGCCATGGAGTTCTGGTCTTGCTGCATAGTATCTAAGCCTCGATGAACATCAGTTACCACTTGACTAAGGAGTCATCGGTACTCACCTTCACTAAATAACTATTTGGAAATCAGTCCCTCACACACATTCCTATAATTTCTTGGCAGGTACTGTTTTGGTACAGGAGGCTGGCCTATCACAATTCCATCCCCTCCCCAGAAGTGTGAACTGTTTTCCCACAAAAACTAACAGAATTGGCTCAGAGTCTGCTGTCATGAGCTATAAAGAAAAACCATAACACCACATCATTTCCCTCAGGGACGGTAGTACAGTGATAAGTGCTTTTTTAAAATCTCAGTAAAACTCAAAAGTGCTCTATTTTGGTGCAATACTCACCATAGACTATAATTTATATGTGGCTGAAAACATGCCTAATCCCTTTCTGGATCAGGTGCCTAGAAGAATACTCTTAGGGGTAAGAAGTCAGAACCCTCTGGTATCCCAGAAAGTACACTCAAGGATCCTGAAATATGAAGCACATTCCTAAATTCATAGTGCTGTGACAGCATTGATCTAGTACGTATCCTGTGGTGTATATGGGAGAACTGATTTCTAGCATCCTTCCTCTCTGGTCACCACTGATGATCAGCACCGGCAGAGCTGAATCAGGATTCTATAAGAGCAGACAAATCCATTGAAATGTTTTAGGTCTCCCTTCCTACCCTGCTTATTTGCATTTGGTTTATTACCTGCTTGCAGGAGTAACAACACTGAGCAAATTGCTTCTCAAAGCAAGGTACACAATAATTGTCATTGTCTTTGGTAATCAAAGGCTTTGTTCCTAGTGGTTGCCGACAATGTTGGCAAACAAAACAAGCTTCATGCCAACAATTCCCTTTAAACTCCATTTTACGAGAACCTGCAAAAGCAAACACAAAACCACTTTGATTACTGACCAGTTGCGTTTGTTTTTTTAAAGATGCATCATCCACTAAAGAGCTATACAATTAGGAAGTTCTTTCTTCATAATTCAGTATTTAGTACAGCATTATAAGCCTTTGTTCAGCAAAGCAAGTGCATTGGAAGATTCCTCAGGCAAATTTTGTTAAATGTTATCAAAAATACCACAGGTTTTATCACTTAGTAATATATGGGGGTTTCTTTTGCTTGCTATATTTACTTCAACAAATTCCTTCCTGGTACAGACGCCATAAATCTTGTGACTCTTAGGTTATAAGCTTTTCCTGTTTATTAAGAATTTATTTTGAGGAGTTTCTTATTGCTAGCACTCCTACATATTTTGGTAATACATTTTCCAGCATACATTTCCATTTCTTGCTTGTGGGGTTAACTGAAAACATTTTAACAGCTAAATCTAAACATATTAAAAGATAGTCGAAATAGCATAGACCTGCTTTGTGGACAATGTGATAACTAGTGATCCCACAGACACTAATTATGAGCTCCAAACCATACGTACCCAACCACATTGCAGAGAACACATTTAAGAAAGTGTGTGGTATAGTGGTTAGACTATAGCATGAGACCCCCCCATCTTGTTGACCCCAAATTTAGGAATTTTGAGAATGCATAAAATGGAATTTGAGCCAGTCACTAAATTATAGCAGGTTGCCAGTTAAGCATCGCCCAGTGCTAGAAACTGCTGTTTCTGAAAGGGTGCTATCTGCAAACATGATGCTTCTTGGGTTCTTCTGAAGTATCTTCTTCTCTAGTGAAGAGGAAGAAATCCAGGCTGTTTATTTAGATTATGGAAGAAGCTAATGGGTACTAGGAAATTTGTTGATGAGTACCATTAGTCCCATGAGTGCCACACTGGACTAGACTATTCCTATTCCCATGAAGCTCAGGTGGCCCTCTTACACTCACTTTTCATACAAAACACTAAAAGAGACAGGTACCTGTGTTGGTCCATAGCAAAATCTGAATATAAAATTTATGTTATACTTTTTATTAAGACCAACCATAATAACACTACTACATCATGCAAGTGCTTGAATTTCTAGAATTGGATGTTATCCAAAATAAACGTAAGGACCTAATCTTTCAAGTGGCCATGGTGTTAAGGCCTCTCTCTACAGCATCAGATGTTTCTGTCTTTAATGGCCACAGGGTGTGGCTAGCTGGTTGTTTTAAGGATAAAACAGAATAAGAGTTATGAATGCTGCCCTGACCTTCTTGAGAGAATGGGGGTTTACTAATGCAATGTGAAATAAAATAAATGGCTAATATGGAGTGGGGGTGGGGGGAATGGGAGAGAAGAATGGCTTTCCCCAGAAAATGTTCGGTTTGATGGCAAATGGCAAACTCATCCCCAAAGGACTGCACATTTCTTATCCTAGAAGAATTCATCTAAAAGGTCTCTTGGACTTTCCTTGTCATCTTACCAGGCATGATGGTCCTCTTGCAATGGAAGCATTTTGATGAATACTCCTTAGAATAACATTCTGTGCACAGCAAGCGGTCATCTTTGGCAGCAAAAGGCTTTTCCACCAAAGACTGATTGCACTTGGCACACTTGAAGCATGCTTCATGCCAGTGGCAGCCTTTATAAGACAGACCCTTTGAGACAGTAAACACACGTTAATAAAAAGCATTTGTTTCCTTTAAAAATGCAGGGAGATAAAATCAATATAGAAGACATCATGAGCCACTGGTGCAGACTGACTGTCAAAGATGACCTCAGAGATGGCTGAAAGGGATATTGTGTAGCTGGCCCTGTTATGATAACAGCTTTAGAACGGGCTGTTTTCCTACTCGTTCCCAGTGATCCTGTACCACAGAAAGTTGTAAATCTATAGGATCCTCTACAGAGATAGGAACCTGGGTATAGTCTGCAGGCACTGTGATGCAAATTGCCTTGAATTAAATGAAGAAAGGCAGCCTATGAACACATTAAGATGCCTTATATGGATGAGCATGAACCAGCATGGTTCATGGCACACCTGGCTTGTAAGCAATGAGCTTTTAGGTGCCAAATGGTTTGGTTCAGGTGGCTTGTGATGTGCTAGAATGGGCCTTGTGCAAGCTAGAGACACCAAACTCATGGGAGAGCTCTGGTTGACTCACCTCTACCTGACCTACATGTTTGATGACAATTAGATCTACAAGGTCTGAGTGATGACCCACCAAGGAAAGTGCTTTCTGGGAAAATGATAGGTGCAAGTTCAGGAGATTCAGGAGTGTACAGTATAGATCCTCTAGAAAACAGAAACATAAAATTTACAGGTGTTTTCCCCCTGATGATCCTCCAATTCTGCCCCCATGTTGGTTTGAAGTTTGGTAAACATTTTAATTGAGCAGAGGCAATCTGTCTGGAAATGTATCCATTCATGAACCACCATGAACTGCTTGAAAGTTCCTGGAAAGTTTGTGGTGATTGACCTACCACTAATATCAGTTCAGAAACCACAAGCCAGCCAAAATTAATCATGAACTTTAGTTTGTAGTCAGTTTGTGCCCATCCCTAACACCTTATGCTAAGTTAGATTTCCTTTCTTTCTAGCACAGTATTAACTTATTTGACTAGCAGTGGCTCTGTAGTATTTCTGACTTTCCCAACCCTTACCTAATCCAATTTAACACCATTTAATTGAGGATGTCAGTGATTGAACCTGGTACTTCCTCTGAGAAAGTATGTGCTTTACCACTAGAGCCACATTCTCTCCCTGCATATAATGTAATATATGAATGGTCTGTGGCCTTCAGATTTTTTAGCTGCCGTCAATGAACCTAGGTAACAAGGCCAGCCCCCCTCCAGCTAATACAACTGTTGCCACAAGGCAAAACTGCACTTTCTCCCAAATGTGATAGTCACAAAGACAGCCCTTTTCTGGCTTCTCCTAAGATTAATTGGTTTCTACCTGAGGAGCTCAAAATTAAATGATGGGGAAAGGCCAAACTGTTTGGTATTATCTCCACCCAAGAGCCACAGGAACCACACATGGGAAGTAAAGTACACTCATAAGCAAAGGTATTCTAGTCTAAGTACATTGGTTTCGGGGCACTTAGACTGGAGTAACTCTGCATAGGACTGGTTTAGGTGAAAGGAAAAGGCAGGCACTCGATCTGCTACCATGTCCCATTGTGGTACACACCGTACTGATGTGAATTTTCTCTGAATGAAGGGGAAAAAACCCAAAGGGTTGTTTAGTTTTTTTGTCTCTGTTTACAAAATGATAAGCAAGAAAGTACAAGGAGATAAAGAAGAAATGAAGTTGTCATTTAGTAAATAATTTTTTTTATCAGGACACATCTTTTTTGAGACATCTTGCTCATAAAAGATATTCTTACATTAAAATGATAAACATTTTGTTTCTAGGGTGACACCTCTTGAATCATGTAGTATAGTTGTTAACAGTGGAAGCCATTTGTTTTACAGACCAATGCAAGTCATTTTTCACTGGTGATTTGTCAGAGTTATTTATTTTAAAGTTTTCCTTGATCTTATCAGTTGTATTAAACCAAGGATAGAAAGTGCTGTGATCTCTATAAACAGAATGGTTAAAAACCTGCTCACTTGTTGCTTTTTATCAGATATTAAAGAAGCTAAGACATTCAACTGAGGTTAATGCAGCACCTGAAGGTCTTTCTTTATAAGAGGATGCTGAATTCAAGTGATGGATGAAAGCCATCCTATTGGGTCTCAAGGGAAGCTCCCATTTCTTTCTAGAAGATACTATACAGTTCACAAACTGGGTTTTGAAAAAATTTGTCTCAACACAAAATCTACAAATTATTTTGGATTGGGGGTGTCTATGTAGTCCTCTTCCCCAAGTCTTCCAGCTTGTGTATCAGTGTTTCAGCCCTTGTTATCTCAACAAGTTTGTCATTAGACCTTCACTCTACCTTCACTTCAGCAAGATTTAATGCTGGGAAAGGTGTGCGTGTTTTCCTTATGAGTGTATGATGGACAGCACTGAGTCAAAGTCAATTTAAGCAACAGTCAGGATAACTCCTAAGTAGTACCGAAGGCAGATAATCCTGCAAAGGTTAACTCTTTTTGCCCTTCTGGCCAGAAAGTGAGCATAGCTTCATGAATCACAGGTATTCATCAAAGCAGGTTAATG
Source organism: Paroedura picta (assembly GCF_049243985.1). NCBI lineage: Eukaryota > Metazoa > Chordata > Lepidosauria > Squamata > Gekkonidae > Paroedura > Paroedura picta. Next base: position 131,210,954 of record NC_135369.1, read on the forward strand.
CTCGTTTTTGAATTGAAAATGTCAAGGTGTCGTATGTTAAGGCAGCCTTTGTCAACCTTTTGGCCATGGAGGAGCCCCTGAAATAATTTTTCTTGCTTTGAGGAGCCCCAAAAGTGATGTCAGCTGGCCATGCCTCCCTGCCATACCCCTGAAGTGCCATCACCACCTACACCGACCTTATGTTCCCCTTCCCCCGCCTTTAATACTACTATGGCAGCTCTGCTTTGTGTAGGCTGGAAAGAAAGGCAAGAGCTGAGAAGACAGTCTGGACCCTCCATAACATGCCACAACTGACTCCCTTTGACCTTTACACCCATGGACTACCCATCAAGCCCTCTGGGCAGAGGCGGCCACAGCAGGAACTGGAGTTCAGAAGTCCAAGGGAGGTAAGGAAATGAGGGGAAGCCTCCTGCTAGCACTGTCTTGACTAGGGCTGAATCTGCACTTACTTTGTTTATTCCTGTTGAATTCAGATCGATTTGAGCTCGGGTCTTTCTTATTACTTTCCCCCGACTTGAAACAGAAAGTGCTCTGCACCATTCAGGGAGCTGAGAGAGGGGAGGGCAGAGGATTTCTCCTCCTTTGAAAGCCGGCGGAGAAGCAGCACGAGGGCTCTTTCTCTAACAAGCGCGGGGGAGGGAGCTGGGGAGCCAGCCAGCCAGCCAGCCTCTCAGAGAAGAGGCAAATCTCTGCTGGTTCTGAAGCACAGATTCCAGAGGGAAACAAATAAAAAATAAATCTTGGGAGGAAAGTTTCGCAACCAGGAAGCATTTGAATTAACGCCCCGACCAAGCAGGACTTTTGTACAATGTTACAGGCTTTGCAGCAAGTTAGTTTGGGAAAAAGCAGAGAGATGCACCTTTAGTCATGTGAATTTTAAAATATTGTGGGTTAAAAGCACTCCAAGAAATCACAAGGAAAAGGTATGGTCACTCCGGATCAATCATGTTTGTTGCAGAGAGAAATTTTAAATTGGAAAAAATCAAAATGGAAATTACATTCTATGTAGATGGCAGGGACTGAATCGACCTGGGATTGGAATAAAAGCTCCATGCAGCTTATACCAGCTCCCTCCCTCCTTCCATAGCTTCACCACAAGACTGGCTGCTCGCAATGCTGAGAGGAGAGTGGAAGAAAAGGAGGAGGCAGGGCCCTACCAGTGCAGCTGTTACAGGCCAGCCTTGTTCTGAGTGTTGCTGCCTCTATCTCTCTCCCTCCTCAGCCAGCCTCCCCATCTGAAGCCAGGAAGTCACTGACTTTTAAGATAGGAAAGTCCTCCAAGCATGAAGGTTAACAGGCAGGCTCAAGGAGGACTGGGGTGGGGAGAGACAGGGGGCAGTTTAAGCTGGGAGTAAGCATGCAGTTTCTGCTCCCTTCTAGGTGAAGAAACCACAAGAGAACTGTCACACTTGTAAGGGTTGAGGGGAAGCAATTGAAGTAACTGGTTTCCTAGCTTGTGGTCCGGTCCATTAAGGTAGGATGGAAAAGGTCACAGACTCCTATGGGGTCTGCGGACCCTTGGTTGGGAAGCACTGTGTTGAGGTGTTAAATATACGTAAAAGGGTATTAATTGAAGATAGGTCTATGTGGGTACTGGCCATGATACCTAAAGGGAACATTCATGTTCCGAGGCAGTAAACCTCTGAATACCAGAGCTAGGAGGCAACATCAGGGGAAGGTCTCAACCTCTATGTCCTGTTGCTAAACTTCCAGAATAAGTGGTTGGCCACTGTGTGAGACAGGATGCTGGAATAGGTGGACCACTGCTCTGATCCAGCATGGATCTTCTTATACTCTTATGCTAATAATGAATTGCTTCCTTTCTACTTAAAGGTCCATCTTTCTACTTAAAGGTCCAACAGCTGTTAACAGTCTAATCCTCCTTGAACTTGTCCAATCCCCTTTTAAAACCATCCAAGTTTGTATGACCTTTGCAAGATCTTATGGCAATGAATTTAGCTAATGAATCATGTCCAAACCCAGCAGGAGTTTGTGTTCATATGTTTAATGTGTTTCATATATTTTATGTTTTTTTTTAAAAAAATGATATGCTTTTTTAATGTTTGAAAGAGTTCAGTGTTTGATGCCTTGGGGATCCTGAAAGATGTAGAAAGGGAACATAGAAATGTTTTAATTTTTTTTAAAGGCAATCCACTTTACCCAACAGACATATCCACAGGAAATGCAACAACATTATCTTGCCCAGTAATGAATGGTCTTTCCAGCCCTTAGATTGCCAACTTCCAAGAGGGGCATGAAGTTCTCTTGGAATTACAATTGATTTATTGACTATACCCTGGAGGAAACAGCAGTGCTGAAGAATGGATTCTAAAGAATGGCATCTCTGTTGAGCTCTCTTCTACCCCAAACTACCCCATCCCCAGGCACCACCCCTAAATATCCTGGCATTTTCCAAGGTGGAGTTGGCAACCATATGAATTAATCCCCAATTGCCCTTAATCAGTTTAAGTATTTTATCAGTGTTGAAAATACCTGGACATTTCTTTCTTCTGTCCAAGCTATGACCCATTAATCTCTAGTACTAACCTTGGAATGACATTCAATGGGCTTCTTACATTCCTCACAGATGTTAGCAAACAGGCTATCATAGCACCGAACACAGTAGGCATTCTCTTCTTTCATGGCATATTGCCTTCCACAAAGGGAGCCCATACAGTGATGACAATTAGGATAAACACTGGCCATCTGAAGCTCTTCTCAGTATTTCTATTTTTAAAAAGGAGAACATACACATGTTTATTTATTTATTTATTTGGTTATTTATTATTTAAACTTGTATACCACCATTTGCCAGGAGGTCTCACGGCGGTTCACAATAAAACATTAAAATCACAATGAAACCCCATAAGTTCCCATTATATGATAGGCAATAATAACAGCAATGGCATTCTAATCCTATAACCCTCACCTGTTCAGTCAGAGTTCATAACGTTGGTCTCATGAGAGAGGGAGCTGGCCGATGGATTTAAGGCATCCAAGATGGAACTCGGGCTTTGCCCTGGCCTCAACCGTACGCCTGGCGGAAGAGCTCCATCTTGCAGGCCCTGCGGAAAGCTGGTAATTCCGGCACAAACAAACACACATGCCAAGGATTTCACCTGAGATGCTTTGAAATGTTCAATATTCCTATATTCCTAAATTCTAGAACCTGTTATTGCAGCTAGATATTAGAGATGCCTGTCTCCAGGTGGGGTCTGAAGAGCTCCCACTGTTAAAACTGATCGCCAGAGACTGGAGTTCCTGCAGGAAATGGCTGCTCTGGAGGGTGGACTCTATGGCATTATACCATCCTCCCCAAACCCGGCTCTCTTCAAGCTCCACTGCCAAAATTGGGTATTTCCCAAATTAGAATGGGCAATCCTAGTAGGCAAGCTGGTTAATGACATAATATTCTCAACAGGAATTTATAATGAAAACAGCAAGTACACAGATCACAAGTTGTTTCTCACCAGCTCTGGATTAGACCTCACTTTTCTATTCTCTCAGTAGTAGAACAGCTCCTGCAAAGCTGGGACTTTTCTGGAGAAAAAGTCAAGGAAATAAGGACTAGAATGAGAAGGGGAATTGAGTGAAAACAGCCCACTGCCATAATTTGGCTGCACGTCTATTGTAGCATGTCTATTATTAGAAAGGTCCTCCTCAATCACCATGCAAGAGGTATAATGAGCAAATGGCCTCTTCATAACTCTCTTAGTACAGTAATCTACATTTTAATTCTAAAAACAGTTCTGTGAATAATTTCCTAGGGGCCAACATCAACATTATGAGAATTGGTGCAGCACAAACAATGGTCTGCAAGGTATAAATAATTTAATTCTATTAATCTCTACATAGCAATTTAGCATGTATTGTGCACAATTCTTTTTATAATTGTGAGTTATAGTGCAATAAGAAGGCAAAAAACAGCAGCAATTTGTTGTTGATTCTGGCAACAGTTGATGCTTTCTAAAAAGTTGTTTTGGGGGATCTATTGTCCTATCTTTTAGACTAAATGGCTTTCAAACTTATTATATTACATAGTAAAAATCTGCAGCTGGCAGGTCTCTGGGTTATGTCCCTTGAAGGATGGCAACTGCCCTCCCACTCCATTCCTGGTTGCCAGTCTAGAGGTAAAGCGCCACCCTGTTCAGTGACCTCTCTAGGAGACCACTGATAGGGGGCAGGGATCTGAGATCTGGGCTCACTTGTTTCTCAAAGTGGCTAACCAGAAGAAATAATTCCTGTCCAGGGTTTCAGGCAGAAGCACATCTTACTTGTTCATCTGCAACTTTGGCCTGTAGGTATGAGAAAAAGATATTGGGATAAGCATCCAGTTTGTAATATAACTGATATATCTTCTGAGGTTCATGGGCAAGTTATTTTGGTCCGGTTATTTGCCCACTAGACTAGAAAGATTTTTCTAAAATTAGAACATGGTTCCTGAGAATAAGGGAAAACAGAAGTCACAGAGTTCCCAGTGAAATCAGCCATGAAACATCTGCTAGATGAATTGAATTCCTCAGTAATGTCATTGCACTGATAATGCTAACTGGATGGGGTTTAATTAGGGATTTCAAGAGCTGCCATCCAAGAAAAAGTATAATTCCAATAGTTTTATATTATTTATATATTTCTGATATTAGGTAGCATTATAAGAACTAAGTGCAAAAGGAAGAAACAGGATATTGAAATTATTCTGTAAAGGTCAGATATTTTAGACCATATTTTTGCATGGTTCCTGATTTCTCCATGCGATGGATCATGGCCATTACATACCAAAGAAAGTTATTTACATTGCCTGAACATTTATTTCAGTGTTTTCCTTGGTTTTTTTCCCTAATAGTGCTGCCCCTGCCCCTCCCCCGGCCCCCAATCTTCATGTCTCTTCCTCTTTTGCACCCTTAGATCTTCTGGTCTTTGAAACTGAGAGGTGCAGACAAATCTGTTTTACTATCAAGACAGGGTCTCTTAATGTATTTCTCCAAGTGCTTCTCCAGCAGTGCAGTAGCTTGAACACCTGAATGCTTCAGGGAAACAGTAATCATGAAGAAGAAGAGTTGGTTCTTATATCAAGGATCTTTCCCCCCTGACTCTCAAAATCCACCCATGGCCATGAGGAATGCAGGATAGGCTCTCAACCTACTAATAAGATTTCCTTGATAACTCAGTCAAGAACTTAGGAAGGGCTATCAGCCCAACCTCTGGGCATTGTCAGCTTGTCTGAGCTACACTTACAACATCAATTAATCCTATATGCCATCTGTCACATCTCCTTTCCCATTATATTTTATGGTACCTCTAAAAACAAAAGGTTTAAAATGTCCTTTGCCAAACTCCAGGTGGCGCCTGAAGATTTCCCAAATTACAACTGATTTTCAGAATATGGAGGTTAAAAAAAAGCCCCCTGGAGAAAATAGCAGCTTGGAAGGGTAGATTCTGCAGCTGAGATTCCCCTTTCCCCAAACACTCCCCATTCCTCACACCCAAACTTCCAGGAATTTCCCAACAGTAGCATTGGCAGCCCTACTGTCCTATAACACACCAGATCATGAGGTTTTCAGATTCTATAGCCACATCAAAGTGCAACCCAAATTTCATAAATAGGCAGCTAGATTTCACAGCATCAGTGCCACAGTGGATCACAATTCTGCACTAATTTTGAGAAATAGCAGTGCTTTCCCATTAAGGGATAAATCTAGTTGCATACTAAGTGTATGTCAAGCTCCATCAATGGCTCCTCCTTATCAAGGCAGAGTATGCTTTATCCTTCCCCATTCTGCTTCTCTTTCCAGAATTTAACCTTCACATCTTCATACCCACTCTTACCTCATAACTCTCTCTTCTCAGCTTGCAGCCCCTCTTTGTTGATGCCAACTGGTCCTTGCTCATAGTGTCCATCCCCAACAGGCTAGAGTTTCCTTCTTTACTATCCAAAGTTTATTCCCCACTTATTCCATTGCCCTTTTGATACAATCTCTAAACTTGGTTTCTCTGGATTAGCCATGTTGGAGGAACACAACTGGGACTAAAAATACCTTCACTTGGGTATTTAGCTTGAACAATCCAGTTGTACTGAAACAAATGTTTTTTATTGGATTGCAACATGTGAATTGCTGCTGTATTGTTACCAGTGAATAATTAAGTCTCACTATCTTGTACTGTTGTCTTGCTCCAACTTTCTACTCTGTACCTTTGATAGGACAATTAGGTTGCTTACTGGTTGGATACTTAACCTTTCTACCATCTTTCCTTCCCACTAAATATCTTTCATGTGAGGAAGGAGATAGTGTATCCAACAGACTTAAATAATTCCTTTTTACCCTGAGACTGCCATAACCTGCATAGCGCAGGGAAGCCTGATCCTGTCAGATCTCAGAAGCTAAGCAGGGCTGACCCTGACTAGTGTTTGGATGGGAGACCTCCAAGAATTTGGGTGGTAGTTTCTCCATGGAACACCAGGGATCATGACATGGAGGTAGGAAATGTCAAATCACCACCTCTGGATGTTCCTTGCCTGGCTGCCAGACAATCCATGGATCTCCTGTCTACATGACACAGATGCCATTCAATAACCCTGAGGCTCATGTTCTAGTTGTACAGTTGTAGGGGATGCTCTTCTAGCAGCTGGCATGACATGTGGACTGATCTTTATAACAGCTAGGACCCAACATATGAAGCATAACCTTCAACCCACTTTGTTAATGGTTCAATGCCACAAGTCACATTCTGAGACACTTTTCAAAACAAATCACAGCACCAAAAAAGGAGAGATGAATTACAAGAATCTGAGCATACCAGAGAGACATGAGAAGGTATGAGACATCTATCCAAACCAAAGCAGGGCAGCAGAGCCTAGTGAATTAATCCCTGGTAGTGGGAAACAAAGTCACCCAGTAGCCCATCCAGGATTTCCCACCTCCTTTCCTTCACATTTCGTAACAAGGCAATAGTATCCAGGGAAACTTTTGAAGCAACACTAAAATATCCAAAATGGAAGTACTTCATTTGGAATCATACAACCATATTTGAGATAGAAGAGTTGTCATCTGGTAAGACCCTGTTGATATCCATCAGGTAAAAGGGTTTTATGGAGAGGGTATCCAAATCTATAAGGGTCTTACTATCCCGCTCTAAAAAAAAATGAATTCCTGTATTTTAAAGATATCCTAGCCTTTTCATCCTCCTTCCAAAATGTGTTGAACCAGGTTTTGTGAAGTGCCAAACACCATCCAAAGAAATGTTATATGTTATTCATTGTTATATATAACTATATGAGCATTCAGAATACAGATTTCACAGTTAAAAGTGAATTCATGACTGGGAACTGTGAGGGTTTTTAAAAAACGGTATTCTCTCAGGGATTGTGGAATGTCAGAGAGGGGGAGTAGAAGAGGAAGAAGAGGATACAATGCTGATCTCACACCAAAAATAGCAGCTACTTTATTTGGCACAAGCAGTGGAAAATTTCTCATCCTTGTACAGTTAAAATCTTTGCACTGAAGTGATTTGCTGTTTCTAACTGCACCAAAGCTTGCTGTTCTCCAAAGTGACAGAGCACAATCCTTCAAAAAACAATTCACAACTCAAATCAGTGAGGCTCATGCACCCTTTAATGCTACTCAGTTATTTTATGCCACAAGAAGAAGAGATGTTTAGCAGATTCAGAAAATGGTTTCATTGAAATAATCCCCCATAGGCTTGTTGGGCATGTTATCAAACTGCAGCTTGGAATTACATGAATGAATTCAGCATGAGGCTTGGACTCTTCCCATGCTGCAAGTCTGCCCATTCCTTCCTGGTTAAATCCTAACCAACAGTGACTTGTTCTTGCTCTGCAAATTATGGGATTAGATCAAAGTAACACCAGTTGAGCTGGCTGGTTGGGACGCCTTCCCCACCTTCAGGGAGGGTTAAACTTTTATCCTGTGACATTTCCCCAATTTCAACATCCTCTGGAAATAATTCAGTGCTGAAAATGGAGCAGGGGAGTACATGAAGCTTCCATACCACAGCCCCTATCTCCACAACTATGGCAGCTTTGCACAGGGCCTGAAAGATGGAGCTCTTCTGCCAGGCGTATGATTGAGGCCATGGTGGGCCCCAGAGTTACCATTGGTGGATCCCTTAGTAGTAGCTAAATCAGGACCCTCACTCCCAATGAGAGAGAGCTCTTGGCCCCTAGTTGGACAGAGGGAGACGGTGAGGGGTTAGAACTCTGCATTTCCATCTTTTAATGTTTAGTGTTTAAAGTTTAATGTTTTAAGCGGTTTTTATGGGGTTATACTGGTTTTTATTATTTTATTGTAAACTGCCACAAGTTTGATTGGAGAGCAGCAGTATATAAATATGAAAATAAATAAATAAAAAATAAAGAAGAGTTGTTCTTATATGTCACTTTTCTCTACCCGAAGGAGTCTCAAAGTGGCTTACAGTTGCCTTCCCTTTCCTCTCCCCACAACAGACACCCTGTGAGGCGGGTGAGGCTGAGAGAGCCCTAATATTACTTCTTGGTCGGAACAGCTTTATCAGTGCTGTGGTGAGCCCAAGGTCACCCAGCTGGCTACATGTGGGGGAGCATGGAATCAAACCTGGCTCACCAGATTAGAAGTCCACACTCCTAACCACTACAAGCTGGAAATGCACATCTACCCACCCACCCACAGCAATCCCAATTCCATGCACGGATGATGCCCCCTCCCCAAAACAAAGCAGAATCCCTGGCCAGTCGTCCTTCTCTCAAAATCTCTGCCTATTTACTCCAATGGCACTCCTTCATGGAAATCCATTCCTGCAGTTTATGAGGCAGAGAGGCCTGGAATTCAAGGAGAAACTAGTGAGCCACTACAAGCCTCTTTGTGGTATGCCCATAAGACGAAACTACAGTTTAATTAAACATGCCTCTCCATTCTTGTCAACTCCTGTTCCCAGAAGAAAATTAGGTATCAAAAAATCTTGCTGTTGAAATGCATTGTTGTGTAGTTGTTTTGATTTGAGCCTAATCTCCCAAGGCGAATTGCTGAATTTAATTTTGCTGGAAGCTAGGCTTTGTGTTGGGGTGAACCAGATAAAGGCTGAAGAGACCTCCTGGTATGACTTTTACAGATCTCAAAGGTTCTGTTTCTTTGCCCAATACCTGAACACAATAAAAATCCTGCATGTTAGGGTTGTCAGCCTCCAGGCGGGGCCTGCAGATTTCCCAGAATTATAATTGGTCTCCAGACTACAGGATCAGGGCTGGCAGGGCTGTGCAGGGCAGGCTCTGGCATCACATCCCTGCTGGGCTCCCTCCCCTCCACAAACGCTGCTCTCTCCAGACCCTGGCTCCAAAACTCCAGCAATTTCCCAGCCCAGAGTTGGCAACCCAAGAGTCTATGTTGTGTCAGTGGCTCCAAATAATATGCTGGCTCATGTTAATGCCCCACCCATGCCAATGTTCTCTCTGCTCAAAGTGGCCCTAGTCCCCAATAGCCATTGCCAATTTAATCTCTTTAATTATGAAGGGTGCTAAGAATTAAGATGGCTACACCATTCCTCCTACTCATCGATTTGTATCGTTTTTACGTAAGTCTTCCCTTTTTAACATCTAGTCTCCTTGAAATGTAACAGCTCTTCTCTTTTTTGAGATAGCTATTTGCTTTCAGTTATTTTGGGAAGTACTGAAACCTTAAACACACACAAACTGAAAATAATCTATTAAACAGTGTGAAATCTCAAAATAAGGCCTTTTAAACCCTCATCTGTCAGCATTCTCTTCCTGTACTGTGATTACTTGACCTAGTTTGTAAAGAATAGAACCATCATCTGAGTCTGCTGCCAGGAGAACAGCTTCATTTTTTGTAAAAAACTTTATATAACCATACCTCATGAAAACTATCATTCTTCATGGAGTGTTGAGCCACTTAAGGAAACTTTGCTGTCTACAGACCTGCTAGCTTCAAGGCGTGCATTTTGCATGCATCAATTCCCCATGTTAGAAAGTTGAAATTACACACCATTTGAGAAACATGGCATTAAGTATTTGAAAGCTTGATGTATATTAAAGTAATAAGAACATAAGGGACCAATATAGTAAAGCATACTGTTTTACACAGTGGCTAAACAATTGCCACGGAAGGCCAAACAGGGCACAGAGACCGAGGCCCTCCCTTGTTGTTGCCTCCCAACATAGGTGTTCACAGGCCTCCTACCTCAACATTTTGAGGTTCCCTTCAGGTATCATGGCTAGTAGCCACCAAAGGACCTTTTCCAAATTCGTTATCCTCCATTGTAGTAGAGCCTCTTGTGGCGCAGAGTGGTAAGGCAGCAGACATGCAGTCTGAAAGCTCTGCCCATGAGGTTGGGAGTTCAATCCCAGCAGCCTGCTCAAGGTTGACTCAGCCTTCCATCCTTCCAAGGTTGGTAAAATGAGTACCCAGCTTGCTGGGGGATAAAACCGTAATGACTGGGGAAGGCACTGGCAAACCACCCCGTATTGAGTCTGCCATGAAAACGCTGGAGGGCGTCACCCCAAGGGTCAGACATGACTCAGTGCTTGCACAGGGGATACCTTTACCTTTACCTTTTATGCTTGTAGTGATCACTACCAGCTTGATGTAGTGGTTAGGAGGCCAGACTTCTAATCTGGTGAGCCGGGTTTGATTCCATGCTCCCCCACATGCAACCAGCTGGGTGATCTTGGGCTCACCACAGCACTGATAAAGCTGTTCTGACTGAGCAATGATATCAGGGCCCTCTCAGCCTCACCCACCTCACAGGGTGTCTGTTGTGGGGAGAGAAAAGGGAAGGCAACTGTAAGCCTCTCTGAGATAGAGAAAAGCGGCATATAAAAACCAACTCTTCTTCTTCTACTTCCACTGGCACTGAACTCTAGAGCTTGATTACTTGTTTCCTTTTATTTGTCCTGAACCCTTTTTCCCAACAATTTCATTGGGTGCCCTCAATTTCTAGTATCATGGGAGAGGAATAAGTCTCTCTGTCCACTTTCTCCATCCCTTGCATCGTTGTTGTTGTTATTGTTGTTGTTATTCGATTTATTTCCTAACACTTCCTACAGGCTCGTGGCAGGTAACAGTAGTCTTAAAATCCCCCATTAAACCCCCCACTAAAAGTCTATAAAAATACCCAACATGGCGGAAAATGGCACTCTCCCCTACCCAAACAAGGGCATTGGGGGATGGAGTTAAGATCCCTGAACCAATGCCTTCCTCGGGCCCCTGAGCCCCCCTCCCATGAATCTATATGTAGGAACCAACCAGCCACAGATCCATCAGTATGCTTCCATGTGAATGGCTGTTTTCATTACTGTTCTATTGTTTAACTGTACTATGTGTTTTATTGTTATTACTGTTATTATTTTTACCATAGCTACCAATTTCTCTGTACTGTTCTGTTCTATGTTTCATGTAAACCGCCCTGAGCCTCAAGGGAGGGCAGTATATAAATGCAATCAATCAATCGATCAATCAAGTGGTGGACTCTAATCTGGAGAACTGTTCCTTTACATGCAGACAGCTAGGTGATCTTGGGCCAGTCACAGTTCTCTTACAGCTGTCTCAGCCCCACAGGATGTTGTGGGAAGAGGTAGTGGAAAGCAAGGTATATTAAAAAAACAGCAATCATTATTATTATTATTACTAGGGACAAAGCCCATTTTTAAAAATGGGCATGTGGAGGGTTGGGGAGAAGGCAGCAGGGGAGGGCGCAGCGCAGGAAGGGCGATGGGGCCGGCAGGCTCTAGGCCGGGTGCAGAGCTTCCAGCGCTGCAAAAACGCTCCCCAGGCCCCGGAGAGGATGCCTTCCCCGGGGCCCGGGGAGCGTTTTCCCTCCCCCCCGACTTGCAAAAACGCTCCCCAGGCCCCGGGGAGGGCGGAGCACCTTCCCCGGGGCCTGGGGAGCGTTTTTCTAAGTGGCACGACTGGCAAAAACGCTCCCCAGGCCCCGGGGAGGATGGCAGCCTCCAGGGCCCTTCCATGGGGGGCCATGGGGGCGGCTCGAGGTGGAAAAATGCTCCCCGGGGTCTGGGGAGGTTTTTTCTAGGCGGCTTGACTGGCAAAAAGGATCCCCAGGCCCCGGGGAGGGTGCAGGGGGGCTTGGCGAGGCGGCCAGCAGGCTCCCCGGGGTCTGGGGAGTCGTTGTGGGCTTGAGGGCGGGGGCCAGTGGGCCTACCTTCGCTCTCGGCGGCCAGCTGAGTAATGGCCGCCGTGGAGCGAAGGTTCTCTCTCGTGGGGGGTGGGGCGCAAGGCGCCTCCCAATTGGTTGTTGGCCGGGCAGTTTGGGGCTGGACTGACAAGCAGTCCAGGGGAAGGGGCCTATCAGCACCCTTCCTCATCCCAGACAGGGCCCGCCCTCGGGGCCCTTACTGTTTTATTTCTTCCGCTCCGCGAGGAGCGGTTAAAGATTATTATTATTATTATTATTATTATTATTATTATTATTACACTTTAAAGAAAGGGCAACTTAGACAGAGGGATCTAACATTCAAGTAAATAGAGAAGCCTTCTCAAATGCTGTGTACATGTACACATGCTGGTAGAATTGGTTACTCTTGCCTAAAAAAACCTAAAACTTATCAAAAATGAAGTTTGTGTACTAACAGAATGATCATATTACTTGTGACAAAATCTATTAATATTACCCTGGAATGAGGCAATTTAAAAAAATGTAAAAGCATTAATTTTTTTCTTATTAAGGACCTTCAAGAATTGTTCTGGTAAAAGATTATCAGAGCCCTATACAAACAAACGAATTTTCTTGCTTTCATTCACATTGCCATGTTAATATTTCCTCTACAATTTCTACAGATCATGCAGCAGTCACCAGTGATGAGCATGAACTTAAATGACATATTGTTAGCAAAGCAATAACATATTTCAGGATATATTTGTCCCAGTCAGCTTTGGAAAAAATATCTTGAGTAACATCAACTAGTTGTACAACATGGAGGTAAGTGTGAGAATGAGCAGACAAGCGGAAGCCACACATGAGAAAATTGTTTTGTCACTTTAAATATTGCTATATGGGGATCTAGGGATAACACCAGGATAACTGAAGGATTTTGGAAGGCATACATGCTACTGCAACATGACATGCGCCTGACAGTTTTAACCAAATTTCCTTTATTCATAGCAAAAAAACCTTTAATATACAAATTTCACATGGAAAATGAGTAATCTAAAATGGCATTCATTTGGGGAAAAATTACTCATTTCTCATATTATATTACTGATACAAAAGTAAAAAAGAGCCATGATTGAATTAAACATCAGTATGAGCTTTTATCTTCTCTCCACCCTCGTTCTCAGTTTAGCCACAAAACTGTTAAATGCCACAGTCTGGTACAGCCAAAAGAAAGTGAAATGGCCCTGCAAAGGCCAGCTACTTTACTGTGGCATCTACATGCCCATTGGAATGTGTGTCATTGGAAACAGAAACATCAGAATACTGGAACCATTCTCTGAATTTTAATACCTAGATTTCTCCTTATTCTATCTGTTCCTTATCTGACTTATTCCTTGTGCTGGATAACAATATGGGGAAGACAGCTTCAGTATGGCAATAAGCTCTATGTATATAATTCCAATGTCCCATTGTTACATATATAGTGGGGAAAGAGTCTTGGAACGGGCACAATTCCATGTTCAAGTGACACACCTAAACCTCCCAACGGGACACTGTATTGCAGTTGATATTTTACTGAGAAAGAAAGATCCTGACAGAATTAATATATATATTTTTAAGAATCTGTACTTTGAAGCTTCATAGGACTAAAATTGACAATGGAAGCTGAGGATTGAAGAATCTATTTTAGGCATGCCAAAGTGTTGCGATATCCAATGAATATCTGAATTAATATTCCGATTTAAAGCATATTTACATAGAAGTTAATCACACTGAATTCAATGGCATTTATTTCCATTTTGGAGTACTTTTTACAGCCCGAGCCTTCACTGACTGTCTTATTTACTCAGATTTGTGGACATGGTTGATACAATAGAGCCAGGAAGGAAGTTCAGCAGACTGAGGAACAAAAATCAGGTTAACTGAGCAAATGACTTGCCCTTAATCACAGAATTATCTCATTACCAGAACATCATTGAATAGCCTCTGGAGTTCTTGTTGGCACAAAATGAGCTTGTTTAAACAGACTCAGTGAATTTTGCAAAATAATAGGAAGAGAATGCCTTTGACATGACAGCCAGAAACCATAAAGTTGTATGTTTGACAATTTTTGTTCCAAAAGTCAATCTTGTTTTCTGTTATTTATTGCTGTAATAATCACTACTATTCACATTTAAAAAAAAATCTTCCTTGGCACATCTAATACCAGCAAGTTTTTCATATCTGGATGTATACAATTGTATACGTATTTCTTTTTTTTGGGGGGGGGGGTGAAATATTTTTAAGCAAAAGTTTAAGACAAAAACAGGCAAATGCTCTAAAGAGAACAGAGGGACTTGAAATGAGTCATTATGTTCTGCTAGAGAAAGAGAAGGTACAACATGCCTCATTTTGCAGGGAACATTCTGGACAACAGGTACATATATTTAAGACTTAGGGGGAGGGTTACTGTAATACTCACATTTTGCTATCAGTTGTTCTCCTGCTTCGTGCATCCAACACAACTCTGAAGATTCTTTGGATGGTTTCACAAGATGACATCCAATATAAAGAATTCAGATGGGCCCGTTAGGTCTCATAAGATTTTGGTTTTAAATAAGGCCGCTGGAAAGGTCACATTGCTTCCTTTAGATCTCAGACAGCTGGCTCCCTCGTTATGTTGTCATATACTGCTTTCAAGTTGTAGTTAGAATATATAGGAGGAGGTACTTGGAGAGTTTTGTTTCAGAAGGGAGGAGACATACCAAAGTTCTGAAGATGTTAGAAAAGAAACAACAACTTGCAATATAGCTATTATGCCCCTATCAGAACTTACTGATGGGATTACTCATGTGATGTGAGAGATGGCCATCTGTAGTCTCAGCCCATGTAGTACACAAAGTATTTCCCACAGAAACGTAGACCAAGATGAGAGGAACATTCCAACTTCCTCAAGAGAGCCTGGGGATACTGTCACGCTTACAGCTGGGCCATGCTTGCATTAATTTCAACAGAGCTGGTATAAACAAAACCAAGCAGGCTTAATATCCCAAACTCCATATTCCCATAATTTCCTTTATCATTCTGTACTGAATTATACTTGCGACACTAAAAGGCAACATTTGACATGAAGCAGCCAGTAACTTTTCAGTTATTAGAAAAACAATCCTTTATGTTCCAATATACAAAATGAAACATGAACTTATTTCACACTGAACTGGTCTATTATAGGCCAGATTGCTTCCCATAACATTACAATTCATTTTACTGTCATGCTCTGGTGGTTTAATGCCTTGGTTTTCCTAGCCAGGGTATCTCACATTCTACTGCAGCACTACAACAAGAAAAAGCCTCCATTCTTTGAAGGCAAAGCAATTTTTTTTTTCAGATTGTGGCCAAAGTTGAAAGCTAACTGTTTCTACCATTATTGCTTTTTAATTGCTCCACTCAAGAAAACAGGAAAGGCAGGTTCTGTGAGAGTACTAGGAGGCCTGTCTGATTAATATAAATTAATAAATCTGAGGTTTTATTTTTTTAAGTGTAATGTAGATGATCCCCAACACCCATTAAATGTGTCAAATACCACAACTTAGAAGTAACAGTGAAATAGTAGTAAAATGTTTGAAAACATTATGTAGTTTTATTTTAAAATTATATATTTTGACTAGAATGTCTCTATATTTACAGAATTAATTTTATATTTAATGGCAAGAAATTAAACAAACAGTTTAATAAAACAAATAATATGCCATGTTTCTTTAAAATTGCAGAGTCAAGAGTATTTTCTCTATTGGCTTTGTAAACCATATCCTGGTCACCAGTTTTGAGGCATGTTGTTTAGTGATGAACAGAAACGCAAAATTGCCACAAGTTGTAACCACCTGCACATAATGTAGTTCCTAGTTAACAATATATGATGATTGAAACAGGCTAGCGACTATATAGTAGAGGCATACTTTTAAAATTTGTGAAAAGGAGATATTTACATGTCGCATCGGGATATAGGGTTTTCCCCTCACTCCAGCGTGCAAACTGTTTAGTGTTTAAGGAAAATACTGAACAGGATGGATAAGGACGGTCTGGTATCTCAGGGCTTATTACAGGGTTGGAGGATGTAGTAAGTTGATTTTTAAATTATTGCAGTAGCTTGTTTTTAATTCTGAATCTAGAAGGCAGAAAATGGATGATTAGTAGGAAAAGGAGGGCCACAATCAATATAGTAATTCAGTGATTTCTTGTAATTAAAGTTACATTATTAAATAATTCTAATAGCAGATGTATTACATATTCTTTTAGATCTGCCATCTCATTGTGTACCTCAAAACCATTATCTGCAAGCATATATACCCACAGAAGACAACACAGGACCTAATTTGTAATGACAAAGAAACTTAAAACATAGTAGAAAGTACCAAACAGCGGAGGCTCTGCACAATCCAAATGCCTGTCATTTACAGCTTGATTTAACATATTTGTAACATGAATACAGAGACAACTGACAGCAATAAAAAGAAGAGCTTGATTTGGAACAATCACAAAAACATCTAATGATGTTATTTTATTTCCTCAATAAAATAGACACTGTAAAGAGACTGACATCGCTTTTCTTCATGAAAAATTAAATTTGGTACACTGATATGGTCAACATAAAGCTCTGAAGAACACGAGAGAGACACTATTAAGCAACGTGTACTCAGCCATGAACTTATTGTCAATTCCCTCCTATTCTCCAACGGCCTGATGAACATCTTTTTTCCTCACTCGGATTATAGGCATGTTATATATGGCAGTTATAAAAGTACTTTTTTCCCCAAAACTTTCTAAAAATTTCATGGTGATAAAATGCTTGCAAAAAAATCTTGTTCTGACCATTTTTTCCTCATACACAATATGCTTTTGACATAAGTTCATCTTTCTGTTTATGATTAAATGTTTAAAAAAATGCTTAAATATTCCTGAGCAAGAATTGCAACTAGAGTTTATTGTTTAAGTATGGGGAGTGGAAGTGTATGTGTAACCCATATTTTTACAATGTAAAAACCAAGCACTTGGGCTTTCTCTTCTTGTGGATTTGAGGTCTTTTTCCAGAGAGTTTCCAGATGAACTGTTCTTCCTTCCCTTGAGTTCTGGGTTGATTTGGCAGCAAGATGGAGGTACTGTTGAGGACTTCTGTCAGAACAGAGGTGACAGAGCTCTCCATCTGGGGCCATTTTCACCCCCCCTGTTCATTATGTATGCATACTTATATGTATTTATCTTAAGAAGGTCATATCCTTGCTACAATGGCCAATAATATCAGAATTGAGTTGTTCTCCTGTCATTCTGATTCTAAAGTAAAAATTCTGCTTCAGCTTGCTGAACAGTCCTCTCTCAGCAGCAGCAAAAAGAGAACTGAGGGGAGTGTTAACCCCTCCCTCATCATGTGACTTTGGGCTGGAAAGTCACCTTCTCTGAGGGGATGGGTGAGCATTCTTGGGAGATTCTAGAACCTTTGTTAAGGACGTAACCTGTGAAGACACAGACCCATGTGTGACTGCATAGAAACCACGAAGATGAACAAGATAATGTCATGTATTGGTGCAAATTACTTTGATCTAGAAAAGTCTAGCCATTCAAGTTTCAAATAGTTCTCCAGACATAATAGTTTGTAAAATGTGAAAGCTTAAGATAGCAATAAAGAAGCTACATTAATTCAACGGAATGCTTTTTATGCTGCCTCATCTATCCTTTCAGATTAATGCTGTAAACATCATCGAAATAACTGAAAATGCTTAACGGAAGGAAAGCTAAACATACATATTTGTTCAGTCTTCCTATCTTAAAAATTATTTTGAAAAAGAGTGCAGTATTTACTTCTGCTGTATTGAGGTTCTCCAGCTAAAACACACTCCTAGTTTACCAGCAGCAGCTGCGTGATGTTATTGCAAGCAGTTTCTAAAAGTCAAGGCTATTTCAAGCATCATAAACAAAGAGAACATCTTAATTTTCCTCATTAAAAATACTCTGACTCTTTTAAAAGCCTGAACACGTTTTATTAAGACTATCATTCCTCAGTTACAGATGATTTTCTGGGCCGCAGAACAAGATCTTTGACTGAGGGTGTGAGTGCTTGGAGTTCTTTTCGGATTGCTTCCACGCTCTCTTCCGCCTCCAGGTTGGTACCCAGTGAATCATCATCGCCTTGCCCAATCTTCTTATTTTGGTTTATCAGCTGTTTGACTACTAATCCCTGATAGTTGACAAGAGAAGAATGCTGATCCTGGTAAAGAATAAATAATTAAAAGAAGTGGTTAGTAAGACAGCAGCTCAGATATGTTAACATGTTTTTATTACTCAGGAAGGCTGTGTAATAAATACTGCAGAGAGAAATACTGCAGAGAGAAATACTGCACAGCAAATAAAGTTCGATCTAGTTCATAATACACACAGCAGGCCAATCTTATCCAAATATCTGCTCCATTTAGTTAACAAATGCAAGACCAAATAGGAATCACACACATTACTCCAACAGAAGGGAGATGATTTTAAAGTACTGACAAGTGTGTGAGATATGAATAAAGAATATTAACCGTATGAGTTTAAGCAGATAAAGATTTGGAAAGTCTGTGGTTTTGAAGAGGCTAATCAAGGCTTCAAAAATAATTCAGTCATTTACAGGGAAATTCTCAGAACATTTTCCTAGGAGTAAGCACCACTGAAAAGACTTAACTAAGATTCTGAGTAGACCTGATTAGGAAGGCATTGGCACCCCTATTGCCTCTGTTTTTTACTTGCACATCACTGTAGACTAGCAATCCCCAACCTGTGGGCTGCGGAGAGCCAGTTTGGTGTAGTGGTTAGGAGTGCGGACTTCTAATCTGGCATGCCAGGTTCGATTCTGCGCTCCCCCACATGCAACCAGCTGGGCTCGCCACACCACTGATAAAGCTATTCTGACCCAGCAGTGATATCAGGGCTCTCTCAGCCTCACCCACCTCACAGGGTGTCTGTTGTGGGGAGAGGAATGGGAAGGCGACTGTAAGCCGCTTTGAGCCTCCTTCAGGTAGGGAAAAGCGGCATATAAGAACAAACTCTTCTTCTTCTTTGACTAATTGGAGGTGGGCCGCGAAGGACGCCTCCCCCCCCCCTCCCGGCCCTTTACAACACACTTTGGGTGTCATTGTCTCCCATCACTCCCAGATGGGACTATCTCATTGCAGAGAAACAAGCTCAGGGTTCCCATTGATTTGTCATTTTCATGAGTTAAAATTTCCATGAAAATAAAATGTTCCTTATGTTCATTGTTGTGGCATGTCTGTATCTTATTTTGAAGGGATGTTTAAACATTACCATGGCGATCAGAGAGCGTTAGGGCAGTGGTTGAGATTAGAGGAGTAAACTACCCCCCCACCAGGCCTCAGTAAAATTGTCAAGCGTTGAGTGGTCCCCGGTGATAAAAAGGTTTGGGACCAGACCATGAAACAATCTGAAGTAGGTCTTGTAAAGAAAACAGCTGTATCCTCCTGAAACAAGCAAGCTTGTTCAGAGGGTGATAGCTTTCACAGTTCTACAAAGCTGACTTGCTAAAATTATCTGCTATCAGATAAATTGAATAATATCTATTTCATCCTTTACTGTCTCATGAATTTTAATCCTTCATCTGAAAGATATCAACTTTTACATGGTTTAGTGGGCTCACAATATTTGACAATAACGTAACACCTAATTGGTTGAAAAAGTAGCATATAAAAATAAACAGATGTGCAAATAATGCACATCCTCCGAGATGATCAATAAATCTCTGTCAAAGTATGCCTCAATTGGAGATTTCAACAAAGATGTGTTAGATGTTATTCTCGGTTTGTATTTTTTCCAAATGTTCATTAGAGTCATTGCCCAATAATTTAGGTCTGCTTTTTCCCCTTAATCTTGTGTGTGGGCCATAGAAGGCCATGCAAACCATCTTCTAAACCAGATTTCTTGAATACTAAGTCTCTCGAGGTTGAATCCATAATCCAGTCTGTTAACCATGACAGCACTGCAGCATGAAGACTAAGATACATATTTTTGTAGTATAATTTGTGACAAAAATAGAATTTCACTAAGTGAGATGAAATGACAAAAGCGTATTTTCAAGTTAAGGGTGGTCAATTTTCAGATCCTGTCTTATAGGGACTAAAGCTGAAATCTATTGAAGATAAAAGCCATTAAAATGGCATGAAGAGGTGCTGCATCCTTTGATATGGGGCATTTTGCTGCCCACACCACACAGAACGTGCATTGATAGTTCACATTACAAAATCCCTATCTTGTCACTTTTCAAATTCAGTGGATCATTCTCCAAACTTATCTCCCAAAATTAGTTTACTGCTATTACCCAACCAATTCCATCATGTGTGTGTGTGTGTGTGTGTGTGTGTGTGTGTGTGTGTGTGTGTGTGTGGAACTATTAAACCAAAGGGAAAAAATGTAAAGTTTTATTAATCTGAAAAGTGAAAGCAAGTACTTCCTTATCTTTTGTAAACAGAAAGATATATTACAGGACATTCCAGTTAAAAACAATACAAAACACTGGTCTCTGCTATAAATACCTCTGGGATCTTGGTACTTAAGAAAGTAATTATCTGTGGTACACATCTTCCTGGTGCATGAAGCATGCAGTGAGTAGAGAACTGGAACAGCAAGACTGAGGTCAGATGGAGAACAAGGGCAGGATCTTCTGTGACTTTCAACTGTTCAGTGAGAGCTTGTCTGTGTTGGAACAGGATTTGCCTAAGAAACAGAACATATGCTTGAAATAGGCTTTCATCAGTTTCATCACTTGCAGGGCTGGGATAATGCCAAATACATTTACGAGACCTCACTCAGGCTCACATTCCTCCATTTGTATCACAGTGATAATTGCCACTTATACTTGCATCACTTTGTCCTTTAAAAAAAAATTACTGATACTAAGCTCCCCAAAACCATGCCTGCTACCAAATGCATTACTCTAAATATATTATTCTAAATGATTTTGAGCTACCATGATGTCCAGGTGATAGCTGAGTCTGCTACAGCTAAATTAAACAGAGAAGAAGAAGAGCTGTTGTTCTCAATACTCTGCTTTTCACTACCCAAAGGAGTCCCAAAGTGGTTTACATACATCTTTCCCTTCCGCTCCCACTAACAGACACCCAATGGGGTATGTGGGGCTGAGAGAGCTCTAAGAGAATTGTTCTGGGTAAATAGCTCTAAGAGAACTGTGACTAGCCCAAGGTCACCAGCTGGCTGTATGTGGAGGAGGGGGGAATCAAACCCAGTTCTCCAGATTAAAGTCTGCTGCTCTTTAACCTCTATACCACGCTGGCTGTGGTGGAAACTTCCATGGCAGGATGAGATCTGACCTGAAGAACTTTATGCTGGAATGAATTCTGTTCGTCTATAAAGTGCCACCGGACTGATGATGGTCAGGATTTCTATTGATTTGGATCATCTGGTTATAAGAGCTAGCACTGCATTTCAGGATGTCCAGCTGGTGCCAAGCGATGCAACATTGAAACTGCTGCAGTTTCCTGGCTAGTCAGAGATGGAGCTTTAACTCTTCAGTTACTTACCCTGGACTCATTTTTACTATTCAAGCACTGGCCAACCAATCAATCACTACAGTAGTAAAGTAGTAAAGCCTGTCAATTTTCCAGAGGAGATATATGTGCCAACCCCAGCTGAAATATCTGCTCATAGTTTTTGAAGTACGATTTTGGCAATTTTTGTTTAAACAAGCCATCCAATTCTCTCAGCCTCTAATATATTACCCATAAGCAGCAACTTGTAAGTACAAGGATTTAGCACAGTCATGCAACAGAGAGACTCATACCTTGTTGACAGTGTTTAACTTTACTTTCAGCCTCACCCACCCCACAGGGTGTCTGTTGTGGGGAGAGGAATGGGAAGGCGACTGTAAGCCGCTTTGAGCCTCCTTCTGGTAGGGAAAAGCGGCATATAAGAACCAACTCTTCTTCTTCTTCTTCTTCTTCTTCTTCTTCTTCTTCTTCTTCTTCTTCTTCTTCTTCTTTGGCTCTCCACAAGTATTTTTAGATCAGGGAGTGCAAGCCTAAGATCAAGGTCCTGCTAAGCTGATTGGTGTATATGTAAAGAGAGATAGATCACTTAAGACTGTATATGGCTGATGAAGGGTCAGATCATGGCTGGTAACTTACCTTCCCTCTCTCTCAGTTATGGCTGCTCTTTTATCATCAAGCATGACTACTTTAACACCTAATAGGGTTGCCAGCTGTGGGTTGGGAAATACCTGGAGACTTTGGAGGTGGAGCCAGGAGTGGTTAAGATTTGGGATGGAGAGGGACCTCAACGGAGTATAATGCCATGGAGACCACCTTCCAAAGCAGCCATTTTCTCCAGGGGAACTGAGCTCTGTTGTCTGAAGATCAGCTGTAAACCCAGGAGGTCCCCAGGTCCAACCTAGCAACTGGCATCCCTAATGCTAAAAACCATTTTCTTTAAAGCAATAATGCTAGCCCTGTTGATATTCACTGCAGCTTCTTTTTGTCCTCAAGGTGGCAGCTAAAACCTCAAACTCTAATACTCTACTTCGTTCATAGCATAAAAAGAGTCTGTGGGTTCTCTCCTGCTAGCACTCACAGAGGCATAATGAACGTCACACAGAGACCTTGAACTATGCTGAGATGGAAGAGAGGGATGGGACTGCAGCAGTTTGTTCTTCCCACCTCTGCTTGAATCCTGACTCTTTCAAATGCTCCTAGGAAACTCCGAAAATCATTAGGGTAATAGTTGATAGTAAAAAGAGTTCTATGAATGAATCTGGGGTCCAGAAGGTAAACTTTGGATGGGTGGCACTGAGGGAAGGTGTGGTGGGAATGCTTCATCAACAAAGGGGTGGGAAGACATGTACAACTCACACTTTTGAGGGCAGCCACCATTGATTATCAGACTGCTGCAGAATCAGGGCTAACCCTCTAATACGCAAGCAGAGACGTTGCTCCTATCAAGGTAGCCCCAAAGCAAAAATTGAATTGCAGAAGAAGTACCTTTCTTTCTTCTTATCTCCTCTTTTCACCATAATATCACAAGCTTCGGTAGCTGAATCAAGAGCAGAGACAAATTCTTCTAAGTTCTTCAACAAAAGAAAAAAAAAGCAAAATCATTAGGCCTTCATCTCCTTTCCACTCATGGCAATTCAAATCCTGGAAATTTCCCCAGCACTCAAAATATTTTTGTTCATGCAGAAATAAACAGTAGCCCACGGAGGAAAGAATCCAAAACAAGTCAATGAATTCTACAAACTACATTCAACAATATTTGAAGAAAAAAAAATATTAACTCGTTTACACATAGCCATTTTACATAACACATTATATGACAGAGTAACATAAAATAACTTATTGCTTATAATTGCAGCAATCAAGTGTTTATTCTTATCTGCTAACCAACCCCCCCCCCCAATAATGCCTTCCTTTCCTGTGAAGGTCAATGTGTGGCTATTACTCATTGAAAGGAGAAGGTTTTTTGTACCTTTCTTTGCTCTAGCCTAAGGAGTTGGTCAGTCAGTTTAAAAAAAATACTATTACAAATTAAAATCAATCACTAATGAAACAGATAAAACGTCCGCACTTTGAAACAATGACAACCGCTGTCCGGTTAGGCTGGTATAACAGGATACAGAAGGACCAACGATTTTGTATTTGTGGCCTACTAGCTGTGGAGGATTTACCGCACTACACCCCTTGAATGCCCTCTGCATGGACAGCCTAGGCCTTAGGGCCAAGCTTATAAATGGGGCTTCCTGTAGTTCAAAATTTGACTCCACTACAGACAAGTTGATATTTTTGCTGTCAGATATTGACTCTAACATCTCACACAGAATGTCTCTTTTTGCTATAGCAGCCAAAAAAGAGAGAGAAAAGAGCTAATATCTTGTCAAATGTGGCTATTGAAGATGGTTTTTAGACCTTTCATATAACTTAGGTAAAAAAGGTTAAAGGTAAAGGTATCCCCTGTGCAAGCACCGAGTCATGTCTGACCCTTGGGGTGACGCCCTCCAGCGTTTTCATGGCAGACTCAATACGGGGTGGTTTGCCAGTGCCTTCCCCAGTCATTACCCTTTACCCCCCAGCCAGCTGGGTACTCATTTTACCGACCTCGGAAGGATGGAAGGCTGCGTCAACCTTGAGCTGGCTGCTGGGATCGAACTCCCAGCCTCATGGGCAGAGCTTTCAGACTGTGTATCTGCTGCCTTACCACTCTGAGCCACAAGAGGCTCTTAGCATAACTTAGGTAAAAGATATTAAATCTGATATTTTATTTTAGCATTTTGTATACACATTCAGTGGAGATACTAAAATGTTGCTAATTCATTGCTGGAATTTACCTTGCCATTCAAAGAAATGTGGAGCTTTGTTAGAGGGCCTCTCATGTCTTCATGCAGTGTACTTAAAATCTTCTTTCTCATCTATCAAAAGTTGGAAGAAGGATGTAAAACACTGAAAATATTTGAATTTCACTTAAATAATTTTAAAGCACCAAATGAATAATAGTTAACAAGAGACTATGAAATTTATATAAAAGATCATGGCATTCAGATCTATACCCTAGTCCCCTGCAAATCTTAAAGGAGCTTGCCTTCCCTCTGAATCTCTCTCCTATGTCTTTGTCTCCCCATTCCACAGCACAAGTACCCCAATCTTGGTCTTACCTCCTGGCACTGTATATCTGGATTCATGTAAGCCTCAACACATTGAGTAAAATTCAATTCAGCACTGGTCAAAGCCCACAGAAAGAAACCTTGCAGCCAGGGGACTTAATGACAGGTACGTCCATGCAGAATAAGTCAGGCCACTGGAGGGCAAGTGCTTGCTTAGATTTTACTCAGCAGTTTTTCGAATGGTGCCTACATGTGGCTATTGCCTGTGGCTATATGCAGATGGCTGGAAAAAGCAAACATGCCTTACAAAGGCTTGGGGCCAACAGTCTGGAACGGCAAGACTATGAGCCAGTGTGTTAAGAAACTACACTGCTAATGCACAAGCTAGGAATTTAGAAACACTGAGGGGACAGAAAATGGTATTAATATACCTCGCTGGTAATGGCAGTGTAGTCTTCTGCTGCCATCATTACATCAGCAGCTAGGAAGTTGAAGATCAGATTGGTAATGTCTGTACAAACAGTCTTCAGCATGTGTTTGGCAATGTTTGTTTGTGTCTCATCTGCAGAACAGAAATGGAAACCAGCACATCACAACATGTGCAAATTAACTTCAGTACCAGGTCATAAGTTTTCCAGATTACCAGAAAGCTTTCTATGGACATAATACAGAAATTTCATTCCAAAGCATGAAGGACCTATAAAGAATACATGAGATTTGTATTTAGAAGTGTCTTTTTTTAAACATAATAAATAAATAAACAAAGAAGCTGGTTTCCATTTGCGGGGCACAAATTGTAGGACTCCGCCATTAACTCAAAAATACCCGTGGAGAGAAAGAAGTAGACAGGAAGCAAGAAGTTAACAAAATCATGGAAATGAATGTGCAATACTGTCAGAGAAATTACGGGAAAAAGAAGCCAAGGTACACTAAGAAAGATATTGGCATATAATAAACCAGCAAGGCTATTTCTGAAGAAGAAAAGTGAAGAAGTTAGAATAAAAGCAGGACTTTCATCTGCTGCTTCTTTGGTAACCAAGAGTATTCCTCATTCCACTTTACATGCAAAGAAAACCTGGCATATTTTCAATTATGAAACTGCAATTGCGCTTCCCATGTGTTAGTTTGCCAAGGTATCTAAATTTCACTTCCTGATTTCCCCACATGTTGTTGTTCAGAATTCTAATCAAGAGTAAGTTACTAAGATTGTACATCTATTTACTGTACCTGTAAAATGCTTTGCTCCTTTTTCAAATAACCGGACATTATTGTACAAACTGGAAACTTCTTCCTGCAAGTCCTTGATGGTTTTTTTCCTGCTTGCCCCAGACAAATTAGAAGCCGAGGACATAAACACTGAATGCAGTACTTCCTGATAGCTTTTTGTCAAAGGCCTGAAGATAAGGGGAACAAAAAAAGGTATGTTAAACAAGAAAATGCCAGCATTCCTCCAAATCTGTGAAGGCTGCCCCAAAATAAATAAACGAATGCAATTACTTTACTAGATGGTCAGCAAGTTCTAGTATCAGCTCTTCCGGGCAGTCCCTTATGTGTTTTCTTAGAACATCCTCAATCTCTTCATGTGATAGAAAAAGAATCTCCAAGTGTTTACTCCGATCTGGAATGAGAAGAAGAAGAGTTGGTTCTTATTTCTCTACCCGAAGGAGACTCAAAACGGCTTACAGTCGCCTTCCCTTTCCTCTCCCCACACACACCCTCTGAGGTGAGGCTGGGAGAGCCCTGATATCACTGCTCGGTCAGGACAGTTTTATCAGTGCTGTGGTGAGCCCAAGGTCACCCAGCTGGCTGCATGTGGGGGAGTGCAGAATCGAACCTGGCATGCCAGATTAGAAGTCCTCACTCCTAACCACTACACCAAATTGGCTAAGACTGAACATGACAATTGTGGAACATGATAGCTTAAAGCTTCCCCAACTGAAGTCAATATAATCATGCCATACTTCTTAAAGACAACGTGAAACATGTTCTTTTTCATTTCAGTTCTCTTGTATGTCACAGAGATAGAAATAGAACACACTGAATACTGATACAAAAATTATTCTAAGCCACTCTCGTTTCCTGCAAATGAACTACAAAATACTCTAGATCTCCCTATCCCTTCAGCCTCTTGTTGATTTGATAATCAGGTAAAATCAATTTGGAAGCAAAGTCAGTAAAAGCTGTTCTTTGGGGGAAACCAAATTATTTTACACTGTTCATTATATTGCCACTTACTGTTAATAGTGTGCCTATAGCGTGACCAGAAAGAAGATATTATTCTTTACAATAGAAGATAAATAAATAACAAACATTTATTGATATTTAGTAAAACATTTCTATGTTGCCTTTCCACCCAATTCAGGGTCCCCAAGGCAACAACCATAAAACCATTTTAAACCTTTATATATATACCCTCACACTACTTAAAAAAAAAACATGTAAGCACAAGCACATATCATCAGAGAGAAGGGCTAGAATGAGTTAGTGAAGGAACACCAAGCAAACAGAAGTATTCACCTGCTGCTGGAAGATGGTAAGAGGGACATAGATGAATCTCCCTGGGAAGGGAGGGCAAAGTTTCAGCACCATATCTGGGTGGACACTTATCTAACCTCTAGGTTAAAAAAGGGTACTCCAAATGTTGCCCATCCAACTGTTTAATATTTAAGATTGATATCTTGCAAGAATGTGTTTGTACATATGTGTATTTTACATACACACCTAATTTTTATTTACTTATTTTCTATATAATTTACTTATTTTCTATATAAAAACAAAAACATAAAAGCAGAGGCTGAGTTAGTCTTTCTTAAGCATCTGAGGTCAAAACAAGATTACAGACTTGTGCTACTTGCTTGCGACTCCTCATCACTGTCAGCATCCTTTCTTCCCTTCTTCTTGGTTTTCTTAATTTTGATTTCTCTAGCATTTCCTCCACCACCACCTCTCACACTTCCGCTGCCCTCTGGTGGAAAAATTATTTGGTTAGCACACAGAGTGTACGAAGGAATTTTCTCTCAGGCAAACACGACAGGAAAGTGAAATCCCTGTAAACTCAAATAAAGATACTGGGAAGGCCTGATGTATGATGCAGAGAAAAATAATTATTACTATCACTATTTGATGTGTAGGAACAGGACAAAGAGCACAGTAATTCAATAATGAACGCTTAATTGTCAAATGCAGTAGTAAAACAAATTAGAACCTGATGAACTCAAAATCACTTAAATCGAACTCAGGCCAAATGAAAGCAATCTTCACAACAGGATCTATGACTGCACACTGCTGCTTAAAGATCCAAAGAAACACCTTTAGTAGAGCAGCAATGACATTAAGACATAGTTTGGTGATGCTGAATACAGGAACTTCACTTACATTTAACTATAGCCATTGTAAGTGTTATAAATAGAATTAAGTACTTTTCATTCAAAACGACTCCAGTAATCCTCAATCATCAACAACAGAGTCTGAACTGATTCTGGTACAATATTTTGTTCTACAGAATAGCGCAAGAGCAAAACATTAACGAAAATATTTTTCACCTTATGTAACACTTTTCTCATTTATTCTTCTGTAGGCACTCTACATCAAAATCAGCTGCTAGTTCTCTGATAAATATCACTTAGCATAAAAATTAGTAGCCTTGACTGATTTACACCATGACTAATCTCAATGTTTGATGTAAATAGTTTCTTAATCACAGCAAATCCTTTAAAACTTAACACCTGTTAAATGAAAATACTAATTTAACATCTGTGATACTTATTTGCAACAATAAGCGCCAATAAAAAGCCCCTCAGGCTCAACAGTGCTTACAATTCAATCAGCTGACATGAAGCAGATTCAGGAGGGTCTGAAGCAGCAGAACAAAATTTGAGTCCAGTGGCATCTGAAGAAGTGTGAGTGTACATGGAAGTTTATACCTTGAATAAAATTTGTGTTTGTGTTAAAAGCGCCACTAGACTCAAATGATGATATAATGAATGCATATTTAAGTGTATATCCATAATAAAAAGCCAATGTATGGTTCACTTTATAAATGGACAGTATCTGGATAAATATGGGACTTAACCCACATGTTCTTCTGTATGTGAGTTGAGTGTAATGTGAAATACTCAAAACACAGACATACAAAAAAGAACAACACTATGGCTTGTGAACAGGTCTATCATCCTAAGTGAATGAGTAATGTAGCACTGCACAGCTATACATTACATAAAGAGACCTGCGCTCTGCCACCACCAACCGGCTAGTGATCCCTGGCCCAAAAGAAGCCCGCTTGATCCCAACCAGGTGCAGAGCCTTCTCTGACCTGGCCCCCACCTGGTGAAATGAGCTCTTGGAGGAGATCAGGGCCCTGATGGAACTAAAACAGTTCCGCAGGGCCTGCAAAAGGGAGCTCTTCTGGTTGAGGTTGGCCAGAATCAGCAACACCACTAGGCCCTTGAACCTCCCTCCCAGGAATCCATGCACCTAAATCTAAACCATGGACCTGTTTGATTATTACCATGTTAAACTGCTATTCTCTGTTGCTGTTGTTGTTGTTATTGCATTGTAGTTTACTGACATAGAAACAGAGTTCAATGTAGAGTTCCCTACATTCCATGTGAACCACCCTGAGCCTCAGGGGAGGGTGGTAAACAAATGCAATCAATCAATCTATCAATCAATAAACAAACTGTGTGTCATTTTTTACATTTGCACTGGCTAAATGCTTGAAGATTTCCTAACGTATGGAGTATAAGATAAGCCCTTGTAGCTGGTTCATTGGTGTAAACTTATCTTGTTTAATTGCAATTGTATTTTCTTAATTGTAAGAAAATAGTTTTAAAAGCTGTTTGGGGTATTTGTAATTCAGGGGGATTTCTATAATTTCCCAGAAGACTTTGGCAGCCAAGTGGAATTTTGTCTATTTTTGTGCCTGCCTACCCCTACCCAACCAAGTCTGTCTCAGAGCACTTTCAGTACATGAAATACTGAAGCGTACTTCTCACATTCAAAATTATCAATTGATCAGCAGGACTCTGCAGACAGAGCACAAGGTTATGCAAAACAGCCATGTGAAGTATGTGGACATCTTACTAAGCCTGCTTTCACCATTTTCCAACTCCTGTGCCCAGTCATGCACAACTCTCAGAAGAGATGAAAAATGGCAACAAATATCCACAGGTGAGCTTTCATATTCTGGGATGAAAAGGATTTCAGTCAAGCTGCAGAATATCTGGGAAATTACTGCCACTCTACGGCAGACAAAGCTGCTAGTAACCAGCAGGAACTGGGTTCTCTCCCCCCATCCCATCCCATCCTGTATCTCAGTATCTTAGTAAAGAAATGTCAGTAAAGAGTGGAGAAAGGTCTTAATATGCCAATGTGGTGACCCCCTCCATCATATGGGAGGGTGGGGGAGGGGAGAAGGCATTCAGCCAGTTTTTTTAAAAACCCTCTTAACAATGCTAGCATACAGTTAACAATCCCCCTTTCCTACCATTGGCTTTCTTCCTTCTTTCATCTTTTTTGTCTTTTTTACTTGAGGCATTTTCTATAAGGGAAGACTGCTTCAGGTCTTCTTCAGTGATTAAGTGAACTGGGTTATTGTTTTTCATTTCCTGAAATGAAGAACAAAAGTATGTTCAAATGCGCTATATAGAACACACTGGAAGTTTTCAAGGTTTTCAAGACCATCTGTCCCTCTTGCTCAGGATGGATATAAGGGGCTTTCAACAAACAGAGCGAGATGCCACTCGTACACAGGCGGTACTGTAGTTAGTAGTTTAGACTAACCTTGAAAAAATGAAAAGTACTGTCTACTCTCATTTGCAGTGGCTCTCGAAGACATAAGGCAGAGATGCTTCTGGCTTGGCAGCCATTAACTGGAGATGACAGAGTTACATATGGGTAAAGTGCTATCAAGTTGTAGTTATCTCACGGTGACTCTGTAGGCTATTGCTAAACTTGGGATCTTTGGCATGCTAAGAAGGTCGTCAAACACTGAGCTATGAGCTTTACTTTGTATCTTCAGGTGCCAAGATCACCATCAAGATCCATTCTGCTAGATAATCCACAACTATTCCTCCCCCCTCCCGTTTGTGACTCATTAGATTCATGTTTTTATACTAGAGATTTGGCTCTTAGGATATACTGAATACAAGTCATTTATTTATTTGATTTCTATACCTCCCTTCCATATGGCTCAGACATATGCTCCTTTTCCCTCACAAAATTTAGAGGTTGTGACAGGTGTAGAATATGGTGGTCTGAGAAAGAAAATGCTGCTACTGCCTTAGTTTTGCTCACCCAGGGAAACCGCAGTGACTGATAATCTTTCCCAATAATATTATAAATCCAGTATTTGACTCTGAGAATTGTAAAATGCATTTTACTAAGCGCACAAATCTCATTGCTGCAGGCTGCCTGAAAGCATCTAATTGCCCTACCTGTGACACTACAGAACTATTTAAGAATTTAAGAATATTTCTGTTAAAAGGATAAAACTGAACGACCTTGAATTCTTGCTATGAATGCCAATTACTAATGTCAACCTTTCTCCTATAATAATGAATGTTTCTGACAAAATGTCATTTCTCTAATCCATTTATACTGCACATTTAGAATAATGAATTGGCCTACATTTTCCCCTATGTCTGTCATCACAAAAAACTTGCAAAACCTGTAACTATTATCTGCTATTATTTTTACATTTGTGTTATTTATAGCCCTTTTTTCAGTGAACCTCAAGGTGAATGACACAGCATAAGTCAACACAAACAGGATGGGCCATCCAATGAGCAATGCAGAAAATAAGACTGCAAAACTCTGAAATCAAGCAGAAAACTGATATAAAGCTGAAACAAACCATAAGTGTTAACATGGCATGTTAAATGGTGCATTAAGTACACAGCAGGATAATACATACAGCAACATAAGAGCACGTGTTCTACTCAGTAGTATTGTCCACAGTCTCTTTCCCTGTATTCTTTTTACTCACTTTTAATAAAATCCTATTTTCTATATAAAAAAGCCTTTCTGAATAACACAGCTTTTTATAATTTAGGAAAATGCCAGGAAGAGGAGGAGCCTTCCTGATCTCATCAGGCAGGCTACTCCTTATGGTAGGAGCCACACCAGAGCAGGCATGTGTAAGGGCAGTTGCTGGTCTTGCCTATTTGCAGGGTGCCCCCTGAAACCAATCTCCTTTGGTTTGGTGGATCCAAAAAGAATAGGACATGTATGTGTGTGAGGGGGAAAGACTGCCCTCTTGCCCTCCAGAAAAGAAATAAGTTGTTTTGTGGGCAGATGTACTGTTATGCCAAAGGAGTACCAAATCAGGATCCAAGTCATGCTCAGATGACTTTTGCCTGAGGAAGTCTATTGGTCAGGCCCATCTACAACAACATTATTTTAAGATTTTGGTTTTATCCATAGGACCATGCCCCCTTTTCCGGGAAAACTTTGATAAAGGCAACAAATATAAATTTAACCTAAGAGAGCAAGAGAGATTAAAACACATCAAAACTGGTTTTTGTTCTCACTGTGGTGCTAACTAGGCATACAGCTTAGAATTAACCAACAAGAGAAACTTTCAAGACTACTTGCTGTTTGGTTCTTAATAATTCAGCAAAAGAACCCAGAGTCCAGCATTTCATTAGAAAATGAATCATGGACAGACACATTCAAGGTAAACCAATCTGATGGCAAATGAAGAAAAATAGCCTACTGTTCCCTCATAATATGATGAAGATTTGTAAAGAAAAAGATCAAACTCTCATTTAATGAGCAAAAATCAGTGCAAACTACAAAACATGTAAGGAACTTGATGCTGATTCCATAGAGATAATGTGAACAAAAAAAATGAAAAATTCCTATTAAGCACCCTTCAAGATGACTATAGCTCCCTTTAAAAGGCATGGCAGTTCACCAGGTGCTTAATAGATTGATTTTACTGCTTGCGCAGGACTTCATAACCATGGCACTTGGCAGTCTACTATACATGACTGGTGGGCTGCACTGAACCTGGGAGTTATTAGTTGTACAATCCTTTTAGAAAAGGGGGGATCAGGAACAAACCTTTTCAGCTTTCTGGTGCATCAAGTCATTGAACAGCTCAGCACAGTTCTTGATAAACCTCTCGCTGACCACCACAGTGTCACTGAAGACCAAAGTTGAAGGCTGATTAATGAAAGATCTCATCACTTGCTGAAGCAACATGCTAGCGTCCTCAACTGATAATGAACTTGGAAGAAGGGGCTAATATTAAACACAAAATTGGAAAAAGAAATCTAGAATTATCACTCAGTCATTTGCTCATATACAAAGTCACTTGTACATACTAGCTATGGTGCTCATTTTGGCACCCAATGCAGCATTCAGAGGGCCAAGAGACAACACATGAAAAGATCTGCCATTAGGATCTTCTGTGGTTTCTATACAGCAGCCAACTAGCAGTCACAGACAACTCTGAACACTGGAGAAGGAGGGAAAAGGGCATTTTAACCCTTCCTTTCTGTGCATTTTCTATAATATAAACAGACCCTTGAAGCTATTAGGAATGTGTGAATCCGTGGGGTGGAGATACTACAGCTTGAGCCCATCTTTTCTAGACTGCTTCAATCTCTGAACAGGAATGGAGGGGAAAGGTTTAGACATCCAAGTGATCCAGCTACCAATAAGCTTTTAAAAACCACAGAAATCATAATCGCAGATCTCTTGAATCTCATCTGACACCCCAAATCTTAGTTTTCAGGTCAGTATATGGACAATGTTTGTTGAAGGCTCAAAGGCTGTGGGGAAGCATGGAGAACAGCATATTTAATAACCTATGAATATTTACTGTGTTTAGAGGTCTAAATGGGTATGAAGATGCAAATGAATGTTTAAAAGAGTCACAAAACCCAAAGTTTTTTGATAGGAGAAACTTTTGCTGAAGGTTTTAAGGGAAGGAAATAGGTTGGCAAATAAAATATTTAACATACATGCAAAGGTAAAGGTGCATGCAAAGGATACATTGTTTCAAACTGCTCTTACTGATCAATAGGTTTGTATTTAAATATATTAAAAATGAGTCTGAAGCAAATTGTACCTTGTTTATGACCTAACCCACTCAAATTGTTGGCCACAATGAACTATAATCCTGTACTGCTCTGCCTGGAAGGACAGGTATGCATGTAACTCCAGTCTCCAAGATACCTTTCCACAGGTATAACTGGCTACACAATTTTGGGCATAATGTTACTAAGCTTCCATGCTCTAGTTGGCCCTCATTTACCCAGACATTCATGCAGCAATAAGTCTGCATAACTGCATAAAAACTTTGTAGGAAAATAGATAAAACAAATATGGTGGGAAGAAATGGAAAACAGATCATACCACAATATCCACCCAAGTTCCAGAACTGATGGCTTCATCCACTGAGGCTTCCACTTGATCCATAATTTCCTGGCCAACACAACATGTTTTCAGAAACAAGAGCTGTAAGGATTTGTATCTTTTCTTTATGTAGTTCACAGGGTCTGGGATGCCAAGTCTGGATAATGCATCAAATTCTACAAAATGACAGAAAGTCCTTGACTTTAAAGAATTTTTTTTTGAAATCAAGGAAAGGAGACTAACCTGTCTCTCTGCATGGCTGTTCATTTTGCCAAGTTCTGCTTCTTGTGTGTAATGAAGTGTGATGGAACTCAGACTAAAGGCCATTGCTTGAGAATGGAGACTTATAGTACTCTCCCCGTTCCACCCACCCACACTTGACAAGAATGAATCTGGCACACTCCATCCCTGCTTTACCTAGTGTCCTCATGGGATGAATAGAATAGCAAGAAGGAAGATGAAACTTTGCCCCACCCTCTGCTTCTCCCATCTGCCATTAAGGACTTTGCCACGGGCAGTTGAGCTGCAGGCAACGCTGCATTTCCAAACCTGGATTGCCCAGTCTTGTTAGTGCCTTGATCACTACTACCAAGCCTGGAGGGGGATAAAAGGGGTGGGAAGGAAGATCTTTTCTAGCTAAGCCAAATACTATGTTTGGGATGGGGGCTGCAAAGGCAGTGTAATCACGATGTTCTGCACTACCTTCTCTCCTGCTGAATCTGTCTGCTAGGAATTCTGGGAGTGGGAGAGAGGAGCATCAGAAACATATATTTGACTTTCCCACAATCCTTGGGCTGTCTTGAGAGGATGATGGAGGGACACTTCTCCTTTTCCTCTAGTACAACTGCTATGATGGCAGAGTTACGCTGTTTAAAGGTGTGGTTTCCCTTAAACTTTATCTGATGGGCTTTCCCCCAAAAAATGCACAGCATTTATTGACTACACCACAATTGGAATGTACCTCCTTTCTTCTAGCCTCCTTTCATCTTTTCACCTATTATTAAGATTACACAGGCCACACAATGTTTCTAGCAGGCATTTTAGAGGAAGAGCTCAATTCAGACATAACACTGGGACTATGGTTTAATGAAACTTACTGCGGAGATTGCGACCATCGGAATGCAGGCCACCAAGGATAATGCAAACCCATGGATTATTCTAATTTTGCTTGCTTTGCAAAACCAGGAATTGGCTTTCAGGTGATCAGTCAGATCAGAGTTTGCCTGCACAAACATTGGCTTCACTGTGTTTGTTATCTATGTAGAGAATGTGCCAGGGAGGAAATGCTCGTGTTCGTACAAACACAAAACCATAGTTACGACTTACTGTGTGGTTAGTGACCTATCTTCAAACCCGATCCTAGTTTGACAGATCCTAAACATCCATTCCAATGATCACACTTGCAGAAGGTTATGAAACCGTGCAGCATTATGTCTGAACTGAGCTGGACGCTTATCTTGAAACGTACCTCACTTGACAACTAACTTTCAGACAGAAATGCATGTTTACAAGGAAGCCATTACCTAAGTAGCCATTTTGCTTGAAAAAAGAATCCACCCAATTGCTCTGAGTTCTGGCGTAGATGTCAGGGACAAACACAGCCTTGTCTTGCCTTCCACCAACAACTGTGCCCCTCAGACGTCCAGCATTAACAAGCTCCTCCAGGACAGCTGATGAGAGATGTGAATTAAACATATTTGCAAACAAAGTGTGTGTGTGGGGGTGTCTTTTAACGAGTCCCAAGAGGTAGGAAATCAGGTTTCCTGGACCACTTCTTCACAGCACAATCCCCACCCATCCAATGACATATTAACCTGTCAAATCAAGCTACTGTTGCTGAACTTTGAAAACTATTTGACGTATGCTTACGGGATGCCACTCCAGGGTGGTCTGAAAGCACAGAATATAGATGTATTAAAAATAATAACATTTCCTGGGTGGTGGTGGTGGTGGTGGTGGAGGAGGAGGCAGAGGAGGAGGAGGAGGAGGAGGAGGAGGAGGAGGAGGAGGAGAAGAAGGAGAAGGAGAAGAAGAAGAAAAGAAGAAGAAGAGCGGAATCAAACCCGGCTCACCAGATTAGAAGTGCACATTCCTACCCACTGCACAAGCTGACAACAGGCAGGGAGATTCCAGGCAATTTTATTTATTTATTATTTAGAGGATTTCTTACCTGCCACTATCGGCAAGCTGTCTCATGGTGGGTTACAATGATAAAATCCCACAATACAATAAAATTCCAGCATTGAAACTCACTGTAGCCTAGCGGCAAAATAAAAAAGCACCCCCCATCTGCTTGACGACGACCCACTCAGTGCCTCAAGGGTGTGGGGAGAGCTGCTGTTCCAGTAAAAGAATTTCAAACATCAACATAGAAGCCTGACCAGAAATAACAATTAATTATGAATTCCCTAATTTTCTCCCCAGTGGGAACCCAAAGACACTGACATAGAACATCATTCTCCCCTAGTTCATTTTGTCCTGACAGTGAGCAGGTGACCCAGTCAAGGTCACCCAGAAATCTTCCATGAGTGAGATTTCCACTTGGATCTCCTAGTTTCTTGTCTAACATGCAAGCTACACTACACTACACTTGGGGTGGCTACCGTAATGCTCCATCAACACGTGAAAGAATCCACTAGTCTGGAATATGTATATGCTCAAGATGTGAACAAGAAACAGTCTGATTCTAGCTATGTTTTCCCAGAAGATATGCAAAATTTGATTCAAGGAAAGGAAAGATAAGGCAGTAAGAAAGCAGGAGGAGTTAAGTTGAAATGCTCTGCTGAAATGGTCCAGGGGACATACACTAAGGGCTTCAGAAAGGTTTTGTTAATGAGGCAGGGGACCTATAAGGGCTATCACTATAATAGATTATCTTTCTTAAATGAAAAATAAACAGTCAGCGATATAAAGTATATGCTTCACTTACAAGCATATAACGCTAAGAACACCACAGAGAATCTGGCTCTACTAACACCAAGCAAAGCCTATAAATAAGAAGCCAAGCAGTTAATGCCACTGGATGATGTGAATTTTGTACCCCTGTGTGTGCTTGGCTGATAAAACTATCTGCTGCCATGGACAAATAATGGAACAGATGACAAAACTAGTGTTGTGCATCTTGTCTCATCCTTCCCTGGTAGCTGTTTCATCACCAGGAATTTTCATTGCCAGAGTGTCAGGGAAGCTCTTAAGTTGGAGTGGGATAAGGAAACTATTGCTTGCTGAGATCTGTACGTGTTCCGTCAAAACTGTTTACATGAAGCCTGTAACTAAGAGAGATTAACCAGGCAATGTGCATTTCATCTGATCATTTTAACCATTTTTTTAAAGAAAAGGTATTCAAGCACCCTTGATATACTACATCAGGCTGGAAAGGCATCTGAGCTACTCAGCTACTGTTTGAGGAGATAAATGCTCTAATGACAGCCTAAGGACATTAGACTACTTCTTATCAGCAGCTCATCTAGCGAGCCTCTTATGCAGAAAGACTACTGAAACTAATATTGATTTTTTAATTTATTTTGAGATTTATATTCTGCCCTGTCTTCAAAAACATGAAACATTAGTATTAAAGGGTCTGAAGAAAACTCACAGTAAAGTAAATGCTCCTGGAAGCCATGCCGAGTGATTAGGTTAATTACTGCTGTAGGCCTAAAGAGATAAGAGAGAGATAGCACAAGTCAGGAAACATTTAAATGAAAATTTACAATCTTAAATTTAATCCAAGTCAACCATCAAATTTTTGAACAGTGTAATAATTCGAAGTGAAAGAACCAACTATGCTTCACTTTATACGTGGAACGTTATTACAATAGATATGTGATCCATAATACTAAATTGATATGTCTAAATGCAACTTTCTAGCTTCAATATCTGCAGTGCTGTGAAATTTGGGAATATTTACATCAAGTCGTAGCATTCGGAAGTGTTACTTTGGAGCTTTGCAAATTTGGCTTTCACAGTGGATGAACTGAATATGTTTGCAGATGGCATGATGTCCCAAGTCACTTTGCCCTATTAATGCATAATTGCACATACTTTCTGATGCCCAATTAACATGTCAACAGGCCCTGCAGGCCATAGTACGGTCCTGTGGAACTTGTACAGAGTCCTTCAAGAGCAGCAAAAGGCTGTGAAAAGTCAGTGAATTCTGCTTTCTCCATTTCTGTCAGACACCTCCTGTACTGTCCGAGGAGATATTAGCAGACTGAAATTTATCTTCATACATATGAAATTTAGTATGGTAGGAACAACTGTATTCATAGGAGTATTACCTCCTCTTGCAATTCCCAAGAATTGAGTTGTCTTGTCCCACAAAATCCGTGATGTAGGCTAATGCTGTAAACAGGGAATTCTCCAAATGCAAACTCACTATTATCTCATAACAGGGGAGACCATAGTAAGGGTGGAAGACTGTAAAGGAACGGGGATGGAGGGAAAGTTCTTCCACTTCTATAACATTTCCTGAATTCAAAGCTCAGTCACAGTTTTGCAGGCCTAGCCCCACTATGCATAGGGAATAGGCTGGCAGCAGATAAAGAACTCCTCTGTGGCTGACTTTACAGATAATACCATCTCACTCTGTGTGAGATGCTCTCTGGGATGCAATTTCAATGTAAATTAGGCAGGAATGAGTCGTATGCATGCCCTTATTGCTTTGTAGATTCTGGCTCTTTTTCACTCTGTCCCAACAGCTGGGCTGTACTTGGATCGCCAGATGGAAGGTTAGGGGGAGAAAAGCACACGAACATAATAAATCTGCCTCCTATGAGCTGCTTGATGCATACCCCCTTCCTGTCATTGTGACACACATTGTACTAGTACCATTACAAGGCTCTGAAGCATTACAATTATTGATCTGACACCCCACAATCTGAGAAATTGAAGTGTGGAACTACTAGTCTGTATAATTACGGGAATGAGTGCTTTGGAAAAGCAGGCATCAGAATGATGCAGTCATCATTGCTTGGTGCTAAAAACAGAATCCAATTCAAATGTAGTTCATATCCAGTTTTGCCTTTTTTATATAAAGTCTTAACATAGCAGCAGACTACTGCAACTATGCCCACTACTTATGTATCTTCCCAAGAACTTAAAAACGGTTACAAATGTACATATTAAGAATCAACTCTTTATTCCTCTTCCACGTACAGGGGAAATGGTATAACTGCCACAAGCAGAAACACATTAATTGGACTTACCTTGTGATGGCACTGAAGAGACCACGAATACGGGCCCGATGTTGAGTTACAAATGCCTCTGTGAATATCACCCCTCGGTTGTCCTGATCTATTTGCCCATGGATAATTTTACCCAGACGTGCAGAGAATGCCTGAGAACAGAATCACAGTATTTGATTGGACAAATGATTTAACAGTGCATTGAGTTTTGAGTTTATGCCACAGGTATTTAATAAAGAGATTTAACCTCAAGGG
This sequence comes from Paroedura picta, assembly GCF_049243985.1. NCBI lineage: Eukaryota > Metazoa > Chordata > Lepidosauria > Squamata > Gekkonidae > Paroedura > Paroedura picta. The sequence goes on from NC_135369.1 coordinate 131,250,491, forward strand.
TCAGACATTACACAACCACAAAAGCATTCCTATCACTGCCTACCACATACAGGTACAAGAACCTTTCCTGAGCGATCTTGAGTGGAATGGAACTTTAGGGAGATTTTTGAAATGCCCAGAGTCCCCCTAGGGGTCACAAGGCTTGATATTCTGGAGCTTGACAAGCGTGCCCTGGAAGGCTTGGTTCAGACATCACAGCAATAATCTCCATTCATCCCTGAGCAACTGAAGGGAGCCTCCATCTTCTATGATATTCTGTGGCTCTGGCACAAAACTGGTGGGAGCCTGAGCGGGTTAGAATTTTTGCAAACTGGGCTTTGCCTTGCCCCATACAGAGGGAAGGGCAGAAATGAGAAATTAATGGAAGAAGCTGTGCAGCAATCCTAATATTACTTCTCCATTCTAGAGCGTCCTCCTCTTTGGCATCTTGCAGCTGATGCACAGAAACAGTCACGCATATGCCCAAACAGCACCTAGCAGAAAGAACAAGCGATTTCTCCTGCCCAGAACCACTGTGAGATACATTCAAACAGCTGCAAGCACATAAACAGGGGTACACTGTCATGCTATTTCCTTGATAAGAGTACACCACGAAAAGAAAGGGACGGTTCAAAATTATTGTAACAGAAAACAGAACCTATCCCGGGCTATATTAAACAATTCCACAATAAATACAAATAAACGTTTCTTATCTCTTCTTATATATTTATGTGTATAAGCACAACCAGAACGGCCTCTAGATTAAACCGTTTTCAATTTTGTTTTCCTCAGTGGTTGGGATGAGTCTTTTGAACAAACCTGAGAGCCAAAGGCCACATATATATAATATAATTTAATATAATATAATATAATATAATATAATATAATATAATATAATATAATATAATATAATATAATATAATATAATATAATATAATATAATATAATTTAAAGAAGGACAACCACTGAGGAAAACAAAATTGAAAACGGTTTAATCTAGAGGCCGTTCTGGTTATGCTATTTCCTTGAAGCAGTCTGCAATTTACATGGGTACCAGCAACTGGCAAGCCCATAGCTGCGGAGAGCACGACAATCAATGCATTTTTAGATCTACACCATGCTCTCACTCTGAAATTCTAATTTTCATTTTTCTTTTTTTTCAAGTGTGTTTTTAGCCCTTTTCCTCAGAGAGACATTTCTCCCAGCTATCTTAGCAGGAATGAATCTATACGTAACTCTGGAGATAGCTTGCTCCATACTGACCAAATTCACGCTCCATGGTCCTTTTCCATAGCTGCTGCCCCTTTTTTCTTTGCTCTCTTCTTTAACATCATCAGTTATGAGAAACAAAGGTAGAAAATAGATAGCTTTTATGATTCAGGGGTCATGACTTCTATTTGCAGCAGTGAATTTTTTTCAGGAGGCTATGGGGTCATAGCAGCTGGGTGCAAAAGGAAAGAATGAGCCTTCCTTGTACTCGCTGTTTTTTTTTTAAATCATTTCTTGCAAGTCACTTTGCTGCAAACTGCTTTAGTGAAAGAATATGCACATCTAAGTACAGAAAACCTTTTACTCGCTAATAACCTTTGATTATGATTCAATATTTTAGCTAGAATGATGTTCTGATGCAGTAATCAAGATCCAGGACTTCATTCTTGGAGGGAAACAATTACAACATTGACAACAACTAATAATTAATACACAGAAAAATTGCTGACACAATTTGAAGTCCAGTTAGTGTATTCACAACAACAACAAGGCATTCCACACGGACCATTAAGTGCCTAGTCTGGAGAATACCAGATCTTTCTATACGTATTTATTTATTAAATTTATAGTCCACCTTCCTTCTTGGACTCAAGGTGGATTGCATGTAAAACTATCCCCATAAAACCCAACCTTAAAAACAGCAGAAGTGCAAAAATTACTGAGATGGCAAGATCCCTTCTACCCCCTGCAGTCAACTAACAAGAGTGTGCTAGATATTATAGTGGGAACTATTATTATGAGGGGGAACACTAGTCTTGCTAACCCGGCCTCAACCAAGACCCAGCGGAACAGCTCTGTTTTACAGACCCTACTTTGCTGGCTTCGTCAGGGCCCTCAGTTCTCCAAGGAGCTCATTCCACCAGGACCAAAAAGGCCCTGGCCTGGGCAGAGGCCAGGCATATCTCTGGGGACAGGGATCACTAACAGATTAGTACCCGCAGAGCGAAATGCCCTGTGGGGAGCATAAGCAGACAAGCAGTCCTTCAGAAGGGCTGGGTCAAAGCTGTGGATGGCCTTAAAGGTCAAAACCAAAACCTTGAACTTGATCTAGGCCATAACTGGTAACCAGTGCAGCTGCCTCAGCACAGGCTGGATGTGGGCCCTCCAAGATGAATCCGTGAGAACACTAGCAGCTGTGTTCTGCACCAGCTGGAGTTTCCGGGTCAAGGACAAGGGCAGGCCAGCGTAGAGCAAGTTACAGAAGTCCAGTCTACAGGCGATCGTCACATGGATAACAGTGGCCAGATAGTCCGGGGACAGGTAGGGCACTAGGAGCCTTGCTTGGCAAAGATGGTAAAACATGCTACCCCTGTGACCTGCGCATCCATTGTGAAGGAGGCATCCAGGATCACTCTCAAATTCCTTGCCATGAGCAAGATGTTAAGTTGTGCCCCCACAAAGGTAGGGAGAGCACTTCCTGTCTTGCCCCTTTCCTGTTCAGCCACAGGACCTCCATCTTGGAGGGGTTGAGTTTCAGGCGGTTCTGCTCTAACCATCCAGCCACGGCTTTCAAACATCTGGCAATATCGGGGGGGGGGGGTCTGCGTGGCCATCCATTAGGAGATAGAGCCGGGTGTCATCTGAATATTGTTGACAACCCAGCCCGTAACTCCATACCAGCTGTCCTAGAGGGTACATGAAAATGTTAAATAATGTGGGGGATAATACCCCTCCCTGTGGTATCCCACAAGGGACTCTATGAGGGCATGATAACATCTCCCCCACTGCCACCAGTCCCGGAAAAAGGGACACAGCTGGTCCCAAAAAAAGGGAAAGCAAGTCCCAGAAAAAGGGACAGCAGGTCCCGGAAAAAGGGACACAGCCATTGAAGGGCTGTTCCCCGAATCTAGGCCCCAGCAAAGTGGTGGGTAATTAACTCATGGACAACCATATCAAATGTGGCCAACAGATCAAGCAACATGAGTACCGCCGACCTGCCTGTTGCCGAAGATCATCCTGCGAGGTGACCAACACCGTCTCCACCCCATAGCCAGGACAGAAGCCTTACGGGTATGGATCAAGCATATTCATGCTACTGGCGAGTCATATAAATACTAAATATTCTCCTCATATTAATTTAGGAAAATGCATTTTTAAAATTATTTCTGGTTGCAAACTCTTCCCATGTAACCTACAAACTCTTTCCAAGTCTTTATTTTAATAATCTGGGTTAAGGCAATGACTCACTCCCCCTGCACCCCAGCACAAACACTATTGTTCTTTTCAGAGAATCTTATTGAACTAGTAGATCAGATAGCATTCGTTTATGCTTGAAGGAAACTGCTTCGTGTCCATATTATTAAGCACAGAGGCTGCCAAGAAATTGAACCGGGTTACAACACTGAGATTTGATATCTTGGTAACTGTGTTTAGCAGAAACAAGCAAATTAAAATAATGCATACTGGATCATAGAAAAATCAAGCATCATAATTTACTATACTTGCACTGCCACCCAGAAAATAAACTTATTATCCCAGCAATGATATATGAGCCAGGGGAAACTGGACCATTTTTGCATGAAGAGAGTATATAGTTACCTGCTTCAAGAAGTCTCCTGGAAGGTCATAGGTCTTACACAAATCAGATATTTTTACTTGGCCTGTTTCCTGTAATTTGTCATTGGTTTCTTCTGCCACTTGATCCAGGTAACGCCTATAATGAATATAAGAATAAACTGTTGATACACAGTCATATCAACATTTCTTTGTCTCATACTATGGAAAAAGTTAATAGACATAGTTTGCTGAAGCGGTTCTTGTCCACCAACCTTTTTCCTTCCTCCAACAGCTCCTTGGGAATTCCACAAGTCTTCTATCGAAACCTGGGAACTCTTGTAAAGAAAATGTACTGCAGCATGGGAATGAAGGGGGGAAATCATGCACAAGGGGGGAAATCATGCACAACCAATTTATTGGTTTACTGCGGTGTTGATCTATAATCCCGGCAGTTCCCAGGAGAGGCAGAATACAAATATAAACATCAATCAATCAATATTGCATCCCGCTGACCCTCTTCACTATATCTTGTGCTGCAGTGCATTTTGTTTACAAGATTCTCCCAGTTCTCAACAGAAGATTTTTTTGGATCTACAGGAGAGAAAGGCAAAGAAGATCCATTTCATAGGATCAATCTTTATTTCATACATTTAAATTAGACATTATACATGTATCAGGCCTTTTAGAAACATCAGTATAAAACAGGTCTTGAGCGGGATCTTAAAACAAAACAAAATATCCAGCATATAAACTTTTGTGGAATAAATGTTGTTAGTTTTTAAGGTGTAATTGGAGTCCTGTAGGTGATAAAGTGGTAGACGAAGTTCCATGTTGGTAAGCATAAGGTCATGCCTAGTGGGACAAATGTATAGGCCAGGCTTTCTCAAGCCTGGGGTTTCTTGATGGCCCTGGAAGGGTCTATTAAATAGGTAGGAGTTAATCATAGGACCATATATGGTCATGCCGAGCCACCTTCCCCCTCCCAAAATGGCCAATGATGGACCTGGAGTGGGTGGCAAGGAGAGGGACCCTGGGTGGGCATGTTCACAGTTATGCTTCCCAGCCTTATTCTACACAAGCTTGTTCTGAGTTTCTCAAAGGCTGAAGAACATTTCAGAGGTTTTTCAATGGTAAAAAAAGTGAGAAAGGCTGGTCTCGGCTAATGGGATCTGAACTTGCTGAGACCAAGAGGGGAAAAGATCTTGAGGTCATGGTCAATAGCTCAATGAAAGTGTCAATGCAGAACAATGCAGTGGTGAAAAAAGGCAAACTATGTTAGAAAGGGACTGAGAATAAAATGGTCAATATTGTAATGCTCCTCTATAGATTCCTGATTTGGAATACTATGTACAGTTCTGATCACTGTACACAGCTTGGTATAGCAGTTAAGAACAGCAGCCTCTAATCTGAAGAGCTCGGTTTGATTCCCCACTGATCATGGGCCAGTCACAGCCCTGTTAGAATTGTTCTCACAAGGCAGTTCTGTCAGAGCTCTCTCAACACCACCCAGCTCACAGGGTGTCTGTTGTGGGAAAGCAATTATAAGCCACTTTTAGATTCCTTCAGGTAGTGAAAAGCAAGGTATAAAAACTAACTGTTCTTTTAATCTCAAAGAGAACACTGTATAGCCGGAAGAAGTAGAGACTTGGAGCACCTTCCCTATGATTTGTTGTTGTTGTTGTTGTTAGGTGCGAAGTCGTGTCCGACCCATCGCGACTCCATGGACAACGATCCTCCAGGCCTTCCTGTCCTCTACCATTCCCCGGAGTCCATTTAAGTTTACGCCCACTGCTTCAGTGACTCCATCCAGCCACCTCATTCTCTGTCATCCCCTTCTTCTTTTGCCCTCAATCGCTCCCAGCATTAGACTCTTCTCCAGGGAGTCCTTCCTTCTTATGAGGTGACCAAAGTATTTGAGTTTCATCTTCAGGATCTGGCCTTCTAAGGAGCAGTCCGGGCTGATCTCCTCTAGGACTGACCGGTTTGTTCGCCTTGCAGTCCAAGGGACTCGCAAGAGTCTTCTCCAGCACCAGAGTTCAGAAGCCTCAATTCTTTGACGCTTGGCCTTCCTCATGGTCCAACTTTCACAGCCATACATTGCAACTGGGAATACCATAGCCTTGACTAAACGCACTTTTGTTGGCAGGGTGATGTCTCTGCTTTTTAGGATGCTGTCTAAATTTGCCATAGCTTTCCTCCCCAGGAGCAAGCGTCTTTTAATTTCTTTGCTGCAGTCCCCATCTGCAGTGATCTTGGAGCCCAGGAAAATAAAATCTGTCACTACCTCCATTTCTTTCCCATCTATTTGCCAGGAATAGAGAGGGCCAGATGCTATGATCTTAGTTTTCTTGATGTTGAGTTTCAAGCCAACTTTTGCACTCTCCTCCTTCACCTGCATCAACAGGCTCTTTAGTTCCTCTTCGCTTTCTGCCATTAGAGTGGTATCATCTGCATATCTGAGGTTGTTGATATTTCTCTCTGCAATCTTGATCCCAATTTGTGACTCCTCTAATCCCGCCTTTCTCATGATGTGCTCCGCATACAAGTTAAATAGGCAAGGCGACAATATACAGCCTTGCCGAACTCCTTTCTCAATTTTGAACCAATCAGTGATTCCATGTTCAGTTCTCACTGTTGCTTCTTGACCTGCATATAAGTTTCTCAAGAGACAAATAAGATGCTCTGGTATTCCCATCTCTTTAAGAACTTGCCACAATTTGTTGTGCTCCACACAATCAAAGGCTTCAGCATAATCAATGAAGCAGAAGTAGATGTTCTTCTGGAACTCCCTAGCTTTCTCCATGATCCAGCGTCTGTTGGCAATTTGATCTCTAGTTCCTCTGCCTCTTCGAAATCCTGCCTGTACTTCTGGAAGTTCTCGGTCCACATACTACTGGAGCCTAGCTTGTAAAATTTTGAGCATAACTTTGCTAGCATGAGAAATTAGTGCATTGGTGCGGTAGTTTGAACATTCTTTGGCATTGCCCTTCTTTGGGATTGGAATGTAAACTGACCTTTTCCAATCCTGTGGCCATTGTTGAGTTTTCCAAATTTGCTGGCATATTGAGTGTAGCACTTTTACTGCATCGTCTTTTAAGATTTTGAATAGTTCAACTGGAATGCTGTCACCACCACTAGCTTTATTGTTGCTCAGACTTCCTAAGGCCCATTTGACTTCACATTCCAGGATGTCTGGCTCCAGGTCAGTAACTACCCCACTGTGGTTATCAGGGATGTTAAACTCGCTCTTGTATAGTTCTTCTGTATAATTTTGCCAGCTTTTTAAAATCTCTTCTGCTTCTGTGAGGTCCCTACCATTTTGGTTCCTTATCATACCAACCTTTGCATGAAACGTTCTCTTCATATCTCCAATTTTCTTGAAAAGATCTCTGGCCCTCCCCATTCTATTGTTTTCTTCTATTTGTTTGCACTGTTCATTTAAGAAAGCATTCTTATCTCTTCTAGCTTTTCTCTGGAATTCTGCATTCAATTGGGTGTATCTTTCTCTTTCTCCCTTGCCTATGACAGAGGTTTATAAAATCACGCATGGGATGAAGAGAGTTGACAACTTTTTCTCCCTCTCTCCAAATTCTAGGACTTGACATCATCCAATGAAGTTGACAGGCAGTAGGTTCAGGATGGACAAAAGGAAACACTACTTTACACAGAGTGGTTAAAATGTGAAATTTGCTGCCAGAGGATATAGGCAGCTTTAAAAGGGATTAGATGAACAATAAGTCTGTCAGTGGCTATTAGACATAGTGAGGGGAGCCTCCATTCAGAGGAACTGACCAACCAATGTGTGAGACAGGTTACTGGACTAGATGGATCACTGATCCAGCAGGGCTCTTCTCATGTTCTTATGTTTTATTTTGCTGCCTATATGAAATCTTTAAATTAATGGTAAACTGAAACCACAGTGTTCAGTTCCTTGTATTCTCTTACCAGCCATTTGAAGGGCCTTTGGGGGAGCTTTGAGTTGCCATACTAATTGCAGTTTTTTAGGAGTACAGCATTGTATTCAGGCGTGGTATCACAAGCAAGTCATGATGATCCATGTCCGTAACAGATCATCGTTATTGTTGTCTGTGTTATTTCACTCACAGTTCCTAAAATCAAACCCTAAAATCTATTCTGCCAAGAATCCCAGAGAACAATGTCCACAGGAGGGTAGCTCCAGCCCCTCAGCTCAGCAGCCTTCAACCTAAGGAGCCTTCATGGCTTCAGACTCTTCTCATCGAGAGAGGAGGAGGGCTGTTTTTTTATACTCCACTTTTCACTAACCGAAGGAGTCCCAAAGTGGCTTACAGATGCCTTTCCCATCTCCTCTCCACAACAGACACCCTGTGAGATACGTAGGGCTGAGAGAGCTCTAAGACAACTGCTCTGTGAGAACAGCCCTAAGAGGACTGTGACTAGCCAAAGCTGGCTGAATATGGAGAAACAATTAGAATCTGCCATTCTTAACCATTGCATCAAGCTTGGTCTCCTGAGAATAAAAGCTCGTAGAGTAATTCCAGATCCTTTTACACATTTAATGTTGTTATGCTTGAGATACCAGATACATAGTAAAAGACACACACACCCCATCTTCTGTGCACATTTTGCTTCCTATACTTTCCTGTCTGAGGCACCTTCAGTTATCCTATATACCTGCATAGTCTTTCTCTGTTATTTGGATTCATTTGCTCACAAGGAACCACAATAAATATTGCAAGAAAAACCTTTCTATCTTTGTCTTAAGGAAGGATTAAAATGGTTTTTTAAAAAGTTAGGGAACTGCAGTAATACTTTAGAACAGCGATTTTCACTTTTATGGCAGCTCAAACTGCTTCATAAAAGCTGAAGAATGATTCCTCAATCACAATTCGTAATTATTAGCCTTCAATTGACATTCATCACACCTAAAAGCATGATATGAATTTCCACTGCATTTAATTACCCTTGAAAGAACTCACTCATCTATAAGCTGTCCCAACACTAGTTGAATGGTTCGATCTGATTTGACAATGTCATGAGCTCGGCTTTCAATATGGAGCAGATCTACATTTATTACCTGGAAGGGGAAAAACAAAACAGGTTCATGCCCAGAAGCCAAATTATATTGCCATTAAAACAATCTTTTTTTCATAACGATTATACACCAGCTACTTTTCAATTGTCAATACACTAGCAATATCTTTACTGGTACAGAGACCGTGTTATTAGAAAATAAAATAACTATTAACTCACAACATAAAATATACATTTCCAGAAAAAATCTAATTATGAAAAGCTTAAAATACTTGAAATTTAGAAAAAGAAAAAAGGATCAGTGGAAATGAAACGTTAATTAATTTTATGAATGCCCCAGTTACCAAGCAGTTTTATTTATATATGCTCTATCATTTAATAAGAGACTTCTAAAAAAAAGCAGGTATCAAGTATTAAATTAAATGCTCATGAATAAGAATGTTTTTTGTGTAACCAACATAACGGTATGTAAATAAATGCTATTTACAGCTATTAACAATGAGCTAGAGATTAGTGGTTAGCTGTGTATATATTCTATGCCTATTTATGTATTTATTTATTTGCCATTAAGTTGCAGTTAACTTAAGGTGACTCTGGTTGGTTTTCAAGGAGAGAGACATTCAGAGGTGGTTTGCCATGGCTTGCTTCAGCACAGCAACCTGGCACTTCCTTAGTGGTCCAAATACTAACCAGGGTTAATTCTGCTTAGCTTCTGTGATCTGATAAGATCAGGGTGTAAACTGCACAGAGCTTTTATTCCAACCCCAGATCGATTCAGTCCCTGCCCTCTACACAGAATGCGATTTCCGTTTGGATTTGGGGCGATTTAAAATTTCCTTCTGCAGCATGAAGGATTGATCCGGAATGACTCTACCTTTATTGTGCAATATCTTAGAGTGCTTTTAATGCTCAATATTTAATGGCTGTTTTGAATCTGGGCTCTCCTCCTTGGTAGAGGACTCATGATTGGCCACAGGTGGTCATGTGACAAACTTGCCTTAAAGGAGAAGCCCCTAATTTCTCTCAACTTCTGTCGGTCCTGGATTTTTTCTCCCTTCTCTGTCTTTTTTGATCCTCTCCCACCCCTCTCCAAGAAAAGAAAGAGGCTCTCTGCTTGGCTTCTCCCCGCCCCTTCAAGAAAAGAAAGAAAGGGGCTTAGCTCCCCCCCCTTCTGAACTACCCTAACTACGTGCAGAAGACTATCCTGTTTCAATGGGGGGGGGGGGAGAGGAAGATCCAAGTTCAAAGCGATCTGAATTCAACAGGATTGACAATGGAATAAATAAATTAAGTGCAGACTCTGCCCAGGACAGGACTGTTTAAGTACCCAATCATTCAAGACTGCTGTAAATTTTACACTGGTTCAATTAAATACAGATTGCAGATTTTCTTCAGAAAAGTCAAAAGTTACCTGTTGCAAATCAACAATGTTTACACGACCTATAACAAGAAGACTGCATTAAAACAGATTTTAAGACACTGGTATAAACAGTTATTAACAAAGAAAGTAAAAAATTAAGAATATTCATTTAATTTTATAACCCAGTCAAACATTTAGCCAGCTCTTATGTATGCTTACTTGTAAATAACCCCACACAGTTCAATGAAACTTACACTCATGCAGTACATGGAGAACTGTAAATTTCTTTCACATGTAGATTTAGAAGCATGGCTATTGCTGCTTTATGCACAATTACTTGTATGCTTCACCAGTTTCACATTTCCAGCCATCTGATTCACCACTTGCACTGAAAAAAGCTGAAACACTTTTATTGGGTTCATTATGTTTACCTGGGTCAGCATGAAAGGGTTTGAATAGGCAGCAGCAACGTCACCAAAAATGGAGAGATATAGAAGACATTTGCTGCAACCCAACAATTAGTTGGAGGTCTGAAATTTTGACATATGCAAGGAGTTTTACACAGTCACAATGGTATTCCAATCTAAGCAGAGAATGCTACTCCACAAAGCATCTCCTCCTCTGAAGGGAATTTAGAAGGCACTTCATAGATGTGCTTCATAAATACATCAAGATCGCACACAGGTCAGTATCCATGGCAATAGTTGGAGGTGAGCTCCACAGAAATAAGTCTGCTAGTCTATTGAAAAAAGAAGATTGTTGGGATGGACAAAGCTGACTGTGAAAGTGAAGCTGTGAAGAGTTCATTACCAGAAAGGAAACTAGCTCTAGCACCCTTTCTCATACTTCAAAGGACATACATTATTTCTAACCACAGTATTTGCCAATTCAGAGTGGAACTGATTAACAGGCCTGGATGTTAACGACATCCAGTAGTACACGGACAGAAGTTTATAAAACTCAAAGGAAGTATGATGCCCTCAAGCACCAAAAACACATATTGCAGGTGATTCAACAAAACAGAAATGTGCTTCCTATGTTATATTTTTTCCAAAAGCAAATGGGATGTAAAATCTTCATTCTTTGAATTTCTAAGTGCATTAAGAAACAAAGGCACACTTACCACCCCGAACATGAAGTTCATCACGTATCTCTCTACTAATTTGTGCAGGAGTAATATATTCTTTTCCGTCAAGGGTGTGCACAACATCCAGCTGTTTTTCAGCAATCAACTTAGCGACAATCTCTATGCAATTACGTTCCGATAATCTGCACACATAATAAAGCAAGACAAGTGTCTTCAGGTACAGCCTCACAACTCGGAATTTAAACAAGTGATATGCTGCAACTGTAACAGTCCAGAGAAGCTTCAGCACATTGCGCTTATGCAGCGCAACCCTAAACAGAGTAAACAGCCTTCTAAACCCTTCAGTGAATTTAGGAGGGTGTATCTATTTATGATAGCATCATTACTCCCCTCAGCTAGCTGTATTCGTAGGGTAAATAAGAATTGCAATTAATGTGATATACATTTTATTTCTGGTGAATATTATTTCAGATTAATATATGTGGTTTAATCCTGTGTTCTTGGCAAAAGACAAGCTGCCCAGTATATATATCCAATAAATCCAATATATCACAATTAAGTGATGTATACACCATTTCAAGGCAGAAGCCTGAAACAAAGTGTTTACAAACCGTGCTTGGTGATTCAAAAACACTGGGGGTGGGGGGCTGCCTGTGACCTCGAATACCTTCCTACCTAGGATTTGATTCAACCATGTAGCTATGGCAAATACCACAGTCAACAGAGTGGTGATTATGTCCTGAGAGACTCTAATTTGTCACTCTACCCTGGAAACTTGCTGAGTGACTTTGGACCAGTCACACACTCTCAGCCTAACCTACCTCACAAGACTTGTTGGAAGGATAAAGTGGAGGAGACAACGTAAGCAACTTTAGGTTCCCATTAAGGAGAAGACCATGGTACATATAAATGAATGAACAAAAAACTTATTTGTTCGCAATGGGCTTGCTCACTTCACTTGCATCTTTCCTCCTCCCTTCATGTATAGAGCATGACTGAGAGCTTCTGCTGAAATTCCATTTAATCTTAAATTTGTGGGAAATGACAGTCTCCTCCTCCAACCCGCTCCCTCCTCAACCCTAGGATTACAATTTTTTGTTTTATCTTAGTTTATAGCCCCATGGTATTAGACGGCACACATGCCTGCATGTACCCAACACATGAGGGCGAGCATGATTGCCCGTTTATGCACTGGGAACTTCACTGCCCTAGCTCCTGTGCAGGAGCACAAATTGGGGGCGGATGAGGCACAACAGGCCAAATGTTCCCCCATGTGGGTGCAGGAAGAGATGGGGCAACCTGCCACAACTAAAACTCCAGCCTGCAGCCCAGCATGAAACCTCCAGTGCATAAATGGTCATTGAGAAGCCATATCTGTAACTGTCACAATCTGAAGTTTGTTGTAGTGTTTAACTGTGGCCAATGAAAACAGCTGAAGTGTTTTATTATAATACAAAATTTCCTCTACTTCGTATAAATTGCTAATTTTTGGAATTATTTGTCAATTGATTTACACTGATACTGAATCGATGAAAGTATAAATAAAAAGTTTTCTGTTCTTTTCTTCAAGGAAGTTCTGCAATCAATTAAACACTTTCAGTGAAGAAACTGAGACAAGTGGATGAATAATTTGATGTTTATTGTTATTAGCATTAATTTCCACACAATAAATCAAAGCAGTTGTCAGCCTGAATAAAACTCTCAAACACATGGTTTATGCTATAACCAGAGGGCTGCCATAAATGTTCAGTAATATGTGGATATATAATACAGAATAATGTGTCTAGAGAAAACTATAATGAACGCCTCAGAAATATTTTTCAGCTGCACTCTGTGATGGCAACAGCTCAAGCAGGAACATTACTTTTAAGTATCACCATCTTCTTAAAGATTTCAAGAGAGTAAACCCGTTTTAATACACACAATAGTAAGAAACTGAGGGCAGAGTTGCCCTCTCTTTCTCATCTGACAGATGAAGCTACTCAAACGGATAAATGTATATTGTGCGAGCATAACTTTCCAGCTTTTCCATATTGTATATTAGGGCTGGCCTTTTGCCCAGAAGACCTCCATTAACAACAATAATAAAATATGGCAACTCTGAGTGTTGTGGGAAGGAGATTGATATGGACAATAACACAAAACTATGATTTTTAAATGTTTTGTCAAACCAAGGTTCTGTTTGCAGGCACCTACTTTGCTTCAACACACTGATTTCATTGTTTAGAATGCCTCTGTGGCCAATAATTAACTACCTGACAGCATTACCGGGGAAGAAGGCAGAATTAAGATGTCCTGGTTTGTGATTACTTGAAACCGAAATTAGGACTAAATCTAGTTAATAATACTAGCTGTAGACCTCGATTTCAGATCCCAGTTTCATGGACCCTAGTTAGGGGGAAGCCTGCGTTCTGATTTGGGAAGCCATCTGCACCGACACCTGCGCACGTATCGACACAGCGAGTCAGCTGAAATCCAGTCAGGCATCTTCAGGACCCACTCCCGCAAGCAGAAGTCCGGCTTTAAAATGACAAAAATCAACCACTTTCTTCCGTGGCTATAAAAACGAAACGCAAAAACTTGGCTTTCCTTATCATGGAGGTAAAGCGAAAGGGAAGACTGCCTGCTGAATGCCTGCATGCCAGGACTGCGTTAAAAGCACGACAGACCGCGGGCCCCAAGTTAAGAGGAAACGTCAGCACATGTTGCTGTCGGGGCAGAGGGAGAGCTCCGGTAGTGCCTGCAAGGGACAGCTGGAATTGCTACGCGAAAAGCGTCTAGGGCACGGGAGGCCCAACTGTGGCCTTCTGGACTACAACTCCCATGAGCCCCTGCCAGCATGATGCTGGCAGGGCTCATGGGAGTTATAGTTCATGGCCATCCTGAGAGCCACAGTTGGGCCACCCCTGGAGCAAAGGGGACGGAGGAGCGCGCGACCAGGCGAGGGGCTCGCGCTTGACTCCGCCTCCGAGGCTTCCTGTAGAGGCAGAACTCTCCGGCTGTTCTCCTCACCTTTGTGACGCCTGGGCAAACTGGGCGGACTGGAATTGTTGAGACAGTTTCAGGATCTCTTCCCACGTGGCCGCCATGACCGTCGCTCCAGGGAAAGGAGAAGCGGCGAGGGACGGCGAGCGGGGAGGATTCCGGCGAGGCCTCCCGCTTCAACTCACACGTCACCTCGGAGCCTCTCCGGCGACGGGCTCCGCGCAGGGTCAATCCGCCGCCGCCTGGCGCTTCACGAGCCTCGGACCCGTTGAACAGCGCCATCTGCAGGAGGTAGCTGGAAGAGGCGCCGTTTCCGAGCTCATTTTTCAGTCGCCCCTGCCCCGCGCCTCATATAGATGTGGATGTTTTCCGAAATAACTCGATTTCGATGGGGACAGGATAAAAGTCAGAATGGCCCAAAACGGGGTAGAATAGGCATCAAACAGGCCATAAGAACCACAAGAAGCAGTGGGATGTTTTACAGACACTTGGGAAAAATATTTTAGAAATGAGAAAGTGGAATTCACCCTATTGAACACCCCAGAACGGACATTAAACAAACGAGTACCACAAAAAGCAGTGGGATACATTACAAACACTTGAGGACAATGTTTGCAAATACTGTTTGTTTTTTGTTTTTTTTGTACTATTATTTGTTTAATGCCTGTTCCAGGATGTTCCAGAGGCATTTTGGCTTGGAAGGGGTTAATAAAGGTGTGGGAGATCCACTTTTTCATTTCTAAAGTATGGTCATTGAGCAGCTGTAATACATTCCCAATTATTGCGGTACTCTTGTTTAATGCCCATTCTGGGGTGTTCAGACGCATTTTGGCCTGGTAAGGGTTAATAAAGGTGTGGGATTTCCATCTTTTCATTTCTTTAATTCTAGGGTTTTTTTATTATAAAGAAGCAGAATATAGAAAAGAAAAAATAGTTAATTACATAAAGCAGAGTATCTCTTTCCTTTACAATTGTCCACACCATCAATAAAATTACTAATTCAGATATGTTAGATAGTATTCCCAGTGATCATAATTCTTCCAGGGGTAGATTTGTCAATTCAAATTCAGGGGTAGATTCAGTAGATTTGTCAATTTAGCCATTGTGGCAAGTTCTCCAACTTTGTCCAGCCATGTGTTCAGACCAGTCAGACTGCTTCCAGTTTTTTGCTACTAAAAGTCTTGCTGCAGTAGTACCATGAAAGAAAAAATCTCTAGCATTTACATGTGAATTATCAGGAAAAAAGCTTACCAACATATATTTGGAATATAAAGGAAACTTAATTTTTAACATTTTTTCCATTAAAGGTGCGCTTCCTTCCCGTGCCTCCCGCGGCGTCAGGCCGCCGGGCAGGGAGCACCCGCCAGCCGCGCTACGCTGAGAGAGCCCTGATATTACTGCCCAGTCAGAACAGCATTATCAGTGCTGTGGTGAGCCCAAGGTCACCCAGCTGGTTGCTTGTGGGGGAGTGTGGAATCAAACCCAGCTCACCAGATTAGAAGTCCGCACTCTTAACCACTACACCAAGATGGTTTTATTGCAGAATGGATTTGTGTTTGTAAAGTGTATGTGTATGTGGGTGGTATGTGAGGGAAACTGCTTGTATGCTGCCATTGAAAATAGAAAAGAGCCAGTGCACCTCAGGCAGCACAAAGCTGCCATTACTGCTATTGCTGTTGGATGGCTATGGACCTAAGGTTTCTCCAAAGCAGATTCAGAACTCAGCGAGCTGGTATTTCCTAAACCTAGAGCTGGCAACCCTAGAGTTTGTAGCCTGCTGGAAATTGGTTTGTTTGAGTCTTTTGTCTGGTCTGTTGCTCATTGATCAAGGTCTTACCAGAACTCTCCCATTCCTGTGCTGACAGGATTTCTGCTGTTATGGAGAGTGACCATCTCAAAGACAGAGGGCATCAGTTGGAGAAGAGGGCATGTGATCCCTTCTTTGGCCGAAAAACCTATATCCCCTCATACTGATGATACTCCTGGGGGGAGGTGTGTGATGACAGTAGGCTGCCTTGCAGCTACACAAGCACAGTAAAGGTCAAGGGAAGGTTGAAGCTCCTGACAATATATCCACAATATATGCATGTGGAGGAGAGCGGAATCAAACCCAGCTTGCCAGATTAGAAGACTGCACTCCTAACCACTACACCAAACTGGCTCTCAGGGATGCTTTGCCGTTTTGCACCTGTGTGTGATTGCAGCCATCTGTTTCTTGTTAGCTTATTAGATCATCATAATTGCCCCAGCTCTGATACATCAAAGAATTTGCTAACTATAACTGGAGCGTGTTTCTTTGTTTGGGAGCCTCATTGTGAGCCTAGCTCCCATCTGTAAGGATACTGTTGTTTTAGATTCTGAATTTGTGCTCAATGGTAGGATAAGTTTTTAGAGAGATTAGGCTTTTTGGACTAATCCTGTCTCCCAGCTATTGGGGGGGGGGGGGGAACAAGAAACAGGTTTTTTTCTTGGAACTCTGTCAGCCTGCTTTTGCCCGACCTGCTACTTTGTATTGCTGTAGCCTTAAGCATATATATATTTAATATACTCCTTTCCAAACACTTGGCTCTGGAGTGATTCTTTTGGCTCTCAACATCCTTGGGACCCACAGAAGGGGCTATTTGAGCTTAGGCTCTTCCTCCCGGGTAAGAGAGGTGACCCAAACACCCTAACAAGGTGGGCTTCTGGTAGTGGATGATCATTGGAAATATAGAGAGTGGTGTGGTTGTTGCACACATCAGGTATTTTCTAGATAGGTTGATAGACAGTGATGGGGAAGTGTCAGTTGTTATGGTACCTGTTGTGTGATTCTGGAGGAAAAATTGAGGTTACTTGGCAGAAAGTTAGAAACCAAGACCTCAAAGGTAGTGTTCTCAAAAGTGCTATTCATTCCATGTGCAGGGCCAGCTAGACAGGCACAGATCAGGAGTCTCAATGTATGGATAAGAAAGTGATGCTGGGAGGAAGGGTTTAGATCTGATAGGCACAGGGCAGCTTTGTGGGATGAGCCAAACCTGTACAAAAAAGATGAGTTTCTCTTGAACCAAAAGGGAACCTGGCTGTTAATATCAAAAAGATAGGCAGAGCAGAGAGGAAAAGCAAGCAGGAGATAGGAAACATCTGATTCAGGATATGTCAGTCCAAAGGGATGATTGCCTTAGCACTCAGACTAATATTGGTAGCACATAACTGAACTCGGGAGTGAGGGTAGGATAATGCGTGAGGGCTACCTAAGGGGCCAAGGGAGGGTGAAGAAGGAAAAACATTATAGATGTCTATATGCCAGAGTGAGAAGACTCTGAGCCATGATGGGGGAAATGGATTAGTTTAGAGTTCAGTGACAATTTAGATCTAGTAGGTATCTCAAAAACATGGTGGAATGGGGAAAATCTATGGGATACAGTCTTTCCTAGGTATAATCCAAACTTTCTCTACTAGTTTTCATTAAACCCTGCAGTTTCTTGATGGCCTTGGAAGGGTTTCCTGAATGGGTGCAAGTTAATTATTTTTAATATATATTTTAAATTTGTTAAACATTTATCTGGTAATATGACCATATATGGTTACGTTGACCCACTCACCCTAACCAAAATGACCACTGAGAGGCCTGAAGGGGTGGGAAGGGGAGGGGCTCTGGGTGGCCATCAAGCCCTAAAGGTTACTTAGAAGTGAGGGTTTGCTATCATTCTCCTGATCAAACCCTTGAAGCTGATCTTGAGATGGAGAAGGAACTAAGGGAAATGACTAAAGCAGATAATGTTACTACACGGGGAGAATTCATACCCTCACATTGACTGTGTAAATATGTGCTTGACCCATGCTGTAGAAGTGGGATTCCTGTGTACAGGAACCGTTGGTTACTCAGCCAACTAGAGGAGCAGTGATCTTGGGGTTGGTTCTGAATGGATCTTGAGACCTGGTGAGAAATGTGTTTATTATTTAATTTATTGACTGCCACTCCTGGACCCAGCAGCTCATGGCGGTTTACAATGAGCCCTGATAAAAACAACAACTAAATTCCTTCCCTGGCAGCATAATCTCATCTAATTCCCTCCCACTCACTAGCCCACACCCAACGCACATGGCTCACTGTCCCCAAGGAGAACATCTCCTACCACAGATGGTCAGGAGGAACCCTGATCTTCCATAGCCTGGTCTCAACCAAATGATTGGTGGAAAAGCTCCATTTTGCAGGCCCTGCATAACTGTGATAGCTCTATCAGAGCCCTCAGCTCTTCCAGGAGCTCATTCCACCAGGCCAGGGGCAGGACTGAAAAGGCCCTGGCCCTGGCCTTAGCGAAGGCCAGGCACATCTTCCATGGGCCTGGAACCACCAGCAGATTCAAACCCACAAAGTGAAGAGCCCTGGGGGGAGGGGCATAAGGAGAGAGGTGGTCACTTAGATATGCAGTGCCTAGAGTGTGGATGGCCAACACCTTGAACTTGATTACCTTGAACACCAGCTAGATATGGGTCCTCCAAGATGACCTAGTGAAGACTCTAGAACAGCAGTCCCCAACCTTTTCCTGGTTGAGGACCGCTTCTGGGGGACCGCTTCTGCGTGGCAGCTCCACACATGCACGTATGCGTCTGCCGGCATGCCAGCGGCCACACCTGTCTCTTCCCCCCCCTTGCAGTGAGAAGCTAGCCACTCTAGAGGCCACTCTAGAAGCTGCGTTTTGTACCAACTGTAATTTCCAGATCAAGGACAAGGGAAGGCCTGCATAGAGCGAGTTACAGAAGTCTAGTCTAGAAGTGACTATTGCTTGTTTGCCTATGGCCAAGTGCTCCTGACAGGTAGGGTGCTAGTATCCTGGCTTGGCATAGGTGGAAAAAGTCCAGGAAATTACAGGCTGGCAGCCTAAGATTACTCCCAGACAAATTAGTAGCAACGGTCATCAAAGACAGAATTTTTAGGCACATAGAGGGACAAAGGCTGCTGAGGGAAATCAGCATGGCTTCTCCAAAGGGAAGTCCTGCCTTGCCAATCTTCTGGAGTTTTTTTTTTTTTTTGACAAAGTGAACAAACGTGTAGACCAGGGGTAGTCAACCTGTGGTCTGCCAGATGTCCATGGACTACAGTTCCCATGAGCTCCTGCCAGAATTTGCTGGCAGGGGCTCATGGGAATTGTAGTCCATGGACATCTGGAGGACCACAGGTTGACTACCTCTGGTGTAAACAATAGTGGCCTGGTAGACATTATATACCTGGACTTTCAAAAGGCTTTTGACAAGGTTCATCACCAAAGATTCCTGGGTAAACTTAATTGACATGGGATATTGAGGGGACTTCTCTGAAAAAACATCGAGGCATAGTTGACGTTGCAGTGGCTTTATGTCACTTCTGAAGTAGCACTTGGGTATTTGGGCAAAAACTATAGGTAGAAACCAGATTATCATAAAGATTTTGCCCAAATACCAGAATGTTACCCTGATGGCACTGCATTATGGTGCAACTTCCAAATCACATTGGAAGTGGGCTCACTGTAATGTCAGATCTGTCTCCCTCTCTCTCCCGGTAAGTCACCCCCCCATCCCCTGCCAGTTGCAAGGAGCAATCTGGAAACCCTATTTCCTTGAATATATTAAAATTGCTTTGTATCTGGTATATTTCTTCTGTTCAGAAAATTTCTGAAGCCAATAAGGAACACTTCCTTGAAATAAGCAACAGATGACAAGCCTATTTTGAGAACATTGGCCAGAACTGCGAGCAACATTATGAGATAAATTGAGGTGAGAATTGCTGACCACTGAGTATACCAAAAGGGCTTAGTGAAAGGATTAATAATCATAAAGCATGGATAAAGCACAGAGGTTATTCCACAAATGTTCTAATTCCTTTCCTCAGGAGCTTTGACAGAAGCATTAGTAGTGCAATTTTAGGAAAAACTGTTAACACCTTTTTTCCTGGACTGGTTCCCATCAGCTGGGCCGTTTAAACTGGGATTTTAATCTTCTGTGTTTGGGAAAATTTTTTACAGTGTTCTTATAATCTTTTCTGAACCTTTAGAATAGAGTAGAACAGAATAAAATGCAGGTAAATTGTTGCAGGTAAATTCCTGAATTAATATAAAATCAGTGGTGATTATATATATACTGTACACTGCCTTAACCAGTTGGCAACAGAATGGCCAGGCTGCTCCAAGGGCCACTGGCTCTCAGAGGCCATGCACACGCAGTGTGCTGCCTTGACTGGGGTAGCATCAGCTTCCCAGCCACTCTACCCTCAGAGGCCCTGCAAACATTGCACACTGCCTCAACCAATGTGGTTCCAGGGTGCCCAGGTTGCTCCAAGAGCTGGCAGCCCTTAGAGGCCCCACAAATGCTGTGTACTGCCCCAACGAGGGCAGCACTGGCGTTGGCAGGTTATTCAGAGGGCCACTGGCTCTTGGAGGCCTCAAAAATGCCATGTGATGCCCTGACCACAGTGGTGCCAGCATATCCAGTTTCCTCCAAGGGCCAGTGGCCCTCAGAGGCCCCAGAAATTCTACACCCTACCCCAACTACTCCATGAGCTGGTGGCCCTCGGAGACCCCACAAATGCCATGCACTCCATGGACTGGAGTGGCAGTAGTGGCTGCTCTGATGGCTTCTGCCTCTTGGAGGCCCCACAGACACTGCCCGCTGCCCTGACCAGGGCAGTGCTGGCATGTACAGGGTACTCCCAGCCTTTCCCCCAAATGGTGGCACTGAGGCTGGGCCCAGGCCCTGATCTAGGCTCTCTGGCTGGCTTAACTCCCTGAGGTAGGCCAGCAGAGTGGTGGGTTATTTTTCCAGCTGGAAAAAGCAGGAGGTGGAGGTAGTGGTGGAGAAGCATCCCCCACCTGGTTGATCCTCCTGGGCAAGTGACATCCCTGAGGTCCAAGGAGGAGACAGGGATGGTCAGGGCCAATGCACAACCTACCAGATTGGTCCTTTGGTATGAGTGACTCCCCAGGGGGTCAATCAGGCAGGCTATGCATCATCATTTTTGTTTTTATTGTTTATATATTATGATTTATTAAATTTCTATACTGCCCTCCCTATTTGGCTCAGGATGTTAAAATTAACAGTAAATTAAAAACCAAAACATTAACAGTAAAAAATGTAATAAAAACATAAATAGCAATTTAGCAGCCTTAAGCAATAGCAACTGCCCAGTATTGACTGCCCATAAATCTCAGGATCTCCTCCAGGAGCTAATTCTACCAAGTAGGGGCCAGCACTGAAAAATGTCCTAGCCCTGGTTGAGGCCACATGTACTTCCTTAGGGCCAGGAACCACCAGTTGGTAGAACGAGCTCCTACTTGGTAGAACGAGCTCTTGGAGGAGATCCTGGCCCTGTTGGAGCTGGTACAGTTCTGCAGGGCCTGCAAGATGGAGCTCTTCTACCAAGCCTTTGCAGAACAAAGTGCTCTTCGGGAAACATAGGCAAAGAGGTGGTCCCTCAGGTATGCTGGGCCCAAACTGCAGATGGCCTTGAAGGTAAGTATCAAAATCTTAAACCTGATCCAGAATTCTTTCAGAAGCCAGTACAGCTGCTACAGAACAGGCCGAATGTGAGCCTTCCAGTGTATTCGTTTGAGGGCCTGGGCTGCTGCATTCTGGACCATGTACAATTTCTGGGTCAGGGATAAGGAAAGTCCAGCATAGAGCAAGTTGCAGAAGTCCAGTCTCAAAGTAAGCATTGCATGGATCACCATGACAAGGTGTTCCAGGGTCAAATATGGTGCTAGTAATTTGGCTTCAAGAAGATGAAAGAACACAAGCCACACTACTCTCATGATCTGTACCTCCGTAATAAGGGAAGAATCAAAGATTACACCCAGATTCCTGGTTGAATGTTCAGGTATAAGCTGTACCTAGTCCAGGTTGGGTAATCATGCTTCTAAGTGTGGACCTTTCCTAGTGAGTCACAGGACTAATGTCTTTGAAAAGTTGAGTTTCAGATGACTCTGCTTAATCCATCCCATCACTGCTTCCAGACATCTGGCGAATAACTCTTGGGAGAATCATGGTAGCCATCTATCAGGAGGTAGAACTGGATGTCGTTGGCATCCTGATGACAATCCAGTCCAAACTCTAGGACAAACTGGGCAAAATGGCTCATAAAGATGTTAAATAAGTTTGGGGAAAGGACTGGGCCCTGAGGAACTCCACAAGGGAGCTGGCAATAGTTCAGTACATTCTTCCTGAGTACAATTCTCCATCCATGACCTTAGAGACAGGAAATCAGCCACTGTAGATGTGTCCCCCATATCCCCGCATTGGCAAGGTGGTGAACCTTGAGCAGTTGCTCATGATTATGTAGAATGCTGCTGTGAGATCAACCTGCCTCAATCCAGCTGTTATCTGAGGTTGTCCATCAGGGATGCCACACCATCTATACCATTAGAAAGACTTAAAGAGATGGGAGTTCAAGAGGGCTGGGAATTTTAAAAAAGTGAAATACTGAAGGCTCAATCACAAACAGTTCCCTTGAGAAGAAAAGGTGGATGGAGCCTAAGGAAGCCAAGGTGGCTCCATAAGCTGAGAGTGAGCTAAGATTGGCCAGGGAAGCCCATTGTAACAAGAAAAGATTTTTCAGTTATGTGAGGAGCAAACGTAAAGTAAAGGAGGCAATAGGACCATTGTTGGGTGCGGATGGACAAACTCTAACGGAAGATGCAGGGAAAGCAGAAAGGCTTAGTGCCTATTTTACATCTGTTTTTTCCCACAGGTCAAAGTGTTTAGGCACATCTAGAGATGGCCGTAGCCAAAGGATAGTGTCTGGGTGGCAGGTTAACATGGATAGAGAGGTTGTCAAGAGGCATTTAGCTGCACTGGATGAGTTCAAATCTCCTGGTCCGGATGAAATGCACCCGAGAGTACTCAAAGAACTTTCCAGAGAACTTGCACAGCCCTTGTCCATCATCTTCGGAACCTCTTTAAGGACTGGAGATGTCCTGGAGGACTGGAAGAGAGCAAACGTTATTCCGATCTTCAAAAAAGGGAGGAAGGATGACCCGGAAAACTACAGACCAGTGAGTCTGACCTCTGTTGTGGGGAAGATAATGGAGCAGATATTAAAGGGAGCGATCTGCAAACATCTGGAGGACAATTTGGTGATCCAAGGAAGTCAGCATGGATTTGTCTCCAACAGGTGCCAGACCAACCTAGTTTCCTTTTTTGACCAAGTAACAGGTTTGCTGGATCGGGGAAATTCGGTTGATGTCATTTACTTGGATTTTAGTAAAGCTTTTGACAAGGTTCCCCATGATGTTCGGATGGATAAGTTGAAGGACTGCAATCTGGATTTTCAGATAGTTAGGTGGATAGGGAATTGGTTAGAGAACCGCACTCAAAGAGTTGTTGTCAATGGTGTTTCATCAGACTGGAGAGAGGTGAGTAGCGGGGTACCCCAGGGCTCGGTGCTCGGCCCGGTACTTTTTAACATATTTATTAATGATCTAGATGAGGGGGTGGAGGGACTACTCATCAAGTTTGCAGATGACACCAAATTGGGAGGACTGGCAAATACTCCGGAAGATAGAGACAGAGTTCAACGAGATCTGAACACAATGGAAAAATGGGCAAATGAGAACAAGATGCAATTTAATAAAGATAAAGTTCTGCATCTGGGTCAGAAAAATGAAAAGCATGCCTACTGGATGGGGGATACACTTCTAGGTAACACTGTATGTGAACGAGACCTTGGGGTACTTGTGGATTGTAAGCTAAACATGAGCAGGCAGTGTGATGCAGTGGTAAAAAAAGGCAAATGGCATTTGGGGCTGTATCAACAGGGGCATCACATCAAAATCACAAGATGTCATAGTCCCATTGTATACGGCACTGGTCAGACCACACCTGGAGTACTGTGTACAGTTCTGGAGGCCTCACTTCAAGAAGGACGTAGATAAAATTGAAAGGGTACAGAGGAGAGCGACGAAGATGATCTGGGGCCAAGGGACCAAGCCCTATGAAGATAGGTTGAGGGACTTGGGAATGTTCAGCCTGGAGAAAAGGAGGTTGAGAGGGGACATGATAGCCCTCTTTAAGTATTTGAAAGGTTGTCACTTGGAGGAGGGCAGGATGCTGTTTCTGTTGGCTGCAGAGGAGAGGACACGCAGTAATGGGTTTAAACTACAAGTACAACGATATAGGCTAGATATCAGGAAAAAGTTTTTCACAGTCAGAGTAGTTCAGCAGTGGAATAGGCTGCCTAAGGAGGTGGTGAGCTCCCCCTCACTGGCAGTCTTCAAGCAAAGGTTGGATACACACTTTTCTTGGATGCTTTAGGATGCTTAGGGCTGATCCTGTGTTGAGCAGGGGGTTGGACTAGATGGCCTGTATGGCCCCTTCCAACTCTATGATTCTATGATTCATAAGCAGCTGTCAAATGATTTGAGGAATAAAAAAGTCGTTTAGGAAATGGAAAGAAGGCCTTATTACCAAGGATGAGTAAATAACCAATGATTGTAGGGAGAGTGTTAGAAAAGCTAAAGCTCAATATGAGATTAGGCTAGGAAGAAGTGCTAACCATAGCAAAAAAATTGCTTCTTTAGTTATATTTCAAGTAAGAAAAAGTGTAGGGACTCTTTAGGACCAATGCGAGGACAAGAAAGTGAAATTATAATAGATGATGATGAAGAGAGGGCTGAACCGCTTAACTCCTATTTCTCCTCAGTCTTCTCTTGTGAGGGAAATAGTGCTCAGTGTGCCAAAAACATATCACAACAGGGGGGATGAGAATGGTGGCCTAGGATCACTGTGGAGGCAGTCCATAAACACCTAGTTTCTGTCAATGAAACAAGGTCTTCTGGGCCAGATGAATTGCATCCAAGGGTATTAAAAGAACTTCCATATGTAATCTCTGAACTTCTGTCCATTCTTTTTGACACTTCTTGGAGAACAGATGAGGTACCATATGATTGGAGGCAAGTGAATGTTGTCCCCATGTTCAAGAAAGGAAAAAAGGAGAATCCGGGTAACTACCAACCTGTCAGCTTGACATCTGTAGCTGGCAAAAGTTTGGAACAAATCATCAGTCGGTCCTTGAGCAACTGGAACAGACAGCTGTGATTTCTAAGACTCAGCATGGGTTTCGCAAGAACAAGTCATTTCAAACCAACCTTATCTTTTTTTTCAAGAAAGTGACTACCTTGCTGGATCAGAAGAATGCTGTGGACACAGTTTATCTGGATTTCAGTAAAGCTTTTGATAAGGTTCCACATGATATTCTTGTTGACAAGTTGGTAGAATGCAGTATGGATCCTAATTCTGTCAGGTGGATAGATAACTTCTTGACCGATGGTACCCAAAGGGTACTTGTAAATGGTTCAGCATCCTCTTGGAGAAGAGTGACGTGGAGTACTCCAGGGATCTGTTCTGGAGCCTGTGTTGTTCAACATAATTATGAATAAATTGGATGAGGGATTAGAGAGGGTACTTATTAAATTTACAGATGATTCTAAACTGGGAGGGGTAGCAAACACAACAGAAGACCAAATCAGAATACAGGATGATCTTGATAGGCTCAATAAGTGCACTAAACTAAATAA
This sequence comes from Paroedura picta, assembly GCF_049243985.1. Taxonomy (NCBI): domain Eukaryota; kingdom Metazoa; phylum Chordata; class Lepidosauria; order Squamata; family Gekkonidae; genus Paroedura; species Paroedura picta. The sequence goes on from NC_135369.1 coordinate 131,276,202, forward strand.
AATGAAATTCAATAGGAACAAATGTAAAGTTTTGCATTTAGGTAGGAAAAACCAAATACACCAATATAGGATGGGGGAGACTTGTATTGGCAGTAGTATGTGCGAAAAGATCTAGGAGTCTTAGTAGACCATACATTGAACATAAGTCAGCAGTGTGACTCAGTGGCTAAAAAGGCAAACAGTATTTTGGACTTCATCCAATGGAGTATTGTGTCCAGATCATGGGAGGTGATGGTACCACTTTGCACTGGTTCGGCCTCAGCTGTAGTATTGTGTTCAATTTTGGGTACCACAGTTGAAGAGGGATGTAGACACACTGGAGGGCAACAAAGGAGGGCAACAAAGTTGTTGAAGGGTTTGGAGACCAAGATGTATGAGGAAAGGTTGGGGGAGCTTGGTCTGTTTAGCCTGCAGAGGAGACGACTGAGAGGGGATTTGATAACCATCTTCAAGTATTTAAAAGGCAGCCATGTAAAGGATGGAGCCAAGTTGTTTTCTCTTTTCCCGGAGGGAAGGACCAGAACCAATGGGGTGAAATTATTGCAAAAGAAATTCCATCTAAACTTCCAGAAGATGTTCCTGACAGAGAGGTCTCTCAGTGGAATAGGCTTCCTTGGGAGATGGTGGGTTAGGGTTTGGAAATCTTTGGAAATTTTAAAACAGAGTCTGGATAGCCATCTGACTGAGAGGCTGATTCTGTGAAGGTTCATGGGGTGGCTGGTTACAGTGGATGAGTTATAGGGTTGTGAGTGTCCTGCATAGTGCAGGGAGTTGGACAAGATGACCCATTTTTTAAAACATAAACACAAACCATATCAAAACTTGTTTGGTGCCAGTGAGCGAAGCCTTCCTCCTGTTTCCCTGTTGCTCTAGAGGGGAGCTGAGCTGGAAGATTAGTAGTATGTCCTTTGACACACTTCAGTTGCTAGAGCAGAAACAAATGGTTTATTGGGTTCATGTTCTGCTTTATAGCTGCTGTTGAAATTTTACTGGCAATAAAGATCACAAAAATGGTTTGATGTTTGTTTCTGACAATTTACTCTTTATACAGATTCTTAGAGGAATATATAATAGCAGACAGCGAATTGATTAAAAAATCACTATGTCAATATTGTAGCTCTGACTGATGTTCAACTACAAAAAATACAATAAATGCAGGTTTAATAAACAATATGCAATTCATCCACAGTATCTTATTGATTCATACTAGTAAAGCCATTCACTGACCCTATTTAGAAACAATAAAGGGAAATTCCACTGGTATTAATGCTGCCACTATGAATTAATGCTGGAAGTGTGACAAACTTTAGTGTAATACCCACAGGTGTTCAAAGACACTTGAAAACTAATCATCAAGGGACAAAAACCTTATTGTTGGTTAACCAAGTATGAGTTCATGGAATGATGTAAATTCTGTATCTGCTTCTCAGCTACTGAGGATTTGTAAAATCAGTTTCTGGAAACATGGATGGCTACATATGATGGCCAATCTGGTCAGTTTTAAAATAGCCTCTGACCTAATTTATGATCCATTTTTTCTTCCACTCAAATATTTTAAGTCCCCCCCCCTTTTTTTTTTACACAGGAAAGCATATTGAGAAAATCCAGTTCTCCACTAGAGAAGAGAGAATACCTGACCAGGGCCACTTACTAGAGAGCATATTTAACCAACATTATCCATGTAAAATGCATCTTGGTGGCAGGCTCATGCACTTTCCGTGCACTCTCTTTCCCCTCTTTGTTCCCCTGTGGTTCGGTGCAGAGATTAATGGATGGTAGTTTCACCTCTGCAGGCCATGATTCTTGCGCTGTCATCAAAAGCAGGGCTATGTTCTCCTAAATCCATTGGCAGTGAACAGAGCACAGAGAGAATGTAAATCTGCTCTCTGGCTGCTGGTGAGGACAAAGAACCCTGTTAGAGGCAGACGTGGCTAGGCTATCAATGGGAAGTTGCCAGCTCCAGGTCGGGAAACTCCTGGAGATTTGGGGATACACCCTGAGGAGGACAGAGACTTCTGTGGGATACAATGCCATAGAGTCTACCCTCCAAAGCATCCGTTTTATCTAGGGGAACTTCGTAGTCTGAAAATGAACTGTAATTCTTAGGGAACCCTGGGTCCAATTGGCTGGTATCCATAAAATCTACTTAAAGCTACACCATTAGAAATCTACTTTGTGAAGGGAAAACTAACTTTCATTAACCCTTGTACTCACTTCCGTATATCAAAAGTAACTAGATTTATTCTCTAACCAGGGGTCTTCCTATAAGAAAGGAGGTGGGGTGGAGTGTCAGGGTTGATAAAAAATGTTTTCTGAATGTAGCCTCAGTGTTGGCGGGCATACCAATCCTGGCTGGCCGGCCTATAGAAATTTTAGCTGTAGCAATAATAAACATTTTTTCATTCAATTTATATACCACCCCTCACTTGCTGTATCTGACCCTTCTCCCCAGGAAATGTCTTTGCACAGAGAAATGTTGACAATATTTTAACCATGTCACTTGAAAAATAGTCTGTTAATGACACAGTCAACAAATTTAAATTCTTGACTTGATGGCTTTTATATTATCACCTTCAGTGATAGTCTAGACTTCAAATGTGAAGCTGCAATATTTTTTGAAGCTCCACTGGCCCTAATGGCACCACTATATAAGCATGGGTTAAATCTTCTAACTCAATAACATACTGATAAATAATATTCCTTTAAGTCTCTACAAAAGGACATTTTTAGTTCAGGCTGTTGGCTACATTAGACGGGGAACTAAGGTAGTGGAGTGGACTACAACACTTTAGACTACAGGCACAGGGTCACGTTTTGGAGTGTTTCCCTATGTAAACATTCCCTTATGAGTAGAAAACCACAGCAAATTAATTTCACTTATTCCATTGTTTTGCAGCCTGAACATTATCCGGAACAAAGACAGTGAGTATTTTTAATAATGTATTTTTAATACATTATTTAAATATTCCTGACTTTTCTTGAAAAAGGGACCTCAAGACAGCTTGCAATAACACACACAAAAACATATAACAACAGCACATTTTAAAAAGCATATTAAATAGAAATAAGAGGCACCAAAAGTATGCATCAGGATAGCCTAATAGAACAGTTTTACAGACCTCCCAGAAAGCTAATGAAGTATATGTAAGCATGTAACTTCCTCTAGGAGGCCATTCCAGAGAGACTGGTGATAGAGATGAGGAACTCTGGAAGTGAGCAGAGGCAGATCTTGCAACCCCACAAAATGGTAGAACAAGAGGGGTCACCATGAGGAATGGAGTTGCTCATGTCAAAGACTTTGAGGTGAAAGTTGACTGTGTGTTGGAAGATATCCCAATGGTAGAGTCAATTATTGAAAATAACTGACACAGCTATCAAAATTCTGTACTAGGAAAGGCCTCCATCTGCATTCTGAAATGGCATAGTTCCTTCGGACTCCTGGGGGCCTGTGCTATCGGGTTGCCATTTCATTCACTACATGTGTAAACCAGGGTAGAGACTCAAAAATGCTGCATTGAGTGCCTGTTGATTATAGATTATAGATAGGGTTTCAATTGGTAGGGCAGAAGATCTCCTGGTTTTACAATTGGTCTCTAGAGATCAGTTCCCCTGGAAAAATTTGCTGATTTGGAGGGTGGACTTGCATTGTTTACTGCTGAGGTCTCTCTCCTCTCCAAACCCTGCTGCCTCAGATTTCACACCCACAAACCCCAGGTATTTCCCACCAAGAGCTAGCCACACTCACATGTGTTAGACCCAGCTTGGTGCAGTGGTTAAGAGTGGCAACTTCTAATCTGGAAAGCCGGGTTTGATTCCCAGCTCCTTTACATGCAGCCAGCTGGATGACCTCAGGCTAGTCAATGTCCTGTTAGAACTGTTCTCACACAGAAGTCCCAGAGTTCTCCCAGCCCCACCTACCTCACAGGGTGCCTGTTGTGGGAAGAAGAAAGGGAGGGCAATTGTAAGCTGCTTTGAGACTCCTTTGGAGAGTGAAAAGTGGGATATAAAAACCAATTCTTCCTCCTCCACCTCCTCCTCCTCCCCTCCTCCTTCTTCTTTGAATGCTCTAATGTGGTGCCCAAGGGCACTATTGTAATCAACGTATTGCATGATTGTTAGACCCAACTTGGTGTAGTGGTTAAGAGTGGCAACTTCTAATCTGGCAAGCCGGGTTTGATTCCCAGCTCCTTTACATGCAGCCAGCTGGGTGACCTCAGGCTAGTCACAGTCCTGTTAGAACTGTTCTCACACAGAAGTCCCAGAGTTCTCCCAGCCCCACCTTCTTCCTCAAGTATCTTTTCCCCAAAGCAGAGCCAATTCTTGCTTTCAACAGCTTCATTGGGGCCAGAGGTGTTTTGGTGGAGCTGAAGAGGTATCATCTTTCTGTCTGCAGGCAACAACTGTTCAGAAACAGCTCCCTCTAACATTACGTCCCAAGATTTTGTGACTGATCCAACCTCCATGGCAGCTGTTATTTTTGGGCAGATCTACCCCCCCTCCCAGCAGCCATTTTATATTGGTGCCTAATACTTGTTCTCAAAATTCTAATACTGCCCACAGGCTCAACAAGGTTAGGGATTCATGACCTGCACTAGAGAAAAACAATTTCTAAGATTCCGGTGGTTGATATGAAAACTGACGCTGAACATCTTTGGTAGGAAGCAGTTATTCCAGAGTCTCTTGAGATGTGTTAGGATATAAATATCGGATGTTAAAAGATCCAATTTTCTTCTACTCTGTGGGTTCCTAATAGTCACATGTTGGAGGCTAACAATAGCACCCATTTCCCCCCCCCCCCAGATCAAAATATCCAAGTAGTCATTAAACCTTTGTTTTCCAGGGTGATTACATTCTTTTTTTCCCTTGCTTTGGTTAGAAAGTTAAATACGCTAGAGCAATTTGCTAAGTAAAGTTCTACATTCTTATGGTATGCCAAACTTTCTTTGATCTTGTTTCAGGAAACTGTTGAAATGAAACACAGGGGTTTACTAAAACTATTTATTCTACCTTGTCTTTTGAGTACCATGCGGAGTATTACAGCAGACAAGAGATACATTTTTAATGCTTTCAGGCTTTTGCACAGTGTGATATCCAATTCACTGTCATGTTAGGAAGATATACTGAAAAAAAATTAAAGCAGGATTAGCCACCTGCATGTCACTGGGCAACTAAATGCTTGACTGAACAAGTTAGCTCTCTCTGTCATTTATGGCACAACCTGCCATACTTGTGGGAAATAGTCTGTTGAAGGCAGCATGGAGATATCCAAAATATATAAATTAAATATCGGCTGCAGTGCGTGCCTTTGTACTAGCTATAATGCTTAGGTTGGTTGTGAATTAAGCACTATTTGCCCCAGAGGTTCTTCCCCCTCCCTTGGGAAGCACTTTAAGTGGGTTTTGTAGGCATGTGTCCAGAATTCTTTCATGTGCATCTGGCTCTAGAAAATCTCATGGCTTGTTCTGAAAGTGAAGATTTGAAATGGCCTTGTTATTTATAAAACAATGTCTCTGTGTTAAGTGCTGTCAAGTCACATCTAACTTACAGTGAGCCTATGATTTCATGACCCCCAGAATATTTTCCGTTAAAAGCCTTGCTTAGGTTTTGCGCACTGACCCCAGAACGCCATCTTGAGTCACGCTCAGATCTGAAGGAAGCTGAATGTGACTTGAAAATATAGTGGGGATTTATGAAGGCTATGACCTCCCCCTCCCCCCTCAGTGTCTCTGGTATAAAAAGACTATGAGTGGAGAAATGAGCTACATTATTTAGTGTGATAGACTAAGGTCTGGAAGACCCAGGTTCAAATCCTCATGGGCAGTCCTGTCCATCCAACCTGAGGAAAGAACCAGCCTCCCTCCACCCCAACTCCTTCTTTATGAATGCTCCCTTACCCCCCGAGCACTGAGACACAACACACAGTGTTTGAGAGAGTCCATCACCTTTTTGCTGAGTGAGGCAGGGTCCTTACAGGCAGCCCGTGTGTCCCTGGAAAATGTTACTCTTAAGCCACAATGGATAAAACTGCTCTTGGCTTGCAAGGAGCCCATCAGCCGTGCCACCTTCCCTTCCTGCACCTCAGGTGGGTGTCAGATGTTTGGACAGTCCTTGCCATGGGCACTGTTTTCCATAGATAGACTCCTGGATCTATAACTCAGTTATCTGTCATTTTGGCAGTCCACAGTATCTGCAAAGCTCTCTCTCACCACCACACTTCAAATGAATCAACTTTCTTCCTGTCAGTGTATTTCATTGTCCAGATTGAGTGCAGAGAAGCCTCCACAGTAGAAAGGGGTGTCACTCTGAGTGTGCTTAAAGAGGGGTAACAGGGGAGAAGAGAGGCTATGGCCTTGATCCAGGGGGGTGGGAGGGAGGAACCATGTGGGGCCCCTGAAAGTGCAGGGCCTGTAGCATGTGCTACATGGATAAACTGGTCCTGGAAATACTATAGTTTGAATTATCTTGATTTCAGTCACCGGTGAGTAACATATCCTTACATTTAAGGATCTTTTCAAGTCCCTTCATGGCTGTCCTTCCCAGTTTCAACCTCCTTCTGATTCTCTGGTTACAGTCTCCTTTTTAGTTGATGATGGTACCAAGGAATAGAAACCTTTTAGCGATTTCAATTTCTTCATTGACAGTCTTGTGTGTGTGTGTGTGTGTGTGTGTGTGGGTTAAGTGCCATCCTGCAGACTGAGGGTCATGGCTTCCTTTGTACAGTCACTCCATCTCATGTTGGCTCTTCCTCTTTTTCTTCTGCCTCCAACTTTTCCTGACAGCAATAGCAGACCAAAGTTATGCAATTAAAGTTTAAATTAAAGAGAGTTGTGTTATTCCTCAGTAGTCATTACTTTTGTCTTCTTCTTCTTCAGCTGAAATCCTGCTTTGGCATCTTCTGCTTTAACCTTCATCAATATTTGTTTCAAGTCTTCACTATTATAAAATAATACACTGTAGCATAAATAGCTATATTGGGATTATGTCCAAGCCATGGTGCTGCTGAAGCATCTGTGTTTGCCACAACTTCAGTCATGCATGCAGTCCAAACTATAGTTCCAAGGGGACAATGAGATAATGTTCATGGCACTCTCATTAGCATTCAAGCTGGGAAAGATGAGTTTTCCCCAAATGCTCAACAAGAAAAGTCTTAAGTACCAAACCAATTCTAAATCAAGCCAAATGGAGCTTGCCCTTACTATTTGTAATTCCAGTCAGGTAGTAATACCAAGCAGTCCCCCTGCTTCAACATTTTCTTCTTCTTTTGGAAGCACCTTACTTCATGTGCTGAGGTTTTATTCCCAGAGAAATATTTGCACAGCTCCCTATGACTTCAAGTACATTTGGTTGACAGCCAGCTTGGTATAGTAGGTAGAGTGCAGTGCTAGGATGTGGGAGACGCAGGTTTGAATCCCCACTCTGTTATGGATGCTTAGGGCAGCTAGACAATCTCAGCCCAGCCTACCTTCCATAGGAGGTCTGAGGATACAATGGAGGAGAGCAGAAGGATGTCAGACACTTTGAGTGGAGTATAAAAGAAGCAAATAAATCAATATAAAAACCAATATATAAATAATAATATATTTATATTATTATTATATATATTATTGGGTGTGTGTGTATAAAGTAAAGGTATCCCCTGTGCAAGCACCGAGTCATGTCTGACCCTTGGGGTGACGCCCTCTAGCGTTTTCATGGCAGACTCAATACGGGGTGGTTTGCCAGTGCCTTCCCCAGTCATCTGTATGTGTGTATATATATATATATATATATATATATAATTGTATATTATTATATAATATATAATATATAATATATAATCCTTATCCATGGCAAAGCTGGCTGTACCCTGATTGGCCCTGCCCCTGCAGCTCCCGCCCTCTGTCCCTGCACTTCAGTGCCTGGAGCTAGCAGCGGGTAAGGGGAGATGGGCCTGGGCAAAGGGTCATGGTGGAGGGCCTGCTAACGAGGGCCTCTTGGCCTGCTAGGCTGGGCCTGCTAACAAGGGCCTCTTTATCTGCTAAGCACGGCCTGCTAATGAGGGCCTCCTGGCCTGCTAGGCTGGGGCTGCTAAAAAGGGCCTCCCAGAGCCTGCTAAGGAGCTGGCAAGCCCCTGCCCGCCCCACTTGATCCGGCTGTGATCTTCGGCCCAAAGCCACCTTAAGCTGCCTGGCCGGGGGCCAAGGGAGGGGACCCTTTCAGGGCCCATTCTTAGGAATGGGCTTTAAAGCTAGTACATTATACATTATACATTATACATTATACATTATACATTATACATTATATATATTATAGTATATTATTATTATTTGATTTATAGACCACCCCTCTCTGTAAGTGGGCTTGGGGCGGTTTACAAAATAGTTAAAATATTCATAATAAAAAATTTAAACATCCTATAATTAAAACTCCAAATCTGCTTAGGGATAACTATGAGATTTTTTCTTATTTACTTCACTTATACCCTGCTTTGCTCCCCATAGGGGATCTAGTCTGACACTGTAACTGCTAATACCATATTACCTCTCAAAAATATAAAGCACAATGTAGGAGATGTAGGAGCACATAGTGCTTGGCATACAGCTATGAGACCAACATTAGGGAACAACTTGCCGCTTTTGCTACTTCTGATAAAGCCCATCCCCACAAAACAGGAGCTGCCATTGTTATTCCTGTACCTATCTATGTCTTTCCCCAAGGAGTAATAAAACTGTCACTTAATCCTTACCTTCAGAATTAATGTTGTAATCAAATTGATGGGGTACAGATTGGAAGATGTGCTACTGTGTATGCTTGTAGGAATCTGTGTGTTTCTAGAGAGAAACTTGTGAAGTGTTCCCAGATCAACCATAGGCATGCCATTACCATGTTGTGACATCAGCTGAAATGAGGGTTTGTGGGAAAGAAAGCTGCACACAGCTTGTGATTCACCTAGTCAGATTTTGTCTACCAGCTCTGCAGTGTGACATGCCAAGTGTTTCACAACTCCTCTATTTTTGCAACCCAGGCAGGCAGTAACACTCAGGGCCTAGCTATACAATAGATGTGATGTAAGCTGGGCCTCTTGTGGCGCAGAGTGGTAAGGCAGCAGAAATGCAGTCTGAAAGCTCTGCCCATGAGGCTGGGAGTTCAATCCCAGCAGCCGGCTGAAGCAGCCTTCCATCCTTCCGAGGTCGGTAAAATGAGTACCCAGCTTGCTGGGGGGTAAACAGTAATGACTGGGGAAGGCACTGGCAAACCACCCCGTATTGAGTCTGCCATGAAAACGCTGGAGGATGTCACCCCAAGGGTCAGACATGACTTGGTGCTTGCACAGGGGATACCTTTACCTTTTACCTTTAAGCTGAGTCAACAGTTCCCAAGCCTGACTTGGAGTCACACATCTCATGATCCCAAGGCATATGGATCAATCAGGCTATTCCTGCCAGGGTAAACTCTGAGCCAGAGTGAAGACAAAAGACGTTTGTAAGGTGAGTCTACAATGATATGTGTGATTGAAATCTGGCTTGTCAGTGGTAGCCCAGATGCTAGGCAGTTGCCTAGGGCACCAGAAGTTGGCACAGCTCAGGGTAATGTCCAGGACAGTGGTCCCCAACCTTTCTGAGGTTGGGGACTGGCAGGGCATCGGGGCGCGGCCCGTGGCCCGTGCGGGCCACGCCCACGCATCGGGCCGCGCCCGCGGGCCGCGCCCACGCATCGGGCCGCACCCGCGCATTGGGCCACGCCCGCACGGGCGCGGCCGGCCCTGATTCCTTCTCCCCGCCCTCCCGCAGTAAGAAGCTTCCCGGCCTGGGAAGTTTTTTACTGCGGGGGGGGGCGGGGAGAGGGAGCCGCGGCCCGGCGCCATGGCCTTTGCGGCCCGGCACCGGGCTGCGGCCCGCAGGTTGGGGACCACTGGTCCAGGAGGCTGACTATCTGCTTATGGGCTCACTTACTTGCCAATGCAGCAGAAGAAAGTATGCATGGAGGGAGGGATTTATGGCAAAACCTGGCAGAGACACAACTCACTGGTTCTTACCATGGAGATTTTGAGAATTCCTAGGGCAAAGTACTGGTTGTAGGTTTTCCTTCTTTATCATCAGTCATTAGTACTGAGAGTTACTGAGACTGAACTATGAAATATCAAATCACATCACAGGCACAAATTCACAAGGGATCTCTTACACAGGCCATGCTTTCTCACATGTTGTTTATCTAGTACATTTTCATCCTGTCCATCCTCCAAGAAGTGTCACTTTCTTCTCCTCCATCTTATCCTTCAAGACAGGGAAAGAGTAACTGGTTCAAAGTTAGTCAGCTGACTAGGGATTTGAACTCCACTTTCCAAGTTCTAGAACAACACCTTCACTCCTATGGCACATTGAAAAGACACACCGAAAAAACACATCCCAATTGTTTCACATCTCTTGAACAGTTTTTAATCAGTAGCATAGCAATATTGAACATATAAAGCACTTCAGAATTCCTGTCACATCTTCACAAAGACCCTATGAGGTAAGTTCTTACCATGGGCAAAAGGTAGGATATTACTCCTAACGCTGTATTAGACACAGCACCAGATCAAGATCTGGGAAAGCAAGGTTCAAATCCCCATTTGGCCACAGTGTCAGGATTGCTAGAAAACCCTGTCATGAATTAGCCTGAGTTTCTCCATGACAGTTAGATTGATCTTTGTAGTTCTGTGCCTGGGGGCCCCAGGCCCATATATTATGCATGCTTGCTTGAAACCAAAACTATGTTGATGTAGCTATTATCTCTAGTCTAGGTGTATGAAGTACATCTGTTGTACTGTGGCAAGCGAGAAAGAGCGTCCGCCAAAAAGTTCAGTTTGCCAGGAAGTACACAGAAGCTTGCTGGGTGCTCTTGAATCTCTGAATCTCACCCTAGCCTACCTCACGGGATAATTGTTGAGGGAATAAAATGGAGAAGGGAAAAGGGATGCCCTGAACTACTTTTGGTCCCTGTCATGGAGAAAATTGGGACTTGAACTTCTAAATAAATAACCAGCAGTTATCCAATGGTGGACTTAGGGTAAAGAGACCACTCTCTCTTTTTCATCATTATTTTTATGTGGGGCAGTGGAGTTTTCTCATGCAGAGGATGGAGGGAAGTCAGGCATGGGACCCAAGGAGCAAAAAGCCTCCCCCAAAAGACCCACCTTCTGCTTCCCCCCCTTAAGGTCCAAGATGGGCCTGCCCATCTGGGGGATTCACCTCCCAAGCTGAAGCTGGTTTTGCTTTCTCCTTCGCCTTGGACAGCCTCGATGCCTCACTCCTCCCCCCAAGCACCCTTCACTTTCAAAGTCATCCCACCCTCCCAATTTGCCCCCAAGTCTTCCTCAGGCTGTCAGCCACTTGAAAGGCCACCACAAAGATCTTGTCTGGCTTCCATGACAGGATTTAATATATTAATGTTTATCCCCTTTTTTCCTCTTTTTTTTTTTGCACAAAGGCTTTTTGGCAACGTGCTGTGCCAGAGCCACAGTTTGGCCACCCCTGATATCGTCAAATAAAATTGTGACCAATTCTTCTGAGCATGGTGGGTCTGTGTGATCCTTCTCTTGCCTTAGTGGGTTGATCCCCCCATGCACAACTATTAATTTTTTGCACAGAACTGTGCTGAGAGATGCTAAGCACCAGTAATCACCCCCTCCCCCAATGTGGTATAGCAGCCAGGGTTCAATTCAGTTCTGCTCAGCTCCCTATGTCCCCTGGCCAGAAAGTGTTCACTGAGACCCATTATGCACGGGGGTTTTAGCGCACATTCGGGGTGGAATGGCGGCGACTAAAATCACTGATAACGCACGGAGCCGGCTGCAACTGGCCGCAGCTTCAGTGCATACCGCCGAAAAAGCCGCGTCAGTGAAACGCGGAAGAAAGCGCAGCTTCCGGTTGAAAGGGGCGCAACCAGAAGCGGCGCCCGGATCGCCGCGTGCATAATCGGTTACTCTGGGTTTTGCCGCCGTCGCGCCCCGCCCCGTACATAACCGGTATGCGTCGCGTCTTCCCCCTCCGCATTTTCCATGTGACCCGAAATCGCCGTTTCGGCGGCCGTGCATAATGGGCCTGAGTGAACCAAGAACCAGCTTGGTGTAGTGATTAGGAGTGCCTAACCACTTTTAATTTGGTGAGCTGGGTTTGATTCTGCATTCCCCCACATTCAGCCAGCTGGGTGACTTTGGGCCACGGCACTGATAAAACTGTTCTGACCGAGCAGTGATATCAGGGCTCTCTCAACCTCAGCCACCTCACAGGGCGTCTGTTGTGGGGAGAGGGAAGGGAAGGCGACTGTAAGCCGCTTTGAGACTCCTTCGGGTAGGGAAAAGTGGCATAAAAGAACCAACTCTTCTGCTTCTTTTCCTTTCCATCACATTCTTTTCAAAGAATTTAAAAAACTTTTAAAGACAAGTAACTAGACAAAGACAAGTTTCTACTTCATGTTTATATATTTTCAAATAACAAACATAACTCTGTTGTGACTTGCTACCAAAAAGCGGCCTAATACAACTGGGTTAGTACGCCTTGGTATGTCTCCTGCATTGTGTTGCTGCCTGGTTATCCACAGCTTAAATCATCAGGTGGTGTACTGTATTTCTGTGCTTATTTTTTTTACTGTAGAACATTATGGTAGGATGCTGAATTATGTTACTGAAATAACAGTTAATTTGTGCACTTAACAGTGTTTCAGTTTTAAACATGACAAAGAAGCAGCAATGTTGTGAGTGAGGATGACTATGCAAACCCTCAGGATTGCTGCAGTCCCTAGCATTTATTTATGCCAGGGAACCCTTGCTAACATATTCAAGTTATTACATGCTCATCTTTTCACAGCATGAAACATTTCAATTGGTCCCCTTTTGGCTTCCATTTCTGCATCAGTGAAGGAGCATCTTAATAACAGAATAAAGCCCAAAGAACAACCACAAGACTATAAAATGAAGCCTATTCAGGGAAATTTTGCAGAACATAAAATAACTGGATCATCAAAATAAGCACCCCAAAAAATTATTAGAATTTGCGAATAAGAGCTCGGGCTATCCTGGAGCTTTCACCATGGTTCGGCACATCATGCATCTTAATGTGTGAATATGAAGAATGGACTTATCCAGTTATAGCAGGAAGCATGTTCTGCATCTGTCTTGGAGAGAATGGGGTGATGATGAGATTAGGGGATCTTTGCCTATTTGCTAGTGAGCTTGTTCTTGGCTGAGACATGATTTGAATTCTGAATCCCTGGCTCACAGCTCTTTTATCAGCCACTATACCACACCTATTTTCTCATGTCATGCAAATGGCTATATGCACATGGAGCCATCCAGAGCACTGGGAATCCTCATCCCACTCTATTGTTTGGTGCCTGCAGTCAACTAATACTGTTTGTACAGCTCCTGAGCCTTTGGGGATAACAGCATATAAATAAATAAATGAATGAATGAATGAATGAATGAATGAATGAATGAATGAATGAATAAAAGCTAATTTTGATCTCTATATCAAATTCTTCAATGAAATTGTCAAAATAATAGAAATAAAGCTGAGGAGCAGTCAGGCAGTGATTGTTTCCCTCTAAATTACTTGCAATTACTTCAGATGTTTTTTTATTTTCTCATTAGTGTGTTATATGTACAAACCTTGTTGGCACATGACGCAAGGTTGATGTCAAAGTGGAGGGCAGCAGACTGTAAAGTGCTTTGCATGATTTCTTCAAAAAGGTTTACTCTATATTGTCATCCTTTCATATCAACTTCCCACTTTCCCTTCCCTCTAAACTTAGTTTTGTTCTCTCCTCATATTAGTTATATACACTGTTTTCATTCCGTTATGGCCAGCCTAATCATGTCATGTTGAGCTTGGGAATAGAGTTGCTGAGGGAAAGGCCTGTTAATTAATAGGATTAATTTGATTGTGTCCCAGGCTCTCATGGGTGTACATTCTAGAGACAATAGCAATTTGTTGCTGCTGACACTAGAAGCATTCTTTATAATGAGGCATTCAGCAAACCTGGGATGCATCATTCAGTGTGTTATTAGTTTTTCAAAAAACAGGCCTAGCTTCAGGGCTTTTATTTGGGGGGGGGGGGGTCAAACAGGATTATTCTAATTTAGAAAAGAATTTTTTGTCATGGTGTCATTTCTTTCAATCACTTTTTTACCTCAACTTTCCCTACTGGAGCTCAAAGTATCAGACATATTTTTCTCCTCACAATAACCCTGCAGGTTTAGGCTGAGATGATCAGTGGCCCAAATCAGACACTATTCCAAATAGTACAAAGGCAGAAAAGTAGGGGGAGAGGGGAGAAAACAAAGGGAGAATGCCCCTGTCTACAAGTTTCTTGTAAGTCTCCACTTGTCCTTATTAATAAACATTTTATTTGACTTTCAGCAGAATTAATTTAGAAGAAAGAAAAGAAATAAGATGACAGTGTACCCATACAGATTAAAAACTAAACCTGCAGATTTCTTATAACATTTTGATAAAATAAACAGTATTTTTCTGATAATCCAGAAACCACTGCCAACAATCTAAGAATACTTCAAGTGATTATCTGCATTAAACTCATTGATTTTGCCATTGATACAAATTCTTCCAACTTGTTTATCCATACCTCAGTTCCCGGCAGTAGTTGTTGTTTCATTCTCAGAGGCTGCCACTGTTGCATGAAAGAAAAATTCATTCAGATGTCTTGGTAGGTTTGGTGGGAGAAAGCATAACAGCATATGTTTAGTATGCACTGGAAATTTACATTCATAATATTCTGTATCAAACAATGAACTTTGACCCAAAATGTTTGGATTACCTCACAAGACATGATAAAAAGATCCTATTACATTTTGACATCTCCAAAATTTCCCAGCTGATTGGTTTGATATTCTACTAATTCCTTTAGGGGTAACATACCGTCTATGAAACATCATACACCAGTTTTCTCTCAATAATTGACACTTGGTTAATTTGATGTTTTTGCACTACAATTGTTCCCATTTTTAAAATCAAATATCTTGTCTGAAATTCTTGATCTATTTAATCATGCAGTTCTTCACTTGCTCATCTTTTGTTTCTAATCAAGTAAGACCTCTTAATTGTTTGCTAATGCTTTCCAAATCATGTTTCATTCTAGAGATTAATTGCATGTGTGCTAACCAATCTAAATTCATACTTTCTTGTGCTAATTGACTATAGTCTTTAAAGTGTCCATTGGGTGATATCGTCTTGGTGCTTAAGTAAGCCCAGTCTGCGCTGTTCTACTTTATCCATATACACATCCACTGGTGATTTAAATGGAGATATTCTGGAATTAATTATTTCTTTATATTTCCTTCAAATTCCAATAATGGTGATCTTATAAGATGGGTACAATAAAATCCAGTAGCACCTTTAAGATCAACAAAGATTTATTCAGGGAGTAAGCTTTCAAGTGCAAACACTCTTTGACAGACTATGATCTTCTTACATGACTGGGAATATATAGCAAAATCAATTATGTTACATCAGTAGACCGTGTCACAACCAAATACAGCCAGTGATAATCCTTTGTCAAAACAGCCAATCAATCCCCTAGATATAATGTAGTATAATTTTTACTGAAAAGGAGAGAGAGTTATTTGGATTGTTCTTCTTTTTTGGTGCAAGAGTAAAAATGTCTTGGGATAGATCCACACCTTCTTGGACATTATGCTGTTGTCATATTTCAACTTTTGGATTTTCTTGAATGACATGAATGCATAATATTCAGCAATATATAGATCCAGCCTTAGTCCAGCCATATAAATTACCTATAATCTACCCAATGTCAAAAATTTTATATAATGCCATTTGATAGTCTGATCCCTAGGCTACTTATTTTATTGTTGCATCTATCTCTATCTGACATGTTATAACCATTTCAGTAGATTTGACTCTAATTTCTCACCTGAAATATGTTTTCAGACTTCTGATGTCAAAACTTCAAGGTTAAAAACCAAAATAGGAAAAAGAAAAGGAGTAATGAGGAGGAAGCACAGAGATGAGGGGAGAGAAAAAAAAATGGGGGGGGGGCACATTAACTTCTGGCCCTTGTGCCAGAAAATATCACCTTGTGATGGTTGTTATCTTGTCTCTAATTGAAATCTATAATTGTTTTACAGATGCATCTGGACACATTTAATCCAACCATGTCCTGTTGTGCAAATTGAGATCCAAGTTCACAGCTCATCCCTAAACAAATTATGCTCGGCATGAGAGCCCAGGCTCTGAATAGAGACTTTGAAGTAAATGTTGCCATCTCCTACAGGTCAGCTGGGAAATTGGGTTGCCACTGTTAGCAATTTCTAAAGACTGGCAGGGTAGCTCATTTTCCAGCCTGCTTTTTGGATATCTAAGTAGGTTACCACATGTGGTTACTTATTCTTCTGCATCTGTAGTGTTTTTCTGAGAAGGAAATGCTTAGGCATAATTTCTGAAAAGCTGGCCAATATCTTTCAAAATGGCAAAATGGGGCAGCTACCCATGGATTATTGTTATTCTGGACACCTGTCAACTGAATAACATGGAGCATATGTTTGCAGTCATTCTATCATCAAACAAGACATTAAAAAAAATCCAATGGAAGACACATGCTGGCTTCAGTTAGTGCCTTTAATTTAGAATTCCTGCACAGCTATCTGCAGATTGATGTGTCTTGTTCAGTGTGAGTATCATTTTGTTGTTCAGATTTCATTTCTTTTTTTTTGTAATAATGGACTCTAGATGGCAGAGTGGATGAGTGAATGCTGAGTGCCGTAAGCAGCATTTTCTCACAGCAAGTGTTCCAATGTACAGCGACAGCATTTTCTCCCTCTCTGTTGTATTTTCTCTTTTTATTAGTTTACTCATTTACGACTACTATTTCTACTACTTTCAGTGGTGAACATGCTACACAAATTTAATAACAGCGCTTTACTCTCTACAATTGAGAGAGGGGGAAGGAGAGAGAGAGACTCTATGTGTAGTGTGAGTTTTTTGTTGATGGTTGGTAGCACACTCTGACCTTTACTTTCCCTATAATCTGAAATGCTGAGGGGAAATTCTGTGAAGCTGGCAAATCACAGGGTCACTGAACCATTCTGCTTGCCATAGGCAGAAGGGCTCAGGGCAGCTAACTGTATGAGAAAAGCTTTGTTGTTTTGGAGCCATGAGTGATCCAAAATACTACCAGTGACTGCCTCATTATGGGCTAAAGTTTTCTGTGAAGACTAAGAATCTGGGGATTTTCTAGAGTGCCAAAGGTTGACTATATACGTTGGGCATCTAGGCAGAACATTTTAGTATGTGGGGAGTGGGAGTGGGGGGAGAAGTCCCCAAACCTGAGGCATGTGGACATTTGGCTGAGACCAGACGTAATCAATCAGCGACCAAGGGCCCCTGCTCCCCCCCTCAGAATCCCATCAATAAGCCCTGGACCTGTTTGTATTACTATATTGTTTACTGTTATACTGTGTTGTTAAAGGTAAAAGGTAAAGGTATCCCCTGTGCAAGCACTGAGTCATGTCTGACCCTTGGGGTGACGCCCTCCAGCGTTTTCATGGCAGACTCAATACGGGGTGGTTTGCCAGTGCCTTCCCCAGTCATGACCGTTTACCCCCCAGCAAGCTGGGTACTCATTTTACCGACCTCGGAAGGATGGAAGGCTGAGTCAACCTTGAGCCGGCTGCTGGGATTGAACTCCCAGCCTCATGGGCAGACAGCTTCAGACAGCATTTCTGCCGCTTACCTCTCTGCGCCACAAGAGGCTCTATGACTGTGTTGTTATTTGGTTACAATTATTAGTTATCAGTTATACATGTTTTACAGATTGTTTTATGTATTGTTCTCTGTTATAATGTAAACCACCCTGAGCCTCCGGGGAGGATGGTATAGAAGTTTGATAAATAAATAAATAAATAAATAAGATAGTTATGAGTTTCCTTGACCTTTCTTCATGGGTTTCTCATTGCTGTATGGAGATCAAAATCACCAAATGCACAAATGGTTCCTTATATGTAGCGGGAAACACTGTTAAGTGTTGGATTTCCTCCTAGGACAGAAGAAAGAACAGTTCCCACAGCCCATCTCATTCTGGGCTTCTTACCTCATTCCTCAGGACACCTTTATCTTAATTTTATTTATTTATTTATAATATTTATAGCCCCCCTTTCTATTGTACTACTATTCAAGGCAGCAGAATTCATTATTATTAATTACTGCTTTATTTATAGACCCCTTTTCAGCTATAATGGCTCCCTAGATGGTTAACAATAAAAACAAATTAAAACAATGCACAATTAAGGCAATAAAGTAAATCAATTTATGGTGGCAGAAGACACTAGCAGGGGGATGATGTTCTGCCCTCTTCCTCAGCAGTCTCATTCTTATAGTCTCTAGTGATTAAGAGGTATAAAAAGTAACAACAAGAAATGCTTCATCTTAATGGCATTTCAGCTACTACCACTTTTGTCTTTTAACATCAACCTGTTGCCCTGAAGAAGTGTGTGTGCACATGAAAACTTGTACCTGGAATAAAACTTCATTGGTCTTAAAGGTGCCACTGGACCCAATTTTTCCATCTGTTGCTTCAGACCACCCACCTGAATTTGTTCCCCATCACTCATAGAATCATAGAATCATAGAATAATTCATGTATCAAGGCTGATTTTTCAGGGTCCTTGGATGTGTGTACTGAAGCTGAAAATATGCATATTGCCCCTTTCAAATAACAGTCATGCATAATCGGAGGACTGCATGGAACACACACTCTTAGTGAATGCTGGGTTCCCAGCACATAGGACCGAATTCATTAAAGCTCCTCATTGAATTGGTAGTTTGCCAGCACAGAAGTGTGCTGCACTGGTATAAACCTGCCAGTGCGGCTATGCTTGGTACAGGGACCAGAAATGGATAGTACCAGAAACATATGGCTACAGACAACAGTTAAGCAGTTAGCTAGGTCTCTCTCTACTTTCCGCACAAAGTTATTTCTCTTCACAATAAAACTATTCAATTTCCTAAAGCAGCCTGGTTTTCTGCCACTCTGTTTGCTTATGTAAACTCTGCCTACAGTTTTACAGATCTAGCAACATCACTTCCATGTGATCACTTGGAAGTGATGTCACTACCTCCCAATATCTGTATGGTAACGACTGTAGAGACTGGTGAAATTCCTAGAATGTTGTAGATGTGGCAACCGGAAGTCAGTTCCATGGAAGTCCACCCCCCCCATTTTATCCCATGATTCAATTGCCCAAGAGCAGACAAGAGTGTGTATATGGTGGCATACTTTGGTTGGCTGCTTCCACATAGAGCTAGTGTGGGGGTGGAACTGATAGCATTTTGCTCCATTATTGGCATTTTGGGAGACGTTGCTATGGACTCTATTGGATTTGCTATTCTTTTGAACTTGAGTTTTTAACTTTTTTTCTCTCGGCTGGAAGACAATAATTTTTCAACTAGTCCCACCAGCATCTGCAAACTACCACCATTTGAGGCACAGGTCTGATCTTCTAAGCTCTTTTTCTGGTGCCGTTGCTTGTGCATGTAAATATACCAAATGCATTTGTTTAGATTTGGACACAATGCCCTCAAGTTGCTTTTAATAGCTGCATGGATAATTATGAAAATTGAGTTGGTCTGGTTTGCACATTATCTTTGGCCCTATTCAAAACAAGAATATAAAACCATCTGGATGTTTTGCCAACACTGTAATGTTTTGCTGGTGAATGGCTAAGCATATTTGCAAAGGAATTCTATGGCAGCAATTTTCTCCTCCTCTCCTTGCTTTTATTTTACACTAACATTACAGTTGCTGGAATGCTTTTCTCAAATCTTTGTTTTGAAAAGGCAAGCTGTTGTGGATGACATTTTTCCTATATCTCCCCCCAAACTAATATTTAATAGTTATATCACCCCAAATCATTAAGACTATCACTAGAGAACAAATATAAATACCCTTATATTTATATCTACTTCCTGGAGGGAGTGGTTTTGATGGAGTAATAAAATGTGCAAGCTCCTGTTAGTTAGTTAGTTAGTTAGTTAGTTAGTTAGTTAGTTAGTTAGTTAGTTTATTTGTTTATTTAGTATACTGCCCTCTTCCAAGGCTCAGGGTGGTTCACATGGAATGTAAATAGAACAATACATCCAACTCAGTGATTATAATGAATGAAAGGTAACAGTAATAACATTCTAACAGTAATGATATTTTGGACTGCAAGCCTTAAAACCAAATCTGGTGGGTATGAAGTCTCAGACCACTCTCTAGCAGAGAGAGAGCTTTTCAATGTTTCATTTGGATATGATTTCCCCCAAGGGACTCAATTTTACAATGGATTTACATGCTTCTTGTAGACCCTTTTTGCTCCCTTTGCCCTTTTAAATCAGTACATTACAAACAGGTTGGGCGCAATTGAAGACATGATGCCTTTACTGAAGAGCTATTGCCCATGTGATATGCTTTACCTTTAGAATTGAAATTAATACTGGTGATGTTAAATCTTTATATTAAGGTAGGTTAACTGGATCTTGATATATTTTTGTGTATAATTTATTTAAAAGTGAGAGGGTGTGCTTTACTGGCTACAGATGAAAGTATTATTTTGTTACTTTACACAATGTTGTTGCTTTATTATAGACTACAATTGCAACCACTGAAGACGTAACAGAAAGTGGGATTGAATACTTTTGCAACCCCGTTCTGGTTGCAAAATTATTTAAATAACCTAGGACTGCATTTGATAAATCTCAAGCTTTAGGATGCTTAGGGCTGATCCTGTGTAGAGCAGTGGGTTGGACTAGATGGCCTGTATGGCCCCTTCCAACTCTATGATTCTATGATTCTAAAAAGATACCACTTTTTGCCTATTGGTTTCGTTTGCTTTTGGATGTATTTCTACAAGAAACCAATGGTGTTTCTTTATATTGTCAATCAAGCCAGGCAGCCAATCCCCTTTCTCCATGTTTTAAAGGGCCCACAGTGTCAATAATTATCTGTTGAAATGCCTGTGTATCTAATCATAGATGCATTGTGCTTCTTTATTGTCACCCCTTATGGAATCACTAGCTTTGCTTCTTTTAAAAATGAATCTCATTCCTGAGGGGGGGAGGAAGCTTAGAGAGGCATGCTTTTTGCTACAACTTTGAGCGAAAAATTGTTTTTGCCTTTGCCTGCAAACCTGAACACCTATTCGTTGCTCCAGGCAGTTAACTTAAAAACAAAAACTCCCATCTCCGGGAGAAGGGAGAGGGAGGCGGGTGGGACGTTGAAGGCAGAGATAGTGCTTCTTTGCCTCCATACATTTATTTATTTATTTTTTGCTGGTGGCCTGCTGGTTGCTCTCTGGTATGTAGCGCTGCATATGTTGGTGAATCCACTTTTGCAAATTCACCAACTAGCGCTTTAAAATGGAGGATGTAGCTGGCTACTTACTGCTCAGATGCTGCATGTTGGTGATGTCATGTAGAGGGGCAAGAATATAACAACAATGAAAGGTAAGTATTTCACTATTTTTAAAGGGTGCAAAAATCCTCTGTGAGTTGATCCAGCTATAATCAACTTCTCTAGAAGAAGCCTGCTTTATTTGTCTTCCCTGGCTGAAATGGTCCCATTTACAGGGACAATTCTTTCTCTCATTCCTCTCCCAGATCTCATGAAACCACATGCATCCCCAAGATTTCTGAAACTTCAATACGATGGGGTTTGTGCCTTCAGTTGACACCATAATGAACAGCCTGTCTTCTACAGGCTTGTACTGAAGGACAGGAGATCCAGGAGGTCCCTTCTGTCTGTAATATCCAGTAGAATCTACTCATGTCCTACATTTACTACTCTTGCCTCCCAGAACAATATTATATGAGAATATAGGTAAGGCCTAGTCATCATTATGGAAGGGGAGGAATGTGCAAATTCACCTGTTTTGGTAGCTACATATTTAAGTTGGCCTTGTTGAAATTGGCAGACTGCTCTGCCACTCAAAAATCTACTTCTTACAGCAAGGAAGGAAGGAGGAAGAAGGGAAAGCTATTTGTAAGCTGTTTTGAGTAGTGAAAAGTGGTCTCTCTCTCTCTCTCTCTCTCTCTCTCTCCTTCCAATAGGAAGAGAGGGGTGGGAAAATGTAGGTAGCTCTGCAATTGTCTATTAGAAAGTCAGGGCAGAAGGATAATTCTGTTTTCAATAATAATAAAAAACCCTCTAATTCATTAACTTTCATAATATTTTTAAAAAATAAATCCAATTAAGAATTGCTACTTTTCAGTGAACAATAATTGCTTATCGAAACAGCTCAAAGTTTTATATTGTAGCCACTGGAATAATGCATATTGAAAAATCTGGATACCCAGTGAATAAATGTGCCAGAGTGATATAGAATATTAATAAAAACACTGAAACTTGTCTCATAAGATGATACAAAAATACAATCTTAGCTTACCTCTTTGAATGATGAGTCAATCTTTATTGACTTTCCTTTGGGGTAATATGTGACAGCAGCCACATACAAAAAATTAAAATCTATTTGCCATAAAATTTCAGCCACATCCTAAGCCTGAAGGTGGAATGCGGTCAGTTAAAGCATCTGTTTAGTTTTCCCTCAGGATTTCTCACACTAAAATTAGAATCCCGCAATCAGATTTTTCCTCCCATGTGACAGTTACAATTATCACATGAAATGGTTGTTTAAAACCACTGTCAGCTATCGGCTACCATGGATGGGTATAAACCTATCAAGATTGCAAGTATTTGTTTTATAGGTGTTATAGCCAGCTATCTTTAAAATAAGTCTTTGGAAATATGGGAGAAGATTACAACCACTTTTTTCAGCTGTCTAAGAAGACAGGTTGTAACATTGCTATCTGCACACAGCTACAAGGTTACATAAAGTCTTCGGGAGAAGCCAGAGGATGCTTTAGAGAACTTTAGGAACCAGAGATGTCTCCTGACTACATCCAGAAATGCAATGAGCCTCACAAACAAATTGGCTATGGCATAAGAGATCTATGATTAAAATCTTTTTTATTTTCCTCCCAATAAAAATCCTTATTAGCACTTTACACACTATGGTTACCAACACTAGCCTAGGAAATTCTTGGAGATTTAGGCAGTACCTGTGGAGGGGGGAATCTGGAAAGTCTATTGTATACCATAGAGTCTAAATTGGCAAATGCCCTTTTCTCCATTGGAACTCCAGAAGTCCAACAGCACCATAAAGACTAACAAACAAAATATATTCCAGCATGAGCCATTCATGAGTTATAGCTCACTTTCTTGGGTGGATGTACACTTTATGCATCTGATGACATGAGTGTTGACCCTTGAAAACCAATGCTGGAGTATATCTTGTTAGTCTTTAAGGTGCCGCTGGATTAGGGCCGGGAGGTCCCCCATGGCCTTTGGCAGAGCATTGGGGAAGGCAAGATTGCCAGATCCAGGTTGGGAGACTCCTGGACCCTTTCCACATTGGGGGGAAATGGTGCAATGGCTGTCTTAATGTTCTGTGGGATTACCAGCATTCCACGCAAAAATCTGGTGATTCAGGCACAATACCAAATGTGCTCCCTATTTGTGTCCCCCCCCCGTCCCCTGAGAGGGAATTCACAGTAATATAAAGTCACATTGGCTTTCTTCAGTTTTTCACCTCAAAATGATGATGCTTGAGATCTGACCAATGCCCATCATCCTTCCCTTTCCCCTCAAGATTTGTAAATGTTTTTGACCATGATTGCATTATAATGGTAATCAGCAGTCTTCTGCATCCCACCTCCTTGATGCTGTGATGAGTCCCTTCCTCCAGCCACCTCCTAGCCTTCCTGGTCTGACTTGCCCCCTCAGATGGCCCACATCAAGAGAATGCTCAGAAATCTACATTCCATTTTTATGTGGGATCTAACAGTGTGTATGTTGGGGCTGGATCACAGAGAAGCAGGAAAACTTGGGCCTTCCCCAGTCAAGCATTCCCAGCTATTGCTCTCAACCCCCCTCCCCCCGAGTGTCACTTTTGCCATTTACCCTTGCAACCTTCACTGGCCTTTAAAAAAAAAATGTTTGAACACATTACAATGCAATTCCAATATAATGAATTTGCAAACCCCCTCCTCCCTCCCATGATGTTTGGTTGGCATCTTTCCTTCTTTTTCTTTTTTCTTTAGGATTCAACTTCATACTTGGTTTTAGTGAGATCAGGGACAGTCTGCATGTATTTGTGTGTGGAGGAAATGACAAAATAGAACAGCCCACCTTTTTGTATTCCCTTTTCTGTGTTGTTACAGTTTAGCGTTGTAATGTCATCATGGTAATAAAAAAAACTGAGTTTGTAGGGGGCGCTGAAAATGTGACAAAATGCTACTGGAAGATTGTTGGAGTTTTCGCCACATGATAATGATTGACAAGTTAACAAAAACAGTGGGAACTTTTTCCTTCCTGTCTGTTGCCTGAGACTTTGAACACCTGTTGCTAGTCTGAGTGATGATACTGTCTTCAATGGAGCAAGGGTCTGATTCAATATAAGGCAGTTTCATGTATTCATGTGGATCTGCCTTTGGCTTGATACAACATGGCTTCTTGTATGTTCTCCCTCCAGCCACAGGCAGCCTTTATGCTTGCACCCTTGGGGTGAGATAGAAGTAAAGGTTTACGGTTCCATCCCCTGTGCTAGTGGAGAATAAACACAAGGGTGTAAAGACCAAGGTGTAAACTGTGTGGAGCTTTTATTCCAATCCCAGGTTGATTCAGTCCCTGCCGTCTACACAGCATGAGATTTCCATTTTGATTTGGAGCGATTTAAATTTTCCTTCTGCAGCAAGAAGGTTTGATCCGGAGTGACCCTACCTTTGTTGTGCGATATCTTAGAGTGCTTTTAACCCTCAATATTTAAAGGCTGTTTTGAATCTGGGCTCTCCTCCATGGTAGAAAACCTCTGATTGGCCAAAGGTGGCCATGTGACAAGCTTGCCTTAAAGGAGAAGCCCCTAATTTCTCTCAATTTCTGTCGGTCTTGGATTTTTTCTCCCTTCTCTGCCTTTTTTGATCCTCTCCCCCCCCCCCAAGAAAAGAAAGAGGCTCCCTGCTTGGCTCCTCCCCCCCTCTACTTCAAGAAAAGAAAGAAAGAGGCTTGGCTCCCCCCCCTTCTGAACTACCCTAACTACGTGCAGAACACTTTTCTGTTTCAATGGGGGGGGGGGAAGACTCGAGTTCAAAGCGACCTGAATACAACAGGATTGACAATGGACTAAACATTGGCCAGAGCAGATTATGTAGATCTCAACTAAGGCTAACTTTCTCTACTGCCAGATCTCGTTAGATTGATAATCCACTCTGTTATCCCAGTTAATACAGATGTGTGATAGTACAGTTTCAGTTTTGGTGTGCCTATACCACCTCTTTTCCCTCTGTCTTGCAAGGTCTTGAAGGTCACTCTGGGTCTTTTATGATTCCATATTTTAACATCACTATCTAGATCTGTATAACCATCAACAAAGTCTGAGACAAGATACTGGGTCTTGGCTTGCTCATTGATTCTTGGTCAAAGTACAGTCCTCCCCCTCCATCACATTTGCCAGTAAACCAACATCTTGATAGACAGGTGACTGTAGGTATGGGGGTTGACACTTTGGTCCCACAATGATGTCCACTTTGGACCAGGTTATCAACTTAGGGTTAACTTTTTTATTGCTTCTTGCAGTGACTATCTTCTGAGCTCAACTCAAGTGGTTGATGTTAGCTTCTAAAGACCTAAATGGCTTGAACCCAGTATATCTGGGACTTTATTGTACTGTTTCACAATAGTGATTAAAAAGGCTTCCTTAAATATCTACCAAGTCAAGATTTCGGAGACACCAAATGAAAGCATTCAGAATAATAGAATCATAGTGTGGGAAGGGACATCCAGTGTCATCTATTCCAATCCCCTGCACAATGAAGGAACTCACAGCTACCTGCCCACCCATTTCATACCCAAGTGATCCCTCCACCAAAAATCTCCAGAATCCAGCCTGGCCTGGAGAAAATTCACCTACCATCCCACAACAGCAATTAGCAATTCACTGGGTATGTAAGGAAGGGCCACAAGAGACAAACACTGGCACATCCCTTCCTGCCCAACCATTCACAATCTGCCTAAGTTAATCAAATCAGCATTTCTACCAGATGACTATCTAACCTCTGCTTAAAAACTTCCAAAGAAGGAGAACTCACCCCCTCCCAAGTAAGCCTGTTCCAATGAGGAACTGATCTAACTGTCAATAATTTCATTTATGAATATGTTGAACAACACAGGGCCCACCCATCACTCTTCTCCAAGAAGATGACAAACCACTTACAAGCACTCTTTGGGTGTGATCTGTCAACCAGTTCTTGATTCGCCTAACAGTAATAGAATCTATTCCACACTTTACCAACTTGCCAATAAGAATATAATGCAGAACTTTATCAAAAGCCTAATCAAGGTAAACAATGTCCACAGCATTACCATGATCTAGCAAGGTAGTAACTTTCTCAGAAAACGAGATAAGGTTAGTCTGACGTGACTTGTTCTTGAGAAAGCCATGCTGACTATTAGTAATTACAGCTAGCTGCTCTAGCTGCTCAAGGACTAATTGTTTGATGATTTGTTCTAAAATTTTGCCAGCTATAGACATCAAGCTGATGGGTCGGTAGTTACCTGGATGCTCCTTTTTCGTCTACTTGAAGATGGGGACAACATTTGCCTACCTCCAATCTTCTGGCACTTCACCTGTTCTCCACGAATTGTCTAAAATAATGAACAGAAACTCAGAAATTACATCTGCAAGTTCTTTTGGTACCCTTGGATGCAATTCATCTGGCTCAGAAGATTTGGTTTAATTTAAAGAAACTAGGTATTTATGGACAAACCCGCAGTGATGATCCTAGCCCACAACTCCCATCCCTCAGCACATGAAATGATTTTGCCATTTTGAGCATGATTCCCCTTGCAAGAGAAGACTGAGGAGAAGTAGGAATTGAGCAATTCAGCTCACTCTTTATGATTGCCCCATACAAATTTCTTTCAGATCGAAACGGATATCTTGCAATTAAAATTATTTCAGTTGTTGATCAGTGTTTGGAATTCATCCTACCCAAGGCTGTTAATTTCCCAGAAGATACTTATATTCAAACTACCTTTTGATGCTTAGGGATAGGGATACAACATTGTCAATCAGTCCCAACTGTAGCTCTTCACAAAGAAAGCATCTAAAGTGGAAGCACTGGCAAAAGCTGAAATTTTCATGATGTGCCAGTTGAGACCTGAAATGATATCAAGCTGGCAGGGAAGAAGCTGGCTAGCCGCAGTGGTGTGTGTTTCCCCTCTGTGACAACTATTTAAAGACTGTATGTGCCCCCAAAATAAGCTGAAGGTCTTTTGACTTCCTGAGGGTCATGGACTGGGGAGAGGAAGTCATCTGGCAACAGGGAAAAGACAGAAAAAACCTGCTCTGCATTTTAAACTTTGCCTCCCCCCCCCCCCAGTTTGTCCATTTAGAAGTTTTGTGTGCATATTGATTTATTTGGTGACTAGGGACAAAGCACATTATATCCAGGAATACAATGGGTGCTAGAGCTTGGCGGTGTGAAGAGAAAGGGGAGGAGTTGTCCTGTCTGTAAGATAATGGGGTTGAATGTGTGTGTTGTGTGGGAGGTTGTGGTGGTGTGGTGACAAATGAGGGCATGGGTGTGCAGATATGGGTGTCAAGAACCTGTGGTTTGGAATGTTTGTTGAGTGTGGGAGAGGACTGACCTTTGGGAATTGTGGCATAGTGGTTACAGGTGAGCTTTCCAGATCCATGTTTTCAGATATATGAAGGGAAAATCAGACTGAAGACTCTTGTTAGGGGGAGATTACATGGCAACCAATTCCTCCCATTTCTGCATTCAACATCATTTCCCTTCTTGTCCCCCTGCCCTAATACATATGGGGTAGTCACAGTACACAGTTGTCCACCCTGCTTCTTCTGTCTCAATTTTTTTACTGTTGATAAAATATTACGTGGCCAAATGCTTCTTTCATGGCTGCTCCTTAGAAGAAGAAGAGCTGGATTTTTGTACCCTGCTGTTTACTACCCAGAGGAGTCTCAAAGTGGTTTACAAACACCTTTCTCCTTCGTCTCCCCACAATAGACAACTTGTGAGGGATGTGGGGCTGTGAGAGGCCTGAGAGAACTGGGAATTGGCCACAGTGACCCAGCAGGCCTCAGGTGTCTCAAAGCAGTTTCCAATTGTCTTCCCTTCCTCTCCCCATAGCAGACTCCCTGTGAGGGAGGTGGGGTAGAGAGCCTCACATGGAAGCTGGCAACCCTAAGAGGAGGTCTCTCTGTGCATAGCAGTTTTGCCCTTAGTAAGGTTTTTAATACTGATTTTTTATTTGCCAGGCCAAGATTGAAAAAAGTCACTTCAGTTCCCATGTTCAGTATTTACAGTTTCAGGCTGAAAATATTCTTTATTTATATCTTCCTGAACTGCTCACCTCTAGATTATAATGATCAGCTCTGCAGGCAAAAATGGCTCCTTTGAAGGCCGCTCTCTGAGGCATTCTATGATTTTGAAGTCCCACCTCAAAACCCCCAGGAATATTTCCAACCCAGGGGTAGCCAACCTCCAGGTTGGAGAGCTCCTGGAATTACAGTTCACCTGCAAAGTATAAAAATTAGCTCCCCAGGCAGAAAGGGCTAATTTAGACAGGGTTGTGGTGGAGAAGAAATATTTAAGGCCTCCCTCAAAGGTTGTTGTTGAATTGAAAGACTTGAGGCCTACTGCACAGGGTAGTTGTGCAGATGAAACAGGAGATAAAGGAACCTCTGCAACAGCATCCACTTTCGTCTGCAGAATAACGCTGTGCAGTAGGCCTCAAATCTGCAGAGAATTGTGAAGAAGAAATACACATGGCTTGGCTGGGTCTAAGCTCTAGCGGCTAGGCCAGTTAGAGCAGTATTTTAAGTGAGAAGCGGCTTTTCTGTGGCCTCCCTGTCAGCCAACTGTTTGGCAGAAGGGGAATGCTCCCCACCCTCAAAAAGAATGCCCACCCCCATGCCCTCAGACTGCCGTGTTGCTCTCAGAAGGAAATGCCTTTCTCCCCTCAGTCAGGGCCTGTCAGAGGCTCCTTCACAGCAGGCTTGAAGGGGGGGAGGGAGAACACTCACCAGCTTCCTGCCAGCTCTGTCAGTGTTTTGAGGCAAAGTGAGGGAAGTTGGACATGACAGTTAGGGCAGCCTTGGGGCGAAACGGGCTGGTGCAGGCTGTCCAAGCCTCTGTTCTCATACCCCTACTGACCTCCTCTCCCTGCAGTGGTCAGGGGCAGACTGGCAGTAATGTCTCCAGATTGCCCCTGGCCAGGCTGGGTGGGCGGGCCCTGTCAGAACTTTGGCCCAGTGATTGGGCCAAAGTCCTGAGTGGACATGACCTGTCTGACGTGCAGATTGGGCCCTGCCTCTGACAGGCCATGCCCACTCTCTGCCCACTTAGCCCTTAGCAAATTATTATATAACAGTGAGCCTGCTGTTACAGATGTGCTTGGTATCCATATGAGAAAAGCAGAATATAAATAAATACAGCTTGCAAAAAATCCTGGTCGGTATCTCCATTTCTCCTGTAAATGCAACTGGTTGATTGTATGCACATCATTATTTCTAAGTAATTAAGGGAGAAGCCTATCTGATTAGCATCATAATTATATGGACAATCAACTATAGGAGGTGCTCGTGCCCATTTTGTCTGAATTAAATTACGTTTCATTAACATCTGAATTAAAAATTGTCTGAATATGCATGGTCTTTCAGTTAGGGTAGCCACAGCGGAATGAGAGTTGTAAATCCTTGGAAACAGCATCAGGTGAGTTCACTTTGATCTGTTACTTGTTCAACCTATTGGTTTAATAAGTGGAACACTTTTTTTTAAAGGGGCTAACAAAAATGACATGGGCATTTTTACTTTCCCTTTGAATGTGTCAGTCACTCCACTATAGCCTTGCAGGCGCATACAGCTATTCATTCTATTCATAGGCCATATGGGCTGTTATTTATCAGTATGTGGTCCAAATCCCTGAAAGAGTGGTCAGTGCCAGCATTCATCATTATTATTGTTTTGGAAGGAAAATGACATATTGTTTCCCATTGTGCAATATAATGATACACAAATTGACTCTGATGCCATAAACATTTTCATAATTTTTTTGCTCATTAAAGCTACTGTTCTAACCTCCTGCATGATTATTTAGTGTCTTGTTGCCATGCAGACAGAGATGAAGGTGAGGAAGGGCAGCAATTACATTGAATTAGGCAGCCCATATTTGCTTTTCATTATGATGCACTTGGAAAATGGTTTGGCATGTTATCTGCAGAACAGACCCTCATATGAGAGAAATCAGCAGCCCCGATTTGTGGAATGCCTGCAGTCAATGGAAGGATGTCAGGAACAGTATGCAGCTGGATATAAGCCCCTTCAGGGAAATCACGTTGTACTGGAGAAATAATTTCTTTTTGGAAAAATGTTCTACTTACCACAGAGTCAGTGAAATATTGCTAGGTGGAGTTCAGGATTTTTGCAAAGCTTTCTTGATATATGAGAAGACTTATCAGTAATCTATATTAAATTTGTCAGCCGACTACAAAATTGTCATTGTCAACTTTTGGGGGGACTTCCTTTAGCATCCTTTTAGAACTTCTGGGTGGCCAAAAGAGCTTCCAAAGGGTCAGAGTTGCTTTGCTATCCCAACACTTCTCAGGCCATTTGAGCATCACTAATACCATCAGGGGGGCTCTGGGCCTAGAGACATTGTAAACTGATTTTGGAATAGGCTTGCCAACTCCAACTTGGGAAATCCCTGGAGATACGGGATGGTTGTTACAAATAATTGGATAAATACATCAAAAACATTTTCAGTGTTAAAAACTGACTAATGGGTTCTCCTGACTTTTCTTGCAATACATGGTATCGATTTAAAGTTGAAAGGGTTTTGAAAATGTTGCTCTGAGAATGTTACTTGAAGAAGTTGCCCTTTGTGGAAAACAAAAGAAAGCAGAACATCATTGCACAGACCTTGATTAGGCTTCCTGTACTGGCCTAAGGCATTTGTGGCCTATCTTTGGGAATAACGTATCACTAGAGCAATGGAGGTCCTCAGCCCGCCCTGGGGTGATCATATGCTTGCCTTCATTAATAGCATCTAGAAAAATGCTCACTGAAATATTTTACAAGCTAGTCTGATTTCACAGTATTATCTTAAAAATAAATGAAACTGGAGCTTAAAAAAAATAAAAGTGACAGCCTGACTCTCACAGGGTATGTGGAACATATACCTGCTCTGGGGCTCCTTGGTCTCCCCCCCCCCCTCAGACATACATACACTCACAGACATATAAACTTCTCCCCCCCATCCTGCCTGCCCTCACCCCCCACACCTCTCACTTATCTGACCTCCTCCCTGGTCCCGCCCCCTCCCTCTTACATACACACAGACTCCCTTCCACCTCCCTCCCACCCAAACTCTCTCCCACTTCCCTCCCACATGCCAGAGTCCCTCCTCTCTCCCACCTCTCCCCTCTCCTCACCTTTGTGGGGTCACTGGGCTGGGCCCCCACTGCTCCACCCCGTGACTTCCCAGGCCTCGGGCAAGGGTGGAAGTAGTATGGCCAGCTGCTGTGCCGCCCTGCAACTTGCCTAGACCTCCTCAGGCAGCACGCTAGTGGCCTGGCCTCCTCCCATGACAGCCCCTGCTGCCCCTGCCAGTCACTTGCTGTGCTGCCCTGCAGCTGCCCCGGCCTCTTCTGGCACACTCCCTGGGGCAGGACTATGGACATCATTTCTGTAGTTACATCAATTTCAGGGTGTACACTGGAAGATATGTTCTACATCAAAAAGAATTTTTTTAAAGAAAATCTGAGTCGTTTTTTGTTTTTTTTAAAAGAATATCCGAGAGTAGTTGACATTGGAAAAACGTTTAATTTGAAGTCTTGAAAATGTTTGAATTTGTGCAGGATTTTATTTTAGCTCTAAAAAGTATTTAACCTGAATATGCTTATATGGTTTCCATATATAAAATAGTGCTAATATAGCTGAATGTTACGAATATGAAACAGAAATGTTAGTGTTATATTCCACCTGCTTCTCAGTCTTCATCGTTTGGGAAAGGAGAAGATGGACATCAGGTGTGTTACACCCACTGTGGAACAACAGCAGTTAATTCAAAGTATAGCTTGTTGTCGCAGTTCATGTAATTGTATTGCCGTTGGGAAGACTGCAGCTGATGTAATATTGTTTCAGACCATCTATGGCATTTTCTAGGCTACATCTGCTGCCTACTCTGAGTGTCATTTAGTACAGATGACATTGTACTCCTAGCATATGAAAGAAAAGTTACAATACCTACCTTAAAGTGTGATTCAGGTGTTCATCTGGAGCAGCAGAACAAAGTTTGAGTCCAGTGGCACCTTATGACGAACAAAATTTTGTTCAAGGTATAAGCTTTTGTGTGCAAGCCCACTTCTTCAGATACTACAAAAGCTTGTACCTTGAATAAATCTCTGTTGGTCTTAAAGGTGCCACTGAAGTCAAACTTTGTTATTCATTAAAATATGTTTAGTTACAAATATCTTATACTTCCAGAGCAAAAAAAACCACACACGTTAAATGGTTTGTTATGTACTGGGGCAAAGGAATGTATTTAAATGAAAAAGGAACATGTATTCAATAGTCACTATTTCCAATACAAATGCAAAGGAAAACCATTATGGGTACAGCCCATTGAAATGTTCATGTAGCTAAGCCCTCAGAATGAATAAAAGGCTTATGCAGTATCCATTCATTTCAGTGGGAGTTATGCAACTGAATCTTCCATTTAAATAAACAGAGGCAAGATACAATAAATGGACTGAAATATGACAAGACTTTGGATAAGAGGCATTTGAACATCTGCCACTGCATTTGAGGATCTATTCAAACTTATTGACTCGCATATAAGCCGTGGGTGGGAAATGCTTTATCATCACAGGCTCTCCCATCCACCCTCCCCCCCCCCAACAAATACAGGAAAGTCAAGAGGATGCATAGCTGCTGGTTTTTGTACCCCGCTTTTCACCCACAGAAACCAAAAGAATAGTTTGGAAGAAGTGATTAAGAAGAGGAAGAAGTGAAGGCAAAAGGGAAAAAAAGATCAGAGTCCCTCCGTCAAACCGTGGATGTCCTACAAGCTGCCAGAGCAACAACTGGCTGGCTGGAGCATACTTTTATTTTAATTACCATATATACCCACGTATAAGCCGAGGAGTGTGTGAAAAAGGTGCTGAAAAACTAGGCTTATATGCAAATATATAGGAGTGATGCCAGTTTAATGAAATAGTTGTCCTCAGATCTTTCCAGAATATCTCAGTTCACAAAAGCATTTAAAGGTTTACGTATTTTAAGATAAAAGTTTACTGTAGATTTATTTTTATTTAATCCTATTCAGTTTTGACTTTCCCTCTGACTGCATTATTGGTGATCTTATAACTGCTTTTTACTTCCTTTGCTTTAACAATTACATACGTAAAGTTAAGCTTCTTTTACCATTTTAAGAACTATAGGTACATCTCAAAGTTAAGTTAAATAAAGTACAAACATTTGTGTTTGAGTCACAAAGGGAACTGGCAATGTACCTATTATCCAAGAAGTAGTCTCATCTATCTTTGCTAAATGTGAACTGTGTCAAATTGGAAACTTTCACAATTCAAAACAGGACAAAATAAAAAATGTTATTTTACAATGAAATAGTAATTGATTTCTGTTTTAGTACCTCTGGATGCATGTCTGGTTTATACAGTCTCATCCATCTGAACAACTTCTGGAATTTAAATCACAGCAGCTCAAGTACTCCACAAACATTTTATAGGCAATTTGACCACAGTGCAGTTTTACTGAGGGGATAAATCAGCATTTGTAATACAGAACTTAACCCAATTTTCCACAGTCTATTAGGCAGACCTAGTTATCAAGGTATTTCTGTGGTCTATGTTACATGATGCTGCAATGTGACCAAATCCAGGTAATTCTCACTGCCATTCACATTCACAGATGTCTAGAAATAAGGCTCATTGAGTAGCATTCTGAGCGGATCTACGATTTCTCTCTCAATCATATATGAGGCCTACATCCTTTATAAAAGTCTTTTTTTCTTCTTCTTTTTTTCCATTACATTTCATTAATGAAAATAGGGCTATTGTTCTGCTTCAGGCAGGTGCCGGTGTACACAGAAACTCAGAAAGATAACAGAGCTAGTTAATATAGAATCGTAGAATCAAAGGGCATTTCCGCATGTGATAAATATAGTGAAACGTTTGACGAATATAGACGGTATATTCCAGCTGTTCTGCATGACGTTGCCTACATCCAGCGTCTGAGCAGCAGCCAGCTTGCTACATCCATTTTGAAGCATGAGATCGGGAATCCCAAAAAGTGGATTCACCAACCTAAAAAGTTTGATCCACCAGCAGACAACCAACAAGCAACCAGTAAAAGGAATGTATGGAGGGTGGAAAGTGCAATAGTCAGCTCTGCAAGTTCTCACCCTCGCTCCCACCTAGGGTTGTGCATGCCTGCATCCGAATCAGCCGCTCTAGGCTGCCACAGCCAGCACCTCACCAGGGGTAGGGAGGGAGGCTGCGCAGCCGATTCAGACACAGCCGTGCACAACCCTACTCCCACCCTTCACCCTTCATTTCCTGCTCAGCAAAGGAGGCAGGGTAGAGGTGGGTTGATAGGGTGTGTGTGTGAACCACCACCAATTAATTAGCCTGAATTAATTGGGGGGTGGCTCAGAGCTCGCCGGGAGCCAGTTTGGTGTAGTGGTTAGGAGTGCGGACTTCTAATCTGGCATGCCAGGTTCAATTCTGCACTCCCCCACATATAGCCAGCTGGGTGATCTTGGGCTCGCCACAGCACTGATAAAACTGTTATGACCGAGCAGTAATATCAGGGCTCTCTCAGCCTCACCCACCTCACAGGGTGTCTGTTGTGGGGAGAGGGAAGGGAAGGCGACTGTAAGATTCCTTCGGGTAGAGAAAAGCGGCATATAAGAACCAACTCTTCTTCTTTTTCTTCTTCTTCTTCTTCTGGCTGTTTTAAGATGATGATGATGATGATGATGATGATGATGATGATGATGATGATGATGATGATGATGATGAGTTGGTTCTTATATGCGGCTTATAGTCACCTTTTCTCTTTAAATGACGGGGGGGGGGATCTGCCTCCCTCCCCGTGCCCTCTGCTTGCTAGCCATGTTTTTTTTGGGGGGGGGAGGGACTTTAAATAACATGGCAATGTGTTTTCATAGAAGTGAATATGCATTATTATGTGTAAGTCTCAAGTAAAAAAAAATGGAGAACGAGACCAATCACCAATTGGTTGACCCCGTTGATTGACATGCTGCGGAGCAGTGAGTGAAATAGCACATTGTTATCTCATTTGCTGTTTGCGCAGCATGTGCGAAGGGTAAGATATGGCAGGAAGGTATTGAAGTGTGGAGAGGATGAATAGCATGATTTAATATAATGCTATTGCAGGTTGTAGGCATCTTGCCATTTTGACCACTGTGTAGAAATGCCCAGGGTTGGAAGGGACCTCCAGGATCATCTAGTCCATCCCCCTGTACAATGCAGGAATTCACAATTACCTGCCCACCCACAGTGACCCCAATTTCATGGCCAAGTGATTCCCCCCACCAAACATCTTCAGAATCCAGCCTGGCCTGGAGAAAATTCACCTACCACCCCACAGTGGCAATCAGCAATTCCCTGGGTATGCAAGGAAGGGACACAAGAGGCAAACACTAATACATCCCTTCCTGCCCACCCACTCACAATATGCCTAAGTTCATAAAATCAGCATTTTTGTCAGATGACTATCTAGCTTCTGCTTTAAAATTTCCAAAGGAGAAGAACCCACCACCTCCTGAGGAAGCCTATCGGAAGCAGGATGCCAAAGTCTAATTAACAGAGTCCTTAAATCATACATGAGTCACCTAAACAAGCCAAGGTCAATTTTCCAAGGACAAATCTGATAAAGCAGTAGCAAGTCAGACTCTCAGGGAACATGTTGAAGCCATGCTGGAGGGCTCTGCCCTCATACTTTTATATGCTTTGGGCCCTACATCATGCCCATAACAGCTGCTTCATATCTCCACTCTTTCAGTAACCCTGTTGATGTGAGATATTCTGTGAAATATGAAATTCAGGTTATATGAAATTCAGGATCCCACATAGCATTTCAACAGGGGCAAGGATTTCTGGCTTATGAATGTAAGTTTGTGATGAATTTTTGCTAGTTCGTGGTTTGCAAAACAAAATCCATGAACTGAAGAGCTGCCAAGAACATCCACAATTGTTAAAGCAATTTGTGGCAGTTCATGGTGGTTCATGAAGAGCAGCTGGGTTTTTTTTTTTTTGCCAGCAGCGGAAAGCAGGGGTTTAAATGACTCTAAACCAGCCTTTCTCAACTTTTTTACTGTTGAGAAATCCCTGAAACATTCTTCAGGCTCTGAGAAACCCCAGAAGTGGTGCGATCAGCACTGTTTGTGTTACTGGACTGTTTTCAAGAGGAGAACCCAAGTATTGATTGTTGGTTTGGTTAGTGGTTTGGTTATAACCATGAATTGAAATGAACTGCAAAAATTTTAAAATTGCTATGCAGTAAATCCAAGAAAGTGGATTTACCTCCCTAAAACACACAAGCCACTGGAGATCAACCAGTGATCAACCAAGGAAAAGACTTTATGGAGAGGGAAACACACAATAGTCTCGTTAATGTTGTCCTGCCCTCGCTGCTTGCTCACCTCTCCATTTCCTGCCTAGTGAGGGAGGCAGATTCCTATCCCTACATCCGTTCAACATTCATTAAGGTTTCTCTAGTGGTCAGGGGCGCCACCGCTGCACTGCACAGAGGTTCACATGGCACAGTGGTGGTGCAACATCCTGTGTGGCATGGCAGTGGCTTGCACAGTGCAGCAGAGGCACCCCCACTTAAGAAGTGCTTGGGGAGGGAGAGGGAGGGCAGGAGTCCGAGGCAAGTTGGGAAGGGAATGGCTAAGTGGCAGGCAGGTGAGCCAGTGGGGTGGGGTGGGGGGGGAGAAGAGGAGCAGAAGGGATGGAGGTATGACACACGAGAGGAGGGAGGGAAGAAGGCACTTGGGCAGCAAGGCGGTGGCTTGGGCAGCGGAGGTTAGAGAAACTTAATGGCGGTTGAACTACTGCAGGGGTGGGAATCTGCCTCCCTTGCCATGCCCTCACCTAAATGGCCGTGTTTGGTTATTTTTTGTTTTGTTTTACCTTCCGTGGCAATACATATGCATAGAAATGAGTTTACATTGCCATGTGTAGCACACGGTAGGCCCACAAATCTCCAATTGGTTGCCTTCATTGATTGGCAGGCCAAGGAGCCATGAATAAAAGAGTGCATTACTTTTTCTTGTGCTTTTTTTGCCACTAGTGCGGAGAGGGAAAGGTGAGATGCTGCAGCAGAGTGTGGAGGGGAGAAATAGCACAAATTAATGTCCTGCAATTGAGCGTAGGAGACATCACATGATTTGGCCTTCCGTGTGGAAAAGGTTCACCAATACCAGTGTCACTATGCAGATGTAGGAACATCTATTGTCTTAAAAATGAAAAATCAGCTGTGACTAGTCAGCAAAAACAAAATACCCACTCAGGAACAAGATTTTAGATGGCAGTTTTGGCTGCTGCAGGAGGGAGGAAATCATACATTGCAGGTAGAAATTCTTTTGTCAGCTGAAACAGTAATCTGGATTAAAAAAACATAGTTTATTACTCAATAATCTCATTATGTTTTTTAAAAGTTCTTAAAAGTTAAATGCTTGTGAACTTTTGGATTTAAACATTGAATACAACCCTGGAGGGGATGGAGTCACAGAAAACTTTCTCCTCACAGGGATATCTTCCCAAATTATAGGAGTTTCTAAAGCATGGGGGATAGAGATAGTAATCAGAATTGGGACCTTTGGTCTTTTCTTGTGTAACTTTTGCACTTTAATTTGACTTTAAAGAAACAGGTGAAAGGCCATTTGGCACCAGCTAATTTGTTTTATTTCAGCTCTCTAGAAGGATCACAGTTGCTTAGCAACCAGAGTCATTTTCCCTCTCTGTCTACGCACTGGGCCATAGGAACATTAAGACTTTGCATGGCTTTGGCTAGGAACATCATCATAAAAGTAAAATGCCTTCAGTACTTTTAATCTTGATTGTTCTTATCTATCATTTAATATGTGTTCTGAACCACAGCAAAGTATACCATAAGCTTGAGCCAGCATGGTATAGTGGTTAAGAGCAGTGGACTCTAATCTGGAGAACCAGGTTGGATTCCCCATTCCCCCACATGCAGTCAGCTGGGTGACTTTGATGTAGCCACAGTAGTCTTGGGCCTGTTCTTGCAAAACAGTTCTGCTAGAGCTCTCTCAGCCCCACCTACCTCACAGGGTCTCTGTTGCAGTGAGAGGAAGAGAAAGGTGTTTGTAGGCCACTTTGGGACTCCTCTGGGTAGTGAAAAGTGGGATATAAAAAACCTGCTCTTTTTCTCTTTGTGCAGATGGTAAAATGACTTAAAGTTACACTTGTTTGTGGCTTATGCCTCCCATTACAATGAATCCTAGCTCTTGGTTATTGTGGTGAATCAGAATTTTTTTTAAACCAGCACTGCAGAATGCTTAAAAAAGGGGCGGTATTTAATTATTTACAAGAATTTAAGAAAAGGAAGAGCTACCCTTTTCCTGTTCACAAGTCTTAACGATTGTTTTATTTTTCTTACCAAAGAAATGAGATGTGGTCTAAGCTTCTGATCTTCAGTGGAGATAGCTGTAGAGCAAATCTGTGAATTATGTAATCTGCTGAGCACACTAGTCATTTTTTCTTGTAATACTGCAACTCCCACCCCCACCACTGCCTTCCATCTGCTATACATAGGCAGTTTATCAATTGCATAGTGGTCTGTATTCAGCGATACAAGTTACACCACCCTGAGCCATCCTTCAGGAAGACAGTATAGAAATTTAAATAGCAATAGTAAAGTTGTTAAGGTCTGCTCAAGGGTTTGGCTGTATTTACACAGACCATTTGGACAGGTGTTGTGTATGTTTACATAAATGAGTCAGATGCACAGCTAATTTCCAGCTTGGGATGCCAGCATAAGGCTGGCAACCAATGAGAGATTCCTACAGTTTGGGGAGGGTGTAGTGACATCACCAGAGACAAGATTATGTCACTTCTGGAGCAATTGAAAGTGACATTGTTGCATTGCCAGGGAACTGCTAGTGTTTGGTATAACCATAGAGTTTTGGCTGGATGCTAGAATATTCTTTGTGAGATGATGACACCTCTTTTCAGTGCTTCAGAAGTGACTTCATTGTGTCCTGGACAAAACCACTGGCTGCAGCCTTCTTCCACCACCCAGCTGAGCAGCTGTGGGAACAATGGAGGGCAGGAGGCATTGTTTACAACTGGCTGTGCATATACCTGCTCAATCCAGCATTCTTCATGGCTAAATATTATAATGAATCCAACTCAAAATTTCCACGGGTAGAAGGATTTCTGCCAAAGGGGTGCTACTTCTCTGCTTCCTTTTGCTGCTGACCGGGCAACCCCAGGAACAGTATGAGAAAGGTGCTGGAGGCCTGCCCGAGGGAACAATTGGGCAGAATATCACCCTTATTGCACATACATAGACATTCTTAGTGGGATCCACTAGTTTCTAATTAATAGTAAATTGACTATTCTAACTGAGAGCTATTTGGTGTAATGAAAGATGAAAAGCCAGTGTCCTTCTTTGCACTCTTCAGATCTTTTTTTTTAGCAGATTTTTTATTTTATTTTCCAAAATTAAAGATGATACAGTACGAACAATCTACATTATTAATACAGAAAAAAATAGGTTATGCTCTTCGTTTGATACACTTAATTCCTCGTTTCAGTCTCCCTTTAGATTATTTTCTTAAGTAATTTAGATAAGGGCCCCATTGTTCTTGAAAGGCCTCTTCTGTTCTTCCATTGACTATCAGTGTCAGTTTGGCCATCTTGGCAAAGTCAGCTAGTTTGTTCAACCAGTCTTCTATCGAAGGTAGTTCTTGCGTTTTCCATTTCTTGGCCAATTCTAGTCTTGCTGCCGTCATCACGTAGAAGAATAAACTTTGTGTGTGAGTTGGGAGGCACTGCGGAGGTATACTTAGTAACATAGATTCAGCTTTCATAGGAAATCTAAGACCCCACATTTTCTGCATAATGGTGTGTATTTTTGCCCAGAACTTTAAAACTTTTTCACATCTCCACCACATATGAAAGAACCTATTTTATCATCACATTTCCAGCATTTGTTATCACAGTTTTTAGCAATTTAGATCTTTATGTTCTAAAGTGAAAGAAAACTGCAGTAAATAATTTTTTTCATCTGTGCTTTCATCTGTAGGAGAGTAATGCTGAAATCTGAAGTGTAACCAATTAGTAAAGTCAAAGAGTACTTTTTGTGTACTAGTTATGGAGCAGAAAAGCATACATTCTTCAGATGTGATCATATCACTATTAGCTTCAGAACATTTGTATTGTTACCTTTATCTATCAGGATTATGTTATGTATGAAATGTTTATGTGACTTTAGATGGCCATTGTTAATTATGCATGATTAACTTACATATTGTTTTGTTTCATGTAGAAAAAGCTGGTACCATTAATTGTGTTAAGCATTACACAGCTTTAGGCTAGTACCACAGACATTAATGTAGCTATCTGAATAGCAAAATACCACTGACTGAGCATAAGATAGATCCAATCTGACACTCAGTGGAGATTTCTTGTTGTATAGAAAATCAAATGTTTTATTTATGCTGTCATCTTTCAGAATTTATTACCAATACCCTTGTATTGTTGTATCCCTGAATTATTGATACAGAGTATAACTAACAAGGGTTCCATAGCATCATGATCACATTTGCACAGAGAGTTAATCTGTCCTTGCAAATGTGCAGTGCAGCCAACATCCCTGAGTTCTTCAGTGCCATCAGTTCTAACTGTTGTAACAAAATATCCCAGTCTTAAAAATGAAAAACAGGCTTCTGCCACCCCACAGCACGGTGGAACATCACTGCTCTGGCTGCCTCACCTGGAGGCATAAATCTGGGGCAGACCAAGTGCAGCAGGGAAAATGCTTCCCCATCTGAACACAGGACCGGTGGGGTAACCTGCCCCTGCCCAAACACCTGGCAGCAGCCTGGCATGCTGCCATTGCTGTGGAATGGGGCTCTCTCTGTCTCTTTGTCTCTCTCTCTCTCACACACACGCACACATTTCCTAGAAAGTGCCCCCCACCCCCACCAGAAGTAACGATAGATCGGGTAACCCTGCAGCTGACATATGGTGACTTTGTGGGATTTCAAGGCAGGAGACATTCATAGGCAGTTTGCCATTGCCTGCCTCCATGTTCTGACCTTGGAATTCCTTGAAGGTCTCCTAGCCAAATACTAGCCAGGGACGGTCCTGCTTAGCTTCTGAGATCTGAAAAGCTCGGGCTAGCTTGGGACATCTAGGTCAGGGCTGTGTACCCTGACATTGTCCTAAACCGTTAGATCACCATGTTTCTTACAATAAAACATTCTCCCCTTGAGTCAAGTAAAATGACTTCCTTGATGGGCATCAGACAGAAAAATGACAGTTACCCTGATCCACTTATTTTTCTTAAATTGTCATGAAAAAGGTGAAATTTTTTTTTAATCAGTTGATCTCAGCTCCTTTCCCTCTTATATGAGTGTTGAGTATGTCTTTGTGCTTTTACACTGTGCACTGCTGTGTTTGTGTGTGTGTGTGTGTGTGTGTGTGTGTGTACATGCACGGGTGACTCTCTGTCTCAAATCCATTCTGTCACAGTATGCCTCTAAGGCCTGACAGGGCAAAATGGTGATTAACAGCAAGAGCAACGTGTTGCCTTATTCTCTTTGAGGAAGAAATAAAATGTTAGATGTCCTATTAAAGAATATCTTTCTGGCATCTATTAAATTAAGCATTTCTAATGTCACCAGCTTGAATCCAAGCTTAAAGGCTGCATTTAATAATACAGGATAAGGTCCATTTGCTGCCTGTCTTCTATAAAAACAATGACAAAATACCTGATGACTTTGAACTGTAGTTTGAAAGGCAGCATAGGATAGCTGCTAGAACTGGGGAGGGGGCAGATTCAGTCATGGGAGTTTACTGGGGCCAGTTTCATATTCTCAACCTAACCTACTTCATAGGGTCATTGAACAAATTTTGAGTCCAGTAGCATCTTTAAGACCAACAAAATTTTATTCAACGTATGAGCTTTCAGGTACATGCACACTTCTTCGGATACTTTGTTGTGGAATAGAAGTAAGCAGTTCATCCTTAATTGTCCTCAGACCAGCCACATTTCCTATGATTAAGTGACATGCCTGGTGGAAGTGAGAACACCGTGCATGTTGTTTATGTGGATTTCTGTAAAGCTTTTGTTTGACGAGGTTCCCCATGATGTTCCAATGCGTAAATTAGAGGCAGGGTGGAAAGCAAACTGGTTGCAGAACCACACACAAAGAGTAATTCTCAATGGCATTTCATCTGATTGGGGGGAGGTGTTCAGTGGGGTGACGCAGGGTTTGGTTCTGGGCCCAGTACTTTTCAATACTGTTTATCAATGATCTAGATGAGGAGGTGGAGGGACCACTCAGTGCATTTGCATTTGCTGATGACACCAAGTTGAGGGGAGTAGTGAACACACAGGAAGATACAGAATTCAATGAAAACTGAACACACTGGAAAAGAGAATAAGATGCAGTTCATCAAGGATAAGAGCAGAGTTCTAAATCTGGGAAACTAAAAATGAGAAGCCTGTATACTGGGTGGGAGACACAATTCTGCATAGCAGTGTATGTAAACAAGATAAGGTATGGGTGAATTGTAAGTGGAAATATGAGCAGTCAGTGTATTGCAAAAAAGGCAAAGGTGGTCTTGGGATATATTCACAGAGGCAGACCATCCAAATCTCAAGATGTTACATAGTCCCTCTGTACACAGCATTGGTCAGGCTGCACCTGAAGTACTGTGCACAATTTTGGAGGTCTCACTTCAAAAAGGATGTGGTCAGAATGCAGTGGTTGCAGAAGAGAGTGATGAAGATTATCAGGGGCCTGGAGACAAAATCCTATGAGGAAAAGCTGAGGGAAATATTCAGTCTGGAGAAGAGGAGGCTGAGGGGGGACATGATTGCTCTCTTTAATGTATATACTGCCCCTCGGACTCACCATCTTGGGGAGGTGAACAACAATATGAGTCTTGCAAACATTCCAACGGGAATAAATATTAAAACAATAGAATAACATAACATTTAAAAATATAGTTAAAAGCTGCTATCACTGGTGATGAATGATCACTGACATCAATATCAATCAATATAATATAAGAAGGTAAGAGTCGGGACAGGGAGGCCTGGACCCATTCCACACACATAAGATAATGCACTTTCAATGTGCTTTGGCAGCTGGATTTTATTTATTTATTTATTTATCATGTGCAGAACAGGAAAATCTACTTCTAACGTGCATTGAAAGTGCATTATCTATTGTGTGCAGAATAGGCCCTGGTTCGATGTTACAATGTAGTCCCTGATTGGCCTCAACCATAAGCCTGGCAGAAAAGCTCTGTTTTATAAGCACTGTGGAATTTTGTAAGTTCAATTAGGGCCCTGATCTCATGGAGGAGCTTGTTCCACTAGGTAGGAGTCAGGGCTGAAAAGGCCCTGGCTCTGGTTGAGTCCAAGCATACTGCTTTAGAGGCAGGGATAGGACACAATAATAGGTTTAAATTATAGGTTGAAAGATACCAGCTGGATATTAACATTTTGCTTTTATGGTAAGAGTAGTTCTGGAGTAGAATTGGCTACTTAGAGAGGTGGTGAGCTCCCCCTCACTGGCTGTCTTCAAGCGGTGGCTGGACAAACACTTATCAGGGTTGCTTTAGGCTGATCCTGCATTGAGCAGGGAATTGGTGGCCTATATGTCTCCTAATTATATGATTCTATGAAATTGTAAATTGTACCTAAAATAAGCTGTAACTTGAAACTTCATTGATAGGGTTGCTACCTTCCAGGTCAGGCCTGGAGACCTCTCAGAATTACAATTGATCTCTGGCCAACAGAGGCCAATTCTCCAGGAGAAAATGGGCTTTGTGAAGGGTGGACTGTTTGGCATCATACCTCACTGAGGTTCCTTCTCACCTCAAACCCTGCCCTTCCCAGGAATGTTCCAACCCAGGAGTGGCAGCCCTAGGTGATGGCCTCAGTGGTTGCTGAAGACACTGGGGGCGGGGCAGTCTCTTGTTGCTGTTTCCTGCTTAGGCAGCAGCCAAAGGATAAAGA
Organism: Paroedura picta; assembly: GCF_049243985.1. Lineage (NCBI taxonomy): Eukaryota > Metazoa > Chordata > Lepidosauria > Squamata > Gekkonidae > Paroedura > Paroedura picta. Next base: position 131,320,577 of record NC_135369.1, read on the forward strand.
CAGCTGAAAAAGGGGAACTATGCTGAACCTGATCAACTGTGCAACAAAAAGAGTTTCTCAGAAAGGGGTGAATCTAGCATGACTCCTGTAAGTTTGTTTGTTGTTTGTTTTGGTAAGTTCACCATCTCTTTCAGATCCATGGATTCACTCCAGTTGGCTTCAGTAAGTCTAGCAAGTAGCCAAGGGAGCTTTTGTTGGAACAGTTGGAACATCTTTTCCTGTGCTTCGTGGCAAATTGCTTTTGAAACTGAGTCAATTTAACATTGACATGGAGATGGAGTGGTGTTCTTCCAGAATTGCAGTTGATCTTCAGACTACAGTGATCAGTTCCCCTGGAGGAAATGGCACCTTCAGAGAGTGGGCTCTATAGTCTACCGTAGAGGCTAGAAGAAACAAAAGTCCCTCCTCAGGCCCCACCCTCAAATCTTCAGAAATTTCCCAAGCCAGAACTGGCAACCTGACATTAGGGCCAGCTGTCAAAAGTGGCCCCACCCCATCAATAAGCACTTGTTGCCAAATGTTCCAGTTTTAAAATGCCAGTGACTTTTTCTGGAGAAAATGAGGGCAGCCCTGTTTGTTAAAATGCAAAAATTGAGAACATTCCATTTTTGTGGATTAAACTGCTTCTTCCTTCCCTTTACACCTGCTCTGCAAGATGCCATTTGTTTTGTGTTGATATATGGGCTCACAAGTCCACAATCAAAGTCACAGAAACATTGTGATGATTTGTTCTGAACTTGATTTATGAATCTGACACTGGTGAAAACAAATTCGTCTTTCACATCTTGTTTGTAAACATGAACCAAGACTTAAAGTTTAATCAGAAAAGATGCCAGAATGAATTACTTTTTCACACGAGAATTTTTATGTCAGTTTTAAAAACTTTTACTTCAGTTTTGAGGTTGATTTGGATCACAGAGGAGCCTTTTGCAATGCAGTCCTGCAGAAGGAGGGGCAAACTGGCTCAGGGAGGCATAACTCCCGGAATCATAGGCCGTAGGACCAGTTACATCAACACAGGGCATTAGTGCGGCTGCATTGCTCTGTGGCACAGGCACAGTTGTGCTCTGGCGGCATGCTGGTGTGACTCTGGCACTATGGTCCAGGTGGGCATTCCAGTGTGCATTGCCATGTTTAGACTGCTCCCAAGTTTCTCCAGCCTGGGAACACCTCCTGAAATAGGCACAAACTGACATGTGAAAAATGGCCCATAGGCAGCCATTTAATGTAAAAACAGAGAACCTCCCACTGCTGTGACCACGTCCAGAAGATGCCAAGCAACTCAAGAGGTTGACTAAGCTTGTGGCCAATCCTGACCCTCCCCTTCCCTCCCCAGCACCTAATTACAGCCCTCCCAGCCTTACAGGTCAATCCACAACTCATGCGGAGGGGTGTGCTGTCACCTGAATCACACTTACACCTGCGTCTTGTGACGCGGGTGAATTAAGCTGTGGGAAAATAGCAGAGTGAGAGGGTGGTAACATAGTGTTTAAGGATGGATTTGCCAGCGTATATGAGGTGATTGTACCCTTAAGAACTCAAGGCAGACAACAGGTAGTTATAATAAAATAATAAAAATCTTTATTGGAAAGAAATAAAAGAAATAAACAAACATATATCGAGCACACTAGCAATCTAATGGATAGGGAAATAAAGTGGGGAAAAGGGTTGTAAATATATCTACTGGTTTTGAAGAGTAGTGAGGCAGAGATATGACACAACCAGCCAGCAGTGTGAAGGGTGTTCTGAATGAGTACGCATCAGATGTACACTTTTGGGAAGACTGAGACCAGGTGAACACAGGATGGAATTTTCCATGGGGCAGGCTATTAGAAAAATGTCTCATCTTGGTCAGGAGATAGGCTTTAATTGGTAACCCATCTTGCCTAGCTGTAGATGGTTGGGAAATAATTTCCCTTGGCAGATAGGTGTGGAGTGGATTATAGATGAGAGATTTGAGAATCTTGCCCAGGAAGCTTTTAGGTAAAGACAGCTCTGCCAGACCCCTTGCTCAGCAAATAGAGTGGGAAAGGGGGTCAGTGAGAGGTGAGCTGGACATGTCTTGGATTGAAGCCGCAGTGTGAACCTGTGACAGGGAAGATGGAGTCTCGCTGTGGCAGACTTTAACAGTGCTTGGCTTGGCATAAGCCTAGACTATAGATGAGTGCCACTGGTTGTTCATAACAGCATGCCAACCCATAGGGCAGGGTCCTGCCATCCTTAACAGTGCAGACACCATCTGACAGCTCCCTGCCAAGTGGATTTAGTGAGGCATCTTGGTGGTGGAAAAGCACAGAGAGGGGACTTAGCACCACTGGGCAAGCACTTGGTGAAAACACCAACATGGAGAACTAAGCCCACACTCTGTGGCTGACCTCTCCTAGCTTATACCCCAAACTGATACTTCATCTCTTTTGTTAGGAACCAAAGGAGATGCCATGCCTGGACATGTCAGCAAGACATCGTTTCCCCACGACCTTTCCCTCCATGTGCCTAGTAGGGGCCATAAGCTGCCCTGTCAACAGCTCCTCTTGCACCTAGCCTCAACTGCCAGGGGCCCACAAAAGCCCCTGGAGCTCCTGTTCCATCAGATTTATGGACAAAGGGTCTGGGGTCTGGCCTGCAACAGCTGCTGTGAGAGAAAGACTTACAGCTTATGGACTGTCTTCACTGGGGCCTCCCTTGGACAAGGGGTATAGGGGGGAGGACTCTTAATCAGCTGGTGTTGTTGACACAAGGACTGCACAAGTTAGCAGAATGGTTTATGTGGGCTTTTGGGGGAGGGGCTACTACTGGCAAAGATCTACTCCAGAGTCTGCAGAGTGCAAGCTTGGCTACCCCCTGTGGGAGCATTCACTACCTGTCATGCAGCTTTCAGGGTTCAGTTGCAGATGCTCCAATATGTGATGATTTATTCTGCAAGTTGAAATCCAATAGGGAGAGTTCCCAGCTCCAGTTCTGCAGCCCCAGGGTCATTTGATCACAGAAGAAGCCAGTATTTAGAAGGTACCATTGGAATTAAGCCTGCTGCAAGCTGTCCATGGAGAGTAATACCCATATTCCTTAAGGCCAAGTCAGGCTACAATCTGGTGACAGAGTTGATAGATCCCATTGATAACACTGGCACATCTCCACATGTGTGTTGACAGATGGGTCCAGCAAGGCACAGGATGCATGAGATCCCAGGCCAACAGGGCACACAGGGCATGCAGGGTTCCCAAATGCTGAAAGATCCTTGTAGGAAAGGAGATGGTTCATAGGGGGCTGGGCCCAGACAGCAGTGGGACATCTCAGGTCAACAGTGGGACAGGCAGAGAACTTCAATTGAAGGGGGGACATCTAGGGAGTGGCCAAAGGAGTGAACACCACATTTCACCACATTCCAGGTAGGCATAAAAGGAACTATTTGATCCCAGCAATCCTGGGCTAATTGGGCTGTGCAAATGAGAGGTCAGAGCAGCTGCAAGGCATGGGTATCATAGGATCTTTGTCATGGTCATTGCAATAGATTCAAGTGGGTAGTCTGGTGCTCTAGGAAGAAATGGTGGGCATAATTATAAATGTGATCCCTGTGGGCATAGTTGCAGGGTTTCAGTCTCCTGGTTCTCTTCCTGGAGCTCAGTGCCCTCAGAACTGGGGGCACCCATCTGCATGCAAGGCCCCACCATTCAGCTGTTTGGTTTTAAATTGTTTGGCTTATGAACCAACCTCCCAGTTCATATGGGCTTGTGGTTCATGCCCATCCCCAGCCAGAGGCTTCAATGATCTGGTTGCAGGACTCTTGTACATTAAGGCTGTATACATGGACACATGCAGCTGCCTTCTACTGAATCAGACCTTTGTCTGCTCTGACTGGCAGCAGTTCTCCAGGGTCTCAGACAAAGATCTTTCACATACCTAGGTACCCTCAGCGTTGAAACTGGGGCCTTCTGCATGCCATCAGATGCTCAGCCATTAAGCCATAGTCCCTCCCCTGTAAAAATGATGGTGATTGTGGTACCCATGGGGAGCAATGAGGGCAATGTGGGTGAAGTCCATAGCCCCGATGACACTGGAGAAGTTCACAAATGCAGAAAACCCTGTCCAAATTGGTGCCAACTCCCTCTCTTCCACTGGGGAAAGCATATGTTCCTGTAACTAGGACAGCCTGGCATCCTGGAAGCTTGCAGCTTGCCAGGGATTGGGACATGCTGTGGGCCTCCACCATACCCCTTGGAATAAAGTGACCAGATTGTCACACTTTTGGAGGGACATCTGAGGGTATCTGGCAAATTGTACTTATATTGAAATTAAAAATAGATATTACAATACTATTTTTGCGTTCTATGCATTCTATGAAACTTTTTGTTGCTCCATATAGACTAAAATTTTAATCACCCCCCCCCCCCAGTCAATGGTGTCCCGCTTTAGCAATGTTAAAATCTGGTCACCTTACCTTGGAAGGATCTTGAAGGAGACCAGGATCTTCCACAGGAAAGCGATGGTGGGGAGCAAGACAAGAGCCTGGCCCTTCTGTTTTCAGGCAACTTTCACTTTCACTGTGGGTTGTGAGGCAGCTTAGGATGCCATAAGGCAGGGGTAGTCAACCTGTGGTCCTCCAGATGTCCATGGACTACAATTCCCATAAGCCCCTGCCAGTGTTTGCTGGCAGGAACTCATGGGAATTGTAGTCCATTAACATCTGGAGGACCACAGGTTGACTACTCCTGCCATAAGGCACCCAGCCCACTGACAGGTGCCCAGGACTTCTGATGGGAGTTGGTCACTTTAAGGGATTAGGAGTAAACTGCTGCCAGTAAGAAAGACTCCTCTGGCCTGCCCCTCTCTGCCTCCAGCCTGTGATGAGCACTTGGTTCAGTCCCATTGCCCCATGGTGCCTGACTTGTTCCAGCTCCCCTGCCCCTCACAGTGCTGCTGCCTCACCACAAAGCCACCATGGATCACAAAGGTGCTGTTGATGCAGATGCAAATGCAGCATGTGATCTGAGGATTAGTCCTGAAATATATAAAAAAGATAAACATCAGTTCATCAAGAACACATTATAAACAGAGTAGAATAAAATAATTTTCTTTCTGATTGCAAGTTTAAATCTCCTCCCTTCAAATAAAGGATGCAAGGAAGCAATTTCTTGACTCTCCTCTCTGTTTGTAGACATATAGGCTGTTAAAACATTCTTTAAATGTGTGTGTTTTAAAAGCACTAACTTCCCACAGGGATAAATAGGCCTACCATGATGAAGCAATTTAGTCCCTTTGGTAAGACTGATTGTACCACGAGGAAGCATTCAAATTTTATAAGAACAATCATGGTTTTAAAATAATTTATCCGCGTCTAGTAAAAACCTTTAATATGTCCTTCACCGCTCCCACACCGTGAGCCAATATAATAATATGAGATTTAAGCTTACCTCATAAAAGAAAAACATCTTCTTCTGAAATGATATGTTAGACCGTATCACGCTAAACCAGGGTTTCCCACCCAGTGTTCCAGGGAACCATGGGGCTATGCAAGAGCAATCTAGGGCTATGCTGTCTTTCCCAGGAGTTCAGATGGCTGTTGATGTCACTAGAAGTCACTGGAGTCCACTTTCCCTATTCTGCAGGCCTAGTCTCCTTCTACATAATGGGAACAGTAAATGTTTGATTGATTGTTGGGCTGGCTCCCACATCTTCTGTGCCCACTTCTCTGCAGGAGTACATCAGGGGTTCCTCCATTTCAGGGGTTCCTCCACGCTCAAAAGACTGAAAAAGCCTGCACTAGACCCAAGCTTCAGTTGAGTATACCTTTTTCTTCCTCATATTTTCGGGTTCTAATAACAATAAACAACAGATTAGATCCATCTTACTTTTCAGCTGGTGAAAAACAGGAGAAAGTGGGCCATTTTGACAACTGAAAGACTTGGCTGAGGGAACACAGGACCTGCATGAACAAAAGCTATGTGGCATGGGAGTTGTTGTAAAGAGAAGAATTGATTAAGTGAAAAAGCTGGCTGGATCCAACCCAAGGTAGTATTATTTAAAACACTTCCAAGTATATTTTATTTATGTTGTTTATAGTCCATCTTTCTCACTTGGACTCAAGACGGATTAGGTAGAGTATGTTAATACAATTAACCATTATTTTACAGAATACAGAAAGCCTTTATTGGCCTTTAAGAACAAGATATACAAAAATAAAAAATGATATAATTATGGTAAAACTATTTCTTGGTTTCATTTAAATATATAATTGATTCTAAAAGTATGCCCTTAAAAAGCATTACCAGTTATGTTAGTAATGAAAGAGTGATATGAGGAGAATTTAGGGCAGATCAAAATAGTATGAGGAAGGTGATCTGGGACCTTGCACCTGCGAAAATACATTCTCTCCACCATAGGAATATGGTTAAACCTCCCTAAGAAAACATTAGAAGGAAAAGTGTTTAGCTGACCAAGGATGAAAGCTTTCTTTTCTAACATTCTATAGTGACAATGTGTGTGTGTGTGTGTGTGTGGGAGGGGGATAGCTTTGTATAGTGGAATAATGTTCCGTGCATGAGGATAACAAGATGAAGAATGTGAAAATAGGGTTTGGTATTCACTATCCTCAAATCTCATACTCTCCTCCTCAAAACCCATCAATGAATGATTATCAATACCCACTGAATGGAGTTTGTTAAACAATCTGCATAACCAATTGGACTTGTGGAGATCACTTAAGAGAGTGGCCAATAGGTAATTAGACTGAGCGCTAAAGTAAAAATGGAGCCAATATCTAAAGGTTAGTGTCCAAGCTCTGGTTTCAAGTTGCTGTTGATTTAGTTCAGCAATTAGAATCATAGAACCGTAGAATGATAGAGTTGGAAGTGATCTCCAGGGTCATCTAGACTGACCCCCTGCACAATGTCACAGTTCATTAGCCACATTTCTAGGGATTTGAAAAAGCAATCTGAGAAACGAAACATGAAGTGCTTCTAAATTGTGGCTATAAGCTTCAATCTAGATCAGTATACCATAAAGCAGCTGTGGGGCCATTTTATCGTATATTTTCAATGCTGCATTTAAATAATGGTTGCCTTTTTGGAAATAGAATTTTGTTAAAAGTGCCAAAGGTCCTTTCATGGAGCTCCTAACTTTCTTCTTATGCATTAACCATTTGTTGTTAAAGTTGAAGGTGATACCTACGTATTTCAGTTGATAGACCTGCTCAATGTAATTTTCACCCATTTCCCAAGCATGTTTATAGCGACTTTTCGCAAAGGCCATTAATTTTGCCTTTTCGAAATTGATTTTTAGATGATTTATCAAGCAAGACCCTTTAATTCCTTTTGAGATAGCACTTAAGGCCAGTTGTAGTTCTAGAAATTATTCCTGTGTCATCAATGTACAAAAGCAGGGGGTAGGTCTTTTCCCTAACAGTTAAACTCTACTTTTCATTATGATATTGGAAATACTGACTAATGATATGAGGGAAGAAAAAAGATGAGGCCTTAAGATTAGAAAAGAGGAATTTAGGATAAAGGCATATGCTGATGATTTACTGATTATTTTAGAGAATCCAAATGATAGTATTCAATAGCTTAATGGAGAATTAGAAGAATATAGTATGGTATTGGGTTTACAAGATAATAAGGATAAATCTAAAATTATTGTTAAATTATTTATTTACAAGAAGAAATATTTTGGAAGAAAAATTGGGTTTTCAAGTAGAAAAGTAAAATATTTAGGAATCATGATAACTAATACTAATTTAACACTCTTCTGAAATAATTATGAGAAAATCTGGAAAAAATTAAAAGAAGAGATGAATAGATGGGAAAAAATAAATGTACCATTATTATGAAGAATTTCTGTAATTAAAGCAAATAATTTACCCAGAATTATATTTCTTTTTCAAAACTGCGAGATGCTGGCCTGTTGGTGAGAAGGGACGGGGAGCAAGGTGTACCCACTGAGCAAATTCTGTGGGGTTGAGTCAGATGAAGAGGAACCAGCCAACCTATATATCTATTTACTACTTCCTCTTTCTCTAGCATGCCAACAGCAGAGGCCTGTTGGTGGCAGATTGCCTACTATTATCTGTAGCATGCACACACTCCTCCAGCAGCCTCCTACCTTTCCTCCCTCACATCAGTTGCTTGCTGGGCTAAGAAGAGCCCTGGAAGGGCTGGAGCTGACTCGCAGGCTATATGTTTAACACACCTGCATTACATGAAACACAGGTTGCACTCATAATCAACAGTCCTCCTATGCTATTCCTTCTTTCCCTTTCCATAATATCTGCTACAGTTTGACCTGACATCATTATGTTGTTCATTTCTTGGCTTTACCAGTTACAGCCAATGATGTGCTATAGGCCTAGCTAAACAGAGTAAAGTGATGTCAGGCATAGTGTAAGCGGTAATTCATATTCCCAGCAGGGTGGGCAGCCATGCTTCTTGCAATATATGGTCCAGTCCTTTGCCTTCTACTAGCCCTTCCTCATGCCCAGATGTGTAGTGGGGTGGTCAGTATGATAATGATGACATGGTGTTAGCAGACTAAAATGTCATCACTGTGCTTCCCATCTGTACTCTCATTGGAATTATGCTTGCCGATCTCATTCCAAATGACTATCTAGAATTGCGAGTACTACATAATGGATTGTCCATTGTTCCATCTAGAAAACGAAGTTGGCTGCTATACACTTAAGTCAAGATGGGAAACTAGAAGAACAAAGGGTCACAATGACCATTTCCACACTGGAGGTTTTGTGCCAGGCTTTTGTGCAGATTGCCCCACATCTTCCTTCTCCTGCATGGGGAAGCATTTGGCCCAGTGCACTTCATCTGCCCTGGATTTGTACTCCCATACGGGAACCGGGCCTATGAAGTTCCCAGTGTGGAAACAGTCAATGTGGAAGAAACAAGAAACATACAAAATGCATTATAGCTGATGCAGCAGACAGTATAAATGAAGAACTCTGGCACCTTCAGTTTTATTAAACTCTAATGGCAAGCTGTATACAGGCTTTTTGCTGCTTAATTATTCCAATCAGATCTAAAAGCAATTTGCAACTAAGCTTCAGTGCTCCTTAGAAGGTACCAGAAATAATCTATTCCTCCATAGTCATCAGTATAATGCTTAGCAATTAATGGCCACATTATTAGGAGACCACAACATACCATGTTCTTATAGTATACCAGTCATGTTTTAATTTTAAGAGTGACTGGAAGTTCAACAAGATATTCTGTTACGAGCACTCCAGTCCTACACCCATTTACTCAAAGACACTTAAGACTGAAGTCCAAATCACTCTCATCAAACACAAGTACCTAAAGTAAGAAAGCAGATACACGCATACATATATACGTACATGTGTCATCAAATTACAACTCATTTATGGTGACTCTCAACAAGGGCTATCAAGGCAAGTGAAAAGCAGAGGGAGGTTGCCATTTCTTACTTCGTGGTTTCTCATCTGAGAACTGACCCTGCTTAGCTTCTGAGATCTACAAGATCAGGTTATACCATGCCACTTTTCCTCCTAGCAGATACATAAACACTGAATTATTTAGTGCAGTGGTTCTCAAATTTTCTGAAGTAGGACTCATTTAACTTGTCCTGTCTTTTAGGACAACCATCACAGCACCAGAACAAGATGTGAATAATAAGTTGGTACAGGCCAGGGCAGACCACCATCAATAACTGGCCAAAGTACTCTTTAAAAATGCTTAAAACAGGCTGGATTTAACAGTGGTAAAACCACCACCACCACCACCACCACCAAATGTATCAATTAACAATTATAGTCTCTAGGGAAAGATGCTTTGATTAATCATTTTCCAGTTTTGACCTCTGTCTCTGTCTTCAAATTACCCAAGGTACACAGAAATCTATGTGTGTAGGGGGGAGATGGGGTGAGTGTGCTGGTCCCATCCACAACCTCCTCATGCTTGACATCATGTTGTGCAGGTTCTTGTGGCTTCAGCACAAGATGAAACAGACAGCAGGTCTGCATATCATCTGGAGCAGCTCATTCAGTAAGTTTTATGATTGTAGGATAACCTGTTCTGCCTCAGCAGGAGGTCTGTTATAATACTGATAATGATATTATTCATTGTCCCCTTTGATGGAGAACATGACGATGTCGATTTAAACACACATGCCAACATGACTACTTGAGAAGTGAAGTGAACTTTAAAACTAATCCCCGAAACCATTCATTTGTAAATAATGTCTAGAAGGGGAAAATGCAGTTTGGATTGCATGGATGCAGAATCACTGGGAATGATACTGGAAGAGATAGACCCTTCTTCTGACTGCCATCCTCTCTGCATCTTCTTTTTTTTGGGGGGGGGGATGTGTGCAAGTTACTCCAGGTCAAAACCAAAAACAGATGATGCTATGACTTCAAAATACAGAAGAATGTGCCCCCTCCAGTGTACAGATTACTGTTATTGGACAATAGAGTTACAAATTCCAGGTGGTGGCTGGAAATATAAACTCAGGGTAAAAAACCCCAATAAGTACTCTGAAAAAATATATAAGACATTGCGACATATCAGTTTAATATTCATAGTTCTGTAAATGAAACATGTAGCATCTTTTCCATGTAGCATCTTTCTTTTGAATAAAAAATTATATACACCTGGACATTTTAGGCACTGAGCAAATAACACCAGTTCAACTCCAGAAGACAGGGATGCTTTAAATAGCAAGAATCCTGTGAAGATACATATGGAATCCCAAAAACTTAATTAGATTTTGAATTGCAGGATACCATCAACCAGTCAAATATCTGAATATGACCTTTCCTAATTCTAACAACAGCAATAATAAAGAACTAAATGGATGAAAGGGACGATCGCATTTTAGTGATATTACTATAAACACAGAGAAACTGAGGGCCATTCCGCACGGGTTAAAAGTAGCAGAGGTCTTACAAATGGTAAACGCTAAAAATTTGCCATTCCGCATGATGTCGCACACAATCTGCAACACTCCTGCAACACTAGCACTAAAATCGCTTTGTTGTAGCGATTTCCGGTGAATCCAGAAAAGTGGATTCACCCTCAGAAAATCGCTACACTCCTGCCAACAACCTGCAACACTTGCGAAAAAGACCTGTGCATTCTCAATGTAGCAGCTGCAACAAAGTCCCTCCCCTGGCTCTCTGCTCCAAACTTCCGGCAAAGCGATTGCCATTTTTTTTCCTCGGAGCGAGCGGGGAAAGCAACGAACCAGCGAGGTTTGATTCACCCAGCGAGGCTTCTCCGGCTACAATCCCTCCACAGAAGTGCTTTAAAGCTCCCCTAAGTCCCCAAGCACAACACAGCCCACTGTTTGCCAGTTCCCTTTAATTTCGGCCAAAAATTGCGCCCGTGTGGGGGAGGGATTGTTTTTCCACTCAGGGGAGCATGGTAATGATGACTCACCAGCTAGATGGGTCTCTACATTAGGAAGAATCAAGGCATATTCATTGAAACATGTGTGTGTATTTTTTTTAAACCTGTGCTTAAAGGGAAAGGGGCTTTGCGGGAGCATGATAACAACCGCCCATTGGCTGTTCGTTTGAGTGACGGCCAGGGGCAGGAACAAACACAGAAAAAATTGCTTCCTTTCTAGCGATTCCTGCGAGACCGGAAACCTGTGGGGAACAAATGAAACGCTACTGGATTCCACTACAAATGCAGGTATTTGGAATGCCGAGATTCCACTTTTTAAAATACCGTTATTGCTTTGTGAATTCAATTGGCAACATTGGTCCTTGTGCGGAATGGGCCTGAGTAGTACCATCTGCTGCTGCTATACTGCTGCTACTACTACAGCTGCTGCTACAATAGTACCAACTATTCACAAAGTACCTTGCAGATGCTAATGCTTATTATCTGTGTCCCTATCCCTAAAGACAAACCACCTGTCATTTCCTCCAGGAAGCACTTTCTTGGAGGCACATTATTTGAAGGGCCATAACCCGAACCCCATGAATTCAATCCTCACTAAAATATGAGTCAGCCTGAGATCCCCTGTGAATTTGGTGTCTCTAGTTCCCCCAGGATCTGTTCTGTATGCTCCTGAATATGTGCCTGTCAAAATGACTGAGGTTCAGGAGACTACAGAATGGATCTCCAGCTTGCACAGGACCTTGGTTGAAGCTTTGATGATCTTAAAGGTTCCACCGGACTCCAACGTTGTCCCTGTGCAGATCAGAGATGTCATGAAACCCTTATTTTCTACTGAATGTGCTGGAAAATACCTATGAGAGGAACAAGCCATGAATTTGGCCACAGCCTTTATTAACATGAGCATGGCATTCCTGGGAGGCGAATCAAGCCCTCCTGTAGTCAGTCGACCACAGGGGAGCCCCACATCAGCATGCCCCACAATGGGTCCTCCCGAGGTATCCAACCTGGTACCCGGACATTGGCTAGCTGACTAACAGGAGATGGCTTATGGAGACCCACTGGGCCTCTGATGGGTCCCTTGCCACCCAGAAATGTGGGCCCTCAATTGGGCTCAACATCCACCCAGCCCCTTAAAGGGGCCCCCTAACTTGTGGAAGGCCAGCACTCAAGCATAGCCACCCCCCAAAGATTCGCTTCCTGCCTCCAATCCGCAAGCTGTGACAATTAAACATAACAGCAAATAAAAAAACAACCAAAACCCACAGAGATCCCATCAGGAAGGTGGTGGGCAGGAAGGTGGGTTACTGAGACAGAGCAGGGAGGGGAAAGTGGTAGAACCACGTCACCGCATCCTTAAATAAGGCGCTCAGCCCCTCCCACCAAAAAGCTCCCTGCTGCCAGCCGCCCCAATGGATGTTGGGGCATGAAGTCCCAGAACTCCACCAGGACCCTTAGCGGCAGCCACAAACCCCTGCAGGTAAGTCTTTGGTTTTTTTCCCCTGGATAATAATATGTAGCTTCTTATACTTGACATACCTCAGTGCCTCACCATATCTTCTATGTTTTGGAATCCACATTTATAAATTTTCTTGCTTTATAAACAGTTCCCATTTCAGAGTCAGAGGATGTAGTTGTGGTATAAATCTAACTACATTACCAAGTGAAACTGAGAATCACCATTTTACTCAGGGATGGGTCATACACCAGATATTGCTTAATTAAACTTATCCTTCTTCCAACTTTCACTCATTTTTTTTTTGTAACAACCTTCTCCTCACTGTTTCCAAATGCCTTTGGGCCCTTTTAAAGATGATTAACAAGGACAGTGTCCCAATGTTTAATTTTGAACTTCCTGAATGGGATGGGATCATGAGTTTGTAACAGACTTTGTGCAAACTGCTGTGTGGAGTCTTCAGTGTTAATTATTAGAAGGAACACTGATTTTACATTCAGAAGTTAAGTGGGTTATTTCTTAATGGCTTATGAGCTTTGGTGTTTTCTCAGTCAGCAGGGACACTTAGAAATACCCATCTCCATTTGTAGATCTCAGCTGAATATCTCCCTGTTACTTTGCATTAAGATTTGATATTGTTTGAAAACTCCCTCATAGGCTGCCAGCCAGGAGAAAAGCTTTCCTGGCTGAATGTATACATTGCTGTTAGCATTCAGTTTGCAACTATAGCCAGCGTCCAGTGTCTGCACAACTAGTGACATGTCCCAGAGAGATGGCATTGGGCATGTGTTTCCTAAACAGCACCTCTTCTTTCCTAACCACATGTAACATACTCTTTTAAATTGATAGCAATTGGAAATGGCATGCAGACTGTTGAAAAATTATCATGTGCACTGTACAATCTTAGGTGTTAGACCTTCTTAGACCTGATGTGTTTCGACCCTCACTGGGTCTTGCTCAGAGGTCTAAATATAAAATACATATAGTAGCCAGGAAAATAAATAAATAATGAGAACTTATTTTTTAGAGTGATAAATTCAATGGATCTGATGGGAAAATGTCCATTTATCAGTTAATAGTCCCTTTCTTTCAGGCTGCCAAGAAATTCTGTTGTGTACCCATTAAATCAGTCTATGTAGAAAGGCAATCATGTAGATAGCCTGTGGACTTTGTGTGTGTGTTTTAACCTTAACGATTTTTTAAAAGTTGTGCACAATAAATGTTCACATATTTCTGTAACCTGTTGTCTAATTCACACAAACATCCAACCTTTTAGGTCTTAACTATGTCCAGTTAGGTTTTTTGTTTTCTGTTCTCTGTAACATTTCCCCGCTCCTTGTCCTTTGTCAGAATGAAATAAAATACCTAAATACCTAAAAGAGGAAACCTGCAAGATCTTCTGTCCATTAACTATTCGCATCTCTCTTTTGGTTGAAGAGTGAGGTGCAAACTTAATAATTTCAGATTTATTTATTACATTTATAAACCGCCCTCACCTGAGGCTCAGGGCAGTTTACACTGAACATTTTACAAGCAGTAAGCTACTCAATTCAGGTGACATTTATGTATTTGAATTTCACCTGCATAAATAAATAATTCCTAATATAAGCAATAAGTATGGAACCTTTTCAAAGTCCAAAGAAAAATGACCCAGCTTTAGGAACTGTTGTCTACATAAAGTAAAATGACTGATACATTTAGACAAATGCAGAAAGGGGTCAGTTAAAAATGGCATGTTGGACAAATACAAACAAAATCAAGATAGTACTAAAAGGCACCCCTGTCAAATCCCTGAGACAACAGGGAAGGAAGTAGTTAAGTGACCTTCAGTATTATATCACATTTCATATAGTAGAACCAATACAGAGATTTTTAATTAATCACAACAACTTCCTGTCAATTGTGCTTTGTTTGTTTAGCTCATAGATGGCTTCTAGGTATGGAATCAAATGCACAGGAAAGATCTATGAAGGCTGCATATAAAAAGCCCTTCCTCAAAATTGCATACTTACTAATCAGGTGCGATAACACATGACAGTGATTGAACTTACGATGTTTCTTACAAAATCCCACCTCTTCTGGGCCAATGATCTTATGGACTTATTTTAGATATTTGGGAACAACTTATAAAAAGTATGTGTAGATCTGCCACCACTGTTGTTATATTATTGTATCCATATATTTTTTTCTTTTTAAAAATTCTTTCAGTTGCTAGAGTTTGAGGTTTTCTCCCTCCCTCCCTCCCTCCCTCCCTCCCTCCCTCCCTCCCTCCCTCGTTCTTTCTTTCTTTCTTTCTTTCTTTCTTTCTTTCTTTCTTTCTTTCTTTCTTTCTTTCTTTCTTTCTTTCTTTCTTTCTTTCTTTCTTTCTTTCTTTCTTTCTTTCTTTCTTTCTTTCTTTCTTTCTTTCTTTCTTTCTTTCTTTCTTTCTTTCCCTTTTCTAAAGAAGGAAAGAAAAAAGCCTGTAGTAAAAATTAGGCAAGTGCCAGCTGGCAAGAGGCAGTGTAATGTAGTGGTTAAGAGCCGCGGCTTCTAATCTGGTGAGCCAAGTTTGATTCCCTGATCCTCCACATGCAGTGATATTGGGTGATATTGGGCTAGTCACAGAAGCTGTTCACACAGGGCTGTTTCTCTCAGACCCCCACTTACCTCCCAGGGTATCTTTTCTTGGGAGAGGGAAGGCCACTTTGAGACTCAGTGAAAAGCAGGGATTAAAATAAACTCTTTTTCCACACAGAAATTAGTTAGAATTTTAAGGAAGACATTGCCTAAAGGAAGTTAAATTCTCCAGTGCAATAGCTAAGTAGTGGAAGAGTAATGAGCATATCCCTTTCTTATATCAAATCAATCTGTCCACAGTTTTGATTAAATGATTTTTCTAGTAGTATACATAGGACCAAATCATCCAAAGAACTCTGTTTTTCAGCAGCTACTGAATGTTTAATACCACCTGGATATTTTCACAAGACAATCCTGAAGATAAAGAAATACTGCAAGGACCACATCAAGTCTCAATTCTAAGCTATTTATTTTAGACATCATAATTTATTGAACAGTTTGTGCTTTAAGGAGGAGTGCTGTATTCATTAGGAAAATACAGATGGTCTTCAGATGGCTAACAAGATTTCAGACTCATTTCACTGCCTCCTGCTGTGATAGCTTAAGAGAAAATAGTATGAACCACTGAGGTTCCTCTGGCTGTGGGTTACTACTTGTTTTTTATTTAATTTTTTTAAAGAAGTGTCTATTGATATAACAAAGTTATAACAGTGTCTACCAGTGACGCCTTCTCCCTCAGTATCCACCAGTAGGAATGTCAGTGCCCAACTGGCACCTGGTAATCCCCTGAAATTATAGCTCATCTCCAGACTAAGGATCAGTTCTCCTGGAGAATATTATTATTATTATTATTATTATTATTATTATTATTATTATTATTATTATTATTATTGTTTAGATTTATTTCCCGCCACTCCCCGTAGGCTCGTGGTGGGTCACAATAGTCCGATCCCCATTAAAATACCCATTAAAAGACTTTAAAAATAATCACAATATGGCAGAAGCTCTCATTATTCCTATCCCCTGCTATCAGAGCGGCAGGGAGGGTGGGGAGGAGATCTAACTTACTAGGTCCAGGGGGGGGGGGGAATGGCACTCATTCACTGACCCCGGCCTCAACCAAAAACCTGACGGAAGAGCTCCATCTTGCAGGCCCTGTGGAAAGCTGGTAAGTCCTGCAGGGCCTGCAGCTCACCCGGGAGCTCATTCCACCAGGTAGGGGCTAGGGCCGAAAAGGCCCTGGCCCTAGTCGAGGCCAGGTGCACTTCTCTAGGGCCAGGAATGATCAGGAGATTCTCCCCCACTGAGCGTAAAGGCCTGTGGGGGATATAGGGCGGTAGGCGGTCCCTCAGGTATGTGGGTCCCAACCCGTGTATAGCCTTAAAGGTCAAAACCAGAACCTTGAACCTGATCCGGGCAACAATCGGCAACCAATGCAGCTGCCTCAGCACAGGCTGGATATGGGCCCTCCAAGGTGTACCAGTGAGGACCCGAGCAGCTGTGTTTTGCACTAGCTGGAGTTTCCAGATCAGGGACAAGGGTAGGCCAGCATAGAGCGTGTTACAGAAATCTATTCTGGAGGTGACTGTCGCATGGATCACTGTAGCCAAGTGGTCAGGGGACAGGTAGGGCGCTAGTAGTCGGGTCTGGCGAAGATAGAAAAACGCCTGACCCACTACTCTCTTGACCTGAGCCTCCATAGTCAGGGAGGTATCGATGGTCACCCCCAGATTCCTGGTCTGGGGCGCGATGGTAAGTTGCACTCCTGCCAGGGTGGGTAAGCACGCTGCCTGGTCCTGCCCTCTGCCTCCCAGCCACAGGATCTCCGTCTTGGAGGGGTTGAGTTTCAGGCAACTCTGCTCGAACCATTCAGTCACTGCTTCCAAATATCTGGCGAATGGTTCCGGTGGGGAGTCCGGGCGGCCGTCCATGAGGAGATAGAGCTGGGTGTCATCAGCGTACTGGTGGCAACCCAGCCCAAACCTCCGTACCAGTTGGGCCAGAGGGCGCATAAAGATGTTGAATAACGTGGGGGAGAGGACTGCACCCTGTGGTACCCCACAAGGGAGTCCGTAGGGACGCGAGAACTCTTCCCCCACTGCAACCCTCTGGGTCTGGTTCTGGAGAATGGAGCGTATCCAGCATAAGGCTGTGCTCCATATCCCCGTGCCGGCAAGGCGATGGATCAGAAGGTCGTGATCCACGATGTCAAAGGTCCAACACGGCCGACCCACCTCTGTCCAGCTGGCGACGGAGATCATCCAAAAGGGCGACCAACACCGTCTCCACCCCGTGGCCAGGACGGAAGCCCGACTATTATGGATCAAGTGCTGAAGTTTCCTCCAAGAATGCCAAGAGCTGGTCAGCCACAGCCCTCTCCACCACCTTGCCCAGGAACGCCAGATGCGATACTGGGCGGTAGTTCCCTGCAGGTCCAGCGTTGATTTTTTTAGGAGAGGGCAAACCACTGCCCCCTTTAGCCACTCAGGAAACTCCCCCGAACTTAGGGAGGAATTGATGATGTCTCTGAGCTGGCCTCCTATCCCCTGGCCGCCTCCCTTGAGGAGCCAGGAAGGGCAGGGATCAAGGGGGCAAGTGGTCGCCCTGACCAAGCTCAGCAACTTGTCCACTTCGGGAAGAGAGAGCCGCTTTAGAGGGCTGCTTTAGAGGGCAGTCTACATAGCATTATATTCCACAGAGTTCCCTTCTACTGTCTATACTTTAATTCTGATGGAGAATCTCATACTGACATAGTGCCTCATAGTGCCTAATTCCCCATTGCATGATACAATCTATAATCTGAAAATTATCCTCTTTCTCTGAGAACCTCAAGGTGGTTCTCTCTTCTTCAATTTATCCTACCAAAGTCCCTATCTGGTAGAGTAACCAGGTGGATAGGAGAGAAGACACTGTCATGGATCAGCCAGGTACATTTTCTCTCAGAGCTCTCTCAGCCTCAGTTGTAGAGAGAGGAAGAGAAGGTGATTATAAGCTACTCTGACATTCCATTGAACAGTGAAAATCAGGATACAAAACCCAACTCTTTGTCTACTGGGAAGTTGCTTCTGGAAAACAGTGTCTCCCCCCTCCACATGTCCCCATGGCCTCATGGTGCTTCTGTATCTCCTCTACCGTTTCCCTATCTACCATGTCATTCGACTCAAATTTGTAAGTTTTATTGATTGATGATTAAAGGTGAAAACTATTTTGTTTAGTCTTTAAATAATTTGGGAATTCTAAAAACCCTAGAAAAAACTGCCTTTTTTTTACTATGATGAAAAACCAAGTAAAACCAACTGTTTTATCAGTGTTGACTTGAATTGAGTCATGGCCTCATAAATTTGCCACCCCCAAGTAATGTTGCCTTGCAAAACCTTTGCACAATAAAACATGTATGTCTCATTATTCTGTGTTCCCTGCATAAAATATGTTTAAATTTAACATTAACATGGAGAGAGACTTTGGAAAGAAGCTGTAGCTCTCATCATTGGCATCCTCTTGGGCAAGGAAAACCTTGTTTTCGTCTCCTGTCAAGCGCTGGAGGCACTGTGCCTTGCTGCAAGGGAAGTGAGGTCCTCTGAGGTGACAGCACTGCCATAGAAGATCTGGCATTTGAAAAGGGGATCTGCTATGAATTCTAAATGGAACTGCTCTGAAATCCTTCCTTGCTTTGCTTGGATGAATTAGTATTGCTTGGTAGGAGTACTGCAGTATACTCAACAGGACGTCCATGGTTTGTATTCTCTACTCTGTCAGTAGTATTACAGCTCTAATAAAATAGTTACCAAGTTTTTCAAAAGGCTTTCCAGCAGCGAGAGGACAAACAGAGAAGTGTGACTACGCGTTGCCTATTTTCCTGTTTAGAAGTCCTAAAGAGAATTACCGAGCTGACTTCAATGGACTCTGAAGCGTGTAATTCTGTTTAGGATTGCATTGTAAATAACCACATATGGGTAAACCCAGGATTTCCAAGTACTGCACTGTTAGTTGCTCCTGTACCAGCTTGACGTTACAGCAGTTCAAATGTTGCTGAAATGAATTGCCAGCTTTAAACAATTTCAGCATTCAGCTATCAAAATATAACTGAGAATTCAATCAATAAGCCACCCCCCTCAGAATCCCATCAACAAGCCCTGGACCTGTTTGTATTATGATTGTTTATTGTTATACTGTGTTGTGTTTGGTTGCAATTGTTGGTTATTGATGTACATGTTCTACAGACTGTTTTATGTATGGTTCTCTGTTATAATGTAAACCGCCCTGAGCCTCCGGGGAGGGCGGTATAGAAGTATGATAAATAAACTAACTAACTAACTAACTAACTAACTAACTAACTAACTAACTAACTTCTACCCTTTCTTATAATTTTCCACTCCTGGGGGGAAACTCAGAAGTTTTACAATTGCCAGAGCTCTGAAGCTTGTTCAAGGATCACATTCATAGCAGAAAAAGGTAATGAAAGATTCAGCTCTTCTGATAGCTAAAATTTGCAGTAGATTGATTAAAGGTTTGCCTGCTGAATCCTCCTTACTGCTTTCATATTATTGATACAGGTATTGGCAGACCATAAGGAAACCAACAGCTGCCTCCGGCCTTAATTCAAAACACACATCACGGGAGAAAGGCCCATGGAAACTGACAAGGCTCATTCTTTAGTACAGTGGTTCTCAACCTTCCTAATGCAGCGACCCTTTAATACAGTTCTTCGTGTTGTGGTGACCCCCAACCATAAAATTATGCAAGTGTTCTTTCATGGAAATTAAACTAAAACTGACCAATGGCATGAATATCCATTGTTCATGATTGTATATAGCTGCACTGGATGAGTTCAAATCCCCTGGGTCAGATAAAATGCACCCGAAAGTGCTTAAAGAACTTTCTGGAGAACTTGCAGAACCCTTGTCCATTATCTTCGGGACCTCTTTAAGGACTGGAGATGTTCCAGAGGACTGGAAGAGAGCAAATGTTATTCCGATCTTCAAAAAAGGGAGGAAGGATGACCCGGGAAACTACAGACCAGTGAGTCTGACCTCTGTTGTGGGAAAGATAATGGAGCAGATATTAAAGGGAGCAATCTGCAAACATCTGGAGGACAATTTGGTGATCCAGGGAAGTCAGCATGGATTTGTCTCCAACAGGTCCTGTCAAACCAACCTGGTTTCCTTCTTTGACCAAGTAACAAGCTTGCTGGATCGTGGAAATTCGGTTGATATCGTTTACTTGGATTTTAGTAAAGCTTTTGATAAGGTTCCTCATGATATTCTGATGGATAAGTTGAAGGACTGCAATCTGGATTTTCAGATAGTTAAGTGGATAGGGAATTGGTTAGAGAACCGCACTCAAAGAGTTGTTGTCAATGGTGTTTCATCAGACTGGAGGGAGGTGAGTAGCGGGGTACCTCAGGGCTCGGTGCTCAGTCCGGTACTTTTTAACATATTTATTAATGATCTAGATGAGGGGGTGGAGGGACTACTCATCAAGTTTGCAGATGACACCAAATTGGGAGGACTGGCAAATACTCCAGAAGATAGACAGAGTTCAACGAGATCTGAACACAATGAAAAAATGGGCAAATGAGAATAAGATGCAATTTAATAAAGATAAGTGTAAAGTTCTACATCTGGGTCAGAAAAATGAAAAATATGCCTATTGGATGGGGGAACACAGTGTGTGAACGAGACCTTGGGGTACTTGTGGATTGTAAACTAAACATGAGCAGGCAGTGTGATGCAGCGGTAGAAAAGGCGAATGCCATTTTGGGCTGTATCAACAGGGGCATCACATCAAAATCACAAGATGTCATAGTCCCATTGTATACAACACTGCTCAGACCACGCCTGGAGTACCGTGTGCAGTTCTGGAGGCCTCACTTCAAGAAGGACGTGGATAAAATTGAAAGGGTACAGAGGAGAGCGACGAGGATGATCTGAGGCCAAGGGACCAAGCCCTATGAAGATAGGTTGAGGGACTTGGGAATGTTCAGCCTACAGAAAAGGAGGTTGAGAGGGGACATGATAGCCCTCTTTAAGTATTTGAAAGGTTGTCACTTAGAGGAGGGCAGGATGCTGTTTCCATTGGCAGCAGAGGAAAGGACGCACAGTAATGCGTTTAAAGTACAACGATATAGGCTAGATATCAGGAAAAAAATTTTCACAGTCAGAATAGTTCAGCAGTGGAATAGGCTGCCTAAGGTGGTGGTGAGCTCCCCCTCACTGGCAGTCTTCAAACAAAGGTTGGATACACACTTTTCTTGGATGCTTCAGGATGCTTTGGGCTGAACCTGCATTGAGCAGGGGGTTGGACTAGATGGCCTGTGTGGCCCCTTCCATGATTCTATGATTCTATGATTCTGTATAAATTGTGCCCCCCCAGAGTTTCTGATTTCAGTTCTGCCTCTTGTCCCACTATGCCAATCTCACTCTTTTCCGCTGCTCTAGACAGAAGAATGCTCTATCTTGATCTACCCTGCAAGGCTGGTGTGTGGATCGTGCCCCTGGCCAAGCTGCTTGCCCTGCCATGACGTCTCTGAAAGAGTCATTTGACCCCCGAATGGGTCCCGACCCCCAGGTTGGGAACCACTGTTTTAGTAGATGTTTGGAAGAAATAAATTGGTATTCAAACATAATTCTGAAGGTCAACATTGAATTTCCCTGGAAGGAATGGATATTATACAATGCTATGCCAAACTTTTGTCATTTAGCTTCAAAGTGTTTTGAAAGCTCCATTAAGTGATGTAATGCTAATATGTAAAGCTAATCAATAAAACCTATGTGATTTATTAGATTTATTATATGTTGTTTTGTTGTTTATTGGTTTATGTATCTGGAATCTCTTCTTAGGGTCCCTTTGCTTATCCCTTTGGGGAGAAAGGCAGAGTACAAATACATAAATAAACATGCAATCTTTAATAATGCAGATTGTTTCCAAAGAAGAGTACAGAACATTTAAAAGCAGGGATAGAAGTCACCAGTATTTGTTTAATGCATGGGGCACTGGCTGGGCAATAGAACATCTGTTTTGCCTGCAGAAGCTTCTTGAATCAATCTCCTCCACTTCTACTTGAAAGGATAAAGTAGCAGATGATGTGAAAGACCTCTTTCTAAGACAGTTGACATCAGAGTAGATAACTCATCTTGGTAGAACAAGGATCTGACCCAGTCTAAACTACAGTTTTCTGGACTCTACCAACACCTTGCCCAAAGAAGGGCTGCAGGGCTAACACAAGACAACTAGATATCTTCTCCCACTTCTCCCACCTCATATGGGCTATGTTGTGCCTGAGAGTTCTCCTGGAAAACATTACTAAAGTCCTTGGGAGATGCACACTGTTTTCTTGCACACAGCCATAAGAAACTGTTTGGGTCACTGTCTGGGGCAATAAAATGAGACAAAAGCGCTGACATGCTCCTTGGCTCACTTGCACCTGGTTGGTGGTGGCATGAGAGAAGGCAATGGACATGGCTTGCAGTTGTGCCACTACTAGCCAGGTCTATGACACCCCCTAGGTGACACGCCACTGAGTCTTGACTTGCACAAAAACACACAATGCAAAGTTTCCAGATAGACATACCCTGAGCCAGTTCTGACATTCTAGACTCTATAAATCTATCTGCAAATTTAGGGTTTTATCAGTTTGTACATTGCTTATGATGACCCCAGCAAGGAGCTTTCAGGGTAAGTGAGAAGATAGGTGGGTTGCCGTTGCCTTCTTCTGCATCTTCCTTGATGGTCTTCCATCCAAGTCCCAATCCTGCATAGCTTCTGGGCTATAGATTGCTACCTTTCCAACCAGACAATAAATATTCACTCTAGAAGAACTAACAGCATGAAGGAACTAGTCATTGAAATACAATATCCCAGACTGAAGCACTGGTTTGCTTACTGAAGAACTAATGAAATCAATAGAGTTATGGGTTATACAACTTTGTGTTGAAAAATGCCCAAATCCTTTTCCTTGGTGGGGTGAGGGGGGATTGACAAAATATGTGTCACAGCTAAGAAATTTTCTTTTCCAGAAATTTGTCAAAGCTTCTTTGTTAGACTTCTTTAATTGGGACATTTACTGGCAAGGATTAAGCAGTTTAGGAAAATGGATGCTTTAGTGCTGTCAATGTGCCTGTTAGGGGTTTTTTTTGGGGGGGGGGGTGTTGGGGGAAGATGTTCATTAAAGCCACAAGGAATTCTCCTCAATGTTATCTTATTGTCTGAATTTGACACAATGATTGCATGGCTTAAGGCATCTATAAAGTTGCCTCCCATGACACTGGCCTAATTCTGTTGCAAAAATACATGCAATTGTTGCAGTTGGAATACATATAAATACCAAGAAGTCAGAAATACTATTCTTGAATAGGAATTTTACAGGGGCTCCCCCCCCATCCCCAAAAAGAATTCCAAAATGCAGCAGAAGAATAGGAAACTATGACTCCAATTCTGTTGACCACTTTCCCTTTGGTGTCAAGCAACAGTGAAAAGGGGGCAGGCACCTTTGAAAGTCACTCAGACCAGACATCTTGCTGAACCCAGGCAGAGATGGGTCTGATCCATGCCTGGACGAATGAGATCCAAAAGTATAAGAAGATTTTCACATTACCAGTCTATTATTATTATTCATCGTTGGCCTGATTTCAGGTAAAGCGCTACAGGGACAGGGATTTCATACAGCAAATTTCCTTTAGTTAATGAGCCATCTCTGATGTGCTGTGGTCATTTCGAACAGCACTGTTGCCCTCCCCCCCACCCTTTTTTGCTGCATGATCTTCCCCAGAGGGTTCTTTGAATGTTCTAAGTTAAGTGCTCTAATGCTAAACCAATATAGTGTTTCACTCAAGGCGATGGAGTCAAGACATCTCAGTGGTGCTGCTGGATCACCAAAGTACTATATTGGTTTAGCTCAACATGGATCATTCAAAAAATATGTTTGTGGAAGATCGTGCGGCAAAAAGGGGCTGCAGGGAGAAGTGGCACTGTAGGAAGTGTTGTGGACATTTTATGCAGCACACAACAGTGATTCAGAAGTGCAGTGAAGGGGTAGAACATGGAAAGAAGCCGTTTCCCTCAAAAGTGGGTCAACCATGGATTGCTAACCTGATGCAAGAGGGTTTGCCTGAACAGATAAATAAATCCTGCTAGAAAGCTGTTACTAAAATGTGTCTGTCTGAAGTGGCAAAAAAAAATCCATTGGCAACCAGTTATTAGAACAGAATACAAAGACAGTTCGAAAATGGTCATATTTCTGGGACATTCCTAACTTGATTCCTAGGGCTTAGCTGCCTGTTGCTTAGCTGCCTGCCGTGGCATTGGAAGGATGGGGCATCACAGATCATGACCACAGACTTCAGCCTTGGATGTACTACCACTAGTAGTGTAGTCATATCATAAGCAGAAATAAGCCATTTAAAGTATGTTGGTTTCAATGAGCTTAGATGGGATTGATTCTGCTCACTACATACATTCCCTGAAGCTCACTGCTGAAATCAATGGGCTTGGGCAGGAGTAGTTCTGCATGAGATTGCACTGTAAAGATGGAGCCACAACTCCTTTTGTAGTATGCTTATCTTATTCTCATGAGAGCCTTTTAAAAGGGTGCATTGCGGTGGAGTTGCATCCTCCGCCACTTCTTGTGTCCCCTTGGGGGATAGATTTTGATGGTGGAGAACTAGTTCATGCAGAACTACTCCTGTCCAAGCCCGTTGATTTCAGCAGTGAGCTTCAGTGAACTTTCTGCATCCCCACAGGAGACACATTTCAGTGGCAGACCCAGACTGCTGCTGAAATGTGTCTCTGTGGGGCATACAGTCACTGTGGAAAGGTCCCACTACATGGGGGGGCAGTGGGGGTTGTTTTTAAGGGAGGTAGGATTGCTTAAGAACGCAAATCTCAGGTTCCTGCAAAACAGGAAAAAATGCCCCATTTAGCTGGAGGCAGTGGTCACCTGTATGTTGCAGTTTCTCAGGCTTATAGTTCTGGGTGACTGACATCTGTGCACACTTGTTGTCTCTAGGACCTGATGTCAGCCATGGCCCTTTTGGTCCTGGCCCCAAACTGGAGGAATGAGCTCCCAGAAGAGCCGAGGACCCTGATGGAGCTATCACAATTCTGCAGGGCCTGCAAGACAGAGCTCTTCTGCCAGGCATTTGTTTGAGACCAGGCTAGGAAGATCGGGTCCCTCCTGGTACAGGCCCCATAGGCTGGACATCGCCAGAAGATGCCCCCCCTCGGGGCGGTGGTGCTTGTTACTACAGGGCATGGTTGGGCGGGAGGAGAGAGGTTTATAGATTGGTTTTTGCCACCAGTATAGTATTACATTGTATTGTTATACATTTTTGTGTGATTTAAAATTTATTGTAAACCATGAGCTGGCAGGGTTCAGGAATGGCAGTTAATAAATATGGATATAAATAAATAAATCCAGGCATCCACGGACCTCTGCCAGGCCTCCAGAACAGTTAAGGAAAACCAGAAAATATTTGCATTCCCTTAGAATGGGACAATGGTGGCCTAACATGTGCCAGGCTTGGGAGGGGGCTGGCCCAGCAGTGACGTCATATGGAAGTGGGGATTAGCCCCACTGACAGAAGAAGAAGAAGAAGAAGAAGAAGAAGAAGAAGAAGAAGAAGAAGAAGAAGAAGAAGAAGAAGAAGAAGAAGAAGAGTTAGTTCTTATATGCCGCTTTTCTCTACCCAAAGGAGGCTCAAAGTGGCTTACAGTCGCCTTCCCTTTCCACTCCCCACAACAGACGCCCTGTGAAGACACCCTGTAGATGAGGCTGAGAGAGCCCTAATATTACTGCTCGGTTGGAACAGCTTCATCAGTGCTGTGGTGAGCCCAAGGTCACCCAGCTGGCTGCATGTGGGGGAGTGCAGAATCAAACCCGGCATGCCAGATTAGAAGTCTGCACTCCTAACCACTACACCAAACTGGCTCCCTCCTGACCTTTTCCGCCTGTGGAATCGGTCTGTGAGAGTTTTGCTGCCTGTAAGAACTACCATCTGCACAATCACATGCTAGGCAACACAGATGAGTCTAACATATTTGTTTCCTTTTGTAAAGTCAATGTTGATTTTTTTCTCTCCAGCATATTGTCAACATAAGGGTCCCTGAGCTCAAGGAAATAGCATATACTCATTTGTCTAATGAAATTGTGCAAACTAAATTACAATCATTGCACGTGTAAGTTTGACCATAACAGGAATTTGGGCACTGAATGCTTCGTATTTACTTTGTTCTCATTTGAGAGGCTTGACTCAGAGCATTTGTGAAGGGAAATAAAGCTCCTCATTCAGTGACCCCTTGGTTTTAGTTTCCATTTGTTTCAGTGGGGAACACAGTTAGTCTTCCACCTAACTGAAATGGTATTAAGGAATGTGCAACTCACTAAAATGATCCTCTTTGACTACGTTCAGGCAGATAGATGAAATGATTCTAGATAAAAATACTCTTGCCTGCAGAGTGGTGAAAACGAGGACGAGATTTTCCTCCTCCTCCTCCTCCAAGAAGCACGGATTGGAAGAATCTATTTTTAAATCCAAACTGAGTAGATGGCTGAGCAGAGCTGAATCCAAGCTGCTACCTGCCAAGCTTTACCAGGCAGGACTTTGTTGGTTGCAGCATTTTTCTTCAGCTGCCTTGCAGAACTAGAGCTGAGCAGGGAGAAAAGTACATCCATTAAGGTGAGGATGGGGACAACATTTTGTTCCCATCACCTACACTCACAGGCCCCAGCTGTTTTTTTTACCCGTGAGCGGCTTGTCTTTTTGTCTCTGTGTACATTTAAGAGCCATCAAGTTTCTTCACATATGGCCACCCTATGAATGAATGGCCTTCAGAACTTCCTGTCCTTAACATCCTTGCTCAGGTGCTGTAAACTGAGGGCTGTGGCTTCCTTGACTAAGTCAGTCCATCTCGTTGGGTGTTCCTTTTCCCTTCTGCTTCCAGCTTTTCCTATCATTATTCTCTTTTTCAGTGGCTCTTGTCTTCTCATAATGTGACCAAAGTATGATAGCCTCAGCTTAGTCACTTTAGCTTCTAGGAAAAGGTCAAGTTTGAACAAGAATCCATTTATTTATCTTTTTTGCAGTCCAACGCTTCTCCAACACCACATTGTACCCACACATAACAATGAGGAATACTGTGGTACTATGATTCCTTTGAATTCCATGGTATGAGTTACCTTGATCTTGGCCACCTGTGACATATCCTTAAGAATCTTTTCTAGCACCTTCATGGCTGCCCTTCTCAGTCTCCATCTCCTAGTTCCCTGATTACATCCCCAAGAACTTCACCTTTGAATCCTTACCAGACTCTCGTATGTATAGGGAGACATCAAATCCTTGGTCAGAATCATGGCTGTTTAAAGATTTCTAGAAATTACCAGCTGTCATGATTTTTAGCAGCTGGATGCACAAGAAATAATTTTCAATATGGATTTTTCATTAATTATTACCTGTTTTAATAGGAACAAAGAAAACCGTTGAAATAATGCGTGCTATTTAGTCAATTTGTACTATTGCAGAATATTTGTTTGAATAAAATACAAAGCCTGGTGTTAGATGCATCTGCATCTCACTATAAATCAAGGGAATTAAAATGGCTTAAATCCTAGCACTCTGGTTTCATTGGTTGAGCTCTGAGGTTTAAAATTGTCAGTTAGATATTTGTCTGCATAATTATAGCAGCAGCAGTTAATTAATTCCGAAAGATATGCACATGGGGAAAATGGGAGTTAACTGAGCTGTCGTTCTGTGGATTACAGACCTCCTTGCTGAATTAAGCAATTCAATATCTGGCATCTACTGGGAAGAATTTACACCGGAGAATCATGATACAGTTCGGCTGGAGACTCATGTTTGCATACCAGGATCAGTGTCTAATTCCAGGAAATGATTGACAAAATAACAGCTGGAGCTAGATGTTTCTCACACATCCCCGCAATAAAGACATGAGACCCTGATACTGGGTCATGCCAGAGCCACTTAGTGCAGAACATTTTCCTGGGAGTGAGCCCCACTGAATAGATGTGGACTGGATTCTGAGTAGACCTGCTTAGGATTTGTCTCACATTTTATTAACTGCAAGTTTAAATTGCAGGGTATCTAAATTATCAAACATCCCTAACCCTAAGGCTTTCTTTGCTCGGTAGACAAGGCAGATGGGGGAACAGAGCCTGTTCTCCTTCCTTGCAGACTGAAGGTGGTGGTAGATGTTCAGATAGATACTCAAGTGATGTCTTGTTAAGCCTCCCCCATATTCACAGCCTTCCTTCTGTCCTTCAGGGAACAGAGGGAGATGTTTTGCTTTAGGGAGCACTGGAAGCTGAGGCGTGGGGAGGGGGGACTGAAACACACAGTACTACCACTCATATGTGTGTGGCTGTTTTTAATTCGGTCTCTGCAGTTGTGTAGAACCAAAACTTCTCCTTATCTTGCTGTGCTTCACTGACTAAAGCATATTCTGTTCTAGCTAAGATTTAACGACAGAAGTCAAAGTGCTTAGAGCACTGGAGTGCAACAAGGTAAGGCAGAGAAACAGCATCCCCAATTCTTGGATCGAAAATAAAAGAAAGAAAATCTATACAACCCAGATGTTTTTCCCTTCACATGACTATCTAGGAAAAGGATAAAAGTTCATTTGCATGCCTTGCACAGGTCTGGGATTTTACAAAAGAATCCACAGCATCATGGTTCTCATGTCATTAGTTCAATGTTTCCTCCCATGAGGAACTGAGTTGAAAATCTGGATAAATCAATACCATCATCAACAGGCATTTTGTTATTAATTGATCTAAGTTGTCACCAATATTCAGCTGATATTCACTGTCAAGCATTCCTTGATATCTAAAGTAGATTATTGCAAAGCACTTTACAGAGGGTGTGAATAAATCTTTGTTGGTTTTAAAGGTGCTACTGGACTCTGATTCTATTGTGCCAAATCATTTATAAACTAGGGGCAAAGCCCATTGTATCCAAGAATACAACGGGCGCTAGAGCTTGGCAGTGGGAAGAGGAAAGGGAGGAGTTGTCCAGTCTGTAAGGGCATGGGGTTGAATGTGTGTGTTGTGTGGGAGGTTGTGGTGGCATGGTGGCAAATGGAGGCATGGGTGTGGAAATATGGGTGTCAAGAACTTGTGGTGTGGAATGTTCACTGAGTATGGGAGAGGACTGACCTTTGGGAATTGTGGCATAGTGGTTGCAGATGAGCTTTCCAGAGCCATGTCTTCAGATATGTGAAGGGAAAATCAGACAGGAGACTCTTCTTAGGGGAAGATTACATGACAACCATTTCCCCCCAGTTCTGCGTCATTTCCCTTCTTGTGTGAATTAGGCCACAGACACCGAAATGCCCCTCTGCCCTATACACATGGGGTAGTCACAGTACACAGGTGTCCACCCTGTTCCTTCTTTTCCATTTTTTCACTGTTGATAAAATGTTATGTGCCCACATGCTTCTTTCATGGTTGCTCCTTAGAAGAAGAACAGATTTTTGTACCCTGTTGTTTACTACCCAAATGAGTCTCAAAACGGTTTACAAACACCTTTTCCATTCATCTCCCCACAATAGTCAACCTGTGAGGTACGTGGGGCTGTGAGAGGTCTGAGAGAACTGGGAATGGGCCGCAGTGACCCAGCAGGCCTCAGATGTCTCAAAGCATTTACCAATCATCTTCCCTTTCTCTCCCGATAGCCGAATCCCCATGAGGGAGGTGAGGTAGAGAGCCTCACAGGGAAGCTGGCAACCCTAAGAGGAAGACTCTCTGTGCACAGCAGTCTTGACCTTAGTAAGGTTTTTCTACTGGTTTTTTATTTGCCAGGCCAAGGTTGAAAAAAGTCATTTACTTGTTCACTATTTACAGTTTCAGGCTGTAAATATTTATTTATATCTTCCTGCACTTTCCAGACTCACAGGACTGATGCTGGTCTGCCTGTCTGCGCCCCAGAATACACACAGTTGCTGGTAAGGGCTGGCCATAGTCCATAGGCCAGGAGGGACACCACTGCACCACTCCCTACCAACTGCAGGCAAAAATGGCTCATTTGAAGGCTGGACTCTGAGGCATTTTGAAGTCCCACCTCCAAACCTCCAGGTGGGAGCCAACCCAGGGGCAGCCAACCTCCACGGTTGTGGTAGAGAAGAAACATTTAAGGCCTCCCACACAGGTTGTTGTTGAATTGAAAGACTTGAGGCCTACTGCACAGGGTTGTTATGCAGATGAAACAGGAGACAAAAGAGCCAGTTTCCTCTGCAGAATAGTGCTGTGCAGTGGCCTGAAATCTTCTTCTGAAAAGAAGAAAGACACATGGCTTGGCTGTGTCTAACCCCCGGCCAGAGCAGTATTTTAAGTGAGAAGGGGCTTTTCTGTGGCCTCCCTGTCAGGCAACTGTTTGGCAGAAGGGGAAAGTCCCCCCCCCCTCAAAAGGAAGGCCCTCAGGCTCCCCTGCGTTGCTCTTGGAAAGGCCTCCTTCCCTCAGTCAGGGCCTGTCAGAGGCTCCTTCCCAGCAGGCCTGAAGGGGGGGGAGGGGGGCACTCTGCAGGCTCCTGCCAGCTCTGTCAGGGTTTTGAGGCCATTTGCAGTTGGACCCGACAGTTAGGACAGCCTTGGGGCAAAAAGGGCTGGCACAGCCTCTGTCCTCATCCCCCTTGGCAGCCCTGCTGACCTCCTCTCCCTGCGGTGGTCAGGAGCAGACTGGCAACCATGTCTGCAGATTGCCGCTGGCTGGATGGATTTTTGTCCTGGCGACGGGCCAATCGGAAGGCACTTCGCACCTTCCGATTGGCCCCTCTGCTTGTCAGTCCGGGGCCAAGGGGCCAATTGTTGCCCCCCATCACGGACTGAGCCCACCCCAACACCCCTTACTGTTTTATTAAGAGGAGACATATATATTGAACAATACAGGCCCCAGAACAGATCCTTGGGGTACTCCACTTGTCACTCTTTTCCAAGAGGATGCTGAACCATTTATAAGTACCCTCTGGTAAGATCTGTCAACCAGTTATTGATCCACCTGACAGAATTAGGATCCATACCACATTTTATCGACTTGGCAACAAGAATATCACTTTATCAAAAGCTTTACTGAAATCCAGATAAACCATGTCCACAGCATTCCCCTGATCCAGAAAGGTAGTTACTTTCTTGAAAAAAGAGATAAGGTTGATCTGACATGACTTGTTCTTGTGAAACCCGTGCTGCATATTAGAAATCACAGCTCTCAGTTCCAGCTGCTCAAGGACCGAGTGTTTGATGATTTGTTCCAAAATTTTGTAGTTCTTTGTTTGTTGTGCCAATGTGTGGCACATGGCAATCCAGTACATAAATTATTTGTTTGGTGTCTGTGGCAGGTTTTAAATTTGATTTTTTTTCTAGGATATACTGCCAGAATGAGTTTTACTAGTCTTGAGCTAGAACAAAGTAATCTGATTTTTTTTAATTGGCATTCCGAACAATCTTACTTGTAGAAATTCCAAGAACGAATTCCTAACATATCTAGTTAAACAGCTTCCGAGGCCAATTCAAAGTGTTTATATATACTTTAAAAGTGTGTAGAAAAAGCAACAAAGAAAAGGAGGAATCGGAAGGATATTGTGTATTTACTATACTGTTGTCTTTGTTAGTTGCGAAGTCATGTCTGACCCATCGTGATCCCATGGATAATGATCCTCCAGGCCTTCCTGTCCTCTACTATTCCCCGGAGTCCATTTAAGCTCGCACTGACTGCTTCAGTGACTCCATCCAGCCACCTCATTCTCTGTCATCCCCTTTTTCTTTTGCCCTCAATCACTCCCAGCATTAGGCTCCACGGAGTCCTTCCTTCTCATGAGGTGGCCAAAGTATTTGAGTTTCATCTTCAGGATCTGGCCTCTAGGACTGACTGGTTTGTTCGCCTTGCAGTCCAAGGGACTCACAAGAGTCTTCTCCAGCACCAGAGTTCAAAAGCCTCAATTCTTTGCTGCTCGGCCTTCCTTATTGTCCAACTTTCACAGCCATACATTGCAAATGGGAAGACAATAGCCTTGACTAGATGCACTTTTGTTGGCAGGGTGATGTCTCTGCTTTTTAGGATGCTGTCTAGATTTGTCATAGATTTCCTCCCCAGGAGCAAGCATCTTTTAATTTCTTTGCTACAGTCCCCATCTGCAGTGATCTTGGAATCCAGGAAAATAAAATCCATCACTACCTCCATTTTTCCCCATCTATTTGCCACGAATTTACTATATAGGATCAATAAATTGATGGCAGGACTGTGACAAAGTAGTTATGCTCCAGTTGGAGGAGCTGGGATGGATTCTTTGCCTAAAACCTGGGACAACTACTTGGGAGTCAGAGTAGATAGTACTCTAGGGAGCTGGGGAGAGGGGGAGGGGCAATGGTGTGACTTGGTATATTGTTGTGCCCTGTTCTCTTCCCTGGTCCCAATCAGGAAGGTGGCAAGGTCTCAGAAAAACAGCTTATTTTATTTGGCCAAAAAGTTATGCCAGACGATTCTTCTCTCCACCAAGAGCAGAGAGAAAATGGCTGTATTTATACAGCAAGTTTATCTATCTTGAGTTTAACATAGACCACAGTGTATGTCAGACATCAGCCATGACATAAACCAGGGTTTTTACTACTTCTCTAGTGATCTATTTTCTGCCAACAAAAGTATTTCCATTATCTTTCTTTTTCCTATAACATATAGCATTATCAATATTCTCCCAACAACCCCTTACACCATACCAGGTTGTATCACCCATCTAATTGCATTCCATTCTGACATTGGGGTCCTCTGCTTTCTGTGACAGCTTATCTGTAACAGGGCACTAGATTATCTGAAAAAGCTATCAGTCCAAAGGCTTGTATTTATATATATCCTCTGCCTAGAGGGACCCCCCACTCAATGATTGAATAGTATTTTTAACATAGCATCTATTAAGTCCCCTGCTTTCAGGGGCTGATTTCTAGAGAGCCAATTTGGTGTAGTGGTTAGGAGTGTGGACTTCTAATCTGGCAAGCCAGGTTCGATTCTGCACTCCCCCACATGCAGCCAGCTGGGTGACCTTGGGCTCGCCACGGCACCGATAAAACTGTTCTGACTGAGCAGGAATATCAGGGCTCTCTCAGCCTCACCCACCCCACAGGGTGTCTGTTGTGGGGGGAGGAATGGGAAGGCAACTGTAAGCCACTTTGAGCCTCCTTCGGGTAGGGCAGTGGTCCCCAACCTGCGGGCCGCGGCTCCCTCTCCCCGCCCCCCCACAGTAAAAAACTTCCCAGGCTGCAAGCTTGCGGCTCGGGAAACTTCTTACTACGGGAGGGTGGGGAGAGGGAATCAGGGCCGGGCTGCGCATTGCACACGCCCGTGGGCGCGGCCCGATGCACGGGCGTGACCCGATGCGCGGGTGTGGCCGTGCAGGCGGGGCATCGGGTGCAGCCCGATGTCCTGCCGGTCCCCTGCCTCAGAAAGGTTGGGGACCACTGGGGTAGGGAAAAGCGGCATATAAGAACCAACTCTTCTTCTTCTTCTAACAAACACAATATCACAAATGTCTCCTATTAGTATTACAAATATCTATTATTTAACCAGCTTTTGTTTGATTCAATTCCTTCAATATAAGGAAACTCAGGTGATTCTAATGCAAGCTTTCTCAACCAGGGTTTCATGAAACCCTGGGGTCCCTTAACAGTCCTGGGTGAGTTTCCTGAATGGGCGGGAGTTAATTAATTTTAATATATTTTTAAACATTTACAGCAGTGTATTGGCTGAGAGGACAACCTGCTCCACCAATCACCAGCTAAATGATAAATAAAGAAGAAGTTATGTGGTCAATGTTGACCCACGCCTAAAATGACCAATGATGGGCCTGGGGGGGGGGGTTGGAAGGAAAGGGGCCCCAGTGGACATGAACACAGCTATGCTTCCCAACTGTATTCTGCATGGTTGTGCCACTTCTGGGGTTTCTCAAAGCCTGATTAATGTTTCTGGGGTTTCTCAATGGAAAACAGGTTGATAAAGGCTGTTCTACTGTGTTCACATGTGCTTGCAGTGAAGGCTTCTTTCCACTCAACAGCCTTGCTCTTGCACCAAGCTGTGAGAGTAGCCCTAGGTTGCTATGTCCTGAATTTAACTGGGATATGAAATCCTCCTTTAATATCATTTATTCGGAAGTTTGTGTGCTGCTTCTCCAGGGACCTGCTCATAGCTAAAGCAAGAAAGCAAAACCAAATTAACCATTTAAAAATGGGCACTGAAAACAAGCCATTATCAGTAGTGGTGGCTCTATTTCTCAGCAAACTGATTCTCTACCAACTTGATGGGTATAAAATAGCCAGATTCTCAGCTTCTAAAAACAAAATGTTCTTTCTATACATAAATACATGATTTGTCCCTTATAGGGCTCACAGAGCTACTTTTTAAAGATATGATTCACATTTGGCACTTATCATTGTATAACTACCCCCTCCACCCCCACCACTTAAAAATAACCTGATATTTATATGTGACTTGTTACAGTCCAGTCAAAAATGGTGATAAAACAACAAATTTCAATTCTGAAATGAAAATGCATGCTTTTGTTTCCTGTTGGGAATTCCAAACAGTTCAGTAATAAGTTTTTATTAGGATGAAATACATTTTTCCCTTTTCACAAAGGCATTTTACTACAAAAATGATTGTAATGATCAAAGAAGAAGTCAGATTAATGTTAACGCAGGTGGCAAATGCATTGTACGGTGAGACAGCAAAGAGAAAGCTACAATAATCCTTTTAGTAATAAATGTTTTTAAGACTCCCCTTGCTTTCTAACCTGTCAAAGATTGCCTATGGATGCCAAAAGGAAGCCACACCGAATTCAATGGGACATATTGGGCTGGATCCAGCAAACATTTCCACTGATGGAATTGGATTTTCTTGCCCCTGCTACCTGATGCAGCACAAAAAGCTCTTCAAAATGCCAGTCTAAAGTGAAAGGGGACCTCCAGGAATAGCATGATGCTGTCTCCATTAGAATGGAGTCACAGCAGGACAAAACTCCTTTATTTACTTTTTATTATTTATTGGATGTCTATTATTTATCAGTGGCAATGTTTTCATAGCCATTCACAACAACTAAAACCACTCACAATGCATACTTGCAACAGCACAATAATTCACAGTATAAGCAATACAAAACCAGAAGTACTGAAGTAGCTGCAAACATGACAAATTTGCCCAGCTTCACACTGGGAAGGTTCATTTGAGTGGCCTCTGAAAGGAGCAGAATGAGAGGCAGACAATTTGGGGAAGTGAGTGCCACAACACTTGTGCAACTAGTGAAAAGGCCCTGTACTTAGGGCAGGATACGCTTCTTTCCAATCATAAGAGAATCTGGAGCAGAGTCTCATCAGCATATCTTGGAAAGCAGGAATGACTTGCACAGCAATAAACTTACTCACAAGGTGACATCATCTTTCCACGAGTTTCCACCTCCACTTCACCAGCTAACATTTTTGGGCCGGGAACTGTTACAATAAGACAAGGTCACATATACATTTTGCATCACTTACATTCCTTAGGGAAAGACAGGACATGAGATGCCGTCCTGCTGTTTTCAGTTGCAGCTGCTTGTTTGCAACAACACCTGGTTTCAGTCTCACAGATGTTTTGGTGCAAAGACCCAACATAAAGCCTTCTGTAGATTTACTATGTAGAAGAGTACAGTTCTTTAGAACAGCCACAGGGTATGCCCAGTGTACTGAAAACAGTTTGATGCAAAGGCACCCCATGCTCGACTCAATCTTAACCAGCAATAAACATTGTTAGTGGACCACTTTGACAAGGGAGTCCCATGTTCCACTGCCAATATGTTTATTTTATTTATACTATTTATATTTCATGTTTCTTCTCATGGAACCCATGGAGCACATATGGGGTTTCCAGGTGTTGCCTGTCAAAGCACTGATCAAGTTGCTGAATCACATGCTTTCCATTGATATTCTGGGACCAAAATGGATTGTTGTTGCCCCATTGCCAAGAATGCTGTTCACAGAATCATAGAGTTGGAAGGGACCTCCTGGGTCATCTAGTCCAACCCCCTGCACTATGCAGGACACTTACACTGTTCATTTGCACTTCTCTCTTTCATTGGCAGGATGGTGGTGATGGTATCACTCATGGAGCCAGATTTGCCCCAGTGGTGCCACTTTCTGAGCCCCATGTCAATGTAATGGTCCCTGTGGTAGAAGGGGCCTGCTTTGGCCTGGAGTAATTGGTTGGTCAGTCGGTCTCTCTCTGTTGGGTAACCACTGCCACAGCTGACCTTTATACAGAATTGCCCACTGAAAAGGTCAGAAAACCTAACTTCCCTTTTTAATTTTGAGGACTTGCCTCTATGTCTCCCGCTGCCCAGTGCCTGGCCTCCATGGGGACAAGTTACTGCTTGGTGTACCCTTGGAGGAATAGCTGCTTGCCACTTCCCCCCTTTCCTGGGGTTTCCATTTGCAATAGTTTTTCTGAGATAATGGAGGCCTATGTTGGACTAGATGGCCTGTATGGCCCAACTCTATGATTCTATGATTCTATGTGGTACAGAGAACCACTACCAACATCTACAGCTATAAAGTATTTATTTAAAAGAAAATGTTTACAAGCATAGTTTCAGCACAGCACCAGATGGAACAAAAGATTCAAAAAGAAATTGGGTAAAACCACAAATCCTTCTGTCTCTCATGCTAAACATGCTCTTCAGGTAATATAGGACAGGCTCCCTAAGTTTAATAAGTTACATATTTCTATAGAGTTCCCATTACCTTGAAGTTTACTGCAGCTCTCTAGGCAACTGCATGGCCAATGACTGGCACTCCAAACCTGAGATAAGAGGTCTGACTTGTCTGATAGATCCACCAGAAAACAGACCTCCCCTTTTTTAAACATCATTTTATTTTCTTCACCCCCTGGTCAGCTCATGCAGGGTCAGAGAAGCATGGCATTTTCTAGGAATCTCCTTTCCAGACTCAGTCTAGCATTTAAAATCTCCAAAACTTTTCCTGCTTGGAGAAAGGAGCACTTGGCCATTCTATTGTATTTAAATCAATTAGCATTTGTATGAAGGTGAGCAACTGAGCTGCCTCCCAACCCCTTCCAGGAGAAAGGAAAAAACCTGCTAAAATGCTCACTTTAGCCCTCAAGGCAGAAATCCATTTCTTCACAGACCCTCCCAAATAATGCCCACTTGTTCCCACACTGGGAAAAATGAACTCTTCCAATATTCCTTGAGGGACTGGCAGTTAAAGTACTTTTTACAGCTATGCTTCTGCATAAAATGACTAG
This sequence comes from Paroedura picta, assembly GCF_049243985.1. NCBI lineage: Eukaryota > Metazoa > Chordata > Lepidosauria > Squamata > Gekkonidae > Paroedura > Paroedura picta. The sequence continues at coordinate 131,358,229 of NC_135369.1, forward strand.
GTGTGATGACCTTCTATCTTGAATGACAACTGAACTGAGTTGGTTAACATCTTTGATAAATTTCACAACCAAATCTCCTAATGAAAACACAAAGCAGCAGAGGATGGATCCTATAGACAAATGGCTCTTTAGTGAGTACCTGAAAGGTAAATAAATCCTAACATACACTTAGAACTATTTGTTAGGTTAGAATGAGAGTTATTAATTATCAGGATGGGAAGGAATTTAGCAAAGCCGGCAGAGTGAAAAATTGTCATTCTCTTTATGAATCATTTGTTACCCCTTGGGACCACACAGGCATTCTCACTTCCCAACCAAGATTTATAATGAAAAGGCTTGTTGAAAAATGGAAAGCCCAGATCTCCCTCGGCCTCTCAGATTATATACCTCCCCCTTCCATTCACAGATGTATGAATGCAGTCTTGTAAAGGAGACTCTAAATGACCATAAAGGAACTGAACAAACAGAAGGGCCAGCCCTGCAATGCTCAACTACTGCATAGCTTTGCAGTAGCTAAAAGTCAAAAACAGCTTTTAAATGGAAACTTGCAAGATTTTTAACAAAAATATTCATCCATGAAGCATACCAGCAAGACATAATAACCAGGATACTAACACCAAGCAGGCAGGCACTGCTAGTAGTAAAGCAGTAAGAGCACTGGGATGATGGTTTGGCTGTGGTCTTGCACATCAGATAACATCGATAGGAGTGGGGGTTCAAATCTTGCTTCCCGCTTCAGGAAGAGGCTGCAGATCAGTCGTATAGTCGTATATGTTTGCACACAGCCAGGACAGAGGCCAAATTCAGAATGGTATCTCAGCCCAGTTCTTTCATACCTTCAGAATCAAACTTTCCTTATCTTACAGTGCTGTCTCTTTCTCATTACCAGCAAAACTTCATATTGCAGCAGAACAGTCCAAACCAGGTTAAAGGGGCTTCTTTTTCTATTAGTGTCCATCAGCTTGAATTACCTCCTTACAAGGAGTAACTTTTATAAATCTTGTTTGTTAAATTAGATTTTTCAGCTCTGATACATAAAACAAGCTGCCACTTTTATTTAGCAAGGCAAATTCTGGTGTGGAGCCATATTGGTGCTATACAGCCATTTTGTTCTATCTTAAAGCAGCTGCCTGATGGCAGACTCTTTCCCAGCTGTCTTCCTCTTCATAAAATGCCTCATGGGAAGAGATCCACATAGTTCAAGGACCTGTTTCCCACAGCAACCCCTGCACACTTTCATGCTTCTGATTAGTGTATGTTGTGTCATTTTGCAAGCATGTGTCTGGGTGGGGACATTTTCTGTTGTGATTCCCACACTGTGGAATGGCCTTCCTGAAAATGTCACAAAACCATTTGCTTAAGTTTTTGAAAACTTGGTGCAGAAGACTATTTTTAAGAGGGCCTTTTTAGTTGGATAACAAACTGTTGAGGATTTGATGTTTTAGGATAAGGAACATTTGTGGCATTCATGCCAGGAATTATTTTAACCTGGTCCCCCTTTTTTTCAAAGGAGGTACAAGGACGGCCCAGAACTGGATAAAACCTGACTGGGTTTTGGAGAAACTTTTTGTTGCCTGCTTTGTAGTGTTCAAAAAGGAGATATATTTAGATAACTAGGATTGATCATAGATGGTTAAGCTAAAGCTACTTGGCAGAAATAGGGCAGGATGCTCAAGTTAGATAGGGAGCTGTACTGTTTAAGGCTTATTAAGAAACAGTGGAAGTAAAAAATCAGGAACTTCCTCAAACAACAAAAATACATGATGGCCACCATACACAGACGCCAGACTCCTTTTCTTTCTCCATCCCTACACCATCTCTTCAATCCAGCTCCTGAGATGAGTCACACACAATCAAACCACAGATAAAGGACTCCACCCAGATGTACACATGCAAATATGTCTTACCCGACAAAGGAAACCGTTAGACTCACACATGCAACTGTATCTCACCTCCCCCTGAGAGGTGAATAATATAAAAGGCCATCCAACTCCCATCACACCATGCCGCAGAGACATACATATCTTGCTGTGACAGACCTCTGAAGATGCCATCCACAGATGCAGGTGAAAAACTACCAGAACACAGCCCCACAGCCCAGGAGAACTACAGAAGCCAGTTAAATAGGGAGAACTGGCAAACACTTTGAGGCTTGTAGCACTAATGGAGGGAATGTCCAGAACAGGCCATCATAAGCACTAGGAAGGATCACTCTCATAGCGGCTGTGACTGTTAGCTAACAGTAATAAGCTATGACAAGTGGGGACCTGCAAAACTTGTGGAAGTGGCTATCCATTCTCCCCTCTGCTTCCTTCCTCTTCCCCTGCTTCTCTCTCACTGTTTCTACCTACTGCCACCTTCTCTCTTACTCTCTCCTCCATGCCTCCTCTTTCTTTCTGCTGTCCACAGCCATCACTCTCTTTTTCTCCGCCATCTCATCACTTTCTTTCTTTTTCTGTTGCCACCCCATCATTCGCTCCTTCTGACACCATCACTCTCCCATCCCCCCTCCCCCAACAGCAGCAGCAGTGGCTCTCCAGGAATCCCAATGGATCTCTCAACTATAGAGATCAGTTTGTGCAAGGCTGCCAGCTCCATGCTGGAAAATTCGTGGAGCCTTGGGAGGTGGAGCCTTGGGAGGGTGAAGGTTTAGGGAGGGAAGTTTCCTCAGCAGGAACCACTTTCCAAAGCAGCCATTTTATCCAAGGGAACGGATCTCTATTACCTGGAAAATATCTGTAATTCTGGGTGATCTCTGGCTCTCTGCTGGAGGTTGGCAATGCAGTTTTCATAGAGTAAAGGGCTGGCTTGGAGGGTGGAGTCTGTGGCATTATACAGTCTGAGGTCCCACCTCTCTTCAAATCCCACTCTCCCAGGTTCCATCTTTCAAAGCTCCAGTAATTTCCCTATCTGGAGTTGGCAGCTCTTACTTCTTCCCACACAAAAACCAATCTAAATTTATCTGCTACTCTGTCTTCAACTTTCTGTGCCCCCTCCCCCTCCCCCGCCCCAGCCTATACCTAGGAAAACTATTGTATTTCTCCAAAGTGGTGACGAAAGCACCTTATATTAATCTCCTCCTTTTTATCCACACAACAACCCAATGAGGTAGGTTAGTCTCAAAGTATGTGACTAGTCCAAAATCACCCAGCTTCCACAGCAATTTGAGGATTCAGACCTGGCTGTCCCAGACCATACTCTGAAGCTCTAACTGCTACACAACACTGGCTCTTATACAGTGATTGCAATTGAACAGTAACAAGCATCCAGGTCTACTTGAGTCATACTGGTCGGGTGGTATAATCATCCAGAGACTACTGCCAGAGCATGGGTTGCCAACTTCTTGTTGGGAGCTGGAAATCTCTCAGAATTAAAACTGAATTCCAGATGACAGAGACCTATAATAGAATCATAGATTTGGAAGGGACCTCATGGGTCATCTACTCTGGTTTGGCCTCACTTGGAGTACTGTGTTCAGTTTTGGGCACCCCAGTTGAAGAGGGAAGCTTGGTCCCCAATGCAGGACACTCACAACCCTATCACTCATCTGCTGTAACCTGCCACCCCCTTGAGCCTTCACAGAATCAGCCTCTGTCAGAATCAGCCTCTGCTTAAACATTTCCAAAGATGGAGAGTCCACCACCTCCTGAGGAAGCCTGTTCCACTGAGAAACCACTCTGTCAGGAACTTCTTCCGGATGTTTTAGTCAGAATTTCTTTTGAATTCATTTCATCCCATTGGTTCTGGTTCATCCCTCCAGGGCAAGAGAGAACAATTCTGCTCCATCCTCCATATGGCACCCTTTTAAATACTTGAAGACGGTTATCAGATCTCCTCTCAGTCGTCTCCTCTCCAGGCTAAACAGACCAAGCTCCCCCAACCTGTCTTCATACGTCTTGGTCTCCAAACCCCTCACCATCTTTGTTGCCCTCCTCTGGACACGCTCCAGTTTGTCTCCAAGAGGAGGCTGAACCATTGATAAAATATTAAGGTATTTTCATTCTTATTTTAGTATTACATTTTACTTATACTTAGCATGGAGATATATGTTTATGTATTATATAATTTGTATTTAGAGTATCGCATATCACTGACAAAGATACTGAAAATGGAATATACCTAGGAGTTCGTTTTGATGATTTGGAAAGTTTGAGAAATTATTTTCCATTGGAATAAACTGTTATTTGCCATTGCCAGCTTGAAACTCATTTCTTTTGCTTGCTAGGAATGGGAAGCAGATGGCCTGTTGCTCTGGACTGGTGAGCCCTTTGTGCCCTTTTTTCAATAGTTGTTTTCCTCTTGTTTTTTTCCTTTTGCCAGGGCCTTGCAAAGTGAGGTGGGGAGGGCTGCTGATCCTAATGCTTTTTGTCGGGCTCATTGCGGCAAACACATTCACTGCTTTTTTCTCCATTAGCATAACCTAGTATTATCTTAATTGTACATCGCCTGCAATGCATTTGAAATATGACCTCAATATCCCATTCATTCTTAATTATATTGATTGAGACTGTGAGCAGGGGGAGGTGAAAACAGACTTGTGGCAGAGATCAAGTGGAGATTAATAAATGAATTCTTTGCCAGGTGTTTCCCAATGTCCCCATTTATAAAAGATTAAGATCTCTCTTGTGTTGCGGAATGAAGGCTGATTTCTTTGATAGCAAGCAAAGGGGATGAAGCAATCTGTTCTGCATAAATTTTAACAGAAATTCAACCACCTCTTTGCACTATTCAAAGAATAATGTTGCATTTCTAAATAACTTCTGAAAGAACAGAGGCACTTGTAATAGAGGCTATCTGTATGGCAGAGTTTGTCTGATCAGAATTTATACGTAAATCTCCTTCAGTTCCCAGGGGTCATTATTTCCTAATGAAACCTTTGCCTGTTTTTTCTTGTGCATTTTAAAACTTGTAGCATAAAGCTAGTGTGCAAGAAGTATAGATAAGATATAATCTGGTCTCAATTGCCATGAGCACATCCAGGGTGGGACAGCAAGGGCACGTACCCTTATATCACTTGATGGGGATGCAATCTGAGCTTTTTCCTCCTCCCCCCCCCCACTCTGCTGGAGGTCTTCTGGCAGAAATGCATCTCTCCAGGCTCCCAAACACTTGGCAGCCACCTATACGCTGGGCAGCACTCTGTGTTGTTTCACAGCCAAGAAACTGAGGCCTTGAATGTTGCTGATTGATCAAGGTGAGATGGCCCAGCCCCTGCAGAGGCCCCCTGACCAACTTTCCCCATGGGTCCATGGCATCTTTAAACAAGGCAGGCAGATGTGCCAGTGGTAGAGGCACTTTGTCCACTCACCCCGGCTGTCCCACCTGTCTGGAAGGAGGCAGTCTGGCAAACTAGGAACCTAAAAGAACCTAGAGCAGCACCAGAATAAGTATTAAATATTTGTATGCAAATATTTATTTCCATGCACATATAAAACTATAAACATCAACGTAGATCACACACTAATGCACAAATCCAAAACATATTGACACATGGATAAATGACAAGAATCAGGAGAGCTAACCACGAGGCCTAGATTATTTTCTGAATCTCAGCTGCTGGTAAAATAGAAAAATAAGCAAAGTAATTTGTTTCTTTTGCTTTAGAAGACAACCTAATATCTTTTTTTCAAGAACAAGATAAAATGAAAATGAATCAAAAATATATTAAAAAGCCCTTTATCTTCATCCAAGAGAATCACAACACATTTTAAAGGAAGAAAGCTGTTCTTTTCCTTCTGAACATTTGAAATGCTTATGAATGATACACAATGAATGATACATACACAATGGAAGCAATTTTGGATGGGCAAGAAGACCACACTGTAGGCTCCTGTTGTCATTTATGGTGAAGAGGACAGTGCTGCCAAGGCCCTGGTCCCACAGCTCCCACCCCTCCTTACCCACTGCCACCACCTTCCCCACCCACTCCCAAACCCTAAAGCCCTGCCCACCTGGTTGTTCTGAGAGCCAGATAGGCTACGTACGCCACTGCTAATTGACGATTCAAAGATAACATAAAATGTCCAGAGTGACCTTTTCCATGGAATATGGGATAATGGGAGCCCCCACCCAGAGGGGTCTGACTGGTGGGGCGGCAGGTAGTCAGGCAAGAGCTAAGGTCTAGCAAACTCTCCTCAGCCTGAGATGCCTCACTGGGCCATTATGAAAGTCAGGGGGTTGTGCTACTGTCCTGGGCTCCTTGGGGTGTGGGGGGTGTGGGGGGGTAGAGCCTGACCAGCCTAGAGGCTAGAAGACTGTGGGGCTCAGGAGGGCCCTTTCTAAGACCTTCTCAAATAAGCTTTCCACTGCCAGAAAAATCCTAACCCATTGAGTTCAATGGATTTATGAGGGATTTATGAGGGCTTAACACTGTTTAGGATTGCCGTATAAAACTGATTCAGATGGATAGCTGCATTGGTCTGAAGCAGAACAAAGTTTATTTATTCATTGGTTGATCGGTTGTATTGGTTACCTGCCCTTTCTCTGCAGACTCAGGGTAGGGTTTGAAGAAGAGCTGTTTTTTTTTAACCCCACTTTTTACTACCTGAAGGAGTCTCAAAGTGACTTAATCATCTACCCTTCCCCTCCCTAGAACAGACATCCTGTGAAAAAGGTGAGGCTGAGAGAGAACTGTGACTGACCCAAGGTCACCCAGCTGGCTGCATGTGGAGGAGCGGGTAATCATATCTGGTTCTCCAGATTAGAGGCCACTTTTCCTAATCACTACACCAAGCTGGGTCCAGTGGTGCCTTTAAGACCAACATAATTTTATTCATGGTATAAGCTTTCATGTGCAAACATACTTCTTCAGATGCACTTCTACAGAAATGTATTTGCACACAAAAGTTGAATACAATATTTTAAACTGGATCTTGACCAGACTTGTCAACTTTATGTGGGGGGGGGGGGCATGGAATGCACACAAGAAGTATGTATATTTCCCGCTTTAACATTTACAGCATCTTAAACCTACATACTTAAGCTCCATCCATTTCAGTGCAAATTACTTCTGAGTGGTTAGCTTTGAACTATGAGCCTATACATATTGTACAGAAAATTTTTCCTTTGTTACATATTTCAGAATAGGAGAAATCCAGACAAATTTAAGCAAATTTGTCCCAGTGATTTTAGTTGGAATGTGACTTAACAAATTCTGACTTGATAGACTTACTGGATTTTTGAGGTAACTAATTCAAATGAAACTGCCACCAATGTGCAAACTCAAACCGACTTGATTACATATAGCCATTTTTTTGAATGGGCTGTGACATATGTGAGTAGTCTAGACCCTGACTGGCTTTGTTGTATGGAGTGTTTAGCCAAATCACGTGGATAGAAAACGTACTCATTCTTATTTGGCGGTGCTTTCTTTGCCAGTCATTCATAAGCACTAGGCTAGTACCAGGAGGGGGAAAGCCAAGGAGTGGGTGAGCAGTGGCTTTGTCCTTGAACAATAACTCTGACCAGAAATGATGGCTGATACAGAATGCAGCTGCATGCATGCTTATGAGGACCCCATGTAAGGCACATTTTCAGCCTGCCCTCCAGCACCTTCATTGGTTGCCACTAGAGTTCCAGATCAGTTTCAAGGTCTTGATCTTTAAAGCCCTATGACGTCTCTAGGCTGCTTCCCCCCCCCATATGTTCCCCAAAGAGCATTGTGCTCTGTCAACACCAATTTGTTGGTGATCTCTGGCACTAAAGATGTCTGCCTGGTCTCAATCAGAGCCACAGCCTTTTTGATCCTGTCCCCAACCTGGTAGAATGAGTTGCTATTTGAGATCCAGGCCCTGATGGGACTATAAAAGTTCTACAGGGTCTGCAAAATGGAACTCTTCCACCAGCCAGGCAAATGGCTGAGACCATGGTGAATGGGAAATGATTATGCTTCCCCCTCCTTGCCTCCCTACCCCACATTCTATTCTGCAGTCTGGGTTAACTAGTGGAGGATGTTCAGGTTGGTGGTGGGGAGGTGGGACTGGTTTTAAATTGTGTTTTAAACTGTGTTTTTATTATTGTGTTTTGTTGTAAACCGTCTGGAGCCTGCTTGCAGGGAAGAGCAGTATAAGAATTGAATAAATAAAGGTTTGTCAGGTCATGCACTTGACAATTGATCTTGTCAGCCTTTTGTGTAGATGCTATACCAGCTTGTTGTTTCAAATTGCAGCTGGTGTTAGGTTACAGCAAGTGGCCTGCATTGTGTGTTAGATGCAGAGCAAATTCAAGTTTCTCCAAGTAAAAGGTAACAAACTGAAGACTCTTTCCATAGCAAAAGCAACAGATATCTCTAATATCTCTCTAAACTAGTGAATCTCTTTCTGGAAGAAAAATGAGAAGTAGTTTGGAAGACACTGTATTATAGGGAGTAAATCTGAGGTGTTGCATCAGGTAGAAAATCAGCTGAAATCAAAAAAGATAGCTGTATCTCAGATATGTTTTCATATCTTGCAGTTACAACTACCTCTCTCTTGCTAATCTCATTAAGATCTAACATTTCTCTTGTCTGAATTTAAACTAAATTTTGTGTCCCCTATTAGAGATAGCAGTTATGCTTATGTTTTCTTTTTTTATCCCGTTAAATCCGTAATCACCGGTAAGCATAAAAAACTTCACAAAAGAGGAACACCAAATATTAAGATTTTATTCCTGCATGGGAATGGTGTCATTGGGTGCATTTTAGCTCACACCACAGCACTAGAAGAACGCAATCAGCAGTGCTTTGAACTTGACATTGCTGTAAATTCTGAACAATTTTAATTACGGTGGTAATAAGATATGCTCCAGGAACACTCACAAGATTTTTCAATGGTACCAGGCTGCTTCTGTGCTGGGCTCAGCCACATGCATGTGCTAGCCAATACAGACAATGGAGGTTTGTTTTCCTGGTACACAGGCAACTGGATACCATTCAGAAATCTCGTGTCCATCTGTACAAAGTGCACTTGTAAAGGTTTAAACCGTGAGAAGGATCTGTCTTCTTAAGGCCTCAGTGAAGGGCTAGCAGTTCAGACTCTCCCTCTCTTTCCATGCCTTTGTCGACAAGGCAAGAGAACAACTCAATTAAGAACTGAGAACTTTGGCGAGTGAGTCAAAATACCAACATACTAACATCGCCTTTGTATTTCTCTTGCCTTGAAAACACTACAGGCTGGCCATCAGTTGGCCGCAGCTTGATAACATTTTATAGAGGACAGACACACACAGGCAAGAAAGTCCAAGGTGTGATTTTACAAGCACACACAAGCTTTGCACGATACATAATTTGTGTCAAAGCTACAACACAGTGATACTGAGGAATGGAAGGACCTGTATAAGCTTTCATTTAGTCTCCTATGAACTTAGTACTGCAGTCGTTGGTTGTGTGCTTTCAAGTTAGGAAACATACTAGTTCTATCATTGCTACTGGACAAAACCTGCTAAAATGCAAGCTATGGAGTAAATAGGAAGGAACTGGTGAGATAAATGGAATGCAGCAAGGGTTGGTGTTACGCTACAGATCTGATGTGGACAGTGGTCAATGGTCTAGTTTTTTGGGAAAGGATACTGTTGCCTGGCAATTTCATATGTTTTTGCAAGACATTTGTAACTTGTTTACACTGACACATTTTACATCTATGAGCTCTACAGATATGCTTGGTGATATTTCTTCATCATGCTGAACTAGTAGTGCCTTTTCACATATTAGTAAGAAGGCCATTCTTCCAGGGTATCTCCTTATTTTGAAATGGTATCTAGGTTTCAGGGACGGAAAAGAACAAATCATTTTACTGTGGCTAAATATCATGTTCAGCTGAAAACTGTTTTGATTAGTATAGTCAGCTAACCTGTAGTGTACAAAGTACATAATGGGAATGGCAAACCTCCTCAAAGATTAAGGTTGTGTTTGCAATTTTTCTAAGAGGCTAAGTAATAATGTTAAGTGATACTGTTCTCATAGGGAAGAACATGTCTTTTGTATCATACAAATAGCAAAGAAAATTTCCTAGAATTAAGGGGAGTTTGGCAGAGGAGAAGGAATTTGATAACTGATGCTGAGATTATTACTTTTGTTTAGCACAGAAAATTACTCAGGAAGAAGAGGGAAATGATTGATGGACTGACCTCAACAAATCAACCTGCAGCACAATAATGACTTGGAAATAAAACAATCACATTACAAGCCAATTCTACTAACAATTCAGTGATTTCTCCCTCTCTCTCAATAATTGATGGTTGAGCCCTCTTGAAATAATTATGCTTCTACTAGCTTCAAAGCCCGTTCCTGAGAATAGGCCTTGAAAGGGCCCCCTCCCCTGGGCCCTGGTCAGGCAGCTTAAGGTGGCTTACAGCCGGATCAAGTGGGGCAGTCAGGGGCTGGCCAGGTTGTTATTGGCCCTGCCCCTGCAGCTCCTGGCCTCCATCCTTGGACTCTAGCCTCTCAGACGCACCTCAGTGCCTGGAGCCAGCAGCAGGTAAGGGAAGAGAGCCCTGGGCAAAGAGTTGTGGTGGAGGGCTTGCTAACAAGGGCCTCTTGGCCTGCTCAGCAGGACCGGCTAAGGATGGCCTCCTGGCCTGCTAGGCTCAGCCTGCTAACTGACTTCAGTTCGCAAAGGCCTTGAACCTGGGAGTGAGGTCTCTGAACCTGGCTATAAGGATTATTCTTATTATCTTTTAACTGGAAAGGAAGACTTTACTACATATGGCATGTAGTAGAATGTGCAGCAAAATCTGTAACATAAATAAAATGGGACAGAGGTGATGAGAGGAGTTGGGACTGATCACGTACCTGACTGGCAGTCTGCCCAACAAATGGCCACAGCCCTGGTTGCATCTTCCTTCAGTGCCAGCTTGCTCTACTCAACTGAGTGTGCGAGGTAAGGCAGACAGCCACATGGGCTGGGAGGAAGAATGGGCTTGGGACCATGGTCCCTGGCCTCCAGCTGGCGACCAGGGCCTGTGAGGGAAAGGGGAGAGCCCTGGCCTCACTGGTGCATGGGGGGGGGCAGGGAAGGCTGTGAACCCTGGCAACACTCCCCCATATCAAAAAGGCTTGCCATGGCCTCCCCAGACCTCAATGGGCCTGCCTGGGGTGGGGGGAAGGAAGGAGGGAGTCCACATCAGCACTCCTCCCTGACCTAGGCAGGCTTGTTGAGGAATGGAGAGGCCATGGTGAGCCTTTTTGGGTTGGGGGGAAGGATGGAGGAGTCTCCATGCCTCGGTGAACCTTCCCAGGTGGGGGTGGGGAGAGAATGCTAGCACCCATTGCATTTTTTTACAGTGGGCTTTTCTGCTAGTATTTAAACTGGCTGTGAAGAAGCTCTCATTTCAAATGGAGAGATATCTGAAGTTAACCAGTGTCTACTGAAAGAATTTTAAAAATGCTTTTCATAGTGGCCTGTATATTCACACAAAGCTTCTGAAGATAACTGGTCAGTGTTTTAAAGTGATCTTTAAACATGCTGATAGTTTGGAATGAAGGCATTTATTCAAAACCATCCTGCAATCTGAAATCTCCAAATGAAGGGACTTCTGGTCAATACAGTATTATTTCTGAGGATAACTGGCACATTCTTTTAAACTGAAGAGGACAGTATTTCTTTGGATTTAAATACAGCTGAAATCAGCACCATGGACAGCAATCTGAAAATGAATCTGCAACAATAGCACTTTTAGATTATTTATTTTTATTTTAAATATACCTATAACAACAACTTTATGCACTTATTGACACTTATTTACATATCCAGTGTTTATTTTATCTTCAGGAGAACATCTGTGCTAAATAAATTTAGAAAAATAATGGAGTGCCACAAAATTACACAGACACTATTGAAGACTTTGATATGGTTTCAGTTTCCTGGCATTCCGAAAATGGGCTGCAGTCAAATGTAATATGCATTTGAACACAGATGATCAGAGACAGAAATTTCACAACATAAGCAGAAAAAGTACAAACACATAATTATACTCTTGTATATTCAGTAGGCAAAATGGTAATCCAAACAATGGTGGCTTAATTTTAGATTATACTTGTTCAGCACAAGGAATTCCAAATTATAATGAATATAAAAATATACACATTTTACAGGGTCTTCTGTCTCTTCATGGCTTCTTAAAATGTGTATTTTACAAGTGAGCTGTAATTGTCTATTGCAGTATTTCACTACTGGGAATGTATTTATACACACTAAACAGTCTGATAAATACAACAATAAATGTGTCTATTATAACAAATGGTCCATGTTTAATATTATGCATGTAAGCACAAATTCAGCTTCTGAACAGTGGGAGCTGTTGGATCTCTTTTGAAAGGCTAGGGCAGTTTATTCCAAAGGAGCATTAGACTACAGGTTTCAGATTGTTTCCCCTTCTTAAAATTTGGTAGTTAATGGAATGTGTATTTATTTTCATGCCAACTCCCCTCATAGATACATACAAGGTGATGAGGAGCTATTCCTTGATGGTGAGATTTTTCCAGGATCCTTCTTCATTCCCCATCATCAAAACCTGGATATTATCTCATCATAAACTAATGCTGGGACTTAAGCTGTATATGTGCCAATGGTCCTTTATCATTCTTGCTGAGTACCACGTAGGAATTCAATCCTGCTTCAATCATGATATATATAATGCTACTATGATTCTGTCTAACTTTTAAAGATGCATATATTATTGGCAAGGTAGTCAATAAACGTTCATTCCATTTCCTTATCAGCATGAAAAGGCAGCAAGATTGACCACCAGCACCATTTTCTATATTGTAAGACAAGCAATTTGGCAAACTACTGATTCTAAAGTTGAAAACACCTTGATTAATGAGTTCCATTGCTGACTTACACATGTACCTCGAGATGCTCTCTAGCAATACATTAATGCAAATCCAATGTTAGCTAAGATTAGATACTTCTCCTATGTGGAAAAATACAAAAATAGGTAGAAAAAGTGATTTATGACTTATGAAAGTGGCCAATACAAAAGTTGAAGTGACATATTGTTATGCTGGGTGTAGTTATTATTGACCTGTATCAAAATAGGACATTTCAGTTCACATTAACACAGCTGGAAAAAACAGCATAATGACACCAAATATTATTTTACATACTGTACATTTGGCATATTTTTGATTTTTAAGATTTTTTTAACAAAGTAGTGCAAAATTACAGTTAATTAATACAACATATCAGAAATCCTGTTAGCAAATATTTTGCACATTTTCAATATTTGTGCTAATTCATTGGAAACAAGTTGGCACATTTAGATTTCACTGTAACAAAAACTTCATTGTAAAGTGTACACACACTTTACTAATTGCCTCTTGAATCATTGCATGAACAAAAAGAACAGTTCTGTATTGAATTCCTGGTCATTTAAGCAATATCGGATACAGAAAAGCAAAATGTTAAATTTTGTACATGGAAACAAAGATACCGCAAATCATTTTGCCCAGATGTTAAACTTTGATATCTTACCTTAATGGTGCCCAGAAACCCAATAGCTTGGTTAAGTAAAATTATTTTGCATCCTGTACAAGTTTCGACTAAACACATATGCAAAAAGTTTGAGTTTGTTTTTTGAGAATTAAAATAAACCCCATGTTTATCCTCTGGATTAGAAAATAAATAGGACTGCAGATTTAATATCAAGAGGCAGGTCCGAGTCACAAGTAAGCATTTTAAACTTCCATTTATTTCATTGGGACAGAGTTACACTAGTACTAGCTTCAGATGGATCAAGGTCCTTTACATACACCTGAGAAATCGTGAATGATTAAAGATGTCTTCACTTGTGCACTTTTAAATTTTGTATGCTAAAAAACCCACAATCTTCTAGCGACAAAACGTTTCCACACTACATTATATACTTACTTTATTGACTAAATCAATGCTGGATTTAAAGATGTTCTTACTTAGTGAAGGGAAGATTTTTATGTACATAGTAGGGGGCTGTGGTAGGAAGGGGAGTTGCTAAAACTATTTAATAATTGTCAAAAATTGATTGCTTTGCTGAATGTATTCAAAAGTAGAACTAGCATTATTCAACACCCTTTCATCTACTTTGGTATATATGTCCGAGTAAATGGCATTCAGCCTTATATTTCAATGCATGTTTTCTTTCTGATCAACTTTAGTAAGGATTTAGCAATTACATAGGAAAAGCAATTACTGATAATCCAAAATTAAGACATGGTATTCCAGATATCCTTCCATAGGGTAAAGGTTCTATGATCAAAATCTCTAAATGGCATTATATTATCTTATTTTTAAAACAGTTATCAACAACAATTGGTTTTGAATTGTTTGAAGACCTTAAATAAAATACTTCTCATATTTTCTTTGCATTCCAATGTTGTATATTCCTCTATGAATGGATATACAATAGTACTTTGGGCTAATTGTAAAGAGAACAAAGGAACATTAACACAAGTTCACAATTTCAAATCACATAATTAAAAGTCTGTACCATGGATGATATGCTGCAATGATTTTCATTAGAATACAATGTTTTCTATCACCCCAAAATCTATTTCATCATAGTGCATATAATTGTGTTAAATTATGTCACAAACTCATGCCACAAACTATGCCCCAAGCAGGGCACTTCGCTCTGTGGGTATGAATCTCCTGGTAGTCCTGGGTCCCTGGGATGTCTGCCTGGCCTCAACCGGGGCCAGGATCTTTTTGGCCCTGGCCCCAACCTGGTGGAATGAGCTCCCAGAAGAGCTGAGGGCCCTGATGGAACTATCAATGTTCTGCAGCGCCTGCAACAAGGAGCTCTTCCATCAGGCATTTGGTTGAGACTGGGGGAGATGCCGGTGTTGATCAATCTGTAGGTCCCGCCCTATGTCAATCTGCCAAATTTAGATGCATGGCTAGCACATCTGACAGCCTGGTTATACATCACACGCCATTATCGGTGGGATATGGGTGGCGGGGGGGGGAGTTATGGGGAGGTATTTTAAAATTTTTATGTCTGTCATCTTGTTGTTGCTACATTGTTTTATGGTTAATTTAGGGAGGCGCTTGTTGATTTTATTGTTTTATTGTATTCGGGCCATTGAGCCCTTTTTATACTTTAAGCCACCCTGAGCCGACTTGTTGCGAGGGGTGGGGTATAAATTCATCTTAAAATCTAACATTTATTCCAGTATACACTTTTCTGTGTCAAAAATTGCTTCATCTGACGCAAAGAAGTATAGGAAGTTCATAGTCAGACACGCTTCTTAGACTTCCATAGGGCAGAATAATAAACTGAGAGACACAACAAGAGTCATCCCATGGAACAGGATGTTGGAAGAAAAAGGAACAAGTGATGGGTGGACTCTCTAGAAACAAGAGCTATTGCATGCTCAAACCATGACTATTCCAGCAAGACAGAAACATTGAAAGGGATCCAAGAAGTCTATTTGATTGAACAGATAACTTCAGGAGGAGCTAAGGGGAAAAAAGGAAATATTCAAGAAATTAAGGGAAGGGCAGACCTCTAAAGAAGAGTATCTGCAGATTACTAGTCAGCCATTAGAGAAGCCAAAGCTGGGAGTGAGCTGAAACTGGCCAGGGAAGCCCACTAGAACAAGAAAAGCTTTTTCAGATATGTGAGGAGCAAAAGTAAGGTAAATGAAGCAATAGGCCCACTGTTGGGTCAAGGTGGAGAGTCTCTGACAGAGGACAGAGAGAAAGCAGAAAGGCTCAGTACCTATTTTGCTGCAGTGTTTTCTCAGAAGAATAAGTACACGTGTAGGGATGGTAGTAAGCAAGTCTGGGTCTGGGTGGCAGGCTGACATAGACAGGGAGGTTGTCAAGAGGCACCTGGCTGCACTTAATTATCCCCTGGGCCAGTTGATGTACACCCAAGAGCATTCAAAGAACTTTCTGGAGAGCTTGCAGAACCCTTGTCCATAATCTTTAAGACCTCTTAGAGGAATGGAAAGTTGCTAGAAGACTAGAGGAGAGTGAATATTATCCCTCAATTGAAGGGAAGATACTGGAGCATATTTTAAAGGAGGCAATCTGCAATCAACTGGAGAACAATTTGTTGAGCAGGGCAAGTCGGCACAGATTTGTCTCCAGCAGGTCCTGCCAGACCAATATGGTTTCCTTCTTTGACTCAGTGACAGGCTTATTAGATTTTGGAAACTCAGAGGATGTTGTTTACCTATATTCCAGTAAGGCTTTAGACAAGGTTCCCCATTATGTTCTGATGGGTAAACTGGAGGACTGCAGACTAGATTTTCAGATGATTAGGTGGATAGGGAACTGGCTAGAAAACTGCACACAAAGAGTGGTTGTCATTTCATCAGACTGGAGGGAGGCGAATAGCAGAGTGCCACAGGGCTCAGTACTGGATCTGGTACTTTCCCACATTTTTATCAATGACCTGTATGAGGGGGTTCAGAGGAGAGTGATGAGAATGATATTGGCTAGATATCAGGAGAAAAAAAATGGCTAGTAGTTCAGCAGTGGAATCAACAGCCTAGAAGGAGGTCAGCTTCCCCATACTGGCAGTCTTCAAGCTGTGGCTAGACAGATACTTATTCTGGATGATTTAGGCTGATCCTGCATTGAGCAGGGGAATGGACTAGATGGGCTGTATGGACCCTTCCAACTCTGATTCTAGATCAATTCATATACATACATTCCACCTGTCTGTTGTTTTACATCATGGCCCAGTCAATTTACACTCCTGCCTCAGATGAAGTGAGCTCTCATTTAGAAAACCTTATGCTGGCATAAGTTTAATTAGCTTTTAAATTTAATTTAGCCACTGGAATTTTCTTTTATCCCACAGAGCTAGAAGATAGAAATAGAAACATGGGAAATTAACACCAGGACCAGCTCTGCTATGTAAATAAAAAACATCCAAAGAGCTTATACACACAAACCTCTTAAGAATAGGGTTTTCTAAATGCAGCTAAACATCAGAGGAGATGGACACCTGCTGCCACCATATATATCCCCCCTTTTGTTGTGGGGGGCTCTCATATAATTCTGTGCAACAACACATATAATTAATCTGTGTATGGCCCTGCTCTGTGTTAAATAACTTGTTGTTGCTCAGAATACCCTGAGCCAAATTGGGAGGGTGGTATAGATATTTAATAAATAATAGTTAAATGATAAGACTATATCACATCATATTAGGATGGAGCCTCCACAAGCAAGGATTTCATAGAATGGATCTCTCACCCTTCCTCCTGGCACCTTCCTATACATCCTTAAAACCTGTTCCTGAAGGCTGATGGGTCTTCAGGAACAAAGTATGAGACAGAGCTGCTTGACATAAGAGGCATGGAAGAAATTTTAGCCAATTCACCTTTCTTGCTGAAGTCCCTTATGTTGCATCCTGCCTTGGACTCCTGACCCTAAAAAATAGCTTTTTGGAGGCAGGGCTCCAGGAAGCTACAAGGAGTGAGAGAGATCCATCTTTGAACTCCTTCTATTCACTGTCGGATGCACTCTATTGTGTTCCATTCAAAAGGAGACACAAAGTGGCAGTCATTCTCAACCTCTTAGAGCACTTAATTAAACATTTGTACTATTGCATTTCTGACTAGATATGCAGCAAAGCAAAACTGAGTCCTTTGAATGATTTGGTATCTGTGTTATGCTGAAGAGAATGGCAGTATTAACTATTTCAGATCCTTTGACTTACATGTGGATATAATTTATCTGGATTTCAGGCCAGGTGAATGTCCCGGGGTTGAGGCCAGGTGAATGTCCCGGGGGCACAGGGCAACCAGCAAATTCATGCTCACAGAATCCTGTGGGGAGCATAAGCAGATAAACAGTCCCTCAGATAGGTGGGACCCAGGCCATGTATAGCCTTAAAGGTAAAAACCAAAACCTTGAACTTTATCCAGAAGCAAGCCAGTAACTAGTGCAGTTCACACAGCACTGGCTGGATGCGGGCCCTCCAAGATGACCAAGTGAGGACCCTGGCAGCCAAATTTTGTAATGTTAAGTTTGCCTTTAATTCCGTAGTTGCATTCTTTTTGCCATGGTATTAAAACTACTGCAAATTAGATGAATGTCAGCCTTGGAATGTAGATTCATGAAATTGTTACGGTTTACACGTGACTGTTGATTTGGAGCACAGTTAAGTTTCTCAGTTGTTATTTTCATGAAACAACAAAAATGGTATTTTTCATAAGCAGCAATAAACCATTATTATTATATGAATCCTCCGGGCAAGATCTCAGATGTTTCTTTTCCCCATGCCAGAACTTTTGGTTTCCCTACAGTTCTCCAAACCAGGATTTCAAAGCAGCACTAAGCATTCTGATCTGTAGAATACAGAATGAACTAAAGTTTGTATAGGATATGAAATAGGTGTGCTGTGAAAACAGAAATTTTCCATTACTGAGCCATGTATGAGACCAAAAAGGAGAGGTAAGCCTGAGACAGATAATACCTATTACATTTTAATCCCATTCACTCTTGCAAAGGACTCAGGGTGGTTGAGTCAGAATGTGACTCTGTGTCTCCTTGGCCCCATTCCAGCAACCTATTATACAACACTGGCTTTTTAGCAGGTCCCCCAGACTTGTTCACATAATGACAATCTATGGTTTATTGTTACAGGTGAACAATGCCGTAGTTGGAAAAATCACATTTTAAATCTGAAACACAAGACTCAGAAGTTGTGTCAGAAATGCAGTTGAATGATGTCAGTATTAATCTTGAAAAGCAGCTTCCCTTGCCTTTGTTCTGTTGCAGCAGTTTTGTGCATTCAGTCAACAGAGAGCTGCAATATCAAATAAGGGTTAACCTTTCCCATACAAGTTTAAAGTTATGATTGCAGTCAGCCAAAGCTCTATGCATGTTATACTAAGGAAATTTAAACCTTGATCATTCAAAACTCTTGTGATCTGTCTAAAGATAGTGACTTACCCCCAGATGGGTGAGGGGTGGGGGCGAGCAGCATCAGCAACAACCTCTGGCCTGCTTGCCCCAGGCAGGAGTCTGGGAAGAGCAGTGGTAACACCTCCAAGAGCAGTACAGATGATTTGCCAGGCCAGCATGGTGGAAAGAAGGCAGAGCTCATATTGGAGTGAATTAGACTCTGGCCAAACCTGTCAGGTTGAAGGGCTTTGGCAAGGGGTGACCTGACCAACTGGACCACCCACTTTATATCCCCTCCTCCCACAGGGTCTGCAACAACTCCTGTGAAAGCATGGGGGTGGCAATGGGGATGGAGTGATATGCAGAGCCCTATTTAGGGAACAGGGAGAGGCATGGCCAAGTGGGATGCACATAGGCTTGTTCCATGAAGGTATGGGGAACGATGGATTAGGGTGCCATATGTCCCTTCCCCGCTGTTCGAGGCCCATAGGAAGGACAGCAGCCAGAGGGATATTAAGGTAGGGGTAATAGTGAGGTCAAGTAGTGGCTCCTTCTTGTGCACCACAGCTACCCCTCAACACATTTCCAGGAATGCACTCCAACCAGTAGACGATGGCCAAGTCATAAAGAGATTGGAACAGGTAAATCTGCTATATGCCACAAAGCAAGGACTTGAGACCAGTGATACAAATTCAAATTGTATCATTTTACATTTTCAACAAGCAACAACAGACTGTTGATTAAGCAGGAAAGAGGCAAATCTATACTGCAAGTATAATACAATATCAATTGTCATTGTATTCCATGCAATGACAGTTACATAATTCAAAACAGGAGGACTAAGATTCCTTCAACATGGTTTGCTATTTGAATTTTCTTTTCCCTAACAAAGAGCAGAATTTGAAATTTTACCTTTTAAGTTTGCCTTGCAGGAAAATTTCTTTACATCAAATGTCATACATCACATAGACCATTTACGCACTGGGTACTTCATGGCCCCAGCTCCCATGCAGGAGCACAAATCGGGAGATGAGGCACAGCAGGCCAAATGCTCCCCCATGTGGGTGCAGGAAGAGGTGGGGCAACCTGCCATGACCAAAACTCCAGCCTGCAGCCTGGCATGAAACCTCCAGTGCGTAGTCATACTATTTTCCTTTCAGATGACCTTCAAAGGCTACAATTTTCCTATTACGTTTATGCATACTATCAATTCTCCCTTTTTGTTTCATAATGTAAATGCTGGTGAATTTAAGGGATTCACAGTTTCCTATAGATAGCATTTGAAAAAAGGGGGAGGGACATCTAAAGGGCACAAATGTCTGAGACAATCAAAGCAGCTTATGAAACACTGAAATCATTTTTTCATCTTGATTTCGTAGCTACAGGTCGCAACACTTTCAAGGGTTCTGTTCCAGAGTACCATGTGAACTCTGAGGCACACACTCACACACAGTTCTTCAGGAATGTACACATGGATTTGCTTCCTTCAATAAATTTATTGCAGAAGCTGTTGCAGGCAGAGGTAGCTCCAAATGTGTATCAGACTTTTGTTGTTTGTAAACAATGGTTGGATCGGTTCACATGTGCTCAGAGAAAGAAAAATGGAAAAGATGTTACAACATGATCCTTTCCCCCTAAATTTCTGTTGTACATAATTTATACCATTAAAATGATAAATATATAGAGAGAGCTATAGATATAAACATAGTTACTACTGTTGTTGGAAACTCCCTTGTATTAAAGCACTGATGGTTTACAAGAATTTACATATTTTGCTAGATTGAACATGAATGGAAATAAGAAGATATTTTAAATTAAACAGCAGCCATAATTATCTCAGTGCCCAATTGCATCAATGCTAACAGATCATGAACTCCAAATGTTGGATTTTGCAATCCAAATTCTTCAGGAAATCTAAGGTACACTATTCTGGATTCCACTGGTGACTATTGCTAAAATTAGCAAAATCTGCTGTGTGCATGATTGAACAGAATATAAAGAGTGTCCTGCAGGGAGTGTTGAAGTTAAAAAAGCAATGTTAGAATAGGAATCTCTTGATGTTTTTCAAATATTTTCCTCCAGTATTCAGAATGGCTCAACAGGGACTTCCTGTTCCTTTGAGCACACTTCTTCCCTGCTTGCCTCCAGAACAGCAGTTGAACAGAAGAGTGATTAGAGACAACTCTCCTTTTTCTATACATAATTAGTCATTTTCCAAACAAAAACTATTTTATTCTTTAAGTAGCCTGGTGCTCTGCTCTCTTTCTGCATATTCAAATTCTGCCAACAGGGTTCTGGGCCCAGAGTGAGCATTCATGGTGAATGCAAAGAGAAGAAGAAACACAAACAATTTTCTGCAAGAGACACTCTATCTAATAGATGGGCTTACTGAAGGCAACTTCCTGATTTGGAAAACGAGAATGAAGAGCCACATGCTAAAGATGCGGCTGTGGATCACTGTTAAGAGACCTTCATCAGGGAGATGACTAGCAGGCAAAAAAATAAGCATGGGATACAAAAATGAGAAGGCACGTGTGGCCATAATTAGCATGGCTGACAAATAGAGATGCTCTTGAAGTTTTGCAAATACAGACAGCAAAAGCAGTCAGGTCAGTATTAGTGAGGCTTTATGTTAATTCTTCTCTGAAAAGCCAGCTCTGTTTACACAAGAGACTATTTAGTATTAGAATGCCAGGAAGCAATTTATGTGACTACTTGATGAAGTGCTTGATTTAAAGGAGCAACTCCCAAGCACTGGCAAAGAGATTCCAGAGCAGGATTTGGTTGTGCTTTTTGTAATTTGCCAAAAAGTTATAAAAATGCCATAACTCAAATTGAAGGAAAGGGAAAAATGCCTTTTCACTGAAATAATCAGTCAATTTGAAGAGACATATATAGTTTGAGGACTGCCATAGCAGAGCTGAATCAAAAGTTGAGCAAATGGAATGGAAGTAAGAGTGAAATAATTTAGGGGGAAATGTTTCATTAAGCAAAAAGGAGAACCGACTGCAATTGGTAATGTGCATCAGGACCTATATGCCTCACGCACATATATGCAAAGCACAAAACTGACTGAACATTGAAATTATAAGAAGTCTTCCTGGCTGTGGCACAGATATCTTGGACATAGAGATAATAATGCTATTGCCCAATTGAAGAGCCAGAACCTGACCAAAGGCATGCATATAACCAAATGGAGAATATGTGAATTGTGACTACCTGACTACGGAAGAAACAGAACATCATCTCACTACTCCATATACTCCAGAACAAAACCAAATTAGATTTTATATTGTATTTCAAAATTATATGTGATTTTAATTGTGTTGTGAATTGCCCTGAGTCCGGCAAGAGAGGGTAGAATATCTTTAAACCGCCCGTGGCGCCGTGGGCGCCACAGACTAAATAAATGGTTAAGGGGTTCTAAGGCGGATGTGTCCGTGATGAGGAAGGGTCTGGATTGGACCCTTCCTCAGGACAGACAATCGGAGGGACCAATCCGCAGGCACGCAGCGCCTGCCGATTGGTCCCTCCGATTCCCAGCCCCAGCAACTGCGAGCCGCGCACAGCGCG
The DNA here is from genome assembly GCF_049243985.1 of Paroedura picta. NCBI lineage: Eukaryota > Metazoa > Chordata > Lepidosauria > Squamata > Gekkonidae > Paroedura > Paroedura picta. Next base: position 131,380,620 of record NC_135369.1, read on the forward strand.
GCTCACAGTTGCTCCCTTTGCCGCCGGCCTGACACGTCGGAGGCGCAAAGTGCCTCCGACACGTCAGGCTGGCGGCAAGGGAGCCCCTGGCAGCTGCGCAGAGCATGGCTGCCGGGGACTCCCTGCCCGCCAAATGACCACTGCCCGCAGGAGGACCCGCCGCCTGACGGACCTCCCACGATCCGGTAAGTGCCTAGAGCCCGCTATATTACTCATACAGCGGGCTTGATTACTAGTACATAAATAAATAATAATAGCAGAAAGCCATATTGGGAGGTTGATATAGAAATGTAATAAATAATAATTTAATAAATAAAGAATCACTCCCTAACCTAGATGTGCAGATGTATGCTCTTCTAGGCAAAGCTACCTGAATAATACTGGAGAGAAGTGATTGACACTGCTAGCTACCTACAGAGCAGGTTACCTAGCAAAGTTCCCAGAAAGACTCCATATGAACTATGCTATGGACACAAACCAATTATGAACCACTTGAAAGTGTTCAGGTCAAAAGCCTATACCAGTGTTCCCAAGGAGAAATGAAACAAGATGGACATGAGAGCAGAATAAGGCATTTTTGTGGGATAAGCCTTAGAATGTAAAGGTTACAGGATATTTAATCCATTAACTGACACAAAAAATGTGCAACATATTCTACATCAATGAAAAACAAAAGCATAGTATCACAGAAAAGATGAACATCAAAGAATTCACACTGATGGGAGAAGAAAGCAGAGTACAGCAGTCAGAAGCAGCACAACTAAGCACCATGAACTCTGCAGTTAAATCACCAGCAGAACTCCAAGAACTAGAAGTTGACACAGAAATCTGATAAATAAACAAATCAATTAGAATAAACAATTGAGTACCGCCAAGAAGGCTCTCCTATTTTACTGAATAAGAAAAGGAAATTGGAGCTCTGTTTGAGGACCAAAAACGAACATCCACAGACTGCCTCCAGGCAAGAGAGCAGCAGAATGCAGATGGATATTCTAAGAAGAATCCCAGAAGGGTTTACAGAAAAAGATGAACATCAAAGATTATGCACACTAGATCATGAGAAGGGGTGTTGGTGGAATATGTAAGATCTGTAGTGTGCATGAGTATGCAAAATATAAAGAGCATCCTGCAGTGGGTGTGGGAGATATAAATTTAGCATCATTAGAATAGGAATTTCTTGAAGATTTTGAAATAATTTCCTCCAGTGTCCTGATTGGCTCAACAGGAAACTTCTTGCTCCTTTGAGCACACTTCCTCCCTGCTCACATCCAGAACAGCAGCCGAACAGATGAATGACATATACAACAGTTAGAATAGCTAGTTAGGTCTCGTATATCCTCTTTCTATATGCATTTTTTTTCTCTTCTTAAATAAAAACTCTTTTATTCTTTATGAAACCTGGCGTTTCGCCCCTTTGCATATTCAAACTCTGTCAACAAGTATCACAAGGAAAATGAAATGAAGATGCACAGGAGTCCTAGAGAAAAGTCCTTCCACCTCCCCTGGTCCTGTATCCTGATACAAGACTTGCTGTGCTCAGCAGCCACAGCACGACTCAGGCCCAGTGACCACCGTGCAATATGTACAACTTGACCAGACTTTCCTGGGGAGAGGCTGCCAAAGGCAGCAAAGTAGAACTGGGAGCAGAGTTAAAGGTAAGCTGGCTAGTGAGTTGGAAAGATGGAAGGAAGTAGGAAAAGGGAGAGGCTATGGGGGCTATTGGGAGGAGATAATAAGGGGGAGGAGATATAGGAGAAAATGAGATGCTACCCCAAAGTCCCCTAATTGTACATTTATAAATGTCAATTCTGTCGTAGCCTTTTCATTTGGAATGGTTATTTATTAATTCAGTCTTTCTGGAATACAGCCATTATCAACTTTTTAGAATCACAGAGTTGGAAGCAACCATACAGGCCATCTAGTCCAACCCCCTGCTCAATGCAGGATCAGTTTAAAGCAGGCTTTCTCAACCAGGGTTTTGTGAAACCCGAAAGTTTCTTGATGGCCTTGGAAAGGTTTCCTGATTGGGTGGGGGTTATTTTTATATATATTTTAAATTTGTCAAACATTTATTGTGATATGACCATAATATAGTCATGTCAAGACCCCTCCTCTGAAAATGGCCAATGATGGGTCTGGAGAGGGTGGGGAGGGGCCCCAGGTGAGCACATGCACAGCAATGCTTCCCAACCATATTCTGCACCATTGCAACACTTCTGGGCTTTCTCAAGGCCTGAAAAATGTTTCTGGGGTTTCTCAATGTTAAAAAAGTTGAGAAAGGCTGAACTAAAGCATCCATAGTAGTTGTCCAGCCATTGCTTTAAAATTACCTGTGAGGGGGAGCTCACTACCTCCTTTAGGCAGCTGATTCCACTGCTGAATTACTCTATGAAATTTCTTTTTCCTGATATCTAGCCAATACCATTGTACATGTAGTTTAAAGCCATTATTGTGGGTGCTGCCAGGAGGAACCACTCCCTGCCCCCCTCCAGTTGTTAGTCCATCCTTTTCAGATTTGATTTTTGGTGTTAGAATGCAGTTGTGGCTTCCCAGGATTATAATTCCTTCACATTTCACTCCTTCACTGTTTATATTTCTGATTTAATTATTTCCTGTTCCCCTGCAGTGACTTTTGAAATTGTTACTTGATTTTTAGGTCTTGTTTGTTGGAAGAGAAGAGGGAGCATTTCACTGCTGTGTTCCTCTTTGCAGCCAAATAATTACTTATTCATTTTATAATTTTTCAAATTATAATAATAAAATAGCAGGAACTTAATGATGATGAATCGTTTTGGAAAAAACAGAAGCAACCAAGTTTGCTCCCATCAAAAATGAATTTGGGATCAGTTTAGGCATGGTGGCTAAAGTAAGGAAGGTTAAAATTGATTAAACAAAGAACAATTAATTAAACAGAAGCAGCTAGGAAGAGGGAAGATTTTTTTAAAGAAAGTACCAGAGACAGCACTAATCTTGCACAACAGGTCTTACTCCCTCCTAAACATAGTGGTTTGGATCCAGCAAAGGTTTTATGAAAAGGGGTAGTTTCTTTTTTCCCCCAGTTGTATCCTGCTACAGACAGGTCCTTTGTCCCTCAAGAGCAGCATTTGAATGGCCCGTTTTGGGCAACAACAGCAGGAGGGATGCAAGGAAATCCTTGCTATTTGTGGAAAGTCTTTTGTGAATTCAAGCCAGTATGAATTCCTTTCATATGAGGACAGGAATTTCAGTATCGTACTGTACATTACTGTAACTGCTGTTTTAATTTCACCAGCAATTGATTAGAGAAAAGAAATGACTGTGAAGCATGGAAGTGTCCTAGTGAGGAAATAACCAAGGTGAAAAAAAATTCAGGGTTCTTACAACTTTCTCAGTAACAGTGCCTTTGTATTCATTGTAAACATTATAAAGCTATGAACTTAAGTAGAAAAAATTAGCCAACCTTGTGCATGTCTAAAATGAAATAACCTCCTGATATTAAAACATTTGTACAATAGTAACTGCCTCCCCAGTACTGCTTGAACAGTAGCACAGTCCCATGGTTTATGATGGTGCATTAACACTGCACTTGATGTGCATCATCCTATGGGATGGTTTTAATAGTAGAGCATAATTGTTGTATCTATTGAATTTCACAAGATATTTATTTTTTCCACTATAAAGCTTCAATGATGACTCTTAATTGGGCACTGAATACACCTATGGCTGCTCTGAAAATTTATCAAGGGAAAAACACAGGTAGTGGCTGAGTCTTTTAAATTTGAGACATGGATCATATGGAATGACTAAGAATAATCTCTCATTATTTGCTAGTATATTCCAAATAGCAGTTGGTTGAAATACCGATTCCCCTGGAAAATTAATTTGAGCTGGGCTTTCATCCATTGCCCTCTGAAATGTTAATTTCCATTCAGATTTTAATGCATACTTTAATTTTAAGCACATGCAATTTTTCTAACCATGCCATTTAACTCTTTGTCAGCTTTAAAACCTTAACTTCATAGAAGAGAATCAATGTTTTCTCATTTTTTGAAAAAAAAATACAAACTTTGCTAAAAATTATGTCTAGCATCCAAACAACAGTGAAAACAACCTATAATCCTAAATGGGTTTTACTTTGTGCCACATGGTAAGAACTGTAAGATGATATGGGAAATATGCTATATGATATGATGCTGAGGATGACACTGGAACTCTGGATCAGAATATTTGTATTTCATTTTGTAAAAAACACCAATTAAATTGCAACATAACATTTTTCTAAACAGCATATAACTTAATGTGCACTAGTTACATTTCTTTCCCTTAGCCTCTTTTTCCCAAAGAGGAAAATAGCTCATTCAGTGTAAACATCACTACTTATGTATTGGCTGATGTATGATATTTTACAATTAAAAATTAGGAAAAACATGATTCTAAAAGACATGGTAAACAATAAATTACTCTTCAGTGCATAAAACCAGCTATATACATAGCAGGATTTCCAATAAAATATAAATTAATCCAGTGGCTCTTCAAGAATCATTTCCATGGCCATGGTATGCCAGATATACATATTCATTTTCAAAATGATCCATAAGAGTTACCTTCTCAGTTTCACTTCTAAATTGGCTACCTGTTGGTTTCCAATATAGGGTGGTAAGTGTTTAATTCAAATAGCTCAAGTAATCATCATAGTACTAATCACTTTATCTATGTAACCGACATCTCTCCAGATATCTGTTTTTTCAAGTCATATCTTGTATCTATATAAAAATCTGAGGACGTGATCATCTGTCTAAGAAAATTAGCAATACAGACAGTGTTCAATATTGGTGGATTCATTCACCTAAGATCTTTCAAAGGGCAAAGAGTGAGTGGGGAAGCAAATCTAGGTTTTGTACTGAATGAAGGTTTCATATTAAGCAGAGAGCATAAATGGAATGCACTGAACCGGGGAGACGGCAGGTGATAAACAGTGAAGTCTTACTCAGAAGTGTTTTCTCTGTCTTCGTTTCCATTTTGACAAAGTGCACTATAAAGGAATAAAAGTTTAATTCCAAAACCATTTTTCTAAATTACCCACAGACTTGTACTCCTGATGTCTTTTTACATGGTCACAGGCAAGGCATGCATGGGTTTCCCAGAATCGAGTAAGGTGTACTGAAAAATCCTTCCTCCAGTTGAAATAGCTAAGGTACATTTTGTTATTTTTGTCAAGCATCAGAAGATATTCTGCAAGGTCTCTTGGAGACAGAAAATCCTCCACGTGTATGAAAGAATCTGCTGGGATGTAATTTTCATAGTTTTCTCTTGGAGGACCCAGTACAACTGGCACTGACCCAGCCAGAAAAGCATTATAAAGTTTCTCTGTAATGTAGTCTTTGTGGATAGAATTCTCAAAGGAAAGGTAGAACTTACAGGTTGAAATAGTTGGGATCAAGTTTTTATCACTCACATAATCTCCAAATGCTTGCCCGTAGGTATGGATTTCAAGGTATTTACTTAATTCATTGTAATATTTAACCCTAGCATGCTCAGGGTTCCAGTTGCTCACCACCCAACACACCAACCTCTCCTTATTCGGCACTTCAAACAGAAAGGAGCTTGTGCTAACCATCATGAAGCCATAAGGCACTTGAATATCTGAATCACGCCGATAAGTGAGGGTGAGATTGAACAGATGTTCTATTCCACTCTTTTGTGGAGTGTGCGTTGGAGATTCTAAGTTCATCCAGATCCACTTCTGAAATGGTGGCCTAGGTTGCTGAGGTAAATTAGTTAGATCCCAACTGATGTCTCTGTGATGAATAAGTACAGCATGAGATTGATTATATAATGCACGGTCAGTAGTCAAATGGCATCCATGGATGTTAAATGTTGGGCAAAGTGTGAGATCAAATGTCTGACCAAACGGCCATACCCAGATCAGAACAGTTGTCTCATTAATATAATCACTTTTCGTGGAGAAAAAGCTCTTCATTTTGAGGACGGAGCTCGCTGATTCGATAGGACCGGAGATCCAGGTGCTTGTTGGCTTGATGTAAATAAGCAGACATGCCATGAAACAGCCCAGCACAATGAAGAAAACTAGAAATGGCCGGAAAATTCCTTTGGATGATGATGTCATAATTTGATCTGGTAATAAAAGAAGAAAAATGAAGTCATAATTTGTTGACTGATAACTGTCCAATTATTTTCATAAGCCCTTCAGAAGGATGTGCCTTTCTGTGTATGAATTTAAAAATTATTTTGTGAATGCAAAACTGTACTTCATTATTGCTAGTGTGTTTAATGGATTGCCACTCATGAAATGCTAAACTATACATGACAAATAGCTGGATAGAATGATATTTTTTCTTTTCACATCCTGAAAGCTATTTTAAGCAAGTAAGTTGATCTGGATGTATGAAATTCTATCAACATTGTGCTTTCCTTATTTGTTTTAATAATACAAAATTTGAGTTAATCTTTGAGGATCAGATGAATCTTAAGACATGTAGGCATGATTCCTTTATTTCTTTCATTTTTCTGGAATTGTTGCCTCTAGTAATTCTGTAGCTCTAAATAGCAATACTAGCCATTATAACAACCAGGCCATCTGAATGAGAAGTTCTGGCTTTCTGGCAGACCATTAGAGAAACTGAGAACAGCCATTATATCTAACTGTTGTTTTTACTGTTAGGAGTTGTAGGTGACAAGAAACTAATGGAGAAAGGTTTTAGCATTAGCTTGGAGGGCACTAGAAAAAGACTTCACTAAAATCCAGGGTTTGGCTTTTTTATACTGGGGGTACAAATTATTCAGACTTTTTAAGAATGAGCTTCTTGTGTTACCACATGTGCTCCCTTTCATGTGTACTGTTAAACACATGTGGACTCTGTCTTGGGTTTGGAACATTTGCTCAGAAATAGAACCAGTTTAGGGGAATTAAGCTCAGTGATACAGGAAAACCTCTTTCCACTTCCACAACCTGGCTAGCTTGTAAAACTGACACATTTACCAATTTGGGAAAGCAAAACATGTGATTTAGGGGGTCTTTACCTGAATAGTTGTCAAGCAAGCAAGCAAGCTCAAAGACCTCTAATAGGCTACTAATAACCACAAAACAACCAGATCTTTTCTGAAGCAAGGTTTAGAATGTATTGAGGGAAATATAGGGGTACATGAACTGAACTCAAGCATAAGAACAACACAATTGCTGTGTTCAGATGGACACATGCACAAAGAATGACATGAGAAGAAAGTAAGACTCTCAAGCCTCTAAAGAGCTTTGATACCGGGAAATGGCTAAAAGGAGTGTGATAAAGGGGTGGGTTGATACCATTCAGCAGTCTTGTGTAATTCTGTGCAAAGCGTACAATACTGATTCCTCTTCTATTTCCATCCCTTTGTTGACATAGCTCTCATAAGAACTTAGGACTTTGATGAATGAGTCAGAGCACTGATGACTCACTCTACTAGATACACTACTATAGCTTTGGGTTTAATGGCTGTTCTTAGCCAGTTTTCTCTCTGGAATAGACAGGGAAGAAATCCTCAGACATAGATGGCCTGGACTAGCTCTTCAGATCTTGGAAGCTAAGCAGGGTTGGTCCTGGTCAGTATTTGAAAGGAAGTCCAGGATTGCTACTCAGAGGCAAATCACCTCTGAATTTTTCTTGCTTTGAAAACACCACTGGGTGACCCTAAGTTGGCTGCTGCAACTCGACAATACTTTACATACACACACACATAAAATAGATTCAAGTGGGTCTGAATCAAACTTTGTTGGTCTTAAAGGTGCTACTGGACTGAAAATTTGTTTCACACACATGGAAGAAATTCCAAAGTGTGATGTTACAAGCAGACTCCCACATTTTCAGAACACAAGCTTTGCACAATACATAATTTGTATCAAAGATACAATGTGGTGAGACTAAGGAACGAAAAGACCTATATAAGCTTTCATTTAGTCTCCTATAAACTTAGTACCCCAGTCGCTGGTTGTGCGCTTTCAAGTTAAGAGACATACTAGTTCTAGCATTGCTACTGGATGAAGCCTGTTAAAATGCAAGCTATGAAGTGGAGTAATTAGGAAGGAACATAGATGGCTTTAAAAAAAGAATTAGATTAATTCAGAGAGGGCAGTTTTATTAAGAGCTATTAGCCATGATAATACAACAGAATCGTCATGTTCACCAGATGCTGGAAACAACCATAGAATAACAGAATTGGAAGGGACCTCATGGGTCATCTAGTCCAACCCCTGCAATGTGCGGGACACTCACAACCCTATCGCTCATCCACAGAATTTCTTTTGAATTAATTTCATCCCATTGGTTCTGGTCTGTCCCTCTGGGGAAAGAGGGACAACTGACGGAATGCTATTGCTTTTATGCCCTGGTAAGTTTTCTTTCCAGAGGCATTTGGTAGCCCATTGTTACTCCAGATAGTCTACCAGGTCACTGGCATCCTCTCTTAGCAACTCAAAATAAAAATAAAAATTAATAAACTTTGGTTTAAGCCTTATTTCTAAAGAGCATTACAAAGGAAAGGCTAGACTTTTGCCTCTTCCAGCAAGGCAACTGCTATATGATGTGGTTATCTACCTGTAAGACGTCTGAGATGGTTGTTGCTTTTGATATGATTGCCCCTGGCTTCTCTACATTATCATTTCATTATTGCTTTATCTTACCATAAATTCAGGGTAGGAGATGTAATGGGTAATGAAATGATAATGTAGTGAAACTAGAGGCAACCTTATGTTAAAAAGAGAAAACATTTAAAATATCTCACAGACTCTAGTTAATGCCAGCAAACCATGGATAGTCCTTGAGATAGGTCATGGCTACAGTTCACTTGGTGAAGAATTAATCTTAATGGATGATAAATACCTTTAAAATAATAGGATATTTCTGTATTGTGATACAGGACAATTTTGTCATAAATCCTTCAGGCTATTAAACCATTTATGCTTTCAAGATGACTTCAGTTTTATCATTTGTACTGGCTAAAGAGGGCTATTTGCATGATTTTTACAAGATCATGAATTGCTAATCAGAAAAAAGAACTTCATCGTGCTTTGGCTAATTCCTTTTAGCAAGTCGATCAATAAAGAATTCTATTGATTCCGAGAGAAAAGGAACATTCAGAGAGAGTTTTTACATTCTGAAGAAGCAAAATCAATCGTGCTCATTCTGAGACTAAGCTATAGGTACCAGATCACACACTACTGATTACACTGGATGAAATCAACATTTGATGGAAATCAGCTGCCTAATTGCCACTGAATTCAATGGTACTAATGGTAGCCAATAAAAGCAAGGTATGACCGACAAAACAATAAATATTCATCAGAACAAGCAAAAAGTAACATTAAAGAATTAGTGCAGAACAAAGCTGAAAAGTAACCAACACACACACAATCTGTTTTACAAACATTTCTACTAAAAGCCTACAATGCCCCTATTTCCCCTAGTCACCCCTCCTACAGACTATAAGAACATAAAAGAACCTTGCTGGATCAGACCAGTGGTGTATGTAGTCCAGCATCCTGTCTCATCTGGGCAGAGTGGACACAAGTCATGTCGGAAGCAGATTAGTAGGACACATTCAGACAAGGTCAGCAAAAGCAATCTTGATTATAATTATTGTGTACTCAGGAAATTATATGGGGAGATCTAGGAGGATTCCTGGCTTTGCAAGACTCCATGGCAATGGGTAGGCATATAGATATCTGTTTCCTGTCCTAGCTTTTGGTCACTCATTTGCATAACCTGAAGAGAGCTTTGACATTACCTTCTCCAAAATATGGCCTTGCTAGCTCCTAAAATAGCTGCCAGAGTGAATTTAGCCAAGTCTGAGGAAGAGTGCTTGCACTCGAAAGCTCGCGCCTTGAATAAATTTTTGTTGATCTTAAAGGTGCCATTGGACTCTGATTTTGTTTTGTTTATTTATTTATTTATTAGATTTCTATCCTGCCACTCCCAGTGGCTTGTGGTGGGTTACAACAATAAAACCTACAATAAAACCCCAATAAATTATAAAAACTACAATAAAAAACCCAATAAAATTACAACTTGAACACCACACAGTTCCCACAATGTCCAAGATAGCAAATACCAAATTTGTCTCAGGGCTTGGTTCTTTCTCCTAATTTATTTAACATCTTTATGCGCCCTCTGGCCCAGCTGGTGCGGAGTTACGGCTTGGGTTATCATCAGTATGCAAAAGACACCCAGCTGTATCTCCTGATGGACGGGGGCACCAGGGGGGCAAGGGGTCATTGATCAATATCCCACCTGAGATTGACCCAGGGGGGTCCAGCTCTTCCCAGCTTGCCGGCCTCAACCATAAACCTGGCGGAAGAGCTCCATCTTGCAGTCCCTGTGGAGTGTCAAAAGCTCCTGCAGGGCCCATAGCTCATAGTCCTTCCAGGAGCTCATTCCACCAGGTGAGGGCCAGGACCGAGAAGGCCCAGGCCCTAGCTGAGGCCAGATGCAGGGGGCATAGGGTGAGAGGCAGTCTCTCAAGTACGTGGGTCCCAGACTGCACAGGGCCTTAAAGGTTAATACCAAAACCTAGAACCGAATCTGGAAAGCAACTATTAGCCAATGCAGCTGCCTCAGCACAGGATGGCTCTGGGTCCTCCAAGGTATCCCTGTGAGGACCCTAGCAGCCGCACCAATTGTAACTTCCAGATCAAGCCCAAGGGCAGGCCAGCATAGAGTGAGTTACAGAAATCTATTCTGGAGGTGACCGTTGCACGGATCACTGTGGCCAGATGTTCAGGGGACAGGAAGGGCGCTAGTAGCCGGGCCTGGCGAAGATTGAAAAAAGCCTGGCTAGCTATCTTCTTGACCTGAGCCTCCAGAGTTAATGAAGCATTGAAGGTCACTCCCAAATTCCTGGCATGGGATGTGATGACCAGTTGCATCCCTGCCAAGGTGGGTAACTGTGCTTCCTGCACCCCCCCCCCCCTACTACCCAGCCATAGGACTTCCATCTTGGAGGGGTTGAGTTTCAGGCGACTCTGCTCGAGCCACCCATCCATGGCTTCCAAACATCTGGTAAATGGTTCCGGAGGGGGAGTCTGGAGGCTGTCCATCAGGAGATACAGCTGAGTGTCATCTGCATACTGATGACAACCCAAGCCGTAACTCTGCACCAGCTGGGCCAGAGGGTGCATAAAGATGTTAAATAAAGTAGGAGAGGGAACTGAGCCCTGAGGGACACCACAATGGAGCTTAACGGGCTTGACAACTCCTCCCCTACTGCCACCCTCTGAGTCCGGTTTAGGAGAAAGGAGTGTATCCAGCTCAAGGCTGTGCCCCGTATCTCCGTCTTGGCAAGGTGGCAAGCCAGCAGTCGCGGCTGTCAGTTCTAATAGAAGTAGCATGGCAGAACCACTCCGATCCAGCTGGTGACTGAGATAAACCATCAGGGCGACCTACACCATCTCCACCCCGTGGCCAGGATGGAAGCCAGACTGGTATGGGTTGAGCACCGATGTTTCTTCCAGGAATGACAGTAGCTGATCCGCCATGGCCCTTTCAACCACCTTCCCCAGAAATGCTAAGTGTGAGACTGGTTGGTAGCTGGTTGGTGCTGCTTCAGACCAACATGGCTACCCACTTGAATTTAGCCAAAATTGAGACAGAACAGACAGTACACATCTAGGAAGGGAGTGCCTTAGCCAGTTTGGTGTAGTGGTTACTTCTTCTTCTAAAAATTTCAGAAAGTTCTGCAGCTGGCCTGTAGATGTACAGTTCCCATGTGGGACTACAAAAAGATTAATATGATCATCATGATTTTCTGAAGTGCTACAAATATATTCAAAAACATTAAAAGGTGGTTTCAAGAGTTTACATGATACCATATTGCAACCACACGCCTTCTACAGTTTATTTATAGGCATACAAGCAGAATAAATGTAGTTGTTACAAACTCAGATTCTTCAGCTGACAAGTTTGCAGATCAGTGTGATATAGTAGATAATATACTTGGCTTCCAAAAGGCTTTGGATGAGGTACCTTGCCAAAAAGTTGTCTAAGATTATGCATGGTATCAAAATCATTGACAGCGTAAACCCCTTTTCTCTTTTCTAGTAGAACTTAGAGCACCCAAGGGAGTAGATGGGCAGCAAATTCAGGATGACCAAAAAGAAATTACTTCTTCACTCTATAACTAATTCAGTTGTGGAATTTACTGCCAGTGGACATAGTGATGGCCAATAGTGAAGATGGTTTCCAAAGGGGTAATGGATGATGGGCCCCTGACTTGCTATTAGACAAGTTGACTAAAGCAGTAAATATCAGTGCTAGTAAGTTGAGAGCCGGTTTGGTGTAGTGGTTAGGAGTGTGGACTTCTAATCTGGCATGCCAAGTTCGATTCTGCGCTTCCCCACATGCAATCAGCTGGGTGACCTTGGGCTAGCCACAGCACTGATAAAACTGTTCTGGCCGGGCAGTGATATCAGGGCTCTCTCAGCCTCACCTACCCCACAGGGTGTCTGTTGTGGGGAGAGGAATGGGAAGGTGACTATAAATCGCTTTGAGCCTCCTTCGGGTAGGGAAAAGAGGCATATAAGAACCAACTCTTCTTCTTCTTCTTATAGAAGAAGAAGAAGAAGAGTTGGTTCTTAAATGCCACTTTTGTATTATCAAACTAAACACAATGAAAACATAAGGGGGTGGTTCACATATAAAAGTTCAATTGTGGATAGTAAAGCTTTTGGTGAAGTTTGTAAAAATAATCCTGTCTGAAAATGGACTTTTCTGAGTACAAACACGTTATTACAACAAAACAATATTGTTATTTGTGCACCCACTAATATAAACACTGATTTATTAAAACAAAGACATATGGTAGAACTAGACTAGGTGAAATAAAAGATCTATAGAGGCTTGAAAGGAGAGACATTTAGGTATCCAAACCACACACACACACACACACACACACACACACACACAAAGTTTGTCAATCAACTGATCCTCAAGACCTGCCAGGTGCCTGAAACCTTCCTAAGACTTTAAGTCTTCCCTTCTCAAAGAACTCTCAGAAGGCATAGAAAGGTGGTTTTGCATTCCAAGATAGGAACTAGAGCCCTGCTTCTAACCTGCTGGAATGAGCTATTGTGGCTACTGTATCTCGTTTACATATGCTGAAGCTTGCACTCCCTTGCCACTCATTTTTGGAGGTGGGTGGCACAGATTTCAGCAAACATAAAAGAACCCACAGAAGCTTGCTTATTAGAGGACTCTGTTCCTCAGTACTCCAAACAAGTAGTGATTCTTCAAATCCTCAAGTTTAGCTATGTAGACCAGTGGTCCCCAACCTTTCTGAGGTTGGGGACCGGCAGGGCCCCCGCATAGGGCCGCGCCCCCGCATAGGGCCGTGCCCGCACATCGGGCCGCGCCCCCGCATCGGGTCGCGCCCCCGCATCGGGCCGCGCCCCGCGAGCCGCGCCGTGTGGGCGCGGCCCGGCCTCGATTCCCTCTCCCCGCCCTGCCGCAGTAAGAAGCTTCCCGGGCCGCAAGCTTGCGGCCTGGGAAGTTTTTTACTGCAGGGGGGGGCAGGGAGAGGGAGCCGCGGCCTGGCGCCATGGCCTTCGCGGCCCGGCACCGGGCCGCAGCCCGCAGGTTGGGGACCACTGATGTAGACTATGTTCATTGCAGAATATGCCACAATCATGACCAGTTTGTGATTAAGGAATCTGAATATTAGAATAAGCCTTACTGAATGGAAACAATTCAAAAAGAATTTCTGTCACTGAATTTACTAGGTTTAGTTCCAGTTCACCTTATCCTAATAGCTCCACAAAACACATCCCAGAGCTATCAAGGCACTTTGTGAACTAGAACTAAACCTGGTAAATGTTGTTGTTGTTGTTATGTGCAAAGTCGTGTCCGACCAATCGCGACCCCATGGACAATGATCCTCCAGGCCTTCCTGTCCTCTACCATTCCCCGGAGTCCATTTAAGTTTGCACCTACTGCTTCAGTGACTCCATCCAGCCACCTCATTCTCTGTCGTCCCCTTCTTCTTTTGCCCTCGATCGCTCCCAGCATTAGGCTCTTCTCCAGGGAGTCCTTCCTTCTCATGAGGTGGCCAAAATATTTGAGTTTCATCTTCAGGATCTGGCCTTCTAAAGAGCAGTCAGGGCTGATCTCCTCGAGGACTGACCGGTTTGTTCGCCTTGCAGTCCAAGGGACTCGCAAGAGTCTTCTCCAGCACCAGAGTTCAAAAGCCTCAATTCTTTGACGCTCGGCCTTCCTTATGGTCCAACTTTCGCAGCCATACATTGCAACTGGGAAGACCATAGCCTTGACTAAACGCACTTTTGTTGGCAGGGTGATGTCTCTGCTTTTTAGGATGCTGTCTAGATTTGCCATAGCTTTCCTCCCCAGGAGCAAGCGTCTTTTAATTTCTTTGCTGCAGTCCCCATCTGCAGTGATCTTGGAGCCCAGGAAAATAAAATCTGTCACTATCTCCATTTCTTCCCCATCTATTTGCCAGGAATTGAGAGGGCCGGATGCCATGATCTTTGTTTTCTTGATGTTGAGTTTCAAGCCAACTTTTGCACTCTCCTCCTTCACCCACATCCACAGGCTCTTTAGTTCCTCTTCACTTTCTGCCATTAGAGTGGTATCATCTGCATATCTGAGGTTGTTGATATTTCTCCCTGCAATCTTGATCCCAATTTGTGACTCCTCTAATCCCGCATTTCTCATGATGTGCTCTGCATACAAGTTAAATAGGCAAGGCGACAGTATACAGCCTTGCCGAACTCCTTTCTCAATTTTGAACCAGTCAGTGATTCCATGTTCAGTTCTCACTGTTGCTTCTTGACCTGCATATAAATTTCTCAAGAGACAAATAAGATGCTCTGGTATTCCCATCTCTTTAAGAACTTGCCACAATTTGTTGTGTTCCACACAATCAAAGGCTTTAGCATAGTCAATGAAGCAGAAGTAGACGTTCTTCTGGTACTCCCTAGCTTTCTCCATGATCCAGCGTATGTTGGCAATTTGATCTCTAGTTCCTCTGCCTCTTCGAAATCCTG
This sequence comes from Paroedura picta, assembly GCF_049243985.1. Lineage (NCBI taxonomy): Eukaryota > Metazoa > Chordata > Lepidosauria > Squamata > Gekkonidae > Paroedura > Paroedura picta. Next base: position 131,395,642 of record NC_135369.1, read on the forward strand.
CCTGTACTTCTGGAAGTTCTCGGTCCACATACTGCTGGAGCCTAGCTTGTAGGATTTTGAGCATAACTTTGCTAGCATGAGAAATTAGTGCAATGGTGCGGTAGTTTGAACATTCTTTGGCATTGCCCTTCTTTGGGATTGGAATGTAAACTGACCTTTTCCAATCCTGTGGCCATTGTTGAGTTTTCCAAATTTGCTGGCATATTGAGTGTAGCACTTTTACTGCATCGTCCTTTAAGATTTTGAATAGTTCAACTGGAATGCTGTCACCACCACTAGCTTTATTGTTACTCAGACTTCCTAAGGCCCATTTGACTTCACATTCCAGGATATCTGGCTCCAGGTCAGTAACTACCCCATTGTGGTCATCAGGGATGTTAAGCTCGCTCTTGTATAGTTCTTCTGTATAATTTTGCCACCTTTGTTTAATCTCTTCTGCTTCTGTGAGGTCCCTACCATTTTGGTCCCTTATCATACCCATCTTTGCATGAAACGTTCTCTTCATATCTCCAATTTTCTTGAAAAGATCTCTGGTCCTCCCGATTCTATTGTTTTCTTCTATTTGTTTGCACTGTTCATTTAAGAAGGCATTCTTATCTCTTCTAGCTTTTCTCTGGAATTCTGCATTCAGTTGGGTGTATCTTTGTCTTTCTCCCTTGCCTTTCACTTCCCTTCTCTACTTAGCTATTTGTAAAGCTTCCTCAGACAGCCATTTTGATTTCTTGCATTTCTTTTTCTTTGGGATGGTTTTAGTTGCTACCTCTTGTACAATGTTGCGAACCTCCATCCATAGTTCTTCAGGCACTCTGTCTATCAGATCTAATTCCTTAAATCTATTTGTCACCTCCACTGTGTATTTGTCGGGGATATGATTTAGTTCATACCTGAGTGGCCTAGTGCTTTTCCCTACTTTCTTCAATTTAAGCCTAAATTTTGCAACAAGAAGCTCATGATCTGAACCACAATCAGCTCCTGGTCTTGTTTTTATTGACTGGATAGAACTTTTCCATCTTTGGCTGCAGAGCACATAGTCAATCTGATTTCTGTGTTGACCGTCTGGTGATGTCCATGTGTAGAGTCGTCTCTTGGGTTGCTGGAAAAGAGTGTTTGCTATGACCATTGTATTCTCTTGACAAAATTCTACCAGCCTGTGCCCTGCTTCATTTTGTACTCCAAGGCCAAACTTGCCTGTTATCCCGGTTATCTTTTGGCTTCCTACTTTAGCATTCCAATCCCCCATGATGATAAGCACATCATTTTTGGGCGTTGCTTCTAGAAGGTGTTGTAGGGCTTCATAGAACTGATCAACTTCATCCTCTTCAGCAGCAGTGGTTGGGGCGTAGACCTGGATTACTGTGATGTTGAATGGTTTGCCTTGGATTCACACTGAGATCATTCTGTCATTTTGGGGATTGTATCCCAAGACTGCTTTTCCTACTCTCTTATTGATTATGAAGGCTACTCCATTTCTTCTGCGAGATTCTTGTCCACAGTAGTATACCTGATGGTCATCTGAATTAAATTCACCCATTCCTGTCCATTTTAGTTCACTGATTCCTAAAATGTCGATGTTCAGTCTTGTCATTTCTTGTTTAACCACGTCCAGCTTGCCTTGATTTTACTTCACGGTAAATACCGTGAAGTAAAAGAAAAAAAAGAGAATGCCACTGCAACAACATGCTGGGCTTACTCATTGTAATCCAAAGGCTTATCATATTCAAAAGGTCTTGCCTGGAGAAGTATCACCTTTTCCTGGAATGGTAATAGAATGGTGAAGGTGAAAAATCTTGCATTAAATTGTGCCACCTTTAAGCAGATGGAGTTATAATCAGATTTGAGGAATACTATGTATATTCTTGAATCTCAACTAGTCTCTCTTCCCACAGAGAGCTCTGAGTTTCAGCTAAAGGAAAAGACAATGTTGTGCTACCTTTTAATTTACCTGCTGGGTGCTCTAGTCCAGTGGTCCCCGACCCCCCAGTACGGTGACCGGTACCGGTCTGCAGATCAGTCAGTACCAGGTCACGGCTCCTCTCGTCCTCCTCCCTGGCTGCTGCCTCGGGGGCTGCCCTGCCACTCTGCTGCCGGCTCACCTTGGGTGCTCTCTGGCGGCTGCCATGGCTCGGGCTCCCCCTTGGCGTGACACTGTCCAGCTGCTGCTGGCAGCACCCCCTAGCGGGCGGCAGGGAGTCAGGGGTGCCGGCGTGAAAGCAAGTGGAGCAGGGTCTCAGGCGGCAGCGACGTCCCCCAGCAAAAGACTACCCCCCCGGACCTCAGTAAAATTGTCAAGCGTTGACTTGTCCCCGGTGATAAAAAGGTTCTAGTCCATATAATGAGGGGAGGTTATTTTGCCTCCTGTTTCATCTGTACAACAACCCTGTGCAGTAAGCCTCAAGTGTTTTAACTCCACAACAACCTGCATGGGAGGCCTTAAATGTTTCTTCTCCTCAAACCTGTCCAAACTCCATAGGAGCCCTTTCTGCCTGGGCAGCTGATCTTTATACTTTGCAGATGAGCTGTAATTCCAGGAGCTCTTCAGGCCCCACCTGGAGGTTGGGAGGAGGGCCTGAAAATCTACAATGCCTCCAAAGTAGCCATTTTTGCCTCCAGAGCTGATCATTATAATCTAGAGATAAGCAGCGATCTAGAGAGGATGGTAGAGGCTCACAGACTGTGGTTGGGGTGGAGTGGGTGTGGGTGTGGGTGTGTCCCTCCTGGGCTATGGGCTTTGGCCAGTCCTTACCAGCAACTGTTTGTATGTTGGGGTACAGAGACACAGACAGACTAATATCAATCCTGCTAGTCTGGAAAGTTCAGGAAGATCTAAATAAAGAATATTTACAGCCTAAAACTGTAAATAGTGAACAAGTAAATGGCTAGAGAGACATGGGAACTAAAGTGACTTTTTTTCAAGATTGGCCTGGTAAATAAAAACTCTTATGAACTCAAAGGCATAAGTGGCCCAGAATTTAAAGTGTAGCTAGCTTTACAGGAAAGTAGACATTGAGACTTTGGGAGAAACTAGGTGAATCACTTTTATTAGGCAACATCTGCAGTTGCCAGCAGTAGGTCTCAGGCTTCAGAAGGGCAGACCTCACTAGCCAAGCAACCAAGTGGATTCTGGGGCCACATGCATTCCTTTTGAAGGGATGCATGTGAGGGGAGAGAGCTTTCCATTCAGCCTAACTGCCTAGAGATGAGCTGTACTTCCAGGGGATTCTTGGACCCCACCTGGAGGCTGGCATCCCTAAACCTTAGGGGGATACAATGCTACACAGTCACCCTTCCAAAGTAGCCATTTTGCCTGCAGAGCTGGTCTGTATAGTCTGGAGATGAGCAGCAATTCCAGGCCCCACCTGGAGGTTGGCTGTCTCTGGTCTGAACATATTCCTTGAGGTCTGAAAGTGGGGCCTTAAAAGTGTGTAATGCCCCCGCAGCTACCTAGCACCTGCTGACCTATTTCAGTTCAAAACATTGCAGAGAGGAGGTAAGGTTGCTAGATTGGTGTAGGTTCATCTGGAAATCTACACTACCTAGGTGTGCATAACCCTGTCTAAGGTCAAGACTGCTGTGCACAGAGAGACCTCCTCTTAGGGTTGCCATCTTCCAAGTGAGGCTGTCTACCCCACCTCCCTCATAGGGAGTCTGCTATGGGGAGAGGTAGGGAAGACGATTGGAAAATGCTTTGAGACACCTGAGACTGCTGGGTGACTGGGGCCCATTCCCAGTTCTCTCAGACCACTCACAGTCCCACATCCCTCACAGGTTGTTGTGGGGACTGCAAGATGGAGCTCTTCTGCCAGGTCTATGGTTGAGGTTGGAGCACTAAGGGAGATCTGGACCCCGCTCTTGGATCATTCTACTGGCGACTAGAGATCCTTCTCCCATGTCCATCCCCAGAGGTGATATTTTAAGGGGAGGTTCTTAGTTGTTTTTATGCCTCCGCATTTCATATTAAATATATTACTAGGGGCAAAGCCCGTTGTATCCAAGAATACAATGGGCACTAGAGCTTGGCAGTGGGAAGAGGAAGGGGAGGAGTTGTCCAGTCTGTAAGGGCATGGGGTTGAATGTGTGTGTTCTTCTTGTGTGAATTAGGCCACAGACACCGAAATACCCCTCTGCCCTAATACACATGGGGTAGTCACAGTACACAGGTGTCCACCCTGTTCTTTCTTCTCCATTTTTTCACTGTTGATAAAATGTTATGTGCCCACATGCTTTTTCGTGATTGTTCCTTAGAAGAAGAACAGATTTTTGTACCCTGTTGTTTACTACCCAAAGGAGTCTCAAAGCGGTTTTCAAACACCTTTTCCATTTGTCTCTCCACAATAGTCAACCTGTGAGGTATGTGGGGTTGTGAGAGGTCTGAGAGAACTGGGAATGAGCCGAAGTGACCCAGCAGGCCTCAGGTGTCTCAAAGCATTTTCCAATCGTCTTCCCTTCCTCTCCCCATAGCAGACTCCCCATGAGGGAGGTGGGGTAGAGAGACTCACAGGGAAACTGGCAACCCTAAGAGGAAAACTCTCTGTGCACAGCAGTCTTGACCTTAGTAAGTTTTTTTATACTGTTTTTTATTTGCCAGGCCAAGATTGAAAAAAAGTTATTGCAGTTCCCATTTACTTGTTCACTATTTACAGTTTCAAGCTGTAAATATTTATTTAGATCTTCCTGCAGTTTCCAGTCTCACAGGACTGATGCTGGTCTGCCTGTCTGCGCCCCAGAATACAAACAGTTGCTGATAAGGGCTGGCCATAACCCATAGGCCAGGAGGGACACCCCTGCACCACTCCCTACCAACTGCAGCCAAATATGGCTCATTTGAAGGCTGGACTCTGAGGCATTGTACGATTTTGAAGTCCCACCTCCAAACCTCCAGGAATATTTATAACCCAAGGGTTGCCAACCTCCAGGTGGGGCCTGGAGAGCTCCTGGAATTACAGCTCACCTGCAGAGTATAAAGATCAGATCCCAGGCAGAAAGGGCTACTTTGGACAGGGTTGCGGTAGAGAAGAAAGATTTAAGGACTCCAACACAGGTTGTTGTTGAATTGAATGACTTGAGGCCTCCTGCACAGGGTTGTTGTGCAGATGAAACAGGAGAGAAAAGAATCAGTTTCTTCTGCAGAATAACGCTGTGCAGTGGCCTCAAATCTGCAGAGAGTTGCAAAGAAGCAAGACACATGGTTTGGCTGTGTCTAACCTCTGGGCAGAGCAGTATTTTAAGTGAGAAGGGGCTTTTCTGTGGCCTCCCTGTCAGCCAGCTGTTTGGCAGAAGGGGAAAGTCCCCCCCCCTCAAAAGGAAGGCCCTCAGGCTCCCCTGCGTTGCTCTTGGAAAGGCCTCCTTCCCTCAGTCAGGGCCTGTCAGAGGCTCCTTCGCAAAAGGCCTGAAGGGGGGGAGGGGGAGGGGGAGCACTCTGCAGCCTCCTCCAAGCTCTGTCAGGGTTCTGAGGCAATTTGCAGTTGGACATGACAGTTAGGACAGCCGTGGGGTGAAAAGGGCTGGCGCAGCCTCTGTTCTCATCCCCCTTGGCAGCCCTGCTGACCTCCTCTCCCTGCGGTGGTCAGGAGCAGACTGGCAGCCATTTCTCCAGATTGCCCCTGGCTGGATGGAATTTTGGTCAGTCCTGGTGAGGGGTCAATCGGAAGGCGCTTCGTGGATTCCAATTGGCTCCTCTGCTTGTCAGTCTGGGGCCAAGGGGCCAACGGTTGCCCCCCCATCACGGACTGAGCCCACCCCAACACCCCTTACTGTTCTATTAAGAGGGGACAGATATATAATAGTATATCTTGGACTGGATAAGCGATTCTGGATTGTATATTTTTTAGAGGAATTTTATCCAGGGTTTTTATCTGCTGTAACCCGCCACGAGCCTTGTGGAAGTGGTGGGCTAAAAATCTAACTAACAAATCTAAAAAACTAACTAAACTAAATTATCTAACAAAGGGAAAAGGTGTTTGTAAACAACTTTAAGAGCCTCTTGTGGCACAGAGTGTAAGGCAGCAGACATGCAGTCTGAAAGCTCTGCCCATGAGGCTGGGAGTTCAATCCCAGCAGCCGGCTCAAGGTTAACTCAGCCTTCCATCCTTCTGAGGTCAGTAAAACGAGTACCCAGCTTGCTGGGGGGTAAACAGTAATGACTGGGGAAGGCACTGGCAAACCACCCCATATTGATTCTGCCATGAAAAAGCTAGAGGGCGTCACGCCAAGGGTCAAACATGTCCCAGTGCTTGTACAGGGGATACCTTTACCTTTACCTAAACCACTTTAAGACTCCTTTGGGTAGTAAACAGCAAGGTACAAAAATCCAGCTCTTCTTCTTCTAAGGAGCAACTGTGAAAGAAGCATTTGGGTACATAACATTTTATCAACAGTAGAAAAAATGGAGACAGAAGAAGCAGGGTGGACACCTGTGTACTGTGACTACCCCATGTGTATTAGGGCAGGGGGACAAGAAGGGAAATGATGTTGAATGCAGAAATGGGAGGAATTGGTTGCCATGTAATCTCCCCCTAACAAGAGTCTTCAGTCTGATTTTCCCTTCACATATCTGAAGACATGGCTCTGGAAAGCTCATCTGTAACCACTATGCCACAATTCCCAAAGGTCAGTCCTCTCTCACAGTCAACAAACATTCCAAACCACAGGTTCTTGACACCCATCTCTCCACACCCACGCCCTTATTTGTCTCCACGCCAACACAACCTCCCACACAACACACATATTCAATCCCATGTCCTTACAGACTGGACAACCCCTCCCCTTCCTCTTCCCACTGCCAAGCTCTAGCACCCATTGTATTCCTGGATACAATGGGCTTTGCCCCTAGTTTCTACATAATAAAGTCCAGAACATATGCACTTGCTACCTGATTGGCCTTCTGGGACATCACTTGCTCCCTGGGGAACCAATCAGGTAGAGGCTAGGTAGCCATATGACGGAGAGGCTGATTCTGTGAAGGCTCAAGGGGGTGGCAGGTTACAGTGGATAAGCAATAAGGCTATGAGTATCCTGCATAGTGCAGGGGATTGGAATAGATCAGTGGTCCCCAACCCCCAGTCCGGGGACCAGTCCGTAGATCAGTCAGTACTGGGCCGCAGCTTCTCCTCATCCTCCTTCCTGGCTGCTACCTCAGGGGCTGTCCTGCCACTCTGCCACCAGCTCACCTTTGGTGCTCTCCAGTGGCCGCCATTGCTGAGGCTCCCCCTTGGCGGGGCACTGCGTGGCACTGCGCAGTTGCTGCTGGCAGAGCCCCCCAAGCGGGCAGCAGGAAGTCAGGGGTGCCGGTGGGAAAGCAACTGGAGCAGGGGCTCAGGTGGTGGCGACGTCCCTCAGCAAAAGACTACCCCCTCCACCCGGGGCCTCAGTAAGATTGTCAAGGGCTGACCTGTCCCTGGTGATAAAAAGGTTGGGGACCACTGGACTAGGTGACCCAGGAGGTACCTTCCAACTCTATTATTCTATGATTCCCCACTACAGATATCCTGTGTAGGTGAGCCTGAGAAAGCTCTGAGAGAAACTGCTCTGTGAAAACAGTTTCTAACAGGACTGTGACTAGCTCAAGGTCACCCAGCATATGGAGGAGCAGGGAATCAAATCCAGCTCGCCATAGTAGAAGCCACTGCTCTTAACCACTACACCAAGCTGTACAAATTGCCATTGCCTGAAAGAGATTGAGCTAGAGCACAGGCAGAAGAAGCTGTTACAGGAGGATGGTGCAAGTCTTTTTTGCCTCGCTCATTGACTGTTATGGGATTCTTTTCCTTTAAATTTGGACCTTCTGGCCAGTGACTTCTCAGAACAATCCAAGGAGGGAGAAACAGGTATTTCCTACATGGAAGGGCAATTGTGTTGTTAATGAAGTTTGCAATCTGTAACTGTTATAAAAGACCAAATGACATTTGGGCCTCAATGACCTTTGGGCCTTACAATTTATGGGCCAATAAATGTTCCTGTATGCTTCATCCTGCTGCTTGTGAGGCCAGCTGCCAAATCAGGCTGCGTCTCCTGCCCCTAACTGTCATGTCCAACGACTGCGCTCACTTTGCCTCAGACCACTGACAGAGCAGGCAGGTGCCTGGGGAATGTGCTCCCAGGGGCCATGGGCTGCTGCCCCTCTGCTACAGACGGCGACCAGAGCCAATGAGAATGTGGGGAAAGGAGAATCAACTAATCAGAGAGAGAGAGCCCTCTAAGGCCCGGCCACCGTGTGCTGTGGGAATTCTGAGGAGAAATCCCTCCATTTGAGGGTGACTGGAAGACTCCTTGCCCGCTAGCGTTTTCATGGCAGTCTCAATACGGGGTGGTTTGCCAGTGTCTTCCCCAGTCATTACTCTTTACCCCCCAGTAAGCTGGGTACTCATTTTACCGACCTCAGAAGGATGGAAGGCTGAGTCAACCTTGAGCCGGCTCCTGGGATCGAACTCCCATCCTCATGGGCAAAGCTTTCAGACAGCTGCCTTACCACTCTGCGCCACAAGAGGCTCCTATTTGCCAAAGATGTTGGACCTATTTTGGCAGGACAAAATAGATGGGAGAGGGAGAAGAGCAACTCTAGCATTGGTCTCCGGAAGCCATTGTTGGTTAACATTTAAAGAACAGTGGCCTCTAACCTGGAGAGCTGGGTTTGAATTCCCACAGGCTGGGTGACTTTGGGACACTCCAAGTTCTCTCAGAGCTCTCTCAGCCACACCTCCATCACAGGGTGTTTGTTATGGGGAGAGTAAGGGAAGGCAATTGTAAACTGCTTAGAGACACCTGAGACCTGCTGAGTGACCTTGGAACAGTCCCAGTTCTCTCAGAGCTCTCTCAGCCACACCTCCCTTATGGGGTAAGGAAAGGAAAGGAACACTGTCCAACCTCTAAAGCAGCTCTTTCTCCCTGGGGAGCTGATTATAGCCTGGAGATAAGCTGTAATTTCAGGAGCTCTCCAGGCCCCGCCTGGAAGTTGGCTACTGCTGGGTTGGAAATATTCCTGGAGGCTTGGAGGTGGGACTTCAAAATGGTACAATACCTCAGTCCAGGCTCCAAAGCAGCAATTTTTGTTTGGGAAGCTGATCATTATAATCTGGAATTGAGCTGTAATTCCAGAAGCATTCCAGGATCTACCTGGAGGCTGGCTACCCCTGGAAATATTTCTGGATGTTTGGCAGAGGGCCTTAAAATGGTACAATGCCTCATAGTCCACCCTCTAAAGTAGCCACTTTTGCCAGCAGTGTGAAACATTGGATTCACCTGAAGGTTTCTTCTCTGCAGTAGGGCGAAGTCATCCAAAGTAGTTAGGTCATGCCTCTGCTCACTCAGGTAGGGCAATTGTGATCCAAATTTGTTGCAGCCGCCCATCTGGTGACCAGGAGCCTGACCCTCCAGTTTGGATTGCCCTACTGCTCAGTTAGGAGATCTTGAACCCTGCTCTTGATCTTTCTTTTGAATACTGAACTTTAAAACTTAAGGATCTTTTTCTGAGGACATTCAAAGATCTTTAATTTCACCATGAGACAACATATCTCAAGTCTGTGGGGTCCAAGCCCTCTCTCCTGGGTCTAGAGAGCCACGCATGCTCTGGCATGCAGAAGGTGACCATGGGGTCCGAGGAGAGGTCCGGAGAGGTCCGGAGCTCCAGGCAACCACTCTGCATGATGATGCCATGACTGCCATCCCGCCCACTGCGGAGACCAGGAAGCATGGCAGCAATGCAAGGTGGGCACCATCTAAGAAAAAGGCACCAACCTCCAACCAAGACATCATGTGATTTCCCCCAAGTAGAGTCTCCAGGCTGATTTACCCTTCACATATCTGAAGACATGGCTCTGGAAAGCTCATCTGTAAGCACTATGCCACAATTCCCAAAGATCAGTCCTCTCCCACACTCAACAAACATTCCACACCACAGCTTCTTGATACCCATCTCTCCACTGTCACACCCCCATTTGTCACCACGCCACCACAACCCCCTCCACAACACACATTCAGCCCCATGCCCTTACAAACTGGACAACCCTTCCCCTTCCTCTTTCCACAGCCAAGCTCTAGTGCCCGTTCTAAAACCTACAGTCTCCTGACTGACCATCCATGCCACAACCCTCTGTTATTACACACCTTCATGCCCAGCCACGCAACCACAACTCATACAACACACCCATGCATCCACATGTTCTTCCAAAATCAACAACTCCTGACTTACTTTTACCACCCCCACACTGTAGTGCCTGTTTTATTCCTGGATACAATGGGCTTTGCCGCTAGTTTCAGAATAAAGAAATACTTTTGTCTTCTGTGTTCTGTGTGTGTGTGTTTGTAGAGGGGAATGCCACACAGCCTGTGGCCCGGTTCAGGGGAACAGATCCCTACAATCTGGAGAGAAGCATTCATTCTGGGAGTTCTCTGGGTTTCACCTGGAGGTTGGCATCCTTGATCAGTGGCAAGGATGCCATCCTCCAGCTGGGACCTGGAGATCCAACTTCTGGAATTTCTTGAAGCCTGGGAGGTTGCTGAGGAGCCGGGACAACTCTCCATGGCTCCAGCAGAACTACCCCCCCCCTCCCTGCTGCTAGCGTCCACTGCATTTAGACTACAGCAGGCTAGAATACTAGTACATTATAAAGCTGTAATTGTGTGCAGCCAACTTAATCCCTACCTGATTGGCATTTCCTTGGGGTATGCCACCAATAGGGAGAGCACTCTGACAATCAGTTCAAATTGCACTCTGCCAATGAGGATTGATTAGGTCAAATTGCATGCAGACAGCCAGGAAAAGTTATGGGCGTCAGCCAGGAAGGGATCTGCTCTCTGCCTCCAACTTCCTTACAGTGTCAGAAGTTTGCTGGTTGGAAGAGGAACTGTCCTTCATTAAATAAAGAAAGTGTGACAAGTTTATGAATTATTTGATGTTTATTGTTATTAGCAATTACTGCCACCCAGCATTTCTCTTTGCTTCCTACCTGAAGCCTGCCATCCCTGCACCCCCATGTGATCCAAAGCCAGGGCTTTTCTCCACGGGCGCTGATCTCTGTTGCCTGGAAATAACCTGCAATACTAGCAAATCCCCAGGTTCCAACCTCTCCAATCTTGCAATCTCTCTGCCACAGAGTTCTGCCCTCCAAGCAAGCCCCTTCATCTCCAGGAGCTTGGAGATGAATTGTTGTAGAGTCCCCCCTCCAAGCCATTTCCTCCTATGGAGCTGATCTCTATAGTCCAATTCCAGGAGATTTCCAGGGTGCAGATGGAGGTTGGTAACCCTTAGTTCAGGAATGTTCTTTGAGTTTTGGAGGTAGGGCTTCAGGAGTCCAAGGGTGGGCAAGAGCTTTTGACATGTAGCCAGCCCCCAGGAAGGCTAGAGTGCAGGTTTGCATCCTAGTGCCTGTTGTATTCCTGGGTACAATGGGGTTTGCCTTTAGTAAAACATTATAGAAGAAGAAGAAGAAGAAGAAGAAGAAGAAGAAGAAGAAGAAGAAGAAGAAGAAGAAGAAGAAGAAGAAGAAGAAGAGTTGGTTCTTATATGCCGCTTTTCCCTACCCGAAGGAGGCTCAAAGCGGCTTACAGTCGCCTTCCCATTCCTCCCCCCACAACAGACACCCTGTGGGGTGGGTGAGGCTGAGAGAGCACTGATATCACTGCCCGGTCAGAACAGTTTTATCAGTGCCGTGGCGAGCCCAAGGTCACCCAGCTGGTTGCATGTGGGGGAGCGCAGAATCGAACCTGGCATGCCAGATTAGAAGTCCGCACTCCTAACCACTACACCAAACTGGCTCTCATAAAAATAAAAGCAAGTATAGATTTGTTGTTAGGTGCGAAGTCATGTCCGACCCATCACAACCCCAAGTATAAATAGTCATCAATTAAAAAAACTTCAATTAGGATTACTAATAATTAAAGCTAACTCTTTCAAATGCAGTCCTATAAACCTTCAACTGCCTCCTGAACATCAACAATGAAGGGCCCATGTTGTTCCCAGGTTGGAAAAGGTTGTTCCATCATTTTGGGGCTACTGAATACAGGAAGGTGTTCTTAGGATTGCACAAAGTACACAGAAAAGGCACTTTCTTAAGCAGATTTTGTGCTTCTATCCCAAAAACTACCCTCCCCAGAACCCCGTATGACTATAATGGTCACCTAAACAGAAAGAGGGAACCTATCCCAAGGCTACATTACTGCATTGTCCCCAGTACCGGTTAGCCGATGGTGTATTTAGACTATTAAATAAATAGAATAAGGTCGTTTGGTAGAAATAACCTTTCACAGTGGAAATTCATAATAATTATCACAGGAGGTCCCAACCACTGATGAAAAGCAATTGAAAACTGCATTTATCTAGAAACTGTTATTGAAAAACAGATTGTCAAACTGTTAATTTATTCGGAAAATTGTATAAATTACATATTACAGTAATATAGCCTTGGGATAGGTACCTTCTTTCTCTATTGGAATTCTATTGTGAATTGTCTGGCTTCTTTTTGTGCTGTAACCCAGTGGTCAGCAACCTTTTTTAGGCTGCAGACTGGTGGGGGGAAGAGTGATTCGGCCGCTGTGCATGGTTGACTCAGCCTTCCCCGCTTCCAAGGTAAAATGAGTACCCAGCTTGCTGGGGGATAAAACGGTAATGACAGGGGAAGGCACTGGCAAGGCCACCCTGTATTGAGTCTGCCAAGAAAACGCTAGAGGGTGTTACCCCAAGGCTCAGACATGCCCTGGTGCTTGCACAGGGGATACCTTTACCTTTAAGATGACACAAAGTGTCATTTCATGTCAGTCAGGAAGACCTACTTTAGAATGAGCTGATGTGATATTTCTACAATTCTAGGTTTTCCCAGTTTTGTTTTACTTAAGAATTACTCTTTGCTAGCTAAAATTAGAGGATGTTTCAAACGGATGCTGCCAAAGCTAATCTGGCATGGACTGTGTTTTGTAATATCAGTTCCTACATATTTTAAGAACAATCAAAATATTTTTGTGGCAATAAATCAGAGCAATTATCTATAAAAAGATATTTGCTTAGAAATCTGAGTTCACGTGTCACAACATTCCTACACAAAAGATGGGTCCTTGGCCAGCAGTAACATAACTGTGCATGAATAGTCAAATATGATGATGCCATGTGCATGTAGTGAATTTGCTGCATTCTACTATGTTAATTTCTATATGGAAATATCTTTCCTTATAAAATTTTAGTAACATATGAAACCACTGCAGAAGAGAAATTGTTATGTTTTGATAGTGCTGATTTGTAATTTCCAGAAAGGGGCATTTTACCACATGCCTGCCAACATGAAACCTGTGGCAGCAAGTCATTTTTGAAGGCTGTGCCACCCCAATGGCTAAAATGACGGAGAATCTGAATAAGATGTAATATAACAGAAATACAGAAATGAGACATGTTGTGCTTCATGAAAACATAACTTTTAAAAACTTCTGAAGCTAATGCAGAATAATGCCAAGATCAAAGTAGCTTATTACTGCAGTCAGTAGACCTGAGATATCAGCTATGAGTTTTCAGCTGCCCTAGACCAGACAAACCCAAACCGAAGGCTGATCAAATGGCAAATGAACATAATTTGGCCTTCAGATACTGTCTAAACCAGGGGTAGTCAAACTGCGGCCCTCTAGATGTCCATGGACTACAATTCCCAGGAGCCCCTGCCAGCATTCGCTGTGCATTCTGCTTGTGTAGACTTTGGAAGCAATGCTCTTCGCTGTATTCCACCATTCTATAATGTTGTTACTGCTATTACTATGTTAATGTTATTGTTATCACCATGTTATGATTACGAATGGAGTTACCTGTACCGTTCTTGTTTCATGTAAACCACTCTGAGCCTTTGGGGAGGGTGGTATATAAATACAATGATAAATAAAAATAAATAAAAATATTTTAAGTATTAGAAGGCTGTAGAAGTTGTGAACCGGTGCCTAGAGGCCATTTTGAGATGGCCGAAGGCTATATATTTGTTTTTATACACTTTTAAATGTATAAAATGTTCACTAACTTGAGGACTCCAAATTAGGTAGTAGAGCAGCAAAGACATGTTTTAAATAAATACACGCATATCAAATTTAAAAATCAAATACTACTAATAATAAACATTTCACATAACCCCACAAAATTGTATGCAGATCTTTCTTACTCTACTCATAGGTATGATTGTGCTAGGAAAGACACATAGGCGTCAACCGAGCTGGCTGGTTCATTTAGGAATACGGTAACTTTTTCAGAACAAAGAAGCAAATCTAAGGTGTCTGTTTTTGTGTGTGAAACCTCATCTTGTCAAATGAAACAGCCTGATACAGCTATGGCCACAGCAGATCAGTTACCTTAGACAAGTGATAGTATCAGTTTCTAATTTTAATAAGTAACATTCTTAAAGAAAAAGGCCACAGTAAGATAAGGAAGGGGGGTATTTCTGTAATACAGACTCTGACTTCTTGTTTTATATAACAGTACAGACTTGTGACTGCCTCTGTTTCATCTGGCTGATCAGTTCAGGCACTACTAGTCTCATGGGTCCAGTTGTTGTCTCATGCATGTTGAGATGATCTACTTACACGGCCAATGGCTGTGCACTGTAGATTGGTAATGGCAGTCAAGTTGTCCTTGAGGTATTTGACCTTTGCTGCTCATTCCCCTCATCATAAAGGACAAATAAGGACTAAATAATAAATAATGCAAGGGAAATAAAAGTTTTTCAGAAGTTGCACATTCAGTAGTTACAACTGTCTCTGGATCTTAAACAAGAGTGCCTGCATAGTAACAAATAGGTGCTTTCCATATTCAAGCTTTACAGTCCACGGCTGCTGAAGACATAAAACAAGGTTATATCAGAGAAAAGGTCCAACAAGTTTTCCCATAGTGACCAGACACTGGATGTCTGCAAGAAAATCACAACCATCCCCCACACTAGCATATTGCATGATTCATCTTTTTAAATCACCTAATTATACATGGCATGAGGAAACACATTCCCATGTCTGTCATAAATCTACAACTGTAATGTTTTACGGAGCTTTCATAGCACTTTATGGTTCTGTAAAATCCATCTGAAAACAACTGCTATGCCTTATTTGGAATTTGTAAAAATTGTAAAAATTGAGGTTGGATTTAGTGGGCGACAACATCTTTAGTTTTCGTGGGCATTTCACTTCAGCAACTTCAAGAAGAACTATCTCCTTCCATATTGTTCCTGGGCACCAGCTATGTTTTCAGGTTGGAACCTGCTGGCTGTTCCACTGACCAGAACCCCAGCCTTTTCCATGTGTGTAACAGGCTCCCTCATGGTGCCCCTTTGTTGGAGCTCTTTAGTAGGAGCTGGGAAGCCTGTTTGGCATTTGGAGTTTGATATTTTATTTCAGTTTAAATTTGTGATATTATTATTAGCAGCCCTGAGTTTAGAAGAAAGATAGGATAAAAATATTTTAATAAGAGCCACAGATAAAACTCACTGCAATAGACCTGTCAGATTTTAGAGGACTGGCCAATAGAAAGTAGGACTATGTTATTGCATAAAAGTATAAATATTTTATTATTGCTTTGATTGCTTTGATGATGTTCCCTGTTGGTTTCGGTCCTATTGTGGAGTGACAACTCCCAATATGAACTGGTAAGTGTCAACTACAATTTGCTGCCTTTTGATTAAGCATTATAAGTTGTGCAACTTCTTTCTTAAATTCCTGAAGTAATGTGCAAAGACTGTAAACAACAAAAATAAAGCTAACACTGCCCCCCTACTCAATTGCCCCTTCCTTATACTATGAGACTGGCAAATTATCTTTTAAATTTCAATTCAATAGGAAAGGGGTAAGTGCTGAGGCAACTGCAGAGACTGGTGGTGGAACAAGCTTACCAGTTTTATTCTCTTTGTTGCCTTTGTACATGCACCACTGAATTTGCATAAGATATTAACTGTCCAAACACTTTTCTTTGTTAATGGAAATTAAATAGAATTAGAGAGAAGACTCTGCTATACTTGTCCATACCAGTAGAACAATGTTATGCACATCGGATATCAAATCGGGCAGATTGGTGCCACATCCTTAATATTTAGCAAAAACTATGAAACAATGTAAATCTGCTCTGCCAAAAGCCGAATTACCACTATTTAATAATGATAATGGAGGTGAGAAGGATTTAATAAGGCTACTGGGCAATACAATACCCATCTTTCCTGTAATAGCTGTTTCTACCACTTTAGCACACAATGAATCAATTCAACAAAAAAGTATTGCAGTTAATGTCTCAGGCCTATGTTTTCTATGTGATCATGTAATTTTAGGATCAGAAATTATTTTATTCTCCTTTCTCTAAACCTTGTATTTCATAAATGACAGACCAACATTTTCTAATCAATTTTATTCTGCTATGAAGTTACATGCGCTGCATCACGGATCAGGCAGGTAGGCAGTCCATTACTGCCGTACACTGTTTTCATCTACAGTAATTTAGAAATCTTCCATAGTAAATCTGAAGAAACATAGTCTCAGTGGATTCATCACATTGTTTAATGTGCTTTTTTAGAATGACAATATGGAGGAGTGAAGTATCTTTGATGAATTTCAATAAAAGGGTAATTTCCATTTTCCTTCAGAATCTCTTCCGTGCAGGAGCTAAAAAAAGAGAAAAGTACTAAGAAGAAAATATGATCATGTGCAACCAGGAGATTAAATATTAAAGGTCAGCAAGTGCTTGTTTTATACTTCATTCAGAACAAAATCATACATAAAATTAATTTTTAAAAGCTCCTTATAGAACTGTTGCACAGGGCATTACCAAGTTACTGAATTTTAGATAAGGATTTGAATTTTAATGCAAATCTATGGGGAAGCAATCAATTTCTAAAAATTTGCATATATCATAATAATTCACATTTTAAGTTTTAGGGAAAATTCAAATTAGCTCCCCCCTCTAACACACACACACACACAATTAATAAATGTTTTCTCCCCCTGTTGCCTTGGGATTAGATTCACAGGAATCTGCTTTACAGCAATGTTTCATCAATCTGCATTTTGCATGAGAGATCCACAATTCAAATGGATTCCTCCCGTTACCCAGTTCCAGGTGGATCAAAGATGAGATGACTTAAAAAGTACCTTGATCAGAGAAAAGCAATCCAGTAAATACAAATTTAACTATTATGGACAGCATTATATGAGGCAATTAATGTATTCCTTTTACAAAATATGTTTGCATAGTGAAATATTTGGAGATAAAAGTTCAACACTTGGGTAAGTGAAAACTTCCCAGTTGTTTGAAAGGCCATACTATCTCCTGGTCAGAGATGTGTATGAGATGTGTACATTCAGACCCACAAGGGGAAAAAAATATTTCCTGATTTCCCCCCTTACATTTTAAAAGTACCAACTTGACACACAAACATTTATATGAGAGAAGCCTTTGTCCACTTGCTCTGTGTGTGCCTAAGCATAATAAAATGGCAAAAATATTGGCTTTCTCAAATCTGCCTGTTGGAATAACAGAAACCAACAGAAATCTTGTTGTACTGCAAAACTCATAAAGCAAGCAATAAAGGAAAAATGCAATAATGGCTGGAACATCTTAGCATTATTTGAAATGTTCACAACATATAAAATATACATTATTACTGGTGTGTAGTTATATATAGAAACATTCAGTAGATACACAGCTTCAGAAGTGAGGAAAACTCCATGTAGAAATTGCAAATAGTCGCAACAGTTGCTAGCTGACTTTACCCATCCCAAACTATTTTGATGCATGTCTTGATTCTGGATCCACCCTAACTTTCTGTGTAGTGCATGTGCTGTCCTGAAGGCCATGTGATGGTGGAAGCCAGCTGCCAATCCAAAAGTGGTGGCTTTGGTCCACTGATTATGTGGATTCTGCTGGGCACAGATGGCATACCAAGCGCACTGGAGTCCACAGCATCGTCAATAACATCTATTAATCAGACAGCAGAAGACAATGACACCCCTGTGAGTTGCACAGACAGGTGCAACCAGTCACCACCGGACAATATGGCCACCACCTCTCAATGCCACTTCTCCCCATGGTGTGCCATCTCAGACTAATCCATCTCAAGCTGGTGGTGACAGGCTAGTAATTGTGTGGGGCACCTTTTTGTCTGTAGCTCACTTTTAATACACTGTCTGCATTGTTCTCAAGTGTCTTTGGTGAGCTAACAGACTGAAGAGCTTCAGCTAGTTGCAGACTGAAAAGCTGGGGTGGGCTGCAAGGCTGAGTTGCTTCCACAGACACTTCCAGCTGTGAGTCTTGAGCAGCTTGCTCTTCCATCTCACTGTATTGGGATTCAGGGTTAACCTCTTGCTGCTCAGATCTTCTTCCACAACACATGGCCAGGATGCAGGGAAGAAAGAGTGATCAACAGAGGCACATGACCTGAGTATCTCATCTCTGCCACAAAAGGGCACCCATGCCATGAACCCTTACCCATCAGGAGCCTGACTGGCTCCAAAAGTGCTGTCCACATGCCATCATCCCTGCTCCAAGATCCACACATCATTATCATGAAATAAAATATCACTGAAGGTCAAATGGGGATGCCAACAAACCAGTCCAATGGGAATGCCAACAAACCACTGTTAATTGTTATATTCAAAATAGGGTGATCAGCCAGCCCTAGTCACCCTACTTACTGTCCAGGACTGAGGGTGATCAGGCTGCTGATGTATGGGAAAAAACAAAAATCACTACACTCACTGCAGTATATTAAACTACACAAAATAGAGAAGGAGAGAGAAGAACAAGAGGGTGGCCTAGATTTTATTCAGGCAGCAGTCATGTACACGTCACCTAGTGCTAGCACAGATGTGATGGTCTTAAGACGAGAAGCACTATGCCAGTACAATGTGGCATATTGGTATATTGGTTAAGAGTGGTGGCTTCTAATCTGGCAAGCTGGGTTTGATTCTTCACTGCTCCACAAGCAGCCAGCTGGGTGACCCTGGGCTTGTTACAGCCCTAATAGTGGTGTTCTGACTGAGCAGTCCTGTCAGAGCTCTCTCAGCCTCACCTACCTCATAGGGTATCTGTTGTGGGGAGAGGGAGGGAGGGTGATTGTAAGCTGCTTTGAGACTCCTTTGGACAGTGAAAAGTGGGGTATGGAAACCCTTCTTCTTCACACTGGGTATCTCAGGGAAAGAAGTGACCCAGAGCTAAGGGGTACACTCACTCGTACATCCCATCTTTGCTTGCTTAAGTACTGACCTGCATCCTTTGTACTGACTTGCATTGTCTTGGGCCAGGGTCTGCCTTTGTCTCTGAGGTGAATGCTCAAAACATATTGCATATAGTGTGACTTGTGACACTTATTGATAATGAAATCCAGGTCCACTTGTTCTTCATTTTATATATGGGTTTCTTTCAGACTTACTGGAGTCCAGGAATCATAAGCTGTCACAGTTTTCAAACCGTAACTGTCAAGCATTAATGACCTTGGGCTACTGATAAACACTCCTTTGGCCCACATTGTCTCATGGCATGTCTACACTGAACCTCCCCTTTAGGTCCAGTGGCTAGGATGCTGGTCTTGAATGCAGGTCTGCGGGTTTCAGTCTGGCCTCCACCTTTTTAAACTTTCTTTTTTACACTTGTTTTTTTACTCTTGTATTCTGTTCTCCGTAGCTGTCTCTTACTGATAACAGAGAAACTGCTAGGCAAGGGAAAATGGTTGCAATTTGGTTCAGGTCTGTAGACCAAAGTCCAAGAGTTGCCTTTAACAAAGGGTGCCTATGTGGTTTGGAGCCACCTTAAATAATTGGAGTTAAATCCAATTGGGAAACTTGTTTGTAGCTCCCTTAGGCTTCAGGCGAGTAGAGATATTTAGTCCTTAATTTTCCTCTTAGGTTAAGATTTTTTTTTTTTGCAAAAAAATGGCTGATGAGCTGCAGGGCTCGAAGTGTCCTATCTAAGCAGTAGGACAATCCAAAACTGGCTGGTCAGACTCAGGTCGCTCAGGAAGGCAGCTCTGAAAATCTGCATATGAATGCCCTACCTGAGCGAGCAGAAGCGTGACCTAACCACCTTGGATGACTTCAGCCCCACTGAAGGAGAAAGGAAGTTTTAAAAGATGGAAGCCAGATTCAAAGCCATAACTCCACATCTAAAACCAGTGTTCTAACAACTGGGCCAAAAGGGTAGGTTCAGTGTAGACATCAGACAATAGTCACTGTACTGCAGCCCTGACAGCACCACCAGTTCCATGGGATAGGCAGAGACCATTACACAGACAGGCATGGCTCAATGGAAAGATTACTTTGGAAAGATAGCATGGCTAGGGGTCCCAGTTTGAACATCATATGAGAAGAAGCCAATAGCAGCAAGAGCTTTGAAGCTGATGTTTTGTTCCTGCAAACTACAAAAGGGGCAATGGGGCTGGCTGCCTAGCATCCAGAGATTCATAATTTTAGCAGAGTTGCTGCTCCACAACCCAGTCTATTCTGATGTTGCATGTTAGATCTGTGGGTTTGCATACACAACACTGCCTACCACATGCTCCTCTATGACCAATTATGAATGGCAGTGGCTGCTCCAGGCTGCTACCAAGTCCCTGCAGTGGGGTGGCATGCCCCGCCGCATCCCAAGAATGCACAAGGGACGGAATCCCCCAGTGCATGCAGACTGCCCTGATGTAGTGCGTGCACACAATGCCAGGGCTTGGAGAGCCCAGCATGCTGCACAGTAGCAGGGGGAGCGGGAGGCATGGGGGCCCCACCACATGCTGGCAGGAGAGTGGCATACCACTCTCCCACCAGCGTGGGGGTGGGAGAATGCCCCATCCAGATCCGCAGCTCTGCAAAGCTGACAGGGGCATTTGGTGCCCCTACAGGGTGGGCCCGGCAGGGCGATGGATGAGGCCTGTAGCATCAAACGGAATGTGGAAGTATCCCGTGTTTGCTTGCAGTGAGCCATCTGAGGTGCTGGGTCAGGCCAGGGCTGGGTGCATGGCCAGGAGGGCATTGGCATTGTGCACAACTGGGCATTAGCCCCACTGTGCTACCACCGCCAGTTCAGCCTTTCTGCCCTGTGCATCAGTCAATATGGCACCCATGGGAGCAGCTGTCTTGCTTCTGTCCTGGGTCTCCTGCTTTTGCAATGCAAAACTGTATGGATTACCAGATGTCAGCAGTGCTGTGGAAGAGTGTAAGATCCAGAGACATGCCTCTCCTCCAAGCAGCCACACATCTCAAACTATCTACTAACCTACACCCCATAGGAGCAGTTACCTGGGAAAATTTAAATACAAATTTACTGGAAGAAAAAAAAAAGCATATTACTCTTTACTTCCAGTAACCAGTAGGCATGTACAAAAGAAGGAAGGCTTTTATAGTGACTAATGTTCTCTTGTAATCATTTAAAGATTCTGTGAAAAAGTCAATGGTTTTCCCATTGTAACAGCAGCCAGCTGTTTGTTATATAAATATCAACTTCAAACCCAGGACATACTTGGTACATATATATTAAATCACAATTATACCATAGCTGACAATGCATTTGGCATTGTGAAGGTCTCTAGATGTTTTGTTATGTCAAATATTGTAAGACTGAGAGATTCATTTCATTCCTCCATAATAAACAGTGCAGAAGAGAGGAACTATCAAAGAGTTTCAGCTATCCTTCTCCATGATTCTATGAGATCTTATCAATTGTACTCAACATTTTGTATTCTTGGAGCATGTTTGGTTTTCCACAATTTAGTTTCTTTGGTTAATTTACAATGCCATATATTGTCATTAGATGTGGAGTTCTTCAAGTACATATAGATTCCCTACCTGTTAGTAGGTGAGCATCGGGGCCATACAGTTTGTATTACATGGTAAATACATTAAATTTAAATATAAATTTACTGGAAGAAAAAAGGCATAATACTCTTTACTTCCAGCAATCAATAGGCACGTATTTTACATTAACTTGGGAGAAATTCTAGGCAGATCTACACAAAAGTAAGTCCCATTTTATTTAGGGAAGTTACTGTGTGTGTAGTGCCATATACTTATGGCAACAGAAACAAGGAACTTTCAAGGCAGGTGAGAAGCAGAGGTGGTTTTCTCAGGGAGGCTTACTCCCAGGAAAATAGTTTTGGATTGGAAACTGCTACTTTAAAGTTGTTCAACAGGCTGATTTTTATTTAACACTGCTGTTAAAATATACTGCATCAGTCACTAAAATGTAAAACACAAATATATATATTAAATATTTAAGTATTTAAAATAAATAAAACATAAACATATACACAAGTGGGGAGGAAAGTCAAGCTAGTAAGGGAATGCCTAACAAAATGCCTGCTAGTGGAAGATAATAGTATACAAAGACGGATGATTCTCCCTAGGGACAGAGTTCCAAAGTTTCAGTACAATCACTGAGAAGGCCACTAGTCTAGATTCACATGGTGGGGAGGAGTGGTCAGGTAGGCTCCTATGGCAACCTTTTCAGCATGCTGCCCTGTAAACACATAGGTCTTTAAAGATCAATAACGGCATCATTCATTGGGCCTGGAAGAAAATTTGGAGGCAGTGCAGATGGAATAATACTGGAGTGTTATGGTCCATATGGTCCCCTCCAGTTAGCATTTTGGCTGCAGCACCATGTACCAACTGTAGCTTCTGGATAGACCCATAAAGAGAACATTGTGGCAATCTAATGTAGATGTTATTAGGGCATACATCACAGTGGCAAAATCTTTGTTGCCTAAACTGTTGTAGGGTTCTCTTCCCATTGCTACCACCTGTTTATTCAACAGGAAGTCCAGATCTGATAGCACCCCCAAGCTATGAACTTGTTCTTTTAGTGGAAGTACAAGCCCTCATAAAACAGGAGACATTCCAGTTCTTGTGTTAGATCTTTCCCTCATCAGTAACATGTCCATCTTGTCAGAGTTAAGTTTTAGTTTGTCAGTTCTCATACATTTCAATAGTGCCATCAGCTTCCCTGTGATCTGCCAGAAATGCAAGATAGAGCCCAATGTCATCTACAAACTGGGGGCAACATGGGCCAGATCTCCAGATAAACACTTCCAGCAGCTTCATGTAGATGTTAAAAAACACAATAGGCCACCTTGAATGATCTCAGAGGTCAAAGGGCTAAGCAACTGTTCCCTGGCACCACATTCTGAAAGCTACCTTTGATGTAGGACCAAAACCATTGTATAATGATGCATCCCATTCCTATACCTAAAGGGTAGTCCAGGAGGAAGCCATGACTAGTAACTACCCAAGAGGTCCAGGAGAGTTATCAGGGTCTCTTTCCCAATGCAAGTCATCTAGACCTTATCAGCCCCAAAACCAGGTCTGAAATCTGACTGGTATAGATCCAATCAGCTTCATCCAGCAATCCCTGAGGTTGCCCAGCTCCACTTGTTCATTCACCTTACTCAATAATAGTATATTTCCACATAATAACAATCTTCCTTGAATATTTTACTATCCCTTTCAGCTAACCCATCCTCCAAATCTATTATGTTTTGCTGTCCTAATATATAATCTGATCTCATTTGCATTTTTCTGTTGAAGTGGGTCATAGTGCAAGTCTATGGCCATGCTGTAAACTCCTTATAAGAGCAAGCACAATACGGTGTGGGGATTAGTTGTTTTCCTAAGCAGTTTGTAGAGTGACCTCTGGATTAATACATTTTCAGTTTAAGCAACATTCTGATTTTTCCAATTTATAAAATTGTAAATCATGGTGCTTAAAACCATAGATTGGTTAAAATATGAATCCCACACTTGACTTCAAAAATAAAATGCTGCAGATACTCCTGACAATCATTTTACAAGCTGATAGACTTTGAACATACAATTCTCTTATCTTTACAGTATCATTCTTTCTCATCTCTGGTTGAAACTTCTCTCTCTCTCTCTCTCTCTCTCTCTCTCTCTCTCTCTCTCTCTCTCTCTCTCTCTCCTTTTTAAACTTATCTTCACCCCCTCTCCTTAGTAAAATCCAGCATTTATTTCCTACTTGGTTTTCTCAGTCAACCCTAAATGATCAAAATAATTCATTTCATCTTTTTGTGTATACACTTGAACATGCAATCATTGTCCTCTGAAGAATTTCCTTTAATTTAATCTCCAGAAAGATATCATCAATCAAAGGACTTTATGACTACTTCTTGTTTTTAGATATACTTTTATAACTGTGACATACTTCAAGGAATATGGTTGATTTTTAAGCAGTTGCATTATATTTTTCAAAATGCTTAAATATTTAATATAAAATGGTCAGGTTTTACAGTTTACTAAACTTATTTGCTTTGAACTTGTTTAATTCTTTCTATTACACTTGGAACGGGACCCAATACTTCCTTGAATTGAATGAATTCAGAAGTGAATTGAATGAATTCAGAATTCCCCTTTGCCTTACTCCCCTACTTTTTTATGGGGCCCTAGGCTGAAGGAAATATTAATGTCTGGAGCACTGTTGGTATTTATACAAAACAAATCTTAGTTTTTGTCAGGGCAGACCTTCCCCAATAATCGTGCTTTTCTGCTTGGCTGCCTAGCAATAATAAGTACTAAGGATCCTGCTGCTATTTGTGAAATGGATAATAAATATCCTGTTCTAGGTGATATATATCTGTGAATACCAAGTTATTGAGTATTCTATTATTACTCACTAAGAAGTGTTAGATTGATCTGGCAACATTTAATGACTACTCTTTCTTTCTCATCTGCAACTATCATCATATCATATCACTTGGAGCACTGGGAGACAACTCACTTCCTTAAAAAGCAGGTGATTGGTTCAGAGGCCTGGAGAAGAGGCAGCACTTTTGGGGGCATGATTGCTGCAAAAGTTCTAATGGCTGTTTCTTCTGGCAGTTGCTGGCATAACAGCCTTTGGACCACTGCATTTTTTGCACAAGGTGCACCTGGTGCATAGAAAAGATGCTACCTGCTATATTAGCTGGGGGACTGAATGGGGGGGAAGGCTTGATGAGGTTAGCCCACATAAGTAATGGCACTGAAGGGTTGATACAGTTAGACTTCATGAGGAATGGTGCAAAAGGATTGATGGGGTTAGAACAAAGCAGAAAAGCCTTTAAAGAAATAAAAGGAAGCCAGCTAGGTTGTCATCTAGACAGAGCCTTGAATAGAAGAAGAGGAAGAAGAAGAATAGTTGGTTCTTATATGCT
This sequence comes from Paroedura picta, assembly GCF_049243985.1. Classification (NCBI taxonomy): domain Eukaryota; kingdom Metazoa; phylum Chordata; class Lepidosauria; order Squamata; family Gekkonidae; genus Paroedura; species Paroedura picta. The sequence continues at coordinate 131,420,757 of NC_135369.1, forward strand.
GCTTTTCTCCCCCTGAAGGATTCTCAAAGCAGCATACAGTTGCCTTCCCTTTCCTCTCCCCACAACAGACACCCTGTGAGGTGGGTGAGGCTGAGAGAGTCCTGATATCAGTGCTCGGTCAGAACAGCTTTCTCAGTGCTGTGGTAAGCCCAAGGTCACCCAGCTGGCTGCATGTGGAGGAGTGCAGAATCAAACTCGGCTTGCCAGATTAGAAGTTCACACTTCTAACCAGTACGCAAAGCTGGTTCCCTTGGAATACATAGGTTCTGGGGAACTTAAGCAACTGATAGGCTTACAATAGTTCTACAGGCAAGTTCTCTCAAAATTTAGATGTTTCCTGAGGGGTATAAAATCTAAAAACAGTGGATGAAGCCACCACTTTATTAGATGAGATTGAGGGGGTCTTGGGAAGGTCCTCTGATCTAGAAAAAGTATAGGGTACCTCATGAAAAACTGAACCATGTAACACCAACCCTGCAAGGCACATCATTCCCATATAAATTAGATAGGGGGCATAGTGTGTTACAATTGTCAGTAAGAGGGACAGATTCAGGCACTCAACATTACTCAATAACATGGAAACTAAACACCCAACAAAGCACGTGCACTACACACACACACATACACACACTACCCAAAAACAAAACAAAACAACCCATGGGCTAAAACATGGATGGGAGTCCATATCTCTTGCCCTGGGAAGATTACCATTTGCCAACACTTCTGCATCCTCATTCCCATTATCCCAGCACTACTATACAACACCCACAACAACTACCAGCTAGAGCAGGTTGTATTTCACATACAATGGGTTTTACTGGTTGTACCTATATAAATTCTTTAATTTTAATAGTGAGCTCAACTTGAAAGAAATGCTCTGTAAAGTTTTTGCTTTAACTTTTAGTTAAAATAAATATGTTTCAACCACTTGAAACCAAAAGAAAATGCAGGGTATACACATTTGAATAATTAAAAAATTAAGGCACACAATCCTAAACGTAGTCTGGAAACTGTTTAGAAAGGTTCCGGTATAAAGCAGAGCTATATGATGCTGGCATTATTTATTTACTTATTTACATTTATTATTTTGATTTATTTACCACCAATCCCAGGTTAGCTGGCTCGTGGCAGTTTACAGTAATAAGTAAAAACATTGCTTACAGTCATAGTTGCCTATATAACTACAGCAACCCCCCCCCCACCCAGCATGAATTTGAAGACTTGTTGGTGTATTTAGAGATATGCTGCTGTTACACCCCACCAAGGGTCTACTGATATAAACCCACTACAAGTGCAGTTATGCCAGCATAGGTGCTAGAAATCAAGGGTGCCAGAGAGGAGCAGCACTCAGTTTGCATCCTAAGGCCCTCAGCCCATATGCAATCACCAGCTGATGCAAGTACAAACATTTACATTAAAATTATGGGAGTGAAAAACAAAGTATTTCCCTATTCCTCCAATCATATCTACACAGGCATGATCTTAGGATTTCTTGAAATACCTATTCATTTGGGGCAGGGAACACTAAAATGGTTAGTAAACTATAAGTCAAAGTTGAGAAGTTGTTATTTTGGTCTGGGAAAAGATATAACATTTTCCATACAGCTATGGGAGATGGCTGAATTGAACAAATATAACTTCCATAAAGCTTCAGCTGTGGAAGACCTGGATTTATTAGCCTATATCATTGCCAAGTGCTAAATTTCTCATGGACCTTCAGTCTTCTGATTTTACAAGTACATTTTCAGAGTGAAATATGTCATTCTATCTAACATCCTGTTCCTGCTGCCTGATGTTCATTGCAGAAAGCTTGAAAGATTCAGGTGGAAGTGGCCTTGCATTACTATGATACGGAATGTTTTAGTACAGTATATACAAAGTGGAACACCCAAGGTAATGCACGAGTGCAGCAGTCCAGAATAAAACAATTTTACTGCTGCAGATACCTTGCATAAGAACATTTAGCAGGCAGATGCAGGAAAAGAGAATAATGCCAAGCTAGGAAAAAAAGTGGTAGTACTATTAGTAATCCAATTCCTTTTAGTACCTATCAACTTTAGAAAACTGGGCCAGTATCCAAAGAGGAGTATGGCCCTTTTTGAGTATGCATAAAGTATTTTCAAGCAAACATAAATCCTTACATATGCATGCATTTTCTAGATTTTTTTTCACCAGAGGACCTATTCTCTATCACCAAACAAGATGCACATTACATTTCAGCAACACTCATCTCATAATCTTTGGAATCCTGAAGAATAGTGACTATTCCCTTTAAAAAGTAGAATTAAATGCTTTGATCAGTGGATAGAATTTTGAAAAAAAATTATTAGCTGCCATTAAATTTATGTAGGTTTTTAAAAACTTGAATAAAATATCTTTTGCTATGCTACTGAATTATTTGAAAGGGTCTTATCCAAGGGCTTTAATACATATTTATTTATTTTAATGGGAGAGTAGACAAGTAAATGCTGTATATTATATTGACATATAGCTCAAAGGGCTGTCGCAAATCAATCAACAGCATTCCTGGAAGAAACTTCAGTCTTAGACTCATCTCAGTCAGGTTTATGACCTGACCATGCGGTAGAGGCAGCACTAGTCACCCTGACAGATGAGCTCCATTGCCAGTTGGAGCTAGGTGGGGCAATGCTGCTGGTATTACTAGGCTACCAGCGTTCGACACAGTCGACCATGAGCTCTTAGCTCGCTGTCTCACCGACTCCAGATACAAGGGACACCCCTTCAGTGGTGGATCTCCTTCCTCAGGGGTTGTGGACAGAGGGTTGCAATAGGAGAGAGAACATCAAACTGCTGACAGCTTACTTGTGAGGTCCCACAGGGAGCAGTCCTCTCTCCTACTTTATTCAACATATTCATGTGCCCTCTTGCGCAACTGGTATGGAAGTTCGGACTAGATTGTCATCAATATGCAGATGACACCCAGCTCTTCCTCCTGATGGATGGCTGCCCTGACTCTCCCCCAGAAACATTAGCCAGCTGCCTGGAAGCAGTGACAAGATGGCTCTAGCAGAGTCATCTGAAGCTCAGTCCTTGAAAGATGGAGATCCTGTGGCTGGGTAAGAAGGGTCCATGTGAGGACGTGCGTCTGCCTACCCTGGATGGTGTGCAGCTCCCTACAACTCATTCCCCTAGGAACTTTTGTGCGATCCTGGATGCTTTCCCTCACAATGGAGCCCAGGGCACAAAAGTAGCGCAGCTGGCATTCTACCATCTCTGCCAAGTCCAACTACTTGCGCCTTACCTGGCCCCAGAACACCTAGCCACAGTGATTCATGTGATAGCCACTTCTAAACTGGACTTCTGTAACTCACTCTACATAGATGTAAAAGTCTATGAAAAGCAGTTATACAGGAACACACCAAATAAACTTAGACAGAAAAAACACATTTCTCTATCTTTGTTGGTTTCATCATATGTTGCTAGTAAATATTACAAGTATATCACGAAAAGAGGACTGTTCGAAATGAATATAATAACAGAAGAAAGAACTTACCCTAGGCTATAATTAATGTTTAAACAATTTAACAATAAATACAAATAGAAAGGTCTTATCTCTTCTTTTAATCGTCATAAAACAACCAAAACAGCCTCCAGATTTAAACCATTTTCAAAGTGGCGTTTTCACCAGTGGTTGTTTTTCCTAAATATAAAAGCATACAATTAGTACATACTTGTCAACAATTAGTTCCTAAGTACAGAAGATAACATATTTATCTTAACAAAGTAGTTATTCCAGTTTCAAACATTGCATACCTCCTATAATTGTTATGAACATAAAGTCATCAAATGGTATTGTTTCTTTAAGTATCCTCCAAAGTTAAATATAAGTATAAATCAAAAGCAAGCTTCTGGGCTATTAATATAAAAATATAAAAAATATACTAAAGGGCCAAGTCTTACCAACTTAGTATTTGCTGATGATCTAGTCCTTCACTATGATCTAAAATAAAATGCCTATGAATAAAAGTGTATAAATGCATCTCCAAAGATTATTTAAAATCTACAACAATTAACTGCTAGTCCAATGCTGCTTTTTGTTCATATTAATGTCCATATTAACCAACAGAACTGGGTTTTTTTCTTAGGTACATAATTTATGGCTTCTCTTCCCATTTTGTTTTCTTTAGTTTGTTTTAACATTGGCTGCCATGGATTTTATTAAATCCCTAGTTTTTAACCATATATTTTTATCGTATCGATGATTACTTAGTTCTCCTTTTACTATCACTGTAATATTTCCTTGTACTTACAAGTCAGAATATAATCACCATATTTTTTAATTATTATACCAGCTTGTAACCACAGCTGACAAATCTTCACTCACTATAACTTCTACATGGGAATAAATGTGTTGAAATGTGAAGTGCCATAAAAGCTATCATTCAGGGATAGCCCCTAGCTAATGGTAAAATGGATCCCACGGGGCATTTTTTGAAAATTGATACTGGGTGTCCATTTTCTTATTTAAACTACTTGAACAAGGAAACCTCTTCAATGCATAAAATACCTGACATTTGGAATGAAGTTAAATAATCAGATCATTTAAAGAAAAGTTAATACAGCAATGCAAATACATTTACACAAGTTGCTAGCCTAATCCGGTTCTTAATATCCTGTCCATTTATCATTTAAGTATATGATCTAAAAAGGGGGGGGGGAACAATCCCTAGAAATCTAACTTCAACCTCAGAAAAACTAGTTAAACAACTGTTCTAGGATTACAAAATTATTTAGGAATTATTGTTTCTGCAGGGGGATATTGTTTGCATCACAATCAGGATGCTGACATCTTAAATTTGGCAGAAACATGCCACAGCTTTATTTATAACTGAGTGTGGCACAGCATGGGGAGGATATCTGCCCCTTTTGGCCAGCTGACTGCAAAGGCAGTACCAAATAGCAAGCCCAGGCCCCGCTTCCCCCCGTGAGCCCGCCAGGCCCACAGGGCCCCCTAAAGACCTGCTATCCCATGGGAGGTGGCTACTGGTGGATCCCACTGGGTATCAGTCTCTGTTGGGTTCTCAGCCACCTGGATATGCAGGCTGAATCATGGCCCTCTCACTCCTTGGAAGAGTGCCTCCTAGCCCCACAACCTCACAACCCCTTACAGAGGCCCCCACTCCTTGGGGAGGCTAATGTGCAAGCCTGGCCATCCACCCTCACCATGCTTAATCCTGCAAGCTGTGACAGTGATGTGAAACAGTTAAAGAACATAATATTATATACCAGAAAAACCCTTTAATTTAACAAAAGGGTGGGATGCCTCAATAAATCAGTTGAGAGGGGTAAGAGGCAACTCTCTACTGGGCGATCCCTTATAAAGGTGAGCACCTGGCCCTGCCCCCTTTTCCACATGCCACTGTGCGCCAACTGCTGCCTGTGCCCAGGGAGATGCTGTAGCCAGGCACTGAGCAGTGAGTCCGCCTTCTGCCACACATGCCCCATGGCAGCAAAAACTGCACTAGGTGAGTCTGTGTGGTTCTTGTTAAAACATAACATGGGATTAAATGAAGCCGGAAACTGAATCAGACCACTGGTCCATCAAGGTTAGTACTGTTAACTCATACTGGCAGTGGATCTCCTAACACTGTAGCCCCCAACCTTTTTATCACTGGGGACCACTCAACACCGGGGACCACTCACCGGGGACCACTCAAAACCTTTTACTGAGGCCCAGTGTGGGGGTAGTTTACTCCTCTACTCTCAACCACTGCCCTAGCGCTCTCTGATCTCTATGGTAATGTTTAAACATCCCTTCAAAATAAGATACAGACACGCCACAACAATGAAGTGTGTTGTAAAGGGCTGGGGGGGTGAAGTAAAGGGCAGGGGGGGAGAAGACGTCCTTCGGGGCCCACCTCCAATTAGTCGAAGGACCACATGTGGTCCGCGGCCCACAGATTTGGGATCGCACCTAACACATAAACTGTATCTATAGATTATTTTTACTATTGCTTTGCAGTCTAGTAAGGTATAAAAAAGAGGGAAGATAGCATGGAATAGCCCAATCTCATGATTTTGGAAGATAAGAGGGGTCAGTACTTGGAACGGAGACCAGCAAGGAAGACTCCGCAGAGGAATGCAATGGCAAACCACCTCTGTTTATCACTTGCCTTGAAAGTCCCTATCTGGGATAGTCATAAATTGGCTGCAACTTAATGGCACTTTACACGAACATACAAGATATAAAATACTGCATAGTACTAAATGGTGGAAATAGACATCAGTAGCTCTACTTTGTCGTGCAAAGGGATCTTGCCTCTTAGTCTGCCCCATAGACCAAAAAAACAAAACAAAAACATTTACTATACTCTTCTGACTCCTATGGCTCACTTTCAGGGACAAAAATTCATTTTCTTCTAAGGATCCACCAGGGACCATAGCTTTTAGTGCTACAAGGGCATACTGCAGCTATAGAACAACTGTGGAAAGATGTTCAACAGCTGCAGAACATAACTCTATTCATCTGCACTACTCCTATCTCTGCAGCAAATAAGCAAAAAAAAATCACTCTAAATCAACAACTTCACCTCATATTTCTTCAGAACACACTTCAGATAAAACCATCATTGCTGCAATGTTTTATGATCTACAGTCACAAGGTGAAGCATTATCTGTAGCAGTTCAATCAATGTAAGGAGCCATTTTTTTCAGATGCAGAATCTAAGTCTCAGTCATCTGCTGCTGCATGTTACATGCACCAAAACTATTGATCAAACAGAAAATGAGGAAGTAGCCCACAACCATGACAAAATTAAATTATTTCTACAATCTTGCTCCTTGAAGCTTCAACAAGTATATCATCATTTTTTCTGTATACGACAGATTTGTGAGGACACAGGAAGCAACATTAGTATAGTCCATTGCAGTCAGTTTTATGTTCTGATTAGCAGTGATACTCTAGGGCAGGAGTAGTCAACCTGTGGTCCTCCAGATGTTAATGGACTACAATTTCCATGAGCCCCTGCCAGCAAACGCTGGCAGAGGCTCATGGGAATTGTAGTCTGTGAACATTTGGAGGACCACAGGTTGACTACCTCTGCTCTAGGGCAATCTTTCTCAACTTTTTTTACCATTGAGAAACATCTGAAACATTCTTCAGGCTTTGAGAAACCCCAGAAGTGGCATGATTGCAGAATACCTGTATACGTCCACCCGGGGCCCCTCACCTTCCCATTCTCTTCAGGTCCATCATTGGTCATTCTGGGAGGGGGAATGGGTCACTATGACCAAATATGGTCATATCACCAAATAAATGTTTAACACATTTTTTTAATATATAAAAAATTAATTGGCTCCCATCCATTCAGGAAACCCTTCCATGGCTGTCAAGAAACCACAGGGTTATGCAAAACCCAGGTTGAGAAAGCCTGCTGTAGTGTCTGACAAAGAGGTTCAACATGTTCTCGTGAGATTGAACCTGAGACCTTCAGTAACACTCAGGGCACAACCAGTGTGTGAACAGCTGTGTACCAACAATTTGAATGTTTAGCTTAATGATTTTCAGTCTTTACGTTAGGTCTGTATTAGAGATCCTGTTGTGTACCAGGATGTTACACATAACTGGTGAACTAGAAACTAATAAAGTTGCTCAGCACTTGAGAACTATTATTTGTCTGACTCTTGAAGTCAATAGAATTGTAGAAAACAGAGATAATAAATCTGTTGCACGCAAAACAATAATCCAGCTGAAATTCATTGTGTATTCATTGGTATCTTGTAACACCATTGGGCTTGTATTGTGTAGCATGTCAATAAGCTACAATTAAAAGTTATTTGTAATTTACACAAATCACAGGTATGAAGTTTGAGCCTGGTAGGACCTTTAAATCCAACAGAGTTTTCTTTAAGGTATAATCATTTGTGTTTGATCTGCTGCTTCAGACCAAAAGGGCTACTGAATCTGTTAGAACAGAAATTATCGCTATTGGACTCTTTTTAGAAAACAAGTAGAAAAAAATTTTCAAAGACCTCTTCTCAATTTAGAGGGGTCACCCCTAAAAAATTGTTTGAGGCAATCAATGTATTGAGTGAGCCCATTTTTTGTGAGGAGGCTGTGGCAACAAACTTCAGTGTATGTGATAACTGGCTAGTCATGCAGGAAATACCAAAAACAGAATAATTTGTGCCATGGTCTGGAGCGTCTAATAAGGGTCAGAATTCATATGTACTATCACCTCACCACCCATCCAAATAGTTATTAGACTTCTCAAAAGTATGCAGGATTATTTGTGGATCAGGGCAAACAATAATTTATTACTATCACAGGCTTCAAAGCCTGTTCGTAAGAATGGGCTTTGAAAGGGCCCCACCCAGCTGCTTCCCCATGGACCGCAGAGCACACCCAGTGCTTCTGTGAGGCACCAGGTGTGCTGTGCAGGCCGTGGAGAAGGCCTCCCCGTCCCCCTCCCCTCTGGTGATGCGCAGCCTCCCCGCGGCCCACACAAGCACACCCGGCGCCTCTGCGAGGTGCTGGGTGTGCAGGCCGCAGAGAAGGCCTCACCCTTGCCCTCCTCCTGGCAACGTGCAGCCTCCCTGCAGCCCACAAAGCACACCTGGTGCCCTCTCCCCCTCCCCCCTTCCCCCTGGCAATGTGCGGCATCCCCGCATGCGGCACAGCACACTTGGTACCTCATGTTGTGTGGGCGGTGAAGGCCTCCCCATCCCCCTCCCCCCAGCAATGCGCGGCCTCCCCGTGGCCTCCCTGTGCCCCACACAGCACACCCGTGAAAGCTGCTAGGAAGGCCTCCCCGTCCCCCTTCCCCCTGGCAATGTGCAGCCTCCCCGCGGGTGGCACAGCACACTCGGTGCCTCGTGCTGTGCGGGCGGTGAAGGTCTCCCCATCCCCCTCCCCCCCAGCAATGCGCGGCCTCCCCGTGGCCCACACAGCACACCTGTGCTAGCTGCTAGGAAGGCCTCCCCATCCCCCTTCTCCCAGCAACACGCAGCCTCCCAGTTGCCCGCACAGCACACGAGGCACCTCTTCGAGTCACCGAGTGTGCTGTGCAGGCCGCGGGGAAGGCCTCTCCATCCCATTCCCCCCCCCACTGACAGGCATCTTCCCGGGCACCTGGTCTCCTGATTGGAGGTCCACCATGATGTGCTGTTGGGGCAGGGGGCTCCTGGAGGTGGGACAGGGTTGGTGTTCGGGCCCAGACAGGGCCACCTACATGGCCTTTTTTCTTTTATATATAAGTCTTATGGCTAAGATGGACTAACGGAATAAAACATATATTAGTAGAATGATTGTAAGCACATATATATACAAATTCAATATACAATGAATGGTGTGTGCATGTGTGTGACTAAATCAACAGTGTACCTTGATAGACTCTGGCAGCTGCATAGAATCTGGCAACAATATCCCAATTTTAAGTACTCAGTGTCTGCAAGAAGAAATGAGGTATATTTTCCAGTTCTCATGGGATTTTTTGAAGGATCAGTGTAATACATATTATATATTATCCTAAATCATTAAAGAAGTTAAAATGCAGCAGTATATTTCCAGCCACTTCAATTTCCCCAGTAGTGAAAGAACATAACTGCTCATGAAATGATACCCCATGGTGTCTCTCTTCTACTAAACTGTATGGAAAAACAGTGAGATGGTCCAGAGTGAAAGCTATCTTATGTTTGGGAAACAGGAAATTAGCTAAATAGTATGAAAACACTAATTTGTTGTTGGGATTTTGCAGAGTATCTTAAATGGTGTTGAAGTTTGATATCGCAAATCCTCTGCTTGATTTCAGATATAGCTTTGGAATAGCCAAAGGCTATTAAGCTACTAGGAGAACTGTTGTCATATGCAAGATCTGTAGTGTGCATGCTTCAGCAGCATAAGAACACTATCCTGCAGGCAGCATTGGAGGAGACAAGTAGTTAGGATAGTTAGAATAGGAGCTTCCTGATATCTCTTCAAATACTCTCCTACAACTTATTGAATGGCTCAATGGAGACCTCCTGCTCTTCTCCTGTTTGCCTCCTGAATAGACGAATGACTGCAGAGAAGAGTTAACTAATTATCTAACCAATTATCTTAACTAATTAAGTCTATTTCTCCCTTCTCCACAAAGTTGTTTCTTTTCACGATAAAACTATTTTGTTATTTGTATGGTCTACTAAGACTCGTAGATCCTTTTCACACTTGCTACTGCCAAGACAAGTCTCCCCCATCTTATATTGGTGTATTTGGTTTTTCCTACCTAAATGCAGAACTTTACATTTGCCCCTATTGAACTTCATTTTTATTCAGTTTAGCCCACTTCTTGAGCCTATCAAGATCATCCTGTATTCTGCTGCTGTCTTCAGTTGTGTTTGCTACCCCTCCCAGTTTAGTGTCATCTGCAAATTTAATAAGTATCCCCTCTAATCTCTCATCCAAATCATTTATAAATATGTTGAACAACACAGGCCCCAGTACCCACCTTGGGGTACTCCACTTGTCACTCTTTTCCAAGAAGATGCTGAACAATTAACAAGTACCCTCTGGGTACGATTTGTCAACCATCCACCTGACAGAATTAGTATCCATATCACATTTTACCAACTTGTCAACAAGAATATCATGTGGAACCTTATCAAAAGCTTTACTGAAATCCAGATAAACTATGTTCACGGCATTCCCCTGATCCAACAAGGTAGTCACTTTCTCAAAAAAGAGAGAAGTCTGACATGAGTTATTCTTGTGAAACCCGTGCTGAGTCTTAGAAATCACAGCTCTCAGTTCCAGCTGCTCAAGGACCAAGTGTTTGATTATTTGTTCCAAAACTTTGCCAGCTACAGATGTCAAGCTGACAGGTCAATAATTACCCTGATCCTCCTTTATCCCGTTCTTGAAGATGGGCATAGCATTTGCACGCCTCCAGTCATCTGGCACCTCACCTGTTCTCCAAGAAGTGTCAAAAATAATGGACAGAGGTTCAGAGATGACATCTGCAAGTTCTTTTAGTACCCTTGGATGCAGTTCATCTGGCCCAGAAGACTTTGTTTCAGTTAAAGAATGAAGTGGACTGTTCCAACATTTGTCTTTGTGGACTGTTCCAACATTGATCCTAGGCCACCATTCCCATCCCCTATGTTGTGTAACGTTTTTGCCACATTGCCACACTATTTCCCTCACAAGAGATGACTGAGGAGAAATAGTTAAGCAGTTCAGCCCTCTCTTCATCATGTGTTATAATTTCACTTTCTTGTCCTCGCAGTGGTCTTATGGTGTCCCTATTCTTTTTCTTGCTTGAAATATAACTAAAGAAGCCTTTTTTTTTGTTATGATTAGCATTTATTGCTAGCCTAAGCTCATATTGAGCTTTAGCTTTTCTAACATTCCCCCTACAATTATTGGTTGTTTATACTCATCTTTGGTAATAAGGCCTTCCTTACATTTCCTAAATGACTCTTTTTTATTCCTCAAATCTTTTGACTACTGCTTATGGAGCCAACATGGCTTCCTTAGGCTCCTTCCATCTTTTTTCTCAAGGGAATTGTTTGTTATTGAGCCTTCAGTATTTCACTTTTAAGAAGCTCCCAGCCCTCTTGGACTCCCATCTCTTTAAGTCTTTCTGACCACGGGATTCTATGCTACATACCTTTAAGTCTGAGAAAATCAGCTTTCCTGAAGTCCAATCTATACGTATGACTACGTAAAGGTTTTCTCTTTCCCATGATTGAAAATTCCAAAAGCACATGGTCACTGATACCAAGTGTGCCCACTACTTCCACCTCATCTACCAGTTCTTCCCTATTGATGTGAATCAAATCTAAAATAGCAGAGCCCCTGGTTCCCCTCTCTACTTTCTGGGAAATTAAGCTGTCAACAAGTTAAGAATTACACGGAGTTTGCATTTTTAGCAGAGTTGGTCTTCCAACAGATATCTGGGTAATTGACGTCACCCATGACCACTTTGTGCACCACTTTTTGCACATACTACTGCCAAGACAAGTCTCCCACATCTTATATTTGTGTAATTGGCCACTGGGGGAGTGTATTTGGCCACTCCCCCATCTTATATTGGTGTATTTGGCCATGACCACTTTTAATTGAAGTCACCCTCTTTGTATATCTAAACTCAGTCAACAAGCTGCTAGGAGAATCTCTAATTTATCATAATTTTCTGTTTTAACTGTCTGTTAACATAAAATATGCAATACCTACAGGAGAGAAAATGAGCTTCTTCCAGTAGCTGACTGTATGTGTCCATGCACAATATTCAAGAGAAATTAAACCCATGTTTAGACTCAGAACTGCATTAGGAGTTCTGCAAGTATGGCTCTCAGAAATATATTCTGAATGATTTCAAGGGGTATATGATTTATCTACATAGCTGGAAGTTATATAGCAGCCATCTATGCTTAGATCTTTATCTGGTAAACAATGAGTTTGAACTTCCTATAGCTAGTCCTCAGCATATGCCTCAAACCTGTATTGGTATGAGAGAAAAGTACTGCATCATCCACATAAGTTGAAAGTTGAAAGCAGTCTAAAAGCCAGTTTGGGGGAATGAAGAAAAATGTTGGTTCAAACTGCCAAATCTATGACTGTCAAATGTTTGGGCAAATGCACTCCTGGGTAAATACAAAAAAATGCAATATGTTTGTGTTAGGGTCAGCACCAGCTGGTTATATTACTTTTGAACAAAATTTAGCAGAAATTTGCTAAACTTCTATCATTATCTTTGAACTTCTTCTCTGCAGCTGACAATAATCTAATTGGAATGGAACAACAATATCAGATTTATAAATGGAAATTGATTGCAAAGCTGATTAGAGATGGAACCTCGTATCTGACTAAGCTTTAAAGAACTGCATAGTTTTATAATCCTTGCTATAACTTGGGCTTTTAAGAAGTGGCCTGTCAAAAAAATTAATGATAACATGAGCAACTTTATTAAATTAGCCACATTTCAAAATCCTAACGATGGGCTCTAGTTTATTATTAAATGACAGTGTGTAGCACACTGAAACTGTACTGCACATTTTTCTGCTACAGCTCATACGCATAATAAAGACAAATTTGTCACTTTAGAATTAATAATTCTTTGACGATTTATAATAGGACTCTCTGCAATATCAATTGTGAAGCTTTATCATGCTAAGACAACATTCATCACCAGTGATAACGTTTTTCATTTCAGCAATATTGTGAGGTCTTGTGAGTGAAAACATTATAGAATGTTTTATTTCAATTATTAAACTAGTTACAAATATTTCCTATCAGAGTCAGCAAACAGGAGTGAAAATGGGACTGTAATGTTAGAGTTCTATACTAGGTTAGAGCTCTATACTACTTCTGTTCTGGCTTCTAAATCCTTGCAAATGGGGGGGGGCTGACCTCTAATGATCTTGTACTAGCACTGAACTAACTACCTAGTTCTAATAGAACTTGTATCTGGATTTTCTGAATTGTTATATTCATTCTTATTAGGGTCATTTCATATTTTGTTACCAAATAGGCACACATGACAGGCTTGTGACATGAAAAACATCCTTTTCATGTGCAGAGTTGGTGAGTGTTACTGGAATAATTATTTTAAGATCAAACGTTCTGGTGTATGCCAAGGTCCCAATTTAGCAGAGTACTTCAATTAGGAAGGAAAAATGAAATGTAGACAAAGGATCTCAAAAAGAAATAATTTTATATTCTTCTAACAAGATAGAGGGCTAAAAAGATCAAATGCAAGGGAATGCAAAAACAAAAATAATATTGCATTGCCAGTAGCACAGTACTAGCAATGCTACCCTTGGCTGTTGCCTCATTGGGGTGAACAGGAAGTTAAAGGGAAATAAACGGTGAAAACAAAAACATATGTTTACTATATCCTGAAGAAAAGGATAGCTGGTCTTAGACAAAGGAAGTATCCAAACCAAGAACAAAGAACTTGGTAATCCAAGGTGAGGGGACTGGTGATTCAGCAAGAGGGTGATGTTCTGGGAAGCAAGCCAACTATGAGTTTGAGGGAACAGGCTCAGTTATAAAACCAGCAACAAAGTTTAACATCCAAGCAAGGAACCAGCCAAAGAAGTAGGAGGACTCCGTGATTCCATTAATATAGAGAAGGTCTGGAAGTAAACCAGCTGTGGTTGGGGAAGAAGGCTCAGATGCAAAGCCAACAACAAAGTTGGAAGGTTATTTGAAGTATTTGTAGCAGCTGGGCTTCAAAAGCAGTGTTGGATCAAGGATACAGGGTCTGGTTTCCCACTGATATGTTTGAATTTTGGGTACTGAATTTGGAAGGGTGATGTGTGGCAGCCCAATATGGGAATGCTTGGTAAGGCAAAAGGGGATATCTGTAAACCGCTCAAGGAGTGGTATAAATAATTCGCTAAGGCTAAGGGGGGTGGGCTGAGTCCAGGATAGGAAACAGGGGCCATTGGCCCCTTCAACCCAGACTGACAATCGGATTGGGCCCTCACCAGTACAGACCAGAGTTCCATCCAGTCAGCCCAGCCAGGGGCAATCTGGAGACATCGCTGCCAGCCTACTCCTGACCACCACAAGGAGAGGTCAGTAGGGCTGCCAAGAGAGATGAGAACAGAGGCTTGGACACGCTGTGCCAGCCCTTTTTGTCCCGAGGCTGTCCTAACTGTCATGTCCAACTGTCACTTTGCCTGACAGAACCCTGACAGAGCTGGCAGGAGGCTGCAGAGTGCGTTCCCTCCTCCTCCCTTCAGGCCTGCTGCAAAGGAGCCTCTAACAGCCCCTGACTGAGGGGAGGGAGGCCTTTCCAAGAGCAACGAAGGGGAGCCTCAGGGCATGGGGGTGGGCATTCCTTTTGAGGGGGGATTTTTCCTTCTGCCAAATGGCTGACAGGGAGGCCACAGAAAAGCCCCTTCTCACTTAAAAAGCTGCTCTGCCTGGGGCTTAGACACAGCCAAGCCATGTGTCTTTCTTCTTTGCAACTCTCTGCAGATTTGAGGTCACTGCGCAGCATTATTCTGCAGACGAAACCTGATGCTGTTGCGGAGGTTCTTTTGTCTCCTGTTTCATCTGCACAACAACCCTGTGCAATAGGCCTCAAGTCTTTCAATTCAACAACAACCTGTGTGGGAGACCTTAAATGTTTCTTCTCTACCACAACCCTGTCCAAAGTAGCCCTCCTATATAAGTGTATCCAAGGAGATTCCTAGAAAATCAGAAGTCCCTGCTTTATTATTAATCTGGATCATTTTCTAGGTATCTGTCAGTCAGGTTAGATGATATTCAAGTTGGATCTGGTGGGTGATGTGAGGGATGACCCAGAAGCAAAAATACTATGTAAGATACAGATTACTCTTTAATGGCATAAAAATTCAAATAAGTACAGATAAATACTATGTAATATATGTCATGCACATAACATTAATCTGTAGCAAAGCAGCTAGATTCAAGTCCACTAACATCTTAGAAACCAACAAGATTTTTAAGGTATAAACTTTAGAGTAGCCTTTCTCAACTTTTAACCATTAATAAACCGCTGAAACCTTCTTCAGGCTTCAAGAAGCTCTAGAAGTGCAATCATACAGAATATGGTTGGGAAGCATACCTGGGGCCATTCCCCTTCCTACCCACTCAAAGCCCATAATTGGCTTTTTAAAGAGGAGAGGGTGGGTTGACATGCCCATATATGGTCAAAGCACCCAATAAATGTTTAGCAAATTTACAATTATATAAAGAATTAACTAACTCCCATCGATTTGGAAAGCCCTTCAAGGGCCATCGAGAACCCCCAGGGTTTCATAAAACCCTGGTTGAGATATCCTGTGTTAGAGTGTTAAAGATTCCTTTGTCAGTAGTACTCCCTTTGTTGATTATATGAGTTGGTCCCTGTGAAGGGACCAAAAATCTTATTTATTTAGAAGGAAGTTATTTATAACTATGTTATTTAGAAGGAAGGTCAAAATATGTGTCCTGTTTTTTAAAACGTGTCCTGTTTTTTTCAAAGAGACTTGTACTTTTCATTTTATATCAGGGTTAAAAAAGTCTCAGCTCAACAATGAAGCATAAAGAATATGCATAAGACCTATTAAAGAATAAACAACAAAGAAAGAAAGCATTAATTGTGTAAAATTAAATCCACTGGGTATACTTTAATGCATTCTGTATATTTGGCTGCCCTCCCCATTCCCATTTGATGTTTTACTCCAATAAAGTGAGTACTAAAAATAAGTCTCAGCCCAGCTGAAGTTTTCAGTCTTTGCCATATTTCATCAGCTATTTTCTGTTAATAATGAACATGCACTTGAGACTGCAATCCACAATCCATTTAAAGCTGGCCAGGCTTTACTTCACTGAGGAGAAATTGTAATGTACAGAAATGCCCAGGGCAAGGTACTATACATGAACACAGTGTTTCAAAAGGCTTGGGCGAGATCATTCATCTAAAAATCTCTACCACATTGCTCTACTTGACTGCGCAAAGCTAGGCTTATAGAATTTCTCTCCCTGATGTACTTTACCAACTTTGCATGAGTAGCTGAGATTATCTGCAAGAACAGTAGGAGAATATTTGATATGGGAACACATACTAGCAAGCCACCTCACATGTACCTTTAGAGTAGGGCTAGATCACAGTCTAGTTTTGAAGACATCTAAGACATCTCCAGTTGATTTTAGTGAGATTGAGTGACACACATGCCACTTTTGTATTGCAAGAAAATAATCTTAACAGCAATCATATTTAATTACTCATATGTAGTAATAGGTCAGTTTATATACAATGCTGAGTCAGCACTTATGAGGGCAAGAAAACCCATTGTTTATCAATGACAAGATATAAGCAATAAAAATAGAAGTGAGCAATGACTTATGGAAGATGGAAGAAAAAGCTTTTTGACAAGACACATGAAAATGCACTGTTGAATGAAAGCTGGGCAAATGCAGAGTGGTTGCTTTTGAAATTATATTTTAAACTAGATTTAAGGCCCAATACAGCGGGCACTAGTGGGCAGGCGGCTGGAGGCAGGAGGGCCCCCCTCCCCCACCCCTCCCCCTGCCCTGGCTTCCTCTCGGGAAGCCTTTTCCTCCACCCCCATCCACCGGAGGCTGCGGCTTCGTCCCGAGGAAAGGAGCAGGCCTGTCGGAGACAAAGCCTTCCCCCACTCCTCCCCCCCAGGTCCTGGCTTGTGAGTAGCGACATGGTGGGCCTGCTCCTTTCGCCGCATGTAAGCCATAGCCCACCCTCCCCCCGATGTCCCCCCGAATGCCCCAGAGCAGGTCTTTGACACGGCGGCCCCCAGCGACAAAGGCTCTTCTCCCGGCCCCCTCACCTCTCAGGCTGACTCTGCTTGTTTCCCGGCAGCAAGGCTCTTCCCATTGCCCCCTCACCTCCTGGAGTGACACTCATAGGGGCCAATTAGGAGCCACTTCGTGGCTCCTGATTGGCCCCTTTGAGTTTTTATCCTGGACTTGCCCCACCCCTTTCTCCTCCCACATTGCCCTTAGCCATTTATTACTACCACTCCCGTGGAGCGGTTTACAGATTGTGGGCTCCAAACCAGACATTTTTATATTACATAGTTAAAGCAGCACCATACAGACTTTCTTTACCACCCAGAAAACCCCAACTTTTTATGCATTAGTGCATTTTAAAATAACTTGAACACTGAGGAAGATTTTGAATTGAAATGCATTTGGCCTCAGTTCCATATGTAGCTGTGAAATACAGTATACAATTGTGATTTAATGGTGTTTTTTAATTTTTAACTTGTGCACTTTATTGTAATAAATATTTGCATTTTAAAATTATCCTAGTAGCTCAACCTTCGGGTTCCTAATTTGTCTAGTTAGGTTGGGTTTTGGTTCCCTTTTTGGTTTTGTACTTTAGTAACAACAATGTTAACAATAGCAAATGTAAGTGTATAGTAAAATAAAATAAGCTATTAAAATAGGATAATTTTTCTCCATTTGTGTAATTTATTTATCAGTATAATTTTAGTGCTTTTGTTATAACAAATCCTTGTAGTTAGTCTGGAGATGTTACAGAATTACAAAGACTACTGAAAATGTTAACCATGAACCTAAAATTCTAAACTTGTGAGCTTTCAGGTTGAATGCCTAGGAGCTACCTGTCATTCAATAACAGGGAACGGTGGAAAGGCACAACAACTGCAAAAGTAAGACAGGAAAAGCATAATAGGAATTTCATGCATTCTTTTTATCAGCATATATTTGTTAACTATTGGATAAAAAGGTCAGTGAGTTTTTGCTGCATTGGTTATATGTACAGAAGCAGACCCACCCACCCCTCCAGAGCATTCTACAAAAATGTCCCAAATGAATATCTGAATGTTCTACATGCCATGAACACATTCCTCTTAGAGTGATGGCCAATTCAAACATTCATTTGTGGTAGTGGCATGCTGCTGCTTCACAACAGCTTGCTTTTCCCTGCTGGAAAAACTCTTGTGGGAGTGTCTGAAAGTACCTCTAAAGAAACCAGGGCTGATTCTGCACTTTCTTTTTATCTGGTGTGGATCCTGCTAAATTCAGATTGATTTGAACTCAAGTCTTCCTCTACCCCCTCCCCCATTGAAACAGAAAGTGTTCTGCACTTGATTGGGAAAGCTCAGAACGGGGAGGGGTGCCAAATATAGCAGGAGTATCTTCCTTCTTTTCTTGAATGGGGGGGGGGGGAGGAAAATAACAAGAGGCAAATCTCTGCTGAGAGAAGTTAGGGCTTCTGGAGTACATTCACTTTAAGACAAGGCTTGCAACCAGGAAACAGGAAGTCTTTGACCCAGTCAGGGAAGACTGCTTTGCTGCGAAGCACGGAGAAGGGAGTTAATTTGAAAAAAGAAAAAAGCTGTACACTTACTCTCAAATACTGAGGATTATATCCATTTCTGGATATTGCAGGGGAAAGGTATGGTCACTCCGGATCAATCATGAATGTTGCAAAGGGAAAATTTAAAGTAGCCAAAATCAAAATGGTAAGCGAATTCAGTGTAGATGGGAGGGATTCATTCGAACTGGGGGTGGGTAGAAAGCCCCATACAGACTACGCCTTGGTCATTTGAATTAGTGACATTCAGTGGGATTTTTTTAAACATTAAAAATAATATAGTACATTTCTTACATATTTTCTCAGTACTTCTTTATCACTTTTATTTTAAACAAAATAACAGAATTCATTTAGATGTCCAGGACATAGATTTTGTTATGTATGAATAAGCTATATTTAAACTTTAAAATAATATATTGAAATCTAATATATTCACCTAGTGTGAACATAGGGATGCTCGCAAATGGAAGTTGGTCTCTGTCACTGATCTAGCCAATGTGCACTCCACAGATAGCAATTCTCTGGTAGCAAGATGCTTCAGGTATATTTACTACAAAAGTTTTAGTGTGGGTAAATGTGAATCAGGAGGATCACATTAAGCCTCTGAGAAGAAAAATTCAGCAATGATAGAGTGGAGGATAAGGAGATGCACTGAAGAAAATGCTTGATGTTAGGATACCTAACATGTTAGGTTAGGATACCTAACATCACAACACAATCCACAAGAAGCAGAATCAAAGCAAGTTCTATCTGTACAGAATATTAGGTTGCAGATCTTATAAGAGATTATTTTGCTAAATAAAAAAACTGTATGTGACTAGACTGAATTGATCAAATGCCCTTCTTTCTACACCTGATGATACTTGCCAAAATACTTATACAACCTAAAATTGAGTTTTTTTTTCTTGAATCCATCATCCCCTCTGTGATATATTCCGAGAATCCCCAACACAATAAAGTGATTTCTGAGTTTTCTGTCACTGATCATAACAGGCAAAAGAGCAGAAAAGAAGGGCAGGCAACCAGGATAAGACAAAAAGATAGCTATTATTTTTGAAGGGGGCGGGGAGATAAATAATGCGTAGTAGGGATAGGGAATTCAGCTCAGGTAAACCCCAAAATACAGGTTTATCTGAGCCAAATGCACATCCCAACAGTTTAAACAAGTTGAATCAGAGAAGCCCAAAATGATTCAGGCATGATTTGGCTGACTGAGAAAGACCCTACCAAAGAGGATTAGCTGCTTGGCAGGGCTTTATATATCTCCTCAGCAGACCCTCTGAGGCTGCAGAGAGCAGGCTGGAGAGACATTTAAGACTCCTGCCAGAGTTCATCCTCTGGCAAGGTCTTTCTCCCTCGCAGACCCCTCTGAGCCTGCACAGAGCCTGCTCTCTGCAGCTTCACAGGGGTCTGCGGGAGAGACTCAGCTGCTTGGTGGGGTTTTTTCCCCCTCGTACTCCTCTGAAGCTGCAAATATTCCTAACTCCTTGACCCTGCTGGCTCAGATCAGGCTCAGATCAGGTGAGGCAGGTGCTGAGCTAAGGAAGAGACTGGCAAAGGCAAGCCACCTCTGAATGTCTCTTATCTTTAAAATCATAGGAGGTTGCTTTAAGTTGGCTGTAACTTGTGAAAAGTTAAAAATTAAAAATGGAAACCAAACTCTGATTTCCAGATTTAAATATCTGGTTGTTTATATTAGCCTTTGATAAAAGAAAATGCCAGCTATAAGAACTGCCACTGAGAAGCAGAGGATAAAGCAGATATAACAGCAACCACTGCCCATAAAGTCCTGCTGAGGATGTCAAGTAATTTCCTGACTTATTATATATAACTTTTGTGGCTGTATTATGTGAGTGATTGTGGAAGGTCAGTATCTGGTCAAATAAAACACAGAAAAAACATTGTAAATTAATATAGTGTTTCAGTTCCTGACCTTTTAAGATGACATTTAATTCCCAAATGGAACTGGCATTATGTAGATAGGCTGTACATGCTACATTTTGTGTGGAAAATTGGCAACAGCATTTATCTGCAAGGAAGGCATTTTAAAGCTGCAATCCTATTAATGCTTTCTTGGTAGTAAGCTCAACTGCATTTAGTGTAACTTATTTCTGAACAGCCATATTATTGGGTTGTAATTAGAGGAGGGAATGGAAACATTTGGGGGGAGGGGATTTTTTTTATCACATTCTCAAATTGAAAAACTGGAAATCTGGAAGAATATTGGGAAAAACACATACTCTCCTATAAAGCAAGCTCCTTTTTAGAGAAGTAGCAACATAATTTGGAGGCAATGTTTTAATCGGAATGTGTAATATGAGGATTTTTATTACAGACCATTCAAAACATTAGATCCGTATGTACATATATATTATTGACATGTTTATTTATTTATTATATTTATATACCACCCTCCCCTGAGCCTCAGGGCGGTCCACAAGGAATGTAAAGAACAATATATCGAACTTGAGTTCTGTGTCAAATAGAAATCCAGCAATGGTAATAACAACAACAACAACAACAGAGAATAACAATTTAACACAATAACAATCAACCATGGTTGTCCAACTCAGGTGTAAGGGTTCAAGGGAGGGAATTTCAAGGCCCAGCAGATGTTGCTGGTTCTGGTTGATCTCAACCAAATGCCTGATGGAAGAGCTCCCTTGTGGAACTGTTTTAGTTCTGTTAGGGCCCTGATCTCTTCCAGGAGCTCATTCCACCAGGTGGGGACCAGGACAGGAAAGGCTCTGGGCTTGGCTGAGGTGAAGTCGGCTTCTTTTTGACCATGGATCACTAGCAGAGCACAAAGCTCTTTGAGGGGCATAGGCAGAAAGGCAGTCTCTTAGGTACACTGGGCCTTGACTGTGTATGGCCTTAAAGGTAATTAACAGATTTAGCCTCATCTGGAATTTGACGGGTATCCACTGCAGTTGTTGGTGGATGAGCTGGATGTACGGCCTCCATGGTATTGCTGTGAGGACACTGGCTGATGTGTTTTGGACCAGTTGTAATTTCTGGATCAGACCTGTGTAGAGCGAGTTGGAGAAGTCCAGTCTAGAGGCTGTGGCTAGGTGTTCTGGGGCTAAGTAGAGCACTAGTAGTTTGGTTTGGCAAAGGTGGTAGAATGCCAGCCACGCTATTCTCATGACCTGAGCTTTCATTGAGAGGGAAGCATTCAGGAACACATCCAGGTTCCTGGCAGAGAGAGCCACTGATAGCTGCACACCATCCAGTGTGGGCAGGCACGGTTCCTCACATGGTCCCTTCCTGCCCAGCCATAGAATGTCTCTCTTTGACGGACTGAGCTTCAGACGACCCTGCTTAAAACATTTCATAACTCCTTCCAGGAAGCTGGTTAATGCTTCTGGGAGAGAATCAGGGCAGTCTTTCAGCAGGAGGAAGAGCTGAGCGTCATCTACATATTGATGACATCCCAGCCCAAACTTCCATACCACTTGGGCAATGAAGATATTGAATAAAATTGGAGAGAGGACTTCTCCATCTGGGACTCTGCAAGTAAGTTTTTGGTGGCTTGAGGATCTCTTTCCTATTGCTACTAGGTGTGTGCAAGGGAAAGAAAATCTGGACTTCGGGTTCGGAAGAACCCACCTCAGACTGGTGTACCCTTGGCCGAAGTGCTTCGGACATCTCCATGGAAATCGCCCTGGGCCTCTTGCTTGCCTGCCCTGAAGGGAGGAGAGCAAGAGCCCCACCCTTGCCCTCTCCACCGCCACACACTTACCTGTGGCTGGCTGATCCCCAGACCCCTGTCTGGATTCAGAGGGAAGTACTCCATGGCTGCCACCTCCCCCAAAGCACCACAAAGTAAGCATGCCATGGGGACAAGCCCTCTCTGACACCTGAGTACTCAGGGGAAAGTGGCAGCCACAGAGTACTTCTCTACACGTCCGGCCGGGGCTCTGGGGACCAGCCAGCCACAGGTAAGTGCATGGCAGCAGGAACCCGGGCAGGGAACGGGTGATGGTGGGGCTCTTACTCTCCTCCCATCAGGGCAGGCAAGTGAGAGGCTGCAGGTGGGCACTGAGGCAAGCTGAAGTGCATTGAGGCATGCCTTGGAGAGCTGATTTGGCTCTGTCTCCCCGTGGGAGTTTTGTGCCTGCTTAGGAGAACTTTCAATTGAAGCAGTCCGGAGTGCACAACCCTAATTTCTACCCTCTGTCCATGACCCTGGAGGAAGGACATCAGCCATTGAAGAGCTGTCCCCCATATTCTGGCATCAGCGAGGCAGCAAGCTAAAAGCTTATGGTCGACTGCGTCAAATGCTGCTGAGAGATCTAGTAATACCTGCAGCGCCAACCTGCCTCAGTCCAGCTGGAGATGGAGCTTGTTTGTCAGGGCCACTAGTGCTGTCTCCATCACATGGCCAGGGAGGAGACCTAACTGAGATGGACCTAGGATTGAAACTTCTTTCAGGAATGCTGATACTTTCCACCATTTTCCCTAGAAAGAATAAGTGCAAGATGGGTTGATAGTTGTTGGGCTCTCATGGGGCTAAAGATATTTTTTTCAGTAGCAGGCATGCCACTGCCTCTTTTAGTCCCACTGAGAATTTTCCCATTTTGAGAAAAAGGTTGATTATCTCCCCGGAGGGGGGGGTGGCTTATTCTTATGTTGGATGTTTTTAGAAGCCACAATGGGCAGGGGTCTAGTGGCCATATGGTTGGCCTCACTGATGTTAGCATCCTGTCCACTTCAGTCAGTGTGAGTCATCTGAAGTTAGTGTTTTCTCCAAAGATGGCCAAGGAGCCTCTAGTTCACTTTTTGTATCTAAGGCTGGGAGGATGTCATGGTGAAGTATCGAGATTTTGTCCGCAAAATAACTCGCAAACGCCTCATAGTTGATATCCGATTGATTATTGTTTGGTGTCAGGGCAGTGAGAGATCAAACTATACTAAACAATTGTGCCAGGCATGAGTTTACAGACGTGATGGTACTCGAGTAAAAATTGTGTTGGGTTAAGAGAGAATGACTAAGGCAGTAACCTTAAGCAGGCTTATTCATAGATATTTTATTCAATTGAGCTTAATCCCAAAAAGGTGTTTTTAGGATTGCAGCCTGACCTAACTTCACTCAGCAACTTCCATGGTAGAGCAGGGATTCAAACCTCAGTCTCTCAGATCCTAGTCCTGAACTCTAACTACTATAATATACTGGTTCTCAGTATAAATGAAAAATGTAACTAATTTTGTCCACAATCAATATTATTGCATACGATAACATAAAATTGACTGTTTTAATCAAAAATTCAAATATATAGCTGGTCCTATTGTAACTGAACCTCTTTCTGTCCAAGCAATAAACTCTCTCTGATTGCCATTTGCAGGGGATTCACCTCAAGATCTGCAAACAGCCAAATGCAAGAATACTGATAGGAACAGACTAATAATCTGTAACAGCCTGGAGAAGGCCCAGCTCCTTCTCCTCCTCTATTTCATTCTCCACCAACCCTCCCCCGGATAAAGGGAGACCCAGCCAAAGCAAGTTGTGTGTAGGCTCCCAAGCCCTCCCCCCTCCTACTACGACTGCCACTAATCTGCCTAACCCACTGGGTCCCAGTAAGAGTTGAGCTGAGGCTCTTTTGCAGCTCCATCACTCTCTAATGTTATTGTTGTGATCATGTTAAGGTTATTGTTGCTATAATGTTATTACTGTTATCACCTGTTGTTACCATATGTTATCGGTATCTTTTTCCTGTAAACCACCCTGAGCCTTCAGGGAGGGCGGTATATAAATGTAATAAATAAATAATTAATAAATCTGGCTGGGTCATGAATAACTGAAATCATAAATTGTGAATCAACAAATGCCAAGAGTCTACTCTATAAATATGTACTTATGAAGCATCTCTCTTTCAGTGAACAACTCTATTGAGATACTAATCATCAGGGTAAGATACAGAAAAGCCTCACCTGAAAACCAATATGCCAGAGTGCTCTAGGCACAAGAAAGAGAAATACTGCCAACATTTCAAATTTCCTTTAAAAAAAAACACCTAAAACTATTTTGGAAGTCAGCCACTTGCATGAATATCCATACTAGGATTCAAATCAAGCAAAGGTTCCCCTGGAATATACTGCTTTAGCTTGCTATGAACACTGTGTTTAACACAGAAAACCAGCATCTGAGGATGATATCTATAATCAATACTTTGTCCTGGTAACTTATTTCTTGTATTCAGAAAAAAAATTACTTCAAGAAACATCCATTATGCCAGTGGTCCCCAACCTTTTTTTGGCTGGGGACCGGCAGGGTGACGGCCACGCCCGCGCAGCACGCATGCGTGGCCCGGCCGCGCATGCGTGATGCGCGGTGCGGCCCTGATTCCCTATCCCCACCCTCCGGCAGTAAGAAGCTTCCCGGGCCGCAAGCTTGCGGCCTGGGAAGTTTTTTACTGCGGGGGGGGGGGAGAGGGAACCGTGGCCCGGCGCCATGGCCTTCGCGGCCCGGCAGTGGGCCGCGGACTGCAGGTTGGGGAGCACTGCATTATGCAATAGAGTCTAGGAGAATTTTTACCACTCATAGCTAAATGGAACTTTATTTTTTAAAATGCAGCTTTGCCTTTGCCTATAAGTTTTTGGGGCTATACAACTGGGACAGCATGTTGCCTTGATACCCTGTCTGTGTGTTTCCTTCAAGCATCTGGCTGGCCATTATTGGGGGTTATTTAATAATAATAATAATAATTATAATAATAATAATTATTATAATAATAATTATAATTATAATTATAATTATAATAATAATTATAATAATAATAATAATAATAATTATAATTATAATTATAATTATAATTATAATAATAATAATAATTATAATTATAATTATAATTATAATTATAATTATAATTATAATTATAATTATAATTATAATTATAATTATAATTATAATTATAATTATAATTATAATTATTATTATTATTATTATTGTTGTTGTTGTTGTTGTTGTTGTTGTTATCATCATCATCATCATTCGAATTATTCCCCGCCACTCCCTTGCGGCTCGTGGCGGGTTACAACATCTTAAAACCCCATTAAAATCCATTAAAACAACTACAGTTCGACATTATTAGTTATCTAACTAGCATGGCAAGATCGGCTAATCAACTTCCCCTCCCACTACTGGCAGGTGGAGAGGAGATAGCAGTCCCATATGAAATAGACCCTTTGTCTGGCCCAGGAGGGTGGCTCTTATATTCCAGCTCCTGTTGTTTTTATAAATTGTTCCTTTGTTGTTGTTGTTAGATGCGAAGTCGTGTCCGACCCATCGCAATATGGACAGTGATCCTCCAGGCCTTCCTGTCCTCTACCATTCCCCAGAGTCCCTTTAAATTTGTACCTACTGCTTCAGTTACTCCATCCAGCCACCTCATTCTCTGTTATCCCCTTCTTCTTTTGCCCTCAATCGCTCCCAGCATTAGGCTCTTCTCCAGGGAGTCCTTCCTTCTCATGAGGTGGCCAAAGTATTTGAGTTTCATCTTCAGGATATGGCCTTCTAAGGAGCAGGCAGGGCTGCTCTCCTCTAGGACTGACCGGTTTGTTTGCCTTGCAGTCCAAGGGACTCGCAAGAGTCTTCTCCAGCACCAGAGTTCAAAAGCCTCAATTCTTTGATGCTCGGCCTTTCTTATGGTCCAACCTTCACAGCCATACATTGCAACTGGGAAGACCATAGCCTTGACTAGACGCACTTTTGTTGGCAGAGTGATGTCTCTGCTTTTTAGGATGCTGTCTAGATTTGCCATAGCTTTCCTCCCCAGAAGCAAGCGTCTTTTAATTTCTTTGCTGCAGTCTCCATCTGCAGTGATCTTGGAGCCCAGGAAAATAAAATCTGTCACTACCTCCATTTCTTCTTGGTCCTATCCCCAAGGTCGAGGTAGTTGGATGTGGTGGGAGGAAGAATCTAAATCAGCGGTCTGCAACCTTTCGGCTGCCACGGACCGCTGCTCCCGGCAGGGGCGCAAACACGCGTGCGCAGCAGTCCGCACATGCACGTTTGTGCCGCCGCCATGCTGGCGGCCGCAGCTTCGCCTCCCGGCCCCTCCGGGCTGCCAGCAAATCGCCCGCTAAAGCGGCCGATTAGCTTGCGGCTCGGCAAGCTTCTCTTCCCTCCCCCACCCGAAACAAGAAGCTTGCCGGGCCGCAAGCTAATCGGCCACTTCGACGGCCGATTTGCTCGCGGCCTGGTGAGCTTCTCGTTTCAGGCGGGGGAGGGAAGAAGCCGTGGCATGGCGCCAAGGCCTTTGCGGCCCAGCACTGGGCCGCGGACCACAGGTTGGGGAACACTGATCTAAATAATAGGCAGATCCTATATGGAAATGTGAAAGATGAAAAAATAGTGAGGAAGGAATAACAACAAGCATCACTCAGTAACAAACTTTCAAAGTTCATGACATTTTACAGCATTCAATTATCACTGGACTAAATAGAAATTTACTGAAACGCTGTTTTATATCTAAGTGTGTGGTTAACCACTGACCTAGTCACAAAGACTCGTACCAAATGAGTGGTCATATGAATCTTCCTGTATTCCCTCTAACAGAGCACTAACTCTCATTTCCAAACCAGAGAAATGTTGTCTATTGCTGTGGTGACTGAATTTATGGTTTTATCTCAGACACAATTAGATAAACTGAATTATTGGATCTCTCATCTTTTAAGGCTTCAATCTGTTCCACATAATATATTTCTGGTGAGGCCTTGGAGGAGGAGCGTGTCTCATGGCTTTAATACCCACTCAGGGCTGCTGTCCTGTCTCTGAGTGCCTCCTCCTCCAACCAGCTTGCCTGTCTGTCCAGCAGCCAGCCAATCACCTTCCATCCCCCACCCCTGACCACCCCCTCCTCCTTCCACTTCCCTCCGAGGCTTGGAGACTGCAGATTCCTGCCACGTGAGAGCTGTCCCTGCTGGTGAGTTCCATAACAGCTGCCTGCAGCCTTTCCAGGTCCTTGGGGAGGGGGAGGCCATCTGCAGAGTTCTTCTACCCCACCCACCCCCAATCTAGCACCTGTATTATTCCTGAATGCAACGGGCTTGGCCCCTCATTAATGAGGAAATGAACATATGATCAAGACCGGCATGGTGGTATGAGTATGCCTTTCCCTTGAATACAGGGGAAAACATTAATGACACCTCCACCAAACACTGTAGTCCCCAGCTGTTTTTGTCCGCCTCTCCTCATGGCTATTTACAGAGGATCTCCATGTATCTCCAGCTTCCCAGGTGGTTAAGCTCTAACTCTTCAACATCAGAAAAACAAAAGACAAAGTGCCTGTATTTATAGATGATGAAAACACAACCATGACATGATGGTGGGACATATTTCCCTTCTCTTTAAGATGCTAAGCTACCTTGAGCCAGAAATTTCCTAAATCAATGAAATAAAGAGGCTAAGAAAGAATGTAAGTGCTTAGCCTGACAAGTCACTGCCAAGATGGTAAGTGCAGCAAAATAAAATGGTAAAGGGTACTAACAGTGGACTGTATTACTTCAGACAGGAGGTGCACAACTACAGTTTTGTTCTTAGATGGCTGCCAATTTTTGTAAGGATTTGTATTTATTTATAGCATTTATATATCACCCTTCCCTGATGGTTCAGGGTGGTTCACAAAGTTAAAATACATACAGTATAATAGCAACAAATGCTGTTGTATCTAACAATGGGCGCTAGGCCCCCACTCCCCCACCTCTGTATGCCTCGGCAGGCTTTTGGCTTCTGACTATGGTTCTGGCTACCATTTGTCGTTGGCTGTTTGTCTGGCTCTAGACCCTGGTTTGGCTTGACTCCACTCTCTACCCCATTAACTGTGTGAACTGTCTCCTTGGCTCCTGACCTCCTGGACTAGACTCTGGTTTCTGGCTCTTGCACTTCTCCCATCTTGGCACAACAACCAGGCCGAGTAGGTGCAGCCTGGTTGTTTGAGCAGACTGCTGTGGAAGACAGCGTGCACATTCTTGTAACACCTGGGGAATTTAAATTCAACAGTCATTCTATCAATAGGGAAAGGCCCCACAAACCACTGCTCCAATTTTTGGGAGGAATGTTGGCACCTAAGGTGTTTAGTGGAGATATATACTTGATCCCCCTGCTGCCAAACCGGCTCTGGGAGACATTTCCTGTCAGCATGCAATTTGTCTCTTTAGTGGTGATGACAGTTGACACCAATTTTGGCAAAGCCAAAAACAGGAATATGCTCAGTCCATTCCTGCAAGCTCACCATGACCACAAAAATAGTCATTTTCCCATAACTAGGAGGCAAGTCCATGGAAAAGTCCTTAGAAATCACTGTCCAGGGAGCTGAGGGAATGGCTAGAGGAAGGCCCTGACTTTACCTTTCCCCCCCCAACCTTTTAGCATTGATGCAGATAGGGCAGGTTTGCACATCAGTTTCAATATCTTTTTTCATAGTGGGCCACCAGATTTGCCATCGCACTGGATGCAGGGTTTTCACAAAGCCAAAACGCTTTGCTGTGCGGCTGTCATGGCAGAGCTGGGGAACCCATTTCCCAGCTTCCACAGGGACATAAGAGTCGGGCCCCATTTTAAAACAATCCATTGCATTTCATTAGCACTACACGAGGCTGTGAAAATTCCATGTACCCCCCGCCCCCCCCAAGTCCTGCTAGAGCCAATCAGGAGCTGTTCCTTTGGCCTCCGGCACTCTGCCCACTTGGCCTAGGTGACTGCAGTCAAAACCAGCTGCTGGGGTGAAAAGACTGTATTTACTACTGGCTCGCATTGGCTCATGTATTATGGGAGGTAGGACAGGGCATCAGCCAGAAAATTTTGTTTACCAAGTAAGTGTTTCAAAGTAAAAGAGAAGCAAGAAAAAACACCTAGCCAAGTGCATTTGCTTAGCAGAACAGAAACACTTCTGTGCCTTAGGGCAGGGGTAGTCAACATGTGGTCCTCCAGATATCCATGGACTACAGTTCCCATGAGCCCCTGCCAGTGTTTGCTGGCAGGAGCTCATGGGAATTGTAGTCCATGAATGTCTGGAGGACCACAGGTTGACTACCCCTGCCTTAGGGGATAAAATAGAATGTTAGTTTTTTCAAAACGAATAGATAATGTTAACATTGCAGTTAACCACAAATGTAGAAAGTTACTGTTGTGGCTCAACATAAAGAAGTAGTGGGATATGACTAGGACCAAGTTTGCAGAAGTGGCCATCTACCAGCCACTGTCCCAAGTTTATGGAGATACCATTGGTCAATTCACCCTGCAAACAACAATGTGCTTGGCAATTGATAGAAGAGTGTAATGTATGAATTTTAAAAGGTAGTCACTTATCCATCAAGGTCTTGTTCGATTTATCCCACAGGATGTTTCTAGGGATAGAACCAAAATCCCCCTTCAGGTTAAAAAAAAGGTGGAAACATTTATTCCTGCCGGAACCACCATATTTCTCTGCCAGATAAGCAAAACAACAATGATTTATCTGAGCAGGAGAGTGACTAAGCAAAAGTCTATTGGGGAGTATCTTGGTTGTTTGTGGATTTGAATTCAGATCTCACTGATTCTACAGAACACTTCTACTCTTGCTTTTCAAAATATCTGCCTTTTTATGTAGAACTTTTAAATCCTAAAAGCTACTTCGTTTAGTGTTCTTGAATACAAAATTTAAGAATACAGCAATCAATATTGCCTTATAAGGAATTTAACGTCTGTATTTTTTCTTCTTCAAAGCAGTTTCCAGTGTTATATTCACTAAAATGTAGTTTTCTCTTCATTAAAAAAACAGTTATCCAACCTTTGTACATCCAAATATCAGTTTCCTAATAGTCTGAATGGTTTCTTCTTTTATAACTTCTGTGATTGCTCCTCTCTTTAACAAAAAGTAATCAAGCATTTTTTATTTCAGACATGTTCACTCTTTGCCCATTTTACTGAATGAAACAACTTCAAACAAAAGAAAGCTTGTCTGCAGATCTATTCAATAAGAGGTTATGTTTTCCTGGGAACTTGAAAAGTTTTACATATTGACAAATGGATGAAGCCAAATGGAACAAAAGTGATTGCAAGTAAATGTGCCTTAGATTTCCAAGGATGAAATTAGGAGCAATCTGTAAACACTTTCCCCCAGCACTGACCCTTAAAAGGATAATAAAATCAGAGTCCAGTAATTCCTTTAAGACCAACAAAGATTTATTCAGGACGTGAGCTTTCAAGTGCAAGCACTCTTCCTCAGAGCTTGCACTCAAAAGTTCATGCCCTGAATAAATCTTTGTTGGTCTTAAAGGTGCTACTGGACTCTAATTTTACTGTGCTACTTCAGACCAACACGGCTATCCATTTGAATCTATCCTTTAAAAGGATGTAAAAGCAAACCAAAACATCACATTATTGCATAGAAAGAGAAAATGCAGTTCCTTGTATTACCAATATGATAAAAAGCATATATCTATATAAATATTTAAATAAGCATTTAATTTTTTAATAGTTAAAGGAGGAGAAACAATCAGAAATCTCTTAATTTCATAATTTATCTGTTGTCCACCTTTCTATAAACATGGATAAATTTGCATGAGATATATACTTTTTTTTTACCTTCCTAGATCACTATATCTGATAGCTAAAAGCCAATTCCCATATGGATAAGACCATATGTACCTCTGCGGCAACACACTGGAAGCAGCCCAGAGTGATGCCACTAGTGTGGAATCAGTCTGGGAAATCACTGGCTTAGGACGCAGAAGACCAAGGTTCAATCCCTAGCACCTCCAGTTAATGGATTTGGCAGTAGATTATGTGAAAGACACTTACCCAAGACTATAGAGAGCTGCTGCCAGTCTGACTAGACAGTACTGACTTTGACAGAACAGTGGTCTGATTCATATGTTAAAGTGTTTTGGGAGGTCCACTGGGGCTACAATGAATCCTCCACTGTGATACTGTATTACAGAAACCAAAGTCCAGCTGCAGGCCTACAATACATACCTGGTATAGATGCAGTAGGAGCCTCTTGTGGCGCAGAGTGGTAAGGCAGCAACATGCTGTCTGAAGCTGTCTACCCATGAGGTTGGGAGTTCGATCCCAGCAGCTGGCTCAAGGTTGACTCAGCCTTCCATCCTTCCGAGGTCGGCAAAATGAGTACCCAACTTGCTGGGGGGTAAAGGGTAATGACTGGGGAAGGCACTGGCAAACCACCCCGTATTGAGTCTGCCATGAAAATGCTAGAGGGCGTCACCCCAAGGGTCAGACATGACCCGGTGCTTGCACAGGGGATTCCTTTACCTTATAGATGCATTTGGCTTGATAGATCAGAAGCTGTGAAGGACTGTTTTATTCATAGGCTTTTTTTTTTTTGAGACTGCTGTTAACACCAAGGAGCAAGGTCAAAGAGACATCCCCCTAATTCCAGGTACTTAATAAACCAGTACTAGATGAGAACTCTTAATGAGTGTAGTATAACAACAGCCATCAGTAACCATAATTTTATAGTTTATTTTTAAATCACCACCCTAACTCTACTGCTGAACCATCTGTAGAAATATATCCTTATATTACATATGCAGAATTAATTTTACAGTAATTTGCAGGAATAAAATATATTGGTGCTGAATATGTATGCTAAGAATCAAACCTGTAAAGGAATTTTTATGAAAATGTATTTCTTAATTCTGTGACTTAGTGTCTTCTACTATTATAATTCAGCTTGGTATAACAAGAATTAAATATCTGTTTACAGCCAGAAACAATTGTAGGATATTTACAACACCTTATTTCACTTTATATTTTTATTCTTCATATTTGTTTATACTTGCATATTCAGAAGCCTTTTTAGAGATTTAAGGAAATTGCATTCAGATGGCTCGATCAAATAACTGGGTTTAGGCTGATAAAGGTGGGTAGCCATATTGGTCTGAAACAGCAGAACAGAGTAGCAACTTTAAGACCAACAAAGTTTTATTCAAGGCATTAGCAGAATAGCCTATTGTATGAAAAATACAACAGGTGCTAGCCTTCCCCTCTCCCCCCACCCGGGCAGACTCACCAAGGCCTGGCGAGTCTGCGGCAGGACTGCTCAGGGTGGGGCAAGCACAGGTGAAGGCTCCCTCCCCCCCCACCTGGAGAGCTCTACTGAAGCTGGGGTCAGGGGCTCCCCCCTGGCATGAGTAGCCTTGCTGAAGCCTGGCAAGGCCATGGCAGGGGCTGCTTGGGGTGGGGGGAGTGCTGGTAGGGGAAGGCTTCCTCCCTCCCCCCCCCAACCTGGGCAGCTCTACCAAGGCCCTACTGAGGCCTGGTGAAGCTGCAACCGAGGCTGCTTGGGGCAGGGGGGCGTTGGCACTCTCTCTCTCTCCCTGCCTGATGCAGGCAGTCCTTCCTAGGTCTGGCGAGGCCATGGCCGAGGCTGCTCTGGGCAGGGAGAGTGCTGACAGGAGCTGCCTTCCCTCCCAAGCTCCCAGCCCCCCCCCCCCATCTCAGCTCCTGCTCACTGCTTGGCTTACCACAGGATGGTACTTCTTTCACATAGAAGTTGTGGGGGATGTGGACAGGGATGGGACAGCCTACCTGATTGGCCATTCACTGGATAGACAGCCAATCCAGTAGGCAATGAGTCCCAACTCTTCCCACCACCCTAGTCAGGCTTTATTTATGTTACAGATAAGCTTTTGTGTGCAGGAACACTTCATCAATAGAAAAAGCTAGACCTTATTTGAATGGCTGCAGAAATTCATCACAGATGCATAAATTTACACAGCCAAAAGAATGATAGGACTGCTATAATCTTCTAATCTTCCTGGGAACAATATTTGGCCCATTCACTCAAGGTTTTCGCCAATGGCTAAATAGTGCCCTCTAGATAATTACAGGACAAAAAAAATGGCTTGTGTGGCAGACTGATATCCTTTGTTTGTCTGAATCAGGGACGCAGGAATTGTGCAGAACCCACAACTCATGTTCAGCTTTGACTCAAGACACAGGGTGAGGAAACCAGACCCAAACTGTGCACTCTGTAACATATAAAGTGGCATCATATTGATCCAACAATTAAAGTTTTGGCTGCCACAGTAAACAGTAACTGGAAAGTCCCCCTCTGAAGCAGCATTTCAGATAACACAGGGGTTCTAGAAAATGTTCCCACTCATAGTTCTTATGATGATGCAAAAGACAGA
Organism: Paroedura picta; assembly: GCF_049243985.1. NCBI lineage: Eukaryota > Metazoa > Chordata > Lepidosauria > Squamata > Gekkonidae > Paroedura > Paroedura picta. The sequence goes on from NC_135369.1 coordinate 131,454,668, forward strand.
ATTCCCTCAGCTATGATTACAATATAGATGTTTTCTAAGTCTATGCTACATCTGTATAACACTTTAAAATGGAAATATTCATGCTAATTTAGGAAAGCAAGTTGATGCCTACAGGCTTCAGGGTGAGTTGGGGGAGTGTCAAAGCTTCAAAACCAACAAAAGGAAGTAGATTTTCACTCACTGAGTAATTAATTCATGACTGGTGGACATAGTGATGCCACTAGCATAGAAAATTTCAACAGATAAGAAAGATTCATTAAATAAAGGTTTACTGATGGCTACCAGCCATTGTGACTTAAGGAATCTCTGGATATTAGTTTTATAAGGAAACATCAAAGGAAGTCCTTGGCATGTATGATTTGTTTGTTAGATACTGTGTGAGGCAGGATGCTGTTCTAAGTGGATCATTATGTATACCTCTGATTAATAAAAAAGCCTTTACTTCCTTACAATTTTACTTCACTGTTTTCAAATAAAGACAGTGAGCTCTTGTTGGTTCACCAAGCAAGCATAGCAGATTCCAGAATTCAAAGGGTAAAAATCTCTGGTATAATTAATTATTCTGAAAAAATAAATGTTTTACAAACATACACAGCAAGGATAAAAAGGTATAATCGCTGAGTGAAATGAACTCTCTGAGAGAGAAAAAAGTATGAAATGGCAGTAATTATAACATACCAATTATAACATAACATACCAAACCCTAACTGGAATTTTTCACTCATTGCTGTTCAACACCATTTATTATTACTGATTTATGCATTATATATTACCGTTATTATTATCTTCTGTATAAACTAAGTTCTGGAGATGAACTTGATATGAGTAGAAAACTCTATGTAGTTCTGGTTGCTGGACAGAACTGGTCCCACTTGCACAGTGTCAGCTGCTGGCCCAGTCATGTGGTGAGGAACCCACATGTACTTAAAATGGCACCTCATTTTTCCATCTCTCTCCCCAGTTATTGCCTCCTTTCCTCCTTCTGGCATCCACCATACCCTCACTTTTTCCTGTTTTCTTCTCTATACTTCTGAATCTTCATGTATATTTATTACCAATTTATTTCATGTATACGACACATTTTTCACAATGGGGACCCAAAGCTGACATCATCCCCACTGGACCAAGGTCCTTCAGAGAACTTCCACGGCGCCGTGGGAAGTAAAACTTCCATACCCTACTCTGAAAGTCTAACTACCATATCACACTGGCTTTTGCTGTTGAACAATAGAAAGCAGCTGAGCTTGGGTGAGTCACCCAAGTCATTGTTCATTGAGTTCTCCTAGAAAGGTAAAATTACATCTGTAAAGGACCCTTACCTTTGACTGCAAAGGACCCTCCTTTTACTGGGAGAAACTAAGTCTTGAAGGCTGGCTATACTGTTGTGGTTGCCAAACAATAGCTGTTAATAGGGTATTCATTTTGTAAAGCTACACATACTGCTTCTGTTATTCTGTTATCCTCCACATCTTTAAAACATTTCATATTTTTCTGAAAACCTGATGCCTTCTTAGGTTTGTTGAGAGATCTGTCTTGTCTGTTCATGGCCCAACTTCCTGTTTTTAGTATCCACAAATGGCACGATGTTGAGAATTGGATATAGTGATAAATTTAGATTTCACTGGAAACCACAGTGTGTTTTATTTATAACTGAACTAAAACAAAGCACCACAAAAATTCAACAGCTCTTAAGAAGAAACAACAAAAAGGATAGTTATCAGTGTACCCTGCCATAGTTATTAATGTACCCTGACAACAATTCAACACTTAAAAATTAGAGTCCCTGAATTCAAGGTGAGCGGTTTCTTAAGGGAACAAAATGAATGTATAAAACAGAGAAAATACAATCATCTTGCACAGAATACACTCCACCAACAAAAATTGAATTAACTGGTTTTACATTGTTTTCAAAACCAAGATTTCACAGATAACTCTAATTCAATCTTGCAAATAATATTCTTTTAAAGGTATTTTCTGCTTTACCAGGAAACTCACTGGATTACTCTGGATTAAGTACTCTCTCAGACTAACCTAGTTTACAAAGTTCTCAAGAGGGTAAAAACTCGAAATTGCCCTGAGTTCATAGAATCATAGAATCATAGAGTTGGAAGGGGCCATACAGGCCATCTAGTCCAACCCCCTGCTCAACGCAGGATTAGCCCTAAGCATTCTAAAGCATCCAAGAAAAGTGTGTATCCAACCTTTGCTTGAAGACTTCCAGTGAGGGGGAGCTCACCACCTCCTTAGGCAGCCTATTCCACCGCTGAACTACTCTGACTGTGAAAAACTTTTTCCTGATAACTAGCCTATATCGTTGTACTTGAAGTTTAAACCCATTACTGCGTGTCCTCTCCTCTGCAGCCAGCAGAAACAGCATCCTGCCCTCCTCCAAGTGACAACCTTTCAAATACTTAAAGAGGGCTATCATGTCCCTTCTCAACCTCCTTTTCTCCAGGCTGAACATTCCCAAGTCCCTCAACCTATCTTCATAGGGCTTGGTCCCTTGGCCTCAGATCATTTTCGTCGCTCTCCTCTGTACCCTTTCAATTTTATCGATGTCCTTCTTGAAGTGAGGCCTCCAGAACTGCACACAGTACTCCAGGTGTGGTCTGACCAGTGCCGTATACAATGGGACTATGACATCTTGTGATTTTGATGTGATGCCCCTGTTGATACAGCCCAAAATGGCATTTGCCTTTTTTACCGCTGCATCACACTGCCTGCTCATTTTTAGTTTACAATCCACAAGTACCCCAAAGTCTCGTTCACACACAGTGCTACCTAGAAGCGTATCCCCGATCCAGTAGGCATGCTTTTCATTTTTCTGACCCAGATGCAGAACTTTACACTTATCTTTATTAAATTGCATCTTGTTCTCATTTGCCCATTTTTCCATTGTGTTCAGATCTCGTTGAACTCTGTCTCTATCTTCCGGAGTATTTGCCAGTCCTCCCAATTTGGTGTCATCTGCAAACTTGATGAGTAGTCCCTCCACCTCCTCATCTAGATCATTAATAAATATGTTAAAAAGTACCGGGCCGAGCACCGAGCCCTGAGGTACCCCACTACTCACCTCTCTCCAGTCTGATGAAACACCATTGACAACAACTCTTTGAGTGCGGTTCTCTAACCAATTCCCTATCCACCTAACTATCTGAAAATCCAGATTGCAGTCCTTCAACTTATCCATCAGAACATCATGGGGAACCTTGTCAAAAGCTTTACTAAAATCCAAGTAAATGACATCAACCGAATTTCCCCGATCCAGCAAACCTGTTACTTGGTCAAAAAAGGAAACCAGGTTGGTCTGGCAGGACCTGTTGGAGACAAATCCATGCTGACTTCCTTGGATCACCAAATTGTCCTCCAGATGTTTGCAGATCGCTCCCTTTAATATCTGCTCCATTATCTTCCCCACAACAGAGGTCAGACTCACTGGTCTGTAGTTTCCTGGGTCATCCTTCCTCCCTTTTTTGAAGATCGGAATAATGTTTGCTCTTTTCCAGTCCTCCGGGACATCTCCAGTCCTTAAAGAGGTTCCGAAGATGATGGACAAGGGCTGTGCAAGTTCCCTGGAAAGTTCTTTGAGTACTCTCGGGTGCATTTCATCCGGACCAGGGGATTTGAACTCATCCAGTGCAGCTAAATGCCTCTCGACAACCTCTCTATCCATGTTAACCTGCCACCCAGACACTGTCCTTTGGCTATGGCCATCTCTAGATGTGCCTAAACACTTTAACCTGTGGGAAAAAACAGATGTAAAATAGGCACTAAGCCTTTCTGCTTTCTCTGCATCTTTCGTTAGATGGCATCCGCACCCAACAGTGGGCCTATTGCCTCCTTTACTTTATGTTTGCTCCTCACATAACTGAAAAATCTTTTCTTGTTACAATGGGCTTCCCTGGCTAATCTTAGCTCACTCTCAGCTTTGGCCTTTCTGATGATTGAAAGAAATGTGGGATAGAGGATAGAAATGTGGGATAGAGTTCCTTGAAAGAAATGTGGGATAGAGTTCCTTGAAAGAAATGTGGGATAGAGGTAGTCCAGACAGATAGATAAGATTATATAAGTGAATAGATAAAACATTATTCTATACTTAAAGCATTTAAGATGACAGCTATATTTACATCTTAATTTTGCTGTAGCAACTACTGGTTTAGAATATTTTATATATTAATGCAGAACAGGCAAAGTTTTGTTATTGCCATATAAAAAGTACAGGGATGTTTATGCATATACTGGTATGTTCAGATATAATCCAGAATGATGGTTTAATAAAATAAGCCACAGACCATCACCTGAACCTACACAACTACATATAACTTAGTTTAGGTACACAGGATATGAAGCTGATTTATTGATTATGATTTCACTTAATGGTAGAATCAGCTACAAAGCAAAAATCAAAAATCACTGTTGGCTACAGCCAAGTTCCTGCTACCTCCAAGCTGCTATCTAGATTAAACTCTTGAGTTTTTCTTGCAAGAGACTCCTCTGCCTCTGCCCCCTTGAGGACATTGTGACAAGATCCTTCATACATCTCTGAAAAGAAAACTCAGTGCCAGAGGCAAATAGACTATGTTTGTTTGTTTATTTATTACATTTATATACCGCCCTCCTCTAAGGCTCAGGGCTGTTCATGTGGAACAGAACAAGAACAATGTAGAGAAACTTGGTAACCATAAATAACAGTAGGACAATAATAAACAGTACAAACCGTAAATTTGTAACCGCAACATGTAGATGGACCCACGATTGGTCGGTTTAGGACGTTATTTTCATGGGAGGGAGGCTCGGGGGGGGGGGCAGTGAAAGATGTTGGTTCTGGTCGACCTCAACCAAATGCCTGGTGGAGGAGCTCCATTTTGCAGGCCCTACAGAATTGTTCTAGTTCTGTTAAGGCCCTGAACTCCTCTGGGAGCTCATTCCACCAGGTGGAGGCCAGGATGATCAGACAGAGGTGGTAGAGCGTACAGCTCTTTGAAGGGTGTAGGTAGAAAGGTGCACTGGGTCCAAACCATGTATGGCCTTAAAGATGATTACTAGAACCTTAAGTCTGATCTGGAATTCGACTGGTATAGTAGTCCTAATAGAGGAAGGGGACTATGACCTAACAAGAATCACAGAAACTTGGTAGGATTTATTTATTTATTTATTTATTTATTATATTTATATACCACCCTCCTTGAAGGCTCAGGTAATACAATTGAAATACTGGAATTTACTTACTTACTTACTTACTTATTTCCTGCCACCTTTAAGACTGGCTCGTGGCAGGTTATAGACTTCCAGTAAAAAATTGAAGGGTACAATCTATTCAAAAGGGACAGACAAGTAAAGAAAGGGGGAGGTATAGATATATATGTTAAGAATCTGTAAACGTGAGCAGAAATACAGGTACATGAGCATGAAAGTTCAGTTGAGTGCATTTGGATAAATATAAAAGGAGTAGGAAATGTGAATGACATTATTGTGGTGATCTGTTATAGACCACCAAGCCAGTCAGAGGACTTGGATGAGATACTACTAGACTGAATTACAAAATTCTCAAAGAGGGGGGTGATGGTACTGCTTTACGCTGTTCTGGTTTGGCCTCACTTGGAGTACTGTGTTCAGTTTGGGACACCACAATTGAAGAGGGATGTAGACAAACTGGAGCATGTGCAGAAGAGGGCTACAAAGATGGTGAGGGGTTTAGAGACCAAGATGTATGAGGAAAGGATAGGGAAGCTTGGTCTGACTGACAGGGGATCTAATAACCATCTTCAAGTATTTAAAAGGCTGCCATATAGAGCAGTGGTTCCCAACCCCCAGTCCGGGGACTAGTCCCGGTCCATGGATCAGTTGGTAGCGGGCTGCGGCTCCTCCTCGTCCTCCTCCCTGGCTGCTGCCTCGGGGGCGGCCCTGCCACTCTGCTGCCAGCTCACCTTTAGTGCTCTCCAGCAGCTGCTGCGGCTGGGGCTCCCCCTCGGCGTGGCACTGTGCAGCTGCTGCTGGCAGCGCCCCCCAGTTGGCAGTGGGAAGTCAGGGGCGCTGGCGGGAAAGCAAGTGGAGCAGGGGCTCAGGCGGTGGCAGCAACAGCCCTCGGCAAAAGACTACCCCCCCCCCCGAGCCTCAGTAAAATTGTCAAGCTTTGACCGGTCCCCGGGGATTAAAAGGATGGGGACCACTGATATAGAGGATGGAGCAGAGTTGTTCTTTCTTGCCCCAGAGGGACACACCAGAACCAATTGGATGAAATTAATTCAAAAGAAATTCCATCTAAATATCCAGAAGAAGTTCCTGACAGAGCGGTTTCTCAGTGGAACAGCCTTCTTCAGGTGGTGGGCTCTTCATCTTGGGAAATTTTTAAACAGAGGCTGGATAGGCATCTGATGGAGAGGCCAGTTCTGTGAAGGTTCAAGGGGGTGGCAGATTACAGTGGATGAGCGATAGGGTTGTGAGTGTCCAGCATTGTGCGAGAGCTTGGACTAAATGATCCATGAGGTCCCTTCCAGCTCTATGATTCTCTGTGTATTCTTCAAGGGTTGTTTTTTTGTTTTTGTTTGTTTGTTTTGCCGAAACAGAGAATCCAGTACTAAAATATCTAGGTATATGGTGGGAGGGTGGTGATGGAAATATGTAAGGGACATGAGTAAGACCAGAGGAAAAACATGTCCCAGTCTTGTGGGCTCTGAAGCAGAGACAAGCCCTGGGGAAGTGGGTTTGTTGTGTTTGTATGTGGTTGTTACTGAAGTATGCAGAATAAATTAATATTCTTTGGCAAGGAAAGAGTTAACACAGAAAACGTGGCTAGCTTCTGGTCTGGGAATGGGTCAGCAGCCAATTTCTTTCCAAGAACATGTGAAGCTTTCCTGCTATTCTGTTGCCAGCAGTCAACTATAAGTAAATTGGAACTGCTGTATCAATGGAGTATTGTCAGGCAGGTTAGGATAACATCTGGATCTCTCCTAAGTAGATCTCTCATAAGACAACTATGGATTCACAGATCACCAGCAGATCCAATCTTGGTTTTTCTAACTAATCACACCTAAAGTCAACCATGGTTTCACATTACACCTGAATAATTCAAGCACCCAAATTATGTTTGTTTGTTTTTCACAAGTTGGGTCCAGGTTTCCTTTAGTCACACAGCAGCTAAGGAGTATGTAATTTTTTTAAGATCCCATAAGTCTGACTGGGTTCAAGAAAAATGCAGGGGAAAGAAGGACTTATTGCCTTCCCCTTGTGCCATTTTCCCAAGCTGAAATGGACAAAGGGAAATTGTCTCCAATAGTTTCAGCTTGGGTGGATGGGGGGGGGGGGCTCTCTTTAAGATTATAATTCCAAATCAAATTAAATCCCTGGGTGTTTAAAAATGTTTCCCCACAGCCACTGTGTAACTGCAGGGAAAACAAAAATAACATGTAGTTTGGCTATAATGGAAAGGGATAGTGAATGCTCATGGAGGCTATTTCTGCATTAAGAAACATATCCCGTTTTAGCCTTGCTTTGGATTTCCTTTGGTATCTGTGAGCCAACTCTAGCCTTTCTGCATTTGGGCTTTCCTCCCCTCATTTCCCAGGCTGAAGTTTACTATATGCTTTCTGCATTGAGTCCAATGGAGGTAGCCTCCCATCATGCTTTGCACCCATCCCCGTTTTAAAAATGCAAAATGGTGCCTTCTTGTACCTTTGTTTTTTGTTGCACCCTTTAATCCCATTGTTCTGCACCCTTGATCACCTGACCCCCTCCCCCCAAAGTGTCCTGAATATATATTTTTTTAAACCCCGATTGGATAGAGACATGAAACAATCCACTATTGGAATGCCCAGCTCAGTCATGATCAGGTGGAAAACTTCCCTGATGAGTGACCATTCCACCTCCTGAATGGTTTGATGATTCAGCCAATCCATGTGGGTACTGGGAACCCCTTTTGTGTTCTGCAGACAACGATGTAAGATGTTTTTCCACTCACCTCAGGAGTCTTTTGGCTTTGTTCTGAAGTCTGCTGGACCAGGATCCATCTCGATGAATTACGTAAGTCCTTGTGGCTATATTGTCCATACAGATAAGCACATGGGAGCCTATAATCTTGTCCTCAAAGGCTGTCAGGGCTAGGAAGGCTGTTCTCAGTTCTAGAAAAATTATGGGCATCCGTCACTCCAGTGGAGACCAAGTGCCCTGGGCTATATGTAATTCCAGGCACACGCCCCAGCCGTGTATGCTGGCATTGGAAAAAATCTGAATCGAATTCTGAATAAGGAAGGGTTTGCCCTGAGAGAGGTTGACCTTGAAGGTCCATCACTGGAGGCTGATCTTGACCAAAGTTGGCAGGGTAACAGGGAGATTTGCCTTCATGGACATCTTGGAACGGACATAATGCTAGTTGAAGAGGTTGTCATTGGAAGCGACCACATTGAACCACTTCTGCACTTGAAACCAGGGTGTAAACTGCACGGAGCTTTTATTCCAACCCCAGATCGATTCAGTCCCTGCCCTCTACACAGAATGCAATTTCCGTTTGGATTTTGGGCGATTTAAATTTTCCTTCTGCAGCAAGGATTGATCCGGAGTGACCCTACCTTTATTGTGCGATATCTCAGACTGCTTTTAATCCTCAATATCCATTTGAGAAAGAAAGCTCCGTGGTAGAGAACCTCTGATAGGCTACACCTGGTCATGTGACATGCTTGCCTTAAAGGAGAAGCCCCTAATTTCTCTCAACTTCTGTCGGTCCTGGATTTTTCCTCCCTCCTCTGCCTTTTTCGATCCTCTCCCCCCCCCTCCAAGAAAAGAAAGAGTCTCCCTGCCTGGCTCCTCTCCCCCCACCCTTCAAGAAAAGAAAGAAAGAGGCTTGCCTCCCCCCTCCCTTCTGAGCCTCCCTAACCACGTGACTTTCCTGTTTCAATGGGAAAGGGGGGGGGAGAAGAAGACCCGAGTTCAAAGCGATCTGAATTCAACAGGATTGACAATGGAATAAAGTAAGTGCAGACCCAGGAGTGCCAAAAGACTGGAAAGCAGATGTGCTTCCTCACATGGGCCCTTCCTACCCAGCCACAGGACCTCTGTCTTTGAAAGGCTGAGCTTCAGACGACTCTGCTTGAGCAATCTCATCATTGCTTCTAGGCAGCTGGCTAATGCTTCTGGGGGAAAGTCAGATGACCATCCATCAGGAGGAAGAGCTGGGTGTTATCTGCATATTGATGACAACTGAGCCCTACCATACCAATTGTGCAAGAGGGTGCATGAAGATGTTGAATAGGAGAGACTCCACAAGTAATTTGTCAGTGGTTTGATGTCTCTTCTATTGCAGCCCTCTGTCCCTGACCCCGGAAAGAGATCAGCCATTAAAGGGCTGTCCTTCATATTCCAGCATCGATGAGCCAGTGATCTAGAAGCTCATGGTCGACTGTGTCAATCGCTGCTAAGAGGTCTAGAAATATCAGCAGCACTGACACACCTCGGTCCAACTGGCAATGAAGGTCGTCCATCAGGGCGACTAGTGCTGTCTCTACCCCATGGCCAGGTGGGAAACTTGACTGGGATGGGTCTAGGACCGAAGCTTCTTCTGGGAATGCTGTTAATTGGTTTGAGACAGCCCTTCCTGTCATCTTCCCCAGAAATGCTAGATGCAAAACAGGTTGGTAGTTACCAAGTTCTCGCAGATCTAAAGATGTTTTTTTCAGTAGCAGATGTACCACTGCCTCTTTCAATACCTCCAGGAATTCTCCCACTGTGGGAGATAAGTTGATCTCCCAGAGGGTGCAGCTGTATTTAGGAGTCATGATGGGCAGGGGTTTAGTGGGCATGTGGTTGGCCTCACTGTTGCTAGCATCCTGTCCACCTCAGTCAGTGAGTCATCTGAAGTCATTCAGTGTTTTCTCCAAAGACAGACAAGAGGCCTCTAGTTCACTTTCTGTGTCTGAGGTTGGAGGGAGGTCATGGCAGAGTGTTAAGATTTTCTCTGCAAAATATTTCACAAATGCCTCACAGCTGATATCCAATTGGCTACTGTTTTGTTGTCCTTTTACCAGAGCAGTGAGAGATCAAGCTTCAGCCAAGCACGAGTCTGCAGATGCAATGGTAGCCGAGTAAAAATTGCATTTTACTGACTTCACTGCCATCTCATAGGCCTTCATCTGCATTCTATAAGATGTTCTCAAGGCTTTGTCATGAGTCTTCCTCTAAACTCGCTCTTACCGTCTCCGTTCCCATTTCTTATTGTGAAGCTTCCTTGTGTGCCAGGGGACCCGCTTGAGATAGGGGGCAGAGAGGATATTGGGGAGCTATCTCATCAATGGCAGTCAGTAATCTGTCATGCCAGTCACTGACCAGACCACTGAGAGAAATGTTGGCATTGATTCCTGCAAAGCATTCAGGAATCCAGTTGGGATCAATAAGTCTGCAGGTGAGCAAAAATTTGCTCAGTGCCTTACTGAGGAGGGGGTAGTGGCCTAGCCAAGACTTCAGGGCATAGTGGTCTGCCCATGGCATGGTAGTTGCCTTGACCAGATCCACATTCAGAAGCAGTTTGCTGAGGTAAGGATGAATGTGAAGGGCCTCCTGTTGCAGGAGGACCGCCACATTCACCAGGATCTTTGAGAAAACCCTTGGGACCATGGACAGACCAAAGGCATTGTATTGATAATGTACATCTCCAGTGCAGAAAAAAAACCTGTGACCTGGATACATTAGAATGTCGATGTAGGCAAACTCAGGAGGCAAATTAAAATGGCCTCAGGCAGGTGTTACATTACCACATTTCATAGGCATAGGGGAATATTGGCTGCCCGATGTGTGTGTCCTCTCTGTGCTCCCTGCCCTCACAGTGGTAGAGCAGACTGAACTGGCTCGTGGTGCTAGCCAGCATAGAAGAGGGTCAGTGCAGCCTGTCAGTCTTTTTCTTCTTTTAGGTGTGGGAAGGGGCAGATTCTGGCTGTAGCCGCTAACACTTTCCCAGCTGTTCCCCTTCGGTCCCATCATTGGCTGCCACTGTTGCAGGCATATCCCTTGACTCCACTGGCCCCTCAGGGATGATAGACATGGGCTGATCCTCCTCCAAGGAAAAGCAATCCTGAGGTTGCTCCTCTGCCATGAGGAGAGGAGCAAACGTGTAGCTGCTGCCAGCTGTGTCCCCAGTGGCAAACTCAGCTCTTGCCACTTCTAAATTAACTAATAAGATGCCTCTCGCTACTGCTGAATCCAGACAAAGTGGGTCACATGGCTGCTGCCACTACTTGACTCTATTAAATAAAAATAATCCCAAAATAACCAAAAATGTATCAACTGATGCTACAGCTATAGTGGCGTCTTAAAGGAGTAGTCCTGTGGCTGCTACCACTTCTATTCAATGAGGAAATGTCTTGGGTTCCTAACTGCATCTGAGCAGGATAGGAATAAACAATGGACTGAAAGGAAAAAACTTCAACTGGGTTCAGTTTCTCAGGCAAGCCTCGTAAGTACCTTATCACCAACCAAGGAAAATGGGGAAAGGGCAGGAGTGCCTTTGTGCCCTGCGCTTTTCTGCCCTCACTTCAGGCAGAATCAACCTGAATAGGGTTAGAAAAGAGCAGCAGAGGAAAAGCAAGGAGAATATAACACAGAGAGAGAGAGAGAGAGATAGTAAGCAAGAGAAGAGACACCTATTCTCACAGCTCTCCCTCTCAGGGCAGGAAAAGGACTGAAGGAGGAGGGCATTCCCACCAGCAGACACAAAGTTCAAAATAGTCCTCCCTCCCTCAAAGAGAGGTGGGAAACACCCACCAGGATGTCCTCCCGGCCTTAGAGGGAGAATGTGGGATTATATGTTTTTATTTTTGTTTTATTGTTGTTAGTTGGCACGAACCAGTAGGCCAGGAGCAGCGGTCTAAAAGTGTAATTATAAATAAATGTATCAATAAGCATATGCACATAAAATTAATTCTGTGCGACTGATAACCCTTAGAAAGTATTAGTCCCAACTGATCATGCCCATGTTTAATGCTTTATATACATTCAAATGAACATCTGTAAGACAGACCACAATCCAACTCCCCACCTTCAAGTTAAAAATGAAGGAAAGCACAGACATGACCAAAGCTTCTGTAGGTCTGTTAAGGCAGGAAAACATTAAACTACCTTTTGGCAGGAATTAATGGGCTTAGTCAGTGTTTTTTGTTCTCTCAACAGCTTCTCAATTCAAAACTTGACTCCACATTTAAAAGATGTAAGTCTTCACAGAAAACTGCTTGTCTTCTTGACGACATACTTTGTGCTGGAGAACTGCTCTGAATCATTCAATATGAAGAACATTTTATTCTACTGTCTGATCCCATCATAAACAACAAAAATAGAAACAGTGAATGAACTTCAATCTAAACTGTAGTCTTTCAGTTACACAGTTTTATTTTTCATCTCAGCAGAACAGAATTCAGTTTTCTTAGGACAGATCTCATAGAAGTGCAAAGCAGGTAACCTCTGAATTTAACAAGTTGCTGTCCAATTATTCAAAGCATATTTAAAAGTATTTCTCTTCCATTTTTGTCTGTTAATTCATATATCCTTTAATACATATTCTGTTTTTAAAATTGGAGATTACTTCCAATGATCTATGCCACATGTTATTTAATATCCTCTCCATATCTATGTGACAATTCAGAATTCTCATGCTGAAATATGAACTGTACTGTCCTCATTCATGCAATTGTCTATATCTACACAAATCACCATATTTATCTCACTGATTACATGAAATTGAATTACTCATAATCTCAGATCAAGTATTAACAATTGTTCTGAAGACTCCCAAGAACAAATTTAATTGTGCCACTTTTCAATTTAGCTAGCAAGCAATCATGTTAAAATTCTTTTCTGCTGACTATTAAAGTGTCACTTATTATGCAGAGAATTTTTGCCCTCAAGAGAGCTGAAAACTGCATATAATTGTTCGTAATATTTTTGTTTGTTATGATTTCCATGACAATGTACATTGCCAGCAGTTTACTGCTTTACCTCAAGGTGCCCTCAGAAAACAATTTTTTAATGAATTAATGTAGATTATCTTTTCTAATTTGGAATTTTTATTTTATGTTTAATATAGCTATTCAACTAACCGATATAAAGCCAATTAATAATTTCAACTGTTCCTCTACCGGAAAGAGTTCTGCAGAGGTAAACAGGGAACAAAGCTATTGGTTTCATAAACTGTTAAAGACTATCTTGAGGAGAAGGTCAAAGCTCAAGCGTGTCCTAGGAGAATACACTGAAGGGAAACACACATGGCAATTACAGAGCATGGTTCCCAGTGGGTTTATACTGTAACAGATTTTAATTCATCTGAGGAAAGATTCAAATCACTAAGTAATTTTTTTAGCCTAGGTTTAAGGAGACGTGTTGACAATTTTCAAATATCTTAAAAGGATGTCACAGAGAAGTCCTGAGTTCAAATTTCTGCTCAGCTGTGATCTAGAATAGCGATCCCCAGCCTGTGGGCTGTGGACCACATGTGGTCCGTCGACTAATTGGAGGTGGGCCACGAAGGATGCCTCCCCCCCCCCCGGCCCTTTACAACACACTTCGGGTGTCATTGTCTCCTATCACTCCCAGATGGGACTATCTCGTTGCAGAGAAACAAGCTCAGGGTTCCCATTGATTTGTCATTGTAATGAGTTAAATTTTCCATGAAAATAAAATGTTCCTTATGTTCATTGTTGTGGCGTGTCTGTATCTTAAGGGATGTTTAAACATTACCATAGCAATCAGAGAGCATTAGGGCAGTGGTTGAGAGTAGAGGAGTAAACTATCCCCCCCCCACTGGGCCTCAGTAAAATTGTCAAGCATTGAGTGGTCCCCAGTGATAAAAAGGTTGGGGACCACTGATTTAGAAGGCCTTGAGCAAGTCACAAGAGACCTTAACAGGCATTTGGTTACTGTGGCATTTTTCAACCTTTTAACTATGGAGTAATCCCTGAAATATTCTTCAGGCTTCATGTAACCCTGGAAGTGATGTCATCTGGCCACCCCTTCCTGCCATGCCCACAGAAGTCATCTGTTTATAGTGTGCATGCCATCACCAATAAAATGCTTGTTAAATAAGAAGTTAATTTCATTTTCATGTGTATAGTACCTAACCTGAACAAAACAAGGAACCATTAATCTCACCTGTCATAAATCCCACCATCCAAATATATTTTCCCAGGGTTGGAAATGGCTGCCAGGTCAAGGGGGGATCTGAGAAGAAAGGAATCCTTGTGCAGGCTATGCACAGTCCTTGCACTGGATCCAAGTGTAGCAGCTCTAAACTGGGGATCCTCTGGAATTACAGTTCATCTCCACACTACAGAGATCAGATTCCCTGGAGAAAACGACAGCTTTGGAGGGTAGACTCTGTGGCATTGTGACAGTCCACTCCTGTTTAAATATCTGAATCCCTTTGCTTGCAACAGCCACTTTCTTGGGATTAAGTCCCATTTTCTGCTCTGAAAAGAAATTCTGAGAGGGAAATGGGAAGAGTCAATGGGGGGGGGGGTGCTGCAGATTCAGCTCTTCCTGTCATTCCTTTTCCATTGTGTGTGGATTCAACAAGGCCACCACAGACCAGACAGATAAGCAAAAAACGACTCTGTCCTCTTGAATCCACCCCAGGTTAATTAAATTTTACACAAACACAAACACAGACACACACACACGGTGGGACAGCCAGAATTTTTCAAGAAAGAAGAAAACAAGGGTGACTCAATCATCAAAAAAGGAAAGAAAAACAGAGGAATAATCTTGCCTCTTAGGGAAGGAAGTGGATGGGGGTGTCATAACATGACCAAGTTTTAAATATATTTCACTACAATGCTGTTATTCGACTGTCCCATTGGCAAACAGAATTTCTATAAGTAACAGTATCTACCACAGTGAAATACCCATAAGTTTTCCTCTATTTAAGTTAACTTCTGTAATTTCAGAATATGTGACTCCTGAACAGAATTACTTTTGGTGTTCAAACAGAAGTATAACTGACCAGTTAGCAGTCTCTACTACTACAAAAGTATCTTAATACAGATCTTCCCATCCTAGCCCATTGCGAGGAGCTTTTGAGTTAAATTCTTCACAACTATGACTACTTCAGTTGTTTACTGTTGGGGGGGGGTACATGACAGGTAGACTTGAAATTAAAAAGAAGTGTCCGAATATACAAGTACCTTCCTTGTATGATTATTTACTATATATTACTAAGGTTCCAAATGCTGAACTAACAGCACAAGTAGGGTTAACATTCCTTATTACAAGAGAAAGTTTGAGTGACAGGCAGCTCCAAACCTTCTTATTGGACAGCAACAGCTGAGAGGGAATTGATATAGCAGCTGTGTGATGGAGGAAGTTTATTCTTATTCTGGTTGGCATTCTGACAGAATCTGCAAATGGGGAAAACCTTATGTGCTTACGGAGAAGAAATTTTAAATAAAAAGAGTTTTTACTAAAAACTGAATGCTAAACTACACAGGGTCTGGAGAACTGGGACAGTCATTTGGCAGTGAGAATTTGAAGAAGAGCTGGTTTTTATACCTTGCTTTTCACTATCCAAAGGGGTCTCAAAATAGCTTATATTTGCCTTTCCTTCTTTTCCTCACAACATATACCCTGATAAGGAGGGGGGTGAGTTTCTGTCAGAACTGCTCTGCAAGATCATCTCTAACAGCACTGTGACTAGCCCAAGGTCACACAGCTGGCTGCATATTCAGGAGTGGGGAATCAAACCTGGCTTTCCAGATTAGAAGCCACCGCTCTTAATCACTACACCAAGCTGGCTCTCAGTGAGGAGATACTCCCATTCAGGCCAAAGGAGAAGGGAGAATTTTTCCAAGGAGAAAGTAGGATTCCTGACCCAGTAAAAGTGGGAAATCAGGTGTGACGATTTACTTTGACTTGTTGTTATGATTATTATATTTTTATACCACCGATCCCAGCACTGCTGGCTCACAGCGGTTCACAATATTGATATGACATAAAAACATTCAACCAACACACAAAAAACATCATAATATCATAAAAGTAACACCCCCTAAAACATAGACTTAAAATAGCTGTAACAATAAAAACTCCTCCCCCAACACCAGAGCCATTGGTGATGGTATGATGCACAAAAGACTGGTGATGAAAAGCAAGGGGGTAGATCACCAAGTGGTTCCAGGCCAGGTCAAATGCCAGATCCTGGAACAGAGAGGGAGGGGGGTATTCTCATAACCCCAGGGCTTCCACCCAGCCTCAACCAAATTCCTGGCAGAAAAGTTCCATTTTACAGGCCCTGCAGGATCCCAAAAGCTCCATTAGGGCTCGCAGCTCTTCTGGGAGCTCATTCCACCAGGTAGGGACCAGGACCGAAAAGGCCTTGGCCCTGGCTGAGGCCAGGTGCGCTTCCCAGGGCCCCAGAACCATCAGCAGATTCATACTTGCAAAGCAAAGAGCCTTGCAGGGGGCATAAGGAGGAAGTGGTCCCGCAGATAGGTGTGAGAGAAACTTGCTTCAGACTCCCCAGAAGGTAGGGGGATACTGGTAATTCTAGGAAGGGAAATTGGGGTCATTAGTTGGAGGTACTACCTTCTCGAAACCAGGGGAGTTTAGGAGAACTCAATACATAAAAAGACAAAGAAGAAAAACCATTCATTTTGATTACAATAACCAAAGCCCTTCTAAGTAAAGAAATATCAACATCTAAGATAAAGAATATGAAACCTCTGAAAAAGCCTGTAACTAAGAACTTCTAATTTTAAAAGATCTCAGTCGTATGTATAAACTTGAATTCCTCATTCCAACTACCCTTTTCTTTTTTATAAAATAAAATAATTTGTTCATTGGTTAACTTGTCAGTGCCATTCTAAAGAGGGTATTAAAAACAAAGAGCTTTTCACCCTTCTCAAAAAGGTGTGTTAGAGCCAAAAATCTGTCAGTGTTAAGGTGGGAGAGCCAGCTTTGTTTTATAACTGGGAAACTATGCTACATGGACAATTTAGTCTGTAAAGATACAACATTTTATTTTGGATGGAAAATTTACCTCAGAGTCATGAAGCGGGGGGGGGGGGTTCTGTCATAGTCATAAAGTCAATTCAGAATGAAAACTGAGGTTCTGTTATTATGAATTCACAAACACCATCAAATTGCTGAGATAAACCTCAACGTTTTTAAAAGTATTCAGGGAAAGCATAATTTACTGATGCAGCTTACCCACTAATCACAGCTCATATCTGTTAGGTACGAAGGGGTAAGGGTACAATCAGATTCTTTTTCTCCTGAATCACTCTGCACTTAGCAGCCAGTGATCACTCAAGATTCTCTCTAGAGTAGCATGAGGGCCTTTTCGCACGGGGATCTTTGTTGCAAATTGTTTGCGGAATGAAAAATCGCCATTTAAAATAGTGGAATTCGTCGTTATGCATACCTGCCTTTGTAGTGGAATCAGTTGCGTTTTTTAGCGTTTCCCACAGGCTTCCGGTCTCGGCAGAAATCACTAGAAAGGAAGCGCTATTGCCAAGCTCATCCCGCCCCTGGCCGTCAAGCAGCCAATGGGCAGCCGTTAGCATGCTCCCAAACAGCCCCTTTCCCTTTAAGAAAGGTTTTTTAAAAAAAAAACAGACCCATAGCAACGAATCTAGGTAGATTCGTTGCAACGGAGAGACCCATCCAGCTGCCTAATGTGAGCTGTCGTTTGATTGTATGATCGTTGGCACGCTGCCTCGAGTGATAAAAAAAAAATCCCCCCCCCTCTCACGGGCTCGATTTTCGGCTGAATTTATGTGTAAAAAATAAAGGGACTTTATTTCAGCAAACGGGCTTTTATGTGGTTTGTGCTTAGTGACTAAAGGTGAAGGACTGAAGCCAGGGAAGCCTCTAAACAGAAAGAGGCTCGCTGGTGCGTTTATCCCCGCTCGGAGAAAAAAAAATGGCGATCGCTTCGCCGGAAGTTTGGAGGACAGGCTCAGGAGGAGGGACTTTGAAGAACCAGCAACAATGGTAACGCACAGGTCCTTAGCGCTACTGTTGCAGATTGGTTGCAGGAGTGTATCGCTATCCGGAGGGTGAATCCACTTTTCTGGATTCCCCTGAAAGCGCTACAACGAAGCGCTTTTTGCGGGTCGGTTTCAGGATTGTTGCAGATTGTCTACGACGTCGTGGGTTATGGCAAATTAGTAGCGTTTCCAATTAGAAACCATTGTGCTATTTTGAAGCCGTGCGAAATGGCCCTGAGTTTTGCAGGAGTACAAGTATGTTGCTAGATGTGAGGTTTCTCCACTAAATCAGATCTGTATACAGACACTTCTATACATGGATACAGAAGGAGGAAGATGGAAAATTATGCTTTTGTGGCAAGTTAGTTTTAACTGTAAGCCCACATAATGATACATGACACCATCGTACTAGAAGTACTGGACCTCAGAAAGAAACAGTAATAAAACCTTGAAGTAATCACACAGACCTTTACCACACAAAGGAGGTTATGCCGGGCTGCTGCCTGGTGTTTCAGCTGAGACAGGTTGCCCTGCCTATTCCTGCTCCCAACCCAGGGAAACATTTGGCCCACTGAACCCTGTCCACCCCAGATTTGTGCTCTCTAACGGCAGCCAGGGTGGCGAAGTACCGTCACATGGCAGGACACCATGGACCCCCCCCCCCCAAAATAGAATCCATGGCTAGTCTGGTCTGGAGGAAATTCGCCTCCCAGCCCCAAATTGCAATTGGCATTTCCCTGAGCATGCCAGAAAGGGCTACAAAAGCCAAGCATAGACACAATCCCTTCTACCCATCCCTTACAATCTGCCTAAATTCACAGAATTAGCATTTCTGTGAGGTGGCTATCTAGCCTCTGCTTAAAAACCTCCAAGGAAGGAGAACCCACAACCTCCCAAGAAAACTCATTGAGGAACCACTCTATCAGGAACTTCTTTTGAAGTCAGCGAATTCTTTTGAAGTAATTTCATCCCATTGGTTCTGTTTTGACCCTTTGAGGCAACAGAAAACAACTCTGCTCCATCCTTTATGTGACAGCCCCTCGAGTACTTGAAGATGGCTATCAGATCACTAAGAGGTGACTACCTTTTCTTCAGGCTAAACAGACCAAGCTCCCTCAAGTTTTCCTCATGTCTTGGACTCCAAACCTCTCACCATCTTCATTGCCCTCCTCTGGATGCACTCCAGTTTGTTTATATCCTTCAACTGTGGTGCCCAAAACTGAACACAGTATTCTAAGGTCTAACCAGAGCCGAGTAAAGCAATACCATCACTTCATGCAATTTGGACATACTTCTTTTGATACAGCCCAAAATCCCACTTGCCCCTTTAGCCACCAAGCCACACACACATTTAGTGTGTGGTCTACTAAGACCCTAGATCCTTTTTGTGCACACAACTGTCTCCCTTATCCTATAATGATGCATTTGATTTTTCCTACCTTTTATATTTTTCATGATAGAAACTCATTTTAGCTCAGTTTTCTAGCCAGCTAAGACCATCCTGTATCCTGATTGTCTTCTGCTGTGTTGGCTACCCCTCCCAGTTTAGTATCATCTGCAAATGTATTAACCACAGCCTCTATTCCTTCATCCAAATTGATTATGAATATGTTGAACAACACAGGGCCCAGGACAGATCCATGAGAGATTACTTCTCTCCAAGAGGATGATGAACTATTAACAAGCTTTGGGTGAAATCTGTCAACCTGTTATCGATCCACCTAACAGTAATAGGATCCATACTGCATTTCACCAACTTGTCAACAAGAATATCATATGGAACCTTATCATAAGCTTTTCTGAAATAGAGATAAACAATATTCACAGCATTCCCAAGATAATAACTTTCTAAAATAAAGAGATAATGTTAGTCTGACATTATATGTTCTTGAGAAAGCCATGCTGACTCTCAGTAATCACAGCCATCTGCTCTAGCTGCTCAAGGATATATTTGATTATTTCCTATAAATTTTTGCTGGTTATAGACATCAAGCCAACCAATCGGTAGTTGTTTGGATGTTTCTTTCCCCCTCTTCTTGAAGATGAGAATATTTGCCCATCTCCAATCTTCTGGCACTTCACCTGTTCTCCAAAAATTGTCAAAAATAATGGAAAAAGGTTCAAAAATTATATATGCAAGTTCCTTTAGTACCCTTGGATGCAATTCATCTGGCCCATAGATATTATCCTACAAAGTTTCTGTAATGCCTATTAGGTCATATTTCCCTTCCTCTATTGGGACCTAGTTCTTCTTGCTTGTTTCCCATATTCGGTGCATTAGTGCATTAGTGTAGAGTCATCATAATCCTTTATTCATGTGTCCCAGGGTTTTAGTTTTTGAACTAACCTGTAAATTAATGGTCCCCTGCATATGTGCCAATTCCTGTAAATCTGCAGGATTCCCATCTACAGTTATTGTCATCAATCTATGCCATCTATACTGGGTTCATAGCATTTTTGAAGTAAGTTTCTACTCACAGGGATTAATACTAGAATTCAAGGAATATAATTCTAAAAATGTCCTCTCACCTAGGGTTCCCACAAACCAAGTGACACCTGGAGATCTCCAGATGGCATTTCCCATGGAGAAAATGGCTGCTTTGGTGGACTGTATATGGTATCATATTCTGCAGAAGTCCCCTTCCTTCCCTAAGCCCTACATTCCTCAGGCTCCACCTCCAAAATATCCAGGTGCTTCCGTACCCAGAGCTGATAATTCTACTTTGACTGAGGACTCCTTGTTTCCCCTTTGCTGTGAAAATGTTAGTCTTAATATTATGATTATTATTATTATGACTACTTTTAAAGGTAAAGGTATCCCCTGTGCAAGCACCGACTTATGTCTGACCCTTGGGGTGATGCCCTCTGGCGTTTTCATGGCAGACTCAATATGGGGTGGTTTTCCAGTGCCTTCCCCAGTCATTACCGTTTACCCCCCAGCAAGCTGGGTGACTACTTTTAGATTGCCTCTTTTCTAAAATGGGCTATATCCAAATTTTCTTCCTTCTCTTGTCCTCCGTATTATAACTCATTAAAGTTCACCATTGTTTCTGTTTGTCACTTTATTTAGAAAAGGTCACTTAATGCAATTAATTCATGTGCTTATATGTTACATTTAAATGGCTAAAGCACAGCAGGATATTTTGCAAAGGGAATTGGTAGAGTTTGGGAAAGTGGTTGAACTTTTTATTAAACAGTCTCACCTGGCTGTGTGAATAATAAGTTGGGGGTATAATGTGATTTTTACCACAAGAGTGTTATACAATAAATTATAAATGAAGCCAGTAAGTAAATCAAAAATATTGCAATTTGTGCACATAAACAGGTGAAACAATAAAACATATTTTTTAAAATTTTAATGAATCGGTTTAGAGGACAATGTTATTCAAAAATGTACTGGTATCTCTCAAAGCAAGCAGTATAAATGAATTAGCACCAAGGAAAAGAAACAGACATTTCCCCTGGAAGTGCTTGAATATCAATATGCACCCGCAGTTCTTCTCCCTATTACTAAAGTTTCCTTTACAGGTATCTCTTCCCTCTGCAGCATTTAATTCATGTAAGATAAAACTTGTATTTCAAATAGTAACTATGTATTACATTTCAAGTGCATGTTTAATCCAGTATATTAGATTCCTATCATGTCAAGAAGGTTAAAAAAATTAATTAACTTTCATTAACATCAACAAAATAAAAAAGCTAAACATAGCAACAGTTATGAATTTTGTTTATATCATATTTCATTCTTTTAGACCTCTGAACCCATCTCAGTGAAAGTTACCTTGCTATACAGTTCTATCTCCTGATGGACAGCTGCCCACACTTCCACCCTGATACATTCGCCAGATGTTTGGAAGCCATAACTGGATGGTTAGAGCAGAGTTGCCTCAAACCCAACCCCTCCAAGACAGAGGTCCTGTGGCTGGGTAGGAAGGAACGAGATCAGGAAGTGTGACTGTCCACTCTGGCCAGGGTGCACTTTAACATCTTACCTGTGGTCAGGAATTTGGGTGTGATTCTGGATACCTCCCTTTCAATGGAGACCCAGGTCACCAGGGTAGCCCATTTGGTGTTTTTCCATCTGTGCCAGGCATGGCTACTAGCACCCCCGGATCACTTAACCACAGTGATCCATGCAGCAGTCACCTCCGGGACTGATTTCTGCAATTTGCACTACACAGACCTTCCTTGTCCTCGACCCAGAAATTACAGCTGGTTCAGACTGCAGTTGCTAGGATCCTCACAGGAACATTGTGGAGGGTCCATATCCAGCTAATGCTGAGGCAGCTGAATTGGTTACAGTTGTTGCCTGGATCAAGTTTAAGGTTCTGGTGTTGACCTTCAAGGTATTCATAGTCTGGGCCCCATATGCCTGTGGGACCCCCTGTTCCCCTATGCCCCCATAGGGCCCTCCACTCTACAGATGAGAACTTTTGGTGATCCTTGGCCTGTAGGAGGACCAAAAAGATCCAAGGCAGGGTCTTTTTGGTCCTGGCCCTGACCTGGTGGAATGAGCTCCCAGGAAAGCTGAGGGCCCAGTCAGAGCTCTCCTGTTCAGCAGGGCCTGCAAGATGGAGCTCCTCCACCAGATCTTTGGTTAAGACCAGGGTAGTTCAATCTAGACTCCCCCCCCCCCAAATTGGCTAGAACAACTACTTCCTACTTCCCTTCCATCTGTTCCCCGAGGCATGGGGTATTGGGAAGTCTGCTGGGCAAGGAAGGGGGAGGCTAGTTTTCACCACCGGGGAAAGTTAATTTTTTCTACTTCATTTTACTGGGGGTTTTATTGTGGGGATTTTTATTGTGTTACCCGTCGTGAATCAGCTTCTCTGGGAGTAGCAGGCTATCAATCAATCAATCAAGGTTTTAAATTATACCTACAATATAGGTTTTAAATTATTCAGCTTCACTGCATTTTTCAAAGAATTGGATTTTTATTTCTTCTGTGAAACAGGTTAACTAGAAGTATATCAAATATTTTTTTTAAATACCAAGATAAAAACTCAACTAAACATAATCAAAAGAACTTCCACTATGGTAAGAATACAAAATACTATAGAAATCAGTGGGATTTTATTTTGAAGAATGCTATTCTTGAATTGCATTGTTTCAATTAATCACGGAAATAAACATATCCCTTTTTTCAATTCAGTTGTGATCAGATCTTCAAATTACCTCAAATGGGCAGAATGAGAATTACTATCAAATCCTTTTTGCAAGTCTAGTAGATGTTATGTTGGTGTAAGAGGCTGCCATAGGTTACCATTGTGCTGGCATTATCAATTCTGATATAATCCCTTTGCTGACAATACACAGCCGGCATAAAGGATAAAAAGAAATGTAGTAAGAAGGTTGATGGGGGAGAAATGAAATTTAGTCAGAATCATGTCCTGACTCAGAGATCTGTCCTATATTTGATGATGGTGTAATGTTATTCCAACAACAGAGGTGATATTACACAAGCTACAGTATCAATCAAATAATGAAGAGTTATTGATTTCACGACTACCTCTCTCACCTGTCCACTGCCACATCAGAGAACAAGATTCCACCCAATTCAGTAGCCAATCATGGCAAATCTATATGCCCCAGCAAGGAAACACAGCTCCTATAGCAAAATACAATATAAGCCTATACACATCTGCAGTCCATCCCTTAAGAACTAGTAGCACACGACATAGGAAAGCCTATTACTGACTTTGGTTTCTCAGAATTTTTAAAGAAACTGGACATCAGGACGCAGAACATGTGAAGGCCCAGGGGAGAACATGGATATATTTGGAAAGAGGATTCTTTTTCTGCTGCCATTTTTTCCAACATTTCCAATATAAAAAAAGAAAGAAATGTACAACACTGACAGAAGTCCTCTAATAAAATATTTTCTATTTTTGAAGATCAGTTTTTATGACCACAAAATCTGTAGTATGAAAATATTTATATAAGACAATCTATAACATTAAATAATGATAATTTCTGTGAATACTATAAACATGTACAACATGGGTAGGATCCCTTCTGCTAACAGGATTTCTATCACTGCAGCATGACTTTCTCATTTCTCCCCTCCTGCCATAGCTTAAACACCTGTTTCCTGTGACCAGGATAGCATTTGGGGTGAGAATTTGGGGCTGAACCAGAAAGTAAAGAAGTTGTACTCTTTCAGGAAAATATTTTTGAAATGGAAATGTTCTTTGAGAAGCAAATTTTACTCAAGTGCAAGATTGCATTTTGGGGATAACACTTGGCAGAATCAGCTTACATATCAGGTCATCTTTCTTTCAAGTAAGTATGGTATTTCAACATGACTTATGATGCCCACTTATGATGATATAAATTGTCTGGTTGAAACTCAAATACTTTGGCCACCTCATGAGAAGGAAGGACTCCCTGGAGAAGAGCCTAATGCTGGGAGTGATTGAGGGCAAAAGATGAAGGGGATGACAGAGAATGAGGTGGCTGGCTGGAGTCACTGAAGCAGTCGGTGCAAGCTTAAATGGACTTTGAGGAATGGTAGAGGACAGGAAGGCCTGGAGGATCATTGTCCATTGGGTCATGATGGGTCGGGCATGACTTTGCACCTAACAACAACAAAATTGTCTGGTAATAACATACTATTCAAGGATTCCATGTTTCTACTGTTAACATCTAATTATGATGCTAGTCTTATTGTGACTTTGATATCGTTTCTTTCCAAATCATACACATCTTCTGTTTACAATAAAATTTGTAAGTTTGCTTGTAAAATACTAAGGTCTTTATTTTTTTTAATTTCACAAATATGCAAAATAGTACAATTTTATATATACTACCTATAAGATGATACATTTTATCTTTTTTAAAACATTGCAATAAACAGAGTTAATGGGAAAATATTACTACTACTACTACTACTACTACTACTACATTTTCATAGTCTCTCTTCCCTGTTAGTTCAGGGCAGGTAACAAAATATTGCATATATCAAGTTCTCTCATACAAAGTTTTCTTTTACATGTCATTTCTACTAATCTCATTTTACTACAGTAAATGAGAATGGGTGGACACAGCATCTCACATCATCTGTTGTTTATTTGCGAAACACAACCACTAGCAACTATGTTTTGAGGTATAGCATGTTTATTTACTGTCCTTCTTCCTTAAGCATCTAAAATAAAAAGGATGTGCTGAATACAGAGTGCCTCACTATCTCTTGTAATATGAGGGAAATGCGTTGGTTGAACAAACATCCTGTGCTCAACAGACAGCAGAAGTATTCTTCATGAAGCATCTTCTTGATGGTCATACATTCCCTAAACCAGGTAATCTCTCCCAATTAACCAAAAAAGAGTTGGTTAAAAAAGTCATGACTTACTGTTTCTGCAATAGCAGAATAGCAGCCAATCATGAAGCAAACAGTAGCTGGAGACAGGTTCCGAATGTAATTCTTCAGGCAGAATAGTTGAATGTGATACTAATGCCATTAGGGAGGGGTACCACCAAGGCAGCTTGATAGTCCCACGTAAAAGCATCCAACTGCCAGTACGAGGGGTGTTCATTTGGATCTACCCAAGCAAAAAATCTACCCCCAAAATACCTTACCAGTTTTTTTTTCATCCCAAATGTTTGTGAGTTTTCTTGGGGAAAACAGAGGAATAATCCCGAATATATTTGGGAATTAACAAATTGATCTGTAAACAGCAGAGAAATCGGAACAGATTTCGAAAAAATCCCAGTTAAAAAATATTGAACAATTGACTGCTTTCATGGTCTATGTGCACATTTTTACTCATCACTCTCCCTATATTACTGCTCAGATAATCAGACAGACTATCAATATTTACATATGCAATAATATCACTCAAATACATATTCCTAGAGATTTGGGGGCCATAAAGAAACTGGAACAATTTTTTTTGGGGGGGGGGGAAGAGTCTTCTCTTTCTTTTTTTCTGAGGCCATGTTTTCAAATTTTGCACTGCAAAATTTGGGGGAGCACTGAAAAAAAGTTCTATGAAATATCTTGTTTTAGAACAAGTACATTGATTTTTAAGGCAAGCCTTTTTGTATCTGATACAGATAGTACTAAAAAAAATCTGAGGGCTTTTTCCAATTTTTCTAAAGGAAAACCTGGGAGTTTTTGGGTAGCATTGGGGAGGGAAGGCAACCCTGTTTAATATTTTCTAATTTTGAGTGAAAAAAGCCTTGTATTGCCAAGTATGTCAATAATTTTAAACATGCAGCATGAAAAATTAGGAAATTTTGGGAAACACTGAAAAAATCCTTTATACTTTAGAAAAATAAAAATGACAATAATCCAGGCAACAACTGATTAAAATCTTTAATGATAATGCTTTATTAAAGCATTCCACTTAGAAACAAGAATTAGATCCAATTCCCAACAGGTGGTGAGGCTCGCAAAATCCCTCATGCAGAAGAGGTCTGTGTGTCTGCAGAAGATAACTGAGTACTTTATGATGTCTGATTCTTTCAAAAGAAGAATTAGAAGAGCTGTTTTTTTGTACCCCACTTTTTATTACCCAAAGTAGTCCCAAAGCAGCTTACCCAAAGTAGTCCCAAAGTTTAATAATAATAATAATAATAATAATAATAATAATAATAATAATAATAATAATAATAATAATAATAATAATAATAATAATAATAAACAATCATCTGTCCTTCCTCTCCCCAGATCAGGCACCCTGTGAGGTAGGTGAGGCTAAGAGAGCTCTGAGAATTGTGGCTGGCCCAAAACCACCCAACTGACTGCATGAGGAGGAATGAGGAGTCAAACACGGTTCTCCAAATTAGAGGTCATCATTCTTAACTAAGTGAATCTCTGATATTGTTTTGCTTCTTATTTTGCTCTTAACAGAAAAAATGAATACAAAATTATGTCAGTGAGATGCCATATGGTGGCCACTGGCAAAGTAGATCCAAAGGTCAGCCTGCATTTCAAAAGTGATTTTAATCAAGTTTAAGGTCAGGCAACAAAGAATCATGGAACTAGTTCTGTATGTATATGGGGTTATTTGATGCTTTCCTCTAGTGCTTGTGTACACTAAACCAGCAGGAGGCTGGGAGAGGAGGTAAGGGTCCCGTGATATCATTTCCAGGAAAATATCTGTTAGTGATGACATGATGAGAACTCTGTGGATTTAAAAACTAATGGGTTTTGCCCCCATTCCAAACTGCTTTTGAAAAGGAGGGAATTTCAAAGTCTTTTCTTTTATATGTGTTCTAAGAAGAAAAAGTCCAGTGGGTTACCATAGTTACTTTGTAAGAACCTAAGCAAAAATTTGGATCCCTGCTTAATTGCCCAGATTGGTTACTTGGCAAAATATGTTTCTTCATTAAATGGATATCTATTTATCAGATTACTAGTGATATTCATAATTTCCCAAAATATTAATTATAATATTCTTACTTGTAAGAATTACTTAAATATTGAATGTGAGTACCCCGAGCTCTACAATTTTATAAAACACCATAATATGTGACTACTTGTGCTTTACAAACCCATAAATTATGAAGATTTTTTTCACATTTGAAGATTTCAGGTTTTAGCTTTCACTTTATATCAAAACATGCTTGTTTTTGTTTGTTTTAAAACTTCTATGCCACCCCTCACGACAAATCATCTTGGGGTGGTTTACTTTTAAAACTAGTAAAATAAACATTAAAACCCCATAAAACCCCAATTATACAAACTAAAAAATAATCACAAGATGGCAATGATCACCCCAAAGACTGTTGCAGCCTGTTCAGCAGATGTTCCCTAATTCTGTACATGTACATGTACATGTATATGTATATGTATATATGTATGTATATATGTATGTATGTATATATATGTATGTATTTGTGATTTCCAGAGAGTAGCAGATTTTAATCCATGCCTTCTCAGTGAGGGTTTTGTGAAACCCTGGGTTTCTTGGCAGTTCTGGAAGGGTTTCCTGAATGGGTAGGAGTTAATTTTCTATATATATTTTTTAAATTGTTAAACATTTATTGTGATATGACTATATATGGTCATGTTGACCCCCTCCCCAAATGGCCAATGGGCCTGGAGGGGGTGGAAGGGGAGGGTCCCCAAGTGGGCATGTACACAGCCATGTTTCCCAACCATATTCTACATGATTACACCACTTCTGGGGTTTCTCAAAGCCTGAAGAATGGTTCAGAAGTTTCTCATCTGCAAAAAGTTGAGAAAGGTTGTTCTAATCTAAGGGCCAAACTAGACATTATAATGCCTACAGGCTCAATCCATGGATACAGCTGCCATTTTAGAGGTGAACTTGGGCCACTTAAATATGCAGCAAGGGTCTTTATTGGACCTGCAGTGTGGCAGAACCAGGCAATCCACCCACCCCCAGCCACCTTTTCAAATGCTGAAACTGATGTAGGAAGTATTTAAGAACTTGAAAAGGTATAAGGAGGAAAAAACAAAAATGTCTAGTTCCATCATTCAGCAGACACAGTGAAGCCCTCACACCATTTTTAATGGCCCAAATTCACCTCTAAAATAGCAGTGGCACCTAGGTGTCAGACTTCTGGATGTCATGTCTAGTTTGACCCTAACAGAATTTTTAGTAAACATAACACTTGAAATCTTGATATAATTTAATCCATGACATTATGCAAAATTGCTGTGACAATGAAAGTCAGCCTATTGTTGGATTCATCATTACAAGACATTTCTTTTGTTCAACATCATTCTTTCAAATACTAATCAAGTCATCATAGTCATATATAAACCAGCATGAGAAGTTTTATACACTCTGCTTTGACAATTCAGCCAACCATGGCCCTGGTCTGGTGGAATGAGCTCCCAGAAGAACTACAGGATCTACCTGAGCTAATGCAGTTCTGCAGGGCCTGTAAAACAGAGCTCTTCCATCAGACCTTTGGTTCAGCCCAGGCTAAGGGGACATCTTGGGCCCCTCCTCCTGTGTTCCCCAGACTCTCCATCTGGGTAGCATCTTCCTTTACTAGTGTGGTAGCAGCCAGGGGGGTGGTATGAGGGAGGAAGGATTCTAATGTTGTTTTAATGTTTTATGTTTTTGGTGCTACTTTTAATATTGTGTTTTAGATTTGCTCTTAACTGCAGCAAGCCAGCTGGCGGGGAGCAGCGGCCTACAAATACAATAAAATAAATAAATAAAATACTTATTGCCCTGTACCATGTACCACCTCATAATCTGACTTTGCTCATGAGGAGGTTGTTAAGATGAAAAGTGCTAAGTATTCAACATCTTCACCCTTCATTCAACATCTTCATCCATTCACATCTAAGAAACTAAATGAACTATACACACAAATACAAAAGCCTTCTGAAAAGACCATGAGCCTTAACAGGTCACTGAAGCTATAAGACTGTCATACCTTAAAATCTACAATACAATCCATTTTAGTCCCTGGTGTGGTGAGGAGATGGAGCAACACAGCATCACATCTCTCACAAAAGCATCAGCTTCTCCCCCAATGCAGAAAAAAGACTGTCTTCCAGCTATATTAATTCCTCAAATCCAAATCATCATGATCCTAGCCTCCATCTATGCACCATGGAACTTATCTAAAATGCTGTTGTGTCTGGTTAAACTCTTCCATTCAGCACTCCAGGCTGTATTCTTGGGCAATAAGGTCTGGACATGCATTCCTTAACGGAAACTGCTCTTACAGCACCTATTGTATATTTGCTTATTTACAGGTAATAACAGGACTGATTTAAGCTTCCTTTTCCAGTGTCACATAGATAAATTATACATTGTCAGAAATTATAGGACTACTGGTTTTTCAGGAGCATGCACATAAAACTTCAGATGTACCTGCATACATGGACTCTCCTAAGGTTCTCTGGACTAGGCCGAGTGCCTGGGGTTTAGCTATGTGAACAGAATCAGTACTGAAACTCTTTCAGCAAGCAATGCCTTAGATCAAACGACAAGATTAGATTTCTGAGGCTGCATACATCAGGGTGTCTATTTATGCTAAAGGTTCAATCCAGGGTAAAAAAAAAATCTCTAGTTGATGTTTACTGTTATTAACCATGCAATAACAACTGTTGACTAGATTTTGTTTTTTAAGAAAAATACTTTAATAAGATTATCCTTGTGTATAAGCCTGAAATATTCCCGTTTCTACATAAAGCAATTATTTTACTGCCTTTATTATGAGTACCAGGGGATAACTACATTTATTTGTTCTTCCATATATTGCAATCTATATATTAAACACTTAATTTTGCAAAAAGAGTGCTCTGTTGTCTTTTACATCATGTTGATTTTTTAAGTCCAGTTTCTGTTTGTAGATCTTTTCTAACCACTGTAGAGCAACCTAGTGTAGTCCATAGTAGTAAACAGTAGTAAATTTATCATAGTTCCAAAATCAAGTAATACATATATTTAAAAACTGTGGGAAAACAATAAACTCTTAAATTGTAGCTTTACTATTGTTTTCTTATTTATCACTCCACAGATCCTCCTATAGAAGTGATGTCCTTTAAAAAGAAAAGGCAACGATAGGGTCTCCTTTTCAGTTTTCACGCTGAATACTATGCATACACACACTCTACATATTTTTCTGTAAATTATGTAGGGAAAAAACAAAAAGGGGTAACAACTTCTGAGCTACAGTTTCTAATAGTAATAGAGGAAAAGGAGCTACAATGACATAAGCATTACTATGCTGGATTGATTAATTTCCACAACAAACCCTGGATATGATTGTCCAGACTATTACCTGGATTACTGCAATTCATAAGTTATGAAAAGTTGCTATCCATGCTCAGAAATCAATGCCTGCTACAATCTAAATGTAGTAGAAATCTGCATCTAAATAAGACACTGCTCCAAGCATGCACTGAATTTCAAACATTGTCCTTTTTTATGTATACAGTTATCCAAATCTTATAGTCAAAACTGCCCCATTAATCGATAATATAGAAAAATAATGCATTTTTTCATATTTGCAATTTCAAAAAAGGCACAGAACCAAGCCATCATGGTATATTTCACAGCCATATACTACACTCTAGTTTCTTCATCCAAACTATTCTAATATCTTCTAGGAAAGGCAACAAACATTGATTCAGGTGCATAAGCATGCTCAGTTTTAAAAGGCTACAAGACTGCAGAGTTACTTCGGCAACAAGCTCAACCACCTATGTCCTTCATGTAGTAGAGATGCTAGATACAAAGCCGGGATGTGGAGATGGGAGGAGGAGAAACTGCTGTCATAACAACCCCTCAACAGAGAACTATTGAGATGCTGAAAATACTACACAGCCTACCAGAGAGAAAGCATTGCAGTAATACAATCTTGTGTTTATCCTCTTTCCTTACCTATGCCAGAAAAGGGGGGGGGGCGGGTAAGCTAACTACCATTTTCCATCTGTAAAGTTAATTTTGGTCTCATTTCTGCATACTTCCTTCCAGCAATCAAAAGCTTACCTATAAACGAAAATAATCTCATTACAGCAGCACTCACAAACCAGGTGTAGAATGCCCTCTTCTTCTGCATAGATCAAATTCTTCGCTCAGTTCAGAGAAATGGTCCAGCGTGCCACCGGATAAGTCCTGGCACAACCCCAGCATGTTAGCGGGCAACCAGGAATCTCTTTAAAGACTTCATTGTATGGGCAAGGAGGAGGAGGGAAAGGGGAGACGCTTGCAAGGGCATGAGCGACTACTGCTGAGGGGAAATCTCCCGCTTCTATTCACCCGCGACTCTTATAACAAAAAATAAAAATTGAAAGGCTCTTTCAAAAAGTTAAAATGCGCTTGGAAAGCAACAGCGGCAGAATTGTAGGAGGAGAAGGGAAGGTTACCCAAGAGTCACTTCTGGTGAGCAGGACCGAAGAATGGCCGGACTGGGGTGGGGGGAAGTGGCCAGTACGGATATGTTTTAAGGTAGAGGGGAGACCCAGTAGGACCCGTGCTGGGCAATGTGCAAAACCAGCGTAGCCCTCGGGAGATTTCTTGAGCGCTGAGCCTTGGAAGCTAGTGCCGCCTTTTCTCTGTGTGTGTCAAGGGAAGCCACCCCCCCCCCCCGCGCCCCTTTTCTCTCCCTCAGAAGTGACACCCAGTCCTTTCGGAGCGAGGGGAGGGGAGCCTCTACAGAGCAGAGTCGGGCCCCTTTCCCCAGGGCGGAGCTGCCATTCACCCCTCCCGCTCCAGAGCCCCCGCGCCCACCCATTTCTCGAGGATAAGCTCCAAGAAGCACATCCTCCGCCTCCCCCCCCCGCCCCCCTTTCCCGGGTGAAAGCAGGTGCTCTGAAAAAGCGCCACGCTCCGGACTCACTCACCCGTCCTTGGTGGGAAAAGGCGGGAGCGCAGGCGGGGCGCCGCCCTGGGGGCAGCAGGGCAAGACGAGCAGCAGGAGCAGGAGCGGGCGCAGGGGGGAGCGGCAGAGCCCGGGCTGCTCCTGCGCGCGCTCTCGCTGCCCATCCCCGACGCTGGTGCTGGATGGAGGAGGCTCTGAGAGGCAGAAGAGAGAAAGACTCAAGCTTGGGGCTCGCGCACGCGCGTGGCTAGCGGAGTCCGGGGTGATGGGGGCGGGCGGGAGGGGGGAATAGAGCTGGCGACGGTCGAAGCCGCTCGTGGAGTCGAGTGGCGAAAGGGGCTCCCTTCAGCGTCTTGCTTTGCTGTTCCGAGAGACCCGGCGGCGTCACGGTCGGCCCCCTTCAGCGCTCCCTCCCCTGCAGCAAGCCTCGCATCGTCGTCTGGCGTGCGCTCTCCCTTTCCCTCCAAGGAAGCGCCGGAGAGGAGCGGGAGGCTGAGGCTCGCAGGCAGCCGAGATCCCATTTGTCGGGCGGCTTCAACGGGAGCAGGGCGCCTCTATCTCCTCGCCCTGCACCCGCCGCGCCCGTCCGCTGGCCACCTCTTTTAGGCTTCACCGCAACTCAGATCGCCTGGGAAGGTCGTTCAGTGCAAGGGCAGCGAGATGCCCTCTTCTCCGTCCTCCCCTCCTCGCCCAATCCTCCAGCACGGCATACGCGCACACAAAAAGAGTCCCTTTCCCCGTTGCTACTAGCTGCGAAAGAGGCAAGGAAATCAGGGTTATGCAAAACCCAGCAAAAGCGAGGCGTCCCTCCTGAATGTGTCACACTGCCTTTTCTTTTCTCTCCCCCCCCCCACTTCTCCCTTTGCAGTGCTGAAGCAAACAAGCCGTGGTTTGGGTTTGCTTTCGTTGGGAAGAGGCAGAGCAACCTTTGTTCCCAGTTAATGGGGGGTGGGGAACGAAACGCGTGTGCAAGGATGGCTGGGGACCGGAGGCACGAGCAAGAGCATGCGGGCAAGTCAGCTTTAGGCGGGGGGAAAGGGGGTGGATGGCTATCCTGCCCTGCATGAAGGAGAGGAGAAATGCCATCGAGGCACTGCCGAGCCACTCGGCCGCGCATACAAGCTTCCTGTCGTGCCGTGTCGTGTGCACGTGCTCCGTATTTGTTTATTGACACCGAAGGGACCACGCGTCAGACTTCTGAACGCGTCCGGATGGGAAACGTTCGACTGCAGCCAGCGAAACAAAGAGCTGCACAATGGCGGGCTATGTGTAGGAATAGGAATCCATGCATAAAGATACACTGAGAGAAAGGAGTTCTGGTGGTTGTTTTTGATGTTCAGAAGAGTTTTCTGAAGCTGTAGGGGAATCTCAAGGGATACAGGAGGCAATCAATCACAAATCTCCATTCCAATATTAGGGGGACCTGGGGATTTCCTGGAGTTACAGGTCATCTCTGGATTACAGAGATCAGTTCCCCTGGAGAAAATGGATGTTTTGGAGGGTGCATTTTACCAAAATCCCTGTTTTCCTTAGGCTCCATCCTCAAATCCCCAGGAATTTTTCAATCAGGACATGGCAATCTTTGAGTGATTGATTTTTAAATCTGCTGTTAAAGTAGGGGCTCCCCTTCCCTTTGCTTTTGTGGCTGAAAGATATCTGGGTGGGATGTGAATCAGTGCAAATGAGAAGCTTCTGAAGGACAGGTACCCATCCATATTTGCCCATGAAGTTTCCTCTATTTGCCAACTTCATTTGAGGAGTAGATGACGAAGAGGGAAGGCACTACGCTTAGCACAA
This sequence comes from Paroedura picta, assembly GCF_049243985.1. Classification (NCBI taxonomy): domain Eukaryota; kingdom Metazoa; phylum Chordata; class Lepidosauria; order Squamata; family Gekkonidae; genus Paroedura; species Paroedura picta. Next base: position 131,488,681 of record NC_135369.1, read on the forward strand.
GTGATGCAATGCAGTGATGCAAATTGCACTACAGTGCAATTTAAAAATCAAAATAATCTAAATAGAGAGTGGGTCTCTTAAGAGCAAAAAAAAGTACTTAAAAAAAAGTACAGACAGTGCCTCTGAATACCCAGGACAAATAACTGATAAGGATTATTGCTTTCATGCCCCATTTGAGATTCCAGTAGGGGTAACTGGATGGTTAACAGATGTGTGCATTTAAATAGGCACTAATAAAAATCTGAACTCTGATTTTGTTTTGTTGTGCTTTCTTTAACCTGGTTATGACAAATTCAAATTAACTACATTGGTATATAATGTAGGAAGAGGCTTAATCCTTCATATTCTGGTATCTTGTTGATACAGTTTTAGTTCTGCAGATTGTTATGATGATGTTCAAATGCCAATTTTTAAAAAGCATTCTGGTGGCAAGGGACAAAAATGTCTACCTCAGGGACAGGGTTATTACACCATGGGTGGGCCTTGGAAAAGCCAAACTTTCTCACCTTGACCTTTTATGCACTGGAGGTTTCATGCCGGGCTTCAGGCTGGAGTTTTACTTGTGGCAGGTTGCCCCACCTCTTCCTGCACCCACATGGGGGAGCATTTGGCCTGGTGCACCTGATCCACCCCCGTTCTGTGCTCCTGACAGGGGGGTGGGGCAGTGAAGGTCCCAGTGCATAAACGGTCCTTCACAGGAACCCACCAGACTTTGGTTGTGATCTCACTGAAAACTTCATAATTGGGATACATTGAAGAAAGCCAGGGAAACCTTGGCAGGTAGCTCAAAGACACTCATGCTTGCCAAATTCCAAGTGGGGCCTGGAGATGTACCGTAATTGCAACTGATTTTCATACTGTGGAGAAAGTTCTCCAGAAAATGTTCCTCTGGAGCAAGTGGCTGTTTTGGCAGGATTCTGTACTGGAGAAGATTCTCCTCTCCCCAAACCCTGACCCCAGCCTTCAGAATTTTTCCTAACCTGTAGTGGGCAGCGGTAAAAAAGGTTGCTATACAGAATCCCAGAAAGAAAGAAAAATCCCCAAAGCATCAAACGCTGGTCAAATAACTTGTGTGAAACAGCCAGAATGAAGCAATGCAAAATTTAAGTGACAGGTCTGCTGACAAACCAGCATCCATCCTGCTGCCAGAATATTGCACCAATAGATTTCATTTATAATCACAGCATTTGATTGCTGTTATTACCCCACTTGAGGAGTGATAGCATGAAACCGTGAAGTACCATTATTGTTCTGTTTCTGTTAAGAAAAGTTATTTCAATGAGAGACTGGGTGTTAAATAGATTGGTGTTGTGTTATTGTGGTTGATTGTAATAAAATATATTGCATGGCTTTTACTGCGTGTATGTTTGAGACCAGTTCTGTGCATTGCTATTGCTTTGTGATTGTTAAGTAGTCTCATGATTGTCGTTTTTGGATTTCACATGTGAGCCACCATGTATGTTCCCTCTGGCTTTCTGTCTCTTTGGGTCCTCTCTCCTCTTCCATTTGAATCCAAATGACTTTATCTAAGCACTCCTTGTCTGGCCAGTGATGGAAGCAGAATGCTAAACTTTTTGGTCTGATCTAGCAAGGCTTCTCTTAAATTCTTATATCACAAGACTATCTGAAGCATTACAACAGGAAAGGGTCAGGTGTGCTGATCTAGAATGAGGAGAAGCAGATGGCAAAAAGCAGCCCTTCCAAAATAAATTAGCAGAAATTTGCTTATTCGTTGTAAATGGCTCTCTAATGCCAACCCCAAGTGGCTAACAAAACTCTTCCATTTTATCCTCGGAGCAACACCTTGTGACAGAGGGCGAATTACTAGGGCAAGCTGGTTTTCATGCACTATTGGCCTCTGTCTAAAGGCAGCCACTGTGGAGGAATATTTCATTCTCTGTTTGCTTAATTTCTATAAACTGAGATCCAAAACAGTGGTGTGGAGAACAAACGTGTCCTTAGTGACAAAGGCTGTGTTTTACCAGTTACACTGGGCCAGCAAACTGGCTCTTTTTGTCTCAGGAGGACTTTGCCATGGCAATTTATGCAGTGGCCATCTTGAAACTGGACTACTGTAATATGGTCTATGCAGTGGTTTGGAGCACAGTGTCCTGGTCAGCACTCATAACTCCTATCCTACAGTAGCTGCACTGGCTCCCAATTAGAACAGATTTAGAGTCCAGTGGCACCTTTAAAACCAACCAAGTTTTATTTATTTATTTATTTTTCTGTATTTATTATTTGACTTATATACTGCCACACTCGGCCCAGCCGGCTCATGGTAGTTTACATTAAAACTAACCCATACAATTTCCCAAAATACTTCCTCAGCTACAATATATGTGCGTGCACATGAATCAAACTTTGTTGGTCTTAAAGGTGCCACTGGAGTCTAAATCTGTTCTGCTTCTTCAGATTGACATGGCTACCCACTTGAATCTGGCTCCCAACTAGTTTCCGGTGCTGATTAAAAATGTTGGTACATCCCTCTAAAGATCTAAATGCAACTTGTACCCTCAAACCTTCAGGACCATCTCTCCAGGCATGATCCTCTCCTTCCCCAGTCATAATCTCAGCATTTATTAAATGTATCTGGTCCACAAACTGTGCCTTGTGTCAACAAGTATTGGCCCTGATACTGTGGAACCAGCTGCTAGCAGAGGTGCGTGCCTTGTGAGACCTCCCTAGATTCTGCAAGGCAAGCAAGGCTGCTTTTTTTCAGACTGCCTTTGAATGTCCAACAGATGTACTGTATCATTGTCATCAGTACACCATACCCTGCTTGATAGCGGATAAATTTTAATGGAGATAGATGTTTAATCATTTTATATTTTTAAAGCTATTTATAGTATATTTTATTTTTTATTCGGTGTATTTTATATGCTGTAAACCACTCTGAATCTGATTCCGCCTGCTGACAGTGTGTTCCTGCAGAGCTGCATGCTCCACAGCAGTCTGTCCCCATGGGGGACACAGTTCAGTGGGTCACCTAGTGTCCCACTGAAATGTGCCCCCCCCCCAGAAAACAAAACAGCAGCGGATTAGTTACATTGTGTGAGGAGGGCCCGCAGAGGGTTCTTTATTTTCCAAGAGGGTGGGATTGCGTGGAAATAAAATGAAATGAAAATGAATGCACCGGTCTGTCCCAAAGCACAGCCAAGTGCCGCAAAGCCAACTGGGGCTTTCTTTGCCCCCGCTGGGCCACCGTAGGGCAGAGGACTGTCCACAGAGGACTGCTGCAGGACAGGCCCTGTTGGTCCCTGCAGCGGCTAAGGGAACGCGGATTCTTTTGCATTTCATTAGTGTGGGCCAACTGAGGGCCTGACCCACAGCAGGTCCGGGAGTGGACCTGCCCAGCGGCTTCATCATGTGGAAGTGGGGATTTGCCCTGATTCCACATGACCAGCCTCTCAGCCTTTTCTGCCCATGCAGAATTGGCCTGAATTACATTTAAGGGAGAAAGATATAAATTTGATTATTTATTTGATTTCTATACCGCCCTTCCATATGGTTCAAGGTGGTTTACATACAACATGGGAGGATATATGGAACAAATTAATATATAACATAAACCAATACAACAACAACAATAATCTAAATAACATAATTTCAGTGATCTTAAACAACAATATAACAGGAACAGGAACTTAGCTAAGGCCCTTAGTGAGGACAGACATAAAATAAAGAGGCTGCAGGGAACAATGAATGAAAACAAACCAAGTCCATGCATGCCCTATAGAAATACTTGGGTCATAGAAGACCAAAATCACTTCTGCTTGTAAATATAAGTATTGTTAGTCCACCCAGTGGTTGCTACTGAAGATTATTTCCCCATGCTTCATGTAGCTTCATGTAGGGGGTTTAAAACCCCCCTGAACTCATATAATATCTCCAGACAAGCAGGGTCGTAGACTTCTTAATTTCTTGGGGGGGGGATTGAACCTGACTCAGGCCCATACTAGTAATCTATATTACATTATTTCAATATAAATTATTTCATAAAATCAATGATGGGATTTAAAACACATTCTCCCACTCACCCCAATCCATATACACAGTAGTCTGAAACTCAGTCATAGAAAGAAGACTCTGAGAGGAACAATGTCATGAAGTCTTCACTGAGTCCCAGGATACCAAAATCAACAAACCATTTTAGCCACAGACCTCTTCTACCCCCTCTCCAACCTGCCCCCCCAACATGGCTAAAGACAGAAATACCCCCACTTCTTCCATTCCTTTTAATTTAAGACTGCAAGTCCAAGGGGACCAAGATCACCTTACCTGCCAGTATGTTGTCTGCTTCAACAATCCACAGGTTGAGGACTTTAGGCAGAACTTCCACAGATCCCAAGGAAAAAATAAGGTAAGGCTATGGAGGGTTACTTCTGTGGCAAGGAAATATCTTGGTCCCAAAGAAAGAAAAGCAGAATTGGAAGCCTCTGTGCAAGTGGGAAGCCTGAGATTACAAAGAAGAAACTATGTCTAGGAATTCAGGGTGAGTCCAGGATGAGAATCTTTTGCACTTCCTGGTTCTGAGTGAGTTGCAGGAAGGGGGGGGGCTTTCCATGAAGGCAACAAAAGCAGATTGCATTCAGGCAGGGTAGATAAAAAGGCTGGCTTAGGTGGAGACTTCCCCCATGCTTGTGGCAGGCTGGTAAGCTAGAAGGTCAACAAAGGGAGTCTGCTCACCTGGTTGTTTGATAATAATTTGATTTTGCTCTCAGGAAGACAGTTTTTCTGTTAAATATTTTCTAGTTACCAGGAGAATTATTCTCATTATGAAGATTGTGGTTTTGTTGTAATTTTTAAAATGCTGTGAGCCACCCAAAACCCCACATTGCCAGAAGAAGGTGTAATACAAATCTCTAGATAAAATAAACAGAAGTATTTCATTCGCTGGTGAAATTAACTTTGATAGACCAAAGTGGGTGCCTGGCTTTGCAAGCCCCTGTGGCAATTCAGATCAGTAAGTCTGTCTCCCACCAAGGGTTTGGCCATGCATAAGTGTGGCCTGAGGAGAGGCTTGACCTCACCTTCTCCAAAGAAAGCATTGGAGCTCCAAACATGGATTTCTAGATGAATTTAGCCAGGATGTCTCTGGCATCAGACATCTAGGAAGGGGGCTCTTGGTAACATTTCCCACAGAAAAAAACATCCATTAGTGCAATCACTGGGACCTGATTATCAGATGGATTGATCTTTCCCTTTCCAGGCTCCCCTCCCCCATCCCATTTCTTCACAGCCAGTACTATGGACTGAAGGTCCCCTCCCCTTCTTATCTTTAACAGGCGAACCCCCCAAACAATAGCAAAATCTGCCCTGTGCTTCCTAGGAACTTGTTAAGTTGCAACAAAGATAAATAGGACTGGCTGAACTTGAGAACCTGACAGTCTGAGCAGCTCCATGGGAAACATTGTCCCCTCTGAGAAATCCCAGAGGGCCTGACAGGCTGGGGACATTCCTGCTCCCCAGGAAATCTCAGGAGGTTTTGAGCCCTGCTGCCTCAGCTCTGAGGTTTATGCCCCCCGTAGACAAGTAGTCACATGAAGTGTGAATGTAGAAGCAGCATAAAGAGAGACCTTTATATGCAGCAAAAAGTTTTCAATACCGTCCTGGTGAGTTGCAGCTTGTGATTATTTTTCATTGGCTTCTCCTTGAAATGGGTGAAAGCCTTAAAATGTTGGCATGTTTGAAGAGTAAAAACATGGCTGAAACCTGTAAACCTCTCTTCTTTGTCTCCTTTTCCTCTTTTTTATAATCACTTTCCACATAATGTTCCGGCTGCTCTGTATAAAACTCACCCTCTGGTTGTCTAAGGGCAATAAAAAATGAAGCACATCAGTGAAGTAGCTTAACATTTTCAAACTCCACCATCCTGTCCTCTTTCACTTTGGCATCATTCTTCACTTAGTAACAAAACTGGAAAGAAAGTGATACAATCTTCTTGGCTACAACTATTTTTTATTCTATCAGGAAAAACAATTTAACAATTTAGCAGGCAAGGAAGCTGAGCAGAAAAGGCTGAATGTCAACGTTACTAACCTTCCCCTTGCTTTGATGCATCTGAAAGAGGAATGGGAATCCAGCATCAGTTGATTATTCAGTTATATTATGCAGAGGCAGAATTATCAGAGCACGTTATCAGTGTTAAAAATGTGATAAATATACTTTCTTTTATATTTATACCTAACCTTTCATACAACCCACAAAGCAGGTTTGTGACATTTAAAAACAGATCTAAATACCAACACACAAAAATGCCAGCAGAGATTAATATGACTTTTTAAAAAATGTTTTGGATCTAAAGAGTTGAACAGCTAGTTCTGCATTTCCCAGAAATTTGGGGTAGGGGGGTGCATCTAGAACAACTACTCCTTATGCAAGTTAAAAAATGCCTTTGAAACGGGAGTTTTTGAAAACGAAGAATGAATGCAGCTCTTTTGTTTTAAAGGAAGGGGGGAAGATTCCTACTAGGAATGCCCCAGGCTCTCTGGCATACCTATTAGAGATACTTGGATTCTGGGATCACTAGGATGAGGAAGCTTCAACTAATCTCCTGAAGGATAAAAGAGAACAAACGCAACAAATTTCCCTGGGGGAGGGTTCTGCCATAGAAAAAGCCTTTGCTTCTTTATTATAATTATTATTTATTATATTTATAAACCACTCATCCTTAATATGCTCGGGGCAGTGTTGAAGAAGAAGAGCTGGTTGCAGTTTCTTTTACTACCTGATGCAATCTCAAAGTGGCTTATAATCTCCATATCTTCCCCTCCCCATAACAGATGCCCTGTGGGGTCAATGGGGCTGAGAGATTTCAGAGAACTGTGATCAGCCTAGAGTCATCCAGCAGGTCTTCATGGGTGGGAGTGAGGAGTTGAACCTGGGTCTCCAGATTAGAGGCCTGCACTCTTAATCACTACACCAAGCTGGTTGGGTCACTCAGTCTTATAAAATGACCTCAGTACAGACTGAGGATGGGGAAAAGAGAACCAGAAGGCATGAACCATGGTGGTGCTGGTGGTAAGTGCCATCAAGTCACAGCTGACTTATGGCAACCTCATGGATTTTTCAAGGCAAGGGATAATCAGAGGCGATTTGCCATTGTCTGCCTCTACATGATTTCCTTGCAGGCCTCCCATCCAAATACTAGTCAGGGCTGATGAGGTTGGACTAGCCTGAGCTATACAGGCCAGGGATTGGTATCCCAGTAACCTGAATTAAACAAAAGTTGTAATATTTAAAAAAAACACACAATCAAAGGCATGTTTGGCCAAACATCGGCATAAATGATTAATTGCAAAAATGTTTGGTTTTTTTTCTTTGATTGTGACAGATACCTGGCATATATTAATATTATGCACATGCCAGGTATCTTCAGAACTTTCCAGGAAAGGGCCATGTTTTAAGGCCAAACTATATAATATGTTTTTTTAACAAATTAGATGAAGGTTCCCAGATCCCAACCTGCTTTTTTCTTCAGCCTCACAGCAGCCATGTGGAATCATCATTTTTAAAGCCTGTGGAGGTTCATTTTGGCTTGGGCCCATGGCATGGTGGGATCCTGACTCCCTCATGCCATTTTTTTTTGGAGTAAAATGGCACTGGGAGAGGGGGGAGGTTGCCTCATTTTGAAGCTGCACCTGCACAGGATCCAAAATGAGGCAAAGCTCCTTCCCAGGCTGTTTTGGTTCAGGAAAACGTGCTGTGGGCTTTAAAACATTTTTAAAATGTTCCATGTCACTACTGTGTGGCTGTAGGGCAAGCAAGTTGAGTACTGTGAAACTGGAAAGAACTTGCCCTACATCGTGAAAAAGACATTTGGCATTTGGTAAACGTCCAAAATCTAGAACATGGATGCTAAATAGGCACAAAATTGAACAAGTAACCAAATTTAAATATTTAGGTGTATATATTGAAGCCTCTGGAGAAAAGAGCATCCATTATCCATATACATTAGAACTAGGGCAAAAATCAGCAAATAACATTGAAATTCTATTGAACAAAGCGCAGATTCCTTATGGTCCAACTTTTACAGCCATACATTGCAACTGGGAAGATCATAGACTTGACTAGATGCACTTTTGTTGGCAGGGTGATGTCTCTGTTTTTTAGGATGCTGTCTAGATTTGCTATAGCGTTCCTCCCCAGGAGCAAGCGTCTTTTAATTTCTTTGCTGCAGTCCCCATCTGCAGTGATCCTGGGGCCCAGAAAAATAAAATTTGTCACTACCTCCATTTCTTCCCCATCTATTTGCCAGGAATTGAGAGGGCCGGATGCCATGATCTTTGTTTTCTTGATGCTGAGTTTCAAGCCAACTTTTGCACTCTTCTCCTTCACCTGCATCAAGAGAGTCTTTAGTTCCTCTTCATTTTCTGCCATTAGAGTGGTATCATCTGCATATCAGAGGTTGTTGATATTTCTCCCTGTAATCTTGATCCCAATTTGTGACTAATCTAACCCCGCCTTTCTCATGATGTGCTCCGCATACAAGTTAAATAGGCAAGGCGACAGTATACAGCCTTGCCGAACTCCTTTCTCAATTTTGAACCAATCAGTGATTCCATGCCCGGTTCTCACTGTTGCTTCTTGACCTGCCTATAGGTTTCTCAAGAGACAGATAAGATGCTCTGGTATTCCCATCTCTTTAAGAATTTGCCACAATTTGTTGTGCTCTACACAATCAAAGGCTTTAGCATAGTCAATGAAGCAGAAGTAGATGTTTTTCTGGAACTCCCTAGCTTTCTACATGATCCAGTGTATGTTGGCAATTTGATCTCTAGTTCCTCTGTCTCTTCAAAATCCTGCCTGTACATCTGGAAGTTCTTGGTCCACATATTGCTGGAGCCTAGCTTGTAAGATTTTGAGCATAACTTTGCTAGCATGAGAAATGGGTGCAATGGTGCGGTAGTTTGAACATTCTTTGTCATTGCCTTTCTTAGGGATTGGAATGTAAACTGACCTTTTCCAATCCTGCGGCCACTGTTGAGTTTTCCAAATTTTCTGGCATATTGAGTGTAGCACTTTTACTGCATCGTCTTTTAAGATTTTGAATAGTTCAAGTGGAATGCTGTCACCCCCACTAGCTTTATTGTTGCTCAGACTTCCTAAGGCCATTTGACTTCACAGTCCAGGATGTCTGGCTCCAGGTCAGTGACTATCCCCTAGTGGTTATCAGGGGTGTTAAGCTCACTCTTGTATAGTACTTCTGTATAATTTTGCCACCTTTTTAAAAAATCTCCTCTGCTTCTGTGAGGTCCCTACCATTTTGGTCTTTTATCATACCCATCTTTCCATCAAACGTTCTCTTTATATCTCCAGTTTTCTTGAAGAGATCTCTGGTCCTCCCTATTCTATTCTTTTCTCTTATTTGTTTGCACTGTTAATTTAAGAAGGCTTTCTTATCTCTTCTCTAAGGTAGCATAATTTTAAGTTCTATTTTATGATCTGTTTTAAATTGCATTACATTAAATGATCATATTCTTTTGGTCTCTTATGTATCAACTTCATATAACTTGGTCTGAATGACTGTAATAAAGTTTGATTGATACTGTGAAACTGGAATGTGTTACATAGTTTGATCCTTAAGACTGTTTCTATCTGCTGTGAAAGATTGTAACAACTTTGATATCTGTGACCCAAACTTTATTATATAGATAGTGGTGCTAAACTGTCTCTTTTAATGAAATCTCCACTGAAGTCAGTCTAAATATATATATATATATATATCAGCATTGATTTTCTGGGCTACAATCCTACAAAGCTATTTTGACTTCATGCCTTATAGAACTTCTGTAACCAGAATGCTGAAAAAACACAAAGATACGGAAGGCAGATTCTCAGTCTTTATGCAGGATAGCAGCGCCTTGAGGCAGCACATAAACTGCACAGGGAAGATTCTGTACTGTGAAAGTGGTGGCACTGAACTTAGAGGCAGGGAAATGAGCTTTTATCTGTTAGCACAGCCATACATCTTGGCAGCAGGAGGTGTATTGCTGAAGTACTCTTAGGAGGTTCCCATGGTCAGGTGCCTAAATTGGTTGTGTTTTGCAAGGATGACCGAGATGCAAAGAAGGGCAGGATTCATGTATCTTTTGACAATGTTGCAGAGGAGAGAATCCCTCTCTACTTGTAGAGCTAAAATGAGAAAGATGACATCTTCAGGATGAGCGATAGCTTAATAGTCCATCTGCTTTGTATGCAGAGTGTCCCAGGTCCAATCCCTAGGGTCTCGGGTAGCAGATGCCTTTATTTTCCAAAGACTTCACTCTGCTGGAGCTGCTGCCAGCCAAGTAAACAGTACCAAGCAAGATGGATCAGTGGCATAAGCCATTTCATATTCTACTCATACTGAAAGGTAAGGTAAAGGTATCCCCTGTGCAAGCACCAGGTCATGTCTGACTCTTGGGGTGATGCCCTCTAGCATTTTCATGGCAGACTCAATACGGGGTGGTTTGCCAGTGCCTTCCCCAGTCATTACCATTTACCCCCCAGCAAGCTGGGTAATCATTTTACCGACCTCGGAAGGATGGAAGGCTGAGTCAACCTTGAGCCGGCTGCTGGGATTGAACTCCCAGCCTCATGGGCAGACAGCTTCAGACAGCATTTCTGCTGCCTTACCACTCTGCGCCACAAGAGGCTCATCTACTGAAAGGTAAAGGTAAAGGTAAAGGTATCCCCTGTGCAAGCACCGAGTCATGTCTGACCCTTGGGGTGACGCCCTCCAGCGTTTTCATGGCAGACTCAATACGGGGTGGTTTGCCAGTGCCTTCCCCAGTCATCACCATTTACCCCCCAGCAAGCAAGCTGGGTACTCATTTTACCGACCTCGGAAGGATGGAAGGCTGAGTCAACCTTGAGCCGGCTGCTGGGATTGAACTCCCAGCCTCATGGGCAAAGCTTTCAGACAGCTGCCTTACCACTCTGCGCCACAAGAGGCTCACTGAAAGGTATCCTACTGCATATAAGAGCCTTTCTCAACATTACCTTTGAGAAACCCCTGAAACATTCTTTAGGCTTCGAGAAACCCTAGAAGTTGTGTGGTCATGTAGAATATGGTTGGGAAGCATAGCTGTGCACAGGCCCACCTGGGGCCACTCACCTTCCTACTCCTCCCAGGCCCACCATTGGCCATTTAGGGAGTGGGGAGGGGTCAACATGACCATGTAGGTTTTATTACCCAATTGATGTTTAACACATTTTAAAAATATATGAAAAAATAATTCCCAGCCATTTGAGAAGCCCTTCTAGGGCTGTCAAGAAATCCCAGGATTTCATGAAACCCTGTTTGAGAAAACCTGTCATACTCTTACCCTACTCTCAAAATTTAACCACATATGTCTATTGCCTACTTCCAGTTGTGCCATCTTTGGTTACAGTAGCCCACCCCAAAAAACAGAACTAATATTGGTGACTGCACAGTTCTCTGCAACTACAACATTGCCGTATGTTAATTCCCAGAACATGAGGCCCATGCTGATAAAGTGACCTTTGTGTGGCAACCATTATGTTTCACTCCAAGCCATTATTTGCTTGCATAGCATTACTTTGGATAGGGATTTTGGGGGGGGGGGGGTGATGCATTTTTTTCAGGTGGAATACTGCTGAATGGGAACTAATTCTCCATAGCCTGTTTCCATATCATTGTAGAAACATATTTGAAACTCCTTTTCTGGAATAATAACATGGATTTTTCCTAACATTATTTTGTGAGAAGACGATGATAAGCCGAGTTACATCCTTCTACTCCCAGTGAAGTTAATAGTCAGAAGGTTTAGACTTTGCTTAGGATTGCACTACTAGTAATCATCATAACAGCCCTGTAAAGACAGTCAATATGGCCATCCCCTTATTGCAGATGAGAAGCTGAGGTGGAAGCTTGTTCACCACATGGGGCTGACAGCTCTTCAAGTGTCTGGTGGACAATCACATTCTAGGAAGCTCCTGAGGAGGAAGTGTTCTCTCTACATTTGAGTGCGGAAAGTTTACCATATGTAGAGAGAGAGAAAAAACAAACTCAAACATTCTTGGCTCGCTTTTCTAGTGCTAAGTTGCTGTCATGCTACTGCAACTAGAATTTCTCTTGTTTCCAATGTATGCAAGTTTACTATGGTTTTGACTGCAAAAAATGAGAAATGATAAGAACCCCAGGACCACAGTTCAATCTTTCAATCTTTTTTGATGAATGAATGGCTAAAAATTATTTTGAGTTCTGTATGCTAAAAAAGTCATGTATGATTCTACCAAACAAAAGCGAACCTACTTGAATAGTATTGAGGGTATACCTTCATTCTGTTCTGACAGGTGCCCTGACCAATGAAAAAGCAGTATTTTCTGACCAATGAAAGAGCAGAGGAGGCGGGTGTAAGGTCCTGACCATGTGGTCTGGTTGCCCCTCCCCCACTGAAATGGCAGGGAGTGCAATTATGTCTTGCTGTAGCTTGAGTTATGGTTTAATTAAAATAATCAAATTAATTTTGGACCTTTGAAGTTAAAAACCAGTCCAACAGGGTGGACTCTTGTACGGGTTTACAAGGAGATTCTCCCAGCACAAGCATATTGGGGAAAAACTGATCATAATGTCCCATGGTTGGTGCTTAAGCATTGGCTGTACTTTTTATCCTTGTTAATTTCAAAAGTATCATAGCCTGATTAAAATAATCATATTAATTTTGGACCTTTGATACTAAAAGCCGACCCCAGCAGGACGGGCTCTTGTAAGAATTTACAAGAAGAGTCTCCCTGCAGAAGCACATGGGGCAAAAAGTGATCATGATGTCCCATGGTTGGTACTTAGACATTGCCCGAAGTTTTTATCCTTGTTAATTTCAAAGTATCATAGTTTAATTAAAATAATCAGATTAATTTTGAGTCTTTGATGCTAAAAAAACATTCCCCAGCAGCGCACCCTGTTGAATGGTTTTACATATAGTAGTCTGGTGTCCAAAGGAGTTCTCTGTGTGGCTGGGAGAAGCCTCACAGAGTGTGGCAGGGGCTGGTAGGAGGGGTCTTTTTGGGGCGTAGAGGAGTGCGTGTGCTACCGGATTCCTTCGCCATAATGGGTGTATCCGGCGACATCTGAAATGCTTGCGGAGATATGCTGCCCTAGCTGGCCACACACATTGGCAGGAGGTGCCTGGGCTTTAGAGCCTATCCGGAGTCCACACCAAAGCAAAGTCAAGTCCGAGTCATTAGGAATCAAAGCAAGCAGAGTTAAGGGTGAGGCAAAGAGTCGTTGAGGGAAAGCCAAGGTCCGAGTCCAGATAAGATATATTCAACAAAGCCAGTCCAATTACCAGGTGCATAGTCAAAAGCCGTTTGCCAGGAGTCAGGGAAGCCAATAGTAGTCACAGGAGTTCACAGGACAAGGAATCCAAACCGTATGGGAGGGTCTCTGCATGGATTTCACTCACGCCGAAGAGCTGCTGCTGTCTCTCCTGAAAGCAGCCCAGCTAATTGGCTGCACCTGGGGGAGGCCTCACTCATCCTCCCCAGGAGCTATCCCAGGTGGGCCCCATCTACTTTGACAGCGTGCCTGCAGTCTCTGGCTCCTTCAGCATCCAGCAAACATAAGGTGACCAGATTTTAACATTGGTTAAGCGGGACACCATTGACCGGGGGGGGGGGGGGTTCTTGATTAAAAATGTGGTCTATATGGAGCAACAAAAAGTTTCATAGAATGTATAGAACACAAAAATAGCATTGTAATATATATTTAATTTCAACATAAGTACAATTTGCCAGGTACCCATGATGTCCCTCCAAAAGTGGGACAATCTGGTCACCTTAAGCAAACACTGCCTTCTGCCTTGTCTATGTGCTCAGGCAAGCTGTCAGGGCTGGAATGCATCTGCAGCTGCACCAAAGATGCCTCTTGGGAAGAGCCTGGCTGATTTGTGCTGCTTTCCCCTGCTGCGCATTCAGAGGCTCCTCTCTCTTCTGCCAGAGCTGGCTCAGCTGCAGGCCCTGGTTGCTGTGACAACTTCTGGGAGATGGGAGGTGGCAGCAGGGGCATGACAGGGGGCTGGATGCAGATTGCCTTTGAAATGGGAGAAAAGGAAGGCATCATGCTAGCTTTCTGCTGCTGCTGGACTCTCTGCACCATGGAAACTATGCCAGCATCAGTTTTGGAACCCATGAACCCCGCCACCTTCATGAAGCGAAAAGCAAGACTGAGGTGCCACCACCATAGTGAGGGCTCTGACAAGGAGTATGTACCAGGTAGTATTGCCAAGTGGCTTTTCACTTCGGAGGTGAAAAAGGAAGAAGATGTGAAAATGAACACCCAAGAGAAATTAAAAGGGCCTATAGTTCACTGAGAGTTGCACCTCCATGAACCAACAGCTGCAGAACACATTTGAGGTATTAACTTGAGTATCTGCTGTTTTTTGAGTATATGTATGGGGACTGTTTGGGCAAAAATCTTGAACAGGTTTTCAAAATGTATTTTGTTTGTATTTTAGAAATGTCCCCTTTTGGGTTTGACAGGAGCCATGATCCCGTTTCACAGAGCCATGCAAGAATATTCTGGATTGACTGAAGACATCACTTTCAGCATTTTGCAGAAATGGGCAATGATGACAAATGTTTTGAGAGCCACACTATGTTCTATTATTAAGAGATGTTCAATGGATCTTTGATATGCAAATAGTGATGGATGTGTTCTAGATTTGGATAACCAAGAGGGGCACGAATGCTTGAACTGGGGGAGTGAATTTTATGATGAGACTTTAAGAAATGTGTGCACACGTTTGAACATGGGACCTCTAATTTATGTCATCACCATGTTTGCATGTTCTCTGGAATGTTTTACATTGAATCAGAATTACATTATAGCTCTGAGTAGGATGATAGTGGCTATACATAAATCGTCTACCCCTGGAGAGGCCTTGAGCTGCCTTTTGCAGAAATGTCATCCAAAATTTTTGTTTCTAGCTGATCTGTTTTTGAATAAAAACATTTTACAACCATGACTGCTTATCAACCTTCCTGTGATGTTGTGTATAAATGTATATTGAAAAAGATTACTCATTATAAAATAAAAATCATTTGGACACCGTCTGTGATGTGTTTTTACTGGTGCTGGAAGATCTTCGCAGATAATGAAATAGAGATTCATTATGCTTGAGGTAATAATGATTCTTGGTCCCTTTGCTACCTCCTCTAGAAACAATAAAATACTGTTTCTCTTTTGTCCAACATAGCTTGGCAATCATGTCTTTTAAAATTTCTAACTGAATGCTCACTGCAAACAGGTGTGGACAGACATAACTCTCTGCACAACACCCTGACTTCTAAAATGCTTTTCAATTGCACTTTGGGTTGCTTTAGAACAAAGCAGGGGTTGAGGGGAACATGTTGCTAATCCCTTAAAACAAAGTCAAAGGTAAAGGTATCGCCTGTGCAAGCACTGGGTCATGTCTGACCCTTGGGGTGACGCCATCCAGTGTTTTCATGGTAGACTCAATACAGGGTGGCCTTGCCAGTGCCTTCCCCAGTCATTACCTTTTTACCCCCCAGAAAGCTGGGTACTCATTTTACCGACCTCGGAAGGATGGAAGACTGAGTCAACCTTGAGCTGGCTGCTGGGATTGAACTCCCAACCTCATGGACAGACAGCTTCAGACTGCATGTCTGCTGCCTTAACACTCTTGAGTCTTAAATCGTAGACTTTAAGATTCCATTATTTTAGAAAAGGTGTAAGGGGGTGGGTTGGGTGGGAATAGGCTGAGGCCCATGTATCTGTTTTAGTATTGATAAGAGATCCCTCTGTGAAAAATGGTGTGTGTCTTAACAATACTTTGAAATTAACAAGGATAAAAACTTGGGACCATAACTCAAGCTACAGCAAGACATAATTGCATTCCCTGCCATTTCAGAGGGGGAGGGGCAGCCAGACCACGTGGACAGGACCTTACACCTGCCTCCTTTGCTATCTCATTGGTCAGAGCACCTGTCAGAACAGAATGAAGGTATACCCTCAATGCTACTTACTTGATTGGTCTGTAAACTGAGCTCCTTAAATTAAGAACACCTGGATATGTTTCTTCTATAGCATATTGTAGCTTACTGTTTTGTTGGTTGATTGGTTTGGTAAATAACAGCCTTCTGCGTCCTTGAGCCATGTTCCAAAGATGAAAGAGAGAAAAACTCAATTTTTACAGAATCTGCATATAACTGCCTGTAAACCTCAGACTAATCATATACCTGACCACACTAGTTTGTTACATCCATTCAAAAAGCATATGTTATTGGCAGCTAAGAAGGAAGGGAGCCGACATACTAGTCTTTCAACTTGTAATTGACTGATCCTGCAGTTCTAAATACTTTCACTGAATCACTGCCAAAGAAAGTCAGTAGGTTATGCAAATTCTGGCTCCATAAGGAACCATGTGGTACAATTAGAATTCTAGCACCCCCCCCCCCCCCATCAAAACTTTTGCTCCTCTATTCTATGTGGTTTTTCGGAACTTGGCTGGATCATTTTCTTCTTTACTTTTCTCTTTAACTGCCTCTCAGCTACCTTTATCATTCAGAGTTTTCTAGAGAATACTCAGGAGTTGCAGGAAAGTAATTTACCACGCCATACTTTTCTACATACAAGGGTGATGCTCAAAGAATATAAAAACAGCTAGCTTGCTTGTGGGTGTCCAACTTGTGTTTCTTTTACTTTCATTTTGAGTGACAACTGCTTTACTGTTGGTTAGTTCTGTTTAAATGCACTTGCTTCATAAATCTGCGTTTAAAAATTCTAACCCCAAAGAGACATTAAGATAGATTTCTGTAACTTGCTCTACCCTGGCCTGCCTTTGGGCTTGATCTGGAATTTGTAGCTGGTGCAAAATGCAACTGCTAGAGTCCTCATAGGTACACCTTGGAGGGCCCATATTCAGCCTGTGCTGAGGCAGCTGCATTGGTTGCCAGTTGTTGTCTGGATCCGGTTCAAGGTTTTGGTTTTGATCTTCAAGGCCATATGCGGTCTGGGGCCAGGATATCTGAAGGACCGCCTGTCGCCCTATGCCTCCCACAGGGCATTACGTTCTGCGGGCATTAATTTATTGGTCATTCCTGGCCCCAGGGAGGTGTGCCTGGCCTGAACTACGGCCAGGTCCTTTTCGGTCCTGACCTCAGTGTGGTGGAATGAGCTCCTGGAGGAGCTGCAGGCTCTGTGGGAACCTTTGGCATTCTGCAGTGTCTGCAAAACGGAACTTTTCTGCCAGGTCTATGGTTGAGGCCAGGCGGTAAGGAAGATCATGGGCCCCCCTTACAGGAGTGGTGGCAGCGAATTCAAGCAGCACCCTCTGTTTACCGTTCCCCTCTAGAATGTATTATGGGGAGGATTGTAGATTTGGGATGTGTTTTACCATAGCATCTTTATCCCCAATGGGATTTGATTGTATTTGTATGTGTTAGTTTTTTATGTCTGTTTTAAGGGGGTTTATTGGGTTTTTATACTGATGCTGTAACCCGCCTCAAGCCTTCGTGGTGGGCCGCACAATAAATGTAAATAATAAATATGAATGTGAATACGCCAGATAAAAGTTTGCTGCTTCAAACCAACCAGCTTCAAAACAGTGAATACACTGTTGCATTGGATAGATAATTGGGTGGTCTTCTCTTTATTCTCTTTATTCTTCTCTCACCAGTTCATCTCTTCATAAAATACTTTGAAGTCAATTGAACTTTGTCATTAGCTAGGATAGGAGAACAGTGTTGCTTGTGAGCCATTTCCCACTTCTAGGATATGTCCATTTATTCCTCCTCATTTCTAGAATATTTGTTTGACAGAGGCACAGAGACCTGATGCTCCAGCATTTTTATATATACCAAAGGCAATCCTAATATTTATATTTTTGTCCTTTTTTCCTATTTGCATAGTCAGAATAGATATAAAAATTAAAATGATACAAATAAATAATAAATCAACAACAAGCAGCTTTGTGTGACTTACTGATAGATATGTAGTCTAGTGTTCATGCACTCTAGCTTCACAAGGGCTTTACAACTGTTATGAATTTATTGTCCCAACATACCCTAGGGGACTGCCATACATGCTTTACTGGGAAGCCTAATATAAAATAAACATAGGAATCTAATCCTTGGGAAAAGATACCTGGTTTTGGTCACTCCATCTACAGTTGTAAGTTAGTTGCTTTCCTTGGAAACTTTTGAAGACACAGGATTTAACAGACTTGCTACCCAAATAGACAGGCTCCTAATTAGTTGGGGGAAATAGTTTAAAGGAGACATTGCAAGATGAGGTAACATGAAATTATGTTTATGGGGATTGTTCCTTTAGAAAAACTCAAAATAAACCAGTCAGATGTTTTACTGGACAAGCTTTTTTTTTGAAGAGATAACGGGGTCTGGTACACACACAAAACACACTGAAAAACACAGAAGGCTTACTAAGACAATAAGGGAGGAAAGAAGAAGGAATTGATTTTTATACCCTGCTTTTCACTGCCTGAAGGAATATCAAAGCAGCTTACAATTAACTTCCCTTGTAGACACCCTGTGAAGTAGGTGAGGCTCAGAGAGTTCTGCCAGGATTGCTTGGTCAGAACAGCATTATCAGGGCTATGATAAACCCAAGGTCACCCAGCTGGCTGCATGTGGAGGAGCGAAGAATCAATCCCAACTCACTAGATTAGAAGCCACCACTCTTAACCACTACGCCATGCTGGAAACTTGAAAAGGAGCAAAATGACCAGCATGTCATGGGAAGAGAGAAGGGTGGAGGTATGCAGAGAGTACAAGCACAGCACTGGTGTACAGTAAGTCCACACACAGCACTGGTAACTAAATGCTCTTGGTACAGGGAAATTGTTCCTGAAAGCTATACTAATATATTTGCTGTCAAAACAATGATTTGATGAGTGGTCTGGAATTAAGCAAAGATTTGCAACAAGTATGATAAGATTTACCTAAGGCGAACTATGGGTACTAATGGTTCTTAAAGATTCTCTGGATGGGAAAGATATCAAGTTAGTGACACTTTTTGCCTTTTGAAGCTAAGCAGGTAGAGGGGAAGTAAGACTGGAAACTGATGAGATTAGACACAAATTCTTGGGATACCTATTGTTCTAAATTATGCATCTCCCTGGGATGAAAGAGGAAGGCAACAAGTCAGTCGTTCCTTCCCATAGAGTCTAAACTAAATATCCAGGCTTGTCCTGGAAATGTGTCTCCAGCTGGCATCCATTTCTGGGTCCTGTGGGCCAGACAGGGAAGTCGCTCTTATGATTTGGCTGCCATCTTTCTCTATGTCATTTTCAGCCAGGCAGTATATTGCATTTCATATTTGACATGATATTATAGGAGGGATGTTCATGGCTTTCTATTTATAAATTGCCCCTCAATAAGAGGAGGGGTATGCCTGCTAACCAAAACAGACTCACCAAAACAGAAAGAAAAAAAAAGACAACACCAACCCACCTTACGTAGATACTTTCACTCGGATTGAACTATATCACTACAGTGAATTTTGCAATATGTTTTAGGGTTAAAATTGTATGTAGCACTGAAAAGAGCCTCTTTTGGCGCAAAGTGGTAAGGCAGCAGAAATGCTGTCTGAAGCTGTCTGCCCATGAGGCTGGGAGTTCAATCCCAGCAGCTGGCTCAAGGTTGCCTCAGCCTTCCATCCTTCCGAGGTCGGCAGAATGAGTACCCAGCTTGCTGGGGGGTAAACGGTAATGACTGGGGAAGGCACTGGCAAACCACCCCGTATTGAGTCTGCCATGAAAACGCTGGAGGGCGTCACCCCAAGGGTCAGACATGACTCCTTTACCTTTTCTTTTTAGCACTGAAAAATGAAATAGATTTGTAATGACACAAATATGAGGTATATTAGGATTGCCATCTTGTGTCTGATACTAGCTCACAACATATTACAAATAAAAGAAGCAAATAAAGCATAAAGAGCACTTATGATTGCCAAATTTGATCAGATCTGGCAAGACCTTGTCTTCCTGAACCAGTTCACTGGATTGATTCCTATTCCAATGTACTTGAAACAAGAAGTCCAACCCAGTTTGAGTCAGAGACTCTATTCCGGAAGGAAAAATGTGAGTGCATTTAATACCATCTCCAAGCTCTAAGACCTGAGCAAGCAAGCACAGGGCTCTCTTTTAGGCATCAGGCCAAAACATTTATTTTTATCCAGGTTTTTAACTGAGAGCTTTCAATCTTTTAAAATCATCTTTACAATCTGCTTCCAACCTAACAACCATTTATAAGGATAATTTTAGGCCACAATATCAGCATTGTTGGTTTCCTGTGCAGCACTATTAGCATTAGTGAGCATCCTATGGTTGTTCTACAGAAGGCAGATAACCAACAGAAACACCCCTGGACAAGCCTTGAACAGTATAGTGATGGTACAAGAGGTTACAGCAAACCTACTAACACCCAACAATCATGGATGTCACCAAAGGAAACCATACCTGCATGAAAGATACCTGCATGAAGGATGGCCCACGCATTCCGATTGGCTGCTCCACACCTTTTGATCAGCAAGCTCCCCCACACTACCCCTCACAGAGGCTTGCCATCTAAATATTAGGCAGGGTTGGTCCTGCTTAGTCTGGTGGGATTGGGATTGCCTGGGCTATCCAGGGGCACTGATCTCTGTCACCTGAATATAAATTCTAATTCCAGGAGAACTCCAGGTCTCTGCTGCTGGAAAATAATAGGCAAAA
The DNA here is from genome assembly GCF_049243985.1 of Paroedura picta. NCBI lineage: Eukaryota > Metazoa > Chordata > Lepidosauria > Squamata > Gekkonidae > Paroedura > Paroedura picta. Next base: position 131,509,380 of record NC_135369.1, read on the forward strand.
TGGGTATCTGCTCAAAAGTAATCTGGATGGAGTGGCTGGTAGTCACCCCAGACAGCAGTTGTGCTTCCTTCCTATGTTCCCCTCCAGCAGTGGATAGAATTGTGGCGACAGCATGGTACCAGTGTACGAGCATACCTGCTAGCCTCCAGCTTTGTAACTGCACATCATTGTGAAAGCTAAGATTATTGGGGCAAAACAAAGAGCAGGTATGAGGAGATAGGGGTAACAGTTGCAGAAGTCCCAGTTTGAAGTTGGGATTCCTACTCTCTTGCTGATCGTTGCAGAGTTCATTGTCCCTTCACTCCCCATTGGTTAGCAGGGTCTTCATTTCCTTCCTTGTCTGGGTCCTGGGAAGGAGTATCTGTAAGTGCTATGAGCAGATGAGTGTTAGGAATAGGCAACATTTGTTCTCCCTCTGGGCTGGGCTGCTATTTGCCCCTTAGGTATAGTTCCTACCACCAAAGTTCAAGGTTTTCTGTTCTGGGTGTGCACAACATATGTCAGATGCCCACCCAAGCAAAGGGTATCCTGGGTAAAGTAAGATCCCAATACCTGTGGGATCAGTCTAATAATCTGAAGAAAGTTGGGCAAAGATGGGCTTAAGAAACATTATTTTTCCAATGTTCATTGTTGTTAAAGGTAAAGGTAAAGGTAAAGGTAAAGGTATCCCCTGTGCAAGCACCGAGTCATGTCTGACCCTTGGGGTGACACCCTCTAGCATTTTCATGGCAGACTCAATACGGGGTGGCTTGCCAGTGCCTTCCCCAGTCATGACCGTTTACCCCCCAGCAAGTAAGCTGGGTACTCATTTTACCGACCTCGGAAGGATGGAAGGCTGAGTCAACCTTGAGCCGGCTGCTGGGATCGAACTTCCAGCCTTATGGGCAGAGCTTTCAGACGGCTGCCTTACCACTCTGCGCCACAAGAGGCTATTATTATTATTATTATTATTATTATTATTATTATTATTATTATTATTATATTTATATCCTGCCACTCCCTTGCGGCTCGTGGCAAAATTAATTATCCTACTTTATTTGCTTGTTCCATTGAACGGCTCTAACTGATATCATGCTATTGTCCCACTTTTCTCTAAAAGCATAATACCTGGCTTTCTATATCTATAAGAATATATTACTTTTTAATGGTCCTTAAATGGTCTCATGCTCATCCCCATTATCTGATTAGAATACTACATTTAGACCCTCCTTTGGAAGCTTATTATAAGTGTTCCAAAATATATCTGTAATAATGTGCAGTCTCTGTGAGAGACTGTCATCATGAGTACAGACTGTTGGGTAAGTTCCAATACTCCACGGGACGGTTCACTACTATGCAGTAGCAGCATTCTCACTATGGGACATGACAGCAGAGGATTCTACCCCAGGAAGGACTGGGCTACCGATTTTCCTTCTCAGCATGCACAAAGCTGTCAGAGATGTGACAAATTGTTCCTTCTCTTCCATTCCTTTTTTTTTGCCAAACAGTCCAGCTGCACATAATGACTGCTGCATCCCTCTGTCCATTATTCTTTCCCATGTAACATTTTCCTGACCCAGAATAAGGGTAAATAACATCCAGATAGGGCAGGGGGCAAGAAATCTTCCAGAACTACAACTGATCTTCACAGAACAAAGATCAGATATCCCAGGGAAAAATGACAATGGGGGGGAGGGACTGTTAGGTGTTACACTCCTGCTGAACCCTCCCTCACCTCCCTACCCTGTCCTCCGCAGACTCCACACTCCACAGTCTCCAAGAACTGCCCAACTTGGAACTGGCAGGCATACCCAAAACAACCTTAGGGAGTCTTATTTGCCTTGTTGGCAAACTGTACATGCACTCGATACTGGGTATGGATCACTGGTATGATGGAGGTGCCCACATAGCATCTTTGCTGAAGCAAAACACCTGGCTTTATATCTACATTAGATACAGTGGAGAGGATAAAAGCTGCTGTGATTTCACAGTTCTGGAAGCAAATCAGGAAAGTTTCTCCTCCAGTTCAGGGAGAGTGGAGGGAGGACTGAGAGTCCTTTCATATTGCTTATGTAGACAGATTTGGCTTTCTGTTGCTAACAGATTTTAAAAAAAAATTATTTCAGACCCAACTATTTCTGTCCAATTTGTAACATAGGGTTGAGACAGTTTTTATGAAAACCCTTTTCTCCTGTTGTTTATGTCTGGGGTGTCTTAGAATCACTGCGGAGCAGTGTCTGAAATCTCTGCCATGCTTCTGAAAGTGCCACCGTTTGACCTTCCCACCCATTTCCCACTTGCTCTCCCTGTCCCCACAGTTTTAGCTTTAAAATAGACACAGGGTTTTTTGTTGTTGTTGTTGTTGTTTTTGAAATATCGCTGTATATTAGTGTATCACTATAGCTTGCAAGTTGGAACTATTTTTTAAATAAAGACATGGCACAGAAAAAGGATTGTGGTTTAATGACAAACAGGAATTTGTATGCAATTCATAAATGTATGTAAATGCTATTCTATCATTTTACACAAAGTCAGGAATACAAGGGGGAAGGTTGGGCGAGAGGGTGCATATTGAATAGGATTGGGGAGAGAATTGCTCCTTGCGGTACCCCACATGAGAGTTTCCAGCAGTTGGATTAGTTCTGTCCTATTGCTACTCTCTGTCTACGATCCTGGAGAAGGAAATCATCCACTGAAGGGCTGTCCCTCATATTCCGGCATTGGCAAAGCAGTGAGCTTGTAGCTTGTTGTCTACTATATCAAACACTGCCAAAAGATCAACCAGTATTAGCAGCACTGACCCACCTTGATCCAGCTGGGTCATCCATCAGGGCGACCAATGCTGTCTCCACCCCATGGCCAGGCTGGAAACCCAACTGGGCTGGGTCTAGGACCAAAGCTTCCTCCAGAAATGCTGTCAGTTGGTCTGTATGATAGTAGGAGATGACCAGTCAGTCAAGGTCCAAGAGAAGTGTAAGGAAAATGATGATGGCAAACAGTATATTTCCCACAAAGTTCAGTAATCTCAGCAGACAGTCAAACAGTCATAATGAGTCCCTAGGTGGATATCTCATTTTCGAAGAACTTCTTCAGTAACTTTTAAGAATAATTTCTCTTTTCCATAAATGTTACAAATTTCTTCACACTCACATCTTCCTTTCCTTCAAAATATCACTTCAACACAAGGGGTTTTCACTCTCAATAAACCTTGGGGATCTAGTGGACTCAGCCTTATGGAAAAGAGAAAGGTTAAGAGGCTTTGGGGTATTGGTCTCCTTTAAAGAACAGGTACATGCACAGCAAGAAAAGGATTGCTTATCTCAGACAGAACAGATAGTTATTTGAGGAATAAGTAACTGGTGCTTCTCCCCACCCTGAAGCAGAAAAATCCTTGCACAGAGCCTGCTGCCACACATAACTATTTGTGGGTCCAGTCCTAATATCCCCAGTCTGTCCTTCCCAAACCATGAAGGAGATTAAAAAATTAATTTCCTTAAACCTTGAATATTTAATAATTCAAAAAGAAATGACCTTTTAAATTCTGGGATACTGCACAGGAACTGCAATAATACAAATAGTCCAACTATGGTAGCAATTTTAAGAAAATAATGTAAATAGTATAGATACTATGTGTTGAACGGCTTAGCAGGAGAAGAAAAGACTCCAGATGTTGTTCACTTGAATATTAATGAGACCAGTCATAAACTCTGATGTTAGACTGATGATGTTTTGATTATTTGATCTGAACCCTTTTTTAGGATTTTAAGGTCCTTTGATTTTAAAATTTACTGAATGGTCCAGAAAATGTTCATATTTTAGTGTTGTGGTTTCCTTCATAAAATACGATCCTGATGGATTAAGACCAAATTGCATGCAGGCACTGAGACTTGCTGAGTCAGAAACATTACTCCTGTATATTCAAAAGATGCAAAGTGGAATATGTAACTGCATTAATCTCTGCCATTCAGGTAGACTGATAACAGCAAGGGCTATTCTGCATGACTTAAATGTAGCAGAAGTCTTACCTTTGGTAAACGCCACAAATTCAACGTTCTGCATGACATTGCACACAATCTGCAACACTCTTGCAACACTCCAAAAAAAGCGCTTTGTTGTAGCGCTTTTTGGGAAATCGGGAAAAGTGGATTCCCCCTGAAAAAATCGCTATACTTCTGCGCATAAACTGCAACAAACCAGCAAAAGACATGTGCGTTCTCAATGTAGCGGTAGAAAGAAAGTCCCTCCCCTGCTCTCGCCCCCAAACTTAAGATCTACTGCTGGATCCTATAAGCTTTTCTGCTAGCAAAACAGTTGTTGGAAATCCAACAACCTGACTCCTTGGGCGAGCCCTGAACCCCTCCCAAACAGATGACCCCTGCATGACCCAACTCCTTGGGCAAAGCCCGAACCACTCCCAACCAGAGGACTCCCGCACATTGACCCCATGATGAAGCTCATCCACTGAAGTGTATGTGCTCTTCACCACTCAGCAGTGGACCCAGATGGAGGAGAAGCAGCTGTGGCAGGCACCACACCAGGATTCGGGCCACCAGAATGGGGAGGGGCCAGGACACATTAGGGAGGAGAGGATGGTGCCAAGGGGAGCAAGACTTTCCAGAAACGGACACTGAGAACCCAGGTGAGAAGTGGGGCTTTAAAGGTTTGGGAGATGAGTCTGGGAAGAGAGGAAGGGTATTTAGGAGTGATGCACAAGTTGATGAGGAGGCTGGGGCTACTCGAGTGCAGAAACTATCAGAGGCCCATAGGAGCTGAACAAAGGGGCGTTTTGGCTGAAACCCTGTACTGAGGCTTGGCTTGTCCTGCTATATCTGTACCCGGACTGTGCAGACCCACCTCAGCCAACAAGGTGGCAGAGAAGAAGAAAGGGGCAGACTCAGCAGACCCTCACAACAGTGAAGAGAGTCCTTTTAAAAAACACAACAACAACAATATTTTATTTTACCAGAATAAGGGGGGAAGGTGTCATGTAAGGGAATTAGGGTGTTGGGGACTGGGGGAATACATATCTTTCCATTTGCAAACTTGTCTTTAACACATGGTGTATTAATTTGGATAATGTTCACTGTATAACTTGGCATTCTAACAGGCATTGCCAGCATTGCAGAAACTTCTCCGATGACTCTTTCTTTAGGATGCTTGTCAGCTTGTTCATCGATACAAACTTGGCCATTTTACATATCCATTCATCTTCTCCTGGTAGGGATGGCTGCTTCCATCTTGTTGCTACTATCAGTCAAGCGGTAGCATAAAAGAATATTTCTCTTTGCTGCTTCAGAATATTGGGAGGAAACAATGTAACAGCATATATTTAGGGTTCAATGGAGACATACATTTAATATTTTTTTTGCATCAACCCATTATCTCAACCCTTTTGATCTCTGAAAAGGTTATGCTGGAGACTAAACCTTTCAATTTTCCAGATTTATCACTCCAGTTCTCTTAAATACTGTGACAGTTCTTCAATACCCATTTGATTTAATTGATATTGAGGTCACAGAAGAACTAAGACTGTGTGGTATAGTGGATAGGGTAGGACTATGATATAGAAAACCAGGTCCAGCTCCATACCCATGCCAGGTGACTGGGAAATACATGCTCTCTCAATCTAACTTGCTCCACTGGATTCTTGTGAAGATAAAAGGGAAGAGAATCACTTAAGCTGCCCTGAGCTCCTTGAAGGAATGGTAGAATAAGAGCAAACTGGAGAGACAGAAGACAGGGTCCAGATCAGTAACACGTTAAACCCACCAGTTCTAAGTTATTCCGTAGAACTGAGCTCCATATATTAAGCCTCTTCTGTGTAAATTCAGTCCTAAGCCCACTTGCATTGATTCATATAAAGGTTGATAGCCTACTTTTTCCATTCTGTGGTTAACTTTTATCCTGGAATAGTTTATGTAATGTTCACTGGTATAAAAGAGGCACACATTTAGCAAGTCAAAATATTCCTTAATATCCAGCCATTCATATGGTGAAGGCATTGGATCCTAGCCAGGAAAATAAAGTTGGCAAACATGTATTTTCATTTTATATTACTCAGAGTTTCTAACAGCAAACACTGGAGAAGAAAAATAAACATTACACTAGCCCCCTTTAAAAGAACCCAGTTTTAGAAGTCACCATACTAAAATATTAACTGCCCAACTTTTTTTATTTTTTGATGTCTTCTTGAGTAAAAATGTTGTGTGGTAGGAAATGACTCAGAGCCAGCTTAGTGTAGTGGTTAAGAGCGGCAGCCTCTAATCTGGAGAGCCAAGTTTGATTCCCCACTCGTCCTCCACACGTGGCCAGCTGGGTGACCTTGGGCCAGTCACGTCCTGCCAGAGGTGTTCTCACCGAGCAGTAATATCAGGGTTCTCTCAGCCCCACTTACCTCACAGGGTGTCTGTTGTGGGGAGAGGAAGGGAAGGTAGTCATAAACTGCTTTGAGATTACTTTGGATAGTGAAAAGTGAGGTATATAAAAAAACAAATCTTCTTCTACACAGAATTATGTGTAAGAAGTCTGAAAATTCTATTTTTTTAAATGAAAGCAGCATAAAGAGGAACCATTTGGACCAGAGGACTGTATGCATGCTTAACCTTTCCCTTCTCATCACTTGTCTGCTTCAGTTTTTGCCATGCCAGAATTCCAAAAGTGGATTAGTATATATTGGCACAGATTGACCTCCCTCATTAATAGTGATAACAATCCCCCCCACCACCAATGTTACATATTTTTACAGCCTGAGAACAATTCCTAATATGATGGCTTTGACTGTTTGCTCAGCATTAAAAACAAGCAGCCTTTTGATGAGTTTTGCACTGGCACAGCAGCAGCATTCAGCATTATCTATGGCCCACTGCCATCAGGGGTACAATAAGCATACTTAAAATCAGTTTAGATTCAAATGAGTAGCCATGTTGGTCTGAAGTAGCACAATAAAATCAGAGTTCCTACTGTTATGATGGTCAGTTCTTAGTCTGACGAAGAGTGCTTGGACTCGAAAGCTCACGGCTTGAATAAATCTTAGTTGGTCTTAAAGGTACTACTGGACTCTGATTTTATTGTGTTAAAATCAGTTTGCACACTCATTGCACTGGTGCTTCCTCAGACCGGACTAACTGAAACTGCAGTTCCCAAGTGGCCTGATAAGAACACATGCATCAATTAAGACAAGAACAATTATTTGCTGAATGGAATCTAGAGACAAACCAGATTTAAGAATATTAAATCAGACCAGTGGTTTGTCTAGTCCAGTATCCTATCTCACACAGTGGCCAACCGGTTCCTCTGGATGGCCAACTTCAAAGCATAGAGGCTGAGGCCTTCACCTTATGTTGCCTCCTGGCTCTGGGATTCAGAAGCTTAGTGCCTTTGAATGTGGAGGTTCCTCATAGTCAGCATGACTCGAAGCCATTGAAATAAGAATATTTTTTTTTAAAAAAAGATCTACCTGCTCAGAAACATGGACAGTGCTTCCTAGTCTTTATTTCCTAATCATCAGGAAGTCATATGTTGTCCATTATATATAAATTTAAAACAAACGAACAGCAGTATATGCTGACGCTCCTCCCTCCTCAAAAAGAAAAAGTTGCAGGTACCCTCAGAGAATCCTTTGAATTATTATGCTTGGTATACTTTTATGGCCATTTATCACAACTGTTCTATTTTTATTTTTATTTTTTACTATCTATTCAGGCAAAATGTCACCATGAACTGGAACCAACTTCATACAAAAAGAAGCCATAATGGAGGGCAGTATAAAAATCAAATAAATAAATGAACAAACAAACAAATCAATAAAATCTCTCAAGAATATGTCAGAGAGATATATAGGCACAAAGAAGATTTGAGAAACATTGGGGAAATGCTGAAGAAGACCCAAGGCAGCAAGGGTTATAAAGCAAAGCTATGATGAATCTCTGAAATAATCCGTTAATACAGGCACCAAAACCATGGCAAGAAGTCCAATGGGAAGATCCCCAAGTAGGATCTATGGTCCATTTGGGCAATGACTTGTTCAATCAACAGTCTGAATAGATTAAAAAATTGAAAGAATATTAACAGAAAAGGAATTTTGAAATACAAAGAGTGAATGATGAAGCTCCCCCAGATTGGATCATAGCAGCTAATGGGATTTTCAAGTATCCAGTATATATCCAAGCATACAGTAGACAAATATTGAAAGAAGGCAATGATTTAGAAAGCAATATTGTACTCTGCAATTTATCCCCTTCTGTATTATTAAAAAGAGGACCATTATTTTTTGCTGCACTAGTGGAACAAGAGAAATAAAGCATTACAGCATATAGACTTTTCTGGCAGTAGATAGCACACAAGAATTTCATCATTCAGGATAACCTTGATCCTTTCCCGTTTGGTTTTAACTGCTCTTAATTGTGAGAACTTATCTTTGTGCAGGTATGCTCTCTGCTGATTCTAGTAGCATTCAGCCCGCCTCCCTGTGAAAGCAGAAAGCTCACAACAATCACACTGCCTGATAGGATACAGGAGATTCAGAATGAGGATGGAACTACAGCATACAAATTAGGATGTCTGCAAAGCTAGGTGCCCCTTTCTCCTTTTGTCTATTCCATCCATCAATCCATACTGGGCACTTTTTCAGTGTTACATAATTCAGGCTAAATTTATCACAGGCTCTTTAAACCATCAGTTTGCTTCGATGAAGGGAAATGAAGACATTAGGCAGAAAGCAGAAAGAATGTTAAACAACTCCAGTAAACTTTTAGATTTTTCTCGTTGCCCCAAATTAGAGTTCAACAGACTCAATCTCAAATTTTCACCAATTATTTTGGATTTCTCCCCTTGCAAGCAACATCTGATGACAGAGGTTGCTCATGTTTTCATTTTTATCAGTCCTATGCTCCTCCTTCTGGCAATGAATACTTTTTTTTAAAGGAAGGAAATCTTTCCACTCTGTAATGCTGTGAAATGTACAACTGGACACCAGGACATGCTTGATGGCTAGAAATGTCACTGTTACCTACTGGGAGCCTCAGCTGCACCCTTGTATCATTTTGTTCTGTTACAGTTGCTAATAAAGAGATTTCCTATTTCTGTCTCCACTTTACCTTGTTTCAATAGAATTCTGTCACCCCCTACACCTGTGCAGCCAAGTACTGAACTTCAGTGCTAGATGAAGAGGGGCCCCAGGCTATTCCATTTGTGAGCCCCCCCAATCCGCCCTGCCCTCCCAACTAAAGACAATTGATAGAGTCAAGAGTGTTTTAAACAAACTGAGTAAAGCTAAGGATGATGATGGGTGTGTAAAATTCTGCAATTCCTACTTTTAAAATACTTAAGATTTTATTATTAAACACCACAGTGATTGGAAAAAATGCATAAATATTAAGATAAACATTCTGAAAAACCTTTGTAATAATCAAACTGTGTAAACATTTTGTAGAATAAGCAGGAATTTTTAGGGAAATGGAATTGTAAGTTGACTGCTATTTTCTTTTTTCTTTTTAAAAAAAAACCCTTGCGCTTACAAGTTTTATAACTGGGTAATGTTAACAAATTGATCATGAACTACCTGATAGTGACAATGTGACATAGATCCTACTTTATGTTGTCATCAAGCAGTCAGTTATAAAATAGGTAAAGGTATCCCCTGTGCAAGCACCGGGTCATGTCTGACCCTTGGGGTGACGCCCTCCAGCCTTTTCATGGCAGACTCAATACAGGGTGGTTTGCCAGTGCCTTCCCCAGTCATTACCGTTTACCCCCCCCCCAGCAAGCTGGGTACTCATTTTACCGACCTCGGAAGGATGGAAGGCTGAGTCAACCTTGAGCCGGCTGCTGGGATTGAACTCCCAGCCTCATGGGCAGACAGCTTCAGACAGCATTTCTGCTGCCTTACCACCCTGTGCCACAAGAGGCTCTAGTTATAAAATACATATTAAGAAATAAAAAAAACTACAATAAACATAAACACTAAGATTAAAAAAGCTTTTTCCCATCCTTATAGTAAAATCATCCACAAGTCCATCAAAATATGTTTGTCACTTTCAAAGCACAGAATGCTCAGTGTGGACAACATCTCTTGAGATATTGCGGCCCTTAATTAATTTATCGCCCTATGCCCCCCACAACTTGTTGGTTGTTCCTGGCCCCAGAGAAGTATGCCTGGCCTCAACAAGGGCCAGGGCTTTTTCGATCCTGGCCCCTACCTGATGGAATGTGCTCCCAGAGGAGCTGCAAGCCCTGGGAGAGCTTTCGGCATTCTGCAGATCCTGCATAATGGAGCTCTTCCACCTGGTTTACAGTTGAGGCCAGTGCTAGAAGAGCGGATGGCTCCTTCCCCTAGGAAGATCTGATGTCATGCCAGTTCCATCATGGACATGGCCAGTAGCCCTTCCATGTTGGAAGGGCTACTGTTTACCACCATCTTGTGCTGTGTCTTTTAAAATTTTATAATGGGGATTTTAATGGGGTTTTAATTGGGGATTTTTATGGTATTGCACTGTTGTAACCCATGAGCCAGAGCCTCTTGTGGCGCAGAGTGGTAAAGCAGCTGACATGCTGTCTGAAGCTCACCCGATATTGAGTCTGCCAAGAAAAGGCTAGAGGGCATCACCCCAAGGGTCAGACATGACCCGGTGCTTGCACAGGGGATACCTTTACCTTTACCTTTAACCCATGAGCCAGCTTGCCGGGAGTGGTGGGTAATAAATTTAATAATAATAATTCCTTTGAGTCTTCAAAAAGCTCTTTCCCAAGCAGTAAGTGACCATTAAACTGAGAAATAGCCACAAGATTGTTTCTACACTAGGGAAGGCCATCTGAATTTTTCCTTGTATATAATTTGATAAAGGTCTATATGAGACAGTAGGCCTATAGCTTTATCTCACATATGAAAGTGCAAAAGTTGATCAGTAAGTGTCAGGTCAACATCTTCTGAGTATGCTTCCATCAACAGTTCTAGAATGATACAGACACACTGAAAAACCAATATGGCAATAAAATATCCAAATTGGACTTATATAGAGTCGTCTCTCTTCAGTTTCAGTAATTCTTTTATTCTTATTTCACACAAGTCCCAACGTGTTTCACCTACAGCTTTTTCAAGGAACGTTTTTTATATTTAAGGACCAACTTCAGCTTATTAAGGAATCTCTTGACAGAGTATAAGGTCATACAATAGCTAAACCTCACTGAGGTTTGGTGGACTCATTAAGAGACCAGCTGGGAACGAGCACAGTTGGCCTGGCTGGGAGGTCAGGGGCTCGTAGCCAGGTGGCTGGGGTAGCCAAATGAGATCCCCATCAGGTTGCTTCCCACGGTGGAGACTTCAGGTCTGAAGGGGCCCGCTTTCCCAGCTGGGAAAGAGGCGGGTCCCAGGATACCCCTGGACTCCAGGCATAGTGCAGCCAGACAACTGTGGGGTTGTGGGCTCCCTTTCTCGTGCCGGGCCAACCCTCCAGTGGAGAAATGATTAAAAGCTGTGGCCATGTTAATGCCAACCAAACGAGTCATGTCTTATTTGGCCAAAGTACCATCCTGCCAGCCAAAACAGTTCACTGCAACAAGCAAACAATCAACAGCGAAATGGCCACCAAATTTAAAGAGTGACCAGTAAATGGAATAAGTCTTCAAATGTATTTTTCCAATATTTTTTTGCTGCCTACTGCTGTACCTACCAGCCCTGCATGTGGCGTCGTCATAAGGCTGCTGTCGGCATTTTCTAAAGTCAAATTCAAGCTCAGTAGTGCAATCAGCCATGCTTTCTTCTGAGTAGTCTTTTAGCTCAAGGAAAGTTAAACATCTCTCATTTGGTAAACTGTGTTTGCTCTTGCAGCTACTTTACCAACTTTACCAACAGGCCATGCAGCTTTTTGCTCCCTAGGGCCTAATCCTAAACTGTTTAATATTCTGAAATGGAATGCAAGGAAAATTGCTGAAGGGTTGTTTGGAGCAGTGCATTATGACAACATGTGTAAGAACATATTATAAACCTTGGCTGGAGGCCCCCTGGATTTTGAGGCCCTAGGTTTCAGCCTATTTAGCCTATTGGTAAATCCAGCCTTGCTGAGTTTATTCTATCAATGCTAGATATCAGTACTGGGTATCTGGATGAAAAGATATATCCTTACAGCCCAACAAAATGACTTGCAAAAACATGTTTTCCCATCATGACCACTGCTTTGCACGATGTCTACATGTAAGAGGAAGTATCTACAGCCACCTCAAAGGAGTTGTGCATACCTCTTCTGTGTCTGCAGTGCTGACAATTCTAGACAGTGGTTTAGACTGCAATGCTAGACAGTGGGTTGGTCCTGTGGTTTACACATCACATTTGCAATAATTTCTCTTTAGTCTGGAAGAGTTTAAGCAACCTTTATATCTAAATTGTCCCGGAAGAAACATGTATTATTGGTATTTATTTTGCTAGGCATGAACTTAGATCCACTTGTTGCATTTTTGAAACACGAGCTACGTATTTTAAGCTTTTGCATGTGCTAGGAGTATGTCTATTAATTTTTGTATTCAGCTTAACCTAACTATCAGGCCACAAAATGTTATCTGATACCTCATCTTTTTTGTTCACACGGGACAGGAAGTGTGAAAAGGTATGATTCAAAGGAAAGAAGAAACAATCTGAAGATATAAAGGTTACATTAAACCACATTCACATGCTACAAGGTCCTTGTTGAATCAGAAGAAAATTGTAATTTAGAACTCTAAAAATCCTTATATTCCATGGAAACATGCAAGCAAGAGGTGTTTTTTGAGCAGCATGTCATAGCTTAATCCCCATTCTGAGCTTGACTAAAAATAAATAATAACTGTATCTACCCTTTTCATGCATTAAACCTGCATGGTGTTAAGCAAAAAGAAGGCTGCATTATTTTCTAATGTTGCTAAAAGCATGCTGCAAGAGAAACAAAAAAGATGGCTTTCTTCAACAGAGAGAATCAGAATTCCAAGGCCTTGCAATGTGGTAAGAATCCTCTACTTCAGAACAGTGGTATTAATAATAACAACATACTTCCTGTATTTATGTAGTGCTTTAGAATGATCAGAGTACATCATACAATCTTTTGCAGTGATCCTTCAACCACCATGTAAAATATGTCAGTATTCTTATACTTATGTTATAGATATGGGCCAGTTTATGGCATATTTAAAATTTGCATTAAAGACTCCTGGGATCACATTCACAAAGACAATTAAATACTTTACTAGTCTCAACACTCCCCCTGCTTCTAATGAATCCACATCATCTGGAATTCATGAGCAGGAAAAAACAGCCAGATATACCTGGAAAACTTAAACTGTTCTCATGGTGCTTTCCGTCTTCTAATAGCCCAAATCTGTTTCTACCCAATATCTCTAGTCTTGTCGTCCAGAGAAAGAAAAAAGCAAGCTTGCTTTAGCTTCTGCATGACAGCTCTTCAGATACTTAAGGCAGTGATTATGTCTCCCTTTAGTCTTCTCTTTTCCAGGCTAATCATGCCCAGCACTTTCAGCCGTTCCTTGTAAGGGTTGGTTTCCAGGCCACCTTGGTTGCCCTCTTCTGAACATGCTGAAGTTTGTCAACATCCTTCTGGACACAGCATTCCAGACAAGGCTTAGCCTGTGTGGAATGCAATGAAACTAATATTTCCCATGATCTGAATGCTATACTTCCATTAATGCAGCCTAAAATTCCATTAGCTTTTGAAGCAGCTGCACTGCACTGCTGGCTCATATCCAGACTGGGGTCAACTAACATTCCCAGTGCCTTCTCACATGAATTAGTGCCAAGCCAGACATGTTCTTTGCTATATTCTTTGATTTATTTTGCACCTATATGTAGGGCTTTATATTTATCCCCATTGAAATTCTTTTCTTTTTTCTCAATCCAGTGGTTTTGCCTAGTGAGGGGCATAGATCTAAAAAAAAAAAATCAGTTTGGGGCAGTCCAGAAATAAACTCCAACCAAACCAAGCCAAAAATGCCCCAGTCTGGAGTGGCCATTTCAGGTCCCCCTTTCTCCTGGCCAAAGTTTGTTTCAGCTGGAAGAAAGGGGGTGATCACCCAGGAAGAGTTAAATGGCTGGCAGCCATTTAACTGGCCACTTTTGCTTTCAGCTGCTTAACAGATGGATTAAATGGCTTACAGTCATTTCAGTCTAACAGTGGGGTGGGTGCACCCATTAGCTGTTAGGCTGAAATGGCTGCGAACCAATAAACCCATCAGTTTAACTCCTATTTTTAAATGTTTTATTGAATTTATATACTGCCTTTCCTAGCCAGCTGACTCAGGGTGGTTCACAGCAATAAAAAAATACCATTTAAAATTCAGTTCAGTTGTGTGTGATCAATAAAAGCTGATGTTTTGGCACATGAGTAACTCCATGCCTTACTGAACTCAATATTCAATAGTAAAGTATTGATGAAATGGCTTGCAGTCATTTCAGACTAACAGTGGGGTGGGTTCACCTTTCAGCTGTTAAGCTAAAATTGGCTGGCAGCCATTTCACCAGTCTGACCAGTAAAATGACTTGCAACCATTTTTAAAATTATTATTATTAAAAATAGACATCAAACATGCAACTATAATAAGCTTTCATTCCTATACAGACTTACTTTTAAGTAGTGCCCACTGAATGGGAGGGAAGATGACATGGTATAGCTTGATTGATCAGATTTTTGAAGCTAAGTAGGATCAGTACTTGGAAGGGAGTCCACCAAGGAAGACTCTGCAGAGGATGGCAGGAGCAAACCACTTCTTCTTGCTTGCTTTGATAGCCCCTTGCTGGAGTCACCATAATTGATGGTATTTTACATACAATGTCCAACTCTAATTTCACGAACACATGCTCAGGACTGGGCTGCAAGCCATTATTTTTCTCTACCTGTGGTTATTCCTTCAAAATTAGGAACTGTAACATGGCTGCCACAGCCCCTTTTCAAAAGGCACGGAAAAATAGCAGTGCTTATATCTTTGATGGGGGCTAGTGACTTTTTGATCTCTCATTGAGATGGCATGCCTTTAATGAATTCATGAACGGTGGGAGAAGAATTTAAGAAGAGGCTAGCTTTTTTTCCTCATCTTTCTAAAATAACCAATTTACTCAAAGTGGCTAACAAAACATACCAATGAAAAATCCACATTTAGAGCAAAGATGACCATAAAGAATGTTGTGTGCAATATTGCATTATGCATTTCAGAACAAGTCCGTAATATACAGCCTTGCGAATCAAGAGTCTACCAGGATTTGGGACCAATCAATCAAAGCTTCCTATTTAAATAAATCTACATTCTCTCAATGGGCAGCAATCACGTATATGCTGCATGTATCCACTCTAAGTAGAGCACTAAGGGGTAACTCAATTGTGCATGTTATAATGGGGAGGGGAGTGATTAGAAGAAAGCTAAAAAGATCACCATTCTGATTTCAAGGACCAGTTGGGTGTGATCCAGTAGTTCAATTAAGACTGTGTTGCATACAATATTTCCCTGTTATTAATTGTTGCACAAATCTCATATAACATTTTCAGCCCTGACCCCTTCCTGGTGAAATGAGCTCCCAGGAGAGTTGAGGACCCTGCTGGAACTTCTATAGAGCTCTTCCACCAGGCATTTGGCTGAGAAAACAGCATCCAGTTCTGCTTGAATCAGCCAAGTGAGGTAACTATGGGAAATATTTAGAAAGATGTTGTGGCAAGGTGTCATGCCTGAACTCATAATTATCTGTAAGCAGTTCACATTTATCATATGTTATAGAGGATTTAATTCAGATACATAGTGCCTCATGTCCAACTTCTTCCTTAAATTCTAACTGAATAATGAGTTGCAAGAGCTGTCAAGTCTTGGTAGCTCCTGCCTCCCTATTTTCAACTGAGATCTTCCCATGCTCTTTCTGTTCTTTTATATTTTGCCTGTCTCTTGAGGCAGACATATTGGTTCTGGCAGTATGTGTGACTGATGAGATGAAGTGCCTTTATGTGACAAAGTCTCATTCCCTTAGCCATGGCTATCCAGTTACTTTAAGCAAATACAGTGTTTAAAGCAACCTGATAGCCATGGCCAAGCCTAACAAAACCAGGACAGATGGGATGGTTCCACTTCCTGATTTTTTTGAAATCTAAAATCTCATTACCACCTCTGAGGTTTCATTTCATAATCCAACCTCCTTTACAGGAAGATTAAGTCTATATAGTATGCACCATTTGTCATGACTTTCTGTTTAAAGTGTGGTGTTGAACATGTATTGCATAATATATTTCTAAAATTAACATCTAGAAATTTAACAAATACACAGTATCATGACTGGGAGCTAGCAGTTCAGATCTGTATAGACAGAAAAAAAGGCAACAAAGCACAAGGTCTCAATAAACTAACAAGAAAGATAGTTAAATAAAACAGAACTGTCAGCATTTATCACCATTTCTTAATACAGGTAAGTGTCCAAAGACAGGGTGGAATAGAAATCCCAAGATAAATTAATAAAAATAAAATTTGGTAAATAAATATTATGCAAATTATATGTAAACAAAAACACTTTTTCACCACAGGAGAGTTCTTGTGTAATTGTTCTCAAATAACCTTTTATTTCTTGTGGTTAGCATGTGTAGGAGGAATGATCAAGTCAAGCTGGGAATATTATCCTTGGCAGAGAGCAAACTAGAGATTAGAGCTGCCAACGTCCAGGTGGGGGGTGAAGATCTACTGGAATTACAACCCATTTCAGACTACAGAGGTCTGTTCCGCTGGAGAAAATGGCAGCTTTGGAGGTGAACTCTATGGCATTCTACTCCAATGTAGTCTCTACACTCCCACAAATCTTTCTTTTCCCAGTTCCAGAGGTGGGGGGGGGGGGAACTGTAGCAGTTTTCATTAAGATGTTTATGGAAATTTATTCCATATAGAACAGGGTTTTCCAAAGTTGAGCCTGCAGGGGGACCCATCGTGTGCTTTAGGAAAGTATGCAGGACCATTGTGAAAGCTAAATAAGCAACTAGCTACCTTCACGCAAACAAAGGACTTTTCATGACTTACTGGGGAAGGATCCTGAATTCTGTCAACAGGACCAGCAGAACAGCTGTAAGCTGAGGGAGACAGGAAGCAGGAAAGCACTCTTTCCCCTCATTGGTGCTCTCTTCTGTAAGGTTGCCAACTCTGGGCTGGGAAATAACTGAAGATTTTGGGAATGGAGCCTGGAGAGGGTGAGGTTTGTGGGGGACCTCAGCATGGTACAATATCATCGAGTCTACCCCCACCCCAAAGCACCCATTTTCTTCAGGAGAACAGATCTCTGTAGTCCAAACATCTGGATCTGAACATCTGAACATAGAAATAAAACAGTAAGGGGGTGGTGGAGGAGTTGGAACTCATTGCCTGATTGTCAATCAGTTAGGATGTCCCAGCTGTCCCATCCCTGATTGGCTGTTCATCCAATGAGTGGCCAATCAGGAAGGATGTCCCACCCCTGGCCACATCCCCCTCCAACTTTTTCCATCTGGAAGAAGTGCCAGCCTGTGGTAAGCCAGCAGGAGCTGGGAGGGAGGGTGGAGGGCCTGTGACTGCAGGCCTGGTGGGAGGGGAAGAAGGGAGGGAGCCCCAGCCAGCACTCACCCCCGCCCCAAGCAGCCCTCGCCGCATCCTTGCCAGGCCTTTGCTGGCCAGTCCGGCATGAGGGGAGGCTAGTGCCCATTGAATTTTCCAGTATGATGGCTTTTCTACTAGTAAGTTATAAAAGCAGGAGATCTCCAGATCCCACTAGGAAGTTGGCAACGTGTGTGTTTTATCCTCCCTTTTCTCAATTTTCACTTTGTGTTTGTATGTGTATGCATGCTTATGTTCCTCATCCCACTTCCTCTTCTTTGTTTATGCGTGCTTGGCTTCACCTCCTGTGGTGGCCATTTTGTAGTGCTTCCTACCACCCCACCGCAAAATGTCAACAGAACTTGCAGAACTGTTATAGAAGATCTTGTGAGATTTGTTGTAGACCGGAACACATAGCTATTTCAACAGTGAGCTTGTGGCCCTGCCAAGCCCTTCTTTACTATGAAATTTCATACCTGCCAGAATTCCAGTATGACCATTATTTATTTATTTTTATTCATGTTTCATTGGCTTGTGGCAGTTAACAAAATCTCAAACAATAAAACCCTGTAAAACAATAATTAAAACCTGGCAAAAAAAAAATCCCCCCCCCCCCCGCAGTTTAACAAACCTTCTGATACCTTGCCTGTGGATGATCTTCCCAAGGGGAGCCAGATTACTTCAGTGAGAGGTCCCAGTCTTGTTTGTCCTGGCCTCACCACAAAACCTGGTGGAAGAGCTATGTTTTGCAGGCCCTATGGAACTGTAAAAGCTAAGGTTGGCTGACTGCTTTTGCTTTGGCTGAAGAACAACATGGACTTAAGTAACAGCCAGGGGATCCTCCTAATTGAATTTATTTCCCTCTCTAAGAGGGAAATCAAGAGATAAACCACGCACACCTATGATACCTGGTTTTCCCTCTGGGCTGCAAGAAACAGAAGACTTTTGCCACTTCAGTTAGAGCAGGGTAAGGAGGTTTTTATCTTGCAACAGTCTATGACTGCATTTTTAAAATCATTTCCAAAATGATTGATGAACTGAGGTCTTATCAGTAAACCTTACAAATCCCAAACAAACAAGCTATCCACTACCTGATTGGCCCTCATCCAGGAAAAAGCCAGCCTCTACTGTTTTAATTTCAATATTTTAATTAAAGAAAAATAACTTTAGAATTTGTTATTGGTTGGAAACCTTTTATAGACTTTCTCTGTGATTTGAACAAAATGAAACTATGATTTATGGTTTTGATTAAAAGGAGGAAAATATGAAAGCATAGGAAAATGCTTTTAAATATATATTTTTTCATACTCCCCTTCATGGATTGCTACCTTGCTGTGGCGAAGGGGCTTGCGTAGCTCAGTGAAGCTATGAGCTATGCCGTGCAGGGCCACCCAAGACGGATAGGTGATAGCAGAGAGCTATGACACTGGAGAAGGAAATGGCAAACCACTCCAGTATCTTTGCCATGAAAACTCTATGGACAATTCCAAAAAGCAAAACGATATGACGCCAGAAGATGATTCCCTCAGGTTGGAAGGTGTCCAATACGCTACTGGGAATGAGCAGACGGCCAGTATGAGTAGTACCAGAATGAATGAAGCGACTGGGCCAAAGCTGAAAGGACGCTCAGTTGTGGAGGGAACTGGTGGCGAAAAGACAGTCCGATGCTGTAAAGACTTTTATTCCATAGAAACCTGGAACATCAGATCCATGAATCAAGGCAAGCTGGACATGGTCAAACAAGAGATGACAAGGCTGAACATCGACATTTTAGGAATCAGTGTACTAAAATGGACAGGAATGTGTGAATTTAATCCAGATGACCATCAGGTATACTACTGTGGGCAAGAATCTCAGAAGAAATGGAGTAGCCTTCATAATCAATAAAAGAGTAGGAAAAGCAGTATTGGGATACAATCCCCAAAATGACAGAATGATCTCAGTTTGAATCCATTCAACATCACAGTAATCCAGGTCTATGCCCCAACCACTGCTGCTGAAGAGGATGAAATTGATCAGTTCTATGAAGCCCTACAACACCTTCTAGAAGCAATGCAAAAAAAATGATGTGATCATCCTGGGGGATTGGAATGCTAAAGTAGGAAGCCAAAAGATAACCGGGATAACAGGCAAGTTTGTCGTTGGAGTACAAAATGAAGCAGGGCACAGGCTGGTAGAATTTTCTCAAGAGAATACAATGGTCATAGCAAACACTCTTTTCCAAGAGACGACTCTACACATGGACAACACCAGATGGTCAACACAGAAATCAGATTGACTATGTGCTCTGCAGCCAAATATGGAGAAATTCTATACAGTCAGTAAAAACAAGACCAGGAGTTGATTGTGGTTCAGATCATCAGCTGCTTGTTGCATAATTTAGGCTTAAATTGAAGAAAGTAGGGAAAGCACTAGGCCACTCAGGTATGAACTAAATCATATCCCTGATGAATATACAGTAGAGGTGACAAATAGATTTAAGGAATTAGATCTGATAAACAGAGTGCCTGAAGAACTATGGACGGAGGTTCGCAACACTTACAAGAGGTAGCAACTAAAACCATCCCAAAGAAAAAGAAATGCAAGAAAGCTAAATGGTTGTCTGAGGAAGCTTTACAAATAGCTGAGGAGAGAAGGGAAGTGAAAGGCAAGGGAGAAAGAGAAAGATACACCAAATTGAATGCAGAAATTCAGAGATTAGCTAGAAGAGATAAGAATGCCTTCTTAAATGAACAGTGCAAACAAATAGAATAAAACAATAGAATAGGGAGGACCAGAGATCTCTTCAAGAAAATTGGAGATATGAAGAGAACGTTTCTTGCAAAGATGGGTATGATAAAAGACCAAAATGGTAGGGACCTAACAGAAGCAGAAGAGATTTTTAAAAGGTGGCAATATTATACATAAGAACTATACAAAAGGGAGCTTAACATCCCTGATAACCACGATGGGGTAGTCACTGACCTGGAGCCAGACATCCTGGAATATGAAGTCAAATGGGCCTTAGGAAGTCTGAGCAACAATAAAGTTAGTGGTGGTGACAACATTCCAGTTGAACTATTCAAAATCTTAAAAGATGATGCAGTAAAAGTGGTACACTCAATATGCCAGCAAATTTGGAAAACTCAACAATGGCTACAGGATTGGAAAATGTCAGCTTACATTCCAATTCCAAAGAAGGGCAATGACGAAGAATGTTCAAACTACTGCACCATTGCACTCATTTCTCATGCTAGCAGAATTATGCTCAAAATCTTACAAGCTAGGCTCCAGCAATATGTGGACCAAGAACTTCCAGAAGTACAGGCAGGATTTTGAAGAGGAAGAGGAACTAGAGATCAAATTGCCAACATATGCTGGATCATGGAGAAAGCTAGGGAGTTCCAGAAAAACATCTGCTTCATTGACTATGCTAAAGCCTTTGATTGTGTGGAGCACAACAAATTGTGGCAAGTTCTTAAAGAGATGGGAATACCAGAGCATCTTATCTGTCTCTTGAGAAACCTCTATGAAGGTCAAGAAGCAATAGTGAGAACCGGACATGGAATCACTGATTGGTTCAAAATTCAGAAAGGAGTTCGACAAGGCTGCATACTATCTCCATGTCTATTTAACTTGTATGCAGAGCACATCATGAGAAAGGCGGGGTTAGATTAGTCACAAATTGGGATCAAGATTACAGGGAGAAATATCAACAACCTCTGATATGCAGATGATACCACTCTAATGGCAGAAAATGAAGAGGAACTAAAGACTCTCTTGATGCAGGTGAAGGAGAAGAGTGCAAAAGTTGGCTTGAAACTCAGCATCAAGAAAACAAAGATCATGGCATCCGCCCCTCTCAATTCATGGCAAATAGATGGGGAAGAAATGGAGGTAGTGACAGATTTTATTTTCCTGGGCTCCAAGATCACTGCAGATGGGGACTGCAGCAAAGAAATTAAAAGACGCTTGCTCATGGGGAGGAAAGCAATGGCAAATCTAGACAACATCCTAAAAAGCAGAGACATCACCCTGCCAAGAAAATAGTGTCTGGTCAAGGCTATGGTCTTCCCAATTGCAATGTATGGCTGCGAAAGTTGGACCATAAGAAAGGCCGAGCATCAAAGAATTGAGGGTTTTGAACTCTGGTGCTGGAGAAGACTCTTGCGAGTCCCTTGGACTGCAAGGCGAACAAACCAGTCAGTCCTAGAGGAGATCAGCCCTGACTGCTCTTTAGAAGAACTGATCCTGAAGATGAAACTCAAATATTTTGGCCATCTCATGAGAAGGAAGGACTCCCTGGAGAGGAGCCTAATGCTGGGAGCGATTGAGGGCAAAAGAAGAAGGGGATGACAGAGAATGAGGTGGCTGGATGGAGTCACTGAAGCAGCCGGTGCGAGCTTAAATGGGCTCCAGTGAATGTTAGAGGTGAGGAAGGCCTCGAGGATCATTATCCATCGGGTCACGATGGGCCAGATACAACTTCACAACTAACAACAAATGATCATACTGTGACTTCAATTTGATATTAATCATAAATATGATCAGAAACCTCTTTATATAATTTCCCTTCCTTTTTTACTTTTTATTTTTGATTGTATATTAAAGCTCTTAATTAAAAAAAATACTTATTTATTTTATTTCTAGTCTACCTTCCTCCTTAGACTTAAGGTGGATTACAGGATAAAACCAAATAAAACCCCGGAAAACCACAATCTTAAAGACCAAAAACCTCAGATGGCAAAAAAAACCCCTGTAGTCCTCCACACAGTCATCACGATGGTCCCCTGATGACATAATGTTGCCTGAGGTGGGCCCAGTGATCGTAAGAGACCTGGCCTCAACCAAAGGCCTGGCAGAAGAGCTCTGTTTTACAGGCCCTGTGGAACTATTACCAAAAAATAATAATAAATTTCAAACCAGTCAGCTGAGAATGTTCTCTAGATCTCTTTCTGTTTGTGGAGAAGAGGGAGGCAAGAACCTTCTTGGCCCTAACTCTACACACTTCGATGAAGCACATGGTAACAGGATTATTGTCAATGGAATAGTTGAAGGTTTTGACAAGTTATCAAAGGCAGCCCAACATGGAGTATATGTCAGTAATCTAACCTGGACATGACCAGAGCAAAGCTTTCCCCTAAGACGGTGGTCCCCAACCACTGGGCTGCAGCAGCCCCGGCACCAGGCCGCAGTTTCCCCCCCCCCCGCCCCCCCGCAGTAAGAAACTTCCCAGGCCGCAAGCAAATCGGCCGCAAAAGCGTCTGATTAGCTTGCGGCCTGGCAAGCTTCATTTTGTGGGAGGGGGGAGTGGGAAGCAGGTCTGTGCATGCGCAACGCGCATGTGTGGCAGGTATGGGCATGTGCATTTGCGCCGTGCACGGCCACAAACATGCATGCACGGCATTTCCGTGCATGCATGGCAGTTTTGTACATGCGCGGAAGTGCCACACATGCGCAGAAGTGCCATGCATGCTCATTAGTGGCCGCGCATGGCGCCCTCCTCACCGCCCCACCACTGCCCTAAGGAATGCAGCTTTTAGCTTCAATTTATAAACGACCTTCAGCCATCTGACTGATGAAAAGGAGAACTAAAGACCAGTGATCACAGATCTGGATAGCTCAGCCACCATCTGCATGTTCCCAAAACTGTTCTTATAAAATTTCTGCCATACAGTGCTTAAAAACAAAGCCATTATGAATTTAAACAAACAAGTGAGTCTGATAATTGAAAGTAGCAAGAAACTGTTTAATATGGTGTTGCTGGTGACTTTGAATACACCATTAAGTCTCAATCAGAACATGTACACGAAGCTGCCTTATACTCAGATCCTTGGTCCATCAAGCTCAGTATTGTCTACTTATATCACCAGTGGCTCCCCAAGGTTTTAGGTAGAGGCCTTTCACGTGGCCCAGTCCTTTTTAGCTGGAGATGCTGGGTCTCGAAGCTGGACCTTCTGCATGCCAAGAAGAGCCTCTTGTACAGAGCGACAACCCCAACCCCATCTCTCTTACAATGTTTCTCTGATACTTAAATGGGGATAGCTCATGTACCCTAACCTGATTTTTTTAAAGGTAGGCTACCAATATGTTATTAATTAAATCAATTAAACCACCTGGTATTATTCCTTTAGATAGGGATGTGAGTATCATGGCCATCACAGATTTAACTATTTCCAGTTTAAAAATTCCACAAGTATTTGCTGTGCTACAGTTAGAGTTTGCTTCCATAAATATTGTGTTATTATGCAGAGAACTAATGTGACTGTGTAGTCTTTTTTACATGTTTGTATTCATTAGCAGTAGAGCAGATGTGAAAACAAATGTAGATTAAGTAACATATGCTATTGATTACACCCCTGACTTGCAGAACAGTTAAGATATTCCTTTTGATATTAAGATATTTCCAAGTATATTCTTTAAATACTTATCGGAAAGAATAATTTTGGATGTTACCTCTTTGGGTGGTTATTTTCTATTTGGAGGAAGGGATGTTAGTTCAAGCACAGCATACCTTCAGAAGGAGAGTTTCCTGTGGTTTCCTAAGGCTGTGTGCATGAAAGCTCCTGGACAAGGTTCTGTGCCTCCTCTCCAACAACAGGCTCCTGTTCAAGTTTCTTTAGAGCCAGCAGACAAGGAAGCTCCCGAGAGGACCCGTCACCCCCCCCCTCTAACAGACTCTGCTCCGGGGCCTCAGGAATGGAGATGGCAGTGGGCCAGAGCTGAAGCCTGGGCCAGGAAGAGAAGTGCACACTTTGTAGCTCAGGGCCTTTGACACACATTATCCTATGCCACAAGGAAGAGGCACCTATACAGATCTTTACGGATAAGGGAGCTAGTTCTTGATTATTACAGGAGAGGGTCGTTTCTCTGCACCTGGACTTTCAGCCTCTGCTAGGTCAAGAACACGATAGTAGAACAAATATTTTAAGGGATATGTAGTTCTAGCTTAATCATGACCATTAAGCAATGATTCAAGCACTAAAATTACACTGTACAGTCTTTTTCAATTACTTGTTTCAATACAATGTTGGTCCAGATATTTTGAATGTTCCCCTCCATTAAAAAAGTCCATGATGTGCCCCAAAATCTGTTGGAATTGCAATCAGCAAATAATTTGCAGAAGTCAACTCTGAAGGGTTGTTGGTGTAAAGTTGTTAGCCTGCTAAGCTGTACCTGAGTGCTCACTAGTGACACTGAGTGGGCAGTGGTGAGATTGAAGGGACCTGAAGCCACATTCTTGGGAAATTCCACTCCATGTGCTTGAGAGATCCTTTGGTTTAAGTGGGAGTAACACTCACTTCCTCTTTCTTCAAGAGGAGAAGCTCTCCTGTTAGCGTGGAGGGTGCAATCCTCCATTTAGGCTCAGCTCTCTCCATCTGCTAATGTGCAGGTATGTAGTCTACTTGCAGCCAAGCCCCAGGAGGCTTGCAATGTGTTGCTTTTGTAACTACTCTTTAAACTTTTGTACTATGCTGCAGAAAGGAGACTGAAGCAAATTAATATAATATATTGTCATGTATAATCTTTCCAGTAAAGTGTATTTCCTTTTAAACTTCAAAGTGTTAAGAGTCTGAATCTGTTACTCCGCAGCAATATTTCTCTGGAGGGACTCGGGACCAACCAAAATCTAAAAGTCCCAACAAAAACTCATCAAGCAGGTTTTAATGTGGAGGAAGGTGTTTTTTCCCCCTTGACATTGCAGTTCATTGTTCTGTATTATCTTTCCCATGTGCATTCTAAAGTAGCGTAGTGGTACAAAACCAATCTCATGTTATTTCTAAATGATTGAATAGACTCCTATAGTCAGCTTAAACAGAAAAGTTTTATGCTACTTCCAAATGATATTCCAGCTTAGATGCTGGCACATCTCCAAGAGGGAGAGATCATCACGATTACAGAGCTATCATTGAGAATGCTGGCCTGCACCCTTCCTATTAGCACATGGATTGGATAGTCAAGGAGGTTTTCAGATATTTTTAAAGATTTCATCAAGGACTAAGAGCAGAGAGCTTCTTTAATATGCCCAAAGATATGTGGTACATGAACTAGGGCAAGAACTAGCATGTCCAGCTACAGAACCAGCTGTGTATCTGACTGATTCATGTATGTAGGCTCAGATTCCTGGCTCAGATGCTAATCAAAGGGCACTATCACTTTTGTGTTACCACAGTGCCCACAATTTATTTATTGTAGCCACATGCCAGCCGTGTTTAAAACTTAGCTTGCTGTATTTTTTGTGAATCTGTGACATTTCAGAAATAATCAAAGACAAATGAATCCAGGCAAAACTAGATTGTTGTTTTTTAATTAACTGGGACTAGTAGCTAGCAAATGAAGGGCAGTGGAGATTAGTGTTAGACAAGGAATTTGCTGAGAAAGAACAAAAGGCTATGTTCAAGTGAAGCAGCACCAGGAGCATACTAATTTGACGTAAGGGGGAGGGAGAACCTCCAAAGCGAGATGCCCAGAGAGCCACTGAAGAGAACATCAACAGCATGCTAGTAAAGCTGGAATAATAAAACACTGTGATAAATAAAGAAGCCATCTCATCTCAGAACATGTAGAGGGTTGTGGGAGATGATGGTTTCATCTGTGACAGATTTAAAAGGTAATAACCCACATCTCCTGTACGCTTAGCATGTACTGGGGAACAATATATGGTAATTGTTCTTTTCTAAAGAAAACTTGATTCCTTCTTCCATGCACCTCTGAAGAGTGGTCTCTCTCTGATGGTATACAGTATTGGTGACACTGATTTATGGCACTATGGTATTTCATTTTTGGGTGCCATGCAAGGAACTGAATTCATCTCTAGATGAATTGCCGTTCTACACATTGCTGCACATCATAGCCATAAGAAGCCCAAGATGGCTGTATCATCTATATGTCCAAAAGTCACTTGCATTTATGTCCATATGTCACTTGCATTTATCAGCAATTATTACCACAGTATGGTCCTGGAATATCCACATGGTAGGAGTAAGTAAAGCATGAAACACAGAAATGACATCTCAGAACACACCAGGGCTGAATCTGCACGGAGCTTTTATTCCAATGCCAGGTCGATTCAGTCTCTGCCATCTCCACTTAATGTGATTTCCATTTTGATTTTGGCCAATTTAAAATTTCCCTCTGCAACAAGCATGATTGATTCAGAGTGACCCTACCTTTATCCTGCAATATCCTAGAGTGGATATAACCCTCAATATTTGAAGAATCTGAGTGAGAAAGCATGCGGAGCTCTGTATTTTTCGAATTTGGGGCTGAACTCCAAGGTAGAGAAGCCCTGATTGGCTAGGGCATCAGTTCCTGGTTTCCAGGATTAAAGGGGAAGCCCTAACTTGCCTTAAAGGGGAAGCCCAACTTTTCTCAGCAGAAGCTCCAGAAGCCTAAACTTTTCGCAGTGGAGATTTGCCTCTTGTTTTTTTTCTCCCTCCTCTGCTGTCTCCAACCCCCCCCCCCCCATTCAAGAAAAGAAAGAAAGAGGCTCCTGCTGTGCTTGGCTCCTCCCTCCCCTTCTGAGCTTCCCTAACCATGTGCAGAACACTTTTCTGTTTCAATGGGGGAGGGGAGGAAGACCCGAGTTCAAATCAATCTGGATTCAGCAGGATCCACAACGGAATAAACAAAGTAAGTGCAGATTCAGCCCAGGTTTCCATTTTCAGTAACACTGACCAGACAAAGTTTGATAAAGTAACAGAACTGGTGAAATCTGAGATAAAGTTAACTGGCAGCAGGCAGCTACAAGCAGAGGAATTGGAGCCAGGAAAGGGTCTGTACAAGTAAAGGATTGTTTAGCAGAAGGAGAAGGCTATGGTTTAGCACATGGAGAAAGACAGGCAGCAGTTTCGTAATTAATAGTACTGTGTTATTTATTTATTCAAGGATATTTCAATGCTTCCTTCAAAGTTCTGTTTGAGGTAGTATGAGGCAAAGCACTTCAGATTCCTCCCAAGGGTTAATGTGTATAGGAACAAGCTCATTCCATCTTGCTGGCATTGTTAATGGGGCTCCTTTGACTACTTGGCCAGTTAGGAATGGGGAACTGGTTCCTGGTGAGAACCTGCAGCTCACAGGAAGGGTGGGGGTTGATCAAGAATGATGAGGTAATTTTTTAGAATGATTGAATTGTTATCATCATTTGAGGCTGGTTGGCCAAAAAGAGATAATTGAGCTAAGAGCCTGCAGGAACACTAATTTAGATTGAGCCTTCGGAGAGGGCGGTAAATAAATAAATAAACAAATGCATGCATGCATACATACATACATACATACATACATACATACATACATACATACATACATACATATATACATAAATTGTGATGGACTAAAGGGCTGAACTATATGCTGAGAATACAATAAGCTGCAACGTACAGAATACTTGACCTAAGTTTTTTGACTTTGGAACTGTAAGATTGTGTCATCTGCTGCAGATTTCGAATGTATTACGTAGTTAAGTTAGTTTCTTTGCTGCATGATTGCCTAAGGACAAAGTATTTGAAATATTTTTCAAATAAATTCTCTATATATTTTACAGGGATTGTTTTCTTGTGCACAGTAGCTCTGGAAATCCATGGAGTTCAGTTTTGGACACCCTGACATGGTGGCAGATGAAGAAGGAAGAAGGAAGAAGGAAGAAGAAGGAAGAAGGAAGAAGAGTTGGTTTTTATATGCTGCTTTTCCTACTAGGAGTCTCAATGCAGCTTACAATCACCTTCCCTTTCCTCTCCCCACAACAGACACCCTGTTAGGTTGTTGAGGCTGAGAGAGCCCTGATATTACTGCTCAGTGAGAACAGCGTTATCAGTGCTGTGGCAAGCCCAAGATCACCCAGCTGGCTGCATGTGGAGGAAGAGCAGGGAATCAAACTCAGCTTGCCAGAAAAGAAGTCAGCACTTCCAACCACTACACCATGCTGGGGATCTTTGTGCAGAAGTAAATTGAAGGGCAGCTTACTTCCTGGGTCTGTAGAGTGTTTGTTATTTTGGTGTGTCAGGATAGATAAATCAAGCTGGATGGCAGCAGCAGAGTTACAAGGTGTCTTGAGCAGTGTTGACAAGATGGAGATTACCCTGGATCAAGAATCCATCTAAGCAGGCACCCGAAAGCATGGAAATGCCTGAAAAGAAGGGCTGATTCTGCACTTACTTTGTTTTTTTTCCAGTGTGGCTCCTGTTGAATTCAGATTGATTTGAACTCGGGTCTTCCTCTATCCCCCCACCCACCCATTGAAACAGAAAGTGTTCTGCACTCCATTGGGAAAGCTCAGAATGGGGAGGGAAGGCAAACGCAGGAGGAGGCTCTTTCTTTTCTTGAATGGGGGGGGGGGAGAGGATTGGAGAAAGCAGAGGAGGGGGGGAAATCAAAGTGGAAATTGAATCTAGTGTAGACTGCAGGAATTCATTTGAACTGGGAGTAGTTAAAAAAAATCTGTGCAGACTACACCAAGGTCTCTAGCCCATAAGCAGTTATGGCATGGCAAAGAAGAAGAGCTGTGCCTGAGAGCCATGGTGAGAGAAGGTGAGGCAGAGAGACTTATTAATATCTCCAGCAGGTCAGAAGGTGAACAGCAAGAGGAGTGCTTGAAAGCTTTATTGGCCTTTGAGAATTACTGAAACTCTTCAGCCTCCAGACATTCTAGTGTCCAGTCCATAGAGAGCAAGGGGCAAAAGTTAGTGTGTGCCAGCCTGGAGCTCAACTGAGGGACTGTGGCCAGGAAACTGAGAATGGTTCACTATATCAGCTTGCAGGAGGTAAGAACAGTACACAGCAAAAAGCAAAAGGCAGTGGTGTGGAAGAGGAAATCAGTAGCCAGATCTACAAATCCTAGTCAAGATTTTATACATTTACAAACACAGCTGATGAACCTGCTGCTTAGTGACCATGGATGGAGGTGGCAGAAGAAAAAGTTCCCTGTGTTTTAGGATGGAATGGATCTCTTACTATATTTTTTATCCTTTGAATCTGCATGTTTGGACTTTGGGGTGCCATCTCTAGAACGCATGTCCATGTGCTTGAGAAGCTGAGTGATCTAATGGGTAAGTTGCCTGCTGGCCTATCTGAGGATCATCTGAAGGCAAGCCCTTATCTTAAAGAAACTTACAGAGATTTTATGTTGCGTCTAACAACTCTTAGATTCATGGGTTGAAGCTTTTCAGGCCTACACACATGCTGAGTTGCGAGATATCTTGATCTGGGAACAATTCTTCAGGCTCTGTTGAATGACATAACTGCGTTAATTCAAGCCTGCAATCCTGCCTCACTGAGTGATGTGGTATTATTTGCTGACCAGCTGGCAGCTCAATCTTGGTATGACCAGAAGGGGATGAAGCAAAGGAAACTGGCTGCAAAAAGTAAGGATGGACTGCAGTCAAGAGGTTAGAGATGAAAAATTCAGCAAGTTTTGCCAGTTGGTCAAACAGGCAGAGCTATATGTATTCCTCTGTCAACAGATCAGGGGTGACTTCCACACCCAAGATGAAAGGTTAACACTGCCATGAAAAGGGACACCTCAGGTGTGACTGCCTGAAGTTGGTGCTGAAGGAAAAAGGAAACAGCCCCCTCCCCCATGAGGCATATGACAGAGGGAGTTCTGGAGAATTGTGAATCAGAGGAGGAAGAAGTTCAGGATGCTGAAATCTCTCTGGCTGCAGTGGTAAAGAAAAACAACCCATTTAAAGAGCACTGGCCCCAGGAGGATCAGATCCAGTGCTGAAAGGCAGAAGTGGAGGTGCAAGAGAAAGTCAGTACTGAAGCTTCTTTGGAGGGTGAAGTGGAGCAGAATGTGTGAAGCCTTGATGAACTATAGGCCTGGATTATGACATGCTGAGACTGCAATGCAGACAATGCTTGAGCTATGGCCTTTGACTTTGGGACTGTCTGATTATGCCATCTGATGGAGATTTCAAATGTGTTAGATAAACAAGTTAGACTTTCTTGTTCTCTATGCTGTAGGACTAAAGACAAAACTATTTCTGAGATATTCAAATAAATTCTATATAGATATTTTAAAGAGCCTCTTGTGGCGCAGGGTGGTAAGGCAGCTGACATGCTGTCTAAAGCTCTGACCATGAGGCTGGGAGTTTGATCTCAGCAGCTGGCTCAAGGTTCATAGCCTTCCATCCTTCCGAGGTCGGTAAAATGAGTACCCAGCTTGCTGGGGGGTAAAACGGTAATGACTGGGGAAGGCACTGGCAAGGCACCCCGTATTGAGTCTGCCATGAAAACGCTAGAGGGCGTCACCCCAAGGGTCAGACATGACTCAGTGCTTGCACAGGGGATACCTTTACCTTTACCTTTAGATATTTTACAAAGATTGTTTTCTTGTGCACACTAGCTCTGGGAACCCACAGGATTCAGTTTTGGACTCCCTGACAGGTGGCTTACAATTAAAATAATGTACCAATATAAAAACAAGCCATTAAAAACAAGCCTTTAGACATAAACATCATAAAAACTATCCATAAAACATCAAAAGCTCATCAGTTACAAAGTTAGTAAGATACAATGTCTAATTACAAACCTGGGTAAAAAGATCTGCTTTGGACTGGCACCTGAAAGAAATTCAAGAAGTATTACTAATATGTGGGGGGAAATGTCATCAAGTTGCCACCAACTTCTGACTACTCCATAGGGCTATCAAGGCAAGACATGTTCAGAGGTGGTTTGCCACTGCCAGCCTTAATGTAGCAACCCTTGGTGATCATAGAATCATAGAATCATAGAATCATAGAGTTGGAAGGGGCCATACAGGCCATCTAGTCCAACCCCCTGCTCAACGCAGGATTAGCCCTAAGCATCCTAAAGCATCCAAGAAAAGTGTGTATCCAACCTTTGCTTGAAGACTTCCAGTGAGGGGGAGCTCACCACCTCCTTAGGCAGCCTATTCCACTGCTGAACGACTCTGACTGAGAAAAACTTTTTCCTGATATCTAGCCTATATCGTTGTACTTGAAGTTTAAACCCATTACTGCGTGTCCTTTCCTCTGCAGCCAGCAGAAACAGCATCCTGCCCTCCTCCAAGTGACAACCTTTCAAATACTTAAAGAGGGCTATCATGTCCCCTCTCAACCTCCTTTTCTCCAGGCTGAACATTCCCAAGTCCCTCAACCTATCTTCATAGGGCTTGGTCCCTTGGCCCCAGATCATCTTCGTCGCTCTCCTCTGTACCCTTTCAATTTTATCGATGTCCTTCTTGAAGTGAGGCCTCCAGAACTGCACACAGTACTCCAGGTGTGGTCTGACCAGTGCCGTATACAATGGGACTATGACATCTTGTGATTTTGATGTGATGCCTCTGTTGATACAGCCCAAAATGGCATTTGCCTTTTTTACCGCTGCATCACACTGCCTGCTCATGTTTAGTTTACAGTCCACAAGTACCCCAAGGTCTTGTTCACACACAGTGCTACCTAGAAGCGTATCCCCCATCCAGTAGGCATGCTTTTCATTTTTCTGACCCAGATGCAGAACTTTACACTTATCTTTATTAAATTGCATCTTGTTCTCATTTGCCCATTTTTCCATTGTGTTCAGATCTCGTTGAACTCTGTCTCTATCTTCCGGAGTATTTGCCAGTCCTCCCAATTTGGTGTCATCTGCAAACTTGATGAGTAGTCCCTCCACCCCCTCATCTAGATCATTAATAAATATGTTAAAAAGTACCGGGCCGAGCACCGAACCCTGAGGTACCCCGCTACTCACCTCTCTCCAGTCTGATGAAACACCATTGACAACAACTCTTTGAGTGCGGTTCTCTAACCAATTCCCTATCCACCTAACGATCTGAAAATCCAGATTGCAGTCCTTCAACTTATCCATCAGAACATCATGGGGAACCTTGTCAAAAGCTTTACTAAAATCCAAGTAAATGACATCAACCAAATTTCCCCGATCCAGCAAACCTGTTACTTGGTCAAAAAAGGAAACTAGGTTGGTCTGGCAGGACCTGTTGGAGACAAATCCATGCTGACTTCCTTGGATCACCAAATTGTCCTCCAGATGTTTGCAGATCGCACCCTTTAATATCTGCTCCATTATCTTCCCCACAACAGAGGTCAGACTCACTGGTCTGTAGTTTCCCGGGTCATCCTTCCTCCCTTTTTTGAAGATCGGAATAACGTTTGCTCTTTTCCAGTCCTCCGGGACATCTCCAGTCCTTAAAGAGGTTCCGAAGATGATGGACAAGGGCTGTGCAAGTTCTCTGGAAAGTTCTTTGAGTACTCTCGGGTGCATTTCATCTGGACCAGGGGATTTGAACTCATCCAGTGCAGCTAAATGCCTCTCGACCACCTCTCTATCCATGTTAACCTGCCACCCAGACACTATCCTTTGGCTACAGCCATCTCTAGATGTGCCTAAACACTTAGACCTGTGGGAAAAAACAGATGTAAAATAGGCACTAAGCCTTTCTGCTTTCTCTGCATCTTTCGTTAGAGTTTGTCCATCCGCACCCAACAGCGGGCCTATTGCCTCCTTTACTTTACGTTTGCTCCTCACGTAACTGAAAAATCTTTTCTTGTTACAATGGGCTTCCCTGGCCAATCTTAGCTCACTCTCAGCTTTGGCCTTTCTGATGATTGATCTACAGTGCCTAGTAACCTGTAGGTACTCTTCTTTAGAGCTCTGTCCTTCCCTCCATTTCCTGAACATTTTCCTTTTCTTTCTTAGTTCCTCTTGAAGTTCTCTGTTCATCCAAATAGGCTTCTTAGAGCTTTTGCAGTGTTTTCGTCTTTCTGGAATAGTCATTGATTGAGCATGCAATAGCTCTTGTTTGAGTAGCGCCCACCCTTCACATGCTCCCTTCCCTTCCAGCATTCTCGTCCATGGTATGACACTCATCATGTCTCTGAGTTTATTAAAGTTTGCCCTACGAAAATCCAACATCCGCATCTGGCTACAAGCTTCCTTGGCTCCCCATCTCAAAAGGAATTCTATGAGGACATGGTCACTTCCCCCTAGGGTCCCCACCTCCTTCACCTCATCCACCAACTCTTGCCTGTTGGTCAGTATTAAGTCCAGTATGGCTGAACCTCTTGTGGGTTCATCTACCATTTGATAAATGAAATTGTCAGCCAGGCAGGTCAGAAACTTGCATGACTGAGGACGCTTCGCAGAGTTTGTTTCCCAGCACACATCTGGGAAATTGAAGTCACCCATGATGACAAGGTCCTGCCGTTTGGATATTTTCTCAAGCTGCTCACAAAGTGCAGCATCCACATCCTCTCGTTGGTCAGGCGGTCGGTAGCAGACACCAACCACCACACTGTTTGTTTTCCCCTCGCTTATTTTCACCCAGATGCTTTCCACTGTAGATATGCTCTCCTTCACTAGAATTTCCTGACAGGTAAGCCCTTTTCTCACATACAGTGCCACTCCTCCACCTCTTCGATCTATTCTGTTCTCCATCCTAATACTGGCTACGGCTGATCCTATTTAGCTTCTGAGATCTGACTAGATCAGACTTGCTTGAACTATCCAGGTCAAGGTATTGCTAATATCCTTACAGCTAAACTATGGTTGGTGGCTCAGTTATCCTCTGCCCAGTCAATTGTTGTTAATCTCAGTACATCAGAGATTTTTAATGCATCAGAATAGGCCCTCTCCGGAGGCCTGATTTCCCTGTTACTTCAGAGGCAGCAGCACCAGAGATGCTTCTCAGTGTTATGGTAATGCCTGGATGGAGGACACATGGGGCAAATGTTACCCTTCCTGGTGGCTGGGCAACTGTCAATTGAGAAGCAATCACAGTAGTGACTCTACTTCTGTGCTTCTTTATCCAGACACTACTTGAGAAGCATAGGGCCAAAACCACAGAAAAAAATACTGTTGCACCAAAGGAACAAACCTTTGTTCCTTTGTAGAGTAGTTTGTTCCTTTTCCCGCTTCTGGTTTGCCAGGTGGATAAACATTCCTGCTGATTCGGGTTGTATGCTGAGAATCCAATAAAAGGCACTAAGAAAGGTCTGTCCGCAAAGCCAGTCTCATGCTATTGCCTGATTCCCGTGTGAATCAACTCTGATGGTCTCAATGCCCTGGAAGCCACTCCTGGGTTCTCCAATCTTCCCCTTTCTCTTCTTTGACCTCTGCAGTAGCTGGAGTCAAGGAGAACAAGATTTCTGCACTCCACAGAAAAGTGAGTTACTGCAGCTCCAGCTCGTTATGCAAGACTGGAGGAAGCTGCACCAGCTGAAATGTGCTCATCTATAGAACTCTTAAAACATTCAAGACCGCTCTCTCCCTTTTCACCTCCTTGCCATCTTCTCCCCTCTCTTTGCTTGCCTGTCTGCCTGTCATGTAATACAAACAAACACAAGCAGGCTGCACATCCATTCTCTAACAGCCTGCAGTGGACAGAGGTGACTGTAAGGAGAGGAAGCAGGTAGCGGAAGAGCTGGCTTGGCTCCCAGAGATGGCTGCAGGAGAGCCCAGATGGCCAGTTCTGCTTAATTGCCACACTGGTTTAAAATGTGTAGTACAGTCATAAATTGTTAAGGCAGATTATTACTGGTAAATATGAATTATGACTTTGGACAAGAAAATTACTGACCTTTTAAAAACATTAGATACCCCAAACTAAAAATAGAAGGGGCTGTGAAAGAGAGCCTACATAGTGATGGTGCTGAGAATACATGTTAAATTTTGGGGAAAATATTACACATCAATGAGAACAAATTTCATTACTGATGAAGGGCTGAAAGCTCATGCCACCCAAACTCTTGTGGATCTCTAAGGTGTTACTAGACTGAAATCCAGCCAGTTGATACATTATTTTTTGCTATCAAGTCCTAGTCAATTTATGGTGACTCCATCGGGTTTTCGAGACAAGAGATGTTCAGAGGTGACCTGCCTTTATGTAACAACCACAGTCTTACTTGGTGGCCTTCCACTTATAATGTTTACTAGAGGCAAAGTCCGTTGCACTCAGGGAAACAATGGGCCCTAGGATGCAAACCTGCACTGTGACCTTCCTGGGGGGCTGGCAACTTGGCAAAAGTGTAAATCATGGGAGGGAGAAGGAAGGAACAAAGGAAGAAACAAAAGAACGAATGCAGAGGCCAAGATGGACCTCATGGGGCTGGTGGGCAGTCTTTACTCCTTCTCCTGACCCCCCAGATTCTTGAGGTCCCTCCTCCAAACCTCAAGGAATATTCCTAACCCAAGGGTCACCAACCTCAAAATGTGGGCTGGAAACCTCCTGGAACTGGAGGTTATCTACAAACTATAGAGATCAGCTCTAAGGGGGGAAATGGCTGTTTTGGAGAGGGGCCTCTGCAACGACAAATCATCCCTGTTCAGACATGCCAGCCTCCAGATGGGACCTGGAGAACCACCAGAATGAAAGCTCTTCTCTAGACTGCAGAGATCAGTTCTCCTGAAGAAAAAGGCTGCTTGGGTGGGGAAGGTCTCTATGGCATTGAAATCATTGGATGGCAAAGAAACTATAGTGAGTTTCTCAATTACTGA
The DNA here is from genome assembly GCF_049243985.1 of Paroedura picta. Taxonomy (NCBI): domain Eukaryota; kingdom Metazoa; phylum Chordata; class Lepidosauria; order Squamata; family Gekkonidae; genus Paroedura; species Paroedura picta. The sequence goes on from NC_135369.1 coordinate 131,545,368, forward strand.
CTCTGTCAGCTTTCCTCAACCTTTTAACCACTGAGTAACCTTTGAAACATTCTTCAGGCTTCAAGTCCCAGCTGGAAGCTAGCATCCCTGCAACTCTTCAGGGATGCCAGTCTCCAGGTGGAACCCTGAGAACCCCCAGAATGAAAGCTCCTCTCCAGATGGCAGAGATCAGTTCCCTTGGGGAAAATGGCTGCTTGGGTGGGGAAATCTCTGGGGAAATTTGCCAGAGGGAGGATAAGGCATGCCAGCCTCCAGCTGGGACTTAAGGATCCCCTGGAATCACAGCTCCTCTCCAGACTGCAAATATCACTTCCCTGGGATGCTTGTGATGGGGGCTGTGTGGCACTCCCCTCTACACATACTCTCACACACAAACAGAGAGAGAGAGAGAGAGAGAGAGGAAGGAAAAGGAAAAGAATCCCATAACAGTCAGTCAGCAAGTCAAAAAAGACTTACACCATCCTCCTGCAACAGCTTCTGCTGCCTGTGCTCTAGCTACATCTCTTTCAGGCAATGGCAATTTGTACAGCTTGGTGTAGTGGTTAAGAGCAGCAGCTTTTAATGTGGTGAACTGGATTTGATTTCCTGCTCCTCCACATGCTGGGTCACGTCAGTCACAGTCCTGTTAGATTAAGGTGACCAGATTTTAACATTGGTAAAGTGGGACACCATTGACCGGGGGGGGGGGGTTCTTGATTAAAATTTTGGTCTATATGGAGCAACAAAATTTTTCATAGAATGCATAGAACACAAAAATAATATTGTAATAAATATATTTTTACTTGCAACGTAAGTACAATTTGCCAGGTGCCCCTAGATGTCCCTCCAAAAGTGGGACAATCTGGTCACCTTATGTTAGATGCTGTTCTCACAGAGCAGTTTCTCTCAGAGCTCTCTCAGCCTCACCTACTTCACAGGGTGTCTCTTGTGGTGAGAGGGATTATAAGCCACTCTGAGCTTCCTTTGGACAGTGAAAAGCAGGGTATAAAATCCAATTTGTCTTCTACTGTGAAAATGTGACTGGGAAACAGTGTCTCTCCACATCCCCTTGGCCTCATGGTGCTTCTGTGCCCCCTCTATAGTTTCTCCATCTTCCATGCCATTGGTCTCAAATTTGCTTTGTTGTGATGGTCTTGGGAAGATTGCAGCAAGGCCAAAGTGGTATCCATATGGAAAGGGAACGTCTCCATCTTCACAGTCCCACCCACATCAGAATTATTTTCCCTACTGCAATTGCTTGTAACGGCTACCCCCACAGCATTCATTCCTCCCTTCTCAGATTGCAAATTGCAAACTTCACATGTCTTACTCATGAGTAAATATTCACAGGACAGAGGCTTTTGCTGGCTGCCCTGAGTCCAAGAGTGCCAGCAGGGGGGTGTTTTTGGCCTCCTGCAGTCCCCCACCTCCAGAAGGTGTGCAAAGGCTGTCCCAGCTCCGCCCTCATGACCTCCAAGTTGAAAGAGGCAAGGAGGCCAGGGCAACTTACTGGCAGTGGGGCATGCTCTGAGACCGGCTCCTATTCCATCCACCAACATCTGAAACCAGCAGTAAGTTGGAGGCAAAGAGCTGATTCCTTATTAAGCCCCTCCATGCTGAAGGCTGCCTCCTAATTGGAGCTAAACTACCAGGGTGGGCCATTCCTGCTCGAGGGCCAATCAGGTAGTGGGCGAGCAGTCAGTCTGGCCATTATTAAGGTTTACTGATATTGATGATTACTGATACTGGTTATTTGATTTATATCCTGCCCCTCACTCAGCATCTCGGGGCGGCTAACACAATTAAAATACAGCATAAGAACATTGAAATATTAACCATGGCTGACCCTGCTTGGCTTCCAAGAACTGATGAGATGGGGCTAGGCTGGACTTTCCAGGCAAGAGAATTTAATAGGTGAATACAAAAGCAAGGCCTTCAATTTTGGCATAATCCTTACAATTTCCTTTTTCTTATAAATTAGGGGTGGGGGTGGGGAAATGCAGATTTTAAAGGGATCATTTATGCTTTCTCAATGATACATAAAAAGGTCCTGCATTCAGAAATCAACAAATCACCCCCAAACTGAAAATGACCTGTAACTAAATTGAAAAATTGATGATAGTGGTATTATACAGAAATGGGTAGATCTGTTACTCTGTTAGCTAGAAGGTCAAAGGAAAGAAGCAGAGTGAGGAGAGAATGATATGGAATATCAGATGTGGAACTGATTGGAATTTTGATCAGTCAGCAGAGTTATAGACAAATCTTGCTGTCAAAGAAGACTGCTCTGCTAGGCCTATCCATCCAAAACTGTTTATACAAATCACCTTCCTGCCTTACTGACTTTAGGGCAGGTTTTGCTGCAAAGCCAGTAAGGCAGTATATAAAAACAACAGAGACTCCTGGTAGCTTCATGTTCTACTTTCTCTGGGGCTCTTCTTGCCTAAGCACAGAGGCCATTATTTTGGTTCAGTTATTGGCAGATGGGATAGAGGCAAATGCCACATACTTATACCCCTTCCTCTGATGACAGAAAGCTCCTGCATTAAAATCAGTATTACAGTGGACTGAAGGGTCGAAAAATGAAGGAACCAAACCAAACAAATGCTGGTTAAATAATAGAGATTTGTAACACTAATAGGAAACATTTGTGATGTTGTGTTTGTTAGAAATCAGCCCCTGAAAGCAGGGGACAATAGATGCTGTGTTAAAAATACTATTCAATCATTGAGTGGGGGGTCCCTCTAGGCAGAGGGTATATATAAATACAAGCCTCTAGACTGAAAGCCTTCTCAGATAACCTAGTGCCCTGTTACAGATAAGCAGTCTGTCACAGAAAGCAGAGGGCCCCAATGTCAGAATAGAATGCAATTAGATGGGTGACACAAACTGGTATGGTGGAAGGGGTTGTTGGGAGAATATTGATAATGCTATATGTTATAGGAAAAAGAAAGGTAATGGAAATACCTTCATTGGCAGAAAATAGATCACTAGAGAAGTAGTAAGAACCTCGGTTTATGTCATGGGTGATATCTGACATACACTGTGGTCTATGTTTAACTCAAGAGAGATAAACTTGCTGTATAAATACAGCTAACTGATGGTGTCCTGTATGGCATTTTCTCTCTGCTCTTGGTGGAGAGAAGAACCATCCAGTATAGCTTTTTAGACAAATAAACTATGCTGTTTTTCTGAGACCTTGCCTCCTTCCTGATTGGGACAAGGGGCACAACAGGAGAAACGTATAGAAGAGAGGTAAGCCTATCAGAAAGGTGTAACCTCAGTTTTCTCCACCAGCCCCAGATGAAGGAAAAAGTTATAGACCCTGGGTTTGTTAATGGAGGAGGACGGGTGGAAGCATCTACGATATTTGTCCCTTGTCTAGAGCGAACTCTTTTCCTATGAGCTATCCTGGCATATTTGTCCCTTTTGGTTAATTTAATGTAGAAAGCCATATTCCCTGGCCCCTCTCATGTATTATGGATGGTAGGACCCTGCCCTACGGGTTGGCATGCTGTTATGAACAACCAGTGGCACTCATCAAAAGTCTGCCACAACCAGACTCCATCTTTCCAGTCACAGGTTGACAATCCAAGACACATCTAGCTCACCTCTCACTGACTCCCTGTCCCATTGTATTTGCTGAGCAAGAGGTCCAGCAGAGTTTTGTTTGCCAAAAAGCTTCCTGGGTAAGATCCTCCATCTCTCATCTATAATCCACTCTGTGCCTATCTGCCAAGGGAAATTACTTCCCAACCATCTAGACATAGCTAGGCAAGATGGGTTACCAATTAAAGCCTATCTCCTGACCAAGATGAGACATTTTTCTAATAGCCTGCCCCATGGAAAATTCCATCCTGTGTTCACCTGGTCTCAGTCTCCCCAAAACATACATCAACAGTGGCTTTGCCAAGCCCAAAGTGTGCATCTGATATGGACCCACTCAGAACATCCTTTATACCTTTGGCTGGTTGTGTTGTATCTCTGCCTCACTACTCTTCAAGGCTGGTAAATATACTTACAACACTTTCCCCCCCACTTTATTTTCCTATCAGTGAGACTGCTAGTGTGCTAGATATATTTTTGCTTATTGCTTTTCAATGTTTTCCTTCCAATAAAGATTGTTATTATTTTACCATAACTGTCTGTTTTCTGCCTTGAGTTCTAAAGGGTGTAATTACCTCGTAAACATTGGCAAACGATTCTTAACGCTCGGTTACTAGGCCTCTTGTAAAGCAGTTCCCTATTGCTCATATACACATGTCTTAGACATGTGAGTATGCATTTCTAGTAACACATGCCTGGGGAAGCTTCCCAAGCATGGATAATGTTTTCTGTGGGTGTCCTGGTGTTGCCGCTTTCAAGATTTACACAAACTGCCAATTTTGTTGAAATATACAGTGCCACTGAGACCGATGGTGAAGTTTTATCCCAACAGCCTTCTTTTCTATTTTAGGAACTGCAGTGGCATAGGGTGATCAGGCAGAAAGCAGGGCAGGCTCCTGGATCATGAGTGGTTTAGCAGGAAGTAAAAAAAAGCTGCATGCTATGACTTTTTCTTTTGTAGAGAATTGCCACCTGTACAACAACTCTGTTCCTTTCAACTGTGCCATGCAGAAGTTATCTGATGGGCAAGTCATCCCTAACTGTCAAATTGACAAACATCCCTTCCGGTGTTTGATCTGCAATAGCCACTTCCACACTTTGATCGGATGTTTGATAACTCTTTAACACTTGCCAGTCATCCTCACAGGAGGTAGCAATTATCCCAATCTCTCGCTTAGCTATAGTTGAACAGGGTTGCCACATTTTGCGAGGTGTTGCATTTCATTCCTCATGTGATTATTTTTCTAAGCAGCAGCAAGTGAGAGATTTCTGATTTTAAGGAAGATTTCCCTCTCCTGAGTAGGATTCTGGTTTGTTCTGATTGAACATATTCCTCTTTAATGAAATTTCCTACGTAATATAATAGGCACATCTGGTTGACCAAGAACCAAATGTTTTAATATCAAGACAAGCAGTGCAGTTCAGGTCATTTGGAAGCTAACGAGAGCTTGGCTCATTTTCTCACAGAGGGTCAGAACTATGTTGCAAAGGCCTTATGATAATTGCCCTTTTCAATATTAGGCTGGTTATTTTAAGTAGAGCTCAACAGTAAGGCATTGTGAGCAGATTGCTCAGGAGAAGAATTGTATGGAATGTGTAAAAAAGGGGGGGAGTGTATAATTCTTAAAAAGGTTTTCCTAGGAGTAAGCCTGATTAAATAAAATCGGTCGTCATCTGAAGAAGACCTGATTATCATTCATTTAGGTTGAATACTTAAAGTCACATTACTGCATGAACCATCATCACTTTTGGCGGGGCTTGTTTTTAGAGAGGTCACTCAGGATGCAAGAAAATGCAGACTGCCACAATTTATGTGTGTCCTGCTTTTCCTAAGCTTAACACAATTTACATCAACATCAATAGCTTTAAAATAATAATCAGGTTATGGGGGAGTAGCTGTGGGCCAGTGGGGGAGCATTTGCTCTGCATGCAGAAGATCCCAGGTTCAGACTCTGGCATCCCCAGTAAAAAGATCAGGTCTTAGTAGGTGATGTGAAAGATCCCTGGCTGAGACCCTGGAGAGCTGCTGCTACTCTGTGTAGATTAACTTTGAGGGCTCAATGGTATCATTCAATATGAGGCCACTTCATGTGTTCAATGAAACTTTAGAATGAATGAAGAGAAAATTGAGTGGCCAGGAAATTATAACAAAATCATCAAATCCGTGACCAACTCTTGGAGACTGCTTGGGACTGAGCTGTAAATAGTGTTCATTTGGATTTTCAGAAGCTGGCAGCTCGGAGAATCTTCCTCCCTAGATGCCAGCTTATGAAACAATGTGTGTTTTACAACTGGAAGCAGCTGCAGCACGGAGATAAGCCAAATAAGGAAGCAAAAAGAGGAGTGTGACCAGAGGACCTGGAGGTAAGCCAGACCAAGGGGGCAGATTTGAAGGGGAGGGGGGCACATAGATATGTCTAGCAAAAGAAGCACAAAGTCATGCAGGGAAGAAGTGGGGATTAAGAATTCACTGCAGTTTTGATGTTAACCTAGAATTCACAGCAATATGGAAAACTGAGGTTGTTTTCCATCACTGTATGCATGGAAGGATAGTCACTGAACTGCTGCATTAGCAGACCAGCAAGAAGAAGAGGGTAATCTAGCTGCCCTGGTACCAGTATGGAGGGTGAATGTTATCCTTATAAATATTAGGTTAAAATATCATTAATGACTTCTTAGACTTCAATATATTAGATAAAAAAGCTTTACTTAACTGTATCCCTGAAAACCTGGACTGATTCTGCACTTACTTTGTTTATTCTATTGTAGATCCTGCTGAATTCAGATCGATTTGAACTCGAGTCTTCCTCTATTCCCCCCCCCCCATTGAAACAGAAAAATGTTCTGCACATAATTAGGGAAGCTCAAGGGGGGGGGGGGCAAGCGCAGCAGGAGCCTCTTTCTTTTCTTCCAAGGGAACTGATCTCTATAGTCTGGCAATCAGACTATAGAGTCAAAAGGAACTCCAGGCTCTACCTAGGTTGATAACCTAGATGGGAAAGAACAGGTTATGGGGAATGAAAGTGACCCGTTCTTGTTTTTTCTACATCATATAATATTTTAAGCCACTGTGTGCTTCTTCAAGGGCTGTCATACCATATTTCACCTTTCAGTCTTTGTATGGTCCCTTTAAAAAAGAATATTATACAGATCCTGCTTGCTCCTACTTAAGTAGGTAACTCAAGTTGAACTGAAATCTCAGGGCATAACCCTCTTGCACTAAGTGTAAGAGCTTTACACTCCCTCCTCCCTGGCCTGTTATAAGGCTTTTAGATTGAATATGGCATTTGTTTCATATGCCAAACCCTATCCAGCTTTTCATCTTTCTGAATGAGGCTCATATTCAGAGTGCAAGTAACAAGTGTAGTAAGATCTGTTTTCACAGTGGAAAATGTGCATCACATAACTATGCTGGAGCTGCATTTTGGGAGAGGCGTCTGAAGAACTGAGCCAAATAAAAATTAATATAGATGAAGTTCTAGGACTGATGAACCAATTAAAACAACTTAAGTCTTTTTATGTGGATGGCATACACCAGAGGATTTTAAAATGTGATATTGTTAAACTTCTAACCCCTATATGTAAGTTGTAGCTGAAATCAGCATCATCTCAGAGGTCTAGATAGTAACAAAAGAAGTACTGCTTCTTAAAAGGGGGGAAGAAATGAAGAAAGAAGTTACAGCAGCCATCCCAACATCAGTTCTGTGTAAATTGGTAGAAACTATTATTAAAGATATAATTAGTTAGCATGTAGCGAAACAGGGCCTGCTAAAGGAAAATCACAGTGGCTTCTGTAAAGGGACGTTCTGCACCAACTTTAAAGTTCTTTGAAAGGGATAACAAGCATACAGATAACAATGAGCTGAGAAGACATTATAGACATCACCAATTTTGCCTAAGTAAACCAATATGTCACGGATCCTCTTAGACATTCAAAATAGGTTAAATAACAGGACTCGTGGTGAGTAATATAAAAAGTAGATATTATAAACCCCAATAAAAACCAATCAGCACTCCACTTAAAAACAGAGCCAAGAAGGTGGCATAATCCCTTGACTACCCTCCCCCATCCTTAGCCAGCACTGCAGGGTGGGTTTGCATGATGTTAAGCATTGTCCGGAGGAGGGGCCTCAGTACTTCCTGACCCCAGCCTCAACCAAAGACCTGGAGGAAGAGCTCCATTGTACAGGCCCTGCAGAATGTAGCTCCGTCACGGTCCTCAACTCTCCTGGGAGCTCATTCCGCCATATCGGGGCCAGGACTAAGAAATCCCTGGGTCAAGGCTGGGTCAAGGCCAGGCTTGCTTCCTTAGGGCCAGGGACCATGAGCAGATTAGCATCCGCAGAATGAAGGACCCTGCAGTATGAAAAAGGGTCTTGAGGCCATAGCAGATATGTCTATGAACATGCCATTTGGGAAATGTGGTGGAAAATGCAGACTCCATGCTGAGGGTTGCTAGGAAAGAGACTGAAAATAAATGGCCAATATTGTAACGACCTTGTTCAGGTCTGTGGTATAAATTCATTTGGGATATTGCAGGAAGTCCTAGTTGTGGTATTTTTAAAAAAGAGAGAAAGAAAAAGAAAACTTGATGAATTATAAAAACTTACAGAAAAGGGAAATCAAGATGATTAAAGGTCTTCGGCACCTTTTTAATATGATGATGAAAGACGATGCCATTTTCCAGTCTATCTTAAAGTCCCATTCCCATTCCCTGATGTTATCCCTCCCTCCTTGTCTCTAGACAGCTTGGTCAACATCCCAGTGCTGTAGCAATTCTTCCCCATTTCCCCCCACCTTTTTTTAAAACTGACTTCTCCTGAACTTTTATTTATCATTGTGAAATTAATTTGCAAGAAAACCTCTTCCTTAAACTGTGAACATTTCCCCCAGCCTTGAGGATGGCTGCCTAAATCTACACTTTCTGGGCATGTTTGGGCTTTTTTTTTAAATTGCATTTCAGCACTGAAATGAGCAGTCATTCCCATTGGAGATGCCAACACCAAAAGCCAATCATCACCATCTTTATTCCACTCAAACTCCAGAACAAATAATTGTACATTCCAGGGTGCCATTTTCAAACATGTTTTAGCATCACTTTAGTCTTTCTTGGCAAGTATTAAGTCTGCGGGTTCAGTGATCACAGCCTCCAAGTCTTCAGAACAGCTCTTTTTATTTAGCAACTCCAGCAACAGACTACAACTACTGAACAGAAAAAACAGGCAAACTCATGCACTTTTATACCTTTCAGGCAGCCACCCACTGCCTCTGACTGGCTCTAAGCAGCGCAATCTGATTGGTCCTAGCGGAGCAATCTGAGCAACCTGATTGACCCTTAAGCAGAGCAATCCAATTGGCCCTTGTAGAGCAATCCGATTGGCCCCTAAGTGGAGCAATCCGATTGGCCTTAAGCAGAGCAATCGGATTGGTTCTAACAGAGCAATCAGGTTCCTTTGTTTGGTTAGCTCCTTGGCTGGCTGGAGACCTTATTTGCATCAGTGGCCAAATGCCCACAGACATAACAGCAAGATTTGACAGAGGAAGGTTTGGAACACAGAGTCAGATTGAAAGGCATAGCTGGCTAGGCAGCTCAGTTCATCCTTCCTGAAACTCCTGCCATTCGTAGATCATGTGAAAACGACTCAAAGTCATTGATGCTTTCTGCCAACAGCCAGAATGCTAGGAGCAGTGGCACTGGCTGCCTGGGGGACACTCCTTCCTTCTGCAGGATTTCTTCTTAGAGCCAGGCAGGTGGGAGGAGGTGAGGCAGAGCTGCGGTAGCAGCTCCAAGTCCACTTTGGGGCAATGCTGATGGTGGTGGATGCTGCCCATGCTTCCAGCCCCCTTCCACAGCCCTTCACTCCACCCCAAAGAAAAAAGGTTGCCTGGACCCAGGAATAGGAGACTGTTCCTGAGACCCAAATAGCAGTTCAGAAGCTCAGGGTGGATGACGTGAGGGTAGTCGACCCTTAGGGATCAATAGAGAAAGAGAGAAGCCATGACAGGGAGCTGGGGTGCGAGTGTTAGGGTGCTGCTTTAAGTGTAATCACGTCTCTAAGGTGCTGCCATACTTCAGTGCATGCAAAAAACAAAAACAAAATGGCAGAAAATCAATCCTCAAACATGAAATCTGATGGGATGGAAGACTGGCGGTGCCTTCTCGGGAACTACCACCGTACTGATGGACACACAAGAAGCAGCTGCAGCCTGGAAAATGCCTAAGAATCTATTCAGGAAAAAAAGGTACCACAAAGGGAGGGGGGCATGATAGAGGCTTACAGAACTATGTATAAGATACAAATGTGGATATTCTCTCCCTCTTCATAGCACTAAAGCTCTGAAAGACAGGAGGAGATACCTCTTCACTCAAAGAATAATTTTTTTAAATGTGGAATTCAGGACCAGCAAAATCAAGGATAGCCAATATCCCTGAGAACTATAGAAGGGGATTAAGCCAAGTCGTGATAATAAAACATCTAGAGGCATTAAACTTCTGTGAGGCAGCATCAAGCCAGCTATATCAAGGAGCAATTAATTAGCTGCCATGGAATCTGTTAGCTGCCTCCAATGTAATTGCTATTGAAAGAAACATACTTTTCCATCAGTATTGAAATAGCATATTAACATGCTGGGGCAAGCTGAAGCGCATACTTCCCATAACAACAGCAATGGAGATACATGGAATCTTTTAAATCTAGTTTTAGAATTCTCTACTTTTCTTTTTGCATTTATTTTAATTATAATAAAATATACAAAGAAGTCCATCTCACCTATAGCACAGATTTCTTGGACTATATCTATGGCCTCCATAAGCGTATTAACCTTTCGAGCAAGAGCTAGCCACCCAGTCAAGCTCCAGGCTCCTAAAATACCAACTCATTCAACTCATGGGCAAGAGAGCACTGGTATTCAAGAAAGCTTTTTGCCTCTCCCTTTCTGAACTTTGGTTCATTCCCTATGAACTACTCCCTGGCTGGACTAGAAAAGACAGTAAAAAGCCTAATGAGCCATCTTTGACTGATCACCTGACTTGGGCATTCTGGTTGCCTGGAAATCTGCCAGCAACTCTCCCTTAATTGCTCCCAGCTTGCCGTAGTTAGCCATGAGTGAATTGACCTGACTGCTGCCTTAGAAGGGCAGAACCAGAACCCTCACCTTGTAGGCATGAAAGGTACATCTATTTCTATTACAAACGTATTACAAAGGGAAATGGAAAGAATATTGGATAAATGACCTTGGTAATTAAAGTGAGGCTGGTGCATGAAGCATGTTGACATGAGTAGACAGTGAACACACTCCAAAGGGTGGGAGGAAGTAATTTTGGGGGGATTCTAGCTTTGACCTTATGGAACAGAATACTTATTGGGCTAGAATTTATGAGCCTTTATTTTTATGACTCTATCCTATGCTTTTTCTTAAGAGTGAGAATCCTCAGTTGTAAGTGTAACAAAAGTTACAACTAGTGGTGTTTGCTAGACAGGTATTTGTCCTGCTCTCATTGTGGCCTCCTAAAGAAAGCAAAAGGAACAGTACAGTGATGTTTTACAATATCATGGCCTGGTATCCTTCATGTCTATTAAGAAAGGAGCCATATTCCACAGAAAACTATATTTCTAGCATTTTTTTCAGTCTACAGGAACTATCAAGTCCTTGCAATAACAATAGTTTTCAACCTTGGCCCATAACGCAATATAAAGGGAAACACTGAGCTATGCGCAAATGAAGGAAGTCCTGTGACATCAGAACAATATGATGAAAACAGGAGGATTCCAAGTTATGACTTTGCTGGTGGAAATGGGAAGCTCATGAAGAGCATTGGTAGATTTAAGGAGAAACTGTAAACCGGCCTCCTCAGAAACAAATCTCACATTATTCAATTCTGCCTGACTTCCCAGGCCAACAGGGTTGATATTCACCAGAAGTTCATAAACATGGTTTAATAAGTCAGGGAACTCTGTGTGAAGCTACAATAACAGTGTCTTTTTTCTCTTTTGATGCCCATAGTAAATCCTGGATTGGACTAGGACAGTCTAAAACACTGGCCTGGATCTAGGATTGCCAGTCTGCTGTTGTGGCCTGGGGATTCTACATCTGGGTCAGAAAAATGAAAAGTTCTGCATCTGGGTCAGAAAAATGAAAAGCATGCCTACTGGATGGGGGATATGCTTCTAGGTAACACTGTGTGTGAACGAGACCTTGGGGTACTTGTTTATTGTAAGCTAAACATGAGCAGGCAGTGTGATGCAGCGGTAAAAAAGGCAAATCCCATTTTGGGCTGTATCAACAGGGGCATCACATCAAAATCACAAGATGTCATAGTCCCAACATATACGGCACTGGTCAGACCACACCTGGAGTACTCTGTGCAGTTCTGGAGGCCTCCAAGAAGGACGTGGATAAAATTGAAAGGGTACAGAGGAGAGCGACGAAGATGATCTGGGGCCAAGGGACCAAGTCCTATGAAGATAGGTTGAGGGACTTGGGAATGTTCAGCCTGGAGAAAAGGAGGCTGAGAGGGGACATGATAGCCCTCTTTAAGTATTTGAAAGATTGTCACTTGGAGGAGGGCAGGATGCTGTTCCTGTTGGCTGCAGAGGAAAGGACGCACAGTAATGGGTTTAAACTACAAGTACAACGATATAGGCTAGATATCAGGAAAAATATTTTCACAGTCAGAGTAGTCCAGCAGTGGAATACGCTGCCTAAGGAGGTGGTGAGCTCCCCCTCACTGGCAGTCTTCAAGCAAAGGTTGGACACTTTTCTTGGATGCTTTAGGATGCTTAGGGCTGATCCTGCGTTAAGCAGGGGGTTGGACTAGATGGCCTGTGTGGCCCCTTCCAACTCTGTTTCTATGATTCTATGATTCCCCAGTTTGCCACATTTCCACTTCAAGATTGTCCTGATTCCAAAAAAATATTTAGTGCCCTAACTTCAAGAACAGCTAAGGGTAACCCACCCCTACCATTTCTCTGTTCAGAAAGACCGCCCTGAGCTGCTTAGAGGGATAAAAGGTAGGTGACTGGATTTTGTACTTCCCATTCATTGTTGTTCCTACCGAGGCTTAAAATAGGAGGCCATATTTGCACAAGGAAATAGAGTCTGGGAAGGGAATTAATTTCTTAGCATTTCAGTCCTAATCTGCACTAGGCCCTCCTGCAGTTGTTTTCCAGGACCAAATTAGAGTTCCTTTCATAGATTTGATGCTTACTTTGGTCCTTATTATCAACTGCTCTCAAAGTTGTTGTTCACTTCTCATGGTATTCTTTCAATTTCTTCTCCTGAGGAAAAAACAAAAATTGAATTTTATCCCATGATATACAAACCTAATTAATAATTATCAGTTGGAGATTTCTATCAACTGATAAAGCTGTGGAAAAACAGATTTGGATATTGGTGAGAACTAAGATGGCATCACTGCTGCACACAGGCAAGCACATCAGCAGCATGTTCTTGGTTCTATTTAATCTATTTAATCATGCAGCACTGGCATATGTAGAAAAGATTTTCCATTTGTAGTCTGCTAAAATATATATTTGATTTGACTTGGTGCCAGAACTATGTAAAATTAACATTCAGTTACACTAAGAAGTTCCCTCAAGGCTGTTCAGATGATACGAAACTACAAGATGCAGAATGTGCAAGGTATAAAACAAATATTAACAATGAAGTAATTATTTTATTATCTCCGTAAGTAATCAGAAAGATTCAGAGCATGGTGTTTGGACAAGAACTCTGGAAGCAGTAAGCTCATAGAAAAACAGAAGAATGGCTCCTAAAAAGAACCTAGAGATTGGCGTTTAAATGATTGCACTAGGGCAGAAGAATGGTTTCGTATAAACAGATGGTCCTCTATCCACCTTCTTGTGGATGTTGAGTACAATTCCATTACAAAATTAATTAAAATCACATTTTTATTTGTGAATTTTGGCAGGCCTAATGCTGTACATGGATGTACATCAGACATGCCCAATTTTCTTCTGGAGTAGTAACTGGCTGAAGACCAGGAAGTAGTGGCATGAATAATTAGTTTTCACAAGTAAGAAAGCTGTAGGGTTTCCTAAGGAACTATACTGGGACCAGTTTTACTTTACATTCACTAAGACACGTCCTCAGAGGGGAGTAGTAACGTCACTATGCATATGGATGGAAATGGTGAAAAACCAAGTAGACATGAAAGAACGGCAACAAATATGTTCTTTGTGGGTGGGATGGGGGGATGTGCACATTTGTAGCAGTAAAATATTATCTAGTCTCCCATGTTACTGAACTGAGGCAATGAAAAAGCTATAATGAAATATATGTAATATTTTGTGTACGTACATGCCCTAGAAGGAAAAGCATAAACAATTGATAGGTTATACTTTCTGAAAAGCCCCAAAGTGAGATTTTTTTTTAATCTATTCAAAAACAGGGGGGGAACACTGACCAATTCCACATGGAAGGCTTAAACATGCATGGCCTCTGGATCACAAAGGCAGGATTGCGTTTGCAGCCCTCCATACGGTAAACCCTTCCCATATTTCTTAGCTGCCACGTCGGGCTTTCCCCCCTCCTTCTGAGGCAGGGGAGAAGGTAGAAGAAAGAGCAACACAAACTTTACTTACCTCTCCTCAGCCTGTCAATCACTGGTTGCAACCAATTCCCTCTCAGTAAAGATTTAGGGGTCTGTAAAGTTCCCCCACTAGCGTTTTCATGGCAGACCCAATACGGGGTGGTTTGCCAGTGCCTTCCCAGTCATTACCTCTTGTGGCGCAGAATGGTAAGGCAGCACATATGCAATCTGAAAGCTCTGCCCATGAGGCTGGGAGTTCAATCCCAGCAGCCGGCTCAAGGTTGACTCAGCCTTCCATCCTTCCGAGGTCGGTAAAATGACTACCCAGCTTGCTGGGGGGTAAACGGTCATGACTGGGGAAGGCACTGGCAAACCACCCCGTATTGAGTCTGCCATGAAAACGCTGGAGGGCGTCACCCCAAGGGTGGTTGCACAGGGGATACCTTTAGCTTTACCTTTAAAGTCCCCCCAAGCACCAAAAATAGGGTTTTTTTAATGGAAACTTACACATAGCAATGTGTTAACACCACAACACTGAAGCATTGTCTTCTTCTATGATAGGTATTAACTTTCCTGTTTCATTTTCCTGTTTTATATTCCTGCCCAGAACACACACCCTTGTTACCTGTATAAGCCTGCCAAGCAGCACACCTTCCCACCATTTTCCTTTGTTTCTTGAGAGTGGCCACTTGGGGAGTATGTTCACAATGGAGAATTTCTTGATGGCCATGCTGGCTCACTTGGCATTGATCATCCAACTAACCTCTACGACCATCTCCTCAGATCAGGGAGGACACGACTCTTTTCCATGAGAGGATGATTCTGCCAGGGTAAAAATGGACCTGTGCAGACCTCTCTCTGGGTGTGCCTGGCATGGCCAGTACATTAGGATCTCCCTGAGGTATAGGAGAGCTACAAGGCAAAGGTGGTTTGCTCTCACATAGGTGCACTTCCCAAAACAGGTGTCAGTGGACAGGAGAGCCACCGACTGGTGGGAGAACTTCATCCTGGCAACCTGTATGGATCCTGAACTTCAGGATGACCAGAGGCACCTTTGGGGAGATTGTCTCCGCACTCAGAGGGAGGCTGCAGCACCAGGCAACCAACATGTACCTGCCCATCACATTGGAGAAGAGGGTAGCTGTGGCTCTATGGGACCTTGCAATCAGCATCCCATTCAGACTTGTTTCCCAACAGTTCAGCCTGGGCTTGTTCACTGTTGGAACGATTATGCTGGAGACCTGCTTTGAAATGGAGGCCAAGCTCTACAGCAAGGTGGTGTGTCTGGTAGAAGAGATGGGCAAGGTAGGTAGGCTGGGGTCCTGCCATGCTTGTTAATTTCCTCTTTTTTGCCAAAAAGACATGTAGCAATGCATATGTGCTGTTATGCTCCCCTGGGCATCTGCGGGAAAAAGCAGCATGGTTTGGGGCATGAGGTTGCTTTTGTCTCACGGGTTTGCTTTGTGTGTCTCTTGTACAACATGGATGGGTTTGGCTGGCTGGGATTCCCCCACTGCATTGGAGCTGTGGATGGTTGCCACGTCCTAATACGAGCCCTGAATAGGAGCATATGGGAGTCTGGCATCAGAAAGAACTTTTGCTCCATGCTTCTGCATGGGACTGTCAACCACATTGAACTGTTCACATATGCAAAGGTAGGCTGGAGTGGCAGGAGACATGATGCCTTCGTCTTTCAGGGATCCCACCTGTGCACTGCCATGAATGCTGGGGTCTATGTCCCTGGAAACCCTACAGTCACGATAGAGAGCGTTCAGGTGCCAGCCCTGATTTTGGCTGAGAGGGCATATCCCCTGAGGAAATGGCTCATAACTCCTTACAAGAAGCCTCACACCAACCAGCAGAGTTACTACAACTTGAGGCATTCCTAGGCAAGGAATGTGGTTGAGCATGCCTTTAGGAGACTCAAGGGATGCTGGAGGTGCCTTCTCGCTAGGCTTCATGTTCATCTGGACAATGTAATGCCTGTGGTCATAACATGTATTATTCTCCACAACATTTGTGATGAGAAGGGAAACAAGCCTCAGGATGCATGTGTTGTCATGTCAAGAGAGCTCTAAAAGCTGCCAACATTTGGAGTCTGTCCAGGGGCAGGTTCCTCAGCATTGCTTGTATTTAGTGACCACAGGCTGTTTCAAGGTTCCTCAGACTATCCAGAGCCTGGCAACTACATACAGTGCTCACAAGACCCTCTCATCTTAGAATCATTTTTCAAGTCATGAAATTAAAACCACCTTCAGGAATCTTACAGAAGTCCTTTGTCCTTACAGAAGTCACTTTAGATGAGTAAGAAAACTAGAGAAGGAATGACAGTGAGCCAGTTAGGCTCCTGAAAATACTTGACAGTAATAGACTAGCCATGTGTCTACTTCTAGTTTTATACAGTACTGTTAGGAAAGGCTCACCATTAAAAGGACATCACAGGTATAACAATGTATTGCTACAAAATGTTTCACAGTTGACTCAGGAGGTCATCCTACTCATGTATTAATCAGCTTTTGTAGCAAAGCTGGGAACTTATCCAAACTCTTTAAAAGGACATTTCTCCCACTCAAGGTTGGCTACTAAGAGCAAGGCTTCCAACAAATCCAGCCTGGCTTGTTCACTACTATTAATTATGAAAGTTCACAATCCCATATATTCTCATGCCCAGAGAATGACCTGACCATGCTTGGAGACAAATATCCAGCTTAAAAAAGAAAGCAATACTATAAATATTTTTTCTCCTGTTCTTATCTAATGCTGGTTAACAGAACTACAAGCCCAAAGTCTTAATTCTTATTTTTCCTTTTGCAGAAAGACCTATAGAATACACAGAAATGAAACTACTCTATATTAATAGCCATTTTGGGAACATTATCAGAGAAAGTTTAGAAGCTTCATGAGCAAACCACTTTCTTCAGAGAATGACTTGTTGCTAAGGAAGCTGAGACTAATGCAAAAGTCGGCATGGGTATGTGAGCAGTAGCTCCTTGAATCTGAGAGTCCACAAGACCATGAAAAAAAGGATTGGTTGAGAATGTAGGGTTGTTAACACAAGTATAATGAATTAAGCAGGAGTGTTGTTTTGGCTCACTAGGGTACATATCCAAGTGGGGTCTGCAATGAGGTTGGATTTTTAATATAATAAGTGCCACATTCTGTTTGTTTTTAGAACATCCTGGCAAGTTAAGAGGCCTTTAGGGATCTTTTTATATTTGTCATATTGGCCGATTCCGCACAGTGGCAGCTGCGCTGGGCCACAACTGGTGCATTGCTGCAGAGCTGCATGCTCTGCAGGAGTCTGTGTCCACATGGGGGACACAGTTCAGTGGAATACCTAGTGTTGCACTGAAATGTGTCCCCCCTGGGAAACAAAACAGTGGATTAGTTCCACCGTATGGAGAGGGCATGGGGGGGGGTCTTTATTTTGCAGGACAGTGGGATGGAAAATGGAAAAAAAATGCCCTGGTCTGCTCCACAGCATGGCAAAGTGCTGCAAAGCTGTATGGAGCATTGTTTTCCCTCTCTGGGCTACCCTAGGAGCCAGGTCTGGAAGGCCAGCTGTCCCATGTCCACACGGGCCTGCCACAGGACAGGCCCTGTTGGCCCCCACAAAGGTCTAAGGGAACTTAGAAACTTCAATGTTCTGTTAGCCCTGGGCTTTTGGGGCCTGATCCGCACCAGGCCCGGGAGACCAGCAGCCTGGTGGCAATGTCATATGGAAGCGGGGATTTGCCCCACTTCCATATGACTGCCCTATTGATCTTTTCCAACCATACGGCATCAGCCACTAGGGCACTAAATAATTTTTTGGAATCAGGACAATCTTTTAAAAAGATGAAGGTTGGTCTGAAGAAAAAACTCCCGTCACCCAAAGCCACATGAGACACTTCATTGAAACCAACAAAGGTGTAAACTGCACGGAGCTTTTATTCCAACCCCAGGTCGATTCAGTCCCTGCCCTCTACACAGAATGCGATTTCCGTTTGGATTTGGGGCGATTTAAAATTTCCTTCTGCAGCAAGAAGGATTGATCCGGAGTGACCCTACCTTTATTGTGCGATATCGTAGACTGCTTTTAATCCTGTTTGTTTTGAATCTGGGCTCTCCTCCGTGGTAGAGGACCCGTGATTGGCTACAGGTGGTCATGTGACAAACTTGCCTTAAAGGAGAAGCCCCTAAGTTCTCTCAACTTCTGTTGGTCTTGGATTTTTTTTTCTGCCTTCTTTGATCCTCCCCCCCCCCTTTCAAGAAAAGAAAGGATTTTTTCCTCCCTCCTCTGACTTCTTGGATCCTTTCCCCCCCCTTCAAGGAAACAGAGAAAGAGTCTCCATTTGCCCCCCCTCTTCTGAGCCTCCCTAACCACGTGCAGAAGACTTTCCTGTTTCAATGGGGAGGGGGGGAGAGGAAGACTCGAGTTCAAAGCAATCTGAATTCAACAGGATTGACAATGGAATAAACAAAGTAAGTGTAGATTCTGCCCAATACTGTACAGCAATAACAACAACAACATCAAGACCTTAATTGGCATATTAAAAGAAGAACAATATAAGGGGATGGGGAATACAGAAAGACCCACTGTAATACTTATAAACAAACCAATATTAAACAGTGCCAGTGTATAAACTTTTGAGTTTTCCAGAATTTTTCCTTAAACTGGATATTCAAAAACAAACAAAAAATATATGCATAGTTCTTAAATTAAGAATTTAGCCACTGAAGAGGGGAACTATCACACTGGAAGAAAAGGAATCTGCAAAGACTTATCAAGTAACACTCCTTCAATTTGGCTTATCTTTTTCCTTCACACGTCAACAGGAATTAATTTCCATTGTTATTAATAGAAGGTCTACTACACTCTTCTATTTTTTGGATTTTTGGATTTTTATGGAGCCTGTGCATTCTGCTTGGCATTGGAAAAACAATAAATTAAATACTGTTTTTATATTTTGCTTGGATCACATTGATTTTTTACTCTTTCCTCCCAGAATGCCATGGGTGCAACCTAATACTAGCCACAGTCTGCATTAACTAGGATTGCCATGCTCCAGGTGGGTTAGGAATCTCATGAAATTACAAATGATTCTCCAGCTTCAGAGATCAATTCTTGGGGTGGGGGGGGGGGCGGGGGGAATGGCTGCTTCAAAGAGCATACAACATGGAATTACATCCCCGCCGAACTGCTTCCCTCCTCAAACCCCATCCCCAAATCTCCAGGAATTTCCCAGACAATCATGTGTCAGATGACAATTTTTTTTTGTGAAGATGCAGACAAAAGGGCTTTAAGATTATGGCCTGGAAGATACCCCCCCCACACACACACTCCAGTCTCTCATATGTTTTTTAACAATCAGCCTGGTGTCAAATTCTGGAGAATTTAAAAAACTTGTGCAGTGTGTAGTATTACTTTTGTTGGTCTTAGTAGAAGGTACTACATGACTTTTGTTTCAGGAAATTCGGGAATATTCTGTTTGTGGAACAGTCTATAGCTAACTATTTTGATCCTCCATTGAATGGTGTCATAGTCTAGCCTGACTGGTTTTTCTCTGCAAGCATGATTTATGATATAAAATGACAAATGATTTTGTTCCTTATTCTTCTCTCAGTGGAGGCTATAAAACAAAACACCTTCATATTCATCGAATCCAGTCTCACTGAAAAAATGTGTTCTACATGTTGCTCCTGTTAAACTGCAGTGTCAACAACAATGTGTCAGAATGACCTTGTTTCTTGTCTTGTTCATCTATCACCAGTAGAACACAATGGTATGAACTAGTCTGCTGTGGTAATGTGATGTCTAGAGATCTTGAGGTAAAGATGAAACTTCAAGACAGCCCCACAAGTTTCTTATACCACTAGACTTTTTGGAATGGTACACAGTTTGCTTAGTGTTTCAAAGTATTACAATTATTTCTGTTTTTAAATGGATTTCAGGAATGTCATTGATCAAGAATATATTCTTATTAAAATATCAACATTCAGTGTTAAATGTACAGCCTTTTCTATCTAATTAATGTAAAGAGTTACTATCTTATTTCAGCAATAAATATTTCTTCTTTATAACTGTTTTCTATTTGTTCTTACCAATATCCCTAATTGTGATACAGCAGTATCCTTTATCTAACAGGGACATAAGGATGGTTTAATTTGCTCCTAAATTTCAGTACAAAGATAGGTATGGAAGGTGCAGCAATTCTTCAGGGTGGAGATGTAGCAGTACACATGGTAAATGGACATTCAAATCAACCATACGTAACATGGGTTTGGTACTATAACTGACTGTGTTCTAGAACAATATTCAATGAATACATCTATTAACTTGAAACTATGATTATGTTCTAGAAACACCGTGTAATTTAGTGGCTAGAATGTCAAACTAGATCTGAAAGCCACAGGTTCAAATTTCCATTCTGCTGTGGAAGCTTTGTAGATGAGCTTGAACAAGTCACACTTTCTTGGACAAGTTATACTATGTCACAGGACAAAAAGGAGGAGACAAGAACAATGCATACCACTTTGGACTCTACTGGGGAGGAAAGCCAGGTACTCATGAATTTTTTTTAAAAAAGGCAAAATTAGGATGATGCATAATTCTTGCCCATCATATACTAAGCCCTCCTCAAACAGAACTTTGTACAATGCTGTTGTGCTGCATCTGGAGTTGGCAGCTGTTTCTGGCATAACAAGTCTTTGCGGATGTGATGGTGTAAAGTCCTTGGTGGATTCATATCACTGATCCAGCACAATGTGATATGTCAAAACAGTTTACTGGCATTGCTGGTCATTGTGTTTTTACACATACCATTGACTTACCCTGATAGGGTTGAGTTGTTTTCTGTATACTGTTCAATAAAATGGAAAGTGTTTTTAAAAATAAATGTGCTAAATGTGAACAAATATAATTAGATATTGATTTCATGAAGTATTATTTGCTGGATTTTTAAAAAACACTCACAAAGTAATTAGAATTAAATATTCAAAGGTTCAAGAACCACTGCAACCATACAAGCATTCTCAAATTTATTTTGAATGCTGAAACATTTAATTGCTACTCCATATGATTTCAAATGAAATAAGCAATATTTAAAAGATAAATTGAATGGACATCTGTTATATAGCCTGTGCATTAATTTACCCATGTTTCTATTATTATTATTCTAGAAACTTGAGGTTAAATAAGTAGATGATATCATTCTTCATACATGCATCGTAAGTTGGGGAGAGAGGGACAGAAAAGAGTATTCACAAGAACAATTTTTTAAAAATAATGATGAAGGCTTCAGCTGATTTTAATTAGAACTGCTCGATCAGTTTGCCACGAAAAGCAAATATATGCAAATGTGGCATTTAGCCAATTCTGTAAATGCAAGGTGAAATTAAAAATTGCTCTTCCATGGCACTGCTCTAGAACAAATGCAGAGAAATCAAAATGGTAGACATGGGTCACAGATGTAAGGTCAAAAATAAATTGCATTTTTGTGGGGGAAATACTGCATTTACTTTTGGTTATATTTTATTTTAAGTGGCAAATTGATTGGCACAGTGCTTTGATTCCTTAGGGGCTCATTGAATAGAAAGCAGACTTTCTTAAGAATGCACCGTTCTGACTGGAAGCCATTCACTCTTTTGTATTCTTGGATTACTTTGATCTGAATACTTGCCACTTGCATTTTGGCAGTGCGTTTGAGATCCTTGATTTACTACTTACAGGCTACTACTTTTAGTTGCTTGGGCTAACATTTATGATTTTCAATGTGCTTGCATTCCCATTTTCGTATAGAAAATCCAGGAACAGTTAAGCAGTTCAGCTTTCTCTTCATCTTTAAACAGCCCCGTGGCGCGGTGAGCTGCGGACTGAATAAAAGAGTAAGGGCTGTGTGGGAGGAGTTAGGGCGGGCCCTGTCCAGGATACGTGGCTCCTGATTGGCCCCTCCGAGTGTCCATCCCGGTCCAAGCAGCCAATGGGGAGCCGCACAAAGCGCGGCTCCCCATTGGCTGCTTCACCTGGCCAGGGAATCACCGCATAGACTGGACTGCCAGCCGGTGCGGTGAGTCCTCTGGGGAGCTGCGCCGCCTTCTCCCGGGCACTGGTGTCTTTGGGGAGGGGGGCCTAGAGAATGGCGTTGGTGGCTTCGGGGAGGGTGGGGGGGCGGGAGCCGGCTGAGAGAACGGCATTGGTGGCTTCGGGGAGGGTGGGGGGGCGGGAGCCGGCCTTCTCTCGGCCCTGGGAGCCGCCTCACCGTGCGAGGCAGCTCCTGGGGCCAAAAGAATGGCGTTGCTGGCTTCAGGGAGTTTATCAGGGAGTTGCTGGCTTCGGCGTTTGTGTCTTTGGGGAGGGTGGGGGGGTGGGAGCCGCCCTTCTCTCGGTCCCGGGAGCTGCCTCGCTGCGGTGAGGCTGTTCCCGGGGCCGAGAGAAGACCGGCTCCTAGCGCTCATTTTATTACATAATAAAATGGGCTTTATTTCTAGTCTGTTATAATTTCACTTCTTGTCCTCTCAGTGGTCCTACCATGTCCCTATTCTTTTTCTTACTTGAAATATTTATTTATTTATTTATTTATTTATTTATTATTTATTTATATACCGCCATTCGCCAAAAGGTTCTCAATAAAATATAAAATCAAAGTAAAATCCCATAAAATCCCATAATACCCCATTATTACAATAAAAAATGGCATTCTATTCTATAACTTTCCCTACTTTCCCCGCTTGTTCAGAGAGAACACTATAACTAAAGAACTCTTTGTTTAGCATTTCTTGCTAGCCTAAAGCTCATATTGAGCTTTAGCTTTTCTAACACTGTCCTTACAATTATTGGTTATTTGTTTCTACTCATCCTTGGTAATTAGGCCTTCCTTCCATTTCCTAAATGACTCTTTTTTATTCCTCAAATCATTTGACAACTGCTTATGGAGCCACCTTGGTTTCCTTAGGCTCCTTCCATTTGTTCTTCTCAAGGGAATTGTTTGTGATTGACTCTTCAGTATTTCACTTTTAAGAAACTCCCAGCCCTCTTGGGCTCCCTTTAAGTCTTTCTGACCACGGGACTCTACCCAACATACCTTTCTGTTAAAATTGGCTTTCCTGAAGTCCAGTCTATACGTACAACTTTGTAAAGGTTTTCTCTTTCCCACAATTGAAAATTCCAAAAGCACATGGTCATACAACCAAGTGTGCCCATTACTTCCACCTCATCTACCAGTTCTTCCCTGTTGATGAGAATCAGGTCTAAAATAGCAGAGCCCCTGGGTCCCCTCTCTACTTTCTGGGAAATGAAGCTGTCAGCAAGGCGATTTAAGAATTTAACGGAGTTTGTATTTTTAGCAGAGTTGGTCTTCCAACAGATATCTGGGTAATTGAAGTCACCATGACCACTGTTTCCCCTGTCTTTGAAAATTGTGTAATTTGGTCTAGCAGTATATCATTTAAGTTAGCGATCCCCAACCTGTGGGCTGCAGACCACATGTGGTCCTTCGACTAATTGGAGGTGGGCCCCGAAGGACGCCTTCTCCCCCCCCCGGGCCCTTTACTTCATCCCCCCCAACCCTTTACAACACACTTCATTGTTGTGGCGTGTCTGTATCTTATTTTGAAGGGATGTTTAAACATTACCATAGCGATCAGAGAGCCTTAGGGCAGGGGTTGAGAGTAGAGGAGTAAACTACCCCCCCCCCACTGGGCCTCAGTAAAAGGCGTTGAGTGGTCCCCAGTGAGTAAATTTTAAGTCCTCTGACTGGCTAGGTGGTCTATAGCAGACCCCCACAATAAGACCACTCTGATTTCCTACTCCTTTTATATTTTTCCAAATACACTCAACTGAACTTTCATGCTCAGGTACCAGTATTTCTTCACAAGTATAAAGATTCCTAACATATATTGCTATACCTCCCCCCTTCTTTTCTTGTCTATCACTTTTGAATAGATTGTACCCCTCGATTCTAGTGTGAGTATTATCCCTCCAAGTTTCTGTAATTCCTATTAGGTTATAGCCCCCTTCCTCTATTAGGACTACTAGTTCCTCCTGCTTGTTTCCCATACTCTGTGCATTAGTGTAGAGACATCGTAATCCATCCTTTCTGTGTCTCATTGTTTTGGTTTCTGAACTTCCTTGTAAGCTAGTAGTTCCCTGCTTATGTAACATTCCCTGTAGATTTGAGATCTTCCCGTCTTCAGATCTTGCCATCACACCAAGTTCTGAATTTATGTCTTGCTCCCCCTTTGTGTTTAGTTTAAAGCCCTCTTCACCAAGTTTGCAATGGTTCTCCCAAAAATACTTTTCCTGTCCCTTTTGAGGTGCAAGCCATCTACTGATGATAGCCCCTCATATTGACATCGTTGACCATGATCCAGAAATCCAAACCGTTCCCGTTGACACCATTGACGTAGCCAGTCATTTACTTGAATAATTTTTCTCTCTCTTCCTAAGCCACAGCCACTTACAGGAAGGACTGATGAAAACACAACCTGCGCTCCCAGGTCCTTTACCTTTCCCCAGATCCACAAAATCTTTCTTAATATGCTCTGCTGGGCAGTATTATTTGTTCCTACATCATTGGAGACTGAAGAGGCAATATGTGTATCTTGCTTGGGTGGGATTCTTAGTGAGATTCAATAAATCTTAGAAACTATGGGAACAATCCTAAACACATGTATTCAAAATTCAGTCTTGAACACGTGAAGCTTACTCCACTTAGGAATGCAGCCCATATGGCTTGTTGAAGAAACCAGCCAATCTAGTTGGACCTTTTATATGATTGCTTTGATTTCACCTGCCTATTTAGAATTCAACTCATCATCTTTAAATCGCCCGTGGCGCCGCGGGCGCCACGGACTAAATAAATGGGTAAGCGGTTCTAAGGCGGTATGTGTCCGTGATGAGGAAGGGTACGGATTGGTCCGTGAAGCGCCTGCCGATTGGTCCCTCCGATTCCCAGCCCCAGCAACTGCGAGCCGCGTGCAGCGCGGCTCGCAGTTGCTCCTGGCCTGACGCGGCGAGAGGCGTGAAGTGCCTCTCGCCGCATCAGGCCGCTACCCGAGGGAGCCCCCGGCAGCCGCACAGAGTGTGGCCGCCGGGGGCTCCCTGCCCGGCGGCCTGACGTGGCGAGAGGCGCAAAGCGCCTCTCACTGCGTCAGGCCGCTGCCAGACAAAGACCCTCCCCCGCTGCTGCCGCTTAGACACGAGAGCTGCCGCGGAGAGCCGTCGCCGCGGGACACAACAAACTGTGAGTGCCTAGCACCCAGTGTATCCCTTATACAGCGGGCTATATTTCTAGTCAAGCATAATTCTACTAGTCCATGACATTCTTTGGCTATAAGGAGGTCTTAATTAAAAAGCAAAACAAGCAGATTACTTGATTGAGTAGTGCTTGCAAGGTCATGTATCATTTTAGCTCCTCCTTAAGTTTCAGTTTTTCTTTTTGTGGAAGGGAAACTCTGATTTTGTATGAATGTAGATTCCATATGATACTGCTCATGCAAACAGACTGCTTGATTATATCATGGCTAAGACAACAATTTATAAAATCTATGCCTTATTTTTATCTGTAACATCATATCTATCAGGAGTTCATCTGGAGAAAGATCCACCAACTTACTAAAACATCTAGCCTTTGAGCCAGTACCAGGGGAATAATGCTGGTCGGTTAGTCGTACTTTAAAGGATACTATCTTGGAAATAAGTGCAATAATATGAGAATGGAAATAAGATATTCATTGTTTTCCAAATATTTTTTCCCCAGCTCTAGTTATAAATTCGTATCATTCCTGTTCCTGATATTGCTCTTCTGTGCTGGGAGAAGTGATAAGATTTTATGGTAATAGAGAGTTCCCAGACATTGCAGGCAAGTTTGCTATCTATACTGAGCAAGTGTGTCAGCTGTAAAACTTTTGAGCTATGCTTATGGTAATTGCAGTAAGGACTTGGTTCTTAAAGCATAAAAATAGACTGGAGCACCCCCAAAAGACTAATCATTCATGCCCAGATCGCTGTCACATTGTATACAGTCAGAACGATCAGCAAGACCTTAGTTGTCATGGGAATTGTATAGTATAGGGCAGCTGAATGGCCAAAGACAGCTTGTAACTGTTGCTGAGGGGCCCTATCACAGTGTAGGATATGAAAGAAGCAACAAAGATAGCATATATTCCCTCAACATGGTCTGACATCTCAAGATCACATTGTATTTACTGGCTAGTATATTACTGAGAGAAGCAATTTTTGGCTTTTAGGAAAGAAGAGCAAAATGTCATTTCAAAATAGACCAGTCTATACTTTGATTCAGCATTAGAGTTTCATGTTGTCAGAATATCCCTCTGGCAAACCATGTAAGGGATAACAGAAAAGGACCT
Source organism: Paroedura picta (assembly GCF_049243985.1). NCBI lineage: Eukaryota > Metazoa > Chordata > Lepidosauria > Squamata > Gekkonidae > Paroedura > Paroedura picta. Next base: position 131,571,853 of record NC_135369.1, read on the forward strand.
TTCATTTTAGCTATTTCAGGTAAACACTACCAGGAGAAAAAAATCATCCATAGGGTACCCTGAGAATTAGAGATTTACACAGCCAAGGTCTAAACAAGTGACTGTAGGCAAGACCTGAGCTGAATCTGCACGGAGCTTTAATTCCAATCCCAAATCGATTCAATCCCTGCCATCTACACTGAATGTGATTTCCGTTTTGATTTGGGGCGATTTAAATTTTTCCTCCGCAACAAGCATGATTGATCCAGAGTGATCCTACCTTTCTCCTGTGATACCTTTCCCCAGATGAGCTGAGAGTAAGAACAGAGAAAGTTGCAGGAACCAGAGGCAGCTGATAGAAAACATTTTCGGCCACTGTACCAACTTGTTTTTCAAAAACCAACAAAGAACAAAGGAGAAAAAAACTTTGAATTAAGAACCCAGAGGTTCTGAAATCAAAATGTGCCTGATTATTCAAATTCTCCATTTAAAATGTTTAAATCAAATATTATACAATTAATACACACATTTATTACAAAATAATTAAAAACAATTTATAGGCCAAAACAGGATCAAATTGTACAATGTTTTCAAATAAGGGCCACTTGTGACCCTGATCATAGCATCTCAGCCAAATGGCCTTCTACAGTGTCAAACTGAATGACTCCTAACATTTGAATTAATCAACAATTTCTAAAAGTTTCACGCAGTTTAAACTGCTTTAAGATCTATGTGAATCAAGGAAGAATTATAATGCAGAAGCCTCTTTCTACATAACCTCCATAATAGTATGGAGCCAATAATGTTTAATAGTACAGACTACTGCATGCTGTGAGGCACTATTGGCTCCATACTGTATCTAAGATTTATTTTCTCTGGACCAAGTTAGGAAGGTATATAATAGAATTACCATCCTAAATTACCATCTTAAATATGTGTACTCAATCAGGGCAGATGATTATTTAGATGATTATTTAGATGATTATTAGATTATTTAGAAATATAACACATTATATTTCTGCCTTAAGTCACAGTTATGGATTTTAGAGCAATTTCAACTAGGTCCAACTTTTAGAAATTGTTAATTAATTTAAAGTCTGGAGCCATTGTCTAATGTGTAATATGTATGTTTGACCACTGAAGAATGACTGAAATGTCTAGAGGCTGAAATGGCTGTGTATAGTCAGGGTCGCATGGTTCTTGGTTGAGAAAACTGCACAATTTTATTCTATTTTGAGGATATCATTTGGGACAATAAATTGTTTTAATCATTTTAAAATACATATATCCAATTTGTTTTCAAACTGAAAACCTGAGTCCATGATCACTCCCAAGCTCCTAGTTGTAAATTTTGTCTACCATTTAAAGAGGCCTTGGGAGATTGCGCTGTGTTTGGACAGATTTTATGACATCTGGAAATTTGACCAGAATATGCCTTGAAGGACTATGATGTTTACATAAAAGAATGTACACATATTTTACCATCAAAAGCAATTTAGACACATTCTGTTGTCTCCACACTCTTGTTGCATTGCTTTTCTTCATGTATCTGCCGTTCATCACTTTCATCTAAATCATAATAAAACATTATACATTCAAACCAAATAAAATAAGAATCCCAAATACTGCCCACCCCCCCAATGCTTGCTGTTCATTCCCCATCATAAAATCTGGCAAACATGCAAGACTTGTAGTTGAAGAGCTCCAATAAGGGGATTTCCTCACCTTTTCAGGAAGCCCATTCCAGAAAGTGGATACCTTCTTTCTCCCCCTCATCAGTATATATGAGCCAGAAAACAATCAGCTCCATGGATGATGATGATGATGATGATGATGATGATGATGATGATGATGATGATGATGATGATGTTATCCGTTCAGTCATGTCCAACCCTCGGCGATTCTATAGGAAAGTTTTCACCACACGTTTCTATCAATGACCACCTCTTTCAGTTGGTTCATGGTCATTCCTGTACTGGCTTTGATCATGTCAAGCCAGCGGATCCTTTGGTGACCACATTTCCTTTGGCCACTGACGATGCTGAGCATTAACGAGTTTGATCGCATGATGTGTCCAAAGTAAGTGAGCTTTAGCCATAATACCTTGCCTTCTAATGACATAGTTGGTTTGCTCCTCTCTAAAACTATCTTGTTGGTAACTTTGCTGTCCATGGTATTCACAGCATTCGTCTCCAACACCATAATTCGAAAGCATCTATTCTCCTCCTGTCTTCTATCTTCAGGGTCCAGCTTTTGCATCCATAGCTTGATATTGGGAAGACAATGGCAGTGACTAACTGGCACTTTGTATTAAGGCTGATATTCTTATCTTTCCATATTCAGTTCATGCTTAACATTGCGTTTTGACCCAGTGTTATTCGCCGTTTGATTTACAGCTGCATCCACCACTTTGAGTGATCATAGAGCCAAGGCATTTGAAATCCTCAATACATTCAACATTCCCATTGTCAATCGTGACTTTGGTGCTACTGCCAGTAGCTGTCATGATCTTGGTCTTTTTGATATTTAGGTATAGTCTCATATATAAATTTAAATAAATAAATAAATAAATAAATGTTTTCACTTTCTTTCGGTTTCTTTATCAGGGTTTTCAGATCACACTTCAATTCAGCAAGGAGTGTTGTATCATCTGCATAGTGGATATTATTGATGTTACGACTCCAATTTTGACTCTAATTGTAGATTCTTCCAGATTAAGCTTCCGGATATTTACCTCTGCATATAAGTTAAAAAGAAAGGGTAATGAGATACACCCTTGTCTCACTCCTTGGCTGACCTTGAACCAATCAATGTCTTCATATATTGTTCGTACTGTGGCCTCCTGGTTGGTGTACAATGAACTGACGAGGTGGGTTAAGTGGGACAACACTCCCAATTCATGTAAGGCAGGGGTAGTCAACCTGTGGTCCTCCAGATGTTCATGGACTACAATTCCCATGAGCCCCTGCCATCATTTTCTGGCAGAGGCTCATGGGAATTATAGTCCATGAACATCTGGAGGACCACAGGTTGACTATCCCTGATGTAAGGTATCCCATAGCTTCTTGTGATCAACACAGTCAAAAGCTTTATAATAATCAATAAATCATAGTAAATGGCAATGTGGACTCGGGTGCCGTGACCATGTTGAAAGCCAGCCTGGACATCTGGTAGCTTAGCATCAATGGTTGATTTGAGAGGGTTCTGAATAATTTTCAATAACATTTTACTTGCATGGGAGATCAGGACTATATTTTGATAGTTTGAGCAGATGCAAGCATCACCTTTCTTTAGTAATGGGATAAAAACAGACCTTTTCCAGTCTATTGGCCATGTGCTAGTTTCCCAGACTTTTTGGCATAATGCTGTGATTGCTGCTGGTGGAACAGATCTGAATAGTACCACTGGAATGGTATCTATAGAAAGTAGGTTCTTGTGAGTCTCACTCCTATAAGAAAACAATAACCAAGCCTGATATTTTTCCCTTAGATTCCAGTGGATAGCCATGTTGGTCTGAAACAGCACAACAAAACAAAATCAGAGTCCGGTGGCACCTTTAAGACCATCTTTCCTTATTTTAAGATGCCTCACCTTCTTTCTCAGGTTCTGCATTGGACATCCATAGGATGTAGCTCAGGAAACAGCCTGTATCTTTAAGAAGAGTAGGGAGAAAGCCCTTTGGCTTCCATTTGGGGAGGAACTTGGCTGAGTTCCACAAAGACAAGCAAGCAAAAAGGCTAAGACTGATGAGGGAGGAAGATGACAGCCTACAAGGCCCAGAGAAGCAGTAAAGTTCAGTAAGGTGAAACATAGAATCTTTGTTACGAACAGACTGACTACTGATGATGTTGTCTAGCAAAACATCTAGAAAGAGGAGTTTTTATTAACAAACACAGCTTATGTGCCCCAAAATTTTACATAATGTTACTGTCAGCAGCAAGGAACTGAGCTTGGCGAGGCACTCCCCCTTTTGTCTTTTTTGACAAACTGTCCCTGCTCAGTTGGTTCATTCTGAATGTGTAGAAATACATCCTTTCCCAAATGGAGGGTGGTTTGGGCTAGCAGAAAGATGCAGTTTACAGAGTTTTCTGTGCCCCTCAGCTTGCTCCTGTTACAACTCTCCATGTGCTTGTCATGTGACTGTTCTGTCTTCACCATGACTTCACACACATCTCACTCAATGGCTCTGATGTCTAGGAGTTTCACAGTGAGCTCATATCTCCATACATGTCATTTGAGGACTTTGACATCTAGGTTTTTCATTTCCCTTTCCTCAGAAGGCACTTTTTTTGTTAACTGCTGAAGGACACCAAAAGATACCACTCTCCACATCACTACCAGTCCTTGAGGGGACAGGTTGCATTTGTTGAACTCTCACTTGTTAAAGCAAAGGGAGGCTCTGCCAGAGCAAGAGGTGATAACTCTCAAATGTAATGATTACCTGTTATCACAAATCAAATAACGCAGACAGAACTTCTATATCAACTGACATCACTTCAAACACCAAGTGTTGAAATCAAGACACATCTAATGTTTGAGTGTGAGTCATCATGCACCAAGTAGTGTATGTGTATGTGTGACTCAGAGCTCTCCACAGCACCTCCACTTGCAATTATACCTTGAAAATTTGTTCAGCACACTTTTGGCTAGTAGAATGTTTTTTTCCCCCGCTCCTTTTATTAGAGACAACATTTTGCCTCTGACTCAGCTCAGATAGTTATCTTCCCCCACAATATATTATTTACAGGACTGAATAATTCCTTTCACATAAAGCACCCTGCAGGACTATATTTAGTCACTCTTTTAAAAAAATCAAACCAGTACAGCACTTCACATTTGTCAATATGGCACTGTATTTGCAAACATTCAGTACAAAAAAAAAGAGACAGGTTCACAAAATAAAATGCTAACATTTTTGCTTTTGCCTTTCTGTTTGAAACAATACTAGGTCAAAAGTTGCCTTTCGAAGTTTGAAAAAGGTTAGTGTGAAGCTGTTTCTCTGACAGGAAAATCCAGCTAATTTCTCCTGTTTGATTTAGAAATGCAACAGTGCAGTCAGGTTTGCACATTATTAACATGAATGAAGATCTTTTGGTTCCCATTTCTCTTTCTCAACAGTGCTTTGTGATTCTTAAAAAGCATTTACAAGTTTCCTATGAATTTATTATTGTTAAAATCAAATCCATAACAATCATGCAAAGCATTAAAATAAGTTTCCTATAGAAAAAATAAATAATATTCAGAGATCTTTCTTTTGTGCTAATTGTTTTATTTCCAGGTGGTTGTTTCCAGTAAGTAGAATGAGGAAAATATGAGCAACAGGAAACAAAGGGTTTACATGTTTCTCAATCACATTGAAAAAAGAATTCCACTCACTATAATATTACACCATCAAATATACATTTATTCTGTCTCTTCATTAATCACTTGAGCAAGAGGCAACATCTGTAATGCACAAATGAAATGACATTATTCAGTGAGACAATATGAGTGAATTGTTAACATGCTTCATCTCTCAGTAATGCTGCACATATATCAAAGCAGACTTTACAGAGTAGAAAATAAACGTCTGTATGAAGCCTATATAACATATTGCCTGCAAAGCTAAATGCTGCCTGCCGGGAGCTTAATATCCCTCTGGGTTTTGTTGCCTTCCTGAGACTGTCAAAAGCAATTGGTAGGGCAATAATGACAGGCTTTGGTCTGTAAGGACATCGGGCTTGATGTTCTCCCCTTCCCCGTGAACAAAAAGCCATGTGGAGTAGTTGGGGGACTGGTGAAGAAAGAAAATTGGGTAAAGCTCTATCAACTGGTAAAGATGCTTGTGAGAGAGGACACACTGTTGGTAGAAAGAAGAGAAATTCTTGCCTCTTTCCTACTCACTTGTAGCCCCTGCAGCAAGTTCCCCCAACCCCTGGCAATACCTGTTTTGGGGGGGTCACACAGAATTTTCTGACCTGTGGAGAGAACTCTCCAAATTATCTTTGAGCCCATAGACATATTGATACTTCAAGAATTATTCCAAAATTTAGATACTGAAAAAAGTGGAGAACAGAAATACTGCTGAATACATTGATTGAGGAGCAAGCCCCTGAAGAAAGCTTGGTCTTTTGAAAATGAGTGTAAAATTCAGGCCTTGTTCTTGGCTGGCTCCAGGATTCATACAAAATAAAGAGCTTATTGAGTTTTTACAACGGGATTAAAAGAGACTTTATTATACAGCTTCTGCCACACCTTTTCTTCATCTTCAACCTCCAGGTTGGGCCTGGTGATCTCCGGGAAGTATAACTGATCTCCAGACTGCAGAGATGAGTCACCAGGAGAAAACAGCCACTGTGGAAAGCAGATGCTGAGATTAACCCCACAGATGACCCAACCACTCCAAACCCATCTTCCTCAGGCTTCCACCCAATCCCCAGGAATTTTCCATTCCAGAGTTGGTATCCCTAAATGTGCAAGTGCATCCAAATGCCTGCTTATCTTATAAATGGCAACATATGTGCATGGAGAGCTATTGCTGGATTAGAGATAGAAGGCTTGCTAAAATGGCAATCCTAAAATTCCTGAATAGATTGGACAAATGGGTAGCCTTGCTTGTTTGTTTCAATGAAATTAACCAGAAATCCAGTGGTAACTTAAAGTTGAATAAAAATTATTTCAGTATGAGCTAGTCTGTGGAAAGATTCTATGATGGAATGCCTTTCAGGCTAGCTTCTCACATAAAAATAAAAATATAAAAATATAGTATTTTTAACCCACCCTTCCATATTGCTCAGGGCGGGTAACAGCAATATAAAAATGTGGCTGCTTTCCATTCTATAATGGTAACATAAGAAACTATGAACCATGCAGAACAGGAAGAGCTTCAATGTGCTCCTAACATTTGACCTGTGGTTCCCACAATATTCCTGCAGCATACGTAAGAGTCAACAGGGAATTATCAAGAAACATGGCTCCCAGTCATGAAAGGATAATGATAGCCATTCAGTCGAGTCTGACTCTTGGTGATCCTATGGCACAGTTGCCACCACGATTTCCGATCTTGTACCACTTCTTTTCATTATGTACTGTTCTGTCACTAAATAAACAACTGTAAACATATATTCCTAATAACATGGCTGTAATAATCTATCCAATAAAAAGATGCTACACATTTTTGAACTCCAAAATGTGATGCATCTTGGAATCAAAGGATGATCCATGTTTGACTTGACAGATTCCCTGTGATTATCACTTTGGCTTCTCCTTTGCAAAACTGAAGCCCAGTGGATCAGTGATGCTCAAAGCAAAGAAATTAGAAACGGAAGAGGTGTTGCATTCATTTTCAAAGCAGAAAAAGAGCTACTTGGAAATGAGATGATTTTAGTGTGCAGTAGAAGCACAATGGTTTTTCTTCAATAAGAAGCCAAGGAGCCATGAGATGTTTGACCTCTCATATTTGAAGGGTTCAGGCTATTCCATCACTTTCATCTCTAGCTTTACAGGTTAGCATTTTTTAAAAAACACAAATTAGTGTCTTATTGACATTTTTTTTAACTATGGAAACAACCACAGTTTGTCTGCCAGTGTCTAAGGGTGAAGTGACAGCAAGGAAATGTAAAGGGCAGACAGTCCTGGTTTTAAGAATGAGAGCATAAATCAAGAGAATAAATGATCAGGTACCAATGTATTCCATAGACCCAGGGCACTGTTATTTTCCCATTTAAAATGTTCAGAAATTTTGTTTCAGTGGATCTGGAAGATTGATTCTCATTCTTTTCCATTTGTTTCTCGGGACAATGTCATCTGCAGCCCCTCTTGGCTCCAGAGGTCCACAATTCTCATCTCTCCTCTGAAATGCTGACAAGATACCACAAAGTCATACACATAAAGTTAAGTAAAACATAACAATTCCTTCTTAAGCTGCTAAAAATAAATATATATACAAAATATAAGATATATTAAAAGATAACCATCTTCCAAGTTTCAAGCTTGGTGCCAATGATTTGCACATCCTTTTCATACAAATTTGTCCACCGAAAAATTCTGAAGAATCTTGCATGAAAATTCAATATGTTATAAAATATTTCAAAGCAGCTTCTAGTCTAAGGGTGGACAGTCTGCTGACTCAAAACTTGTTGTGCTGCATTTTTTGCTTAGCTGAATCTACACTTTGTTGGGGGGCAGAATGTCCAAGGTCAATAAACCTGCCTCCCTCCAGGGCTGATACCCACCTTGGCTTAGGCTGTGGCTCAGCCCAGAAGGGTAGGGAAATGATAGCACACAACTCCTGTGGCCGCTCACTGCAAGCAAACTTTGATAACGGCATGAGCCATTTCTTACATACTGTAAGACAGTGGTTCCCAACCTTGCCACACCAAGGGGAGCCCCAGCCATGGTGGCCACTGGAGAGCACCAAAGGTGAGCCGGCAGCAGAGTGGCAGGGCAGCCCCTGAGGCAGCAGCCAGGGAGGAGGACCAGGAGGACCAGACCGGGGTGTGGGAACCACTGCTGTAAGAGATACCCAACAGTCCCAATATTTTCAGTGAGGTATTTTCCAACTTTCCCATAAAATTGCTAGATTTGTCATACCCAGTTATTAGCTGAGTTTAGAGGGGGCTTGTCCATAACACAGTTCCCTGGGGAACTGATGTTTCACTGGCACAGATCCACCCCACATGGAGCAAGACACTCCTCCCCATCATGCTAGTGTTCCGCACACAACAAATACCAGCACAAATGTGGTAAATATGTCCTACTGCATCAACAATGAATAGGTTCTGAAAGTGCCCTGTCCTGTTAATATTCCCATCTTGCACCATATGCAAGCATGAAATAACCTTTTAGTGCCTGAAGTGAGTCATGCAGGGTTGCTGTTTCAGAAGGATGCAATTCTGTTTATTACCAAAGCAGCCTCCTTGGTTCCTTGCCAGGCACATGACATTGCTTTAGCCACTGAAGGAACAGCCACTGCTGAAGTGACAGCATCTCCAGAGGTCTTTTATGAAATCCACTGACAGATTTTTGAAAAACTCCAGTTCAAGAGTCATTCAGATGTGGGAAGTCCTTCAGGTACTTGTCTTTATTGTTGCAACCAAATAGAATCATAGAATCATAGAATCATAGAGTTGGAAGGGGCCATACAGGCCATCTAGTCCAACCCCCTGCTCAACGCAGGATTAGCCCTAAGCATCCTAAAGCATCCAAGAAAAGTGTGTATCCAACCTTTGCTTGAAGACTTCCAGTGAGGGGGCGCTCACCACCTCCTTAGGCAGCCTATTCCACTGCTGAACTACTCTGACTGTGAAAAACTTTTTCCTGATAGCTAGCCTATATCGTTGTACTTGAAGTTTAAACCCATTACTGCATGTCCTCTCCTCTGCAGCCAGCAGAAACAGCATCCTGCCCTCCTCCAAGTGACAACCTTTCAAATACTTAAAGAGGGCTATCATGTCCCCTCTCAACCTCCTTTTCTCCAGGCTGAACATTCCCAAGTCCCTCAACCTATCTTCATAGGGCTTGGTCCCTTGGCCCCAGATCATCTTCGTCGCTCTCCTCTGTACCCTTTCAATTTTATCGATGTCCTTCTTGAAGTGAGGCCTCCAGAACTGCACACAGTACTCCAGGTGTGGTCTGACCAGTGCCGTATACAACGGGACTATGACATCTTGTGATTTTGATGTGATGCCTCTATTGATACAGCCCAAAATGTTATTTGCCTTTTTTACCGCTGCATCACACTGCCTGCTCATGTTTAGTTTACAATCCACAAGTACCCCAAGGTCTCGTTCACACACAGTGCTACCTAGAAGCGTATCCCCCATCCAGTAGGCATGCTTTTCATTTTTCTGACCCAGATGCAGAACTTTACACTTATCTTTATTAAATTGCATCTTGTTCTCATTTGCCCATTTTTCCATTGTGTTCAGATCTCGTTGAACTCTGTCTCTATCTTCCGGAGTATTTGCCAGTCCTCCCAATTTGGTGTCATCTGCAAACTTGATGAGTAGTCCCTCCACCCCCTCATCTAGATCATTAATAAATATGTTAAAAAGTACCGGGCCGAGCACCGAGTCCTGAGGTACCCCGCTACTCACCTCTCTCCAGTCTGATGAAACACCATTGACAACAACTCTTTGAGTGCGGTTCTCTAACCAATTCCCTATCCACCTAACGATCTGAAAATCCAGATTGCAGTCCTTCAACTTATCCATCAGAACATCATGGGGAACCTTGTCAAAAGCTTTACTAAAATCCAAGTAAATGACATCAACCAAATTTCCCCGATCCAGCAAACCTGTTACTTGGTCAAAAAAGGAAACTAGGTTGGTCTGGCAGGACCTGTTGGAGACAAATCCATGCTGACTTCCTTGGATCACCAAATTGTCCTCCAGATGTTTGCAGATCGCTCCCTTTAATATCTGCTCCATTATCTTCCCCACAACAGAGGTCAGACTCACTGGTCTGTAGTTTCCCGGGTCATCCTTCCTCCCTTTTTTGAAGATCGGAATAACGTTTGCTCTTTTCCAGTCCTCCAGGACATCTCCAGTCCTTAAAGAGGTTCCGAAGATGATGGACAAGGGCTGTGCAAGTTCTCTGGAAAGTTCTTTGAGTACTCTCGGGTGCATTTCATCTGGACCAGGGGATTTGAACTCATCCAGTGCAGCTAAATGCCTCTCGACAACCTCTCTATCCATGTTAACCTGCCACCCAGACACTGTCCTTTGGCTACGGCCATCTCTAGATGTGCCTAAACACTTTGACCTGTGGGAAAAAACAGATGTAAAATAGGCACTAAGCCTTTCTGCTTTCTCTGCATCTTTCGTTAGAGTTTGTCCATCCGCACCCAAATAGAATACATGTCATGGTTAAGTTGACATCTTAATGATTTATAATTGTTCATTTTATTATGAACATGAAGGGTGTGTTTTGATATTTTAATAATGTGCCCAACAGTCTGGCCTCACACTCCCTTGTTTGCTGATGATCCCACAGAGCTAATTCATGGCAGATAAAGAATATCAGCTGAAACCAAAATTCATTGTTCTTTAGTGCAAACATGGCTCATTTTCGATGCCCTGATGATGCATAATTATACACCGATTCTAGAGCCAGACATTGGTGTCACTTTACATGTCCATTTTCTTGAATAGATCAAATACTTGTGGCCCTTCTTGTTGCTGGGGCCATTTCAACCACCAGATGTCACCATTAGAATTAAAATATATTTATAGCTTTAACCAAAGAAACTTTAACAAGGCTATGAGGCGGGAGCAGATTGAGCATATATGCATTCTGTGGTCATGTGGGGATACATAACCCTTCTATTCTATCTCTTAATTACAGTAAAACCAACATAACAATTCCAAGCATATTGCACCTGCTGCATAGAGATAATTTATGAATTCTAACTATAACTCTGCATGTTGATACTAAATAAACATTTTTCCATGATTTAATGAACTGTTTTCAGAAAAATAAAAAAACATTTGATGTACAGAAAGCTTTGTATGAAATGGTTCCAAATGACTTTATTCACTTCCAGTTTGGAGAGAGAAGGGGCTTCTTTTTCAGTACGGCCAAAAAGGGTTTTACTCATGGGTAACATTCTGGCTTTTGTTTTGTTTTGCTGACTGAAAAATGAACTGGCCAGATTTACCTGGAACCACTTCCCCCCACTGATCAATAGAGTAGATGAAATTCTGGATTTTCTAGCTCTGGCCATTATTATTATTATTATTATTTAACAAATACAAGTAATCAAGTTTTCAAATTTGGTCACTGAATATATAAATTGTCCATGTTAAGTCTACACAGCTTGGAAGCCAGATAGCCAAGAGCAATCCACTGCCATGAATGATGATCTCAAGGGTTCAAAAAACCTTTGTTTGAAAGAAGAACAATGATGTTGTGTACCAGGGAGGCCACAAGACATATTGTTGTTTAACTCAATAGCCATATGATTAAGGCAGGATCAGAGTCCATATATGAAGAATATGTGTATGTTTTGCCCATTACACTTCTTGGGAAAGAGATGTCTTCTCAATTCATATACTTGTGAAAACTGTGCCTTTTAAAAGCATGGTTTTGCACATGTTTGATGTACAAAATATTTTTACAACACATGGACTGCTTTTCTCCTTGAATAAAAACAGTCTATGTGTTGTACAAATATTCTGTAAGACGACAAGCATTATAGTATTGATATTGATGGGACTTTTGCTGTTTGCTTCAAGGTGATACTCCTGATCAAGAAAAAAACAAAACAAGAAAAATAATGTTAAAAGGGAGATGAATTTATTAGTAGTTCATTTGGCATCAGCTTTTAGCATCAGAAAAAGATCAATTCCTCCTTAAGCTAAAATGGGGTTTCTCATTGCTAATATGGTCTTAGATCATGTAAAGCCCTTCTTAATCAATAGAAGTTCTTTTACACATTCTAATGTCTGATGTAATTGAAGTACTAAAAAATAAAATGCTCAATAATGATATAAAAGCCTCCATCAAAGATGATTTTGGAGCACATCTCCAATTATCGCACATTATTTTGCCAATGAGGACTGCCTTGATGATTTTACATGGAACTGACAAAATTTGCTAAATTTGTATAACAAAAGTATATAAGAGCGGAATACATACCCGAGGCATCTGACTTCAGGCAAATTGATTTGAGCCAACCTGAATGTCAAGGTCATGTGTTGACCTTGAGCAGTCATACTGGCTTAGCTCAGACTATGATAGGCCTGCACAAATAGCCTGTGGGAATCTATGGAACAGGTGGCATGTTCACAGCCTGCCAGGGATTACATGACTCATTAACTGTACTTCCACATGGGCCTAGGTATATGACTGGTGAAACTGTGGCAACTTGAAATAAGGGTGCCACAATCTGCTAAAATGCAGAAGTTGCAATATACACGACCCTCTTCCAAATACCAAGTGCTGGGTTAAAAGCTCTCTGACAGCTCATGAATTTCTTACCGAGATGTTCAGGCTTTCTCTCTATCACACAAATAGGGTCAATTTTAGCACAGACCAGCATTTGAGTTATTAATCTAATTTTATCCCACCACCAGAGTGACATACATACTCCCTCTCCTTTTTATCTTCACAACTTTTGGACTATGTAAGATCTGGAGTAAGAACAATTGGACAGAATATAGAAGAGCTGATTTTTTTGTACCCTGCTTTTAAGTACCCGAAGAAGTCTGACAACAGCTTACAGTGTTCTTCCCTTCTCTCCCCCACAACAGACACCCTGTGAAGTAGGTGAGGCTGGGAGAGCACTGGGAGAACTGTGACTAGCTCAGATGATGGCATGCAGAATAGTGGGGAATCAAACACAGTTCTCCAGATTAGAGACTGCCATTTTGATAAAGAGTGTCCTGTAGGGGGCATAGTTTTAACAGGAACTTCCTGATGGTTTTCAAATGCTCCTGTGCCCTGATTGGCTATGTGAAAGATTTCTAGTTCCTTTGAGCATATTTCCTCCCGGCTTGCCCTTTGAACAGCAGCTGAATAGAAGAATAACTGCAACAGTTAGAACAGTTAGGTCATTTCTTTCCTCTTTCTATACATAGTTGTTTCTTTTCTGAATAAAAACTATTTTATTCTTTATGCATCTTTGTGCTGCATACTTTGCATATTTAAACTCTGTCAGCAACAATTTTTTGAGGTAGACTAGTGACTGGGGAAGGCACTGGCAAACCACCCCGTATTGAGTCTGCCTGAAAACGCTAGAGGGCGTCACCCCAAGGGTCAAACATGACCCGGTGCTTGCACCAGGGATACCTTTACCTTTACCTTTTAGTCTATGTAAAAGTGACTGGTCCAAAATTATACAGTGAATTAATAACTGAGAATAAGGGGATAAAAGCTATTTTATTACATGCAATCTCCACGCCTCCCCTCCCCAATGCGATCTGGCAGCCATCTGAACTCCCATGTCAATTTTTACCAATGCCAACCAGCAACTGGGCTCTTGAGGGTTTGGGGTGGGAAGGACGGGACTGAGAGATGCACAAATTCTCCTGAAGAGGAATTTTTTGTGAAGTTTAAAAACTGAGTAATAAAATAGCCTTCATCCCCTTATTCTCAATTACTCATTTTGAAACACATTCCTTGGTGTGTGTGTTTTTGTGTGTCTGTGTGTGTGTGTGTGTGAACTAGCATAGTAATGCTATTACAGCTTTTTTTTGGGGGGGGGGGAATGGTGAACAGGATGGAAAAGAAAAACACCATGGGGGGAAGGGGGGAGACGACCAAGGGCACGAAATGAATAGAAAGTTGCAAGCAGGCACCATTTTGCAAAAAAAAAAAAAAAAAACCCAAAACACCACAACCTTTTGGAACACAGAAAGGAGAAGGGAGCAAAGCATCATGGGAGGCTGCCTTCTTCCAATCCCAATGCAGAAAACTTAGCAAATTGCAACCTGGAAAATGAGGGAGGAAACCACAACTGTGGAAATCAAAATGTCAATTTGCAGCATCTAAAGGAAATCCAAAATGAGGCTAAAACGAGGTATGTCTCCTAATGCAGAAATGGTCAGAGAGTCCTGTCTAAATTTTCTGTGTCTTCATTCAGTCTTATGTTCTGGAGGCAGACTGAGTGCTCGAAAAAGGAGGAAGTCTCCAAAGAGGCAATCAGGACACTGATAGTTATTATGTTGTTATTGAAAATTGTGTATTTGTGCTGTAATTTAATTCACCAATGTAGCGATTGATAGTCAGGTCAAAGTCTTCACAGTCAACCATGGAAGGAAAAATGTAATAAAGATGGCATAATCTGTGCATGGGTTTATCTTTGCATGCTTGCCTTACACAGCCTCATATCTCTTAAGGATACAAGACAGCACAACTTCCAAGCTCATAAGCTATGCAAGAGCTAATTATTTTTGTTATTAAGACTTGACATCTTGGTAAGAATGCCAGGAAAGAATGCAATTAATTGGTCAGCAAGACAAGTACTTCATCCATGTTGCTATAGATACCAGTGATAGAAGGAAGAAACTCACAGTCTTGAGGTATTGCTGAAATGTATGATTGATCTCAAGCACTATTACAAGGAATCAACGTCTATTCAGTCCAGGAATATCTGTTTGAAGGTTCAGCAGTGGTAAAAGTATGAATGGTAATAAATTTGTTTACCTTTGTCATATATGTTTCAAAACTGGTGCTCAGGTTATTACTGGGATCTTCTAGCCTTTCACTCTTCCTTGATAGATAAATAACTTCAGTCTCATTTGCAGCTTCCCAGAAACACTAAGTGAAATGGGCATTGAGAGCTGGACAGATTGCAACAGCTCAGGAAGCAGGATCTGAGATGGATTTTTTTGGCCTCCAGGCAACAAGACTTTGAATGCTGCCAGAAGCTCTTTTGCTAGAAGTCCATTGATCCACAGTTTGCATGGCAGATGAACTTGCTGTGAAATGTGAAAGAAAACAAGGTGTCCAGATACATGGGGCAGACATATGACTGCATCTCACAGTCAACTGCAAGCTTACAGGTATTTCTTTCTCAAGAGCAAGTGATGTCATAATAACCATCTCTCTGTCTCTTTTTTAGAAAGTTACTACCTTGCTGAATCAGGGGAATGCTGTGGACATGGGCCATTTCTGCATTAGGAAAATGTTCCTGGACATTGGCATGTTGGTGGCATATATAGCCCCCTCCACATGATGTCACCAACATTCTGAGGCTGTCCAATAGCTGGGTTGCGATTCGGACATTTTTAAAACATGATTTAGGGAATAAAAAAAACTGGATTTATCACCCTAAATTGTGCAAACCACCAGTGAGCCACCAGTGAGTAACCAGGGATGAAACCGTATGGAGGGGAAAATGCATGACAGTCTCAGTAATTTTGTTCCACCCTCACTCTGCCCTCCCCCCTCCATTTCCTGCTTTGAGTAATTTAATTTAAAAAAATGGCATGGTCCATGTTGCAGTAGGTCCACAAACCTACATTATCCAAGGTGAAATAAAGTCTTCTTTAAATGGTCCATGGTCTTATTGGGATCAGGCAGGCAAAACGCAGCCCTGTTTCCGTTTTCTGGAGGTGGGAAATGAGCTGGGAAAGGGGTGGGTGGGTGATCGAGCAGCCTTCTCCTGATCATTCAGACATGTGTGTGCTTTGTTTTTAAGCCTACCATTAAGACAAAATGTATTTTTGAGCTTCAGTTACCTGTCCAGCCTTCTTACAACTTGGGCAGGCAAAAACAGTCCCGTTTGCATCTTCTGGAGGTGAGAAATGAGCTGGGAAAGGGAGGTGATCTGGCTGCCTCTGCTGATCATACGGGGGTCTGAACTGCTTGTTTTAAAGCCAACCGTTGTAACTTAAACCAAAACTGCATAAAATCCTTAATGTTAACTGAAAATTGATTAGCGTGAGTATATTGTTTAGTTTCTAACATGAACCTGTACATTGCACATTTCCCACAATGATGATTTCGTATAGGTAAAGTTGTTTTTGGTTTTGTTCTTGGAGTAATCATTTCCTAAATGTTTTTCCCCCATTAAGGATTTTATAACCTGTGACTCTAAAAATGTCATTTATATGACAGAGTGCAGTTGTGGTTTAGGTTACATTGGAATGTCCAGCAGAGCATGAAAAACATGAATTGTGGGACACAAGTCTCAGATTTGTAACTGGGAGTCTTTTTTGGTTTAGAAATTATGACGTAGTGTTATCCTAACTCAAATTAACCGCTTTAAGTCCATTGCAGGGAATGTATTGAGAAAGCTATAATCCTGTTTATTTTATTTTTTATTTTATTCCAATTATATACTGCCCTCCCTTGCGGGTCAAGGCGGCTTACAATGAAGATTCATAGTACAATACAGTGAAAGCATCATGATTATGACCTTATTTCTAACCGTAGATGAATTTAGATGAACTTACAACATTTCTAACTGTAGAAGAATTTATATGAATGTATAACATTTCTAACTGTAGCATGTATCCTTATAACTGTATAACTGCACAACTGTAATTCAATTCTTTCTGGGAGCTTTGCCGGATCAGGAATTGCCCTGCACATTTGCTGGGCACAGCTGCTGTTGGAATGGGCCTTTGGGGGTTCCAGGCCCTGATCTCTTTAGAATAGTGCTGTAACAAGGAACATATTAAAGGGTTATAAAATAATATACATGTGCATGCTAAGTGCCATCAAGTCACTTCTGATTTAGAGTGACCCTATGAATTAACATTCTTCAAACTGTTCTATTGTTAACAGGTCTTGCAAACTGAGTGCTATGAGTTCTTTATTGAGACAATCCATCTCATGTTGGATCTTCCTGTTTTCCTTCCACTTTTCCTAGCATTATTGTATTTTCCAGTGGCTCTTGTCTTCTTATAATCTGACCAAAGAGCCATTTTAGCTTCTGGGGCAACTTCATACTTGATTTGGTTTAAGTCACTTATTTGTCTTTTTGTCAGTCCATGGTACCTGTAAAATTCACCCAACACCACATTTCAAAGGATTCTACTTTCTTCCTCTCAACTTTTTTCATTGTCCAACTTTCATACTCATTCATAGTAATGGGGAATACTTTGACATGAATTAACTTGATCTTGGTTACCTGCAACACATCCTTACATGCAAGAATCTTTTCTAGCTCCTTCATGGTTGCCCTCTCCAATTTCAATCTCCTTCTTGGGTACAGTCTCCCTTTTTCGTGTGCACAATGAAATGGGAAGTGTGCATGCACACACAAGCATATACCTTGAATAAAATGTTGTTGGTGTTAAAGTTGCCACTGGACTAGAGTCCTTTGTTCTGCTGCTTCAGACCAACTCAGCTGCCCACATGAATCTATCAGGTGAAAACAGTTCTTGTGAACAACATTTCTAGCTGTTATGAAAAATGTAATCACTCTCAATATAGGAAAGTCCTGTTGGATTTGATGAAAGGTCAATATAGATTGTTAAGCTGAAGGTGCTAGGAGCCTGGTAAGTACTTTCAATACATTTAGCTTGACAAAAAAATTCTATACAATAAATCCATTAGATTTAAACAGGACCACCTTCCTCTATCTTTGCATAGCTTCAGTTCATCTCCAAGGCTTCCATTCAGCTGCAGGAAGCACTTGATCTCAGCAGAAGTCTCTAAAAACAGACACTGCAGCTTCCCTGAATGAAGCCAGTGACTGGGAAAGAGGCATAAGTTGTGTCCCAGCAGAGTATGTGGGGAGAGGAACCCCCAAGTGCTCCAACCATCCAACTAGCATCTGCCAGAGCAATCCTTACCATTCTTTGGTTGCCTTGAATAGAAAGTCATAGCCTCTTAACTCTCTGGCCCTGATTCACTTCCTAAAGAGAGGTACTAGGGTTGCCATCACTGTGTTGGAAAATTCCTGGAGATTTGCAAGTGTACCTTGGGGAAGGTGGAGTTTAGGGAGGGGAGGGGCCTCAGGGGATATAATGCCATAGACCTAACCTCCCAAAGCAGCCATTCCCTCCAGGCAAGCTGATCACATTTCTTATTGTGGGAAATCTCCAGGTCCTACCTAGAGGTTGGTGACCCCAGAAGCCAGGTAAATGAGAGGGGCAGATATCAAAGGCTATATGGGCTTCTGTTGGACCACTGGACAAACTTGTGTGGTGATGTTTGATATAAGTATAGGGGATGCAACCAGATTTATTTTTCAGATTTGAAATATTTTAAAGTCTGCAATGCAGTAACTGCAGATAAATATAATTCATACATTATGATGAAGCCAGCTCGTTTATTCTGCCATTCCTCTGAGGTGTGGAGATCAACATTTTCAACCTTCACTGTTCCCAATGCAGGTATATAGCCTGCCCTTCTTACATGAGCAGATACATCACAGATAAAGATAAATGATGAGCAAAATATGGGTGCTTTTGCTAATGAAATCCTGAGTACAAGAGGGTGCTCACGCATGACCCAAAAAATGGCAAGGACCAGCAGACAGCCATCTGTAGTGGCATTTTCCCTTGGCCACCTGCAAAATACACAGACCATAACATAAAATCCAAAAAATAGAAAGAGGGAAGATTATTGAGTGAAGGCAAGAACTGTCAGGAGGATGGATTTGGCTGAAGTTAAAAAACTCTGGGAAGGAAAAATTCAAAGCTGACAACATGGAGACTTGGTTCCTCATTTTTCCTCTCACCATATGGATTATTTATGAATAAATGTTTTCCTAGCTGTTAAAAAAAATCAATGTGACTGTTTCCACACTAGGGTTTTGGCTCAAATTTGTGTTTACATATGGTTGAGTATTTCATCCATTTCTGCACTGAAATTCACCTTTTTGGGCATAGACCTCATTTCCCCCCCTCACTTGCCCCAAAGCAAGGAAATCCTCAGAAATCTACTTTTCACTTTTTGAAGTGGGGGCTAACAGTCTAAATTGGGGCTGACCTATGCAGGCATGTAGCTTTTAATGCTTTCCCATTGTGTCCAACATTATTACACATACCCCATAGTGTACTGATTATTTGATCTTTCAATCAAAGTGGGGGGTGCAGCCGTGAAATCAAATGGCGAATAACACTGGGCCAGAACGCAATGTTAAGCATGAACCGAATGTGGAAAGATAAAGATATCAGCTTTAATACAAAGTGCTGGCTAGTCAGCACCATTGTCTTCCCCATAACAACCTATACATGTGAAAGCTGGACCCTGAAGAAGGAAGACAGGAGGAGAATAGATGCTTTTGAATTATGGTGTTGGAGATGAATGCTGCGAATATCATGGATAGCCAAAGTTACCAACAAGATAGTTTTAGAGAGGCACAAACCAAATATGTCATTAGAAGGGAAGATATTATGGCTAAAGGTCACTTACTTTGGATGCATCATGTGATCAAACTCACTAGAAAAATAATTAATGCTCAGCATGGTCAGCGGCAAAAGGAAACGTGGTCGCCAAAGGATCTGCTTGCTCGACATGATCAAAGCCGATACAGGGATGACCATGGACCAACTAAAAGAAGCAGTCAGAGATAGGGGCGCATGGCGAAGACTTTCCTATAGAATCGCCGAGGGTCAGACACAACTGAATGGATAACATCATCATCATCATCCATAGGGTCATTTCTGTCATCAACTCTCCTAACCTCCCACGGCCTTTTAAAAATATGGCTAGTTGCATTACAATGCAATTCCAGTCTAACTAAATAGTTTTCCCACCAAATGTTGCCACATTTGGTCGGCACGTCCTCTCTCCTTTCCTTGTTCAAATGTTAGTCTTGGTGTTAGTGACTGCTTTTTTTGTTGTTACTAGGAAAAGTGAAAGCCGTGGGGACCACTGCTGCTGGGGGCAATGACAGTGTGCTCCCCAGAAGCAAAGCCTCTCCAGCTGGTCACTGAGGCTTGCCTGTGCAATGCACCTCCTCTTCTCTGCCTGGAGCCTTGTGGCCGCATTGCACAGGCAAGCCTTGGTGGCAGTCTGGAGAAGAATCCAGCTGGCCACTGATATTTGTCTGTGCAATACACCTTCTCTTTACCATGTAGAGCCCTGGGGTGCTGAAGGGAGGCACATTTCGCGGGCAAGTCCCGGCAGCACACGAGACTCAATTGCTTAGATCATTTTTTAAAAATGGTTGTTTGTGCTGCATGTATGTGGGGAAATGGCAAGAAATGCCAACCTGTCTTTTTGTGTCCCCACCAATTTATTTGTGTGATTATGTTTTTGCATAATAACATGATTGGGGTGGATGGGGGGTATTCAAAGGCAACAAAATGGTACTGGCTGATGATTGGGGGTTTTCATCATGTGACAAAGATGGGCAAGTTTTGTTTTAAAAGGCTGCTGGAATGTTTCCCCTTCCTGTCCTTTGGCTTCAGTGCGAAAACAAATGGGGACTCAATTCAGTGGTAAAAAGAGGGGAAAGGTGGGCAAAGGCTCCCAATATGAAACCTAGGGCCATTAAGCATGACATAAATGTAGCAGAAGTCTTACCTTTGGCAAACACTATTAATTCAACATTCCACATGACGTTGTACACAATCTGCAACACTCCTGCAAGCCATAGGAAACTATTTATTTCCAACTCAAAGTATTCATTTAATTATGGTGCCTTGGGGGATGAGACCTTGTCCATGACCATATTGCTAAACCCATAGCAAACATGATGTGCTGTCTCCTGTCAACTCTACCTGCCACAGATTATCCATTTGTGACCTTTTGGTATGTTAAGTGGTAGTAACCTTGGATACTTAGTGTTTCTTATAGTCCCACAACACATCTGCCCACCAGCAATTGTCTTTGATGTGCTGCTTCCTGCAAACTATTCTTTCTGCAAATGTTATGTCCTTAACACCTACCAGGTATCAGCGATACTCACACAGTGGCTCTTTAGTCATCTCCATCTCTGGAACATTAGTTCTCCTTCGTGCCTGCATCATGTTTCAAGAAAATAGGCATTTGCCTTGGCAACTGAAACAGTTTCATCATGACTATGTACTCAAGATTCAACTACTTTACTTTTTTTCATAACAACCTTATGAAGTAGTAGCCTGAGGAAGCAAATGTAAAACTATTGCTAAACTAGGCATACAAGTAAAGACTCCATATGACACACAGATAGTCAATAATTTAAGAACTTTTTAACCTAAGTTTGGCATGCAGGACTGATGTCTGGTAAGTCTCAGTCAATGTCAAGGAATGGTAAGGTTGTTCTTTACTTTTATTCTGGAGGAAGAAGATGATGTGGAACCTCTGAAATAATTTTACTAAACATTTACCCTCTTTCTACAACACTTTTTAAAGCATTTTATATACTCTATGACACAAATATACAATTTTTCACATGACGCAACATATTCTCCCCACCATAGAAACTTCCTTATCTCTTAATCTGAGGAATAAACATGGTGAATATAAAGACTCAATAAAGATAAATCCCCAGAAATAGACAGTGCCTAGCCAGACTAAACCCACAGCTCTGGCATCAGTAAGATAATATGATTTATTGAATTGAGGCAAACATAAAATGACACCTTTTTATTGTTTCATATCAAATTTGGTGAACACAAAACTCCAAGAACTCCTAAACAATTTCTAACTGGAAACAGGACGGAAGATAGAGGAATAAATGTTGGGAAGAAGTTGTGGAAGGCTTGCAAAAATAACTTTATAAAAAGAAACTCAGTTTCTATATTTTTTTGTTTGCCTGAACATTTGGTGGGGTAGTGTTGAAATAAATCCATGTGATAAACTGACCACCAAAAAGACTTGCTGCACAAATTATTTCCCATGATTAGGAAGTTTTAAGCACTCCTCTGCTACACAAGGCAACCATGTTGTGAGAACTAGCCCTAGGATTCGCATGACTTCCTTCTAAGATTTTTCCCTGCAGAAGAATGTGGGTAGATGTTTTTAGAAACCATGCTAATTAAGACTGTTATGAGGGAGTTAAGTGCTCTCAGGTAGATAAAACTAAGTAGAATTTGGCTCTCTCTGTGGCTTTCAGATGTACGAAACTTGTGTATCAAAATCAATTGCATGTAAAAGAACATTAAAACAAGCTTTAAAGGGGGCAGCAAAATTGCTAGAGCAGCACTTTGCCTCCTGGAATCGCCTTCTCAAGTGCCTGCCAAACAGAACAGGGAAAACAGCTTTCCATATTAAAGGAAGGTTAAATGCTCTTTGGTCTTTATGGTCAGAACAAATAATTTAATAGATCTCAGGTGCTTTGTTTATCACAGTGGTTTACAACGTGTTATTGCAACCTTAGGAACCTCTTTTTGGGACACAATTCTCATCAAAATCCATGTGTGTGTGTAGGGTGAAGAGGAAATTGGCTGCCTCCCAAAGCAGTAAAGAGCACAGTGGCAAGATCCCACTGGTTTTGTTTAGGTTTTCCACAGAAAAGAAAATACAACTCCCATACTCACCATGAATCAATATGGTTCACTGAAACCAAACTAGTATCTCAAGAGAAACTGACATATTAGGATGTAATTGTAAGGTCTGAGAAGAAAGATATCAAGATTGGACATAGAAAAATATTGCCACGCTTCCTTTGTGACTTGGCCAGTAATAAGCTGAGTGATAACACAGCAAGCCGAGTTCTGCAGAGCATGTTATGAAATGAGAAGCAGATGCAATCATTAAGTTCAGAGATTTCAGCACTCATTGGCTTGGAGCACATTGCTAGCTTGATATACTTCAGCACTCCTTGTCCTCTCTGTCACGTCCAGGCAGCTTGGCTTTCTCCTTGTTTCGCCACAGAAGGAGTGACAAGGGCAAGAGCCCTACTAAAATGGTCTCTCTCTGCTTGTTTTATCACCAGGCTCCAACCTGCCAAGGGCTGTCATTCCTCACGGAGGGAACTCAGCAGTCTCTCATCAGGCTTAGTGGCAGTGCTTTGTGCGGCATTTAGCTTGCTTGGGAATACTGCCACCAAAGGACAACAAAATATTATGCATGTTGTATGTTGTCTGGGTGGGCTCCTATTAGACATGAGAAAATAGCCACCTATACTAAATAATGAGTACTCAGTCATATGACTGTATACAGATGTTTATTATGCATGTCCCTCAGTGCATCCAGTATGCATGCAAGTAGAAGAATGCTTTCGCAGAAGCCTATGTATGTAAGCACTGTCTTCTTGTAACCAGTTTCCAAGCAGGAGGCTTTCAAGACAAGTGAGGCAGTTTGCCATTGCAGAGCCTACCATGGTGGTCTCACAACCGAGTGCCTGTTGGCAGAGTTTAAACATGCACAGAGGGGTAAAGCACCAGACTACTTGAAAGAAAAAAAATAGTATAAGAAGGGAAACAACTATGTACAGAAAGAGGAAATGAGGGTCTTGCGAGCCGCAAGGGAGTGGCGGGCTATAAATCTAATAATAATAATAATAATAATAATAATAATAATAATAATAATAATAATAATAACAACTGCTCTATTCATTCCGTCTGTCGTAGAGGCAAGCAGGGAGGAAGTGTGCTCAAAGGAGAAAGAAGAGCATTTCTGCACCCTTTAAATATAGTGTAATGCTTACCTTATGAAATCATTGTATTCTGGCCCCTCCACATGTCGTCGCCAACATCCAACGTCTGGGCAATAACCGGCTGGCTACATCCTCCATTTAAGTGCTAGTTGGTGAATCCCAAAAAGTGGATTCACCAACATATTTAGTGCTACCTAATGGAGAGCAGCCAGCAGCCCACCAGCCAAAGACAGGTATGGAGGCTCCTGCCTTGCCCCGCCCTTGCTCCCACCCCCTGTTCCGGGGACAGGAATGTCATTTTTATAATTTCATTTTTATAATTTCTCCAAATGAGGAAAATATTTGATCTAACTATACAAAGTTCATCTCCTCCAGTGTCCCTGCAGGCCAGGGGTAGTCAAACTGTGGCCCTCCAGATGTCTATGGACTACAATTCCCGTGAGCAAATGCTGGCAGGGGCTCATGGGAGTTGTAGTCCATGGACATCTGGAGGGCCGCAGTTTGACTGCCCCTACTGTAGGCTAATCAAATCCTTTTGAATCATGCACACTGCAGACCTTGCATATTCCTGCAGTGGCAACCCTACTTAACTTCCAAGATCTGGTGAAACTAGGCTTTACTATGCTGCCTTTCTTCACTATAGTATGCATATGTGTGTATGTATGTATGTATGTATGCATGCATGTATGTATGTATGGATGGATGGATGGATGGATGGATGGATGGATGGATATAGCATATATAGCATATATGTTACGTATGAACTGATTAAACAGTTTATATCTATACATATAGTCCCCTGTATATGAAAAAAAAACAAAGACTGGGCATTTTCCCATCACCCTCCCAAACTTCTCCCCTATTTTTCTAATGAAAAACTCATTTGTCCTTCAAGATGCTTTCTAATAATTTTGCACCTACTATTTTATACAATCTACAATATTTGCTAATTATAATTCCTCACCTCAAATCTTCTAGCTTGTTTCAGATAACATGGAGAAAAAATATACTTACCAAGAAACAAACTAACAAGTAAGAGCAGAGAATTGAACAACCTATTTCAACTTGTTGCAGATTATTTTACATGTATGCAGAAACATTATGATCAAACAACAGGTCACCATGTGGTTGAAGTACCAGGTGAAATTCCTGATGTGTCCATAATGAAAGGATCTGGGGCAGCCAGACTGTTAAGGATCTACGCCTGCAGAGCTGTTGTGTATCCTTATCCCTGAGATGTGGCACTGTAACATAGATCCCTGCTGTACAGCCTCAGCTAAAATGAGTTTAGTTGGTATTTTGCTCTTTCGCAAGCTCTGCCATGTCACCCTTTGATAATGTCAACCTTTCTTAACTTCATGCATATCACAAGAAAAAGCTCTTGGAGGGTTTTTTTAAAGGCAGAATTGAGCATTCTAGGGGAGCAGGTTGCCACTTTGTTTTCCTGTTTATTGCATATTCAGTTACATCAGCACCTTTGGATCATGTGGCAAACAGAAGCTTTTCAGAATTCTGACAAGTTGTTTTTCTTGTTTTTAGATATCTTTCTTAGGTGTATTATACAACTATATTATGGCAGTGGCAGATAAATGTTGATACGTATGATCTGAAAAGGTGAGCCTGCATCTTCCAAATATAAACCAACAGTATTTAATCTTAAACTAATTCTCACTTTGGTTGTCAAATGCCTGAGACTAATCATGAATCCTTATGAGTGTCAAAGATAAAGAATGAAGTACATTAAAACTCCATCCAAAAACCTGATATTTTTTTAAAAAATAGTAGGGCCCCTTTTAAACCTTTTGGCTGATTAAATATGCTGCATTTCAGTGTGTACATGAGTGTGCATGTGCTTGTCCATACACATATACAGAAACATCACACCAATTTTAAAAAGCATGGCTCGTGCTTGAAAGTTGTGATGTTATAATTTGTTACTTCAGAAATAGTGTCTATCATTTAGCTGCCATTCTCGCTTTGCATGAAACATATAAAAGAACCAGAAGCACACAAGAGAATTCTGTACATATTCCCTTTCTCTGGTGAAGGCAGTATTATGTGTTATATGAATATGCAAGAGACAACTAAAGTTCCACATGCAAAGACTTTCCTCCTGATATCACATTTGTGTATGAACTGGGCTGCAGCTACATCTGCAGTTCAGGTAGAAACTGTAGTTGTGTTGAGTCCAGCCCAATTGCTGTATGTTTCTATTTCTGATGTTCATTCACTCTTGTCACTGGGGGGGTGGAGGGGGGGAGGAATGGACCCTGGCTTCTTCATAGGCTTCCTCTGCCCTACCCACTCAATGCTGCAGGAAAGGCAGCATCAGGCTAGTTGGCTCTCCTTTCCTGTTAGCTACAGCAAGCTCTGCCCTTCCCCCCCCCATCACATCTCCAAGGGGTGTGCACAAAGGAAACTCTCTCTCCCAAGTGGTGAGAAGTGCTATCACTGATAACTGGGCAAAGTCTGCACTTACTTTGTTTATTCCATTGTCAATCCTGTTGAATTTAGATCGATTTGAACTCGGGTCCTTTTCTTCCTTCCCCTCTCCATTGAAACAGGAAAGTGTTCTGCACATGGTTAGGGTAGTTCAAAAGGGGTGGGCAAGCCTCTTTCTTTTCTTGAAGGGGGGGAGAGGATCCAAGCAGGGAGCCTCTTTCTTTTCTTGGAGGGAGGGTGTAGAGCAGGGATAGTCAAACTGCGGTCCTCCAGATGTCCATGGACTACAATTCCCATGAGCCCCTGCCAGCATTCACTGGCAGGGGCTCATGGGAATTGTAGTCCATGGACATCTGGAGGGCCGCAGTTTGACTATCCCTGGTGTAGAGCAGTGGTCCCCAACCCCCGGTCCGGGGACCGGTGCCGGTCCATAGATCAGTCAGTACCGGGGGCTGCCGGCTCACCTTTGGTGCTCTCCAGCAGCCACCATGGATAGGGCGCCCCCTTGGCATGGCACTGCACAGCTGCTGCTGGCAGCACCCCCCAGCGGGCAGTGGGAAGTCAGGGGCACCAGAGGGAAAGTAAGTGGAGCAGGGGCTCAGTCAACGGCTGCGACGTTCCTTGGCAAAAGACTACCCCCCCGGGCCTCGGTAAAATTGTCAAGTGTTTACCGGTCCTCGGTGATAAAAAGGTTGGGGACCACTGGTGTAGAGGATCGAAGAAGGCAGAGGAGGGAGAAAAAATCCAAGACCGACAGAAGTTGAGAGAAATTAGGGGCTTCTCCTTTAAGGCAAGCTGGTCACAAATATTGAGCATTAAAAGCACTCTAAGATATCGCACAATAAAGGTAGGGTCACTCCGGACCAATCCTTCTTGCTGCAGAAGAAAAATTTAAATTGCCCAAAATCAAAACGGAAATCGCATTCTGTGTAGACGGCAGGGACTAAATCGACCTGGGATTGGAATAAAAGCTCTGTGCAGTTTGCACCCTAGTGACCCTGGAGAGTTTTCAAGGCAAGGGCCATCCAGAAGTGGGATTGCCATTGATTGCCTCCGTGGAGTAAGCCTGAACCGCCCTGGTGATCTCTAACCCAGGCTGACCCTGCTTAGCATATGAGATCTGGTGAAAGTTGGCTAGCCTGGGCCAACTGGGTCAGGGTGCTACTTTCCTAATTTACTTTAAAAGAATGAATATCTATCAGGCACTTGACCATTCAATGTAAATGTTTACAAAGATAGTTATTACACCTTTTCACATGTAACTTCAGAATCATGAATAAATCTCACAACAGGTCCAGTTTCTATTTGGGGTTTCGTTGTTTTTATCCTGTTTCTGTAATCGACAAATCCCACATTGTAAAATTTCACACTGCAGAGAAATTATTGCTCTTGAGCTACGTTATCGCCATAATAGTTGCCAAAATTGAGTGAAAATCACATGCTGCTGCCAAGTGTTACAATCCTCGCTCTCTCCCCCATTTTATGTCATTTTTTCCCAAGCTGTTTCTGTACATTTGGGCTCTGTAACTGACAGAAAGATAGTTTTCTCTGGGTAATTTCAAGCTTGTATGCTCATTGTTACCCTTGAATTATATTTTCTGAGTGTGTCATTGTCAAATATCCATTTCCTATTTGAATCATACACTCGAGCTTGTGCTGAAATTATTCAGTTGTGTGTTATGAGACGAAAGGCAAGAGGGAGAGTTGATAAGCTGGTAAGTGCTGGCGAATGGTGCATCCTACTGTAACAATAATGTATAACACGAGTTATGAGATCATGGCAATTGATACACTTACGTATACTGGTTGGATTCTTCTTTGTGTTAATGTTACTAAGAACGGGAAAATGAGAAGTAGTTTAGACCTTAAGTGGGGTGCAAACATTTGTGTAAACTTACAAGCTAATCAAATTTTCTAGGAAAGAGGAAGACACAGAGACTTGAATGTGCTGGGGAGAGTAGGAATACTATCCACACTGAAGTGTCCTCGTTTTCAAGGAGTAGAATGGGAAGCAAAATATCAGATAGAGATGAAGGCAAGAGGAAAGAAGAGACAATTGATACTTCGTTCCTCTTGGTGGTGAAAAGAGAAGCAGAAAGGAAATGGGTGATTCAATAAATAGAGGATGTGTAAAATATAACAGGGAAAAAACTGGGAGGAAAGAAGCTATCATAAAACAGGAGAGGATGACAAAAGAACAGTTTTCTGGTTGATGGAGCAATGAAAAACCATACCTGTCAGCTCTGTTGCTAAATGCTAATGATTTCCTTATTGAAAATGGAGCATGTTCAGTAGCACTAACTAAAGCCAATTACCATTTTATTGTCTACAGCTGGAACCAGATTGTTATAGAAAAGCTGGACAAATATGCCTAAATTAGGAAAGGAAGAGTGAGAGACTGTGTATTGTGTTATTTAACACTAAAACAAGGCTGAAAATGGGATGAGGAAAGGATTTTTTTTTACCCAACACAAAATGCTATTGATGTATAAAACTGACAACCTTCTATGTTCTCCCAGTAACTGCAGACTCTAGTATCTACTGTGTAGTATAGATATGCCCATGACAGACATGATATGGAGGTCCTGAGAACAAACAACCCATTTTTGTTTTTTTTTGTTTTTTTGGTGGTGGTGGGGGGGTAAGAATTTCAAAATCAACCTAAAAGCGTTCATATCACTGGAAAGCAAACCCTAAAGCTCAAACCATTAACATTTTCTTTCAAAAAAGAGAGAACTTTACAAAAAATGAGGAAACACAAGAGAGTAAAACCATAGAGGATAACTGGAAACTAGTTAAAGTCACACTAATTGAATCCTAGATAGAATCCTAGTTAGGAAAGGAACTGTCAAGTCTAAAAGAAAGCCTGCATGATTAGCAATGTAAGTCCAGCAAGCCATACACAGTAAAAATATTTTTGTCAGAAGTCTGTCACAATGAAGGGAACAGAAGGAACAACAGGTTCTAACAAAAGAAGTATAAGTTAATGATTACACATCCCAAAACAGAATTTGAGTAGTGGGTTGTTAAAAGCACAATAAAAAATTCTTTAAATATATCCAGAGCAAGAAACCAGACAGAGAAGCAGTTGGACCTTTGGATAACCAAAGAATAAAAGGAAATATGGGGTGATGATAGAGAAGTTCATCTCATTCTTTGCATCTGTGTGAGTGAAAAGACAGGAAGTCCTAGACCTACCAGGAAAATTAAAAACCAGTTACAATAATGAAAGAGAATTATTACACATACTAGTAAATAAGCCCGCTGCAGTCAAAATGCAACGGGCTGTAGCAGGGCGCGCCATGAGGGCGGCGGGGCTGTGCGGCCCTGCTCGGCAAGGGCGGGGTCCTCCTGTGGGCCTGGTGCCTACCTCGTCACAGGAGCTGGGTGGCTGTTGGTCCGTGGGGCAGGGCACAGCTGGCGGCGGCGGTCCCGAAGCTTCCATTGGCGGCGGCTTCTGGCTGGCTGCGTCGGGGGGGGGGATGTACACTAGAGCTTGGGAGTGGGAAGAGGAAGGGGAGGAGTTGTCAAGTCTGTAAGGGCATGGGGTTGAATGTGTGTGTTGTGTGGGAGGTTGTGGTGGCATGGGGCAAATGAGGCCATGGGTGTGGAGATACGGGTATCAAGAATCTGTGGTGTGGAATGTTTGTTGAGTGTGGGAGAGGACTGACCTTTGGGAATTGTGGCACATTGGTTACAGGTGAGCTTTCCAAAGCCATATCTTCAGATATGTGAAGGGAAAATCAGACTGGACACTCTTCTTAGGGGGAAATTGCATGTCAACCAATTCCTCCCAGTTCTGCATCATTTCCCTTCTTGTGTGAATTAGGCCACAGACACTGAAATGTCCCCCTGCCCTAATACACATATGGTAGTCACAGTGCACAGGTGTCCACCCTGTTCTTTCTGTCTCCAATGTTTCACTGTTGATAAAATGTTATGTGCCCGCATGCTTCTTTCATGGTTGTTCCTTAGAAGAACTGGATTTTTTTACCTTGTTGTTTACTACCCAAAGGAGTCTCAAAGTAGTTCAAGTCAAGTCTTTATTATTACGGTAGTAGACCAGTAGTCAAATTACAAGGTACATAAAAACATCTGGCATTAACAAGATAAAAGAATCATTGATAAAGTAGTTTACAAATACCTTTTCCCTTCATCTCCCCACAACAGACAACGTGTGAGGGATGTGGGTCTGTGAGAGGTCTGAGAGAATTGGGAATGGGCAACAGTGACCCAGCAGGCCTCAGGTGTCTCAAAGCATTTTCCAACCGTCTTCCCTTTCTCTCCCCATAGCAGAATCCCCATGAGGGAGGTGGGCTAGAAAGCCTCACATGTAAGCTGGCAACCCTAAGAGGAAGTCTCTGTCAGGAATCAGGCTGATCCCAGCCGGTGGAGCCCCAAGTGAAAGCGCATCAAGAATCCAACAGGCAGTTGCAAATTCTAAAGTAGAGCTTTATTAGGCAAATCCACAGTTAGCTGAGCATGCCAAGATCTTCCTAAGCAAAGATCTTGATAATAACAAAGTACAAGCGAAACGGGTGGGGTAGATATAGGGTGCACCAAATAAAGGAGGGGTGCTCAAAGGGTTTGGCGGGAGAGTGAGTAAGAATGACAAAAGGGGTCCTGTTCCCAGGCTACCAGATGGCCAGGTGCCTTATCGGGGAGATGGCACATTGTTGAGACTTAGCTGTCTCCGCAAGGACACTCACAGTGAGATTGATACAGTTGTTGGGGCTCCTCTCCCGCTGGGAAAGGAAGGGAGGAAACTTCTCAGAGGACAGGTTTATTGCTTTACGGCCTTGGGCTGCCTCGGCCGGAGGAAGCCTGTGAAAGTGGGAATATGCAGGAATATGCAGGAGCAGTGGGGAACAGGATGGCATGAACCAGGGGGGTCATGACACTCGCCTCCCCTTAAGGCCCCCCCCCCGCTCCCCGTGTTCGGGCCCCCGCGGCCACGGAGGCAGGGCCCGGTTTATCGGGAAAGCGGGAGTGGAATTTGCGGAGGAGAATCGGGGCGGCGACATCCTCCGCGTACACCCACTCATTGTCAGAGTCAGGGAAGCCCTTCCAAGAGACCAGATACTGCAGTTGCTTGCGGAAAAAGCGGGAGTCGACTATGTCGGACAATTCGTAGTGCGTCTCTTCCCCCACCATGACGGGGGGTGGTGGACGGGATTGAGGGTGCCACTTGTCGGGCGGGGGAGCCTTTTTGACCAAGCTGACGTGAAAGACCGGGTGGACCTTACGGTAGTTTTTCGGAAGTTCCACCCGCACGGTGACCTCGTTCAGCACCTGGACTACCTTAAAGGGGCCCACGAATTGGTAACTCAACTTTTTGCAAGGCCGTCTATTTTTGTGGTGTTTCGTGGAGATGTACACCTCGTCCCCCACCGCATACGTGGGGGGGGTCTGGCGCTTGCGGTCGGCCCACCGCTTGAAGTCAGCTTTGGCCTTTTTCAGGGACTCCGTTACCTCCCCCCAGGCCTCCCGTACCCGGGCCGCCCATTCGTCCACTCCTGGTGGGGAGGCGACGGGGTCTCCCGGCGGCTTCGCGAGGGTGGGGAAGGGGGGTGAGGTGTAGCCATAAACCACCTCAAAGGGTGACTTCCCCGTGCTCGAGTGCGGAGCGTTGTTGTAGGCGTATTCCGCCAGGGGCAAGAGGGAAACCCAATCATCCTGGTGATAGTTCAGGAAGCAGCGAAGGTACTGTTCTAGTACTTGGTTCACCCTTTCTGTCTGACCATTTGTGGCTGGGTGATACGCGGAGCTGAGCCCCCTAGATACCCCTGCCAGGTCCATCAGGGCTCCCCAGAACTTGGCAACGAACTGTGCCCCCCGGTCGCTAATTACCTTGCGGGGGAACCCGTGCAGGCGTACCATGTGGGTGATGAATAACTCAGCCAGGCGCTGCGCCATGGGCAGCCCTGGGCAGGGTACGAAGTGGGCCTGCTTCGAGAATTGGTCCACCACCACCCAAATCACAGTCTTCCCCTGGCTAAGGGGTAAGTCGGTGATAAAGTCCATGGAGATAATCTCCCAGGGGCGGTCAGGGATCTCCAGAGGCTTCAGGAGGCCCTGGGGCTTTCCCACCCCTCGCTTGTGCGCGAGGCACACCGGACAGCCCGCGACGTACTTCCCTACATCGCGGCGGGCCCCCGGCCACCAGAACTGGCGGCGGAGCAGCCCCCACGTCTTCAAAAAGCCAAAGTGCCCCGCAGCCTTGCTGTCGTGGCACAATTCTAGGATCATTTTGCGCATCGAGGCGGGAACGTACAGGCGGTCCCCCTTATACCAGACCCCCTCGTGGGCACGAAGCTGCGAGCGGAGGTTGGCGAGTTGAGGATCCGGCCCAAGGGCCGAGCGGAATTCCGACAGGGGTACCGTGGGAGTGGTCCCCGCGGGGTCCGGTGGGGGGTCCTGGGCCGTGCGCCCCGCCTTGGTCTGGCTGCGGGTTTGGGCCAGGAGACCCAATTGCTTGGGGGTGAAGACCGTGTCCACCCGGGAGGGGCGGTGTTCTCCCGGGAACATGCGGGAGAGGGCGTCCGCCATGAAATTCTTGCGTCCCGGAATGTGGACGAGGGTGAAATCAAATCGGGAAAAGAAGTCCGCCCACCGAATTTGCTTCGCGTTGAGCGTGCGCGGCTTTCGTAGGGCCTCGAGGTTTTTGTGGTCTGTCCAAACCTCGAAGGGGATGGGGGAACCCTCCAGGAAGTGGCGCCAAGTGGAGAGGGCGGTTTTGACCGCCGCCGCCTCCTTCTCCCAGATGGGCCAGTTCCGCTCGGTGGGGGAGAACTTGCGGGAGAGGTAGGCGCACGGCCGAAGTCTGCCCCCTTCCCCCCTCTGCAGGAGGACCCCCCCGACAGCCTCGTTGGAGGCGTCGACTTGCACCACGAAGGGTTTGTCGGTTTCGGGGTGGGCCAGGATGGGCTTGGAGGTAAACAGATGTTTGAGGTGCTCGAAGGCTTGCGTGCATTCCTGGGTCCACGGTAGTGGTGCCCCCGGACGGCCGTCCCTGGCACCCTTCCCCTTGGTCTTTAGGAGGTCGGTGAGGGGTAGGGTCACTTTGGAGAACCCCGGGAGGAAATCACGGTAGAAATTGGCGAACCCGAGGAAGGATTGGAGCTGCCGGCGAGTTCGGGGGGTTTCCCAATCTAGGACGGCTTGGACCTTCGCGGGGTCCATCCCAATTCCCTCCCCCGAAACCCGGTAACCCAAGAAATCAACCTGGGGCTTGTGAAACTCACATTTCGGGAGCTTGGCATACAATTTGTGGTCTGCAAGTCGGCGCAGGACTTCCCGCACGAGGGCCGTGTGCTCCTCCACCCCCCGGGAGTAAATCAACACATCATCAAGGTAAACCACCACCCCCCGGTACAGCAGATCATGCAGCACTTCATTGATAACGTTCATGAACACGCCCGGAGAGCCGCTTAATCCGAACGGCATGACGAGGTACTCGAATTGCCCCAGGGGGGTGTTAAAAGCTGTCTTCCATTCGTCGCCTTCTGCGATGCGGACTCGGAAATAAGCATCTCGCAGGTCCAGTTTGGTAAAGATGCGCCCCTCCCCCAGGCGACTGAGCAAGTCCTTGATGAGGGGAAGGGGGTAGCCGTTTACCCGCGAGACCGCGTTGATTGCTCGATAGTCCGTGCAAAGTCTGAGGGTGCCGTCTTTCTTCTTGGCGAATAAGACGGGGGCTGCCATGGAGGACGTGGCCGGGCGGATGAAACCTCGGGCAAGGTTCTTGTCCACGAAGGCGCGTAGTTCTCGAAGCTCCGCTGGGCTCATATTGTAGAGCTTGGCTTTCGGGAGTTTGGCCCCCGGGACCAACTCGATGGCGCAGTCTGTCGGGCGGTGCGGGGGGAGCTGGTTGCATTCCTCTTCCGAAAAAGCTTCAGCGAGGTCCCGGTAACAGGCAGGGATGCCCTCGTCTGGTTCCGGGTAGAGGCCCATCGCTCTCAGCCAGGGATTGAGCGTGGCCGGGCTTTCGGACCATGGGACCACGGTCCCCGCGATGGCCACGGGTGGCGCCTCGGGTTGGTCCCGGTACCAGAAGTGCAGCTTGCAGTTTGGATGGGAGAAGACGAGGCGCTTCTCGTCCCAGTCGATTTCGGGGCGGTGAAGGTCCATCCAGTCCATGCCGAGCAGGATGGAGAAGCCCGCGACGGGGGCGATTGTGAGGGAAATGCGCTCCCAGTGGGGGCCCAGGTTCAGGGCCAGGGCGCTGGTAGCGTGGCGGATGGCCTCCCCGCCGACCGGGGCGCCGTCCACCTGTCGCATGATGATGGGTTTGGCTAGGTCCTCTTGCCGCGCGGCGAGGGCTTGCGCGATTCCGGGGGTCACTAGGGAGGTGGAACAGCCGGAGTCCACGCAGACCTGGACCTCCACCCGGGTGTCGGCCTCCTCATTAATTAGTACCGCCGGGAGGAGGATGGGGGGTAGGATTCGTCTTGGGGGCGCCGGAGTGCCGACAGGGAGGGTCCGCCGAGGGGCGCCCGGCATGACGGACCGTCCTCGTTTCCCGAGCTGTCCGACTGGGAGGACTCGGGGCTGGTCTGGGGGGAGAGCTCCACCTCCGTCGAGGAGGTGACGGGGGCGAGGAGCGCCCTGGTTCCCCCCTGCTTGCCCGACGATTTGTCGGATGAGCGCTGGCGGTCGGCTGGGCGCTTGTCAGGGGGGCGCTGGCTTCTCTCCGGCTGGGGGGGGGTTTGGCTTTTGCGAGGCGTGTTGGGCAGACCGAGGCGAAGTGCCCCCTCCCCCCGCACTCGTGGCAAAGCCCCAGCTGCTTGCGCTTCTCCCGGTCGGGCGCTGGAGCGGCGGCAGGTTGGGAGGTGATCTGCTTTGGGACACTCGGGGTTTTGTCGGTCCGCGACGACCGGAGCAGGCGGGCCGCCTCCTGGCGACGCTGGTAGGCTCGGTAGTTCGTGAGGTTCGTCTCGATTACCCCGGCGGCGTCGATCCACTGCTGAAGGTCCCCGTCTTCGGGCGGCCCCCGATTGAAGATTCCGTCGGCGACGGGTCGATCTAGGCCATCCAAGAAGGCGTTGATGATCTGGGTGTCGTTCATGGTGGTGATTCGGTCCGAAATGGCCCGAAAGTCAATGACATAGTCCATTAGGGGTCTCCCCCGCTGCTTCAGCTTGGCCAAGGCTTCCGTTGCTTTTCGTTCACGGAAAGGGTCTCTGAAAGCCGTGCGGAGGGCGGTCCTGAAGGATTCTAAGGAGGTAGCTGCCGCTGTCCCCCTCTCGTACTGGGTAACCCACCAGTCCATTGCCTTGCCCTCTAGGTTGCAGCCCAGCGTGCGCACTAAATCAACCTCGTCCGTGAAAGAATCTCCCCACTCCGCCAAGAAACCATCCACCATAATCAAAAAGTAGGTGAGTCTCTCCGAAGTACCATCGAACTTCACCTTGAATTTCCGGCCCCCCAAATGGTCGTGGCGACCTCCGCGGGCGGCTCTGTCGTTCGGCTGACGAGGAGGCGGCTGCGGCGAGGGCGGCGGGGTGGCCGGCGGTTGAGGTTGGGGTTGGGGCGGCTGGGTGTCCACGGCAAGCGGGGCATAGGTCCCCCTCCTCGGGGCTGTCGGATGAGTCCAGTCCTCGGCCGGGCGGTTGCCTCGGGGCGGCGGGGCCGGGTTCGGGGGAGTGGGGGTCCGCGTCGGGGGTTCCCCCCATGGGCCCGACAGAAACGTGACGGGGTCCTGGCCCCCCGGCCGGGAATGTAATGGTGAGGCCTCCCTCCTCCGACGACGAGGTTCGTGGCGAGGGGGGATCTCGGCGAAGGCTGCGACCCGGTCGGGCCCCGGCCGGGGCTCGGGCTCGGTGTCGACATCGTCCTCCTCCAGCCAGGTCATGGTGCCGGCCGGACGGGAGTAAGTCAGGTGCTTGGGGGGAGCGAACGTCGAGATTAGACCTGTGGCCGCGGTCCCCCCCAGGGTGTCGAGAGTCCCGTACCCTAGCGACGGGGTGCTGTGGTGTTTGGGCTTGACAGCGGGGCCCGCAGGGGGGCGCGTAGCAGCTCGGGTAGCCAGGGCAGCTGGATCGCCTGGCAGGGACGCTGGTAGGGAGAGTCGGCCCTTCTTCTCCTTCTCGGAGGCGAGGGGGGCGCTCCAGGGGTCTTGGCGGGCCTCGGCTTGGCGCAGGGCCCGGCGAAGGGCTTCGATTTCTCGTCGTTGGTCCCCCACGCGCAGCATCAGGCCCTCGAGTTCTTCGACCGGGACAAGGTGCTGGGGCCCTTCTCGGGTGAAATCGACTCCCACCTGGCGCCCCATTTCGACCAGCCAGCCCGCATCTCCTGGGTCGTCGGGAGATTCCTCTCCCTCCTCCTCGAGGGAGGGTGGGGGCGATTTCCCCGCCGCACTCGCAGAATCCTTCGCGGGGCTCTGGCATGGCGGGGATCGGGGGTCCTCGGCGTCGGGGGGAGCGTCGCCGGCTCCGGCGTCGGGAGGGGTGGTCAATGGTACCGTGGTGGCGCCGTCCTCCGCCCGTTCTTCGATGGGGACGTGGATGATCAGGCGCTGACGGCCCCCGTCTGGGGACTGTTCCACGACGTCTAACCCTGAGTTCTCTGGGGCTGCCGCGGCCATGGGTAGCGAGGCGCACCAACGGATGGATTAACAGGGAGAAGTGGTTATTATCAATTTGTCAGGAAACAGGCTGATCCCAGCCGGTGGAGCCCCAAGTGAAAGCGCATCAAGAATCCAACAGGCAGTTGCAAATTCTAAAGTAGAGCTTTATTAGGCAAATCCACAGTTAGCTGAGCATGCCAAGATCTTCCTAAGCAAAGATCTTGATAATAACAAAGTACAAGCGAAACGGGTGGGGTAGATATAGGGTGCACCAAATAAAGGAGGGGTGCTCAAAGGGTTTGGCGGGAGAGTGAGTAAGAATGACAAAAGGGGTCCTGTTCCCAGGCTACCAGATGGCCAGGTGCCTTATCGGGGAGATGGCACATTGTTGAGACTTAGCTGTCTCCGCAAGGACACTCACAGTGAGATTGATACAGTTGTTGGGGCTCCTCTCCCGCTGGGAAAGGAAGGGAGGAAACTTCTCAGAGGACAGGTTTATTGCTTTACGGCCTTGGGCTGCCTCGGCCGGAGGAAGCCTGTGAAAGTGGGAATATGCAGGAATATGCAGGAGCAGTGGGGAACAGGATGGCATGAACCAGGGGGGTCATGACAGTCTCTCGGTGCCCAGCCGTCTTGACCTTAGTAAGGTTTTCTTTATACTGTTTTTTTATTTGCTAGGCCAAGGTTGAAAAAGTCACTTCAATTACTATGTCTCTCCAGCCATTTACTTGTTCACTTTTTACAGTTTCAGGCTAGAAATAATTATTTAGATCTTCCTGCACTTTCCAGACTCACAGGACTGATGCTGGTCTGTCTGTCTGCATCCCAGAATACAAACAGTTGCTGGTAAGGGCTGACCATAGCCCATAGCCCTGGAGGGACACCCCTGCACCACTCACTGCCAACTGCAGACAAAAATGGCTCCTCTGAAGGCTGGACTCTGAGACATTGTACGATTTTGAAGTCCCACCTCCAAACCTCCAGCAATATTTCCAACCCAGGGACAGCCAACTTCCAGGTGAGGCCTGGAGAGCTCCTGGAATCACAACTAATCTGCTGAGTATAAAGATCAGAAAGGGCTACTTTGGACAGGGTTGTGGTAGAGAAGAAACATTTAAGGCCTCCCACACAGGTTGTTGTTGAAATGAAAGACTTGAGGCCTACTGCACAGGGTTGTTGTGCAGATGAAACAAGAGACTAAAGAGCCTCCACAAAAGCATTCAGTGGCCCTGCCCACTCTCCACCCATTTAGGCCTTAGCCTTTTATGTTTATACAGTGATAGCTGTATAAAGACTACAGGCAAAGCCTATTGCACCCAGGAAAACAACAAACACTAGGATGCACACCTGCACTGTGGCCTTCTTGGTGGCTGGCTACATGGCAAAAGCTCCTGCCCACCCCTGGACTCTTGAGGCTCTGCCTCCAAACCTCAAGGAACATTCCTGACCCAGGGGTTACCAATCTGCAGGTGCAGCCTGGAAATCTCCTGAAATTGGAGGTGATCTGCAAACTATAGAGATCAATTCCACAGGAAAAAATGACTGTTTTGGAGGGGGAACTCTTCAATGAACTCATCTCCAAGCTCCTGGAGATCAAAAGGTTTGCTTGGGAGGGGAGAATTCTGTGGTATTGTCCCCCAGAGTGTTTGCAGGATACCAATTTCCAATTGGGACACAAAGAAAATTTTATTTTATTTAGATTTTTATACCACAGTTCCATATTGGGAGCCATTGGGAGTGGCGGGCTAGAAATTCAAATATAATAATAATAATAGTAGTAGTAGTAGTAGTAGTAGTAGTAGTAGTAGTAGTAGTAGTAGTAGTAGTAGTAGTAGTAGTAGTAGTAGTAGTAAGCCTCTGGGCGATTTACATAGAATTCCATAGGGTAATTACATAGAACATTGTAACAAATATAACAAATATAATGTAACATGTCAGCCAGAACAATATTTTAACAGGAACAGGAACACTGACATAATCCTTGTGGTAGGTCAGATTGTTTGGTCATGGAAGGGGGTGTCTGAGGGGGGACAAGATGATGTTTTGGGGTTGGTTGCCCTCAAGCAAATGCCTGGTGGAGGCATTTTTTGCAGGTCCTGCAGAATTGTGGGAATTTGGGCAGAGCCCTGATCTCTTCAGGGAGCTCATTTCACCAAGTGGGGGCCAGGACTAAAAAGGATCTGCCCTTGTTGATGTCCAACGTGCTGCTTTGGGGCCAAGGATCCGCAGCCAGTTGGAGGTGGTGGAATGTAAGGCTATTTGGGGGATATAGGCAGGGAGGCAGTCTCTCAGGAACACTGGGCCCTGACTGTATATGGCCTTGAAGGTAAGAACCAAAACCTTAAGCTTAATTTAGAATTCAAGTGGGAGCTATCCCAGTTTTTGGAGTACAAGCCAGATGTGGAATCTCCATGATGTATTAGTGAGAATCCTGGCCATGGCATTCTGCACCAGTTGTAGTTTTTTGGATGAAGGTTAAGGGTAGGCCTGCGTAGAGTGAATTGTAGAAATGGCAGTACATTAAACATTAAACATCAAATAATTCATAAACTTGTCACAGTTTCTTCAGTGAAAATATTTAATTGATAGCAAAATTTGCTTGAAGAACTGAAAACCTTTCAGTCTGTACACTCTTAATTTCAGTTCAATATCAAAGTAAATCAAAAACAGTTGTATGTTACAATTAAATATGAAAACACTGGTTGGTAAAGAGCTTGCAGAGGGTTTCTCAATTACTGCCTCTATGTCAGCTTTTCTGAACCCTTTTACTATTGAGAAACCCCTGAAATATTCTTCAGATTTTGAGATACCCCAGAAGTGGAATCTCTAGGTCCCAGATGGAGGCTAGCATCCATGCAACTGTTCAGGGATACCAGCCTCCCGGTGGGACCTGGAAACCCCCAGAATAACAGCTCCTCTCCAGACTGAAGAAATCAGTTCCCTTGGAGGAAAGTGCTACTGGGGAAAGGGACGGGGGTCTGTATAGCACTCCCCTCTATACATATACAGACACACACACACACATACAGTGGGAACATAGAAGACAAATCCATTCCTCCCTTCTCAAATTGCAAACCTTATTAACCACACAATCAACTCTCCATGTAGGAAATAACTGAATGTATCCCTCCTTGAATTACTTTGAGAAGCCATTGGACAAAAAATCTAAATTTAAAGAAAAAGAATGCCATTAAAGTCAATGAGCAGGTCAAAAAAGATTTACACCATCTTTCTGCAACAGCTTCTTCTGCCTGTGCTCTAGTTACATCTCTAGCTTGATGTAATGGTTAAGAGCATTGATTTCTAATGTGGCTAGCCAGATTTGATTCCTGGCTCCTCCACATGCTAGGTGAACTTGGGCCAGTCACAGTCGTGTTAGAAACTGTTCTCACCAAGCGGTTTCCCTCAGAGCTCTCTCAACCTCACCTACTTCCCAGGGTGTCTGTTGTGGGGAGAAGGGCAAGCTATTATAAGCCACTGAGACTCTTTGGGGCAGTGAAAAGCAGGATATAAAAACAGTTGTTATATTGGGAAGGTACTGCTGGGGAGGCATCAATTCTCTTTTTAAAAAAAACAGCTGCTTTGGAGCGTCACTGCCCTCCTACCCCTACCCCTATACAGCATCTATATAGGTTCCCATTGTTCCCACCTTCCCATCCAACCACACATCTTCCAAAGGCCAGGCTGAACAGGCTGTGGAGGGGGGAGCTGGCACCTCCCCACCCTCACATCTTCCAAAGGCCAGGCTGGACAGGCTGTGGAGGGGGGAGCTGGCACCTTCCCACCCTCACATCTTCCAAAGGACAGGCCAGAAAGGCTGTGGGGGGGGGCTGCTACCATCCTGCCCCTCCAATATTTCTCAAAGACTGGGCCAGGCAGGGAAGGCTGCAGGGGGTCTGCTTCCTTCCTGCCCCTTCCCCGATATCTCCAAAATGCCAGGCTGGGTGGGCAATGCTATGGGGGGATGCCTCCTTCCTACCCATCCCCACCTCTCCCAAAGGTCAGGCTGCTCTAGGGAGACCATAGGGGATTGGCTGCCTTCTTCCCACCCCCAGTCTCCCTAAGGGCAGGCCAGGCAGGATAGGTAAGGGTGGGTAGGCTGCCTCCATTCTTCCCCTCCCCCTACATCTCTCAGAGGCTGAACCAGTCCGGGTAGAGAAGGCCAGGGGGGAAATCCAAATAATATCGTTAGTGTGGAAACAGTTAGGGAGTAATCCCATCCCCTATACTTTTCAATCACTATGTGAAGTCTTTAGAACAAATCATTTGGGACTGGCTATCATCAATGCCTTGGTGGTATTGTGATAAATCCTTATCTAAATCTCCTGGTGATGTAGTAGAACTCCTCAACCAGTGTCTGGCTGCTGTGTTTAATTGACTAATAGTGAACAGATAGAAACTAAGCCCTGCAGACAAAGTAATAATGCTGACTGGAAAGGGGGAGATTTTGAAGGACATTGGATTCCACATTTTCTGTGAGGTTCGGCTGACCCTCGCTGACTCTGTTAAGAGTTTAGGATCATACTGGATCCAACATGACTGCCAAAGAAGCAAGTCAATGCAGCTGCAAAGACTGCTTTCCTCAGATTCATTCTAGCCTGAAAGATGGCCCCCAACCTTGATTTGGCCACAGTAACATTGAGAATAGACTACTTTAACACACTTATATTGGTTTTCTCTCAAAACAATCAGTAGACTCCATTTGGTTTGAATGCCCTTGGCTCAGCTATTATTGGGAGCAGATGGAACATGGGTGTCATTCTTATTCTACAGTCATTCCATTGGCTGTCCATAGGGCTCAGTTTAAGGTATTGGCTATCATATATAAAGGTGTTGGTGGCCTTGGATCCTCTTTGCCGTGACACTGTCTCTCCCTCTTCGCACCACCACAATGATTTCACTCATCCGAGCAAGGTCTTTTACAGATGCCACCATGCAAAGATGGAAAATCTAGAACTGTCTTTTCTGTTATGGCCTTCTGGAATATTCTGCTTGAGGAAGTCAGGAAGTGGATTATTCAAGAGGGCTTTTCTACTCAGATAATAGGGCTGTCCCATAACAAAATAGTTCTGGGTTGGGGACTATGTTTTGTACTGCTATGTATTGTTAGTACTGTTCACTGTTTTAGATAGGATCCTACAGTGTAATTTTTACATCATTTTACATATCGTGTTAATTCTTATACTGTTTCTGTTCTGATTCAGATTTCCATTTGGTTCCAGATCTCCACTATCCAAATACTATTGCATTGTTTATTAGACGTCCCATGCTGTTGACTGTATTGACTTATTTTGTGTAATCCACCCTGAGTCCCAGTAACATGGTCTGAATAGACATAAAAACAGCCTTTTAAGAATTATCATAAGCTGCATTTCAAAGCTAGTAAGGGATGGAAGGGTGATGTAAAATATTTTAAGAAATCAAATGATTGAGTTGTATTCCAAACCACAGCACAGCATACACTAATGCACTCAGCAGCACAGAATACACTAATGCAGTCAGAAAATGAGAGCCACCATGTGTAAAATCACATGTCTGAAAAGACACTTTTCGTTTTTCACAATTGCCTTGTATTATCCTGCTGCCATTTCATGAAAGATCCCAGCTTGTTTGTATTGATTTGTTTTTTGTAT
Source organism: Paroedura picta (assembly GCF_049243985.1). NCBI lineage: Eukaryota > Metazoa > Chordata > Lepidosauria > Squamata > Gekkonidae > Paroedura > Paroedura picta. Next base: position 131,614,382 of record NC_135369.1, read on the forward strand.
GAAAACATCTCTTTGAAATTTGTACCTACATATCCTTATGATATTGAAGCTGGAAATAATTTAAGCCCAGCTGATGTTGGGAAAGAATAATGCTGCATGTGGGTGGGAGAAAGAGAGATAATGCATAAGTTTAAATTAATCAACATAATTATCATTACATTTCTTTCAAAATTAGATGTGAAGAATTAGGTGACTGAAGCCGAAGCAAGAACGTTGTACATTATTATATTAATTGTGTGAAAACTGATGCCTCCAAGCTATTTGCTTCCATCAATGATAGATTCACCAAAAACATATGGTGAAGATATGAGGTTGTGGGTGGTTTGGGGAAAAAATGCTAATATTACATTAGTTTAAATTTTACTATTTTTAAAATCATGATTATTTAAATTAATTTTCTTTTTCTGATTAGATTTTTTTCTATTTCTAAGGATTGGTAGCTCAGGCTGCAGATACCCTCAGCATTTTCTGCAAAGAAAACAAGTATGATTTTTCAAAGGTTTAGATACTCACCATGTCACGGGAAAATATTTATGGATGTGGTAGAACTTCTGAGTTCCTCATTGCTTTGTGGGGGAGGTGGAGGGATATTGATTGCGCCTCAGTAAAGACACCGACACTGCTTTTATTTGGCATAAATGTGGCCACAGCATTTATTATCTGGTTGAGCATGGCATAGGATGGGGCACAGATCCTGCCCTCTTGTGGTCAGCCAACTGCAAGGCAGCCCTTTATCAGCAGGCCCCTTCCATTGGTTACACCAGTGAGCCAGCCAGGATCCTTGAACCCCAATGGCCTGCTGACCCATGGGAGGTGGCTACTGGGTGGGAAACCATCAGAGGTTCCCTCTGCTACCTGGAAAGGCAAGCCAACCATTCAGCTCCCTATCTACACAGCCTTTATGGGGGCCCCCTAAAATGGGGAGGCTAGCACACAAGCTTGGTTGCTCCCCAAACAGATCTGCCCCATGTTTTAAACCCATAAGCTATGACAATTAAGTGCTAACTATTTCCCACAAACCAGTTAACTCTTATAACATTATTATCAAAGTAACATAGCCATAGGGAGGGTGGTTGGGATGCCTCTTTGGGCAACCATGGGAAAGGAGGCTGGGTCCAGCCAGGCAGCCGGCCCAGCCTAGTCCCTCCTGTTACTGTAGCCGTAATAGCACCTGCCATCACCCAGGAGATGCTGGGGGTGGGAGTCCAAGGCTCCTCTCTGGCCAGGTCTTTTCTTGGTGCTGCATAATAATAATCCCCTGCTGCAGCAAACACCCCCCTTGGGTCAGTCTCAGTGGCTCTTGTCCCTAATTTCCAAAATTAGGTTGCTTATAATACAGACCTTGAACCTTTTAAAGTAATTCTAATTCTAAACTTGTTCTCAGAGTAATGATTTTAAAAATCTACATATTGGGGCCAGGTACCAAAAGGGAAGATGGGGAACCACTCCCTAAACTGCTACTTATCACAGTGAAGGTTTCAAAAATCAGCAGAGTGGGTGAATGGAGTATTCCTTCCCCTCTGAGTCTTCATGAGTTCCCTACTTGTCTGATGAGTTCCCTTTCTCTCAGCATCATTCAAATAGATTTCAACTTAAAACCCACATGTATATATTATGTTTAAAATACATGGCTATGTTAGAAAACGACTTTTTTCTCAGGCCAGTTATTTTCCCTAACTAATTTCCAATCACCTGTCAATATTGTTCAAAGGTGAATGTATTGTTCAAACTTGAATTGTGAAGGTTTTTTTTTTTAATTTTATGGTTCAGCCTTTCCATTAACAGAAGAGATAATCTTTGAATATAAGAACATAAAATTCGCCCTGCTGAATGAGACCACTGGTCCATCTATCCATCTATCTATCCATCACATCTCATGCAGTTGCTAACCAATTCCCCTGTAGGTCAAACAAAAGTGTTGGCTTCCTAGAATAGGAGTTTGTCAGATGTTCTGGGACAGATGGAGGAAGTAGGAGGAAGGGAGGGAAGATGGCAATGAGGAAAGGGACATGCACAATTGACTCAAAATGGCAGCTGTGTGGGAAAAACCCAAATGCAAACATTTCTCCAATGGGCAGCCCCAAATTAGATTCTGGCTTCAAAGATGAAATTGCTATTACCAAGAATTTCTTAAACACACAGTAATTGAGAGGGCAATTCAGGTGTGCTTCTAGAAAGTCAAATTTTAGTGCGGTAATGGAGTTAAAGAATGCAAATCCAAATGATAATACTAGTGCAGAAGCAGTCTCAGTTTTCAGGGAAGAGGCTGCCAGGGTAAAAGGAAAGAAGGAAAGCTGAAAGGGGAGGGTCACAGGTAGGTTGGCTGTTGGGTGGAAGGAGAGGATAAAGGGTTTGCAGAGATAGGAAAGAGAAAGAGTGAGGTGGGGAAGAGTGAGATGTGCCTGGAAGTCCTCTTGAGTGCTCGTCTTCAGCATTGGACATGATAGCTGACAGTGCACTACTAGGCCAGCATTATCCTGGGGAAAGGCTAACGGAGGGTGGGAAGGAGGGAAAACTTAAGATGGGGGGGTGGGGAAGGAAGATAAATTATTATTATTATTATTATTATTATTATTATTATTATTATTATTATTATTATTATTATTATTATTATTATTATTATTATATACCGCCCTCTCGAGGGCCTAGGGTGGTTTACAGGAAACAGGAAAAGATAAAAGTAAGTTTGCTGGTGGGTGAGGAGAGGAGAAGGAAGGAGGAAAAGAGATGCTATGGAATTTTTCAGGGAAGCAAAAGAGGAAATAGGGAGCCAGACAGAAAACCGAATCCCTGGAGTTTTGTGGGGAGGAGACTAGGGAGTTTGGGATTTGGCAGGTGGGGGACATCCAATGGGTATAATGCCATAGGTTTCACAACTCCAAAGCAGTCATTTTCTTCAGAGGAACTGACCTCTACAGTCTGGATATCCATTGTAATTCTGGGAGATACCCAGTCACAACCTGGGGGCTGGCAATCCAAGATGTACCCTGAAAGTCCTTACCAGTCTCCTGCTTGTTATAAAACATATAAATACTATACTGTATGTATAAGTCAGGCTTTCTCAACCAGGTTTTTGTGAAACCCTGGAAGGGTTTCATGAATGGGTGGGAGTTAATTATTTCTTACATAATTTTAAAAATTTGTTAAACATTTATTGGGTGATATGACCATATATAGTCATGTTGAGGCCCCAAATAGCTAATAATATGATGATAATGATAAGAGGGGGTGAGAAGGGGAAGGGCTCCAGGTGGGCATGTATACAGCTTTGCTTCCCAACCATATTCTGCACAATCACACCACAAAAAGAATTTTTCAGGGCTTTCTCAATGGTAAAAAAGTTGAGAAAGGCCGGCATAAGTATTAAATAGTGTGTAAAACTGTACAACATGAACATGCAATACATGTTGATCTGTAAAACAAAGAAATGGCATTTATTTTTAAAACTGAAATCTAAACAAACAGACTAACAAAAAGAAATGATGGTGGCCTGAATTAGTCAGCAACAGGCTTTTCATATTTGATAATGATCCTTCAGAACACCTTTAGGATGGTGCTGGCTTGCACAGCTGAATTGACATTTACACAATTGCTTTTCCATTTAATATTATTCTTATTGAGGCACTTTCAAATACCCTGTGTTATGTACCTTTCCCTATTGGATATGCTGCTCAGAATTAATTGAAGAGCCCAGATTGCTTCCATTTCACTTTCATCGTTTTAAAATTGGAAAGTATTGGGAAGTATTTCTGAAAGACAAAAATTTGGATCAATATCTGAGTAGGTTTCAATTGGGAAAAATAAAATTTTACATCCAATTGAGTTTTCTTTTACGGGGGGATTTTTTTTGCTGCTCTGTAAAAATGGAGAATGATAGTGTGTGTGTGTGTGTGTGTGTGTGTGTGTGTATTTTAGGAGATATGGAAATCTGAAATTAAAGCCACACATAGACTTAAAGAGGGAGGCAGTAATTCCCCTCAGTTTAAACAAGTTGGTTAGCATCCACTAATAAAGAATTAGATGGATTCTTTTATAATGTCTTTATATGAAAAGGTTGTTTAGCTCTATTTTTAATGAGGGAAAAAATCAGAAGGCCTGTCATTATCCCTAAGAGTTTACACTCTAAAATTTAGGAGGTGGTGGGGCTGGAAGGCGGGGGGGGGGGGGGGGATAAACAGGCCAAGGGCAGAGGCAAAGGATCGATTGTCTTGCAGTCTGGTTCCGGAATACCTCTAGCTATAGTTCTGACCAGTTCTGGCAGAACTGCCAATGTGAAAAGTGGATGCTGGATGCTGTTGGGGCACTTGCAGAAGACAACTGAGATCTCAAGGAATAAGATGGTGAACATTTTCCTTCCATTATTCTCCCTTCCCCCCATGACACAGCTTTTTGCTGGCTGGAACCGGAAACTCACCTTCAGCCCCCCCCCCCCTCTCTCTCTGCTTGTGTTATAAACCATTGTATTTCTGTGTTCAGCTGGTTCCTGCCTGCTGGAGAACAGAACTGAGGGCAGCAGCATCATTATTCATATTGGATGCTTGCTACTTCTCATTAGGTAGCCTAAGATGATCTGAGATGTTTCACTCTTGCCAAGGTCCGTACAACAAAACTCTGCAGTTCATTGTTAGGGAACACAGCCCAGGTTGATTTTGTGCAGCCATACTATGCAGTTCGGCCAGGGGGCTGTTGGTATCCACTCTCATTTTTGGGGGTTCCAGAGAGCAGCAGAGATGTAAGCATACGATTCTCTTGCATTAACTCTTCTCTGGAAGCTAGTTCATTCTGTAGACAACTCTAAGCTACTTAAACAAATCTATTCTTCCTCCACATATTGTGTGTTCATTGTTTATCATACCACATAAAAGAACCATTGCCTTTTGCTCATAGCGATACACACCTCACATCTCTTCTGTCTGTCTTTCTTGCAAACTTCTCCAAACATCGGATACCTTCAGTGAAAACTGCCTGGGAAGCTGTGATTCTGGGCATGTTCTCATTATGCATTTGAACTCTAATCTCCTAAATCTCCTCTTTCCAGTCTTTTTACATACACAGAAGAACAACCTTCTGAACATTCCAAACTGGACTATCAGGTAAAGTTGTTCTGATAAGAGTTTTTCATATTACCCTGCAGCTAGTGAATTTAAATGGGCAGATTGTTGATGGATACTAAGAGCAGGGGGGAAGAGTACAATTCTTATAAGCCATATTGATGGTAGCTTGAGGACAGAGATAAAAACTTTATGAAATCTAATAATGTGCAAATATCTCTGCTTTAATTATCCAGTGTTACTGAATATTTAAAATCTCAAGCTGACAATGAGAATAATTAATGTGCCCTTGTGATTGCCTTCAGAGAAAAGGGGAACATATTTGTTAAAACTGCCAGCCAAAAAAAAACCCAGTCCTTTTCCCCCTTCCAGAAGATCTATGGGGAAAGTTGTAGTTCTCAACTGACCCAACAATCACTTGCTTTGCTGTTGATTTTTACATCTAGCATTCTTGTACACATTTTAGGAGAGTTGCTGTAGGAACAGAGAGGCCAAGATGTGTCATAAAGCATCTGAGAGCAGAATCCATTAAACTGTTCAGAGCTGAATACCAGTGAACCCTGACAATGTAAATAGCGTTATTGCCAAAACGTACTCATAAGAGGGACAACTGTAATGCTGAAATAAGTAAATTTTAAGCAATTTCCAATCATGCAGGAGTCAAGGTAGAACAAAAACAATTGGTAACAGAACAGCAGAGCAAGTTAGATCCACACTAGCTGCTGTGGCTTAGGTCAGGTTGCAGCAAATGGTTGGCACTGCACTTTGAGGTTGGCCTATGAATATTCTAGTAAAACACAAATGCAGTTCAATGAAGTATGAGTCCAGTGGGACCTTGAAGATCAAAAATGACCTGGTGGAATGCTCTCTTGAGTGAGATCAGAGCCCTTCGGGACTTTAAACGGTTCTGGATGCCTTCAAGACAGAGCTGTTCTTCTGGGCCTATGTGGAAGCCTATAAATAACATCAATAAGCTGGCCTCCCTATATAAACAATGAACATCTACACACACACTCAGCGACCATCACCTGAGCACCTTGTTATCCCTCTCTCCTACCAGTGAGAAGGTGGGGAGTTCATAGAATCATAGAGTGGGAAGGACCCATACAGGCCATCTAGTCCAAACCCCTGCTCAATGCAGGATCGGCCTAAACCATCCAGGATACATACCTGTCCAGCCACTGCTTGAAGACTGTCAGTGAAGGGGAATTTTTGAATATCTGATCAGAGTCTTCTGTGATTTGATTGTTTTGAATGTTTAAAATGTTTTACCTTTGTTTTAAGATTTACTGTAAGCCAGCCTGAGTCCCTGGGGAAGAATAGCACTATCACCATACATTATAAAGTTGAACTTGCATACAGCTAACTCACTCCCTAACTGATTGGCCCTCCCTTGGGGTATGCTGGAAATAGGGAGAAAGCACTCTGCCAATGAAAGACAATCAGGTCAAATTGCATGCAGATAGCCAGGAAAAGCCTCTAACCTGGGAATGTTTACTCATGAGTGAGGGCCATTCAGTTCACATTGTAGTCTGCCAATGAGGGCCAATCACTTCAAATTGCACTCTGCCAATCAGGGCCAATCAGGTCAAATTGTGTGTAGAGAGCCAGGAAAGGAGCTAGCATAGTAATAATGAAGGATGAAACACCTCTCTTTTCTGGCTGATTTTAAAGGGCTTAGGGATTGGAAGAATAGCATTAGCAAAAATGAATTTAGTGCCAAGGTTTACATTCCTTTTCCAATTTCTCCTAATACCAGTCCCACTAGTAAAGCTAAAAGGGTGGGATGATTGATTAGTGATGTTTATTCAGAAGAAGAGATGTCCTAGAATTTCTAGACATGCTTAACAGAAATCTATTACAGAAGGAGGACTGGGTCTTCCCAGACTCTATGTGTTTTATCAACATTGCCAGTTACTGTTATCAGCCCACAAAGGAAATCTCAATGGAGGGAATTAGAACAGACTATTTGAAAGCACACTTAGAATACTGTAGTCTTAGATGAATAGTGGAAAGTTCAACATATACCAGACAGATCCCTCCCTGTGAGTTAGGTTGAAGGTGAGTGACTGACCCAAGGTCACCCAGCAAGCTTCCATAGTAGAGCAGGGATTAAACCTCTCAGATCCTAGTTTGACACTCTAGATCAGGGGTAGTCAAACTGCAGCCCTCCAGATGTCCATGGACTACAATTCCCATGAGCCCCTGCCAGCATTTGTTGGCAGGGGCCCATGGGAATTGTAGTCCATGGACATCTCGAGCACTGCAGTTTGACTATGCCTGCTCTAGGTGTTACACCACATTTACTCTTTGCAAGTCCCTTTTCACAAGTTGTGTGGGCACCTGTGCTTTTTCTATCTGAAATTAACATCAGGTTGTTGAGCTCAGTTGTTTTTCCCTGGATGTTTTCTTCGCTTGGCTCCCCACACAACCTCAGCAAACATTCACAGGGGAAATTTAAGCCTCCGTTTCCATGGACAAAAACCCATTCAGGAGAATTCATATTATCCCCTGTTTTTCTTAATCACCTCTCTAAGTTTCTCTCTGGAGTTTATATGTTGCATGAGTTTGTATATGTATTGTGGGCTTTTTAGCAACGGGTATTATATTTGTACTCTAATGTGATTCTGATTGCTTGAATGTATTTAATTCCACTCAAATCCTATTTTTCTACTTTATCCTAATTTCCCCTTAATTTGTTTTGAAACCACAAACCTTCATTACAGATAGACTAAGTTCATGATCCTCTAGCTGGGTGAAAGAACCAAAGGCTGTAGTTCCTGCTTGGGAGGGGATGTTGAAAGAGAGGTTTACGAACTTCACTTTGTTGGCTTTCTATAACTCTGGAGCCAGTGAGAAGCAGGAGATTCACTCAGGTGTCTAACTCTTCCCCCCACAACTGCTCCCACAGCAAAATGGACTGAGGACACCCATTGTCCTCATGGAAAAAGAGCATTCTGAACATCAGTTAAATGATGGGGGAGAAGAATTTCTGGTGAAACCCCAAACAAGTATCCTGAAGAAGTAGAATTAAGGTGGGGTTATGTACCAAGAGGCCCACAGTATTAGGATAATTGGGGAAAGGGAAGAAATATTTCCCAATAAATTATTTTCCTGGTGGTACTATGGGGACCCTCACACTTATTATTAGGTAATGTTAATTTTGCTTCCCTGTAGGGTTTCACACCAATCAGAACTGAGAAAAAAAAGTCTGAGGTGTAGCTGAACCATAGTGAAGGTGAACAATAGTGAAGGATCTTTGGGCTGTTCCTTCATTGAGCAGGGGGCTGGACTAGATGGTCTGTATGGCCCCTTCCAACTCTAGGATTCTATGATTCTAACAATGATAACTTGCACACAACCACAGACATCTAAGGCCCTGTGCTTCAACGTTTGTAAGGGCCATTTCGCACAGAGCTCAAAGTTGCTATTTGGTTGCCGTTTGTGAAAGCGCTACTTCAAGTAGCGAAATGTAACTAGCCGTGCCCGTAACGCACAGCTGCGGTTTTTGCGGAATTTGGCACTTTCACTTCTCGCCACTTTCGTAACCCACAGGCTTCCGGTTCTCCGTCTTATCGCTACAAAGGAGGTCCCTTTTTAGCGCTTCTGGCCTCCCGTGCCCGTCAATCAAACTGCAGGCACACCTTTGACCTCGACCCTGAAGCCGAACTTGTCGGGGTTCCCTTTTTTTTTAAAAAACCCAGGAAACCCCGTAGCAACGCGTTATCGTCCGATCATTGGCGCCCTTGGAACGTGTTTTCTATTGTTTTCTAGGAACCAGATGCATTGACATGTTTGATTGGTTAATCCCCGCCCACAGTACACGCCCACAGGTTACCTGCTTATATGCACCTGGGCAGACACGCGGTCGGCCTCACTCTTTTGTTTGCGTAGCCTACTGCCCGCAGCACAGGTCAACGTTGCAATGGAGAGGCTTATTTTTCAATTGCTGGCTTACATGCTCGCGGTGGTCCAGCGCATGAATACCGCCTTGTCGCGTCGGACGTATGCTATCGCGGAGTACCGAGAACGGGTGGCCGGAACGCTGACCAGCAGCAGAAGACGTTCTGTAAGGGTAACCATGGCGGCCAAGAAACGCTGGCAAGCTCTGGCAGAGGTCCGGTTCCCCCCCCGGTTCTGGGTGGACGAACGATCCTCTGACTGGTGGGAGAATTTTGTGTGGACTCGCTGGGATGATGACCACTGGATTGCCAACTTCAGGATGTCGAGGGGGACATTTTTTGAACTCGTGGAGGCTCTACGTGGACGCATGGAGAGGCAAGTCACTGGCATGCGGCGCCCCGTTCCAGTTGAAAAAAGGGTGGCTGCCGCATTGTGGTACTTGGCCACCCCTCAGTACTTCCGGACAGTAGCCCAGCAATTCGGACTCGGAGTCACTACGGTTGGCGATATCCTTAAGGAGTTCTGCCTCGCCATGGAGGCGGAATTGTTCAGCAAAGTCGTGTGCCTCGGAGACCGGCTTGGAGCGGTGAGTGTCATTCCATCCCCTTTGCCCTTTAAATTTTTTTTCTTGTTTGACAGGTCAGCAACGAAGACGCGATACACCCCACGCTGACATGCCATGGCTTATATTCTTTTCTTTCCCTTATTCCAGAGTATGGACGGGTTTGCCAGGCTTGGATTCCCGCATTGTTTTGCGGCCGTCGATGGAAGCCACATCCCTATCCGTGCCCCCGGGGGAAGCATAAAAGAGTACGGGAACAGGAAGGACTTTTGCTCTGTTCTCCTGCAAGGAACAGTGGACTTCTCCGGCCGGTTTATCGATGCCGAGGTGGGGTGGAGTGGCAGGAGGCATGATGCCCTTGTTTTCAGGGAATCCAACCTCAGGAAAGCCATGGACGAAGGGGTCTTTGTTCCAGGAAACCCCACCGCCACCATTGAGGGCGTGCGTGTGCCGGCGTTGGTCCTCGGGGACGGAGCCTACCCATTACGACGCTGGCTCATGACTCCCTACAAGCGGCCAAGGACGGACGTGCAGAGCCACTACAACCTCAGTCACTCCCGGGCAAGGAATGTAGTGGAGCGTGCCTTTGGACGTTTGAAGTCACGGTTCCGTTGTTTAATGTCACGACTCCATGTACATATTGACAATGTGACTCCGCTGATAATCGCATGTGTGATTTTGCACAACATATGCGAGGACAAGGGACATAACATCCCCTTCCCTGAGGACGAACCTGAACCTGTAGTCCTTCAGGATACACAGGACATCCCTGAAGCAAGGAGAAAAAGGATATATGCTGAGGGGTGCAAGGTTCGGGACGCCATAGCCACCCACATCTACAGAAACAGGAGGCGTGTTTAATTGTTTTTCCTACTCTGTTGTTGAATAAAGTTTTGTGTTCTTTGTTTAACCTTGTCTTGTGCGGTTTGTGTACTTTGCCAGCAAAAAAACGGGGATTCTCTGGTCCAAAAGCACTTTGACAGCCCTAAATGCTAACTCCCCACTGAAATTGACAAACACAATACGGAAGCGCTGAATGGGGAAAGTTCGGGGAGGCGGGTAGCCAGGAAGTATTGGCGACCCCTGTCAAACCGGAGGATCAATCCACTCATGTTCCAAGGAATAATTTTATTGGTGGGCAGCTTTGATACATTTAAAAAACGGGGTGGTCGATCGGAGCAACGCACGTTCGTTCCCTAACCGTCATTCCGAAGATGCCGAAGCCACGGAAGGGCTCCTTCTGGCAGCGCGCCGAGGCTGAGGCACTTCTGGAGCTGGTGCTACAATCAAAAAGTGTTGGCCGCCTAATGGCCAGCACCCATTGCCACACCAAGGGTGCCTACCTGGTGTTGGCTTCAAAGCTGAGGGAGAGGGGCTATGTCCGGACCTGGGAGCAGGTCCGGACAAAATTCAAGCGCCTTAAGCTGGACTTCCTAAACAGTCTGGAACAGTGGGGGGGGATCCCGCAGCCAAGTGGGAGGACGGTCTTCCACGACCAGATGGTGAAAATATGGGAGAAGGCTGGGAAGCCCCCCCTGGACATGAGGAGGCATATGGGTGAGTGCTGCCCTCGTTGTGTTTTGCCCTTAAACATGCATGGAATGACTAGCTGCCTCTTTCCCCTACTGTCCCCAATGAAATTCGAGAAAGTATTTAGATGCTGTCAACCCCCTCAGACTTAGCCAGCCAGTACTGTAGAACCACTTTGGTTATGCGCTTAGACTCTAACTGTGGTGTGTCCACCAGCTGTGTTTCATCTCTGTTTTGTGTGCTTTTAATTATGATTTGTCTTTTTCTTTGCCCAGCCACACAATCACCATCCAAGCTGGCAACAGCACCTGAGCGTGAGGAGGGGGAGGAAGAGGGACCTTCCACCTCGGGACAGGCTGCAGGTGAGAGTTTTATGTCTGTGAGGGAGACCCATGTGTGTGTACCCACACGGAGCCATATGGGAGCCTGATGTGATGCTTCCTTTTGGAGTGTGATCAAATTCTTTGTTTGATTTCTATAGCTGAAACTGTGGAGGCAAGGCTGCGTGCCATGGAGGCCAGAGTTACTTCCCTGGAGGCTCAAGTGGCGGAGCTGAAAGGGGAGATTGAGCAGCACAGGCAACAGAGGGAGGCGGAAGAGCGTAGGTTATGTTCCCCACTGCCCAACTCTTCTCACACTGTGGCTAAGGCCACTTAAAAGTGTATGCATGTAAACTAAAGAAATTTGAAAATATGTGTGGTACTAATGTGTACTTTTTCTCCCTCCCCACAGTTAAGAAGAAGGAGGACGAAGAGCTCTTCCGGCGCAAAGTTAGGGGGACCGTGGGACGGCTGTGCAGGAGAGTTAGGGCGATGGAAGGGGCTGGGGAGGGGAGCGGTGGGACCTGAGTTTTGTTTCCTGTTTGTGTTTTGGGGTAGGGGTTGGGGGGGGGGGCTCCAAGTTTCATTCCCCAATGTCTTTCCCCTGTTAAATGTATACTTTTGTTAAAAAAAATTGGTTTTCCAGGGGGGTGGGGGGTGGTGGTGCTGGTGGGGCTCCAAGTTTCATTCCCTAATGTTTTTCCCCTGTTAAATGTATACTTTTGTTAAAAAAAATTGGTTTTCCAGGGGGGTGGGGGGTGGTGGTGCTGGTGGGGCTCCAAGTTTCATTCCCTAATGTTTTTCCCCTGTTAAAATGTTTTTTAAAATAAAATGTTATTGCAAATTTTATAACAAGACTCCAGTGTGACTTCTTAAACTCGCACATATTTAACCCCACACCACACTCCTAAAACTCCTTGAACTAACACCCCTCCAACCTCCAACCCACACAGCAGAACCACAATATACACAATCACTAGAGAGGCCGCTTTCAGCCTTGCAGATTCTACAGTAGGGTACACAGAGACAGAGTCAAAAATATAAACTTTATTCAACAAACAACAAAACACAGATAACATGAAATAGAAAAAGTGGGCAAAACTAGGAGGGGGAGTACTTGTCTGCTGGTTTTATTTTTCTCTTTCCGAGAATAGTCCTCCTTCTTGTTTGGGTGGAGGCATTCTGAGAGGGAGTCGGTGGGGTGGGTGCTGGAAGTGGTGGTGTTGGTGTGGGTGGTGGTGGGGGGGCGATTTGTGGAGGGTAGGCCCTTTCCATGACCGCTACAGCCCTCTCCATGAGTCTCCTTATCAGACGCACCTCCTCCACGCCTTCGCGTAGGATTTGGTTTGTCTCTCTAAGGACTGCCCTCAATTTTCTCCCCTCCTGGGCAATGAGTGTGAGCATGGCTTGGTCAGCGGCCGCGGCACGCCGTGACTCCTCATAGCAGTGCTCAAGGAGCCTCTCTCCCACGCTTGTCAAGACGGAGACGCGCCTCAGCCTGCCGCGTTCCCTCGTAAGCCTCTCCTCTGCTGGGAGCGCACCTCTAGGTGGTGGGCTGCCTGGAGCCAGGGGTGGTTCCTCCTCCTCATCTGAAAGAACCTCTGTTGGCAAAAAATGAGAAACAAAACTGTTAGTAACATCCAAAAAGTCAAAACACACCATGGTGGACATGGTGTTCTTTTTTGTCCCCGTGTTTTCCTGCCAAGAATTTAAACAATCCCCGGCGAGCACATGGCTATTGTTTGTTTGCCCATGGTGTGCTTTTACTTTTGCCTACTTGCACAGCAGGACTCTCAACAATTAAAAGGGAGCACATGGTTAGTGCCTAGCGACATTGTCCTGCAGCTATGGCTCGAAAGGAACAGGTCATGCACGCTCACCATCTTGAATCTGTATCCGCCTGCGCCGGGCAGGAGGTCCAAGCACCCTAGGCTGTTCCTCCTCCTGTGTTCCGGGTATGAAATCTGCAAAAAAAGGAAAAAAAACAGATCTAGGACCAAAGGGTGGCAAAGCCAGCTTCAAAGCCTACACCAGCAACGCAGAGGGACTCTCTTCTTTCTCTTAGCAGTGCTGCTGCCCTGCACAAACAGAAAAGCACAAAGCAGTTAAAACAGCCCCCCCCCCTATTTTTAGTAATACCTACCAATGTTAGTTGATGCCCCCGAATCACTATCCACGTCAGGTGCTGCTGGAGACTCTAGGGGCCCCGTCCCTGGCAACTGTGTCTCTGTGGACAAGAGCAGAAAATAGTGAAAAACGAGCAAGCATACACCATGAACCACAAAGCAAGCTTCCAAAGTTGTGAGCCAAAGTACTGCAGAAGGCCTATGGGCGAGGCATGCTGCAAATATTTTGGGGCTGTTGGTTAAACATGACCGTTTCAAATACTAACCACATCAAGCACTCCACAGCCAACCATCTTAATAAATCTTTTAAAAATTAAAATTAAATTATAAAATTAAAACCGTTTCAAATAGTAACCACAGCAAGCACTCCACAGCCTACCTTCTTTTAAAATCTTTTAAAAATTAAATTATAAAATTATAAAATTAAAACCGTTTCAAATAGTAACCACAGCAAGCACTCCACAGCCTACCTTCTTTTAAAATCTTTTAAAAATTAAATTATAAAATTATAAAATTAAAACCGTTTCAAATAGTAACCACAGCAAGCTCTCCACAGCCTACCGTATTATGCGTTGCAACGAACACACGAGAAAACGATGCCCAAACGTCAGAACACACATTTGCTTAAAAGGAAATATAAAATAAAAAGAAAATCACTTACCGGAGGCAAGGGGCGTTTGCTCAGGAGCCTCCTCTGGCTCCCCAGGAACGATGGCGATCAGGTCCAGCGTTACCGATTCCGCGGCTCGTTGCTGGACGGGGGGTGGAGGGCGAAAGCTGGAGGAGGTTCCCTCGCCGGGATCCTCCTCAGCGGGTGGTTCCTCGACCGGGGCAGCCGGCTTCCGAACCACCTTAAGGCTCCGGCCGACGCGCTTCGGCCTGCCGGATCCTTCCCCGTCCCCGTACAGCTGGCGCTGCTCCTCGAAGTAGGGGCAGGTCACCTTTTCGTTGCCGGAACCCTTGTTATGGTTCACGGCTCTCATGTACTCTGCCCTCATTGTCTTCGTCTTCGACCGGCATTCAAGGCCGGTCCTGTTGTGGCCCAGGGCGCGCATCTTAATAGCCACTTGTTCAAAAACCTCCCTATTCCTGTGGGAGGACTGGAACGCGTCCTGGATTTTCTCCTCCGAGAAAATCCCGATCAGGTCCCTGATCTCCGCGTCCCTCCAAGTTGGGCCACGGCCGGTTGCAGGGACGGACGAGGCTTGAGAAGACGATTCCATGTTGCTTTTGCTAGTAGCCGAGCAAAATGGTGGTGGGAGGTGCAGGGTGCAACGGATCATATACCTTCCCGCACACAAAGACAAAGGGACTAGCCGGCTCCTGATTGGTGGAGGGCAGCAGGGGACACGCACATTGGCCACATCAGGTCACATGTCACGTTCAAAACTCCTCGCGCGGGAACAGGATCTGCTCCTAATGGCCAGATTGGCGCCCTTGTTGTTTGACTTAACGCATGCGCGTATTCGTTTACACGCGAGAAGAGCAGTTTGAACATGCAGCGGGAGCCATTTTAGGAAAATGTCCGCCATTACACAAACGCATGCCGGTGTTCAACCGAGAGCAAGTGCGGCAGTACTCGGCAGTTCCCCAATAATATTCACCAGCCACAGCATAAATCAACCAAACATGACATGTAACTGGCGTACGTTCGTTGGCACGCTCAGAGGAATGTTTTTTAAAATGAACGGGGGACGGCGACTCCGCTTGCCGGAGGTCTAGCCGCCAATGGAAGGGGTTGTCCGCACCCAAGCACAAGCACGCACCGGGAACCACACAAAGACCCACTACACATAAGCCGCCCCTCATGATATCACCTCGAATCATGTCTATTGAACCCCTGTAAGCTAAGCAGGAGACTGCGAGCGGCGACCGTTCGTTGGCACGCTCAGAGGAAAATTTTTTAAAATGAACGGGGGACGGCAACTCCGCTTGCCGGAGGTCTAGCCGCCAATGGAAGGGGTTGTCCGCACCCAAGCACAAGCACGCACTGGGAACCACACAAAGACCCACTACACATAAGCCGCCCCTCATGAAATCACCACGAATCATGTCTATTGAACCCCTCTAAGCTAAGCAGGAGACTGCGAACGGCGAATGTTCGTTGGCACGCTCAGAGGAAAATTTTTTAAAATGCTCCCTGTACGTTGACTCCGCTAGGACTGGCCGATGGTAGACGGGGTTTTAAGCTTTGGGCAAATTTTGGGAACGTGACGGTGTGTGCCACTGTGCTTGTGAAAAACTCTTGTGGTGTCCGGGCAGAATTTCCGAAAGTGATCGTGCTTGAAAGCCAGTCGCTGTCCCGTTGCCTCGTAGATCCCCGCTCGCTCGGAGAAAAAAAAAATGGCGAACAGTTCGCCGGAAGTTTGGAGGACAGGCTCGGGAGGAGGGACTTTGAAGAACCCGCAACAATGGTAACGCACAGGTCTTTAGCGCTACTGTTGCAGATTGGTTGCAGGAGTGTATCGCTATCCGGAGGGTGAATCCAGTTTTCTGGATTCCCCTAGAAGCGCTACAACGAAGCGCTTTTTGCGGGTCGGTTTCAGGATTGTTGCAGATTGTTTACGACGTCGTGCGTTATGGCAAATTAGTAGCGTTTTCAATCAGCAACCATTGTGCTATTTTTAAGCCGTGGGAAATGCCCCTAAGTCACAGTGGCTGGAATTCTCTATCCATGAAATTAAAAAACTGGCATGTTTTTAAAATCACTCTGAAGGGCTTTTAAATAAAGGGGTCATATTTCTGGCAGAAGCCTGAGGGAAAAGTCACAACATGTAAGCCTTTGTTTATTTAGAGCATTTTCCTAACCATGCCTTGGCATGCTTCCAGCTGCATGTCTACAACAATAGCACTGCAGAAGGTAAATCATTTCAGAAAATTCTTACAGAAATCTTGTTTTCAAGTGACTGCTACAACCAAATTCAACACATTATACTGATAATGCAACAAACAGCTGAATCATAAATGTCCAGTCATTGACTGTTCATGCTGCGGTCCTCAAAGGATTCACTCCAAAGAAATGACATTAAAACAAAGGTGGTTGATCTGTAGTAAATAGCTCCAGGACTTCCACCCAAGTGACATATGCCTCAAAGTATATTTGGTTCAAAGCATTACAATTTAACTCATATAAGGTTATGTACCCCCCCTCCCCGCCAAAAAAATGAGTGAATGTGTCATCCTTGTGCTATAACTGCATATGACAGCTATCTTGATTACTTACTACTGAGAACTATTAAGGTGTGGCTAGAGACTTAGCAATGCAAGAAAACCCATGGGTTAAGGAGGGAGAAAATTCACAACACCAAAAAAACCCCAAGGTTTTTGATCTTCTGGACTGAATATATAAGGCTAAAAGAAGCTGATTCTTGCATATTCTCCTTATTTATATTATTCTATGTCTGAGTGGTTCCTGCCCTTTGGAGGGAATTTTTATTTTGCGTTGTTATTTGCAAGCTGGCATGGTATTAGATAGAGTGTCTGATCCTGAGAGACCTGGATTCGAATCCACACTCTATCAAGGAAGCCTGAGCCAGTTGCATTCAACAAACATACCTCAGAGGGCTGTTGTTGGGAGAGAACAGAGGAGGTGAGAATGGTGTAATAAGCCTTTTCCAGACCTCACCAAAGAGGAGAGTGGAATATAAAATAAATAGCTAAATATACCCTAGGATCCACAGCCTTTGCAAAAGAGATGCTACCTGTTAGCTTGGATGGGATGGGCCATATCTGCGCATCTGAGGGAGCACCTTTCTGAATATGTTCCTCAGAGAGCTCTTTGATGGAGCACAGCAAATCAGTTGAGGGTCATTATCCAGGTGCAAGTCCTTTGCTTCCCTTCCTGCTCCTGCAAAGACTGCTCCAGGAATTAACACTGATCAGTGCTGAAAAATCAGATGGGCACCCCTAGAGCTGTCAAGCACTCTCTCGTTCTTCTGTATTCTGTGGGTTCAGGAGAAACTGGTGGCAAGGGATGCTCTGTCCTCTGTGTCATTTCTTCCTTCTCCTCCCAGAATGAGCAGCCTGGCTGTGTCTGGAAACCATTCTCACTTCCAGATGCTTCTTTTGCTAGGGCTGCTTCTTAACCCTTGGGCTCAGGCAGACATTCCACTGGTGTGGGGTCCGACTCTTCCATTTTCTCATCTGAAGAGGAGGTGGTAGCTAGCTGGCCCATGACTATTTATTACATTAGCAATTGCTCAAAGGTAGCTATGGAGAGGTAACAAAATCAGGCTATTGGAAGGCTCTTGGGAGGTTTTCCTCCAATTGACAGGGTTTCCTTCCATTCCCTTTCCTTTCCTTCCCTTCTGGGGGGGGGGGGAGGGGGGAGAGTTGCAACCTGCCCTGAGATTCTTGAAAGAAAGGCAGGATAAAAATACTAGACAGGTAAATCAAATTTTGTTGTCCAGAGGGAGACATTCTGTGGTGTTCAGTGCAGTACTCATGGACATGTACTACCCCAATGTATATTCCTGTTGTTTTTTCCATTTAGATGTGTTGCAATGGGCTATAATATTGACATCACCATGAAGAATGGAATTCCAATAACAGCTGGAGTTTTAGATGACACTTGAACAAAAATAATAAATAATCCTTTTCAAAATTACTAGTGCATTGTGGAAGCATAAAAAGCTGCCTGTCTAGCTTTATTACAAATCAAGCAGGATTTTGTGTCTCCTGGCAGGTACTAATATGCACTAAATCAATTTAATTTGTTTTCTTCAGTCTAGCCATCCTACCAGGTGAACAATATTGCCTATGCTTATATAAGAAACTTTTAAAAAATGCTTTTTACCGGCTGCACACAGTGATGATCAGAGACAGGAATGGTGCCATATATTTCCTGCTATGAAAATAGGTTCCATGAAATTTGGGAAGGGGGACCAAATAGGAGCTTCTCTCTGTGTGTTAACAGCTGGGGATTCTTCCTCTAGGCATACATCCATCTTGCTCCAACCATCATGGAGGAGGGGGGGGGAAAGCACATAACAGGTAGCTGTAGTTTCCCAAGTTTAGGGTTGTGATCTTTCTCTTTTCATTTTCTTGCAGTCCGACTGCTGTAACCTATATATCTTTAAGAGGTATTGGTCATAGATTAAAGTATTTTGTGTTGTTTAAGAAAGGCCCTCCCTTGATCCCTTCCCATGAGCCTTGCCCTGCTTGTGTGACCAACATCCCTACTTGATGGTCCTCCAGGCATCAAATAGCTACAAGGAGCATGTTTCTGGGAGAAAGAGCCCCCCTCCCTGAGGAAGAGTTGGGGAGCAGTGAGGGACTCCCACAGCCAAGGCTGGGCACCTCTTGGTAAAAATACACATACGTTCTGTCTCTGGGCAGTGCTGTGCCTCCCTTGACTTCTTGCTGCCAAATTACACAATCAGGGAGAGGGAATGACCTGAGAGATGTGAGGGAGAAATACGCTGCGAGGGCAAAGAAAAGGACTCTTTAACCCTTGTCACTAAGCAAAGGGCCACTCAGGAAGAAAACACTGGCAAGGAGGTGACAAGCCTGGCCCAGCCATCATTCAGGAAAGAAGCAGATGCAGGAAGCATAATTTTCTGCTCACTGATGGAAAGGATTGTGCTCCATCTGACCATTGCCCTAAGGCTGCGGAGAGGAAAGTAAAGCTGGTCTGTCTCACTGACCCATTATGCACGGGGGTTTTAGCGCACATTCGGGGTGGAATGGTGGCGACTAAAATCACCGATAACGCACGGAGCCGGCTGCAACCGGCTGCAGCTTCGGTGCATGCCGCTGAAAAAGCCGTGTCAGTGAAACGCGGAAGAAAGCGCGGCATCTTGCTAACGTGGCTTTTTCGGCGGCATACGTTGACTCTGCACCCGGTTGCCGCCTGCAGCTTGCATAATTGGTGATTTTAGCCACCGCCATTCCACACTGAATGCGGACCTTTCACACCGTGCATAATGGGCCCAAGACACACTGGGTACAGATTCTTATACAGTCCGAGTAATATTCCTGTCTAATTAACCACAAAATTAGATAAATATCTATCCAATCAACTCAAAACCTGCTTATTTCTTTAGTCTTGTTTCATCTTCAAAAACCTGGAGGGGGTGTTTTCCCCAGCTGGGCCAGTTTCCAGGGACTCCCCCCCCCCTCCCGCATGCTGCCAAGGCACCTTGCAGATATCTTAGTCTGTACAAAGTTCATTCTCTATTTCTATTGGTAAAAGGGAAAGCCCTTTTGGTCATTCCATCAACTGGTCAAGGGATAAAATACTGGAGGAAAAATGTATCCAGGGCCATCACTAGGGGAGGGTGAGACCCAGGACAAACTCCTCTCAGCCTTACAAGACTTTTGAGCCTGATAAGACTTCCATCCCCAAAGTTAGTTTTACAATAGTTGGTTGAATTAAGCTTTATCTGAGCTTAATACTGTCCTCCCCCCCCCCCCCCTTCTACTTTCTATTTTAGATGGATGACTCCTTATAATGTAGTTTCTTTCCTGGGCCTTCACATAAGTGGGACATGAGCCTCAGGGGAGAGTAGTATACAAATGTAATAAATAAATAAATGACAGGTAAGAAGACCCACTTTCTACTTGAGGCAAACAACCACAAAAATAATATTCCTCTATCCAATAAGACTTTCACTTATGGGAACAATTTTATGACAATGCTGCCCACCTGGTGGTTAGTAAAAGATTTAAAGATAAGAACTACAGGTCTAGCCTCCCTCACAGAGGTGTTACCATGATAAAATTGATGAGAGAACCGTGATCCCCTGAGATCCTTGGAGGTCATGTGGGATATAGAGTGGGGATTGATAGATTCTTTGAGACAACAGCAAAATGTAAATACGTATTCTGATGCAGGATATAGTTTCACTTAAGTTACTTTTCTGATCACTGACTTAAGTGAAACTTATTACTTGGTACAGGGAGCAACAATACTATGGTGCTGTTGACATTCTGGGCCCATTATCTAATTGCAAATTGCAATCTGTACAACTGTCCATAAATATGCTGGTATTATTAACCCCATACTGCAGAAACGTAAAGCTTTCTTTTGAGTGAGAGAGAAAGGCTTTCTAATGGCAGAAGAGAGACTTAAACAGGATCTCCCCGGATCACCATTCTTTGCCAGTTTGCTGTATCAACTCCCCGAAGAATGGCATCCTCAGACAGCAGCAGTAAATAAGTATATGGGACTATTGAGATTCCCTCCCTTACGATAAGCTTCAGAACTCATCTTTTTCTTCCTTTCAGGCAACCAACATACATCCAAATTGAAGAAATATGGCCAAAGTAAAACTACTTAGGTTTAGAGTTTTTCCGCCCCCCTCAGAGTCGGAAGGGGCATTTTGCACAGAAATTGCAGGTACCCTAGAAGTGTCATTAATCACCCTGCGCTGTCATCCAAGATGATTAGCACTTTTGATCGCTATTGCTTTCCTGAGTGCAATTACCACCTAATTACCTCTCTGTCACCTAATCAAGGGCACTTAAAAAAAAGCTGATTGTGTTGGAAGTTGGCTTTTCCTATATACTCAGTAGCAATAAAAGGCAGGGCTCACATTGAAACACATTTGCTTTCCGAAAGAGGAACAATATAGTGAGTGGTATTTTATTAAGAAGGGAGAGAGAGAGAGCACACACCTCCGTATATGGCCTCCAGCACTAAATACAAAGAGGCAGCCCATTGACTCCTTCAAATACATTTAGTTTAACTGCCCTCAGGAGAATACACCTTGCTGTATTTCTAGGCTAAGAAAGAGGTAGGGAGGAAACCTAGGGTGCAGAGAGGTTTGTGCTGTGCTCAGAAGTAAGTGCCACAGAGCTCAATGGGGCTTACTGCCTAGAACAGGGGTAGTCAAACTGCGGCCCTCCAGATATCCATGGACTACAATTCCCAGGAGCCCCTGCCAGCAAATGCTGGCAGGGGCTCCTGGGAATTGTAGTCCATGGACATCTGGAGGGCCGCAGTTTGACTACCCCTGGCCTAGAAAGTGTGCTTAGGATTGCAGTGTTTATATCACACTGAAGTCAAAACAAAACTTCTCCTTAACTGTTTAGCTTATTTCCATTTTGGCGCTCGATGCCTTTGGTGCCTTTGGTGCCTTTGTCATTCTACCCCAAACTCTGCTAAAGATAAGGAAGGTGCAGAAGTTTCTATAGCAGGAAAAAAAATGGCAAAAGTTGACTTTATTGTTATTTTATTACTCTTTTCCCCAAGTGTTACTCCTCCCCTTCCTCTTCCCCTGCAAATAGGAAATCTGGTTCTTTTAACAGACTAACATGCAGCTGTCAAGCAATCAAATCCCCCCCCCCCCGGGGTTGTTAAAAAACAAAACCCGAAACTAAAATGGTGTTTGTATCGTTATGTGTTTTGAGCCATATTTCATAGTTTCTATTATCTATCTCTTTGGTGCCTTGAGTTGTAAACTGCCTTTCGGAGGGGGACAGATGGTGGAAGAAAAAGCCTCTCAATAAATAAATAAATGTACAATAGGCTGCTGTTTGGAAATGTGGAACACCTCAGTGATCCCCTACCTGGCAACATGCCCTTTCTTGTTGTGCATTAGAAGGTGTTCCGATGTTAAGTCATGGACAGAACAGGCAGCAAACCAGTGACAACCCGTCTAGATGATAAAAGATGAAAACAGTGTTTGTGTGTGTGTGGGGGGGAAGGCTTTGGGGAACTTGTACCTAATTTCATTTGACGCTTTTGCATAAAATTGCAAAATCCCTTTGGGTCATCTATTAATGTAATTTTCAAGACAGCAAATTGAGAACATATTGCTCATTTGGTGTGCCTCCTGGAGAATACTTTTCTCCTGGGAAAAACATTACAGGGTCAAAGTCCACTATGTGCTGCCACCTAGTGGGTACTACAGATGTTGTTGCTTATTAAGGATGTCTCTGGAATTTTCTGAAATTTAACTGACTGTTCATTACAAAGTTGCACATGGCCGAAATCCCCCAAGATTGGAACAGAAAATATACTGTGGTTGATAGATAGTTTTCTTCCATATGTTTATTCTTGATCACCCTTCCTCCTTTATATTATTTTGTTGTGGTGAAAATTGTACATGGCTGTGTCCCACCGCCCACCCCCATGGATGTGTGTTTATGTGCGGAGAAGGAAGGAAGACAAGAGTGGGGGACTGAAGTTAACCCCCAATTTACAAGCCCTTCATTTTACAAAATCATTCCCCTCTAGTTTAGCTATACTTCCAGAGGGATATGTTGTTCCTTTTGCTTTGCATGTGTGCACACATCATAACAATTAGAATAATCCCCATGTACAATTTTGAAAAAAACACCTTTTTTGTGGATACAATTCAGAGAATCCTTCCTTTCTAAAGACTGCATATATCTTTACCTGAGGCATACTTATGTTCCAGTACAATTGGGTCATCTTTGCCAAGTGACAAATCACACACTCTCTTCATCCCCCACCCCCAACATGCACTTTTGTAGTCATACTCAGACTAGCATAAATGGATTTGAGGCTAAGTGATAAAGTCTGACAATGAACTTCATAGCTGGGTTAGGATTTGAACATCAACACTGTATTCATTGCACATTTGTTGTTCCCAAAGGGCTTGGTTTGTATCTTATTGTAGGAAATTAGGTTGAGCATTTGTTGCTAAAATATGCTCTTGACATTGGTTTCCTGACGGTGGTTCAGGAGAGGAGTTCTCCATAACCATTTTTTATTGTTCTAATTCCAAACAACGGTCCCAGGATATGGATTTAAAAAATCCATGTTCAGGCAGAGGGAAGATATCCATAAATCCAATAGAAATTTTATTTCCAATTTGGAGATTTAACACCCCACCACCACTAGCTTGCTGCTCCAACTGTCATGAAATTTCATGCGCTCATGGTTGGAATTGTGTGGTGGCTCAGCAAATGCAGCAGGATGTGAGTCTTTTGCCTCAAATGAGAGGGTGGGGGGGAACAAAAGCAACAGGGGGGAAGTATCATGGGTCCCTGCTTGTGTGTATGGGTACATCTGCCTTAGTTCATAGAAAATGGATTATGCTTTAGCCTCATTGAAAGCATTTGCATTTTAGTCAGCTACAACTGATTAGTCTCCAGGATGCCAATGGGACTTAGCATAACTAATGTTCTCTCAACTAGAAACAATATGTGTATTCATAAAATGGATAAAGCATAACTTTTCTTAAGAACAGATTACAATGGATTGGATTCTATCAACTCTCTACTCTCAGAGGCAAGTCTTTCCTGGCTTCCCCGTTTTCCAACACAGCTTTGAGAGCCCTCAAAATCTGCAGAGGGGTTGGAGTCTATTGCAAAAAAGAAAAGAAAAAAAGCCCAACAATATGGGGGTGGGGAGAGATGAAACCACTCATCTCCATTTCGTATTGAAGAAAAATTCAAGGGAGCTAGCACAAAGAATCAAAATTTAAATATCCCCCAATGGTGCATAAACTACCAAGAAACACTAGAAATACTGATGTGGCATCATTTATCAACAAATGCACAGTAGGTCTTTTCCTCCATAACACTATTCATTTCCCATATTTGTAAAGATGTTTTTCTGAACTACAACAACCTGAAGTCATCACTATCTCAGAATGTAACTAGAGAAAGGGTTATTATATTGGAAAACAGCATGCTCTAAAACACACCCATTAGAAATAGCACATTGTTGTTTTGTGTTCCCTGTGGGAATTCATGCAGGCAGAGTAACATCACTGTCGGCCCAGGGCAAGGTTTCTGCTGGAGTCCTTAGAGCATTCTGTTTTCATGTATTTGACATGTTCATAGGTCTGACACAGTCCTCTCAGTTTCTCTCAGTAAAAAGGCTTCTGAGCAGTGTTTAATATCGGGTTCCTCTGTGCCAGTGCTATATTTAGAGTCAAGAAATCATTGGAAGTCAGTTCCTGTGACAGGAGCTCTGAAACTCCAGATTCACTGGAAACAGTCTTTGGCTTAGTGAAAAGGCAACCAGAGCCTGGACAATCTTGTAAGACACGTGTAACTACAAAAGATATATATGGAGAGCCAGTTTGGTGTAGTGGTTAGGAGTGCGGACTTCTAATCTGGTGAGCCAGATTCGATTCTGCACTCCCCCACATGCAGCCAACTTGGTGACCTTGGGCTCACCGCAGCACGAATTTTAAAAAAAGCTATGAAATGGAGGGGAAAATGCAGTCTTTCTATTGTCCTATTGTAACAGCACAGACCAGGAACTAACATCTATAGAGAGCCAGTTTAATCTGGCATGTCGGGTTTGATTCTGCACTCCCCCACATGCAGCCAGCTGGGTGACTCTGGGCTCACCACGGCACTGATAAAACTGTCCTGACTGAGCAGTAATATCAGGGCTCTCTCAGCCTCACTCACCTCACAGGGTGTCTGTTGTGGGGAGAGGAAAGAGAAGGCAACTGTAAGCCTGTTTGAGACTCCTTCGGGTAGAGAAAAGCAGCATATAAGAACCAAATCTTCTTATAACAAACAGCCTTTAAAGTGTGCAGCTAAAAGAAAGGGGGGGGGGAGGAAAGCATTTCAATGGCATCTTTTAACAGTGGAATCCTGAGAACAAGCCCCACTGAATTACAAAAAATGAGACTTCCTTCTGTAAAACTGTGCTTGCACATGAAAAGCTAGACCTTGACTAAAATGTTGTTGGTCTTAAAGGTGCCACTGGACTCAAACTTTGTTCTACTGCTTCAGACCAACATGGCTCCCCACCTGAACTGGTCTTCTGAACAGACCAGTTTAGGATCTCTCCTAAGTTTCTTTTAAGAATTTGCATTCTTAAGAATATGCATACAATATTGTTTAAAAGAATATTAAAATGCTAGTTTCAAAGCCCGTTCCTAAGAACAGGCCCTGAAAGGGTCCCCTCCCCTGGTCCCTGGCCAGGCAGCTTAAGGTGGCTTTGGGCCGCAGCTCGCAGCCAAATCAAGTGGGGCGGGTGGGGGCTGGGCAGCTCAGCAGGGCAGGGATAGCGTTCCTTAGCAGTCAGCTAGTCAGCTCCTTAGCAGTACTTAATGAGCAGTCAGCAGGCCGGGAGGCCCTCGTCAGCAGGCCCAGCCTAGCAGGCCAAGAGGCCCTCGTTAGGAGGCCCTCCACTATGAACCTTTGCCTCTCCCTTTATCTGCTGCTGGCTCCAGGCACTGAGGCGTCTGAGAGCAAAGAGACTAGAGTCCAGGGCCGGAAGGCAGGAGCCGCAGGGGCAGGGCCAATCAAGGCACAGATGGCTGCACACTGATTGTCCTTATTCCAACTTGGACAGCCGGACACGTCCTACCTCCTAGGCTGTTTCAGAAATATATAGAGGAACAACAATGGATAAGAATATATCTGGACTCATCTGAATAGTCAGTATGGTATATATATGCAAGACTTTACTAAGGCCCAAATCCATATTTCTAGATTTTTCTAGTGTAAACAGGATTGAGCTTACTTGTAATGGCTGTTCCTCCAGTGCCTTGGGTGCGGGCAGGTGGGATGAGGAACAGTTTCTGCAACAACATTTAGCATGGCTAAGAGTGCAATCATAAAACAAATTAGAACATTCTGAGATTATGGACTTCAATGGATGTAGAAGAGAGTAACTCTGTTTAAGATAACATTTTAAATGAGCTGTGTGCACTTAAATAATGACACTTCTGGATGCAAAGAGCCAAAATTAAACATTTCCTTTGATTTCCACAGTCTGATCAGAAAGGTCACACCACCAATGACTAAGAAATTAAATCTGATATGTAACCCAGCAATAAAAACTGCACAGGATTCTGAGTTTTGTGAGAAGCAGAGTCCCAGTAAGGATGCAAATATTTTAGAGCCCATATTTGAGTTTGCACCACATATGATGGTATCAAAGCACCAAATACAATTACTTAGAGCAAGGAGAAATATTTATTCAAATATATATTATTTCTGATCTGTGTTTTTTGCTTAGCTAGTGGGTTTGCAATACCTAGTCATTACTATCAGCAACGCAATGAGTAATAATTTGTTTTTTTCTTGACCCCAAACTAATTACATTGTATTTTTATGACTTTCAAGACTACTGCATAAATAATAGTTTTACCTTATCTTCTCTGCCTTCTTGCCTTTCTTGATCTCTTTAAACAGCAAGACTTTAAACAGCAAGAGACAGTTAAAGTATAACATTCTCACAGCACAATTATAAGCAGAACACCCTTCTGAGATCAATGTGTAACTACTGCACAGTCAGTATGCCTTCCATAAAATCTTTACCCTTCTCTCTCCGTTTCAATCTTCATACTGTAATGGGTCATCTCCAGTTGTAGTGAGCTGCCTTAACAGCCTATAGGGAGAGACTCTGGCAATTAACACATGGTTTTGCATGTAAACAGTCCCAAGTTCAGTTCCTAACATTTACAGCTGAGAAACTCAAGTGGCAGCTGTTGAGAAAGACTTCTCTCTGAAACTCTGGGTAGGCATCAGTCAGAGCAGACAGTGCTGATTTGCTTTACCATGCCTATACACCAAATTAATTTGATGGCAAAATATTGTCAACATTGACCAGCTCTTGCTTTAGTAGGCCATGCATATAAAGAAGAGTTGGTTCTTATATGCCAACCAGAAGTAGTCTCAAATTGGCTTACAGTCGCCTTCCCTTTCCTCTCCACACAACAGACACCCTGTTAGGTAGGTGAGGCTGAGAGACCCCTGATATTACTGCTCAGCCAAAACAGCTTTATGTGGGAAGGGGGGGAATCAAGCCCTGCTCGCCAGATTAAAAGTCTGCACTCCTAACCACTACACCAAGCTGGCTCTCTGGAAACAGTATAAAAATAAGGGAATTTAGGTCCATTCCACACAAGTTAAAAGTAACAGAAGTCTTACAAATGGTAAATGCTACAAATTTGACGTTCCGCATGACGTCACACACAATCTGCAACACTCCTGCAACACTTGCACGAAAATCGCTTTGTTGTAGCGATTTTCAGGGAATCGGGAAAAGTGGATTCACCCTCAGAAAATCGCTACACTCCTGCCAACAACCTGCAACACTTGCGAAAAAGACCTGTGCATTCTCAATGTTGCAGTTGCAACAAAGCCACTCCCCCTGGCTCTCTCCTCCGAACTTCCGGCTAAGCGATCACCATTTTTTTCCCCCTCAGAGTGGGGAACGCAATGAACCAGCGAGGCTTCATTCACCCAGCGAGGCTTCTCCGGCTACAGTCCCTCCACAGAAGTGCTTTAAAGCTCCCCAAGCACAACACAGCCCCCTGTTTGCCAGTTCCCTTTAATTTTGGCTGAAAATCACGCTCGTGGGGGGGATTTTTTTTTTCACTCAGGGGAGCATGGTAATGATGACTCACCAGCTCACACGCTAGCTAGATGGGTCTCTACGTTAGGAAGAATCAAGGCATATTTGTTGAAACGTGTTTTTTTTTTAAACCTGTTATTAAAGGGAAAGGGGCTTTTTGGGAGCATGATAACAACCACCCATTGGCTGTTCGTTTGATTGACGGCCAGGGGCGGGAACAAGCACAGAAAAAAATCGCTTCCTTTCTAGCGATTCCTGCGAGACCGGAAACCTGTGGGGAACGAATGAAACGCTACTGGATTCCACTACAAATGCAGGTATGCGGAATGCTGAGATTCCACTATTTTAAATTCTGTTATTGCTTTGTGAAAGCAATTGGCAACATTGGTCCTTGTGCGGAATGGGCCTTAGTATTGACTAACTACCCCCCCCCCCGAGAAACATCCAAACTAGGTGGAAAACGTAGAGTTATAAGACTGGAACATTGATTAATGCCAGCCAGCCCAACATCTGGGATCTGTCATCCTGCAATAAAGAAAACATGAACACCAGATGGTGTATGTATGCAACATGAGCGAGATCATGATGAGATGTCATATGGGGGGCTATCCAGAGTAAACTGTTAGCCAAGCACTTTTATCTTTCTCAGTGATGACACCACTCCAAACCTCCTGGGCAGGATCTTTAGAAGTGTTCAAAGTAATTTTTTTTAATGCCACTTAAAATTGTGTTGCTGACTGTGGGAATATAGTGTTTCTGTGCTTTCTTTCATGGGCAAGCAACACCAAGAATATCCATGTTGTGATGGGGATCAGAAAGAATATCAGCAGCTGGAGAAATCTGGATATTAATTGCTATGTTTATCTACAGGAAGCATTTCATAAATATAAATCACAGTTCCGCTCAGATTTTCACGTTCTTCCATACTGAACAGTACATGTGCTATATACGGAGAGGGAAGAAGCTGTCATTCAGTGGCAGACCACATCCTTTACACCCAGAAGATTCAATCTTTGAAAGATCAAGTATCTGAAAGGCAATCCTCCCATTTTTGCCAGCTGCAGTCTTTGGGCTGCCATACTGGCTGTTGTCCCATTCACTGAAGGTAGTCTGCCTGGCACCAACTAGAACCATTGATGTTTTCATTATAGTTGCCACTTTGTGGAATGGGCTCCCTGAGAAGGTGTGGGGGTGCTATTTTTAGAACTGTTCATGATATTTAATGGCGAATAATTTGTGAGTATATGGGGGTGTTATTTGAGGTTTTATTTTCATGGTTCTCAATTGTGACCCGTTCAGTTAAGCTGCCTTGATAGGTAGATAGTTCTCAGGAGAGTTGGGAAAGACTAGTGCCTGAAGCCCTCAAGAGTGTTTGTTACTCAAAACAGATGTAACAGGCTAGATAAATTTAGTACACTTGGCTAATTTATATTTCACATTCAGTAGACATGAACCATCTCATGAATCAATGTTTGACATGAGTTTTGGATGGTTCACGGTTCACAAAGTGATGCTCATAGAAGGCCACCCAGCATGAACCTTTCACGAACTTTGGTGTGTTTCATGGTGGTTCTTGAATGATAACATTTCCAGACAGACTGTCTCCACTCAAACTATTTCTAAAATTCTAAGGAAATGAGGTGTGTTTCTGTGTATGTGTGGTTTTTCCAAACTTGCAAACACCCATAGGAACCCTCCAAAGCTTAACAGGTACTGCTGGCTGTCTACTCTATGGGATCGGAATGCTATAGATACACACGGCTGAACTCTGCAGCCTCTCTTCTTTTAGGCTGCTTGCAGCTACACAGAGAAGTAGAAAACTTATTAAAAACAAAATAGCAGAGCAAAATTTTCTTGGGATTGGGAACTCCTCCTGGGAGTTTTGGTGTTAGGTGAACAGAGGGCTCTGAACCACCTGTCCCTCTGGTCCTGCCAAGCAGAAGGGCTTAGCTAGTGGGTTCCTTGATTGAGGACCCACATTTTGATTGAGAACTCTTTTCCCCTGCTGGGGTTGGGTGGATTTGGGATATGAGCTACCCCCTCTCTCTGCTCACACCAAACAGAAGGGCTTGGCTTAGTAGGTTCCTTAGCTGAAGCCCTACATTTTGACTGTGTTTCACCTCTCATGTTGGGGCTTGGGGATCTTAGGTGGACAAGGGGTCTGAGCCACCTCCCCTTCTGGTGGGGCTGGGATGCCCACCCAAGCTGTCATAAGGTCACTTTGGGGAACCCCTGTCAAAACTATAAGGATGTTTGCCTTTCTGTCTTTTGGAGACTTACAAGGTTCTGCTCCCTCCACTGAAATAACTGGAATTATTTTGAACATACAGAGTTGGATTCAGTCAGCTTCTTTTTATTACAATTTCCATCCCACACAGCTTTTGTTCTTTCAGGTGCCATGATCTCTAACATAAGCAACCCTTCTTCCCGTATTTAGCTGAGAGAAATGTTGGTTGGCTCTAACCCTATATTACTCTATGTACATTGAAGTGTATTCAGGTCAGGACACAAAAAAGTGTATCCTGTTTTCTGACTTGATGCTTCTTACATTAGATACTGGGAAGCACATGATTTTAATTGTTAGTTAATAAATATTGCCTATAGGTAGATATTATATGAAATTATTTTTAGTATGCTTAAATTATTTTATATTTTCTACATTTTAAAACATTTTCTAATAGAGAACCTTAGAAGTAAAGCATTCTTTAAATTCAGCAATAAAAATAAAATATGACAGCTATACACTATGAGGAACTATTTCTTAACAACTGTATTAAGGGATATTGAAACATCTGTAACCATGAGCATCTAAATAAAATGGAGCACACCGGCCGCTAGGCTGTTCCTCCCATCCACCTCACATGGAGGCTGCCTCCATGCTGCCTTCTACCAACTCTGAGGTATGCCTGCAGGCCAAGAAAACCCCGAGGACCCCGACCTAAACTGCAAACAGAGTGGAGGGCCAGGGGGGAATGCCAGGGAGAGGGGAGGGCCCCTAGAATAACAGCTCCTACTAAAGAGATCAGTTCCCCTAGAGCAGGGTAATCAACCTGTGGTCCTTCAGATATTCATGGACTACAATTCCCATGAGCTCCTGCCAACATTTGCTTTAGGATGCTTTGGGCTGATCCTGGGTTGAGCAGGGGGTTGGACTAAATGGCCTGTATGGCCCCTTCCAACTCTATGATTCTAGTCCATTAACATCTGGAGGACCACAGGTTGACTACCCCTGCCCTAGATAAAATGGATATTTTGAAGGGAGAACTCTCTGGTACTGTAAGTGAGGATGCCAGTCTCTAGGTGGGACCTGGGAATCCCATTCCCCCATTTGCTACCACAATACCACAACCCCCCCCCCCACAAATCACCCCTTCATCCCTATGCCCTTGTTTGCATGGCAACCTTTCCCTTCCTCTTCCCACCACCAAGCTCTAGCACCCATTTTATTCCTGGATACAACAGGCTTTACTCCTAGTTGGATTTATAAAGCATCATTAAAAATGACATAGTTTTATTTTTAGAGCAGGAACACTGACTACCTGTCAAATAAATGTGGGTCAGTTTTAGAAAGTTATCATTCAGTAGACAGTTAATGCCTGAACAATTACTAAACAGCCACTGTCACCTTTTATAATAGATAAAGGAACTAAAGAAAAATATCATGTATCTCTGCACTGCTTTTACCTTCATACCTATCCTTAACACTTTTTCCTCCTCTTAATATTTGTGAAACTGCCCCCTGCAAGGAGACTGGTCTGGCTATCAAAAACCTATCAGAAAGAGGCTGCAGAAAAGATGCAGGCTCCTGATTGGCCGCCCAGACAGCGGAGCCTGCTGGCCACCATTTCGCTGCTAGACTTCGCCGAGCAAAGGTAGGCCTCAAGAGCCTCGGCGCTCTGCCTGCCTATAGGCTTCAGGAGCGATTGGGCCCTCACCAGGACAGGCCAGGGCAACCCAGGAGTTTTAGCCAGTCTGCTCCTGACCACCAAGGGAGAGGAGGTCAGCAGGGCTGCCAAGGGGGATGAGAACAGAGGCTTGGACAGGCTGTGCCAGCCCTTTTCACCCCAAGGCTGTCCTAACTGTCAAGTCCAACTGCAAATTGCCTCAGAACCCTGACAGAGCTGGCAGGAGGCTGCAGAGTGCCCCCCTCCCCCCCTTCAGGCCTGCTGCGAAGGAGCCTCTGACAGGCCCTGACTGAGGGAAGGAGGCCTTTCCAAGAGCAACACAGGGGAGACTGAGGCCCTTCCTTCAGAGGGGGGGCCTTTCCCCTTCTGCCAAACAGTTGCCTGACAGGGAGGCCACAGAAAAGCCCCTTCTCACTTAAAATACTGCTCTGGCCGGGGGTTAGACACAGCCAAGCCATGTGTTTTTCTTCTTTGCAACTCTCTGCAGATTGGAGGCTTACTGCACTGCGTTATTCTGCAGATGAAACTGTTTTTTTGTCATCTATACAACAACCCTGTGCAGTAGGCCTCAAGTCTTTCAATTCAACAACAACCTGTGTGGGAGGCCTTAAATGTTTCTTCTCAACCACAACCCTGTCCAAAGTAGCCCTTTCTGCCTGGGGAATTGATCTTTATACTCTGCAGGTGAGCTGTAATTCCAGGAGATCTCCAGGCCCCACCTGTAGGTTGGCTACCCCTGGGTTGGAAATATTCCTGGAGGTTTGGAGGTGGGACTTCAAAATCATACAATGCCTCAGAGTCCAGCCTTCAATGGAAACATTTTTGCCTGCAGAGGTGATCATTATACTCTAGATACTATTGTAGAAGCTTGCAGGCTGCAGTTGACAGTGAGTGGTGCAGGTGTGTCCCTCCTGGGCTATGGGCTATGGACAGCCCTTCCCAGCAACTGTTTGTATTTTGGGGTGCAGGCAGACAGACCAGCATCAGTCCTGTGATTCTGGAAAGTGCAGGAAGATCTAATTAAAGAATATTTATAGCCTGAAACTGTACATAGTGAACAAGTAAATGGCTGGAGAGACATGGGAACTGAAGTGACTTTTCAACCTTGGCCTGGCATATAAAAACCCAGGATAAAAAACTTACTAAGGTCAAGACTGCTGTGCACAGAGAGACTTCCTCTTAGGGTTGCCAGCCTTCATGTGAGGCTCTTTACCCCACCTCCCACACAGGGAGTCTGCTATGGGGAGAGGAAGGGAAGAGAATTGGAAAATGCTTTGAAACGCCTGAGGCCTACCGGGTCATTGCAGCCCATTCACAGTTCTCTCAGACCCCTCACAGTCCCACATCCCTCACAGGTTGTCTATTCTGGGGAGATGAAGGGGAAAGGTGTTTGTAAACCGCTTTGAGACTCCTTTGGGTAGTAAACAACAAAATTCAGTTCTTCTAAGGAGCAACCATGAAAGAAGCATGTGGGCACATAACATTTTATCAACAGTGAAAAAATGGAGACAGAAGGAGCAGGATGGACACCTGTGTACTGTGACTACTACATGTGTATGAGGGCACATGCCCTCATTTGTCACCACACCCTCCCACACAACACACACATTCAACCCCATGCCCTTATATACTGGACAACTCCTCCCCTTCCTCTTCCCACCGCCAAGCTCTAGCGCCCGTTGTATTCCTGGATACAACGGGCTTTGCCCCTAGCATGGAAATATATTTACATTATACATCTATGAAGGCCTTAAAGAAAATGTGTATTATATATGCACAAAACCGTATATATGTCTATGCTGCTTAATGTTTGAGGAGTATTGCCCCCCCTGCACTGAAATATAAATTCTAATTAGAAGAGTTGGTTTTTATACCCCACCTTTCACTACCAGATGGAATATCAAAGTGGCTTGCAGTCACCTTCCCTACCTCTCCCTACTTCAGTTTGGTGAGAGCCAGTTTGGTGTAGTGGTTAGGAGTGCGGACTTCTAATCTGGCACGCCAGGTTCGATTCTGCACTCCCCCACATGCAGCCAGCTGGGTGGCCTTGGGCTCACCATGGCACTGAGAAAACTGCTCTGACTGAGCAGTGATATCAGGGCTCTCTCAGCCTCACCCACCCCACAGGGTGTCTGTTGTGGGGAGAGGAATGGGAAGGCAACTGTAAGCCGCTTTGAGCCTCCTTCGGGTAGGGAAAAGCGGCATATAAGAACCAACTCTTCTTCTTCTTCTTCTTCTTCTACAACAGACACCCTGTGAGGTAAATGAAACTTAGCAAGCTCTGACAGGGCTGCTCTGTGAGTACAGCTTTATCAGGACTGTGACTAGCTGAAAGTCACCCAGCTAGCTGTATGTTTAGGAGTGGGGAGTCAAACCTGGATCTTCGTATTAGAAGCTATCACCCTTAACCACTACACCAAGCTGCTTGGGTTTCTTGGTTTTTTATTTTTTTTTTGCTCTTTTACTAGCAGTTAGTTCTAAGCTATCTGCTTATGTATATCATTTTGTATACTGTTCAACTGAATATCTTTTCCCCCTTTCTTTTTTCTATTAAGTTTTAAAGTTAGATTATTAATGATAGAAAGAAAAACAGAAATAAAGAAAATGAGTGTCACCGTGTGACAGTTTCCAGCTAAATCATCTTATCTAATTGCCCCCTTTCTTGAAAAGCACTGACATTATCCTCCATTGGTTATATTCTCGGTTAGGGAATTCCTCGACTGGTACCAGGAAGGACCTCAGTGGGGACTATGGACATGAAATGCACCATTCAAAGCTACCATTTTCTTCAAGGAAATGGCTCTCTATACTCCCCATTTGTATTTCCTTCCACAAGACAAACAAGACTTTATCTGCCTGGACACAGTTTTATCTAGTATATTATACTCCCAGTGAATGTCAGTATTATTTCTATTCTGCAAACTGTCTCCTCTCTCTACAACACAAAATGAAAATTCTCATGCCATTTTTTAAATGTTTTTGAAAAATCAAGTTAGTTTTTAGAAGACAACTCTGTAGAACTCACAACTGAACTTATTGTATACATATCTATATAGAGGGATTAACAGATATATCCCAGGCAAACATCAAAGCTTTAAAATCTGTCACCATGACCTCATTTTAATCAGCAGTTACAATTGAGCTATTGCAGATTGCCTTTGACCTACACAAAACTCTTTGCTTGGCAAAATCATTGTCTTTTTTAATGAAATAATGCAGATATTATAGAACAATTTAACAAACTCAAAACTGTTCTTTTTTCACACAGAAACACATGTCCCTCCTCAAAACTTTCAAGAATGCTTGAATTTACAGGAGGCTATATCTGAATAGTTGATGGACATTGAGAAAACACCAGCCAACTGTTCTGAGCCATTAACCTAACCGATAATGATTTGCGGCAGTATTATAAATCACAATAGAATTCATTGTATGAATCCCTGAAGGAATACAGAATGATACCATAATAACTACCTATGTCATAGAAGAAAGATAATATCAATGTTAAGCATCAAAAAGAAATCATAAAGGTTACCTGTGTATTATGACCCACTATGATGCAACTGTCTAATTCCCTTACTCAGAGGCAAGATTTTTACCTCCATTTTACTTCCACTGTGTGTTTTCTTCTTTCACAGTATGTTATTTTGTTGCTGACTCAGCCCAGAAACTTGAAAGAAGAGTAAAGATCCCCCTTTAACAACCCCCTAAAATGGCACTCAGGACTTTCTGAAATTCAACAGAGAGGGGGGAAAGTCAGGTGAAATTAGGGATAAAAATTACTGAGGTAAATCAATCTTAGGTGCAGACTGCAGCATTTGTTTCAAGCAACTGAGAGTTTCTTAAGCTTTTCATAGTTTCTTAAGATTTGTTTCAGTTCTTCCTAAACACACCAGAATACTTTCTTGAGTGTATTTGGCTCTTTTGGATTCCAGAAGGCAAGAATAGTCTGTCCAGTAACCAAATTCCTTCACTAAACCCATCAATACTCTACTTGAGGTTTTTTTTTTTTTACTGAATCTTCAGGATTTAAGAGACAATTCCTCAACCCACAGGACCAGGGATCCCTCTACTTTTCAGGGCTATCTCCCTGTTTAATGGGTAGGGAAATTCTTTTCTCACTAGAAGACTTATCCCCTTTTCTGACCTGAATGTCTTCACCTACTACCCACTCATCCTGTCAAACTTCCCCATACTCTGTATTAAACTGCTCTCAATCTGGGCTAAGCACAAATCATGTCAGCACTAAACCCTTCTGTTCTAAGACTCATCAATACTAGGGGCCATTCCGCATGACTTAAATGTAGCAGAAGTCTAACCTTTGGTAAATGCTACTAATTCATGGTTCCACATGACGTCGCACACAATCTGCAACAATCTCCCGCAAAAAGCGCTTCATTGTAGCACTTTACAGGAAATCCAAAAAAGTGGATTCCCCCTGAGAAAACTTCTGCGCACAAGCTGCATCACATCAGCAAAAGGCATTTGCGTTCTCAATATAGCGATAGAAAGAAAGTCCCTCCCCTGCTCTCGCCGCCAAACTTCTGGCAAAGCAATCGCCATTTTTTTTCCTTAGACAGGGAAAGCAATGAATGAGTGAGGCTTCTCAGAGGCTTCTCCGGCTAAAGTCCCTCCACAGAAGTGATTAAAAGTTAAACAAAGCTCCCTGCTGCAAGTTTCTTTAAAGTTCCCAAGCACAATACAGTCCCATGTTTGACACTGTCCATAATTTCGGCCACAAATCTCACCCATGGGGAGGGGATTTTTTTTTTTAACTTGAGGAGCCTGTAAACAATTAAGCGCCAGCTCCTACGCCTGCAGAAAAGGTCTTTCTGATAACTGAAGGAACGAATATGCGTCGCTACAGGTGTTTTCGGGTTTTTTAAAAAAGAGTTCTTAAAGGAAAACACGAACACAACAGTTAATTGGCTGTTAAGGGGCAGGAGGAAGCGTGGAAAAATATCGCCTCCCCTATTGCGATTTTGGCGAGTCCGGAAACTTGTGCATTACGAGAACAGCGCTAGCGGGAGAGCCTTTTTTTTGCTAGAAATGGTTGTGTGCGTTACCGTGATCTGCCGCTTTTGCCTGCAGCACTTTTCAATAGCGCACAGATTTAGCCACATTGCCCTTTGTGCAGAATGGCCCTAGATTCTCAATCAGGGCTGAATTCAAACTGCCCTTTCCTCAGCATTCAGCTCTCTGTTCTTTCTCTGCTCAGCTGATGCTAACCAATCTGATTCCTTGGAGCAGTCTGTCAGTCAGGGTTCTCTGGCTCTGAAGAATGAACCCTTTGCATTTATTTTCCTGTTTGTACAGCACTTCTAAGCTTTTAAAAGTGCATATCATCACATCCCCACCGAGCTGGCTTTGGACTTGGAAGCCACTGAGGACACTCAGGTGCCTGGAGGAGGAAAGCAGGAAAATTTGCAAGATCCCTGAAGGGCAGATACCCCTGACCTATCTGCTACAGAAGTGTAATTTGCATTAGGAGATCCTCCAGAACCTACCTGAGAAGCCTGCAGAAGGATTTTCTCTGCCAGAAAATCCCTGTCGTCCCAGGTCCAGGGACAGCTAAGCACCAATCCGGGACTTACTCCCCAAACCTACCAGAATCCTAACTCTGATTCCTGTTGACACTCAATCCCATTCATAAGAACATAGTTCACATTGAAGTAACAATTCAGAGAATTTCCTGGATTAATTTTTGGATTTGTAACCTGCTCTGAGGTATCAGGATGATGTTGATAATAAAGCTCTGTCTCTAGTAACCACCTACTTTACCTTTGCAGATAGGGACATGGAAAGCAGGCCTTGAGAGGATGATGTTAAATGGATGCACCTTAGACCTACTAACTTTATTATGCCTTTTGTATCTCTGAGGATTTCACAAGGATCATATCCAAGGCCATTGCAAAAAACCTGGACAACATTAAAAATGAGATGAGCTTTATGAAAACACATACTTTTCTGCATGTTCTTCCCAAAAGGAAACTGGCAAGGCCAAATATAATCCACTGAGATGACAAAATTAGATAATCTACTGCCAGATGTTCAGCACTGTAACCCCAATTCAAATTCACTTTTCTTCTCCATGCAGTGGCTAGTGAAATGATCAGCAGAGAAGGCAAATTTGTGCCTGATAGTGAAATGATGAGTATTTTATATATGAGCAATTGACTGACCTTCAGAGACCAAGATCTGACCAACAGAAACACAAGTATAATCATCTAGGCTTTTGCAAGCAGTTTGGACATGATTAGCAGAAAGACATTTTCTGCTTTTAAGAGACTGCAATCATTGTCATTGAAAGAAGCTTCAGCTATTGCATTTTGCCAATGTGTTTATTATTTAATAGCTATATTTAAAACAGATTCTTATTCAAGAAAGATGGCAAGTGCATTGTCTCGCAAAGACATATATTTCAAAAATAGTTCCTTGGGTAGAATTAAAAAACAACAACATATTGATGACTCTGTGCTACATTCCAGATCCTCCCCATTCCCATCCAATCAGATATATATAACAGCACACAAACATTGGCTTGGATCTGACAAAGCTGGATAGAACCAGAGATGTTGTGAATTTTGCTGCGAGCCAGTTTGGTAGGTATACTTACCATTCTTGATCATTGTGAAATGCAAGATGATCCTCAGTATAAGAACCTAAGAACATGAGAAGAGCCCTGCTGGATCAGATCAGTGGTCCATCTAATCCAGCATCCTGTCTCACACAGTGGCCAGCCAGTTCCTGTGGACAGCCAACAACAGGGCATAGAAAATCTTCAGAGCCCAAGAGACATCCTTCTGGTGGTAGCTTTCCAGAAGCTTTCCTTAGCTTTAGTGATCAAGCCAATTGACCATTCATGATGTGAGTCAAGATTGCAGGACCCTGTTCTGCAATGAACTCAACTGAAAAGGTAACACAAAACTGAAGAAATTTGAAGACAGAATATATTAAAATGGAGACTGTGAAATTTCCACCCCAGTGAATAGCAGAGCTGATAACAGAGGGATCATATACTATTCTCCATTAGTCAAACAATAATCATTATAATTTATCACACTGTATATGCTATCTTTGATTCAGTAAGCTAAGGGAAGCCTTCATGGTTCTTTCTTCTCTCATTTGACCCATACTCCAACCCTGTGGAATACATCAGGGTGAAATAAAATGATTAGCTCCAGACCAGTTAGCAACCTTCATGGTTAAGTGGAGATTTGAATCCAGGCCTTCAACCACCCTGGCTCTTATAGATGGCTTTGATTTCTATAGTTTTAAGCCATTTGTGACTTTTGATCCCAGAAAAGTCTGGGGGGGGGGAAGATTCTTGCTTTTAAAGAAGGAATGAGTAATTTTCCCTTTGAAGTAAGTGATAGCTTTTCATTCATTGACCCCCTTCAGACAGCCTTTGTAATGTTTTAGTAGCAAGTTGCTAATGTTTTTTTTGTGTGTGTGTGTCAGCTCAGACACAACCATTTTAGCAACTGGCTATTTAATAGATTTTACTTACCTATTCATACTGAGCCTTAGGGGAGAGTGGTATACAAATGTAAAACATACATACATACATACATACATACATACATACATACATACATACATACAATCCAACCACTTGTTGGCAAAGTGAGGCCGAGCCATTTTTTTAGGGAAACTGTTTTTTTCCATTGAAGAAGCTCTTCATTGTGCTTCTGAATCACTATGCTGTGTTGTGTAAAATGTCTGCAGCGCTTCCTACAATGCTGCCCCCTGCCCCTTTTCACCATGAAATCTTCCTTGCCCTCTCCCTGAAATATTCTTAGTTGAGTGCTATAGTGCTAGACCAATATCACACGCCAGAGTTATACCAGTACCTTTGAGATGCCTTGACTCTAGTAAAAGAGGAAGATTGCGTGGAGGAGTACGGGACCAGTGCAGTTTGAGATGGCCATAGTGCTTTAGAGATGGCTCATTAACAGGATTGAGATTGCTGTATGATAGCCCCTTTCCTATATCATTTTACTTGGAACCAAGCCAACAATGGATAACAACTGGTTTAGAGTGATAATAGGAAAAGAGCCTTTGATTCTTTTTTTTTAAATGTATTAATTTTGTTATTAGTATTAAAAAGAAAAATATACAGAAAAAGAAAAAAAGCTGATTACATAATATAGATATAGATTATTACACTCTCCATCAAAATGCAGCAGAACTACTAGTTCACATAATTCAAACAATAGTTCCAATGCTCATAAAATTCTTCCTGGGGTCTTTGATTTGTCAAATTAGTCAATTTGGCCATCTTGGTAAACTCTCCAATTTTATCCAGCCATGTAGCCACTCCATGTAGATTTTGGCATGAAAGAAAATTTTGCTGGTAAACCTTCAGGAAAGAAGCTTATAACATAAATTTAGAATACAAGGGAAACTTAACTTTTAAAATTTTTCCCCATAAAACTGAATTTTCATCCAATATGTTTTTTAACTTTATCTCATGACCATCACATATGATAAAAAGAACCAACAGAGTAATGGAATCTCCAGCATTTCCCATCATGTTGATTTGACATTCTACTCATATCTATAAAATATTTTATATCAGTTGTCTCTTAATAACTGACATTTTGTAAGTTTTAAATTTTTACTCTTTTTTGATATGGCTGTTCTTTCTTTCATCTGCATTTTGTGATAGATGCTTCAGTGAAAGTAAGAATCTCAAAAGGGCAGAAAGCAGTTTTACATTCCAAGAAAGCAGAGCTATTAGAAAGCTGACAGTAGAGTTTTGAGAGCTAACAGTACACTGATTATGCAAAGCAAGATCCATAATCAGAATGTAGAGAGAATGCATAATAGGGAAAGATGGAGAATGTAGTCAAGCGTGGGTAACCAAGTATGTAGCTTGTCGACACTGGATTGGTTCATACCATTCCAGCACAATATGATCACATTAAATGATACTTGTAAAAAATAAATGCATTATGCCATGCACTTACTTCTTGGAAGCCTGTTTTGAGGAGAGAGGTCTTCATATGCTAATTTGCAAAAGTTTAATAACTTGCATTTCTGTATTTCTACAATGTTTGCTTGGCGATTCGTGTTGTATTTCTTTATTGTACAGATTATTTTCATTGTGTTATAGGCAACAGACATCATACTCTGTTTCCTGGAATCTTTTTGATGTTTTTAGATAATTTTTCACAAGTTGCGTTGTGGAGAAACGTATAATTTCCTAGAAACTTCTCATGATAGAGATTGTGGCTCAGTGATTAAAACATCCACTTTCCATGTGGAAATTCCCAGGTTCAGTGCCTGTTGTCATCAAATAAAAAGACTGGCAGTAGATAATGGGAAAGACCTGATACCCTGGAGATCCACTGGAAGCTGTAGAAGTAACAAGGACTTTGAAGAACCAATGGTCTGACTTAGTAGCATTCAACAGAGTGTATCACTCATGTTAAAAACCAGCAGTTTTCTCTAGACTTATGTGATGAACATAATTTCCTAGGAGATCTCCCATCAAGAC
Organism: Paroedura picta; assembly: GCF_049243985.1. Taxonomy (NCBI): domain Eukaryota; kingdom Metazoa; phylum Chordata; class Lepidosauria; order Squamata; family Gekkonidae; genus Paroedura; species Paroedura picta. The sequence continues at coordinate 131,655,523 of NC_135369.1, forward strand.
ACTGATCAGATACAGATGTCCTATCCACAACAAAACTGCTGCATCTTGTCCTTTCTGAACATTTGTTGTTGCCATAGCAAACTAATCTGTCATGAGACTGAGGTAATATAACATATGAGGAAAAGTAGGGTACATTTTTTAAAATAGTTAAGACAAATAAACTTATCCAAAGTCCATCTTACTTTTTGAATCCACTTATTCATTGAAATCTGCTTTCGGAAAATGTCAAAACAATACCATCTGTATAGAAACATTGTTCTGGACCAATATTTTTCAGATTTTCTGCTGCAAAGGAACTGATCTGGAGAATATTTCAGAGGACATCTTTTTTCTTCCTCCTTCTCTATTTTCTCTGTTCCTTCTGTGAAATCTCCCATAAGCATCTCTCCTTTTCCTGCTTCCTTCTCTCCTTCCCACCCACCAGCCAACCTATCTTTATATACTTCCTTCTTGAGCTTTTCCCCACTTTCCTCTCCCTGGCTCACTATGGGCCAATTGCATAGTGCTGATCACCAGTCTGGCCCAGTTCCACAGTGGGGTGGAGTATTGGAGGGACACTTTTATTTATTTAATTTATTCATTAGATTTTTATACTGCCCATTCAGGTAACCCAGCTCTTTATTTCCCCCTTTCCCACATTCTTTCCAGGTTATCAAAGTGCCTGGTCATAAGGATGATTCCAGTGGTGGTAACCGCTATCTGCTGGGAGCTCCAGGTGAATATCTGTAAGAGCATTTGCAACACTCTCCAGGTTCTGCCATTACACTTGCATGCAGTGCAATCAACTAGTTATACCTTTCTATATTGATTTAAATCAATGGATTAAACGATTTGACTCTCTTTAGGCCTGGCCTGTTAAATACAAGATTTATAAAACTAAAGTATGTAGCAGTATTTGCTGCAAATACAATTTGAATATTACACTTTGCATGCATGTCAGTATTATAAAATCACTTGAAATGCAACCAGTCCTATATTTTCATTATTTTACTTTCCAAGGGTTTCATTCATTTGAGTGGTCATCTAGACAGATAAGGCATTTATTTTTTGAGATATCACCAAACCACAGAGATACCATCATCTGCCAGTCTGACCTGTGCTCTTCAATGTAAGGAGAACTACAACTTTCTGCGGCATTAGAATGAAATCTTCCATTCAGACTTTCCCAGCAGAGTCCTATTAATACTCGCAATAGGGCAACATTTTAATTTTCCTCTCTATTTCCCCTGGAGCAACTGGGGTCCTGGTTTGTTTGTTAATTTTATTTTTCTGAATCGTCTCTCTGCTGTGCGAGGAAACTAGAGATCTGAAATACCATGCTGTGTTTCCATAGCAATAGTTTGAGCTTCAGTGCTTGGCTCTGAAGGCCATATCCTATTCAGCCATTTAATGTACATTTCTATGTATATTTAAAACAAAACCCTATTGGCTGAGTGAAGACAAAAACAAGACTCTCAAAGAATGCCATAATGAAATACCATTAAGTTACCATAAACAATCAACATTTTTGTGGGGAACAGGAGCAATGATTTCTAACTGAGTAGACATTTTCTTCTGTATTGAATTCCCTAGAATTTAATATTTAGATTGCACTAGATTTTACAAATACAGTACAGCACCTAAACAAATTCTATGGGAAATGGGTGCTGAGGGAAGGGAGAATGGTAAATGTATTTATACTCCAGTATTTAAATTAAGTGTATTTGATTACCAAAGGTAACCCAACCAGCTTCAATGGTAGAGTAAGATTTAAACCTGGGTTTCCCAGATCCTAACAGGAAACTACAGAAAACAATAAGCAAACTATTTTGATCCTATGGAGGGGCTCTGAAAGAGTGATCTTTTCTGGTTCACCCTTCTCCCAATAGAATCATGTGTACCCCAACAATACTCTGAGAGCCAGCTTTGGGTCCACTGCTTGGGGGTAAACCACATTCAGTCACCTTGATGGGAGGAAGGCTAGAGGTTATGTTGCAAGGTCTCATAATGGGGGCAGGGTCAGCAGCCACTGGACACCTGTAATCCCAGACATGGGTTATTTAGCATCACTATTCTCTGGTCTCACTTTTTCCCTGACCTGCATCCTCATGTCCCTCTTATCCCTTCCCTGCTCCCCCAGGCCCCTTCCCCAAGCATTCAAAAGGGCTTCCCTGCCCCACTTCTCATGCCTCCCAGATGCCAAGCCCACTCAGATGGGTGAGCCTGGTCCAGGGCATTGTTTTGTGGTGCAGCTGCCACACTACCTTGGCTCCCTGCATTTGGTGCATTCCCTAGCATTCTTCTTTCCAGCCCATTCTCTACTTGGTGGGTTTGTCACCTGTGGCATCTTCCCCATGTTGGGCCAGTCAGGATGTTGCCAGGGGCCCACGGTGGTCAGGTGAAAATGTGTGTAGGTCAACAGGCATTTCTGTCCCCCACACAGGAGTTCTTCCTGGAGAGTCTGGGTGGCTGGTCCCAACACTGGGAAAACCTTAAAAAATTGGACGGACCCTGACATCTTCTCTTCATGTAAGGAGAATGTGAGTAAACTCATCCAATTGTTCCTACATACTACAGACTTTGCTGCTGTATAATGCATTGTCTGTGGGGCTTTCCCATGGGAATCAGCTTTGAAGAAACTGCTTGGGGGAGAGAAAGACAATAAAAGATCTGCCTCAGGAAGGAAAAATCTCAAACTCTGACCCCAAGGGCACAGAGAAGGCTGCAGGGCAAAAGACATGGTGGGAAAGATCTGCTTGGCCAACTGCCACTAAGGAGCTCACACAGTGTAATTGAAGGTAAAAATTATGGGCTGTATTTACTATTCCAGAGCATTTCTTTCATTGCTTAGTTTTAAAAACATTTTCTTTCATTTTGATAATAAAATTTCCAGCCATGAAGCATGCCCCCTGGGAAATTATTTGGTACAAAAATAGGGCAAACTAACCAGAAGCTATCTCTGATATTCAACTTAAATTTTCCTTTTAATTTCACTTATTAGATTTGCATATAATGCTATTTACTTTTGTTCAATAATTCATTGCCATTTAAATGTGCACAGGTAACTGTAGATCTGCATCTTCTTCATCAGTGGAAAAAAACAGCATATGCATATTTAAAAACGTACTTTCTTACTTAGCCTGATTGTTTGGAGCTACTTGGTTGCCATAGTCTTTAGTCTCTGCTGTTCTACGGATTATAGGTCAATACCAAAATTCTGCCTGTATCAGTCAAGCATTTCACCTAAATCATACAATGATTATTTTGTTGTTGTTAGGTGCGAAGTCGTGTCTGACCCATCGCGACCCCATGGACAATGATCCTCCAGGCCTTCCTGTCCTCTACCATTCCCCGGAGTCCATTTAAGTTTGCACCGACTGCTTCAGTGACTCCATCCAGCCACTTCATTCTCTATCATCCCCTTCTTCTTCTTTTGCCCTCAATCGCTCCCAGCATTAGTCTCTTCTCAAGGGAGTCCTTCCTTCTCATGAGGTGGCCAAAGTATTTGAGTTTCGTCTTCAGGATCTGGCCTTCTAAGGAGCAGTCAGGGCTGATCTCCTCTAGGACTGACCGGTTTGTTCGCCTTGCAGTCCACGGGACTCCCCAAGAGTCTTCTCCAGCACCAGAGTTCAAAAGCCTCAATTCTTTGACGCTCGGCCTTCCTTATGGTCCAACTTTCACAGCCATACATTGGAACTGGGAATACCATAGCCTTGACTAAACGCACTTTTGTTGGCAGGGTGATGTCTCTGCTTTTTAGAATGCTGTCTAGATTTGCCATAGCTTTCCTCCCCAGGAGCAAGTGTCTTTTAATTTCTTTGCTGCAGTCCTCATCTGCAGTGATCTTGGAGCCCATGAAAATAAAATCTGTCACTATCTCCATTTCCTCCCCATCTATTTGCCAGGAATTGAGAGGGTCGGATGCCATGATCTTTGTTTTATTGATGTTGAGTTTCAAGCCAAGTTTTGCACTCTCCTCCTTCTCACGCTTCAACAGGCTCTTTAGTTCCTCTTCACTTTCTGCCATTAGAGTGGTATCATCTGCATATCTGAAGTTGTTAATATTTCTCCCTGCAATCTTGATCCCAATTTGTGACTCCTCTAATTCCGGCGTCCTCATGATGTGCTCTGCATACAAGTTAAATAGGCAAGGCGACAGTATACAGCCTTGCTGAACTCCTTTCTCAATTTTGAACCAATCAGTGATTCCATGTTCAGTTCTCACTGTTGCTTCTTGACCTGCATATAAGTTTCTCAAGAGACGAATAAGATGCTCTGGTATTCCCATCTCTTTAAGAACTTGCCACAATTTGTTCTGCTCCACACAATCAAAGGCTTTAGCATAGTCAATGAAGCAAAAGTAGATGTTCTTCTGGAACTCCCTAGCTTTCTCCATGATCCAGTGTATGTTGGCAATTTGATCTCTAGTTCCTCTGCCTCTTCGAAATCCTGCCTGTACTTCTGGAAGTTCTTAGTCCACATATTGCTGGAGCCTAGTTTGTAAAATTTTGAGCATATCTTTGCTAGCATGAGAAATGAGTGCAATGGGGCGGTAGCTTGAACATTCTTTAGCATTGCCCTTCTTTGGGATTGGAATGTAAACTGACCTTTTCCAATCCTGTGGCCATTGTTGAGTTTTCCAAATTTGCTGGCACACAGTGAGTATATGTATGGCTAATAATTGTGCTAATTGTTATCAACAATTAATGACTACAGTCTTACCATCCATCCCCATCTCAAGATCTTCCAAAGAGCTGATATAAATAGTAGCCAAAAGAATTAAAATGTAAGAGCCAAGATTGATAGCAAGCTTTCTTTTGCTGCCCCCAAGTGCCTAATTTAGTTAAGCTAATATCCCATTTGTGACAGCATAAAGAAAAAGGATCCATACAAGAAAGGGTAAGAAGAGGCCAAACAGTTTGAAGGGAAGCTTCACCACACGAATCAGTGTCCGTCCCTGAATAAAATAATATTCTCCAGATTCGCTCGTTATTATGGAACTATAATGGAAGATGATAAAAAGGTGATCAAAATAGCTTATTGGGTACATAATCAGTCCTTTGAGGAAATCATATAATGCTGAGGCACCTCTGCCTGAAATCTAGTCACAGCAATTTGTTAATCTCATCATGTTTGGGAACTCTGTCCCACACTTTTTAGCTGCTGGAAAGAGTTTTTCTTGACAAATTCATAGACTGTTTATATCCCCCCCATGTGGCTGTACATTTAATATACCCATGATCTCATGTCTATAGATTTGCATAGCAAGATGAATTCCATGATCACTCTGAAGCCTAGTTGAAGCCTCCGATCGCTACTACTTCTGTTCTTCATAGTACATTTGCACTTCCGATGACTTTTGGGCAATTGCTGTGGTCTGAACCAAAACACTCATAAAAGGCTTAATGAAATGTTACCAGACCCCTCAGAGTCCCAGATATGGCATGTAAGAAACCCTCCTACATTCTACCATAGTTTCTTAAGTATCCCGTGTGAGGCTGGAAAACAATGCCTTAGTAAGCAAACAGGTTGCTAAAGCATGCCGAAGCCATGGATGTCTTTTTCATTCTATTTAAAATCTGTCAGTAGTTCTTGCAATTTGTATTTCTAGTACAGTTGGAGATCCTGCAGATTTAGAAAAGGTGGTGAGCCTGTAGCCTATGGAGAAGAATTTAGGATTACAAAGATTGTCAAGCTGGCAGGACAGGCTGCTGTTTCAGCATGACAAGATTTAAAGGATAAGCAGAAGCCTGCAGGAAGAGAATTTAGGTAACTGGGGTTAGGAAGTCATCAAGAATGATCAAATTAAAAATGGGAGGGAAGCTCGTAGTACATACAATACTGTGATATTTTATAGAATATAAATGTGTTGTAAACCAAATTCAAGTATCAGAAAGTGGGCATGTGTCAGAAACCCCATGCATTTCTGCCATGATTATAATCTGTTGTATGTTAGAGTGTTTAGCATGCCTGACCTTTGTGCCATGATGTAACCCAGATGCCCAAGGTTGATTTCCTGCCATTATATTTTATGCTTACCATCATTCCCAGGCATTCCTCACCTTCCCCTTCCTTAGAGCCCTGTAGTCTCCCACATCTTCTCATCCCTTGAAGCCCAAATGGTTATCTCTTTGACTTCTTTGAACTGTGCCTGGTTTGAGTTCCCAAGGGAGGGGGAAGTTTCTGTATTGTTAATGACTGGGGAAGGCACTGGCAAACCACCCCATATTGAGTCTGCCATGAAAACACTAGAGGGCGTCACCCCAAGGGTAAGACATGACCCGGTGCTTGCACAGGGGATGCCTTTACCTTTACCTTTTTATGCTTTGTGAATCAGTTCTAACTATGTCTCCAGTGTGTTAGGTACTTGCAATTCTCTAATGAAACTTTCTTCAAAAGGTTTAGTTATTTAGAATTCGAAGTCAATCACAGCATGCAGCAGAAATATTTCATATCTTCTGGAAATCAAGTTGCTTTTAATTGTCTGCTGATAAACAAAAAAGTTGCAATCAAACATTGATGATGAGATCATATCTCCAAATCAGGGGTGAGGGGAAGAATACCTAATTTGTTTGGGTTGGAACTGACAGCACCCCTGAAAGTCTGAATTTGAACTTCAGTCCAAATGACTACAGTGAGAGGATGTTTAATCAAGTCCACATGGAACATATGAAGCTGATTTATCACATTATAGTGAATGTACCTGCATCCTGCATGCATGTGTACGTTTCAGAAAGAGCAAATGTAAATTTTCTGACTGAAACCAGAGACCAGTACCCAAATCTTTCCACCTTCATATTTCACTAAGGAGTAAGTGAGCGGAGAGTGGGTGGGGCCCCTCACCAGGACAGACAGCAGTTCTAGCCAATCGGGTGAGGGCACAATCTAGGCCCTCACCAGGACAGGTCAGAAAGCGACGGGGAAATGGCAGGACACTGTGAGTAAAGAAGGAGGCCTTCTCCTTGAGCCTAGAAGCACATCCAGGGCCTCGAAAAGGCTTCTAAGCCTGAGGGGAAGGCCGCAACGCAACCGTGGGGTGGAGGGGGGGAAGCAGGCCTTCCCACCCGGCCCAGAATTGCCGTACCTGGGGGCAATGCTGCCTCTCTGTGTCTGCTGGGCGGCCACGGCAGGGGGGGCTTTGAATCTAATAAAGATATAAAATGTATGGCTTGAAGCTTTATAACTGGGGTGGCCAAACTGTGGCTCTCCTTGTCCATGGACTACACTTACCATGAGCCCCTGCCAGCACGGGCAATTGATAGAGGCTAATGGGAAGTGTAGTCCATGTACATATGGAGAGTCACAGTTTGGCTGCCCCTGCTTTATAAGGACTCCAGGGGTCTGTTGCTACCCGAGGGAGAACTGAGCACCAGTCCAAACTGCAAAAGACCAGCTATTCAGCTCTACCTCCCTCTATGCCTGAGGCCTTGAAGGAACTTTTGTTGGGGGTGGGGGGCTTAAACCTCTCTTTTTAAAAAGCTGGCTTGGGCCAGTTTTGCAAGCAGAGTACAAATAAATCACTGGTCCAGCATTCTCTGATTTCACTAGCAGTGGATCTCAGACAGAGACTGGAAGGCCCAATGTTTTCAGATTTCAGAAGCCAGGCCCTGGTTAGTACTTGGATGGGAGACCACCAAGGAAGTCCAGCGTTGCTATACAGATGCAGGCAATGTTTTTCTGTGACCTTAAATCCCTACAGGATTGCCATTAATTGGCTGCAACTTGACAGTACTTTCTACCACCATTCAGGCAGACATGAGCCCATCTCCTCACACCTGGCAACTAAACACTTTTAAACTAGTTTTTTAAACTAGACATGACTAATGAGCCCAGGGTTTCTTTCCAAAACACGTTTTGTTTTTTGCTTACAATCTTAGTTTGTAAGCAAAAAGACAAACTACAATTCATTAAGTGTCATGAGACACAGCAGTTTATTGGAGAGTTCTCATTTGACATTTTGGAACTGCACGTGAAAGGGGGAAATTGAGGGCATATATATCAGAGGGTTTTGGTTTACTTTCAAGACAAACAGTCTGAGATTAGAACTAAACACCTATCAGATGTCTTGTGTTTGTAGTTGATGTTAAAACAGTGAATCAACAGTGGTTGATGTTAAAACAGTGAACAAAAGAAGGAACACAATAACCCAACCTGTTACACAAGTCAGGAACCTAAAAGGTTGAGCAGCAGAAGTATATATTGAAATGCAAATATTCTTATTATAATTCATGTGCACATATAAAATATTAAAACATCGACATTAGTCATGCACTACTGCACAAATCCAAAATATTGACACAGGGATAAATGACAAAAAACTAAACATGTTTCAGTCCCTCTTAGGGTCTTCTTCAGAGGTCTAATATTAAAATACAGTCATGTGATGTAATAATGGGTAAGGTTGTAAATAATATAAATGAAGAGGCTCCCACACATATAAAATGTGTCCAGATATATTTCTCTTGGAGCTTTCCAATTAAAATATTTATTCTTCAAAGTTCCGCCCTTATTGAAACCGTCTCTCAGCCTGAGTGTATTCTTATATGTCTCAAAGAATGTAGTGCCATCCCACCCACACTTCTGCCAAAAACTAATCATTCGCACAAGAATGGAAACACATTAATAAGAAATTTTATTTGTTAAAACAATGCTTGTACTCTTTACTTCAAAAGTTAATTACGTAGCAATGGATTTAACAAGGTTTGAATATTTTGAAGTGCATTTTCTATAGGTTACATTTCCTGAGACATGCATAGTATTTGACTTCTGCAAATCAAGCACACATTGTGTATATCATATTATACAACATCAGTGGTGAATATGTCAATGATCAGACTATCTATGTGATTTTGATCATGTGCCACAAAAGTGCAAGTCTAAGTTAAGCATTTTAACCAAGAATGCAAACAATTACTACTATAACTCCAAAACACATATAGAAGTGCCCAAAGCTTTGTTTAGTTCTTCAAGGCTTACAAATGGCTATATAGACCCACAAAATTAAACCTACACATATATACAAGGAATAATTTTAGGAAATGTATCACTTCCAATCAATTGGTCACTATAGTCCTTGTTAAAATTGCTGAAGACTACACAGGATTTTCAGGGGCTTGTGGGAGAAATTGGATTCCACAGATATTTATAAAGGCTCCCAGAAAAAATAGGCAGCTTAGATTTAGAAGACATTTGTATCTGTTTCCCTTCTAGAGCTCACTGAATTGTACTGTAAATTTCAGATAGCTCAAGGAAGGCTCAGTGGCTTCCAAAACTCTAGTTTAAAAATTGCAGAGTTACTTCAAGTGTTCCAACATGGAAAACTTTTCCATGCAAGAAAAAAACCATGGTGTGATGATCATAGATTTGTTTATTTGTCCATATCAACAACGAACCATTTTTGAGCCCAGCTTTGTAGTAAAAACATTCATTTAAAACACTTGTTTTCTGCTGTCTCAGAGAAGGTTGCCCAAGGTGGCTAACAGTTATTTCATTAAAACTGTGACAAAGAAGAGTATATTGTGGGTAGCTCTTTTGATGGGGCTCTATGCTGGCATTAATAGGCTTACTGGTTCAAAAGACATACTGGCAACCCATTCAGCCCACAATGCTGCTGTTGACGGTGATCACATTTCTGTGTTTCAAAATGTTTCAAAATGCTGGCAGGGGCTCATGGGAATTGTAGTCCATGGACATCTGCAGGACCACAGGTTGACTACCCCTTCCAGAAAGCACAAGTTACTAAAAATATTCTAATTTATTCTTTTCAGGTTCAGTTTTTAGGAATTTAGTCCAAAGCATAATATTAAGATTGCTGATGTCTTTCAGAAATTCACTAGATTGTCTTTTCTTTCAGTGGAGAATGTTTTATAGCCAATACTTTGCTGACTCGTTTTTCTCTGAATCTGCATAATCTCATTTAAAAGAATATAAGGCATTTTGAAAATTTTCATCCAGAATTCTATTCTTATGTTGGACATAAAATCCACAAGGAAAGAATTCCCAACAAACTGTGAGAAAAACAGATGCTTCTTTACATAAAGGAATTAAATTCTGGAAAGATACAACAAAATAGATTTCTTAAAAAAAAATCCAAGTCTAAGGCTTTTTAAAAATGTCATATGATCCATCACTACTTAACATCAATTCAGCCATATCTATACATCTGTGAAAATAAATCATCAATGTTAAAAAGCACTGCCTTGATTTTATAGCACTTAAACCCCCCAAGATACAGTAAAAATATATCGGTATAAATATGTGCTATTAAATAAGACAATAAAGTAGGAAATTCAGATTAAGCTCTATGGAAGTTTCAAAAAGGTAAATTCATAATTTACTTTTGCAGCTAAATGGATGCTTAACTGTAAAATACACATGTCACAGCTATCAAATTATGTATGCTATCTTCCATAATGTTAACAATAGCAGGTGTCTGCCAATTTTCCAGTAGTTGCTTTATTATATGTTGGTGCAAATATCATATTTCTAACAGCCATGAAAGCCTACACCATATGAAAATATTCACACAGAACTAGGGTGTAGTGTTCTGCAACCCCCACCCCCACAAAAAAACTTTGCACAACTAAGTTTATTTTGTCGCTAAAAAATAGCAATATTCCAGCACAAGGGAATTTGCATCAGGTTTATCAAAACCTCACCAATAACATGTCATAGCAGACTTTTAACCACATTTTATAGAAATGCATTTTTCCAGAAATGAAGGCAACTAAAGAGATAAAGAAAAGAAACAGGAAAGGAAAAGAAAAGAAAGGAAGACAAGTAAAAAAAAAAGAAAGAAAAAGAAACAGTTTTGGAGAAACCCTCTAGCCCAGCCTTTCTCAACATTTTTTACCATTGAGAAACCCCTGAAACATTCTTCAGGCTTTGAGAAACTCCAGAAGTGGCATGATCAAGCAGAATATGGTTGGAAGGTTTAGCTGTGTACATGCCCACCCAGAGGCCCTCCCCTTTCCACCCCCCTCAAGGCCCATCATTGGCCATTTTGGGAGGGGGGGACATGTTGAAATGACCATATATAGTCATATTAGCCAATAAATGTTAAACAAATTTTAAAATTAAAAACGAATTAACTCCTACGCATTCAGGAAACCCGTATAGGGTTGTTAAGAAACCACAGAGTTTCACGAAACCCTGGTTGCACGAAAGTCTGCTCTAGCCAAAGGCCTATTTCACTTGGGACTACAATCAATCGTGCTGGGAATTATTATAAAGAAGAAATGAAATACAGCTAAATTGAACGCTAGAAATGTGTAAGAAGGGCAGGTACTAGAAAATACTGATAGCCATCATCTCAAATATTATAACTCCAACAATGTTGCTCCTTAAATGTATCAAATAGAAGACTTCTGGCCACTTTCTAAAATTCTGACAGAGAATGGTGGGCCCAGCCACAAAATGATGGTTGTTCAAGGTGGTAGTCAGTCACAGCTCACCTTCAGTTACATAGCAAAGATCTTTATGCTGTGGTGGCTGCAACCGTCACCAAAGCAATCTTTTAAAAAATCTGTACATTAATCAAATCCCCAAGAACCAATCAGAAGATTTGCTGGGCTAAAGGCCATGTGGACATGCCCACTTTCTAAAACACTTGGCTAGCACCATGGTAGGTGTTGGTGGGTACTATGGTATCTACGACCACCATGCTGTAGAAAATTCTACACAATTTATACAATTATTTAGTTAAGAACAGGATTTATTAACTTTAATCTGTCTACATAAGGGAATTCCTCCAATTCTTCTCTCTGCTAAGAAAAGACAAATGAGTCATCATGGTTATTATTTCTGTAGATTTTCAAACTACACAGCAGAAAGACATTTGCAAAACATACTGCATTTTCCACTGAAATTATATTGTACAAACTAAGACATTTTAAACAGCTTTTGATAGTACAAAGTTCCGAAATGTGAACAAAATAACATCCCAAATAATAAAGCACTACTTCAAAAATGACTTAAGCAGCATCAGCATATTTTAACAAATGTTTCACAAAAGAAAAAGACAGTCTGTCTCCTGTACAATTGAATACTATTCTCATGGAATCTGCAAAACAATTTCTTTGTAAAGAAAAAGAGATATTACACACAATCCTATACATGTTTCATTATCACACACAAAAATGTTATTTCTCTATTATTTCCCACAGATTACAGTGGTTTTATCCATGTTTTAAACCTCTAGCATAAATGTGCAGAAAATGCCTCCTTTTCTTTCATTTATTAACATGCTATATACATTACCAAAAAATCCTTTTGCACAATACAATTGTGCAGAGAGCTCATTATGTTAAAGCAAATTACAATATCTTTCCTGTAAACCAGACTTTTACAACTTATTTGCAACTTTTTTGTCACTATTGGGATACCTGTTTAGTTCAGACAGAAAAAGGAAGCGTGAATTTATAAGCAACACAGGTATTCATAAAATCAGCAGCCCCTTGGTTAAACTGTTAAGCTCTAAAATTAAGCACTCCACGTTGTTCTTGCAACATGATATATATTTCCTAGCTCACAGGAAAGTATTAATTTAAAAATAGTGGTGGTGAGATTGAACTCTTAATGTATTAGAACCTTGTACAAGGAAAGAGTTACTATTGAGCAAAAAGGTATAAGTATTTTATTAAAATATATAAACTTAGATGGAACAGCTGCTTTAAACTTATTGGAAATCTGATTGGAAGTATGCAAGGGATTTAATCTGTGCATAAATTAACTGGCTTTATATCACAGGCTTTTATTCCAGGAGGCAGTGAGGCCTTGATAAAGTTACTAATTAGCCTTTAAACCTGTGCCTACATAGCTTCTGATTGTGTTTCCTTTGGGTTACAACTATTCACCATGTAGCCTATGAGCTAGATTTTCTGATAGAATTTATTTGTATTTGTTACTCCACTACCCAGAGAAACAATAGATTTTGAGGCTAATTGGCAATATGAGGGAAGCCTCAAATTAACACTGTATATTATTTATGTACTGTGTTCTAGCATTTCCAAATGTTTCTATATAGTATGATGAACGGGAGCTGCAATTAAAAATATATAAGCAAACAAGTTATAAAATCTTAAGTTGTTATTTTTAAAGACCGGCAGTATGAAAAATGAAACATGCATATGCAGAAAACATTAAATTGATAAGGATATATAAAGTGTCTAAACAGCAGTGGTGAAATAGCTTTAAGAACATGGCTATTCAGAATCTTTAAATCTTTATAAATAAATAGAGAAGGGATCCTGTTTAAGGGCATAAACCATTCTTGAACTTGTAAAGCCAATCTGGAAACAGCTACATTAGTTTCCAATTTATTTCTGGGCTCAGTTCAAAGGCTGGAGTTAACCTGTATTTGAGTCCCTAGGAAGCTCTACTCGCAACTGACCACATAGTGTCTTTTGGTCCTACCCTCAATGAGTATATTCAGTAAAGGGAAGGGTCTTTCTTCTCAGGAACTGAGTTATTTATTTTTAACTCTTCCAGAAATGTTGATTAGCAGCTCCTCTGTACCTACCTTCCACAAACAACTTAAAAGTGCCTTTGATTAAGTAGGTCTTCTGCTGAGCAATTTTATTGGGCTGTTCTGTTTGCAGTCTAATTATAGGACACCTGAGATTGTGATTTATAACTTGTTTTGAAGCTTTTAAAAAGTAATTACACATTTGTAAACTGCTTTGAGTAATGAAGTCAGATAAAATTTTAATAATAAAACTGGCCAATGGCTTTGGTAATCTTGCAGGTGTATTTTTAAAGCCTAAAAATAGTCACTTTCTGCAGAATGACTAAATAAATAGAGGCTTTGTAAAGAAAATACATTAAGAATGTAATTATATTTACATTTTCAGTGCAGTTTGCCAGTGTGAATTTTATTTTATGAGCTCTCAGAACATTTTTAGTGACTGAAAATGAATGGATTTACAGAACTTGTGGGGTGTTAAAATGCAGAAATTAAGATATATGAACCAAGGGGATGGTATTCAAGTTTTCCAACTTACTTCAAGGAAATATCCATATAATCCCATGGGAGTCAAATCAGTTTAAGTATAGGTAAGGTAAAGGTAAAGGTATCCCCTGTGCAAGCACCGAGTCACATCTGACCCTTGAGGTGACGCCCTCCAGCGTTTTCATGGCAGACTCAATACGGGGTGGTTTGCCAGTGCCTTCCTCAGTCATTACCACTTACCCCCCAGCAAGCTGGGTACTCATTTTACTGATCTCGGAAGGATGGAAGGCTGAGTCAACCTTGAGCCGGCTGCTGGGATCGAACTCCCAGCCTCATGGGCAAAGCTTTCAGATGGCTGCCTTACCACTCTGCGCCACAAGAGGCTCCTATTAAGTATATATGACCACAACATAAGATTAAAGCCTCAAAATTATGTCAAAACAAAACAGCATAACCCTCAGTCCCCTCCATCTTCTATTAACCAATGTAGCAGAGTATACTTTTCAAAGCTCCAAAAGCAAGCGCACATAATACACACCATATCAGTCTTAAGGATTTGTTGTATTAGATTTGGACACGTGCCAAGGCAGCACAGAAGAGAGGCACTTTTAGTTTTAGACCTCATAAGGCACTCACTGTGACCACAACATCTTGCTACCTACTACTAAGGAAGTATTTGAAGCACAGATATGCTGGTGGTACAGCCCTCTTACAAGGTTCTGCCATTTCAAAATGCATGTGATAGACATCATGTTTTAATGGAACACTATATTAAAGTCTTCTCTGTGAGAAAAATGTACGTGCTAGACATAAGTCTAAAAACATCAAATGAAATAAACTTCTGTTGTCAATTAGCTGAGTTTTTAACAAATTATTTCAGGATAAACCACAATGAAAGTACCTTGATATAAGCTATTCTCAACACTCCCTGAGCCCTGTGAGAGGAGACTGTACTTTGAGCATACTCAGTTATATCAACTTCTTAGCCTTTTATCACCAGGATATAATTCTGGTTGCTTCTGTCTTGAGCACATACATATCCCACTACCTCTATTTATCATTTCCTTTTCAGATGAGAATGAACTGAAGGAAGGGCCTCTCTACATTATTTTTTAACTTCTGCAGTTTTCTTATGACTGGCAATTCACATTGTTAATAATAATTTTCTTTAAAAAGTGAAACCTTCTTAAGCAATTTTTCTTCTTTGAGGATTATTTCTGCCCTCAGATATTTCTCTTTTCCATTTTGTAATAATTTCATATAATCTCAAAGCTCCATTCTTGCTCACAATAATATTGCTTACATAACAAGTTGGTTGTAAAGTGAACATTTTCACAGAATACTAAATATTTACTTCATTCATAGCAAAGTATTAACAGCTATGACTAACAATTGCACATCACTCATCTTTTCTACCAGTTAAAGCAAATATAAAGAAAAACCTTCCAGGTTCTAGGAAGAATACAAAATATATATACTTTGGGCAGAAAAAAAGATGAGTCTTGTGTAGTTCTCGGTCATTTTAATGTTGTTTGCACAGGAAGTCTTAAGAGAGTTTGCAATTTACTGTTTCATGCACCACATATACATTAATCTTTTTAAAATTATGGATGTAGACAGTTGATCACAGTTGTTTCAAGGCCTTTACCTAAAGCCCAGAAGGGCTTATATGCACAATAATTGGTTTTCGTTTGTTTCCAGCTCACATACCACACGAAAAGCTACTGCTTCTGAAGTCTGCTTACCTTTTGGAGGAAGCTTCTTGGGGTCTGCAGCTTTTGTCCACCCCACCCCGGGACAGAAATGGAAAATTCAGAACCCCAGTTGCTTTCAGACCTACATAGTTGTTTGGATGACATCCAGAGTTCCATATCACTCTCCTTGAATTAACAATAACATTTTCTAGACAAAGACCTAATACTGTACAAAGATATTCTCAATATGCTGTGAAAGAATTCAAGGAGCTAGTATTGCTTGACATTGCTACCTTTACTCCTTAAAGAAAAAAAAATTCTCTAGTGAAGGTATGGAATAGTGAACAAGTTAAAACTTCTATAATATACGTGACACAGTGTGAAGGGTTCCTTATGGAGCTGAATCCATTAAGAAACTAATACAGTAGTACCTCATGTAAGCCACTGTTCTTTTTCCTGGCTGTATTTTTCAGACCACTTGCGAGTGAGCTCCAGATAAATATTTGGTTTATGGGGTTGATAGTCTAGGTAAACAGTCTTTCCAGTCTTCTTTGGAATGGCTTTTTCAATCTGAGTTCCTTCATGCCATTCATTAAAAGAGGTGATGGAAATTATTTCAGGTCGTACTAGAAGTGCTGCACTGAATGCTGTCTCATAGTATTTCCCATTGACACGGTTCCGGGTATTGTGGTTGTTCCATGGTCGGATGCTGGTATCTATATAACCTGGACCCACGCTTGGAATAAACATTAGATTGTTCTTGTCACAAAAGGCTTTCAAACTAGGCCAGTTATGATGACTTGAGCCATAGGAAAAGCCATTAGTTGCAAAGTAGGTATAAATTCCATCAAAGCCACTTCTGAGGATTTCATGCTTATGTTTTTCTTCCACAAGAAGGGCGATGAATAAGCTATCATATGGTGTATTGCGTATACTCTGGGATCCTGATACTGTGAGCAGATTGGCCCACATTTCAGGAATTGTGATATATGAATCATAAACGTAAAACATGGGATAGGTTCTACCTGTGCTAACTTTATGTCTATAGAACCCTGGATGATCTCCATATCTAAAAACAAACAAACAAAAAACATAGTAAGCAATGGCTTTATACCTCAAAAACAAAACAATGCCCAACTTATAGACTCAATAGTTTTACTGCATATGCCAGTATTCACAATCCCAAGTTACATTACAACTCAAATGTGTTTTCATATTTAGCATCTGATAATTTGCAGGTATATAAAATCTCTTAAGACTAGATCGAATCAAAATACGTCAGGCCATATCAAAAGGAAATTTAACTGAGGGTCATAAGCTTAACTGATGGCAGCATGAGATACATAAAAAAGTGTGCATATAGACCATCGGACATGTTGAAATGTTTTTTCAGAAAACACTTACTTGTCTATGATGTATTTGACATTGTTGTACATACTACGATCATCTCTGTCTTTGTATGGTTCAATATGAAAAGTGACCTGCATGGTGAAAATTTTGGACAGGAAGTTTAAAAAGTAACTAATACTACCAATTTAGGAGTGCATAACCTGAGATTAGTACAACCTATTTTTTTCTCTTAACAAAAATAAGTTTGGGATGCAACGGGACTAGATTAAACAACCAAGTTGGACCATACAGCTACTAAAACAGGGCAGGGGTCACTGTAAAGTAACCATGGGAATTTCATCCAATATAAAACAACACAGCCAGAGTTTGCGTCAGATCTCTCTATGTGGATGGCTTTTTGTGGCTTGATTAGATGTACAAGATCAACATTTCATGTTTTATTGTGCATGAACCCATACATATAAACACTTATTCTAACCTGCTACAATTTGACAAAAAATTGGTAAGACAATTTGCAGCTGGACAGTCTACTGATGAAGAATTACTACCTTCTGCCTTTCATCAGCCATTGTGTCTCCTGTCTTCTCTTTTGGGACCATGTAATGACCATTAGCAATAAAGCCTCAGGTAGAATCTGGGAGGCCATAGCACTAAGTTAACATTTACTTAGGGAAGCACAATTGATCTGAGAACTGGTGAAGTGTGTTAAATCAAGGAGAAGTGGGTTAAACCAAGATACCAAGAATGTCAGTCCTAATACAACATTGTAACCATTATATTACATTAACATAACACTAGGGTTACTGTCATATTTCGCAGGAAAAAAATGCCCCTTTTAATGGGATGTTATTAATCAGGCAATGTTATTTACCTCCATGCTATGAAAACTTTCAGCTTCTCATATCCACATGTCCCTATTAAAAAGGTCCACAGGCCTGTTGGCAACCCTAATTAACACTCTGGGGAAAATCTTTGGCTATTACCAAAACTGTCTTTTTGTTGCTGAGAAAGATCCCAATTTCTAAAGTATTTGTTTAATAAGCATGGGGAAGAGGTAAGTATCCATTGTTTAACAGGAATAATACCTCACTTTACACTTATTTACAAAGAAGTTAGGCATAATCTATAGGAACTGGAAATAAGGACGAGGTAAAAATGTAAAAGAAATATTAGTCATTTAATCAGCTGAATTCTAGCTCATAAAAGAATTTCTAAATTCATTTATATATTAGTAAATACAGTAATTCAGACGAAAAAGTATATTTCTTTTTAGACAATACACTAGAATGGAAAATTATTTTGCTGATTAAATTCTAGGGTTGTCTGGTTGTCACAGCTAACTTCAACAGGACAAGGCCTTGGAAACATTTATATGCTGCATATATCAATAGTATACAATTTTTCTCCCAGTCTTCCCCAGAAACTTTGTTCTTGTGTGCCCAATAACAATGCTTTTACTGTATATTATTCCTTCTAGGGCGGGTGTCATCAACCCCCAGTCAGCGGCCCAGTGCCTGGCCGCGAGAGCCTTGGCAGCAGGCTACGGCTCCCTTTCCCCACCCCCCCCGCAGCGAGAAGCTCGCCAGGCCGTGAGCAAATCGGCCGCCGAAGTGGCTGATTAACTCGTGGCCTGGCAAGCTTCTTGCTGCGGGAGGGGGGGGAGAGGGAAGTGCGACAGCCGGCATGCCAGTGGTGCAAGCGCGGACCCGCCACGCATGCGCATTTGCGCATGCCGGGAGCACAAATGCACATGCATGGCAGTTCCATGCATGCGCGAAACGGCCGCACATGTGCACTTGCGCCACCACCATGCGCAAATGCACATGTGCAGCGGGTCCACGCATGCATGTTTGCGTGGGGCCCCGGGTCGCCCTCTTCACCTACCCCTTGGCAAAGGGGCCGCAACCTTAAAAAGGTTGCGGACCACTGTTCTAGGCAACTAGCTCCTCTGCTGAAAACTAAATTGAGACACTTGCTATACTGCCTTTGCTGTATTTAATTGGCCAGTTTGTGGCTAGTCTCCTGACACTGGTGGAGTATGTGTTAAACATAACACCACCCCTCCACAAAAAAATAAGCTGTATATTGCCAAGTTGATCTTTGACCTATAGCACAACTTTCACCAAACAACTGCTATTTGTAGATTAGCTAAGGCATTGTACAATATGGCTTTCCACATCAGTAAAGGCCAATATTAAGGTTTTATGTTGGTCTGAGAACGAAGCAGGTTTCCAAATGGGATTGCTTTAGCACATATTGCAATGTTTTCCTATGATTTGCACACATGTAGGCAGAAAGTAAGATGCAGAAGTCAAAATAATGTTTTAAATGGAATTTATAAAAGCATTTTTACCTTGAACTGTTGAGTCAGTTAATTGGTTAATATAATTAAAAGATTTTGAAAGTACCCATCTTATTTAGTAAGCAAGTTTTAACCTTGTGATTTTTAATAAAACTACTTACTATAGATGGAAATTGCCATTTTAGAAAAATACTTTCCCCTTTACAGAGGAGGGAGCATGTCTTCTGACTATGACTTTTCCTTTTGTAGAACAGTCCATGGGATCCTTTTTTCTTAACAATATGACATTAGAACAGAGGACCTCCTGTCTTTTTGATCCTTTGGAAACTTTCAGTATTTTGAGAGCAGGTGGTAACTGCCAGTCCAAAATGGTTACCACAGGAGGCACAGCAAAACACAATGCCTCCCCCTCCTTACTTTGAAAAAGAATTGCAAAATGGAAATGAAAAGAAACAGAGGGAAGTCAGTAAAGAGAAGGGGGGAATAGAAAGAAGGAACATTTAAAAGGGGGAATGGAATCACAAAGAGCCAACCTGGTGTAATGGTTAGGAGCGTGGACTCTAATCTGGCGAGCTGGATTTGATTCCCCGCTCCCCCATATACAGCCAGCTGGATGACCTTGGGCTCACCGCAGCACTGAAAAAAGCTTTTTTGACACAGAAGTAATATCATGGCTCTCTCAGCTTCTCCTACCTCACAGGGTCTCTGTTGGGGAGAGAAAAGGGAAGGCGATTGTAAGCCGCTTTGAGATTCCTTCTGGTAGAAAAAAGTGCCATATAAGGACCGAATCTTCTTCTTCAAAAATAGATGCTTACTAGTTGTCCTGGTCCTCCAACAAGTGCCGCTGCTGCCATGCTTTCATCTGAATAAGTGAGGCTTAAAAAATAGCGGGAGCTAGAGGAAGTACTAGAGGGTCCGTGGTATCACAAAGGCACTTGGGGGACCCTAAATTCATGAGAAAAATTCAAAGTCTGCACAAACACTCAGAACTGTATTTGTGTCAGCGGTCATTTCATTTGCTTAAAAAACCTAAACTGCACAGTAAGATAAAAGCCTACAAAGTAAGTCTCACAATGGGAAAATTATGCTTGACACATTTGTAAGAGAAGTAATTAATCCTTAGTAAGCAGCTACATGAAAGTGAAAAACAAACTGAAGTGAATATACAATAAGGATGTAAAAGACTCCATGTGAAATTCTGACAAAATATTCTACTATAATTGATTACACAACAAGAAGAAAATGTAAAACCACAACAGTAGTATACTTGTCCACATAACAATATGCAAAGGCAAAATGTAAAGTATGATTAATACTAGATGTATTAAGTACTGCATGTAGAAAGTACTACAGAAACAAATTTTAATTAATACAACTTCAAGTAAAGTTTATACCTCATAATAATAATAATAACAACAACAACAACAATAATAATCTTTAACTGCTCCTGCGGAGCGGATAAAATAAAACAGTAAGGGCCCCGAGGGCGGGCCCTGTCCAGGATGAGGAAGGGTGCCGATTGGCCCCTTCCCCCAGACTGACAATCGGAGGGACCGATCGACAGGCGCTTTGCGCCTGCCGATTGGGCCCTCTGATTGTCAGTCCGGCGGCAAGGGACCAATCGTGAGCCGCGCAAAGCACGGATCGCGATTGGTCCCTTGCCGCTGGACTGGCGAATCCGCCCCCCTCCAACACTGGCTGCGTTCGCCAGGCTGCCGCCATTTGCAGCCTCACTGCCCAGACGAGCGGCGCCCTGCAAAGGTCAGCTGCGCTGGTGCAAACACGCGGCTCCAAACACGCAGCAGCAGCAACAGCACACGGTGAGAGCCGCACCCAACAGATGGCGGCAAAAGGCAGTGCTCGACGGCGGCGCCCATCGCTCACACGTGCCAACAACAGCTGCGGCCAACAGCTGCACACATGAGGAGACGGCAGGCGGCGGCTGGTGCCGGCAGCTCCCGCCGACACCCATCGACGCCAGTAGAAAGAGGCCACCGCCACCCTGTGGCGGAGCTGGTGCCCAGCAGCGGCAACACCACCTGGGTGCGGCGCCGAGCTACCGCCCGACCCCACTCTCTCCTGAGCCCGCCTCCACTGTTCACACCGGCTGGCACACACGTTTCATCCCCACTGCCAGCCCACCGACGATATCTGCTGCCTTGCCGCCAGGGACGCAGGTAGGCCGCGCCGCAACCATGGGACTACACATGGCCGGCCTCGGCTGCTGGGGGGGGGGGCTCCACAAAGCCTGCCACACGCCCCGGGAAGGGTCTGGGGGCCGCTAGCGCCTGCTGTATTTACATTACAGCGGGCTTTTTTTACTAGTAATAATAATAATAATCCAGAGCAATGAGTTGTATCCTACTACTCCACTCTGACGTCTCTGCACTAGCAATATCGTTTGGATTTGCATTCGTAAAGGGTTGACTTTTCCATCTGTTTCTGTACTAAAATTGACTTTTTCAGGTGCTGTCCCAAATTGTTCCCTCACTTGCCCTGTATCAAAGGAATCCCCGGTAAACCAGTTTTTACCTTTTCAGGCAGGGTCTAATTTGGGGTTGCCCAATGTGGAAATGCATGCAATCAGGTTTTTCCCCTGTGCCTGCCATTTTGAGTCATTTGGGCACAACCCTTTCCACATCGCCATCTTCCCCATCCCTTCCTCCCTCTCCCTCCTTCTGTTCCAAAAAATCTGCCTTTTTTAAAGAAAGAGGGTGATCATGTTACAGTGCTGTTTGTAATTTTTTTTTAAAAGCAGTCTTGCAACCTAGCACAGCAGCGTTATAATGTTATAATCCAGGTTAAAAAAAATTACATTCCAGACACTTTGGAAGGTAGGAAGGGAGCTGATCAAGGACACTAAAAGGTGGGATTAGGAGGCACAACAAAAACAAAGGTGCAAGCAGGCACCATAGGGCAAAAAACGCATTTTTTGAAAAGGGGAAGGGAGCAAAGCATGATGGGAGGCTGCCTCTGTCAGACTCAATGTGGAAAGCATGTTGTGAATGTCAACCTAGAAGGAGAGAAAAGCCCAAATGCGGAAGTGCTAGAGTCGACTTGCTTCATCCAAAAGAAATCCAAAGTGAGACTAGAAGAAGGTATGTCTCCTAATGTGGAAATGGTCTCAACTATGTGTGGAACATTCCTCTAGTATAAAGAAGCTTTTCATAAAGAGACTCATGTTCTACACTTGGCTGATGGAAGAGGTAGGATAAAGCCCAATATGATTTCTGTATTTTTAAAATAAAAAGGTAAGCCAATTTTATAAAACAAGAAATGTCACATGGTTCCAAAGCGAATGTAATTTTTACTGAGTCAGTTCTCTGTTCTTCTGTGACAATACAGAAGGTAGTGATCATGAAGAGAAGCTTTTTCTAAAAAACAACAACTTCAGAGTGATGGTTTTGTTTGCCATCTTTTGGTCACTGATATGCTACACATGACTAACAAATTAACAAATTTAGTAACAGTGGCTTGGATCTAGCAATGTGCAAGCTGAAACATAGACCAAATTAGTGCTGTTGTGCTTGCATAAGTTTTTTTGCAATGCCTAATACTTTTCTATATTGTAGTGCTTCAAATTGATTGGCCAGTGTCCCTTGCAAGTGGACATGCATGTGGGACTACACAAAGTTTGACTTTATAGAAACAGCTAGTAAAGCCTTTTTCTTGCATTTCTTTTAGGCAAAGAATGCCTGACCATGGTGATGCTCTCTTTCAAACTCCCCTCTCCCATTCCTTTGGGTAGTGAAAAGCAGGATAAAAAAATAACTCTTCTTCTTCTTCATTCCTTAGGTCTGCAAGCACCCTCCTGCTGTGTCCCCCTCTTTGACATCTCTACTGCATCTACTAGTCAGAATGCAATGCTATAGCTGATGCAACTTCCCCCATACTTTCTAACCCTTTTAAAGCCAGGCAGGGAGAGATGTTGCAAGGGCAAGTAAGAGAACCACACCAAGTAGTTGTTTGCAAGGATTAAATAGCAGTGCCTTTACAACAAGTCTAGAATATTATTGTCATATAGTCTTTATCTCCATGCTGTAATGAAAATAGTTCCCCCAAAATAACTCTTCTCCATTCTGTATGTATTATCTACAGCAAAAGGAAATCTAACATTATCAATCTAATGACTGGGCTCTTCACAGGACCTAAGTGAACTGCTGAATCCTGAAAAATATTTTAGCTACTGGGGAAGATGAACACCGGGAAAAGTGGGAACTGGTTCTTCTTCTTGTGCTACAGTCTTTATGGTGCCTTAAAGAATGCCTTATGGTAGTATCTGTGTATCCAATACAGATAATGAAGCTTGAGGAAAATGTCAAGGCTATTTTTCCAATGAAAATTCAGGAAACAGGTTGCCTACGAAGACTAGGTTATTTTTAGTCATTTTTAGCCAGGGTTCGTATATTTTACTGTTCAGTTTCTACTCACTCCTTCCCAAGGCCTTGGGGAACTTCATACAGTTAATAAAACAAATGTACATACACAAAAAGCTGAATTAAATTTTAAATTACTTTTTCATCTACTTCACTGTAACTTTTGAATAGCAGCCTAAAAAAACAATGTTTTATACTATTTCTAGAACGGTCTGAAAAGAGTTCTAGAGTTGTGTGTGTCCAAGAGCAACTTTATCTGTCTTCACAGTCTGAACATGGCACATATTTCAGTGGTGGATCCTAATCTTGTGAATTTAAATCAGCCCCACTACAGATGTATTAACAGTCAGCATATATGTTACAAATGACTATTGTTTATTCTTGCTATGTGCAGCTGCATTGCAGGGTCTTATGGATCTTTAAGGTCTACAATAGTCAAAATAGTAGAAAAACTATGTACCAGCTATGTAATATAGTTAAATAAAAAAACTGGTAACATTGTATGCATTGCAGTCATTCATTCTGTACTATTTGTCAGGCAACGTATCAGTCATCAGATGCAATGCTACCTGCAGTATTGATAAACAACTTATATGTCATGTCTTATAAATATATTAAAAATAAAAATATAGAGGTCTTGTGCCAGTCATAGCATATAGTACTGCAGCCTACAGCTCCCTTCTGCTACCTATGGAGCCTTGGTAAGGTTCATTCTATTGGACAGAGGCTTTCCTTGGAAGACAAATATAAAATCCAAACCACAGATGAAATAAAACTGTACATAACATCTACATACCATAATTTTTATCATTATTATTATTATTATTATTATTATTATATTTATTACCCACTTCCCCTTGAAAGCTCGAGGCAGGTTACAATCACATAAAAAACTATTCCCTTAAAACCGGTAAAAGCTAAAACAGATATATGAAACCTATAAAACCAAGAAGATGCAGTGAAAACTCCTGGACACAAAACCCTAATCATTTGCACTAAAGAGGGAGGTGGAGAGGTGCTGATAGAACTCGCTGCTGCCATTCTATGGGGGGGGGGGACCTGATCTTTCTTGCTGCCCAGACTGAGCCACAGACCTGGCGGAAAACCTCTGTTTTGCAGGCCCTGCAGAATGCTGAAAGTTCCCACAGGGCCCGCAGCTCCTCCGGGAGCTCATTCTACCAGGTCAGGGCCAGGACCGAAAAGGCCCTGGCCCTGGTCAAGGCTAGGCAAGCCTCCCTGGGACAGGGAATTACCAGTAAATTAGAACCCGCAGAGCATAAGGCCCAGAGGGGGGCATAGGGCGACAGGCGATCCCTCATATATGCTGGAGCCAGACAGCATATGGCCTTAAAGGTCAAAACCTTAAATCACAAAACAAATACTGTCTGTAACTCCCCCCCCCAAGTCTAAGTTCAAATACCATACCTTTAGTTTGTACTTGTGTGCAGTATCCAAAATAGTAAGTACCAGGCTATCAGCAGGTTCTCCATTTTCATCATGCATACCAGGTGGATACCAAGAAAGAGCCAATACTCCTAATAAGCAAATAAACCAATAATTAAGTGCCTGCCTCAGCAAAAGGCTATTTCTGTTCCAGTACTGCAAAAGTATTAATTGGTTCTTATTAGGTATGTGCATTCAGTTTACCTAAACTGGAAGAAATATCCAAAATACCCTTGCCAGTATTTTTCAATGCTCTCTACTTATTATTTATTTCTCATATTTCTAGGCCACCAATCCTGGCCAGCCAGCTCATGGTGGCTAACGACATATAAAATACAATAAGGACAATACCCTAAAACATCCCATCCCTCCCACACCAGTACTCCCCCCCCCACCCCGATTGTTGACATGACTCCAGAGTAATAATGTAATGCTGGAGGAGGAGCAGATCTCTCTCCTTTACCTGCCTGGCCTCAACCAAAAGCCTGGCAGAAGACCTCCATCTTGCAGGCCCTGTGGAACCTACTTAGTTCCGTCAGGGCCCATAGTTCTTCCGGGAGCTCATTACACCAGGCAGGGACCACGGGTTTTAGTGATCCCCTTCACTTAAGGGGGGGAGTGAAAGGGACTGCTAAAAT
The DNA here is from genome assembly GCF_049243985.1 of Paroedura picta. Taxonomy (NCBI): domain Eukaryota; kingdom Metazoa; phylum Chordata; class Lepidosauria; order Squamata; family Gekkonidae; genus Paroedura; species Paroedura picta. The sequence continues at coordinate 131,681,253 of NC_135369.1, forward strand.
GGCTGCCATTCGTTTAAAGACAACACCTTGACAGGTCCACACACCCGCTGTCAGATTTAAACAGCTGCCAGCCATTTTCATTCTGCTCCCCATTCCGTTTGGAAGAGAGGATGCCAAATGGAGGCCCAAGACTGGCCAGGGGGTGGGAGCAGCCAGCTCAGTGCTGTCCATGATGGGGCTGGCTCCCTTTGCAGATTAGTTTAAACTGAGCTATAGTAGAAGACAGCTTGGGATTTTTTCCCAAATGGGAAAAAATGGTTCTTATTTAATGAATTCTGCTAGCTTTATTGGCTTTTGGAAACAAGTTTGTGAACTGATGCATTCTCCACAGCATTGCTTACTGTATCATAGAATCATAGAGTTGGAAGGGGCCACACAGGCCATCTAGTCCAACCCCCTGCTCTACGCAGGATCAGCCCTAAGCATCCTAAAGCATCCAAGACTATTGTACTATTGTTATAACCTGCCCTGAACACAGGAAGGGCAGGATATAAAAATAAACATTATTATTATTTCAGGATATGTCACAGTTGCAACGGGAGGCTTAGTAGCTTTCATATTCTCATTCCTAAAAGTGACCTTTTCTGCCCAGGTATCACATTGCTAGGTATTTAGCAGGTTAGCAGAGTTGGGGATATATAAGCCAATCATCCCTCTGTTTTGCTGCAGCATCTTCATCCTTCCAACTTAAAGTATGATTAGTGATATGACAGTTCTGGCAAGTAAATTCTAATATGAACATTCAGGCCTTTACCTTCCTTGGATCCTCTCTTTAAGTATTCTAAACCTAGCCTCAAATACTTCCTTCCTGTGTCTACTCTACTCCATTGATGCCAATAATACAAAACTCCTGCCCCAGGCTCTATGAAATGTCTGAAATCTAATAAATCAATGTTATGCCAGTAATAAAACAGAAAGCCTGTTTACCAATGGAAGCTGAGCTTATCTGTTTCATGTGAGATTCTATGACTGAAGGGTCTTTGGAGCTATAAGGCCCGAGTTCTGGATAAAAACTTGATCCAATATCTTCTGGAGGACTGTGTCTTCCTTTTGGATAACCACTTGCAATTTTGGGATCCCAGTGTGTCAGCAATGGATGATTCCAGTGAATATATTTTCCATCAAACTGTGGATTCCCAAACCAACCATAGTAAAACACATGGAAGTCATAATTAGGAGAAGGAAGGGCCTGTTCCAGTTTTCCTAATGGAACCATAGGAGTTTTCAAATTCATTGTCAAACTGTGCAAATTTTTGGTGTTCGTGAAGCTATCTTCCTTGGCTTCCCTCAGCACACTGAACTTATTTTTAACATGTGTGGTTCGTTGCTGAAAATCTGGTAAGAGGCCAAGACCAAATGGATCTCCAAATCCAGCTCTTTCAGGTCTCAGAGTTTTTAAAGCCATCATTATGGAGCAAATAAATAAAATAAAAAGCAACAAAATGATGCACGTTCTCCTGCGAAATCTTGCCATGATGTCATGGTAGTTCAAGGCACACGTAGAAGGCTTCTACCTGTCAATTATGAAAAGAAAAAAAATTGATCAGGTTTTAAAAATACTGCACACAAACATATGAGAAAATAAATATAAAAGCTCATAATTTGAATAATTACATTTACAACATCTTTATAGTTGCTTGAAAGGATGGCTGCCCTTCAAATCCTTATTTAGAGGAAGCAGTCCATTCTGTGCTTCCCTCCTCCATAGTACTAGTAGTCTTGCACCTTCTGCCCCAATTATTCCATTACAGAAAGGTTTTGACACCTGAACAGGGATGGAGAAAGCTGAGCTTAGCAAACAGTCACCCTGACCTGGACAACTCAGGATAGCCCAGTGTCATCAGATATTGGAAGCTAAACAAGGTCAGCCCTAGTTATTATTTGGATGGGAGAGTACCAAGGACTATCAGGGATGCTACACAGAGGCAGGCAATAACAAACCACCACTGAACATTTCTTGCCTTGAGAATCCTATGGCACAGCCTTAAGTCAGTTGTGATTTTTAAAAAGTAGACAGACAGTCTAACTGGATCTATCAAAGAGTAACTCTACACAACCATGCTACTTCTACATCTAGTTTCAAAGAGCTGAAGATCAAAAGCTCCCCATATGCTCTGGAAAAAGTACAATTTGCCAGTCAATGTTCACCTAGAGAGAAGATACAGATTAAATTTAAAACTCATATGTCTAACACAATATGCTAAGAAATTCTCTTTCAGTTATCAGAAATAATAGAGCTATACAGATTGATGACAGACATCAGGAGGACAAAACTCATTACAAATGCTATGATCTTAGATACACATACATTATGAGTGCTACCACAAAACTACAGAGATTTAAATATATACAAATGTGCACAGGGTTGCAAATAAAAGTTTCTTGGGCAGAATTCTTCAAATGTTAGAAGAAATACAAAAATTATGTACATTCAACAAGGTTTTCATCAACACTTCCTATTAGATTTCATAGTACACTACATGAACCCACATTGTGCCCAAAGGCAAACAAAACTTATAAATCCCCAAATATCAATTTTGTCAGCTTCTCTCACTCCTCTAAATTAGTAGAAAATAAGTTTGCATTCAGATATCTGGATTAAGATGTGAAAATGTAAAGAAAATATTTTTATAATTACAACACATTCTGTAACTGCAAAACCAGAGAAAAAGGTGGGCTTTAATACCAGACATAACATTCAGCAGACTGACCAGACTACTACCTTTCCAATACTTACGAGAAATTAAGTATTTAGAAGGATGAGACAGAAAATGGTAAAATAAGTTAGATTATGGGGATCTATATTCTTTAAACTGGCTTTCTCAACAAGGGTTTTGCAATGGCTCTGGAAGGGTTTCGCTGATGGGGTGGGAGGGGCCTTGGGAGAATGGGGATGTGCCAGTAGATGGGTATAAAATCAATAAAGATAAAAACAAAAGGCACTGATTTCTTTCTAGTAGTGAATAAATAATGAAATGTTAAGCTAGCTTCTAAATATAGTCCATTATCATTGAAGACACAAGATAGCTTGTCACAAAGAGACATAGGCAATTTATCACTGCCAAGCCTGTCTATTTGCCTGCTAAAAGAAAGGAGAACCAAGAGACTCTGAAAGAAGCTGAATGTCTTATGCCTTGGAATGCGTCAAGCAATTTAAAAACATACACAAGAGAGAAAGAACCTATGATTTCCACATACATTATATAACAATGGTGTATTAATACAGTTCTGGTTAAAATAATCCTATAAAGCATATATACAATATCTATAGCCACCATTCTCTACTTTTTTATCATTGTGAACCCCTGAAACATTCTTCAAGGCTTCAAGAAACCCCAGAAGTGGTGCAATCATGCAGAATATATTTCGGGCTCCTTCCCACCCTATCCAGACCCATCATTGGCCATGGGGGGCAGGTCATATCACCTGATTGTTAATTTTAAACACTGCAGATGATACAACCATCCTTTCCTACACAAGAGTCGGCTTGTCAAGATTTCTCCTGCTTTTATTCTTATTGCCAATACAACTCCCTAGTGATTAATTATTTGAAATTTAAAGCTTTATTTTTTTCTAGGACTTGGAATCCAAGGAAATGGGTATTGGGGAACAAGACAATTGACCAAGTTAAGAATTTCTGGTATTTAGGCATTATATTCAACTATAATCTTAAATGGTCTGTCCATTGTAAGCAGTCTGCCAACTTAGTTAAATGTTCCTCAGGGCAAATTAAATGTTTTCATCTCTTGGAAGGTAACCAATATGTCCCAGCTGTTATAAGAATTTTCAAGGCTGAAATTTTAACCCAGTTGCTCTATAGCATCCCTATCTGGATAAAAGCTTTTAATAAGAATACAGAAAGGATCCAGGGAGCTTTCTTTTGTCAAATTCTCAGGGTGCCTAAATGTGTGCCCTACATGTGCCAAGATGGGTCAACATTTTTTAGAGACTTAGGTTTGGTTGATAATATTCAAATTCTGGCTTAAAATACTTTTTAGAGATGAGACTAGTACATTTAATGGTTTTTTACCATTTAATCTAAAATTGCACGACTTCCATGGATTGTTTTTTGATGCTTAATGAGTCTATCTTTAATGCCTTAAACAAAGATTAGTTTAGTTTGAATGGTGAAAATTATTTCCATCTCATCCCTACCAATGCTTCCCTGCTGCCTTGCGCATCCAATTAAGTCCAGGGAGAAAGGAAAAATACTTCTATAACCCTGTTAGTCCACCCCGTGCAGAGTATTCATGCTAGCAAGAATGAGTTCACTTCCCTCAAATGTCCTAGTGGGAAAACACCAGCATGATCCTAGAAAGGAAAGATTGTGCCCATGCTCTGTGAACTCTGTTGATTCAACCCAGCATATTATTTTAGATGTCTGTAGAAGGAAAGATTGTGCTCATGCTCTGCAAACTCTGTTGATTCAACCCAGCATATTATTTTGGATTGTCAGCTTCACATGACCCCTCACAGTGAACTTTTCTCTTCCCTATTTTTATCTAGGGAACTGGCAAATGAAGAAGTTACAATTCAATTTCTGCTAAATGATCATTCTGCAGAGACCACAATGTGTGGCTGAATTTTTAATGGCTGTATATTGTGCTAGATCAAAGATATTTTAAATCATTTTTATTATTTACTCTGTATCTGTCCCTCACTTATTTTATGCCAATAAAGGTATCATTATCATTCTTAAACCGATATAAAAATTAATTATCTCCCACCAATTAAGTAAATCTTTTCAGGGCCGTCAAGAAACCCCAGGGTTTCATGAAACTATAGTTGAAAAACCCTGATATATAGAATATACTTTCAAAATAGCCCCACTTAACTTTAAATACACAGTATATCCAATTGAATCACATTGTGATCAACCAAAGCACAAATCCATTATACTCACAAACTGTCCACAGTCTAGACCAGGGGTAGTCAAACTGCGGCCCTCCAGATGTCCATGGACTACAATTCCCAGGGCTCCTGGGAATTGTAGTCCATGGACATCTGGAGGGCCGCAGTTTGACTACCCCTGGTCTAGACAGTTGTGAATAGTCTTAAGTGGGAGCAAGGCTAACATAATTGTTTCTGTTATAGTAATAAGCATATCATAAAACAGAAAAACAGATGAATGAAAAATGCACAAATTCACAAAAATTAACTTGAACAATTTTAGAGGAGATGCTATTATTTTCAAATCTTCTGAACTTTGAAGCACATTTCACACTCCTATTATTCTGAAGGTCCTAGTAGTTCCCGAAAAGGACACTGTGAATTAGATAAATACGGTATAATTACCACAGTTCTGCATGTGCACGCAGTGTAATGACTGTGGGATATCGTTCATGAACACTTACAGCAGGCCTTTTGTTAGAATCAAATATCCTCATTCACACACACACACACACATACACACACATATGGCAGATGAAAAGTAAAATTAAGCTAATGGTTCTAGTGAACCTCTGAGACGGGCTTCTTGATTCAGCAAAGTGTATTTCAATACTTGGAGCTCTACTTATTTGTAACACATAGCATCACACTCAACACAGAGATCTCACAATGAAAGATGACACACGTTACATTCTTCAGAACTCAAGGACTTCCATAGATTTAGAAGGATGCAACTCTGTTTAGGGTGGTAGCATAAACTCATACCCAGGTTTTTACTCAGTTCCCATTTTCAGACAGGAAAAATGTAGAAATGCTACAATGTCGCAACTTCTTTGAGGAATTAGAAGATAACATGCATATTCACAATCATCTTTTTTCAAGTCTGATAGCTACAGCATAGGAGCCAGAAAGATTAAATAGGATATGAGAGGTCCCTTAGAATGATATCAGAATGACAGTTTTTGTGCATGTTCAGATAATATCCTTTTTTTTAAAAATGAAAAGTTTCTTCTCCTTAGTGTACTTTGACATTCCTTTATATGTTGAACTGTTAAAGTCATCAATTTCCAATAGGAAATGTTTGTGCTTGGGTTTTTGGAACCACTGACACTAATAAGTTTATCTGTAAACATCAATGTACATGAAATAAACACACCATCTGAGACTTAAACACACACAAATGTTTCTCGACCTTGCCAATTTATGAAACAACAAAGGCAACCATTTTAGGAGTGTTAAGAAGGGCTTGCTGAATACATAACTGAATCAATCAGGGGGCACTTATTTATTTATTTGTGGTGTGTGTAGTGTAGTCAGGAGATCCAAGAATTGTCTGGAAGCCAGGCAAGGGACATTCAGATATGACTTGCCATTTCCTGGTTCTGTGTCATAACCCCCAGTGTTCCTTTGAGGAATTACCACCCAAATCTTTGGCGGTCTCCCATTAAAATACTAGCCAGGGCCAGCCCTGTTTAGCTTCCAACACCTGATGGGATTGGGCTTGCCTGTGCCATCCCGGGCAGAACAAGTGCACACCAAAGCCCTTTCAGTTCATTCAGTTACATTATAAATTAACTTTGTAATGACGATAAATGACAAAACTAACATGACCAAAGTTCAGGTAAAAGAGTTGCACTTACCTGTAACTAGTATTCGAGTACTTTCCGTGCAGGCACACATGAAGATTGTGCAGGAGCAGGCCTGATACTGGAGAGGTCTTTACAGCTAGGAGCCTCCAAAGAGTGCTCTGTGGCAGAACCAGGAAGTTTGTTCCTGCCCAGGGACTATGTACTCAGCAGGGAAGCCAAAGCATGCAGCAGGGTAGGAGGAAGGGTATGTGAGCCTGCACAGAAGATACCTGATGAACAGTAGTTACAGGTAAGTGCAAGTGCAAACCTGTTTTCATCATCTATCCTCTATACAATCCCACATGGAGATTCTAGCAAGGTACACAACGGATGGAAGGATATGCTCCCCTCACTTGAACAGTGAATGCAGTACTGTCTTTCCCACTTGAGCATCTCAACTTGCATGGACAAAGCGTAGTGGTGCCGAACATGCCCACCGACAATCAAGTAGCAGAAATGGAGAGGATGACCTGTCAGCGATGACGAAAAGCAGAAAGCTGAAAAAGACTGAGAGCCAGGCTGTTATTATGTGATGAAATGTTTTTCTTCGTCATTCCAATCAATGTACTATGCCAAAACATGGGTCAGTTAATTATACATTTTGAATAAAATTTCCTCAGTGACATAATGAATAAAATTCATTTTGTAACTAACCTTTTATTTACTTTAATAATAATAGTCATGACACTGAGGAAATGTTACTGAGAACATGTAATTAACTGGACCACATTTTGGCATAGTACATTGATTGGAACAAAGAATATTTTTTCATCACATAATAGTAGCCTAGCTTTCAGTCTTCTTCAGCTTTCTATTTTCAACAATCAAGTAGCAGCCTGGCAAATGGAACTTTGAAACTACCTTAGGGAGACCTAGGACTGGGTTGAACGATTACCCTCTCAGGAAAAATCTTCAAAACTGGTGGTTTAATCTGAAGAGCTGCTTACCCTCCTGGCTGATGTAACAGTCACTAAGAAACAGACTTGCATAGAATATGTGGCAACGGGTTCAAAGGGCTTATGAAACAACTGTGTCAAAATGAGAGAATGAGACCCCTGGGGAACCAATGCGTCCCAAGGTGGACAAAGATTACATAATCCCTTAAGAAATCTTTCAGATAAGTGATAGGAGACAACTGATACCCCACAATTCCATTATAGTAACAAGAGATGGGAACTAGGTGGGCCTTTAGAGAATAAAAGGCCAAACCTTTATCCTTAGGGACCACAGATATTCAAATATGACTTGCAACAAAGCAGTACCCAGAGAAATCTCTGTATGACACCAGAAGGAAAACTGCTTCTACTTAGACATATAAAACTTTCTAGTAGTAGGTTCGTGTGAATGCACAAATACATCATTAACTTCCTGTGAAAAAAAAATATTAAGTCTCTAAGCCATTAAGTTCAGATGATTTGAGCTTCAATACCATGGATCAAGTCAGAGTAACCTTCTGGCATAGGCTCCTGAACCCTGTGCCCCCTTGCATGTTTAAATAAAAGATGTATTTAAACAAGCAATTGGGGCTTACCATCACCACCTGATGTGGTCCCCAGCCAAACCCCCCATTAGCCAGTAACACCTTAATAACCAGGTTTGTAGAGGTGCTGCGGACAGATCAGTTAGTTTGGTGTTTTAAATTTTAATGTTATATGTTTTTTATTTGTTGATTTAAGCCACCCCGAGACCATTTGGAGAGGGGCAGCATATAAATTAAAATATAAATGAATAAATATTTTCTGTTTGGGCAGTTATGGATCAATTCTGTAGGGTATGTTTCCTTTTTTGACCAAGTAACAGGTTTGCTGGATCGGGGAAATTCGGTTGATGTCATTTACTTGGATTTTAGTAAAGCTTTTGACAAGGTTCCCCATGATGTTCTGATGGATAAGTTGAAGGACTGCAATCTGGATTTTCAGATAGTTAGGTGGATAGGGAATTGGTTAGAGAACCGCACTCAAAGAGTTGTTGTCAATGGTGTTTCATCAGACTGGAGAGAGGTGAGTAGCGGGGTACCTCAGGGCTCGGTGCTCGGCCCGGTACTTTTTAACATATTTATTAATGATCTAGATAAGGGGGTGGAGGGACTATTCATCAGGTTTGCAGATGACACCAAATTGGGAGGACTGGCAAATACTCCGGAAGATAGAGACAGAGTTCAACGAGATCTGAACACAATGGAAAAATGGGCAAATGAGAACAAGATGCAATTTAATAAAGATAAGTGTAAAGTTCTGCATCTGGGTCAGAAAAATGAAAAGCATGCCTACTGGATGGGGGATACGCTTCTAGATAGTACTGTGTGTGAACGAGACCTTGGGGTACTTGTGGACTGTAAACTAAACATGAGCAGGTAGTGTGATGCAGCGGTACAAAAGGCAAATGCCATTTTGGGCTGTATCAACAGGGACATCACATCAAAATCACAAGATGTCATAGTCCCATTGTATACGGCACTGGTCAGACCACACCTGGAGTACTGTGTGCAGTTCTGGAGGCCTCACTTCAAGAAGGACGTCGATAAAATTGAAAGGGTACAGAGGAGAGCGACAAAGATGATCTGGGGCCAAGGGACCAAGCCCTATGAAGATAGGTTGAGGGACTTGGGAATGTTCAGCCTGGAGAAAAGGAGGTTGAGAGCGGACATGATAGCCCTCTTTAAGTATTTGAAAGGTTGTCACTTGGAGGAGGGCAGGATGCTGTTTCTGCTGGCTGCAGAGGAGAGGACACGCAGTAATGGGTTTAAACTACAAGTACAACGATTTAGGCTAGATATCAGGAAAAAGTTTTTCACAGTCAGAGTAGTTCAGCAGTGGAATAGGCTGCCTAAGGAGGTGGTGAGCTCCCCCTCACTGGAAGTCTTCAAGCAAAGGTTGGATACACACTTTTCTTGGATGCTTTAGGATGCTTAGGGCTAATCCTGCATTGAGCAGGGGGTTGGACTAGATGGCCTGTATGGCCCCTTCCAACTCTATGATTCTATGATTCTATGATCTGCGAAACAGCAATGGGCATTACAAACTGCCCACAATTTTAGCACATTAATATGAAGTTGCCTCTCAACTTCTTTATATTCATTTATAATAATTATACTTATTCTGCCCTCTCACTTGAGACTCAGGGCAGATCACATCATAACATATAAAAATGAATATACTGATTACATATAAAATCCTAAATTTATGAAATTAAAATCTAAAAATACATTGTAGTTATCAGTTGCCTAGATCTGCCACTTGTTGGAAGGAGAGGAGATGGGAGGATATTATTGGCCCTAATTGACATATAGATTAGGGCTTTGGCAGGGAGGCCAGCATGATTCAGATTTTATTGTGGGCCTCAACCCCAGGCCTAGCAGAACAGATGTTTTACAACCCCTGTGGAACTGTTCAAGGTCCTGCAGGGCTCTGATCTCATTTCAATCAAGACTGAAAAGGACCCTCCATGAGAACAATCCCTCACAGTGGCCACTCCACCCAAGAGTGAAGCATCTGTAATAAGGATAACTTCATGCTCAGGTCTCCAAAAGATAAACTGTCATGACAGAGCCACCATAACAAGGAACGTATCATCGGTATGGGAACAGAAAACCTATGCCATTGGGCATTTTTCATTTATTTATTTATGTTCATTGACCAACATTGAAAACAAAAGAAACAAATGGCAAAACAATTTCAGTTAGGCCATTACTAGCTATAATAACATCATAAATGTTATATCAAGCGACAAGGACCCAGTGTTTATTGTAACAGTAGCCAAGGTTTTGTTGGCTATTTTAAAAGCTAACTGATGTTTTATGAAAACTGTATCTACTTAAAAGTTTAATATTCCTTTTATGTTAATTTCACTTATGTCAATAAAGATATTCTTATCTAATCTGAAAAAATGTTGTCAAAACAATTTCATGTGGAGTCTGAACTCCCTATTAATCCAATCAAGGATCTTTGCACCTTGATGCCTTCTAGGGTCCCTGCTTTTGGATAGCACCAGCTGCTGAGAGAATTGTGGGTTGTACCTTTTGGAAGAAGACACAGGTCCATTGGGCACATACCCCCACTCTGTAACAGGACAGGAACCATAGCTATATGGGTCATATATGTAGCCTAGCCAGGGGCAGAACTGATGTCATAGAAGTATATAGTCAAAAAGGTGAACAATTTTCCAAACTGGAACCAGTTTAATCTACATTGCCTAACTAAAATACTGTAGTCTGTCACGGGACAAGAAACCCTTTCCCATCACAGAATCTAACTTGGCCTCTATAAATTGTACCCTCTGGGATGGGAGTCTATATATACCAGAATCCCAGTCTCTGGCAAGTCTCTAAAACAAGGGAGCAATGATTCAATAACTGGTCTTTGGGGCCCACCAGCAACAGCCAGTCATCCAATCTAAATAACGGAATATATGACAACCTCACAAAAGAAACTAGGCAACCACTGGGGATACATGACTTTGGCAATGCTAGAGGAACTGAGGGTGGGGGTGCTGGTGCATGGGAGCACATGGTCCCAAGGCAAGAACAAGCTCCTTGGTTCTGACACACAGCATCCCCTGGAAACTCTTAAGCTCTCTACATGACAGATCCACTCATGATACTGGATGATGAACCAAGGATGATCACATATATCTGACTTAGCACCTCATAAACAGAATGACGCTCAAGCAACCTTTCCGGAAGCAAGTGTGGTGCAGGTGGTTGAGTGACAAGCTATAACCTGGGAAAACCCAGGCTGAAACCCCCACATAAAAATGTAACAGGTTCCCCATTCAAGTACAAAACCAAGAAAGGGGGCCAAGGGAAGCTATACACATGTATGACAAGTAGATACAAAACCTGTTTGGTGAATACCTTACACAGAAAGACATTAAAACTGCCAGCTGCTCATCCTTTAATGACCAGTCAAATGCTCACTCCGTCATGAAGCTCACAGGCTGACCAGGCACTTTCTCTCAGTGTCATGGGATACTGTGGGAGTAAAATGAGGGGGCATGTGCTGCACCCCCAAGTTCTGTGGAAATGTGGGAAGAAAACGCAGCATATAGCTTATGGATGTAAACATACCAGCTTGACAGGGAAACACCACAGAGCTAAATTTTAACTCTGCACAAGTTACAGCAACCCTGCTGCGTTTCCTGGCACCTGGAAGAAGCTAGCACCTTTGACCTGTCCAACTCCGCATTAGTAAACAGTCCAACGTCTGCAACATGTAGAGGCTTGCAGGTTTACGACCCAGCTAACCAAGTGCACGCACGGCAGTAATAGGGCAGAGGCAACTGACACCTACAACACCGGCTTAAAGGATCACTTGGCATTTTTCTTTTTTAACTTCCTTACCCCTTACTGCCTTGTCTTGTGCACGTTGATTCTGAACAGAATGTACACATCCACAGGTATGCTGCCGAAGTGTTTTTTTTTTAAAGACACCCCCCCACACACCCACCGCCCCTTTAATGAGTCATATGGGGGACAGGGCTTAACTGCTGCGCTGTAGCCTTTTCTCGAGCGCGTGCAGCTCCACCTTCCCTTCACCCCCACGGAGGAAATTTCCCATCAAAGACCTTCCCTCCCCCGCCTCCTCCTCCTCCGCCGCCGCTGCAATCATTAAACAGAGACGGGGGCGCTCTGTAGAGCGCCTCTCCCCGCCCCGTCCAGCACTCACCGTCTGCAGATCTCGAGCGAAAGAGCCGGGGAATCCGAGGTGGGGGGATGAGGGGGTAGGAAGGGGACTGTCGAGAGAGACGTTGAAAACGAAGGGCTTAATCAGCCTCTTTTCAGACTTGGATGCCCCTCGTTGTTATTGAGCTTGCGTTGCTGGGTTCGGGGTGCGCGTGCGCAATAGGGACGGCGAAGCCGCTTGCCCACAATATGTCTCTACGTTTCCTTCTCGGTGGTGCAGCCGAACTATACAGGGGCGAAGAGCGCCCGTAAAGTCCACGAGATGCACTAGAAGTGCCTGCGGGCTGCAGTTTTGTGAGCTGCTCTCTCTCTCCCTCCCTCCCTGCCCCCCGGTTTCTAAGGGCAGCTAAACGTCCTGCCCTAGCCGATGCTTCCTGGGATGCTGTGAGATTTGGTTTCGGGGAAGCGGGCTGTAACTCAGCACTGACCACATAGGCTTGTTATTTGGGTCGGGACTAATAGATATTTTAATTTAGGATTGTGGGCCTTTTTGGGGGGCGGGGGGTTAGCCCAGTTCAGGGGTGGGTGGCCCAACTGCAGCTCTCCAGAGGTCCATGGGCTACAATTCCCATGAGAATATTAGTCCATGGAACTCTGGAGAGCCACAGTTTGGCCACCCCTGGCCTAGTTGAACTATTTGGATTCCCCTGGACACTACTGCAAATCTCATGATGGGCGCTCATACTACTTCTCAAAGTCCTTTGCGATAATGGAAAGAAAATTAAATAGAACAGTGCTCTTGTGGAAAGTTGCATTGACTTCCACTAATTCCACCACAGGACCGGGAGAACCCTCCTCCGCCTCTCCCTGCCTCCTGTGGTGCTGATTCTACTGCCTGGTCTCGCACCTTGTGTTTCTGGGTAAGGTGGTTGAGAGGGCCACAGTGGACCAGTTCCTGGCTTTCTTGAAGGACACTTCAGCCCTTGACCCATACCAGTCTGCTTTCTGTCCTGGCCACATGATGGAAACTGCATTGATTGCTCTGATGGAGGATCGTGGAGGTTTGGCTATCCTCGTGCTTCTCGATCTGTCGGCCGCATTCAATGTGGTTGACCACAAGTTGTTAGCTCACCGTCTTGCTGGAGCTGGGATTTGGGAGACAGCTTTACAGTGGCTGGTCTCTTTCCTCCAGAACCAGACACAGATGATGGCAGTGGGGGAAGAGTTGCCCGGCCCCTTTGCACTACCCTGTGGGGTGCTGCAGGGGGTGATACTCTCCCCCAAGCTTTTCAACATCTATATGTGCCCTCTGGCACAGCTGGTCAGGGCCTTTGGGCTGGGCTGTCATTAGTACACTAATGACACCCAGTAGTATCTCCTGATGGATGGCCGGCTGGACTCCCCCCCCCCCCGGAAACATTTGCCAGGTGTTTGGAAGTAGGGCCTGGATGGCTCAGGCAGAGGCACCTGAAACTCAACTCCTACAAGATGGAGGTCTTGTGGGTAGGTAAAAGAGGGCAGGCTTAGGAAGTGCACTGCCCTTGTTTGGATGGGGTACAGATTATGGCTGTGCCTGCGGACTCCATGACTTCAGAGATTCAGATCATACGAGTAGCCCAAATGATGTTTTACCATCTGTATAAAGCTAGGCTACTAGTGCCCTACCTGTCCCCGGAACACTTGGCCACAGTGATCCATGCAATGATCATTTCCACATTAGACTTCTGTAACTCGCTGTACTTGGGCCTTCCCTTGTCTCTGACCAGAAAACTGCAGTTGATGCAGAATGGGGCTGCTAGGGCCCTCAAAAAATCATCTTGGAGGGCCCATGTCCAGCCTATGCTGAGGTAGCTTCCGGATCAGATTCAGGGTATTTGATCTTACCTTTAAGGCCATCCGCAGCCTAAACCCTGCATATCTGAGGGACTACTTATCTCCTTATGCCCCTCATAGGGCTATTCGCTCTGTGGGTTTGAATCCGCTGGTTATCCCTGTCCCCTGGGAGGTATGCCTGGCCTCAAGCGGGGTCAGGGCTTTTTCAGTCCTGGCCCCAACCTGGTGGAATGAGCTCCTAGAAGAGCTGAGGGCCTTGATGGAGCTGTCAACAAGACAGAACTCTTCCACCAGCCATTTGGTTGAGGATGGGCCAGGAAGTTCTGGTCCCTCCCTACACAGGCCCCTGCAGAGCCCTGTAGAGGCACAGCCTTTGGTCAGCTGGGCAGAGGCATCTCTCCCGATGGTGGATATTGGGAACCAGTGTGCCCTGGCGTTACAGGCAACAGTTGGCGTAGAGGGAGTGTTATAGATTATTTTACCCACCATCGAGGACTAATTTCTGTTTTATGGGGTTTTGTTCTTTTACTGTAAGCCATTACAAGCCAGACTGGCTTTGGGAGTGGCAGTGGATAAATCCAGTCAATCAATCATACTTTGTGATGAGCATCACCACTAAAAAGCTCTGTCATGGAGTAAGAAGCTGCAGTCCAGGCTAGCTTGATCTCAGAAGCTGAGCAAAGTTGGCCTGGTCAATAGTTGGATGAGAGACTCCCAAGGAAGGGGGGGGTAACAGCACTTCCCAGAGTTACTTGCAGAAAGTTCTTAACAAGGGTGCATTCCTTTCAAGAGTGTAAACTTGGGGAGGGGCTCCTGGTTTGGACTTTGCCAAAGTCCTCTAGGGCCAGCATGGATGTAGTGGTTAAGAGTGGCAGCCTGTAATCTGGAGAACCAGCTTTCTGGATGACTTTGGGCCAGTCTCAGTTATCTCAGAACTCTCTCAGCCAGTTGTGGGGAGCAGAAAGGAAAGTTGTAAGACCCATTGAGACTCCTTAATGTAGAGAAGGCAGGATATAAAAATCTGCCTTTCTCCAAACAGATGCTCTTGTGGAATATCTGCTATGTGAATCTGGTGATATTCTCATACTGAACTATACAATGTTTTATAGGCAGAGCAATTCTTTCTGTTTAATTTTTGGTCTGCTTGTCAGTTGTACCAATTAATTCAAGGATTATTCTAACAGGCAACTACATACATTTTATGCTGGCTCAAAAAATGTGCAATGAAAAACAGAATTTATTTGCAGCTTGGTATATAGTAGTTAATAAAGGACTAGGTTATTTCTTAAAAAGACATTGATGAGAAAAAGACAAAGTGGATTATGAGGTACATTGGCTTAAGCAACTCATGCACAGAGTACAAGACAGACTAAGGTGCTCTCATGATGGTAAATGGCAGATGGAAGAATCTCTGACCATTTCCTCATGAGGAATCTGCCTCTGGACAGCCTTCGGTTGTTTCTGTATTGTGGCTTTACCGCATAGCAATGCAGAAGTGCCTTTAAAAAAAAGATTATTTGGGGGTTTGGGGAGAAGACAGTTGCAGTCCATGAGAGAACTTCTGTGCAGCGATCGATGGCTTGCTGTGATTGACAAGCCAAGGAACAGGGTGAGAAGTTTGGCTAGTTTTTCCTTACAGCCTCGTAGGGAGGCAAAAAGCCGCTAAGAGGCAAAGGGAAGATGCAGCTCACAACCCCGTGTTTGGAAGCAGGAGGCAGTGCATGTTTTGAGTCTCCGTGTGGAAACAGTCTCTGTCTCCCCCCTGCTTGCCCTTTCTCCTAGGATCCAGGTGTTAATGTCATGAGGATCCTACAAGCCAGCTTTGTAGGAAGTTATTGCTGCAGAGGTAAATTTAAAGGTGCAGGTTTATATCCTGATTTCCCATAGCCAAGCTCCTATCAGTGCTATAGAACATGATATTGTCTCAAGGAGATAAAGAGATAAAGCAGCAAAAAGTACTTTCTCCGTAGCACCCCAAACCCCTTAATCTCTACCACCTCACTTCCTGCTGGGTTCTCTCTCAACAGATACAATCCAGGGAGCTGGTGAAAAAACAGTTGATGGCATCACCGTCCTGCTAAAGGAAAAATAACTGGTTCTGCAAAACCCCTCCACTACATCCCTGCTGAATAGTACATTCCTACAGACAATTAACTTGCATCTTCCAAAGGCAAAGTGGTACAGTAACTGGGGAAATTTCATGCAAGCAAAAGCTGACTTCAGAAGGCAGCAGTGGCTTTGTGTGCATTTATTCAGTAGATCTTGGCCCTGGTAGCACAGTATTCTAATATGATAGGTCACGTCCTCATTCCAGCTCTTTTTGCAGGATCCTTCAACTGTTATTTCCAAACTAGGAGCTAGACTCACTTTAGAAGTAGGCTGGGAGACAGCAAGATTCCCCCCTCCAGCTTTTTTGATGGGACTCAGTAAGCAAGAAGCAGGACCCTCATAGTTGACTCTACCAGCTCTCACCACGGGAGGCTGGGAGCTGGTGACAGCACTCCCTCCCTTCAGCAGTTCTTTTAGTGAGGGAATGGGAGCTGGTGGCAGGCCATTGCAGCAGCTCTGGTGTGGAGGCCGAGGAGAAGGGCAGAAGCCCACTTGACGCAGAAGGCTGTGGTGCTCCTCGTCCCGCAGGGAGACTGGGGAGAAAGGTGGGTGCCCACAAAGCTTGCAGCACTCCTAGTCCTGTCTCACTTGGAAGCTGGTAACCCTACGAGAAGGTCTCTCTGTGAACAGCAGTCCTGACCCAATTCAGGTTCATGTACACCTAAGGAAATGTGGAATTCCAGAACATGAACCTACCTGTTTGGCAACTTTACCTCCTCTCTGCAGTGTTTTCTTGATCTGAAATAGGCTAGGGGATGCTATGTGGCTGGTTGCGTGGCTGTGGCATTATACCTTTCTGAGGCCCCACTTTCAATTCTTGAGGAATATTTCCAGATGAGGGGTAGCCAACCTCCAGGTGGGGTCTGGAAATCTGGAATTACTACTCATCTCCAGGCTATAGAGATCAGTTCCCCATCAAAAAATGGCTGCTTTGAAGGGGGGACTCTGTACCATTATACCCCACTGAGGTTTAAGGATGCCAAGCTCCAGGTGAGATCTGAGGAACCCATGGAAGTACAACTCATCTCCAGGCAGTTAAGCTGAAGGAGAAAGCTCTCCTCCATCATGCGCATCCCTTCAAAAGGATTGCACAAGGCCGCATATACTCCTTGGCTAGCACATTCTGTTGCTTGGCTGGCCATCTAAAGCCTGAGGCCTACTGCTGGCAACAGCAGTTCCTGTTGTTATCCGCAGGGCCAAGCCATTCCTTAATAACAATGGAACACCTAGTTCCCCCCAAAGTCTCACTACTTTCCTGTAAACCCATTGATGTGAACTCCCAAGCTAACTCCACTTGAAATTCTGGTTTACTATTACCTTTGATTTTGTAGGGCCTTCCTGGCAAATGTGTTTTTTATTTACCAGGCTAGGCTTGAGCCAAGACACTTTAGTTCCTATGTCTCTCTATTTATTTATTTATTTAGATTTCTATACCGCCCATTTCTTTGCAGCTCTGGGCGGTTTACACAGAACATTATAACTTACATGAAACATTATGCAGACTGTAACATCAAAACAACTTTAAAAAAACATCAAAAGATTACAAAACCACAATTATAATATAATAACAATTAACAGTAACTTTGGGAGAGTCATGGGCAGGCGTCTGGGGGGACCAGCTGGTGTTCTGAGTCGGTCGGCCTCAAGCAAATGCCTGGTGGAAGAGCTCCCTCTTGCAGGCCCTGCGGAACAGTGGAAGTTCGGGCAGGGCTCTGATCTCCTCAGGGAGCCACCAGGACTGAGAAGGTTCTGCCCCTTGTTGAGGTCCAATGCGCTTCTCTGGAGCCAGGGATCCGCAGCCAGTTGGAGGTGGTGGAGCGTAAGACTCTTTTGGGGGTATAGGCAGGAAGGCGGTCTCTCAGATACCCTGGGCCCAAACTGCATATGGCCTGAAAGGTGCTTACCAGAACCTTAAGCTTAATCCGGAATTCAACTGGGAGCCAGCCAAGTTGTTGGAGTGCCGGCCAGATGTGGGATCTCCATGATGTTTTAGTGAGAATCCTGGCCGCAGCATTCTGTACCAGTTGTAGTTTCCGGATCAAGGATGAGGGTAGGCCTGCGTAGAGCAAGTTGCAGAAGTCCAGCCTAGAGGTGACCGTCACATGAATCACTGTGGCTAGGTGTTCTGGGTCCAGGTAGGGCGCTAGTAGCTTGGCTTGGTGGAGGTGGTAGAATGCCAGCCGCGCTACCTTTGTGACCTGGGATTCCATTGTAAGGGAAGCATCCAGTATCACACCAGGTTCCTGGCGGAGTGTGTTGGTGAGAGCTGCACACCATCCAGGGTGGGCAGACATGCTTCCTCCCATTGTCCCTTCCTACCCAACCATAGGACCTCCGTCTTTGTAGGGTTGAGCTTCAGGCGACTCTGCTTGATCCATTTTGTCACTGCTTCCAGACATCTGGCTAGCCAGTTATTATTTACCATAGAAAGTTGCAGACTGCAAATATTCCTTATTTAGATCTTCCTGCACTTTCCAGACTCACAGGACACTTGCTGGTCGGTCTGCTGGTCTGCTTATGTACCAGATTACAAATTGTTGCTGGCAAGAGGCCATATCTCAGGCAGGACACACCGGCACCACTCCACTTCTACCATCATCTCTATCATTGCTACTTATCTCTAGAGTATAAATATCACCTTTGAATTTTCCCGATAATCAAGTGCTGTCACATCTGGAAACAGTTTCCTGCATTTTCATAGTAGGAGAACCAAATCCCTAGCTTTATTTTAGCTTAGGATACTGTAACAGCAGCACCAAAGGACAGGCCTCTGTTGTATTATATGACACTTCCCAGGATCTCTGTTGTTCAGTATTACATTTGCTCTTTCTCTATCCTGGAGAATGAATGATGAAGAAGCCTCCTATCGCATGACTTAATTTTCTGGAAGCTTCAGTTTAGTGCTTGATCTCCAGGAAGGTAACATCTCAAAAACATCCAGATTGTGGCTTCACAATTTGAAGTAGGAATCTTCCAGACAAACTGAACAATAGTTATTACAACCAACTAGCAGAAAAGCCCATTGTACCTCTGAATACAGTGGTTGCTAGGCTACCCCCCCCTTGCCCCAAGGCAAGGCCTGGAGAGGCCTCAGGGGGGCCTTCTCAGGGCAGTGGGGGGGGGGAGAAGCGCTGGGTGGGACTCTTCCTGCCGCCACCCGCAAAAGGACTGCAGAGGTCTTGGTGGGCCTTTTTGAGGTGGGAGGAGGTGCTAGGAGGCAGTCTTCTCCCGCTGCCACTCCCAAATGGCCCACTGAGGCCTGAGGAAGCCTTGACAGGCCTTCTTGGGGCAGGGGGAAGGCGCTGGCAGGTAGTCCACACCACCTCCTGCCACCCCGGCAGTTCTACCAAGGCCTGGCAAGGCCATGGCTGGAGGTGCTCAGGGTGTAGGGAGCACTGGCAGGGGCTCCCTCCCACCTCCCACCTCCCCCCGCCGGCCCACAGTCCCAGGCCCTTCGCCCTCCCTCCCAGCTCCTGCTTACCAGACTGGAACTTCTTCCAAATGGAAGAAGTTGGAGGAGGATGTGACCAGGGATGGGACATCCTTCCTGATTGGCTGTTTGCTGGACAGATGGCCAATCAGAAATAGGGCAGCCAGGACAGCTGACTTTATTGGTGGTTAGAAGGTGTGTTCTTACGTTTGGGTGTTCTGCAGCTCTTGCACTCTGGTAAAAGGCTTAAAATGAACTCTCCATGTAGTTTTACAAATTGTGAAATGCTTTTAAAGTTTAATTATTACAAGCATTCGTTTATCTTCACTTTACAGAGAAACCCAGTTACAAGTTGTGTTTGGGAGGGGGAAAAGGTAGTTACTAGGTGTTTACTATGTCCAGTAAACTGGAAGCACTGAGGCAGAGGGCTGCATAGATTGGAAGGCCTGAGGAGGTGTTATGTGACCAAATATAAAGAACAAGCTACCATTTCCCCCCCCCCCAAGAGGTTTCTTTCTTTCTTTCTTTCTTTCTTTCTTTCTTTCTTTCTTTCTTTCTTTCTTTCTTTCTTTCTTTCTTTCTTTCTTAAATCATACAGAATACCCTTCTAGAGATGTTAGTGAATTTGTCCTGAAAGCCATAACATCTGCAAGGGTAATTTTTGCTCCAAACTTGAAAAAGAACATAATCCCAAAGAAAGAAGATTGGCTAGAGAAATTAGCAGAATGTATTCAGTTATGAAAACAATTTGTCTGCTACATGGCCTTGTTTGATAATTTCAAAAAATGAAATGCTTTCCTGGCCAGAATGAGAAATTAATTCTGAGATAGGATTACTTATGTTTCATGGTAATGGTGTGGTTTGTACTTTGGAGCTTTGTATGTATAAGTTTTATTTCTATTTTTTTTAAATAACCTAATGGAAAAAAAATAAAATGAGTTAACTTTCTATACTCCAACCAAAGGGGTCTGGAGAAATGGAAGATGAATATGTAATGGATAATAAGGGGGAAAATGACCCTTGATGTTTCCTCAAAAGGTTACAAGATAATTTGACACCTAAGAAAATCAGTAATTCCTGCTGTTATCCAGGACTGCTGATATCCAGGACTGGATAATAAAATGCACAGTGCCAGCAAAGAATATATCACAAAAACAGCAAAGAGAAAAATTACAAAATTTGCCTAAATGTAATTCTTTTATATGTGTTTTAATAGCACATCAATTAACTTTTATGGTGTTTCAATACAGCATAGTCACCATTTTAATCGATTTAGCATTAACATCAAAGAGAATTAACTGAATGCTGTTTCATCACATTCTGAGGAATCAAATATTTTCAATTACTCCTGAAGTAATATACATAAACATTCTTTTGCAAGAAAGAAGGCAGTATTTGCATAATAGAATGATATTAGAATGCAAAGAACAGAGTGCACCTTGACAGTGCTTCCTTGTAGATAGTCAACATTTGCAAATCCAAAGAGCATGTTAAATCCATCTCCACACATAACTGTAGCAGTCCTCTGCCTTCCCCCCACTATTCTTTGCTTAGATGTCTTTACCCACTGCCTATATTGACAGTAAATTAATTATATTATTTCAGAGAACATGTTTTAAAAATACTGATTTAACAGTGATTTTTCCTATTGACTGATGGTAGTAAACAGATCCAATCTAGGTTTGCCAACACTGGGTTGGGGTGGAGTCTGGGGAAGGCAGGGTTTGGAAAAGGAAGGGACCTCAGTGGAGTATAATGGCAGTCCACCTTCAAAGGGTGAACTTTTTGTTTCCCCAAGGGGAACTAATTTCTATAATATGGAGATTGATTATAATTCTGGGAGTTCTCCAGAATGTTGGCATTAACTTATAGATTATTTTGAAAATTAGCAAATTCTCTGGTTACCTATTTGATGATTCTACTATTTGGAACCATGGGCAGATGTCAACTACCTGACATATTTCAGAGTGTTCTCAAGTCATAACCTGTAGATCATGTGTATTTTGCTTGCTAGAAACTCACAGAATCAGACAATAACAGTGCAGATTTAAGCAGAAGTACACTATGCTGATCTTACCCTCCTCCCTCCCTCACATGCAGAATTTTACTCATCTGTTTTCTGAACAACACCATTATCTATTTTTCTTGTTTTCTATGGCTGTCTCACCCAATATATTATGTTATGTTATGTTATGTTATGTTATGTTATGTTATGTTATGTTATGTTATGTTATATTATATAATATTATATTATATTATATTATATTATATTATATTATATTATATTATATTATATTATATTATATTATATTGAGAGAGATTGAGGCTAACCAAGCCCAAGGCACTGAGGGAAGAGACAAATTCATGTTTTTATATTCTGCTTTTGCAATGGTATGTGAGGATTTTGAAAATTCAAAATAAACAAAATGTTTTATTTAATTTTGAGGGGGAAAGGTCCAGTACAATCAGATTTACATGAACAGATAATAAAACTAAGGTAACTGTGTATTTACTAACAGCTGATAATTTGTTACCGACAAGTTAGCGTTTTTGCTTTTCAACAAGGTCTTATAAAATTGGAGAAGAGAGGCTTTCTTTTCAGTTTCTGCACACTGGAGATTCCCCATCACAGGAATTAGGTTTCCCATGCCTCTTCCTGTGTCACCAGAATTGACATATCTATTAGAGCCACCCCACTCCCACCTACATTTCTTTCACACATTGCTAGAGATGCCAGCCTCCAGGGGGAGCCAGCAATCTCAAAGAAACACAAACTTATCTCCTATGCTCCATGAATGGAACTATACCGGCATGCTGGGCTGGCTGTTTACTCTTATTCAGGGAAAAGGTGCCTGAGGTTGATTCAAGAGGCTGTGACTGAAGCCTGAACAAGGGGGCTGGACCTCTCTGAGCAGGATAAGACATCTTCCATAGATATGTCAAATCTGGTGATACAGGAAGAGGACTAATAACACTACTTCCTGCAATGTGGGAGTAGTTTCTTGATGTCACATCCAGTGACATTGTCTGGGTGATGTCACTTCTGGTGGCACATAACTTCTGTGGCCAGCTGATATCACTTCTGGGGATCCTAAAAGCCCGAAGAATACTTCAGGGGGTTCTCCATGGTCAAGAGGTTAAAAAAACACTGGCTTAAACACCCATAAATTGGTTTCTGAGTTTCACCAACATATACAGTTTAAAAGGGAGGAACTTACAATCAAGATCCTCAGATTCTTCTTTATATAAACCAGGAATCACTTCTCTTTTCTAGAAGCTATTTTCCCTTTTAATAGGGTAAAGATAACTTTTCTTTACTAGAAGTCATTTCCCCTTTTTTGGCTTGAATGAGGATCCTACTCTCTTAGCCTCCTTCCCAATCCACAGTCAGTGCTTAACTTATAAAAACTTAGACATATATAACTTTTGTTAGGATGGTATTGTAAGACTCTTGATACTATCAGTTTGTTTAAAGGTTTAACAAGGCCTGTAACAGTATTTGTCTTACAGTTGTCAACTTGCAAACAACTCAGGTAAACATCCTAAGATGTTGAGTTATTTTCCAATGTTGTAGATATTGTCCTCCAAAGGTAATGTATTATTTTATTTTGTCAGATGTTTTCCTTCAACAGGTACTGATTACAACTATTTCAAATCATCTTCTTCTGGGACAACATCTTACCATCATTTGATCAAATACATGTGGAACCTATAGGGAGCACAAAACAGATATGTTTAATGGAGCTGCAAAACCTAGTTTCTATTAATGTTGTCACTCTGATCACCCTTTGGTGACCTCTAAACACAGAATAAAGTGAGTGCTGAATAATATGATTTATCAGCAATATGTCACAGGCAACCTCTGGCAATTTTTCTGTGCTGTTGTCAAGCTACTCTTGTCACCTGCTTTCAAGCCCCAGTCCTAAGCTGAGAGAGCTGTGACCTACCCACAAGTAAAGAGACACTTATCAGACTTATCGGCCATGTAAATATTCATAGTAACAGCCAATGTTTTAAAAATCTCATATTCCTGCAATCTTCAAGGGTTTCATGGTCATTACAAATTGTGGCTGCTTTTGTCTATGGCCTTTTATCCTTGAGCTTTTCCTGTAATTATATTACTGAAAATTCTTTGTAATCATATTATGTTCAGTAAATCTTTGTAGCACATCATCATGGTGATTGCTGGTCTTTTAACTTAGTTCTTACACAGAGATCTCAGTTTAATATTCACGAACAAGATGTAGTCCTAATCAGATGAACTGAATTGTTTGAATTACTAAACTTCTAAGATGTTATTAATATCATGTTTCTAAGATATTATGTTGTAATAACGACATCTATGTTTATTTTTTAACATTATTTTATTCTTCAGTTTGTGCCCTCCCTCTACTGGCATGCTGGCTCGGGACAGCTTTCAACATTATTACATTAAAAACATATATAATACATACATACATATACACATACGTACATACATACATATAGCATTATGATAATTAAAATATGACCTTAAAACAATTATGCCAGCTGTGTAGGCAAAGCACTTAAGAGCATCTTGGGGTTTTTGGACGGGGGATCCATATGGAGGGAGCCCAGGCGGTGTTTAACCAAAACCGTCCGCTTGTTCATTGACCACAACCAAATATTGTTACCTGCCCTGAGCCAACCAGGAAAGGTGTGCTATAAAAATAAAGTTATAATTATTATTATACAAAGTAAATATTAAT
Organism: Paroedura picta; assembly: GCF_049243985.1. Classification (NCBI taxonomy): domain Eukaryota; kingdom Metazoa; phylum Chordata; class Lepidosauria; order Squamata; family Gekkonidae; genus Paroedura; species Paroedura picta. The sequence continues at coordinate 131,705,493 of NC_135369.1, forward strand.
TTAATTTTGTCTTGTGAGTTATGGTAAAAATTTCAAACACATGTTATTAAACTCCCAATAGTGTTGTGTTTTCCTGATAATGAATGCTTTTCTAAATTTCCTGAAGTGATTGGAGGTTACTCTAAATGTGGTAAAAGATAACTTTAAATATGATTCATTAGTAAGTTTGGAAGTTAAGCAGGGTCAGCCATAGTTCATGCTTTCATGGGTGATCACCAAGTAAGATGGGGGTTGATATGCAGAGGAAACCACCTCTGGCCATGTCTTGCCTTAAAAGCCACCACTGTTCTGGGGTCACCATAAGCTGGTTGTGACTTGACAACAAGTGTTTAATTTTTTTTAAAGTGACGCAAGGTCAATCTAGATAGTGTGAACTAATAGAACAAATATTGGAAGCGACTGTTATAATTAATCTTCCTTCTGAACTGAGAAGTGACATTGTTCTAGGTGGATGATTCCATGTGCTTTTTCTGCTTGTGATGATTGGCTCTTAGATACTGTAGTGTCTTATCGGTGGAAAGTGGTAAAGAATGGCACATTATGTGACCGTCCTATGATTTAAGTAGAGATATGGTGGACTTCTTCAAATCTCTGTGCATTTTAGGTCATGCAACTTTAGTAACTGGGAAGTAGCCAGGTAAATGCTCTAACTCCTTTAATTATGTTGAACACATTTTGAATTCCATGGTGCCTGTAAAACCAATAGCCCCCCAAACAGCTGATCCCTCTGAAAGACTTCTCTCAATGGGATCAGCTGTTTGGTGGGCTCCAAGGCATTTGAATGAAAATCTAGGTCCCTTTAAATATCTCAGAGCTGAAGTTGATTTGGCTACACTCAAATTACCTGATCCCAAAACCCTGTACTGATACTGGGATTCATATTGTTTGGATACACCTGAACTTTTCTTCAGTGCACATACCTATACATAGCATAATGAAGATGCTTACCAGATACAGGAACCTAGTTTGTTATTCCTGTATCTGTAATATCTTCATTATGCTGTGTATTAATCCATTACTGACTTTTTCCTTATATGTGTGTTCTAGTTATTTCCATTTCATTGTCTAATGAAGTGTGCTGTGTACACAACAGCTTACAACTTGAATAAAACTTTGTTGGTCTTTAAGGTCTCTGTTGGACTACAAATTTGTACTGCTACTTCAGACTAATGGCTACCTACTTGAATCTAATTAAATTATATTGTTTTTTTATGAAAGTCTAATTAATCTGAAGTTTTTATTGTGAGGAAATGGGGGTGAGTTCTGCCTGACCATAATGGCAGACAAGTCTAGACCATCTATAAACTCTGCAGCTGATTTATTGTGAACAATAAAAGAGAGTCATATCGGGCTGGTGAATGATCAGACAATTCCATTTTCCCTTCAGAGGTCATTGACTCTTGGAAAGAATTTTTGCTTTGGTCAGCATTACTGTAATAACTATAATGACATACACATATTCACTTATTAGGGCTGTTAGTCATTAAATATTTCTACTATGAAAATCCTAATGAAATAAGAGAAAGCGTTATCAGATGAAATAATTGTAAGAAGGGCTTAGGGAGAAAATGGATGTCATCATTGTTTTCTCACTAGAGATATGGTAGGGGAGAATACCTAGTCACTTCCTCTCTCTTGGCCTTTTGCAGAAAAACTAAAGAAAACATACCAACAAAGTGTGGGAACCACATTAATAATAATAAAAAATATTGCATACAATTAACACAGTTGGTGGTGTCATTTATATGCATATGGGTTCTTACCATATGGAACCTAGGTTGCCAAGGAGTCATGCTAGAATAGAACTACAACATTTCTACAGTGTAGGACACGGGTGCCAACTGGCCACCTACATAACAAGACAGGTGTAGAATGTCCCACATTCAAAGTCTAATACCAGTTTCCATTTTAAAGAAGAAAATTAATGCCATCATACAATAGATGTTGAATTCCCAGCAATAATGCCAGGGAGTGGAGCAGCCCAGCCCAGTAGCCTTGGCTGTGGAACGCCCTCAGGTGGGAAGTGGTTGGAGCCAGTGCTGTCAAGCACCCCATGCTGAGTGTGCTGGCCCCTAAGTGCACTTCCTCATGGGAGGCTCCGGAGGCCAAGGGGGCATGGGGAACTTGAATACAGAGCCTATGGGCCTGGAACTCCACATGGGGAGAGCCCTCCATGGATAGGCATGCCTTGGGAAAGGAGGGCTGTGACATCTAGATGGACATCATGTGCTACCATCTTCTGCCCACAGAGATGAGTGTTGTGATTCTCTACTCACAGGGGTGTGCATCGGTAGTGTGAGTAAGGGGTACCCAGGACCTCTGATGGTCTTCCTATGTGTGTCAAATCCCACTGATGGCAGGCAGGGCACAGGTCACTCCCTCCCATGCCCCCATGAGGCACCTAGGGCGTGATCCCTGGTTGCCATCCCCTAGAAACGCCTCTGTGTACAGTGAGGTATATCAGGGAAGGAATGGCCTTTGGTGCTGAATAACATCTTTCTGAACCTGGAAATCAGGTATTGGTACTGGGCTGGGCACCTCTCTGCATATTGTATGCCTATGACAATAAACAAAGCTGGCAGAGGATGCTGGATATCTTTTGGAGTTATAGTAGTGTTTTGATCATTATGGAGCAAGTTACGCTTCCAGGAGCTGGTAGGAATGTTTAGAGGTGTGAGGTGAAGATACTACTATTGTCTAGATTTTATTTTAAGGAGAACAACAACAAGAAGAAGCAATTATGAACATAGGCTTGACAAAGAACTAAATTATATTCCAATAGATCTTCTTAATATATATTATAGAAGTGTATTCTAACATTTTGCTACAATAAGGTAATTTCAGGTCTCATAGCCTCTATAAGCTTCCAGAGGTGACTCAGCTATAATATCAAGCTATGAAATGGAAGTTCATACCATTGTGTAGTTAACGTGGGGTCTTAGATTTCCTAGGTAAGCTGAATCTGTATTATTAAATATATCTCCGCAGTGCCTCCAAGCCTAAATTCAAAGCGTAACTAAAAGGAGACACTTAATGGAGTGGGTTTAAGTGTAACAAATGAAGACTATATTTTAGTGTTCTTTGTATTATCAACTTATACTGTCTCGTTTCTATATTTCTATCTTTATGAAAATAAAAAAAATAAAATAAAAAAGCTATGAAATGGAGGGGAAAATCCGGTCTTTCTAGTGTCCTATTGTAACAGCACAGACCAGGAACTAACATCTATAGAGAGCCAGTTTGGTGTAGTGGCTAGGAGTGCAGACTTCTAATCTGGCATTTCGGGTTCGATTCTGCACTCCCCCACATGCAGCCAGCTGGGTGACCCTGGGCTAACCACGACGCTGATAAAACTGTTCTGACCGAGCAGTAATATCAGGGCTCTCTCAGCCTCACCCACCTCACAGGGTGTCTGTTGTGGGGAGAGGAATGGGAAGGCGACTGTAAGCCGCTTTGAGACTCCTTTGGGTAGAGAAAAGTGGCATATAAGAACCAACTCTTCTTCTTCTTCTTCTTCTTCTTCTTCTTCTTCTTCTTCTTCTTCTTCTTCTTCTTCTTCTTCTTCTTCTTCTTCTTCTTCTAGATGACTGCTTTGCCACGTGGGAAGAGTTGCAGCAGAGAAGTGAATAAGCATTTTATCACAGTTTGGATCATTTTTACTTCTCTCATGTTGCATATGGAATAACGCACATTCGGGGTGGAATGACGGCGACTAAAATCACCGATAACGCACGGTGCCGGCTGCAACCGGCCGCAGCTTCGGTGCATGCCACCGAAAAAGCCGCGTTAGCGAAACGCGGAAGAAAGCGCAGCTTCCGGGTAACCGGGGCGCAACAAGCAGCGGCGCCGGGATCGCCGTGTGCATAATCGGTTACTCTGGGTTTTGCCATCATCGCACCCCGTCCCGTGCATAACCGGTGTGCTTCGCATCTTCCCCCTCCGCATTTTCCATGTGACCCGAAATTGCCGTTTCGGCGGCCGTGCATAATGGGCCACAGTGAAGGCATAGTAGACACTGAGCATTTTTATTCATAAAATATGTATGTAAATTTATGCCTATCTATGTGTCTATGTAAATCCAGTGTCTATGTAAATCCAGTTTATTTCTATAAAACGTATGTGAGTGCAACTATAGGCAGAATAGTTGCGTCAAGGCATAATGTAAACAAATCAAGTGTGGTTATAATCTCAAACAAATCTATGGGCCAGACACATTTAAGTCTATAGAGACTTTACTGGGCTTTAGGCATGCCTGATTTTCTCTGCTTTGTGCCTTTGGTATTCTTTGTATGCTATTCAGAATGTCATTGGTTTATTTGACAGGTTGGTCTTTTCTTGGACTACTCTTTATTCTACATATGTCAGAAGGGCACATAAATTAAGTTATGGCATTTTAACTTTTATAATTTTCTTGAATGCATTACCTTAGTTTTGGAAACCACTGCACTGTGAAATAAAATACTTACATTCTGCCATTGTAATCAGGTGCTGGTTATTACAGAAATGCAGGTGCTACTGATTCTAAACAACTGGAAACTGTGGAATCTGATGGTAAGTTCTCAAAAATGAGAACAGGATATAGGTTAGTGGGATTCTCTTATAAGACTAAGTTGTACATATATTATTTATTTGTTATGGGAAAAAGAAGATATCCTGTAGTTTAGTCAGTTAAGCTTGTTTAAATCTTTTCTTTCCCACAGTTAGTTCTCTTAAAATTTAAACAGGTGCTGATTAAAAGCATATTGTGCTGATTTCCATGAATTCCAACGTTGGACCTCCCCCTTAGTTATGATGTTCAGTGACTGTAAGTACTATCACAAAAAAAGTCCTTCTACTGATAATGCTATCTTGAAGCTCAGATAGTTGTTTTAAAACCCGTGCCCTGAAGTACCATAGTTTCAGGAACTGATGCAAACTATTCAAAGTGTCTCAAGAAATATATGCTACAAAAAAGGAAATATCATATAGATCCCTCCTATTGATGTACAGTTATTAGGGATTGGCTATAGTTCTACATAATGGTCTGTCCTGGTTCAAGTCTTTGGTTCTTACCAGGCAGTAGTTTTTGGAATGGAATGTAGTTTTTGATAAGCTCTCTCATAAAAACAAAATTTATGCCATAGCTAAGATAGTTCTTATCTTAAGGCCAGAGAAATGGAAGAAGAAGAGTGTGTCACTACTGTATATGTAAACAATTGGAGGTTTTTGGGGGGGGAGAGCATGCAAGCAGCTTTTTGGACCTCTCAGCAGTTTCTGGAAGGCTGGCACAAGTTCTGTAGGGTGTTCCCGAGAGGTGGAGTGGAGAGATGGTGATCCCAGGCTATTGGCTCATCCTACAAAGGCATCATCTTTCCCAGCCTCTAAGAACAGGGTATTTAACACTACGTAATCCTATTGTTCTCTGTGCAGATTTGGTAATTCCCCAGTGTCTATATTTCTATATATGAAATATGTCTATATTTCTTCCGCAGAAAAAATATATAGAAGTTTTTTCTCTCAGTGTGATTCCTTGTGGCTGGGCAAAAGAACCCTAATTAGGCTGTTTGGCTATCACCATGATTATAAAAGCTGTCCAAGGATCTTCCTAAACAGGAAATCCTTACCAATCGCTACTGAACCCTACAGGTTATCAGACCAGGATTTGGAGATCACAAGACATCTCTAATTGTGTTTTCCTAGGCAGAGCCTCTTGTGGCGCAGAGTGATAAGGCAGCAGTCTGAAAGCTCTGCCCATGAGGCTGGGAGTTTGATCCCAGCAGCCGGCTCAAGGTTGACTCAGCCTTCCATCCTTCTGAGGTTGGTAAAATGAGTACCCAGCTTGCTGGGGGGTAAACGGTAATGACTGAGGAAGGCACTGGCAAACCACCCCGTATTGAGTCTGCCATGAAAACGCTAGAGGGCGTCACCCCAAGGGTCAGACATGACTCGGTGCTTGCACTGGGGATACCTTTACCTTTACCTTTAGGCAGAGTTACACCCTTCTAAGTCCAAAGAAGTCACTGCATATCATATTGACAGAATTACTTATTCATATACCCACAAACCTTGGTGAGATTCATGCCACCAGCTAACTTGTGGAGCCAATACACCTGAGCACACATACTTTATATTGTATGGGCCATCTTATTTCATGGAAATGTCCTGCCTTTCTTCTGTTTCAAAAAACAAAACAAGGTTGTCAATATAGTGTTATAAAACAAACAAAACAGTACTAGCACTTTGGGTTAGTTAATTTAAGACCCAGGTTAATGAGTGTGCTGTTTCACAGCTTCAGCATTGTATAAATCACCAAAGTGCTGAAAGAACTGAGGATCCAGGACACACAATTTGCCACTCTTATACTGAAGTCCATTAGCCTAAGGAATAATGTCAGTAGTTTCTTTACTCAAGTCAATGAACTGGAAAATCATTATCAAGCCCTGTAATGGTATATATTTTATGCTGCAGGGAACTGCAAGTTCTCCTGGGGCCATGACTTCATTATACTACATGACGTTACTTATGTCATACTGAAATGCCTCTATTGCATAAATGTAGATTCGAAGTGCTCTGCTTTTCTTAGGCAAATTTTTAGCATATTCTTATATTTATTCATAAGAAACTGAACATGGTGGCAGTATTAGAGCAAATATAGCAAAAATTAGAGTAAGATAATGGATTCTTACTGTTATGATTTCTGGGGCAGGCAGGTGGATGCCAGGGCATCCACCACAGCAGTTCAATGAGAAAAAGAATGGCACGTACTGATTATTCCCCTGCTTCCAAGGACAGTAAAGGTATAATTCACTGTTTTCACAGGTTAGTGGAGGCATCTGTCACTGAAAACATAACAAGGTACTGATGCAGTCTGCTCTTTTAATTCATACTTAGTTATCTATCTTTAACTGACACTGCACTTCTTGGTTTCTAATATCAAATGGAAAGTATATTTTCTATAATGAGATATGAACGTCCCCCACGGTTTGTTTGGCCACAAGTGCAATCTTATGTAATCTTATGTAGTTATTCTAAGCCTCCGTGTGACCCTTTCACAGGATCTTTCAAACCCTCTATAAGGGACAGCTCTACATTTGGTCCAGCAGTCTGTCAAGATAGCTTGCAATGGTATGAAATAGGTAATTTACATACCTTTATTTTAGGTTTGGTATGAGTTTGGGAGTGGTTACATTTAGAGGGAGCATTGGGGGGAAGAGTTAGAAACATGGTTAGGAAAGGTTATGAATGTGAATATATATTTTTCACATTATTTTACATGTAAATACGTAAAAATCATGTATTCATATTGGGTTTAATTTCAGGGTTAGGGTTGGCTTAGGTATGGTTCTGTTTGGGGAGTGGTAAGGTTTAGTGACAGCATTATGTCTAGGTAAGAGTTATAACGTAAACAGGCAAGTCCAAGGCCACATTGCCTGGCTGCTCTGGGAGCAGATCGAGTAGGCCATGAAATCAATAAATATATATTTACACATAAAAATATGTCAACATTTCTGGATTTGTTTTGGGATTAATTTTAGGGTTAGGGTTAGCTTGGGTATGGTACAAGTTTGGGAGTTGTTTCATTTAGAGGGAGTGTTGGGGTAGGGAAGAGTTAGAGACATGGTTAGGAAAAGCTATGAAATGAATAAATATGTTTTCACTTTATTGGCAGTTGCATTCATCTGACTTGCTTTCAGTATTTCTTATGCTGTTCAATAAGTGTTTGGATTCTTTGGCTGGGGTTTGATAGATGAGGCCTTGTTTCCACCTCCTACTTATTGTTATCCTGGCAGCGGCCAGAGAAGGTGGTCCAATGTGGCATGGGCATGCTTTGCAAGAAGGAGTGGGAAAGTTTCCAGGCTGCACACTCCTCCAGATCAGTCATGGTCTTTGATGGACCATTCAGCTTGAGGAGTGTATTTGGATGAACAGAAAAATAAACAGATGCTGAGGCAAAAAGAAACATGTCCTGAGTGCAGCAGGCAGATGGTGCATGGGAGCTTGCTGGGCAGCTAATAATAATAAATGGTCATCCCATTGTTTGATAGGCCAACATCTCATCCATGCTTGGGAGTCTCTCTCAGATCTATTCTCATGTGGGCCCTTTAGTATGCTATGTCTGCATATATATAATATACTCTATATCAGCGGTCTGCAACCTTATTCCAGTTGCGGACCGCTACCAAGAGAGGGGAGAGGCCGACTTGGGGCCCGTGCATGCGCGGACATGCCGCATGTGTGCATTTGCGCCCATTGAGGCTGCAAACGCTCATGTGTGACAGTTTCACGCATGTGTGGACCTGCCGTGCATGCACATTTGCGCTCCCGGTGGGGCACAAACATGCATGTATGGCAGCTCTGCATAGGCACGCATGTGCAAAACTGCCACACGTGCACGTTTGCGCCCCCATTGGGTGCAAATGCACATGTGCGGCAGGTCCGCATTTGCACCGACGGTGTGCTGGCGGCTACGCTTCCCTCTCCCCCCCTCTCGCAGCAAGAAGAATGCCGAGCTGCAAGCTAATTGGCTGCTTTGACGGCCAATTTGCTCATGGCCTGGCGAGCTTCTCGCTGCAGAGGGGGGCGGGGAGAGGGAGCTGCGGCCTGCTTCCGAGGCTCTCGTGGCCCGGCATAAGGCCGCAGACTGGGGGTTAGTGGCCACTGCTCTATATATGACTAATGTCATTGGCAGAGCAGCTGATGGATGCTAGATGCCCCCATCCTGTATCTGGTTCCTGTGTATACAGCTGGGTGAGTGGTTAGAAGACTGCTTTCAAATGGATGAGGTGTGGATTCTACTCCGGCCTGTTCCTTGTCTTGGAGGACCTGAACCCTTGTGTGAGTGACATATTGCTCTTTCTTTCAGACTAGGAATGAGCTACTCTAAATATGAATCCAATATCAAATATGATTAGACATATATATAATCAGTGTGACTATACTCTCAGCTGTTAAAAAAAGAAATACGGTTGTTGAACAGATGGTTTGCTAACAACACAAATGTTTCAAGTGAACAAGATAGCATGCTTCTTGTGGTAATTTTATGGTTGAATTTTAGGGAAAAATAAGCGTTACTATTTAAAGCATTTTTAGTTGCCCATCTGTTACAGCACTTTTGAAAGTGGTTGGACATGTGGTGACAGAGAAGAGCTTTGAAATTACACTTTCAGAATATGAAAACAGCAGTGCTGGATGGTAGTTGTCCCCAGTTTCTTTTGGAGAAGTCTGTATTTCTATGGATTGAATGCAGCTGAAGTATATCTTTTAAACGGGTTCCTGTAACAGGGAATAGAGAAAAAAATAGCTGTCCAACCAAATCAGGAAACTATAATTGGCTACTACCCAGGAAAACTAAATACCATGTAAGTGGATAATTCAGTTTCCTTATATACACTGTGGCTTTTAATCTACAAATGCTGATACAATAACTGAGCTTTATAAAGTTAAATGCTATATCATGTCAAAATGATACTTTCTGATGGACATTTAATTGCTGCCTGGCTATGAGTTATTTTTTATTTAGGACATTTAGTTCTTTTTTTTGTGCACTGTTGTGGTGATGTGACCAGGCTTATCTTCCAGAGCAGCAATAAATCAATGACATACATAGAAGTGTGGATAATATGACTTGACAGGTGTGCAAACTTACAACTAGCATAGGGAATATTTTGAAATACTGTGAAGATTCAATTTGGATAGATATCTATAATATGGGCCGGTCAATATTGCTCTTGTAAGGGATGAACAAAACAAGATCTGTCCAGGAATCTTCCTGTAAGATAATACCAATCTTATTTTCATCCCTAATGATAATTTTTGGCAGTTTTAGAAAATTAAGTGAATATGAAAGTACAAGAAGGATAATGAATGAATAGGTTGAAACAAGACAGGCCAAATGCTCTTCATCATCAAGGCCTCCTCACCCCGTGCAGTGGCCCAGAGGCCAGGGGGACTGTGCAGAAGCAGGGCGAGTAGGTTTTCATGGAGAGCTGAGGGGGGGGGGAGTGGTTGGCTCCACAGCCCAGCCCTGAGACTGCCATTTGGACTGAAACTGCCTGCAAAGCCAGGGCTCAGGCTTGGCCGTAGCCTCTCTCACTTCACTTCTGGGGGTGTTCAACAGAAGCATGGGGAAGAAGAGTCAGCTGGTGTGGGCTGGCAGGGCTTCGGGCATGCCCAATGCTGCACAAAAAGTGAGGGCTAATTGGTCCCTCCCCAGGCTGTTTTATTTCTTTCCTCTCCTCCTCAAGTGGGCAGAGGTGAGTCAGAGGAGTGTGGGCACCAGGCTGAGCAAATTGGATTGGGGGAGGGGGGACTGAAAAAGAATGGATGCTGAGGAGACTGGGGCACTCAACCTTAGGTAGAGGCCAGCATGGGAAGAGGCAGAATGTTTGTGGTGGTGGCTGGTGAGGGCTGGTGCTGAATCCCCTTGATTTGCCACCACAACCCATCTTCCGAGCTCTGCTACACTGCTGCCCATTTTTGACAGGTGGCCTGCGGCTGCACTGAACCCTTCACACTAGGCCACATCTCCTGTTCTTTGGCAGCAGACTTCATGCTGCACCTGCACCGAGGCCTGCACATTCAGCCACCTCTTCTCTTCTTTGGTGGCAGACTCCGCCTCCTCCTCCACCACTCATCTACTAGTACATGCTCTGAGGCGGGCCTAATGGATGTGGTGTCCATTACCATTTTCGTTTGAGTGGGCAGCTCTGACACTAGTGCCGTAGACAGCTTTCTGGGGCTGAAATGGCAAAGCTTTCAATTTTGAATACTAAATGTGAATGCTAAATTCCTTATGATAATTCCTTTCTTCCCTCTTAGTGCTTTGTGTACTCCCCTTCCTCATTTCTTCCAGTTATTTATAGCTGTCTGGTGACCTTGGTCCACCCAGTTTACAATATGTGCTAGGGATACAAACGAAATTCCTGGGTTCATCTGCTTAGCAATAACTGTAGTGTCTGAATAGCTTTTATTAATGTTTCACATAAAGGATGTTTAAACACCTAAAGACATCGTACAAAAAGATATCTTACAACATTAAAGACAGTAATGGATAGCAACAACATAATATCAGCATAGAAGTCTGCACTGGTATCTTTACAGGACATTTGGAAATATGATTCTTTTAACTCTAATGAATTAAATTGACTCAGTGTATTTTGATCCTCCCTAAGTTGCAGGAACCCTTGCTTGTTTGATTTATACATTAATACATGACTTTCACAGAGACTGACTTAATTTTACACTATTTTTATTCTGGGACTTGAGTGCTCTAGCTACCAAATTGTGCATACTTAGCTTCAGTCGTCCTCTTTGGTGAAATGTGGGATGAGGATATATTAATTTAGCCTACCCTTTATTTTCTTTAAAATATGACAATAAAAATAAAATGGATAAACCATAAAAGGAACCTACTTTGATTGCAGTGTGAATCTTTTTAAATAATAAAAAAGAGGTTGTTTGGGAACAGATCCAGAGGGAGTCTTTGAAAACTATATTAGACTTTTTGTAAAGCCTGGGTATGCTGCCCTTCCATTGGTGTTTCCCACAGTAAATATAAAAATGTGAAGTGGATATGTAATTCATATCTGTAAATGTCTTGTGGACATGCGGCAGGGAGCTGTGACTGCTTATAACAACATGGCATGTGCTCAAAGGTGCTTGGAAGGTAGCCATGTAGTCAAAGGACTCAAAGCTCAGTCTTGTTTATTATATACTGATTATATACTTTTACCATGAAACAATTAAATCCTATTGAGCGCATTGGGGTTAAGCTCTGCTGGATGGTGCCCAGAAACTGCCATACTTCAGGAGCCGTAGATATGGGCTTACTTGGTATTAAGTTGCATTAATGGATGTTGAATATGAAATGTTCTTAAAAGGTAATTAATTTTTCTGCCCTAAAGGTTTTCAAGAGTAACATGCCAGGTGTTAATGTAGATTAAAATAATCCTCCTGTTCAAGACAGTATTCACTGAAAAATTGTATACCCGAACTGCCTTAAGAGTTATATTGAAGATAATGAAAATGAAATAAATGACTTAGTTTGGCATGTAACAAGAAAGGGAAAAAAAGCCTACCAACATTCAGTAATAATGTGAAAGTTTTTCCAGGTATGCACCACATTGTGGTTTGTGTCGTGTGAGACTATTGCCCTCTTTGTAAGGCCTGAGAACGCAGGATCAGTTTTTTAAAATAGATGTATGTGTGTTTAGTGCCACCAAGTCACTTCCAAAGTATGGTCACCCTCTGAATTAATATTCCCTGAAATGTCGTTTTGTTAACAGCCCTCTTGAGTCCTTGCCAGCTGAGGTCTGTGGCTTCACTGAGTCAACCAATCTCATGTTGGGCCGATCTCTTTTTCTGCTACCTTCAATTTTTCCTAGCAACATTGTCTTTTCCACTGTTTCCTGTGACCAAAGTACCATAGCCTCATAGCTAGTTTGGTGTAGTGGTTAGGGGTGTGAACTTCTAATCTGGCATGCTTGATTCAATTCTGCACCCCCCCACGTCAGCCAGTTGGGTGACCTTGGGCGCGCCATGGCACTGATAAAATTGTTCTGACCGAGCAGTGATATCAGGGCTCTCTCAGCCTCACCCACCTCACAGGGTTTCTGTTGTGGGGAGAGGAAAGGGAAGGTGACTGTAAGCCGCTTTGAGCCTCCTTCAGGTAGAGAAAAGCGGCATATAAGAACCAACTCTTCTTCTTCTTCTTCTTCATTTTCGAAGAGTACTAATACTTCTAGCAGCTCTCTAAGGTCTCAGGCACTACCCACTTCTGTTGTCAGGAATTGAACTGAGGACCTTCTGTGTGGCAAGCAGATGATCTACCACTGAGCCAGTATGTCCAGTTGATGGGACAAACTTGTAAGTATAGTTAGACGTAGGTTTAATCATTAGTCCTTCTTTCCAGAAGACCCTGGAAACTACTGTCCATAATGGGGTCATTAACAGCCATCAGTGAATTCTCACTATCCCAATAGAACTATAATCATTATGATGCTTTGGTGGAAGCCACTGATATTACATATGTAGCATAACTACAACTTAGGTATGTGACTTGACATTATAGATATATATCTCTCAAATATAAACAAGAGAGTGACTTGTGAAATTTCTTGATTTAAAACCACAGTATCGAATGTTGCAAGTGGTACAAGATCAGAAATCGTGGCGGCAGTTGTACCATAGGAACACCAAGAGTTGGACTCGACTGAATGGCCAACATCATCATCATTGAATGTTGCTCTTCTTTGCAAGACAAAGTTGTTTTCTCTCAAGCCTACATACCATACATGACCTTTACTATTAAAGAAGTTAATTTGTCATTTAAAATTTTAAATTGTTTCTGACACACAAATACTCTTCATTTGATTGCAAAATGTGTGAAGATTCATTCTGAGGTCACCACTGTCATGGAAAATGACCTCCCTGTAAATAAAGTATAGTTTAATGGGAAAAAATGCCAGAGTGGAATCTATTTTGGTTTAAGTAACTGTTCTTTGGTGGACAGCTGTCATTATATATTTTCTGAAAAAAAGTGATGATGTCAAAAAAATTTATCACCGGATTTTTAGATAAACAGTTGTGACTTTGTTGCTTTTTGACTGTCTGTTAGGGGTGCACATTTTCTTCTGACCTCTTTGGAGAAAGAACAGGAAGTACGAGACTGCTTGAATCTGCATATCAAGATTTAACAAAATTCTTCTTCTTGGCTCTTTCCTGACTAACAACATTTCATTCGTTCATGCTGATTATAATGGGTATGATTTGGGTATGGCTGGTAATTACTGGTATTGGCTTCCCAACCTTACTAATATTTTAAATTAAAAAACAAAAACGAGAGTAGAAAAAACAGGCTCTCCCCCTGCACTTAATTCCTGCACACAATCATGCCTGGAGGTGGTGAGCCCCCACCATCATTCCCCTGAACTGTACAGTAGCAAAGGCTCTTTCAAATGCTGTCCACCACCAAGACAGCATTATCAGGCTTCGTAAGACTAATTCTGTATGAGACTGTCTTGATTGGGCATGGACAGGAAGCCTGTCCACTCTCATAACCACAGCTACTTCATGTAGGTTTGCACCCCGCACATTCTGGTATGGTGGCATTGCAGAAGGATTTTGTAACTCAAGGAGGGAGTGACATGAACCATCATCCCTTCCCATTTAGAATCTTAACACAGCCTGCGGCGCCGCGGGTGCCGCGGACTAAATAAAGCCGTAAGGGTTTAGTGGGAGGAGTTAGGGCGGGCTCTGTCCAGGATGAGGGAGGATGCCAATTGGCCCCTTCCTCTGGACAGACCATCGGCCTGTCTCCGGACAGACCATCAGCCAATTCCCACCCTGCCGACAAGGGAGCCTCTCGCCGTGTCAGGCCGCTGGCCAAGGGAGCCCCCACAAGCCGCGCTGCGCGCGACTGCCAGGGGCTCCCTTGCCTAGCGCCCGCTGTATTTTTATTACAGTGGGCTTGATTACTAGTCATAGAATAATAGAGTTGGAAGGGACCTCCTAGGTCATCTAGTCCAACCCTCTGCACTATGCAGGACACTCATAACTTTATCGCTCATCCACTGTAATCTGCCACTACATCTGTTTTTCTGAATTACAGTGATATGCATTATGTTGAGAAATATGTTTCCCTACATTCCTTGTAATTCAGTTGTATGACATTAATAAAATGACAATTGTGGTCTTCTTTTGTAAAGTGCCTTTTCTGGCCTACTTTAGGCTGAAGATTCTGCTCTGGGCAGAAGTCTTGGCAGCCTTCCATGTCTTTTTGTACATGCATAAGACTATAAGTTAATGAGATAGCTAGTTAGCCCAGACACCTGTGCCCTGCTGGGGGGAGGACTGTGGGACAGAGGATGACATAATGCCAAGCCTTATTGTCGGTCAATGACTCCATCTCATTTTAAGATAATAACCTAATCTTGGGTATGACATTACAGCAGTCTGTGTCAGAGGCAGCCCTGGGCATTTTTGCTCTGGGGATGTCACTGTTGCAGCAGCCTGAGTCTGAGCCTTCTCTGCCATCAGGAAGGGGCTCCTGATAGTTGCAGAGAGAAGTAACCTTGCTGAGTAAATGCTCATTTATGTTATGCTGTTATCTTTCCTTGTATGCTAATTGAGGCTAATAAAAGTATAACATCCTACCCTGTGCTTATTGCCTCCAGATCCAATAAAAAGCCTTTTCCAGGTTCCTTTAGCTAAACAAGTCAATAAAAAAATTAGCCAGTAACCTGATCCCCCCCCCTTTCCTGAAGTGGCTAATAAAAGCGAAGAAATCATTGGCCAACTCTCAGGCTGAATATACATGACATTGGATTTTGTGTCATCATTTTGCTACAGCAATAAACTTGCAACTTGATGTGCTTGGGATGACCAGTTGCCAATAATTGCTGTAGCACAACTAAAACTCAATTTCCAGTAACATGTAAGTGCAGCTCGATTAAGGCAGTGACGGCCAATATGATGCCCACATGCTTCTTCTCCAAAGCATCACTGTTGTAAGGAAGAGGCAATCTTTGCTTTCTTTCACTTCCTCAGACTAGGAGGTACTTCAGAACAAACCAAAAGGCATCATTCATTGCCTGCAAAGATCAGATACATGCAGCATTCACGCATCAAGTGCAAGGGCTGTGTTTCAGGCACCTACAGATTTATTGCAAACACTGCTCAGATCCCAGATTATTTTAGGTCATGATGGAAAATTTTTTTAGTCATTTTATATAGATTTCCCTTAAAAATGGCACTGAAGTTTTGCCAGGAAACTCCAAACTTGTTTAAAATATAATGTAGATCAGCGGTCTGCAAGCTTCTGCTTGCCGTGGACCGCTGTGGAGTTGTGGGTGGAGAGGGTGGCCCGGAGGACCGCGCATGTGGGACAGCGCATTGTGGGTAGAGCTATGCCGGCGGCTGCGGCTTCCCCTCCCGGCCCCTCCGGGCCGCGAGCAAATTGGCCGATAAAGCGGCCGATTAGCTTGCGGCTCGGCAAGCTTCTCTTCAGGCCGCGATTTGGCGGCCGATTTGCTCGCGGCCTGGCGAGCTTCTCGCTTTGGGGGGGGAGGGAAGACGGAGCCACGGCCTGGCGCCGAGGCCTTCGCAGCCCGGCGCTGGGCCGCGGCCCGCGGATTGGGGACCACTGATGTGGATAACCTCAGAAAGATATGTATAGAGTTCTCAGAAAACATTCCACTGACTTCCATTACTGGATTTAGAGTACTGGCAAAGCATTGTGGGAACCTTGTAATCCACTCTAATCACTGATAGAATTAAATACTTCTTCGGCAATCACAACATGCAAAGTAGGTCTACTCTTTCAGTTAAATAAATGTAAATGAATATTTTATGTTTCCCCTGACATTTTGACATAAAATTCCATGTCTATAAAATATGCAGTGTTTGGATTGCTGCTCTCTACATTCCAAATGATGAGGGGAGGCAAGCTATGGCTCTTTACAGTTATGTTATTGTTATTCAGTCTGCTAAAGTGCTGTAAAGCAGAATAGTAAAGAATGATTCTTGGCCTACAAGGCCTCTTTCCCTCAGGGATCTGTGGGGAGAAAATAAGTGGTCAGCAGAATCTGAAAATGAACGGTTTTCAAAAGAACAGGACAGCTGTACAATAAGTTTCTATTGCTAGAGAATAAGATGGATGAAACAGCTGAAAGTGGCCAGTCATTAAAGTGAAAAAACTTCTTCCTTCAGTTCAGCAGTTGCTAGGGGAGTCTGTGGGCATGCACGTGCATTCTTTTTGAGGGGAGAAAGCTTTCCCCTTCTACCTAACAACTAGCTGACAGGGAGGCCATAGAAAAGACCCTTCCTTCCCACTTAAAATACTGCTGTGGCCAGCCTCACTGCTGTTGGGAAGACACAGCCAAGCCATTCATGTCCCCTTCTCCACCACTCTGAAACGCAGCCACTCTTGGGCCACACTGGCCCACAGATTAGTGTTTTAAAAAGACAGGGATTCTAATCATGTGAACACCCTGGGTGAGCTAGCCGTAAGCTATCCCACAACTTTCTTATCTCAAATAGTAGTACATTTAATTGCATGCCATGAGAAATTCTATGTTCACATTGACACTCAGCAATTTTCTAGTCAGTGCTTCTGCAATAAATGCTACCCTTTTAAATAGACTGCATTAGGCCTCAGACTAAGGAAAGGTAATGGCACTGCTTCTGTACTACAGAAGAGGAAATTTTAGAATACTGCAAAATGTTCTTAATACCATGTTATTGCTACTGGGACTGTTTTTAACTAAAGATTTTGCAGAGCTGGAAAGAGGTGCAGAGAAATAGAAATAGAAAATGAGCTCACTGCAGCCAGCAGAAAGGAAAAGCAGAAACCTGTCAGGAGAAAGGGTAGAAAGAGGCTGCTTTTAGGAGATAGCCCCCTTTTATACCGCCAGAAAAAAGGGAGGGGGAGAATGCCTCCTGAAGGGACTTCTCTCTTCCTCTCCTACTTGCAGAGGATCTCAGAGAAGGCGGAAGCCCTGTCCGGGATGCCCTTGCCCCTCCTTTTCTGCTCGTAGGGGATTGCTGCCTGCAGAAAGGGAAGGCAGAAGCCTCTCCATCCAGTGGACTGAATGAGCGGGTTGAAATATCAGAAAGGTTCCAACACTGAACAAAGGATTTCTTAAAGTGTAGTTTTGTATTCTGGACCGTGACCGTATAAATAAATTTGAATGTTGAACAAAGTATTCCTACCCTTTAAGAGAAATCCTTTTGATTTGATAGCTATTCTAGCACCCCACAGTCAGGTTTCAGTTTCTGGGGAAGCTGGAAGTAGGGCAGAAAGGGCAGCGCCTGACTCAGCATTAGTGAAGTGTGCATGGCATGCAATTGTCCTCAAGTGCCATTATCCACTAGGCATTTTGCCAGTCATTTGTTTATCATGTTGGCATAGGGATAGGGTTGCCAGGCCGCAGTTGGCAATCCCCAGGTTTTGTAGAATGCTAGATTGTTTGCCATGCCATTTCTGGTTTTCACTGGAAGTGATGGAAGTGTGCCAGCATGATAGTAGCACACAGTTTCCCCTCCCCATTCCTCCTGCCAATGCCCGAGGCGCTGGTGGGCAATGATGGGAGGCCTGGCATCCATACCTGGGGAATACCTTCTTCTTTTCTATCAACATGTTTGCTGGAACAGAGATGTGGTATTCTGCTGCATGTGTGTGAGGCAGGCAGCTAAAGATATTGTTTGTATCTGTAGGTAGAAGAGCAGGGTCATAGAATCATAGAATCATAGAGTTGGAAGGGGCCATACAGGCCATCTAGTCCAACCCCCTGCTCAACGCAGGATTAGCCCTAAGCATCCTAAAGCATCCAAGAAAAGTGTGTATCCAACCTTTGCTTGAAGACTTCCAGTGAGGGGGCACTCACCACCTCCTTAGGCAGCCTATTCCACTGCTGAACGACTCTGACTGAGAAAAACTTTTTCCTGATATCTAGCCTATATCATTGTACTTGAAGTTTAAACCCATTACTGTGTGTCCTTTCCTCTGCAGCCAGCAGAAACAGCATCCTGCCCTCCTCCAAGTGACAACCTTTCAAATACTTAAAGAGGGCTATCATGTCCCCTCTCAACCTCCTTTTCTCCAGGCTGAACATTCCCAAGTCCCTCAACCTATCTTCATAGGGCTTGGTCCCTTGGCCCCAGATCATCTTCGTCGCTCTCCTCTGTACCCTTTCAATTTTATCGATGTCCTTCTTGAAGTGAGGCCTCCAGAACTGCACACAGTACTCCAGGTGTGATCTGACCAGTGCCGTATACAATGGGACTATGACATCTTGTGATTTTGATGTGATGCCTCTGTTGATACAGCCCAAAATGGCATTTGCCTTTTTTACCGCTGCATCACACTGCCTGCTCATGTTTAGTTTACAATCCACAAGTACCCCAAGGTCTCGTTCACACACAGTGCTACCTAGAAGCGTATCCCCCATCCAGTAGGCATGCTTTTCATTTTTCTGACCCAGATGCAGAACTTTACACTTATCTTTATTAAATTGCATCTTGTTCTCATTTGCCCATTTTTCCATTGTGTTCAGATCTCGTTGAACTCTGTCTCTATCTTCCGGAGTATTTGCCAGTCCTCCCAATTTGGTGTCATCTGCAAACTTGATGAGTAGTCCCTCCACCCCCTCATCTAGATCATTAATAAATATGTTAAAAAGTACCGGGCCGAGCACCGAACCCTGAGGTACCCCGCTACTCACCTCTCTCCAGTCTGATGAAACACCATTGACAACAACTCTTTGAGTGCGGTTCTCTAACCAATTCCCTATCCACCTAACGATCTGAAAATCCAGATTGCAGTCCTTCAACTTATCCATCAGAACATCATGGGGAACCTTGTCAAAAGCTTTACTAAAATCCAAGTAAATGACATCAACCAAATTTCCCTGATCCAGCAAACCTGTTACTTGGTCAAAAAAGGAAACTAGGTTGGTCTGGCAGGACCTGTTGGAGACAAATCCATGCTGACTTCCTTGGATCACCAAATTGTCCTCCAGATGTTTGCAGATCGCTCCCTTTAATATCTGCTCCATTATCTTCCCCACAACAGAGGTCAGACTCACTGGTCTGTAGTTTCCCGGGTCATCCTTCCTCCCTTTTTTGAAGATCGGAATAACGTTTGCTCTTTTCCAGTCCTCTGGGACATCTCCAGTCCTTAAAGAGGTTCCGAAGATGATGGACAAGGGCTGTGCAAGTTCTCTGGAAAGTTCTTTGAGTACTCTCGGGTGCATTTCATCTGGACCAGGGGATTTGAACTCATCCAGTGCAGCTAAATGCCTCTCGACAACCTCTATATCCATGTTAACCTGCCACCCAGACACTATCCTTTGGCTACAGCCATCTCTAGATGTGCCTAAACACTTAGACCTGTGGGAAAAAACAGATGTAAAATAGGCACTAAGCCTTTCTGCTTTCTCTGCATCTTTCGTTAGAGTTTGTCCATCCGCACCCAACAGCGGGCCTATTGCCTCCTTTACTTTACGTTTGCTCCTCACGTAACTGAAAAATCTTTTCTTGTTACAATGGGCTTCCCTGGCCAATCTTAGCTCACTCTCAGCTTTGGCCTTTCTGATGATTGATCTACAGTGCCTAGTAACCTGTAAGTACTCTTCTTTAGAGCTCTGTCCTTCCCTCCATTTCCTGAACATTTTCCTTTTCTTTCTTAGTTCCTCTTGAAGTTCTCTGTTCATCCAAATAGGCTTCTTAGAGCTCCTGCAGTGTTTTCGTATTTCTGGAATAGTCATTGATTGAGCATGCAATAGCTCTTGTTTGAGTAGCGCCCACCCTTCACATGCTCCCTTCCCTTCCAGCATTCTCGTCCATGGTATGACACTCATCATGTCTCTGAGTTTATTAAAGTTTGCCCTACGAAAATCCAACATCCGCGTCTGGCTACAAGCTTCCTTGGCTCCCCATCTCAAAAGGAATTCTATGAGGACATGGTCACTTCCCCCTAGGGTCCCCACCTCCTTCACCTCATCCACCAACTCTTGCCTGTTGGTCAGTATTAAGTCCAGTATGGCTGAACCTCTTGTGGGTTCATCTACCATTTGATAAATGAAATTGTCAGCCAGGCAGGTCAGAAACTTGCATGACTGAGGACGCTTCGCAGAGTTTGTTTCCCAGCACACATCTGGGAAATTGAAGTCACCCATGATGACAAGGTCCTGCCGTTTGGATATTTTCTCAAGCTGCTCACAAAGTGCAGCATCCACATCCTCTCGTTGGTCAGGCGGCCGGTAGCAGACACCAACCACCACACTGTTTGTTTTCCCCTCGCTTATTTTCACCCAGATGCTTTCCACTGTAGATATGCTTTCCTTCACTAGAATTTCCTGACAGGTAAGCCCTTTCCTCACATACAGTGCCACTCCTCCACCTCTTCGATCTATTCTGTTTTTTCTGAACAGTTCATATCCATCCACCATTACATTCCAGTCATGAGAATCATTCCACCAAGTTTCTGTGATGCCTACTAGATCATACCTTTCCATCAGCATGAGAAGTTCCAGCTCTTCCTTTTTATTGCCCATGCTTCAGGCGTTAGTATAAAGACATCTGAATCCTTTTACTTTTGGTTCCCTATGAGCTGGCCTTGCCGGTTGGGCTGCCTCCGATAGTTTTCCTTCCATAAGGGTTAGATGGGTTAGATGGGTTAGAGCAGGGGGTAGTCAACCTGTGGTCCTCCAGATGTTCATGGACTACAATTCCCATTTGCTGGCAGGGGCTCATTGGAATTGTAGTCCATGGACATCTGGAGAACCACAGGTTGACTACCCCTGGGTTAGAGAAACAGAGGCCATGTTTTCCATTTTACTTCACATTTAGACAAAGCATTTGCTCACCTATCTGTATAGTGATAGTTGTTTTAAATTCTTCTGCTTATACGAATCTTTAGTCTATACTGCATCAAGTTATACCATAAATTCTCAGTGCCTTCAGCATCTTTCAGTTTAATTCCATCATCAAGGCCATTAAACACGCAAACTCATCAGGGCCATTTTAAAAAATAGTGTTGTTAATCTCTTAATAACCTGAATCTTCTGAAATAGAAGATGGTGCATCAGGCGAGAAGAAAACATCATTAGAATGCAATTGCTTCATTGCAAATCAATCTGCATCAAAGGCCTTTTGCTTCTTAACAAAGGCAAGGGCAGGCAGACCTTAACAATCAGCTCTCCAAGTAATTGAACAGCTGGGAGGTTAAACTAATAGCTATCTGCACATTTCTGGTTTTATTCATTATTATATATATAATTCCAAAAGAATGGTATATAAGCTTGGTAACAACAACAACAAAACCAAAGAGGTATATTTTACACACAAACGTCTAGTCAGAAAAGCCTTTCACATATGTGTTTGTGAACCCTGAACATTTCCATTCATTGGGGAATAGGAGAACATGCATAAGGCTTGCAATATGAATGAAAACAGTTGCCTTTGAGGAGTATAAGAACTTCTTCCGGGCTGTCCCAGGGTCTCCCAAATATCTGTACTGGAAAAAATATCACAACCAGGAGAAATGGCGTGCTTTAATTGTACAAATGACAATTCCTGCCTAGGAGGACAAAAAGAGAGCTGCTGAGGTTCAGTGCTCTGTATGCAGAAGGCTCCAGGTTCACTCCCGGGTGTATCCAGTTAAGCATCAGGTAGGAAGTGAGAGACATCTGCCTTAGACCCTGGAAAGCCACTGCCTGTCTGAATAGACAATACTGACATTGATGAAACTATGTTCTGATTCAGCATAAAACAGTTTCACGTAAAGTTGGCATCGAGTTGCAGCTGACTCATGGCTACCCAAGCCATGTGTCTGGTATAAAAGGCATTTGTGGGCCAGAGTCTGCTCTGTCAACTGCATCTTTTCTTTTACTAAAGAATCAGTACTGAAATTTAAAAAGGGTAATGGGTCAGATACAGCAATATTTGTCATTTGATTGATGGAGCAAATGCGTCTTCTGTTGGACAACGCTTTTTACTTAGTAGAAGGGAGCCATTAGGTCCTCAGAGTTGGAAGAGTTACTCCTGTTCTCTGACAGGAAGCTGATTTATGGTTCTATACCCTTCTTCCTAAGACCTGGGATGCTTTGAAATAAACATGATAAACATTCAAACTTACCTCACTTTATATACTCATCACTGCTGTGTAAGTCTTTCCACCTGTAATGGTTATTTAAATTTTTCACCCTTCCCCTCTCTTTTTGAATTTGTCCATGCAGTAGATCTCACATATCAGACACAGATGCAGATATAGCTATGCTATAATCAGCCTGACACAAAATGGGTAGGTAGGAATGATGCTAGATGAATAGCTGTAAAGGCTGTAGCCACTGGGTTTGCATGCAGAAGGTCCCAGGTTCAACCTCCACCCTCTCCAGTTAAAGGGATCAGGTAAGTGATAGAGAGTCCTCATATTGAGACTCTTTTGAGCTTTTCCCAGTCTGAGTAGGCAACACGAACCTTGATAGACCAATGGACTAACTCCGTACAAGGGACATATGTTTGTTATTTGATGCCTGGGAATTTTATTGACTTTATTTGATACACAAAGAGATGAACTTGCTGTGGCAATAGCAGAGGGACCTTGGGCCTCTGTGACCTTTAGGCCTTCCAGGACCATCTGACTGGTCCCTTTGATACACGGGATGCTGAACAAGAAAGACTTTGAGCTCAATCCAGCTGTGCCCTCCTTATGTACTTAGGTTTCATTTTCCATCTTGTTGTGCAGACCCACATTAAAAAGGTAAAGGTAAAGGTATCCCCTATGAAAGCACCGAGTCATATCTGACCCTTGGGGTGACGCCCTCTAGCATTTTCATGGCAGACTCAATACGGGGTGGTTTGCCAGTGGGGCTTTACGCACCGGGATCTTTGTTGCAAATTGGTCACTGAATGAAAAATCGCCATTTAAAATAGTGGAATTCGTCGTTATGCATACCTGCCTTTGTAGTGGAATCCAGTGGCGTTTTGTAGCGTTTCCCACAGCTTCCGGTCTCGGCAGAAATCGCTAGAAAGGAAGCGCTATTGCCAAGCTCGTCCCCCCCCTGGCCGTCAAGCAGCCAATGGGCAGCCGTTAGCATGCTCCCAAACAGCCCCTTTCCCTTTAAGAAAGGTTTTTTTTAAAAAAAAAACAGACCCATTGTAACGAATCTGTGTAGATTCGTTGCAACGGAGAGACCCATCCAGCTGCCTAATGTGAGCTGTCGTTTGATCGTATGATCGTTGCCACGCTGCCTCGAGTGAAAAAAAACCCCCCCCCCCTCTCACGGGCCCGATTTTCGGCTGAATGAATGTGTAAAAATTAATGGGAAAATACATCAGCAAACGGGCTTTTCTGTGGTTTGTGCTTAGTGACTAAAGGTGAAGGACTGAAGCCAGGGAAGCCTCTAAACAGAAAGAGGCTCGCTGGTGCATTTATCCCCGCTCGCTCGGAGAAAAAAAATGGCGATCGCTTCGCTGGAAGTTTGGAGGACAGGCTCAGGAGGAGGGACTTTGAAGAAACCGCAACAATGTTAACGCACAGGTCTTTTTCGCTAGTGTTGCAGATTGGTTGCAAGAGTGTAGCGCTTTCCGGAGGGTGAATCCACTTTTTGGGATTCCCCTGAAAGCGCTACAAGGAAGCGCTTTTTGCAAATTGGTTTCAGGTGTGTGGCAGATTGTCTACGACGTCGTGCGTTATGGCAAATCAATAGCGTTTCCAATTGGCAACCATTGTGCAATTTTGAAGGCGTGCAAAAAGCCCCAGTGTCTTCCCCAGTCATTACCGTTTACCCCCCAGCAAGCTGGGTACTCATTTTACCGACCTCGGAAGGATGGAAGGCTGAGTCAACCTTGAGCAGGCTGCTGCGATTGAACTCCCAGCCTCATGGGCAAAGCTTTCAGACGGCTGCCTTACCACTCTGCACCACAAGAGGCTCTTTTGCAGACCCACATTAGAACTGTGCATACACACGCCTGCCAGAGAGAACTTTCAAAGCTAAAGCTCCATCAGAGGGTGCTCCTGCCCCTCCAAATAGTGTATGTATTTTCAATCCCACTGGATGCCCCATGTGTTCCCCATGTGGAGTGGTCACACCCCTCAGTTCCATTTTTGCAGCTGCGAGGAGAGAATATGCTTAGCTTTGCTCTATACCAGGGGTAGTCAACCTGTGGTCCTCCAGATGTCCATGAACTACAATTCCCATGAGCTCCTGCCAGCAAATGCTGGCAGGGGCTCATGGGAATTGTAGACCATGGACATCTGGAGGACCACAGGTTGACTACCCCTGGCTCAGTAATGATGAACATGAAAATGAAAACAGAGTTGCACTACCTGTCACTGCAGTTCATTGATGTATCATGTGCAGACACACATTCCTTCCCTCTGTCCCCAGTTTGAACTACAGAGTTGCTTCAGTGGGGAGTTTGCAGAGGCTGAATGGAAATTGAGAGGTGAGAGTGCTCTGCCTGGGGAATATGTGGTGCATACAGTGGGAGCATGGACACATGCACTGTTTGGAGGGGCAGGAGCACCTGCTGCTGAAGCTTTAGCTTTGAAAGTTCTCCATGGCAGGCCTGTGCATGTACAATCCCAGGGTGTGTCTGCACACAAGGCATCAGGGTTTTTTTATAGTCTTTAAGACACCCATAGCATCAAAAGGTGGATTTGACAGTCAGATTTAAAATTATTTTATCTGAATTTATGAACATATGAAACTGCCATATACTAAATGGGACCCTTGGTCTATTGAAATCCGTGTTGTCTACTCAGAGCAGCAGTGGTTCTCCAGGGTCTCAGGCAGAGGCCTTTCACATCACCAGCAACCTGATCCTTAAACAGAGATGGTGGGGATTTGCACCTGGGACCTTCTGTATGCCAAGCAGATGCTCTACCACTGAGCCACAGTTCCTTCCCAGCTGAACAGTTATTAGGGGCGGCTGCCACTTGCTGATTCTCTAAATGGAATTTGTAAGTAAGCAATATAATTTAAAAAATAGGCCAAGAGAACTTCAAACTTATTTCATAAATAGACTCAGCAGCACATTCTGGGGGATAAATCTCTGATACAGTATTGTGACAGCACTATTTCAAGCTTGGCAGCAGTTCTATTTTAATCTCCAATTTTCTGGTATTCACCACTTGATCATACCTCCCCCATTCCAACAGACATACCCTGTGATAAAGAGCTAGCTGTACATCAGATTAACTATAGGAATGTTGGTGAGACTGGTGAATTTACTATCCCTGCAGTTTTAGCTGCAGAACTTTTAGGAGAAATTAAATATTCTGTATTCCATCCTATGAGATTCTGACTTGATTCTTTGATGGGTTAACTGGGCAGGCCCTTGATAGTTGGTTACATATTTATGGCTTTATATTTATAGCAACCATTAGGTATCTAAACATCTCATTTAAATGCACAAGCCCAAGAGATGGGCAATGCTACAAATAATTTTAACACACAGTTAATAAGACTAAAAAAATTGCTAATAATCTTGCTGTGTTTTAAGGCATAAAGGTTTTAGAGGCTGAAGCAGATTTGAATGTTCTGCTCAGTTTGCAAATGCTGAGGTAGGCATCCCTGACAAGTTCGCCTCAGTTCTTGGAATTATTGAGCAGTTTCAGTTGTAGCAAAGTGTTTTGCAATCTATCTGGAGAATTCCCAAGCATTCTGCTTTTGATGCAGCAGCTCTCTTTCTGCAAGGGATAGACAGATGGGACTGAGGAGATCCTGCTAACTAAAAAGAAAAGCACTTTTCAGCAGTGTTAATTCATTTGCAAGGGGCTTATGGCAAGCATTTTTCGAAGTGCTAATTATTTTAGGAAGCATCCAAGCTGTGCTGTGGTGCAGTGTTGAATTTGATCTGGCAGACAAGATTTGGGATATCCAGTGAATGTAAGGTTGGATGTTGTTTTGATAAATTCAGTGATTAAAAAAATATTTTAAGCAAGTCTGAGAAAGCGGATATTCTAGAAGCAACTTATCCTAGCAACATTGTCTTTTCCACTGTTTCCTGTGACCAAAGTACCATAGCCTCATAGCCAGTTTGGTGTAGTGGTTAGGAGTGCGGACTTCTAATCTGGCATGCCAGGTTCGATTCTGCGCTCCCCCACATGCAACCAGCTGGGTGACCTTGGGCTCGCCACGGCACTGATAAAACTGTTCTGACCAAGCAGCGATATCAGGGCTCTCTCAGCCTCACTTACCCCACAGGGTGTCTGTTGTGGGGAGAGGAATGGGAAGGCGACTGTAAGCCGCTTTGAGCCTCCTTCGGGTAGGGAAAAGCAGCATATAAGAACCAACTCCTCTTCCTCTTCCTCTTCCTCTTCTTCTAAGGTTTCCCATGATGTTCTGATGGATAACTTGAAGGACTACAATCTGGATTTTCAGACAGTTAGGTGGATAGGGAATTGGTTAGAGAACCGCACTCAAAGAGTTGTTGTCAATGGTGTTTCATCAGACTGGAGGGAGGTGAGTAGCGGGGTACCTCAGGGCTCGGTGCTGGGTCCCATACTTTTTAACATATTTATTAATGATCTAGATGAAGGGGTGGAGGGACTACTCATCAAGTTTGCAGATGACACCTAATTGGCAAATATTCCAGAAGATAGAGACAGAGATCGGAACACAATGGAAAAATGGGCAAATGAAAACACGATGCAATTTAATAAAGATAAGTGTAAAGTTCTGCATCTGGGTCAGAAAAATGAAAAGCATGCCTACTGGATGGGGGATACGCTTCTAGGTAACACTATGTGTGATTGAGACGTTGGGGTACTTATGGATTGTAAGCTAAACATGAGCAGGCAGTGTGATGCAGCGGTAAAAAAGGGAAATGCCATTTTGGGCTGTATCAACAGGGGCATCACATCAAAATCACAAGATGTCATAGTCCCATTGTATCCGACACTGGTCAGACCACACCTGGAGTATTGTGTGTAGTTCTGGAGGCCTCACTTCAAGAAGGACGTAGATAAAATTGAAAGGGTACAGAGGAGAATGACGAGGATGATCTGGGGCCAAGGGACCAAGCCCTATGAAGATAGGTTGAGGGACTTGAGAATGTTCAGCCTGGAGAAAAGGAAGTTGAGAGGGGACATGATAGCCCTCTTTAAGTATTTGAAAGGTTGTCACTTGGAGGAGGGCAGGATGCTGTTTCCATTGGTTGCAGAGGAAAGGACACACAGTAATGGGTTTAAACTACAAGTATAACGATATAGGCTTGATATCAGGAAAAAAAAATTTCATAGTCAGAGTAGTTCAGCAGTGGAATAGGCTGCCTAAGGAGGTGGTGAGCTCCTCCTCACTGGCAGTCTTCAAGCAAAGGTTGGATGCACACTTTTCTTGGATGCCTTAGGATGCTTTGGGCAGATCCTGCTTTGAGCAGGGGGTTGGACTAGATTGGCCTGTATGGCCCCTTCCAACTGTATGATTCTATGATTCTAAAACTGTTTTAAGCAGAACTTTAACATCTTGTAAACTGCCCCAATCCTGAGTGCAGGGGGAAGGGCAGTCTATAGAATAGTCTATATAACAAACAAACAAACAAACAAACAAACAAATGAATATTTAAAATTTACATTTCTTACCTCAGATAGATTTCCCTTGCTTTTTCCTTATACTTCAATTGTAGGCTTCTATATGTATCAGTTCTAGTTGCCATACTACCTCTTTTCTCCTAAATATTGGTTATCTAATTATGTTTCACTCAGCCTAACAAAACTCAAAATCTTCTTCACAGTTTTCTCAGTGTTACGGAGAAAAATTCACTCTGAAGTCCCACTGGAGTACACTAGCCAACAACAATGCCATCATTATTTCAATCCACAGCAAACCTCTTGTCCTTATTGTCTATAGGCAACAGTTAAGGAGCTTCTGATAGTTTGTATAGTATCCCATAGAGACACAGAGATCCTAGAACAACCTTTCTTAGCTTTTTTGGAGAAACTCCTGAAGTAGCATGATCATGAAGAATAAGGTTGGGAAGCATAGCTGGCTCGACATATATGGTTGTATCACCCGATGAATGTTTAACAAAAAATATATTAAAATTAATTAATGGCCATTCAGAAGACTCTTCCAGGGCCACTGAGAAATCCTAGAGTTTCACAAAACTCTGGTTGAGAAAGACTGTTCTAGAGCATCTACTTTCTGTAGCCATTCTAGGATTTCCATTTCTTCTAGTCTCTATAGCAAGGGGTATTTCTCTGATGTATACCTGAACTGAAAAGAAACTGGGAATTAGCTGTTTGGGGGCAGCTGGGGGATCCAAAATGACTCAACAATTTCCTGTATTGTGGGATTAATTAAAATGTATCTCAGAATTTCAAGAGTGTTTTGGTTTTGCGATGAGAGGGAGAAAGAGGAAGTTAGTTTGCCAAACAGCTGATTGATGATCTCTCCATCTCTTTAAATTATTTCCTGCAAGCAGTAAACCAATTAGCTATTAATTAGCATCTCCAATATCTTTAAATGTAAAAGAGACATTTTCCACGAGGGAGGTCTTCTCACAGGAAATAATGGCTTTGTGGACTTCTAATTGTGTTTCACACAACCTAACAAAACTCAATAAGATTGGGAAGCATAGCTTTTTAGACATCCACCTGGGGCCCATCCTCTTTCCACCCCCTCCCCCCCAAGGCCCATGACTGGCCATTTTGGAAGGGAGAATGGCTCAACATGAACATATATGGTCGTATAACCCGATAAATGTTTCAAAAATACATTAAAAATTAATTTATATCCATGCCATTCTATCATCAGTTCTTCAGTCATATCCATGACCCCTATCATCATGGCATGTCCTTTCCTATCCTGTTCAGGCTTGCAGAGCCTGAGAATTGGAGAAAGGAGGGAGTTCACAGCATCTTGTTCTTGTTCATTGCTTCCACCCTCCTCTCTCCTCCTCCACCTCTGTCTGTCATTGAGATAATAGAATCATAAAGTTGGAATAAGGCGACCAGATTGTCCCACTTTTGGAGGGACATCTGGGGGTACCTGGAAAATAGTAATTATATTGAAATTAATATATATATATATATATATATATATATATTACAATACTATTTTTGCATTCTGTGTGTTCTATGAAAGTTTTTGTTGCTCCATATAGACCAATTTTTTAATCAAGAAGCCCCCCCCCCCCCCGGTCAATGGTGTCCCGATTAACCAATGTTAAAATCTGGTCACCTTAAGTTGAAAGGGACTTCCAGGGTCATCTAGTCCAACCCCCTGCACAATGCAGGAACTCACAACTGCCTGCTTACCCACAGTGACCCCCATTTCATGCCCAAGTGATCTCCCCCCCAAATCTCCAGAATCCAGCCTGGCCCGGAGGGAGCATTGGTTTGCAGTGGAATTTCTATACATCCTTGTGGCATTACTGTGCTCTCTACACCTCAGTGTAAGGTCTTTGGCTTCCTTTTCTCTCTTTTGATAAGAAAGCATAGCCAGGATTGGCTATGTGCTAGCGTCTGGGTTTTAGGCTTGGCTGCCCACATTTATTGCTGTGAACAGGCTTTGTTCATATCAACTTAGTTAATAATTGTCCAGATCTACTAATCCTTCCCATATATTGCACTAGTCAGAATATTTGCTTAGGATCTGGAAAACCTAGGTTCAAATGCCCACTTTGCAATGGAAACTCACTGGACCTTGTACCAGTTGCTCTCTTTCAGTCTGGCAGCTTCACATGTCTTCCTGGTGTGAAATTAACAATGTTTTGCATTAAACTACTAGTTACAGTAGTTGAATGCAGAATTCCAGAGAAAAGCTAGAAGAGATAAGAATGCCTTCTTAAATGAACAGTGCAAACAAATAGAAGAAAACAATAGAACGGGGAGGACCAGAGATCTTTTCAAGAACATTGAAGATATGAAGAGAACGTTTCATGCAAAGATGGGTATGATAAGGGACCAAAATGGTAGGGACCTCACAGAGCAGAAGAGATTAAAAGAAGGTGGCAAAATTATACAGAAGAACTATACAAGAGCGAGCTTAACATCCCTGATAACCACCATGGGGTAGTTACTGACCTGGAGCCAGACATCCTGGAATGTGAAGTCAAATGAGCCTTGGGAGGTCTGAGCAACAATAAAGCAAGTGGTGGTGACAGCATTCCAGTTGAACTATTCAAAATCTTAAAAGACGATGCAGTAAAAGCGCTACATGCAATATGCCAGCAAATTTGGAAAACTCAACAATGGCCACAGGATTGGAAAAGGTCAGTTTACATTCCAATCCCAAAGAAGGGCAATGCCAAAGAATGTTCAAACTACCGCACCATTGCACTAATTTCTCATGCTAGCAAAGTTATGCTCAAAATTCTACAAGCTAGGCTCCAGCAATATGTGGATCGAGAACTTCCAGAAGTACAGGCAAGATTTCGAAGAGGCAGAGGAACTAGAGACCAAATTGCCAACATACGCTGGATCATGGAGAAAGCTAGGGAGTCCGGAAGAACATCTACTTCTGCTTCAATGACTATGCTAAAGCCTTTGATTGTGTGGAGCACAACAAATTGTGGCAAGTTCTTAAACAGATGGGAATACCAGAGCATCTTATATGTCTCTTGAGAAACTTATATGCAGGTCAAGAAGCAACAGTGTGAACTGAACATGGAATCACTGATTGGTTCAAAATTGAGAAAGGAGTTAGGCAACACTGTATACTGTCGCCTTGCCTATTTAACTTGTATGAGGAGCACATCATGAGAAAGGCGGGATT
This sequence comes from Paroedura picta, assembly GCF_049243985.1. NCBI lineage: Eukaryota > Metazoa > Chordata > Lepidosauria > Squamata > Gekkonidae > Paroedura > Paroedura picta. The sequence continues at coordinate 131,736,695 of NC_135369.1, forward strand.
AGAGGAGTCACAAACTGGGATCAAGATTGCAGGGAGAAATATCAACAACCTCAGATATGCAGATGATACCACTCTAATGGCAGAAAGTGAAGAGGAACTAAAGAGCCTGTTGATGCGGATAAAGGAGGAGAGTGCAAAAGTTGGCTTGAAACTCAACATCAAGAAAACAAAGATCATGGCATCCGGCCCTCTCAATTCCTGGCAAATAGATGGGGAGGAAATGGAGATAGTGACAGATTTTATTTTCCTGGGCTCCAAGATCACTGCAGATGGGGACTGCAGCAAAGAAATTAAAAGACACTTGTTTCTGGGGAGGAAAGCTATGGCAAATCTAGACACCATCCTAAAAAGCAGAGATATCACCTTGCCAACAAAAGTGTGTTTAGTCAAGGCTATGGTCTTCCCAGTTGCAATGTATGGCTGCGAAAGTTGGACCATAAGGAAGGCCGAGCGTCAAAGAATTGAGGCTTTTGAACTCTGGTGCTGGAGAAGACTCTTGCGAGTCCCTTGGACTGCAAGGCGAACAAACCGGTCAGTCCTAGAGGAGATCAGCCCTGACTGTTCCTTAGAAGGCCAGATCCTGAAGATGAAACTCAAATACTTTGGCCACCTCATGAGAAGGAAAGACTCTCTGGAGAAGAGCCTAATGCTGGGAGCGATTGAGGGCAAAAGAAGGAGATGACAGAGAATAAGGTGGCTGGATGGAGTAACTGAAGCAGTAGGTGCAAACTTAAATGGACTCCGGGGAATGGTAGACAGGAAGGCCTGGAGGATCATTGTCCATGGGGTCACAATGGGTCGGACACGACTTAGCACCTAACAACAACAACTTGTTACACGCCAGCAAATTGTGAAAGACACTCTCTTGGTGTAAAGCTATACTTAATGCTCTGTTTGTAGTTTGGTTGTCGGGTGTCATTTTTTTCAGAGATGGTGCTGAAATTTGCACAAAATTATCTGTCTTTCAATGGGTAAAACAGCCATTATTGGTATTTTCTTTAAAAAATGGATTTGGCCACCTCCTCTTTCTTTTTTTCTCCTTTTCCTTCATAGTGGAAAGTGCCACAGGCTGCCGTCTTCTGTGAATAATCTGGCTCTTCAAAGAAACAAAAGAGGTGATATTACATATTTGAGAGTGTGCCAGAAATCAGCATGAAAACAAATTTAACTGTATATAAAGATACAAGTGTGAAGCCACTGAAATATCACATGATTTAACAGCTGTACCTTTGTCAAGAATAATTAGTCTCTTTGGAAGCCTGGAGTAGTAACAAAAAGGAAAAGAGCAGCACTCCTTTAGATCCAGTTGACCAACTGACCACTGCAAACAATAAATAATCACAAAAACTCAATTTAATTTACAGTGTTCTGTTTATGAAATATATGTTGATTAACACTTGCAGCAGCATTAGCAGAGGTTTCTGGCATCTTATGCTTGGCAAGTGCTGCAGCGCCATGCAGGTGTGCTTCATTGCTGGTCAGGACTGTAATACTGAGCATAGTCTTGGAGTAAGGCCAATTAAATTCAATGGAACTAGACACAATGCTGGCCCTGATAAGTAACTTTGGTACCCCCCTCTCCATTCAATCAACTGCCATTTTTTTATTCTATGTATAATCCTTTTAAGGTATTTGATGCATAAATTGGATGCAGGATATGTCCTGCCATGATATACAATAAATTTGCATTTGAAAGTCTGCATCCCCTACCCCCATCATGTTATCTGGGTAGCTAAGGCTAGCTGCAGTTTCATCAGATTTCTGAAGCTAAGCAGGGGCAGCCCTGGTCAGTACTAGAATGGGAGACCACCAAGAAAATCCAGGGCTGGTTCACAGAGGCAGGCAATGGCAAACCATGTCTGAAAGTCTCTTCTTGAAAGGCCTATGGGGTCTCCATAAGTCAGCTGCAAGTTGACAGCTCCTTGAACTATGGATTTTCTGTGTACAAAGCATGTACTCTACCACTGCCAAGTGCATTGGACCTTAGTTCTGCACTAAAAGACCTGCTTTAAGGCTCTTGCTTAGCCAGAATCTGGTGGTGACATTGTGCAAATCACTGTCAACCAGGCAGAGAATACAAGAATATAGCTACCATAAGAGATGTTGTTGTTGTTAGGTGCGAAGTCTTGTCCGACCCATTGCGACCCCATGGACAATGATCCTCCAGGCCTTCCTGTCCTCTACTATTCCTCGAAGTCCATTTAAGTTTGCATAAGAGATAACAAGAAGGAATTCAGAAATGGCTTACCCAATCATTGTGGGTCAAACAGATGGGGTATCTTTACTGTCTTTCAAACAGTATCATGAGGGTATCATTGTCATTCATTGGCTCATTTATCTTAGCCTGGTTGGGGGGGGGGGCTTCCTTTACCAATGGAGCATTTTCTTATCTATATAGTTCATATCATCCCTCTCAGATTATGATTGTAACCAATGGTACTTGTACTGTGCTATTTTAATTAATGAACCTGTCAAATGTAAATGGTAAACGACTCTCTTCCCCTTGCACATCCTTGAATGCCTCCTTTGACCAGAGCCAAGCCAGATTATATTTTGCTTTGTATTTTTCATTGGTCAATTGTGCCAGCCTGCTAATCACTTCTATCTTTCAACTCTTGCCAGTTTGTCGTGATGCCCACTAATGATGCTCTTAGGACTAAATGTTCCAGGTAAAATTGTGTTAGAAAGAGCTATTCCTGACAAGTCATAAAGAATTATGTCCTTCAGCTCGTGCACAAAACAATGGCTGATGCCCTGTCTCAGGTATTTATGGTTGCTACCCTCATACTGTAGAACAGCCTTTCTTGATTTTTTACTTTTGAGAAACTCCTGGAACATTCTTCAGGCTTTGAGAAACCCCAGAAGTGGTGCAGTGGTGCAGAATATGGTTGAGAACCAGAGCTGTGTACACGCTCACCTGGGGCCCCTCATCTCCGACCTTCTCTATTCCAATCATAGGCCATGTTGGGAGGAGAAGTCAACATGACCATATATGGTCATATCACCCAATAAATATTTAACAATTATAAAAATATATATTTAAAATTAATTAACTCTGACCCATTCAGGAAACCCTTCCAAGGCCACTGAGAAACCCTAGGCTTCCCTGAAGAGCTGTGGAACTTGGAGATGGATGATCCTTTGCAAAATCCATACACCATGTATATGTGAGAGTGGCTTGAGGCTTCCTTGACTTTGCCAGGGGACCGGGAATCGGGACAGCTGGCCGATGAGGGAGACCTTGTTGCTACAATATTTGGCATGGTTACAGGGGCGGTGGATTGTTATAGATACCATGAGAATTCACCTAGTGGGCCTGTCATTCTTGAGTAAGGTTCTGGGCTCCTCGGAGGGCAGCCGAAGGGTAGAAAAAGGCAGACCCTCCAAGCCGCGACCAGCAGTGGCCCATTACTAAGGGTCTGTTACAACAACTCTCAGGGCATCTGGGGGAGGTGTCAATCAATCAATCAATATTTATTCACGGTCATTCAGACCAAAACCCAAATACATGCAGTTAAAACCAAGACAATCCAAAAAGCAGGAAAACTGCCAATGCTATAAAAATGTTAAAAGTCTGACATCATAGTCAGTATTTAAAACATACTTTAAGTTACCAGTTAAAAAAAAAAATGGCTTTGTACTTATAGGGTTGGATCATAAATAATTTTTTTGATCCATATACCGAGTACGCAATTTCATGGCGGTGGTGCAAAATTTAGCTGTGCAGAGAGTTGTTTGCTTATCTGCGTCTTGAAGCAGTACCTTGATTTTCTCCTTTGTGGAAGATCTCAGGTAAGTGTTCAGAATTGGCTGGATAAAGGTGCGTCTGATAGTGTCATAAATGGGGCAGAACAGAAACACATGTTCATCTGACTCTATCCATCCGCTGGCACAAGGACAGAGTCTCTGAGCAAGGGGTTTCTTTTGGTAGCGCCCCTCCAGCACAGCAGTGGGTAGAGTTGAGCATCTTGCTTGGGCGAAGGCCCTTCTATGGGTGATAAGTTCTAGGTCTGACAGGTATGGAGCTGGAACAAGCGTGTATCGGATCCTATCTGGACACAGAAATTCTGGTGTTTTGGCTAGATCCCTTTGCCGGCTGATGTCCTTGACCCTTTGTTTAATTATGGATTTAGCTTGATCTTGCTGTATGAAGGCTAGCTGTTGTTCCATAAAGCCAAGCTGTGATAATTTGCATTTCACAGTTTTTAGCCAAATTGGCTGAAAGTTGTCTCTTAAGATCAAGGCAGACAATCGCTTTGGGTCATAGGTTAGCTTCAGCCAATATAGGATCGATGACACATAGATCTTGTCTTCCACACTTTGCATACCTGTTTCCAATCTCACTCTAGCATTTGATACGCACTTAGGGAGTTGGATGATCTTCCTTAGAAATATTGACTGCACCCTTTCCAGTAACATAACACTAGATGTTGGGGTTCCTGAGAAGGAGCCATAAAGCAGCTGAGAAAGTGTCTTGGCTTTGTAGAGCTCTAGGGCTGCTGGTACAAAGTATTTACCCTTGGTTCGATAGAATTTGAGAATGTTGTTAGCCGATCTTTGGGCTTGCTCAGCAGCATAATGACAGTGCGCAGTCCTAGCACATGAAGATTGTACTACAATTCCCAGGTACTTGAATCTGTGAACTTCTTCAATTTTACAGTTGTCTAGTTTCCAAATTTTTGGTTTGGTCCTCTTGCCGAAAATCATGACCTTTGTTTTTTTGTAGTTTACTTGTAGTTGTTCTTCTTTACAGTAACTGCTAAGCCTCCTTAGCATTCTTTTGAGTCCTACTGCAGTTCTGGAAAGTAAAACTACGTCATCAGCATAAAGGAGAATAGGAATTGGACGATGGGCTAAACTAGGGGGATGAAATTCCTTGTCCTGGAATGAGTTAATTATACCATTAATGTAAATATTAAACAAAGTAGGAGCTAAGATGCAGCCTTGTCTAACTCCTTTAGTAACATTAATGGGATTGGTAAGGTGGCCTTGGTTACTGCATCTGACCCTTATTGTTGTACCCTGGTATAATAATTTAATAAGGGCAAGAAGCCGTCTGTCAATAGAGGTGTTCTCCAATTTCTTCCAGAGGCGAGATCTAGAGATGGAATCAAAGGCCGCTTTAAAATCAACAAATACAGCATAGAGAGCAGATTTTGCAGAGGTGTATTTTTCTGCTAAGTGTTGGATAGTCAAGCAGTGATCGATAGTGGAGGCACCTTCTCTGAAGCCAGCTTGTTCGGGCCCTATCAGCCCTTCCTGCTCGCTCCAACTCGAGAGTTTCTCTAGTAGGTGTTTGGCATATAATTTGCTGGGAATACTCAATAAGCTGATAGGGCGATAGTTTGCTGGGTCACTTCATTTGCCAGTCTTATATAAAGGTACAACCACTGCTGTCAGCCAACTACTCGGAATATGACCTGAGGAATTAATAGATGTAAAAAGAGTTGCTAATATTGGGCTCCACCATTCCTCATTATTCTTTAGAAGTTCAGGGGGGATCCCATCCAGCCCCGGGGCCTTGCCTCCCTTTAGCTGATTAATAAGTGATTTTACTTCATTTTGAGTGACTGGAGGCCACTCAGGAAGCCCCTCCAATGTGCCTGGTTGGTTCATTTCTGAAGAATCGTTATAAAGGTTTTGAAAGTGAGTAACCCACTTTTGTGGGGGGATGCATAGGTCAGTAGTCATTCTGCCACTTGACTTCACCCCTGAGGTCAGTTTCCAAAAGAGAGTGGTGTTCTTATTTTTCACAGACTGTATTAAGGACTGCCAGAGCTCAAGACTGTATTTTTTCTTCTTACGAGCTATTAGGTTTTTATACTTTTTCTTAAGATTTAGAATTTGTAAAGGCTTGTTATTCAAAGACCCAGCTCCGTTTTCATTATACCGTTTGTATGCGGCTGTTAGGTCTTTCTTTGATTTGATGCAGTCTTTATCGAACCAAGGTTTGCCAAAATAGCCCGTTGTCGGACTATGTGGGATGTTTTTTTTGGTTAGGACAGGCTTCAACTTGTCAGTGAGTTCAGCATACAAGGAAAGAAGGTTCTGGCAAGAACTGGGCACAAGAAGCTTCTTGCGCAGTTCATTTAAGTTGTCCGAGACTAACATTCTTTTTACCGAATCATCTAGTTGCGGGGACCATCTTATCCGACAACCAGTGTTTTCCATTAGAGCAATTTGGGGAAAGTACGCAGGTTCATATTGGAAGTGTTGGTCAGGGGGAGAGAAATGAAGGAGAAGAGGGAGATGATCCCCTTCTAAGTATGGAAGCACTTGAAAGTCACTAACTGACCTGCCAAAAATTGCATCGGTCAGCATATAGTCAATAGTGCTAGCTCTTGTTCCTGCCAAGTATGTAAATTCTCCAGGGTGGTCTCCGGGTGTTGACCCATTTAATACAGATAGGTTTAATTTATGAGCCATCGAGGCAAGTAGAACTCCCGCTTGGTTGGAGCGTTTATCTTTGGAAGCACGGGTAAGGAAGTGGCTTACTGCGCCCTCCTCATTGCTGATCCAAGTTATTTTGTGTTTGGTTCGCAAAGTTTGATCATCTGGTCCAATACGTGCATTTAAATCCCCTACGACCAAGACTCCTGCTGATGGATGATCCAGACTGGTATCAAGTATGTATTCTTCTAGAGCTTTCCAAGCAGCTTTGATGTCCATAACCCTCTTTTGGGGAGGGAGATAGACATTATAGATCAAAATTTTGCTGGCTCCCCAGTTTACCAGAATACCAAAAGCCAGATTGCTTAAAGGATTTAGGGGAGTGCATGTTGCCTTTAGTTTAGTGGATACCAAGAAACCCAAGCCACCTTTCAGTCTCCCAGGGCCTTGTCCTTGCGCTGCTTCCAGCTTGAAGGAGTAATATCCATCAAAATCGAGATCGGCTTTTGTCCACGTTTCCTGGAGAGCTATAATGTCACAGGGATGGTGTAAAAAGGGAATCTCTTCTATCCTATGGAGGACCCTAGACCAGCCAGCTATATTCCAAGATAATAGCTTAAGTGGGTTGGTTGGTCTGTGGGAGATGGGCCTATCTTGGCGTCAGGAGCTCGTAGAGTCCAGATCAATCAAAAGTGGTACCTGTCTACTTTCTCCTTCAAAGATAGATTGTGGATTTATTTGGTCGTGCGCTCCCGATTCATTCCGTTCTTGCAGCTCAAGCAGTTCTTGTGCCAAGTATTTTGGATTAGGCATAGATTGTACTTGCCTCTCCTGAAACACTTTGTGTAGGGCAGGAGGATCCATCTCCACTTCCTGGAGGAGCAACATTCCTTGGGGTTTAACTACTGATGGTTCCTGAATCATTTTGTCCTTAGGAGGAAGGGAGGGTTGTACTATGGATACTCCAGCAGCTTCTGCATCTGTTGGAGGTTTTGTTTCCTCCTGGTTTACTTCCATTTCTGAACAGTAAGATGTTTCCAGTGGGGGCATTGAGTCGAAAGATGCAGAAAGATGACTTCTTGCCGGTGAATCTTGATTCTGGTTTCCTCGTGCCCCACCTTTGTCATCTCCCGTTGTCACTTGATTGATGACTGTCCGGATTTTACTTCTTAACATTATTTGGCTCTTTTCCAAGCTTTTCTGGCTGTAGGTCTGGTCATGCTTTCGAAAAGCTTGGGTACCTGGTTGTGAGCTTGCCTCTTTATTGTTTATTTTGGTAAACAAGGTCATATGCCCAGAACTATTTTGTAATTCTTTACCCTTTCTCATTGATGCCCTTGAAGTTGGTACCAAATTCCTTGGCTCCTGTTGATTAGACTTTACTTTGCATAGAGGGGAACAAACAGAGTCTTTAAACACTCTGGTTAAGAAAATCTGGTACTTGACGAACAGTTCCCTCCTGCACGTAAGCATGGTTACAGTCCTGTTATGTCTGAATGTAATGACCAGCCTTTTATAAAAATTCTCACTTGGCAACCAGTGGAGGTTGTCTATATTAACCTCCATTATTTTGCATTGGAGAATTTGTGTCAAGGAATTAAGCACGGCTCTTTTAGAATTCCACTTATTGTAATTTACTCTGAGGTTTCCCACCAGAATAGCCAGCTGATTTCTTTGGAGCCTGCGAGTGTTTTTTGTATTATTGATATGCAATTGCAGGTTACTGGGAGGGAGCACTGAGGGAACGGTTTTCTGATTAGCATTTCCTTTGGGGAGGGTATCTTGAGATTTTGTTTTAACTTTTGGGTAATTTGCTTTCTCAACACTGTTCCTCTGTCCCTTTAAGTGGAATTCCTTAAGGTTGTATACTGCCTCCTTCAATTCAGTCAAATGAAGGTTTATTTGGTCAATTTTTGTAAACAAATTAACTACTGTCTCAGTTATCAGAATTGATTGTTTAAAAAGGAGCTCAAAGTTACTTGCCTGCTTGTTACACGGTGATAGCACCCCCGTATCTTTCTCGATTGGTGGAGACAACTTCGGTGGACTTGAAAGTCTTCTTTCAACTACCAGAGAGGGGGAGGGGGAGTCTTCCTCCAAGATAGAATATCTGTTGCTGAATAGAGCAGTTTCTAGTGTAGGATCCGAATTCTTTGTTTTCAAGTAGTAATCAAGCTTTAGTTGTTTCTTGGCACTGCACCCAGGTTGATCAGCAGGTGAATGTAGCCTCTTTTTCGCTCCCATTTGTTTAGACTGCAGGAGTTCTTGTTTTAACAGGGAGTTTCTTGTCCTTGTTTTCTTTATTTTCTTGTATTATGCTTCTTGTTCAGATAAAGAGCATATGTTGAAACTCCTCTAAAAACGAAACAGAGACCAGTAGAGATAGAAAAATAAAAATAAGCCAGGCACAGCTGTGCGTTGTTATCTCACTACTGCCGCCGCCGCCATCTTCTCACAGTGAAAAGTCTGTTACAACAACTCTCAGGGCATCTGGGGGAGGTGTGCTATGATGAGTATGAGAAAAAAACAGCAGCTGCCACTTTCATGTTGGCATTTTTTGGAGCTGTGAGTTCCTGGCATCTACCAGGGTCCTAACCAGGAGGCTTCCACTGGATAGGGAAGACATAGTGCTGGAGGGACACAAGTTGCACATGGTGCTCTGCCAGTCCAAGACAGATCAAGGGGGTAGCGGCATGGTCATACGGTTGCATAGGTCAAGAGAGCTAGAGCTATGTCTGTTCCAGGCAATGAAAGCCTATCTGGCAGTGAAGTCACGTATCTCAGGAACACTGCTGTTACACACAGATGGGACGTGCTTCTCACGGTTTCATTTTGTGGCAGTTTTGAGGGCTTGCCTGCAGTGTGCAGGGCTACAGGGCTCCTGCTATGGGACGCACTCATTCAGGATAGGTGAAGCCACACAAGCATATAGGGAAGGGGCGTCTCAGAGGTGTATAATGGAGATTGCCTCCTGAGGCACCCAGGTCCACTACAAGTTGGATGCCCAGTGGCAAGGGTGGCTCAGCACAGATCTAGGACCGGCTTCGCAGGGCACCAGTAGGGCTTTGCTTGGTGTGCAGGCCTGAAGGCCCAAAAGTGGTTATGGGTTTCCTCTCCCCTTGCTAGCCAACACTTGGTTAAAATGTTAAAATAAAGCTGTTTGGCAATTCAGAGTTGTAAGCGTCCTCATTGAGCCAAAATACCCGCCTGCCAGTCAATTAGACTTTGATACTGCCTCTCTCCCAAAATGGACTCAAAACAGAAGATGAACCTAACCTCAGTTGTTGACTGGATAGCTGGGGTTTTGTCCTATATTTTCTGCTGTTTCTTAGGGTCCTGTGAAAATTATAGTGGCTCAAAACATTAATTTACCAGGAACTATTATGGGAACTGTATGAATATTTTACATTCAGTGATCCTATGTTTGAAATTAATTGAGGACTGTGACTAATTTGTCCCATGTAATGACATTATTTTGAAAATTTTAAGTAATTTTGAATGTTTTCTTAAAAGTCTCCTAAGCATTGACCATTCCTATGACACTGGAACCTGGGAGTGCTCTCATGGATTCACAAGACACATCTTTAGAATGTATTGCATAGTTTCTCAGAAGGCATCTGATTGCTTCACTTTGGCCTGGCATTTAGTTTGACTCTATTTTCTGCTAGAGTTAATGAAGTTCCAGTTTGTATCGGAGATGGAAGTTTCCCTTATTCCCATCAAGTATCTCTGCCCCTAGGCTTGATGATGTACTAGGAGTATAATTTGTCACATATCCTTTTAGCATGAAATGGCTTTGGGCTCCTGAGGGTTTTGTAGTAAAACACGCACATGAAATGCATGGAGAGATGGACAAAATGTAATTATGTAAAATACAAACATAATCAAGACTAGCGTAGACTCCATTTTAAATACAAATAATGAAATAAAAGGAACATATAATGTTTTTAATAATGAAGATCTTGCCCTCTAGTGGTTCCTCGTTTACAAAGATATTTAAGAGAGTCCCTTTTCTCTGAGTTTAGTTCACAGTCTCTTCTGCAACTAAGAGAGGAATTTGTTAGTCAAGACATTTATGCTAAATCTTGGGTGGCACAGAGTGCCACACTGCTAATGAAAATGCTGAAATCATCTTAATGCCATTCAGTTGATAATCCCTCCTCCTAGTTTTATTTGATATCCCAAACTGGCAATTGATGTTTTGTGTGTTTATTTGAAAAGACATTTGCCAAGTGACATTGATTCAGCGGTATTTCGATAAATCAGCAAATGTAGTAGGCCATTTTACAATAAACTGGCAAAACAGGTCTCTCTCTGAAATCTTTTGCATGTAATGAATTCTTTGAAAACAGTGACACTCCATGGCCAGTGAGAATAACACCTTTTATCAAATACACTGAAATGGTAATGTTCTTCACATATTAAATTTCTTGGCATAGAAATAAATTTCCTGCATTTATCATAGTTTCTTAGAAGCTTTATGCATGACTCAACAATGTCCAGTGACAGAGCCTTTTTGACACTGGGTATCAAGCAAAGGGGAGGCAGTCAGTTTATGGGTGAAACTTTCATTTTTATTCCTGCTTGTTAGTGGTTTAATTACTTTTAAAAGTTACATTTCTCTGTATCAGAGATTTCTCTGTCCATTGGTCTATCATATATGTTGATAGTAAAGGTCAGACAAGTTCTAATGACACATTTGTTTAAAAAATTATGAATGTATTTTATCACCACTAGGAGCATTTGAGAAAACCTAATCATTTCTAAAGACTGGTCTATATCTTGATAGGAATATTGCACATTATATTATACTGTGGATTGCATGGGAGGAGGACTGCACAGAGAACACTGGTACCAAGTTTTGGTCTAGAATTAGGCCACAGCTTTATTGTTATGCAAATGAGCACAGGGAACCTCCCAGGATGGATCCTGTCCCCCATTTGCCAGGCCACCACGGAGCACCCACTCTAACAGGCCACCTTGTGGAGACTGAGTGACGTGCAGGTAACTTTCCCCTACTAGCCGCCCTGCTAGGCAATGTGGAATGAGGGTGGAATGTGTTGGATGTCCTGCGGGTGTCAGCCTCTATTAGGATACCTCCCCCACTGCAACCCGCAATGCGAGGCAACCACCTGCCCAGCTGTGGAAGTGCTGTACTTCACATGCACCGAGCCTCTTATGGAGGCCCCTGAATGAGCAGGTGCAGGCCCCATCCCCAGAAGGAATTGCTGGGACAAAGCAGGCAAATAAAAAAACACAACTACTTTGAAATGAACACCACAATAAATGAAAATTAGGGAGGGAGGGTTGGAAACATTGATCATTGGTCATTGATCACTAGCCATGATGAATACAGGAAGACTTCATATTCAGAGGCAGGAAACCGCTAAAACTCAAAGCAACAGCTATGGAAAGGCTTAAATTCTATGCTGAATGTGTTAACCCTCTAGAGCAGGGCTTTTCCACCTTTTTTGCTCCATGGGTCCCTTTCACAGTTTGGCAAAGCCTATGAATCCCTTCTAAGAACCATTTTGTTAGAACTTGCTTTGGTCCATGTTCAGATCTGCCCTGGACTGTCTGACTTCAGCATCAACTGTTTGGCCATGAAGACTTTTATATGAACACTAGGGGCAAAGCCCGTTGCACCCAGGAATACAACGGGCACTAGCACATATAGCTGCACTGTGACCTTCCTGGGTTCTGGACCTCCTCTCCCTGATCCCTGCTCAGTCTTGAGATCCAGTGTGGTGAAGTGGTTAAAGAATAGCAGACTCTAATCTCAAGAGCTGTGTTTGATTCCTGAATCCACCTCTATATGCAGCCAGCTGGGGCCTAGAAACCTTGTGGAAGATTAAAGAGAGAAAAACAGAATGAAAGAGAGAGAGAGAGAGAGAGAAGGCACCAGTGCTCCTGAAGAAAACAGCTGCTTTGGAGGGGCACTAACCCTCCTACCCCCATCCCCATACACCAATGGGCTTCCCTCCCTTGCCTGGGGGAGATGGAGGGTGGGAAGAGGCTGAGAATGAAGCAATTTACCAGCAGCAGGGCCTTTCAGAGAGGGCAGCAACTGTTCCACCCAGCAAAGCAGCAGGAAGAGGAAGAAGAGGACAGATAAGCCCAATGATTGGTCTTCATTGGCAGAGTGTTCTCTCTCTCTATTGGCAGCACACTCCCAGGGAGGGCCAATCAGATAAGGATTGAGTTATTTGCATGCAATTTGAACTGATTGGCCCTCATTGGCAGATTGCAATTGGAACTGATTAGCCCTCTCTGACAGAGTAGTAGCTCCCTATTGGCAGCACACCCCCAGGACCAATTAGGTAGGGAGTGAGTTGGCTGCATGCAACTTCAACTTTATAATGTTTAGTGATTATTGATGAATGGAATCTTTCCTTTTCTCATTAAGGGAATTTTATCCTATTATTTCTATTTTTTAAAGAACAAGTGGTTTTCATATGGAACTTTCCTTATGATTTAAAGTGGTAGGATTTCCTTGCTTGACAAATACTTCTACAGCTCAGGGCAAGTCAGCATTTGCCGAGTCAAAATTGGCCTTGCTGATCATTACCCAGCTTTTACCTTCACAAAAATCTATCTGGCTTATTAGATCAGGGAAAACCCCATTTGGCTATTACAATGGCTGGCATAAAATTCTTCTTTTCCTATCTGCTCAGGATGCTTATTAAAATCTTAAATATTCTAATTTTCTTAGTCTCAGCACCCCCCACCCATTGCTTTTCTCTGGCAATAGCTTCATCTTTCCCATTCCTTTTTGCTCTAGCTCTGTAGTTTGTTTGCAAGAGCCATGGACTATGCCCTGGGATTCCTGCCAATGTCTATATAGTCCCTGCCATTGTGTTTTCATCATGAAGCAGGAAACTTTCTCATGTCATTTCTGGAATTCTCAGACTCACTTCCATGTCTTGCTCAAAAAATAATTATAGATAGGAATACTGGAAAGCAACAGATATCTGGGTGACCAGTGTGGGAACATGAGACTTCACTCCTTGTTGACTACTCAGGGCAGAGTTGTCTGATATTGGCCAGCTATGTTGCACCAACATTTGTAAACAGGAAGACTGGGCATATTATGCTGGGCATAATAGTTGCCATGATTTCAATGAGTGTAAACAGTATTTTGAGATATCTTCAATAACTGATGAAAATATCTGTAATTTCTATTGGTGACAAAGTTACAGGTACTGCTACTCCTATAGTTTGTTGCCTACATTCGTAATTGGAGGAAATGTTAAATTTCAGAAGTTAGTGAAAATAAATATGTAATCCCCCCTTTCAAATTCACAGACCCCCTGAAACCTATCAATGAACCTCTTGCTGCCGTTTTATTGTCCCAAAGTCTCAGCTGCAGATCAGCCTAATAAACCCTGGTGATCAGCTGCAGGGGGAGAAAAGAAGGATGATTCTTTTATCCCACCCGAAAATTACATTTTGGGCTCAGGAAAACAAGGATAATCTGCAGCCTTAGTGGATAGCTTGGAGAGTGAAGAGAGGAGAAATTCAATTCTTCCCACCTGTGTCTTACAGCTTCATCTGCAGTCCAAGCTGACAATATGAGGTGAGAAGAAGAGAAGGGGAATCATGTTCAGTTTCTTGCATTTCATTGCAATCTGTAGCCAGTACTGTACAATTCAACTTTAGTCTTCCTGTATGCTCTTCAACAGTGCTTGCTGCTGCTCTGGGATACTTTCTTTGGCTTGAGCCTGCAAAGAGATTCACACTTTCTTTCAGTCAAGCTCTGGGCCTTCTCTCTCCTGTTGAAGGCCAGACTAACTCAGTCAAGGGCAAGAGTTTTAACCATATCTTTATTCACCTCAGCCTGAAAAAATCCTTTCTTTATAACAACTCCTAAAGGGGAAATTCTGATTTGTAATTTCTTTCTAATTGTCGGGCCACCACAGAACTATTTTGGAATTTCTTCCTTGTTGTTGGGCTCACTAAATACATGCAAAGAAATTAGTGGTTTCCCTCAGTCAGGTTCATCCCCTTGAAAGTGAGGAGATCACCCTAGGAAATGCCTACAAAAATATAAGAGACTAGGGGCCTAGCCTGTTGCATTCAGGAATACAACAGGTGCTAAATTGGGGTGGGTGGAAGAACTCTGCAGATGGACTCCCCCTCCTTCCAGGACCTGGAAGGGCTGCAGGCAGCTGTTAGGGAACTCACCAGCAGAGGCAGCTCTCATGCAGCAGTGATCTGCAGCCTCCAAGCCTCAGAGGGAAGTGGAAGTAGGAGGGGATGGTCAGGGATGGAAGGCAATTGGCTGGCTGCTGGACAGACAGGCAAGCCAATTGGAGGAGGAGGCACTCAGGAGCGGGACAGCCCTGAGTGGGTGTTAAGAGCTGAGTGGCACTTAAGCCATGGGACACTCTCCTTCTCCAAGTCCTTGCCAGAAATGTATTTTGTGAAACAGATGGCGTAATGAGAAGATGGGAGAGAGAGTGTTGTGGAACTAGTCTCATGTACTGAATACAATCAGACAGAGAAAGAACACCTGATATATTAAAAAACAGAAAATAATGAGTTCCAATGAACAGTGTTGTCAAATTCCTTATCTCCTTTGGGGGTTCTGGGAAGGAGTCTAGGACTGCAGCATTTTCCAAGGCTGCCTTTTCCAGGTGGGCCTTCCAGTAGCGCAGTGAAGGAGGAGGGACTGGTGTCAGCCCTTCTCCATCTCCCCTGCCACTTCCATGATCATCCCATAGGCATCTGTGTCAAAGCTTGGCTCTTCCTCTTTCCGGGTCCTCCCACAGGCTGCATTTTTAAGGTCACTTCAGAAGACGAGCAGCCCTGGTCTCTTCTAATTCTCCTTTTCTTATAGTTGATCCCTCCTGACCAACAATGACCCAAGCCAATGAGGCCTAGCTGGGAATTTTCTCCCCTATCATCTGTCCCCTCCCAAACCTTTGAGTATGGAGTCTCAGGCTGGCTACATACTATTGGCTGCATACTCCCGGGGGGAGGGGGGCAATCAGGTAGGGATTGAGTTGTCTCCATGCAATTTGAACTGATTGGCCCTCATTGATAGAGTACAATATGCACTGCTTGGCCCTAATTGGCGGAATGCTATTTGACCTGACTGACCCTCATTGACAGAGTGTGTTCTCCCTATTGGCAGCTCACCCCCAGGGGGAGCCAATCAGGTAGGGAGTGAGTTGGCTGCATGCAGCTTCAACTTTATAATGTTTAGTGATAGTGATTGATGATTATTATTTTGTCTAGCAGCTTTCCTTATTTCTTTTGTTGTTGTTAAATCATCCTCTAACCTTTGATCAGATGGGTGATAACAAACTCCCAGAGTGAAGCTTCTCTGTTGCAATTTCAGTATATTAAACAATAGAAATTATGTGATCCACATTTTTAGTTGGAACCAATCAATGTTTTCATTCTATTTTACTTTTTCAATTCTTATTTGAGCTCCATTTCTACATGTCTGTCCGTACAGGTCCTGTGATCCCTAGCATAACCTTTCTTAGTCATAAAAGAGTAATTACTTGAAGATTGCTACTCCTTTCTTACTGGCAGAGAAGCTGATTGGATCAAACCCTGTAATTGCTGCACTCCCTAATAAGCATATTCTTAATTCATCTTAAATATGACGGATACCATTACAACCTTCACTGGTTAGACAACTGCAGCCAAAGAGTAGTTGTCAATGGAATTGACAATGGAATTTCAACAGATAGAAGAGAGATGAGTAGTGGGTGAGTAGGGCTCAGTGCTGGGTCTGGTGCATTTCAACACTTATATCAGTGATCTGGATGAAGGGATGGAGAAACTACTCATTAAGTATGCAGATGACACCAAACTGGGAGGAGTAGCTAACACTCTGAACATGTTGGAAAAGTGGGCAAATGAGAACAAATGAGAACAAGATGCAGTTCAATAAGGAGAAGTACAGAGTTCTACATCTGGGTCACAAAAATTAGAAGCATGCATGTTAGATGGGAGACATACATCTGGATGGCAGTATATGTGAACGAGATCTTAGGGTACTTGTGGAGTATAAGATAAATATGATCAGACAGTGTGATGCGGTGGTGAAGAAGGTAAATGCAGTCTTGGGATGTATCAACAGAGGTATCAGATCAAAATCTCAAGATGTCATAGTCCTGCTATATACCACATTGATCAGACCACTCCTGGAGTACTGTGTGCAGTTCTGGAGGCCTCATTTAAAGAAGGAAATGGACAAAATGAGAGGGTGCCGTGGAGAGCAATGAGGATAATCCAGGGTCTGAAGACCAAGCCCTATGAAGAAAAGCTGAGGGACTTGAGAATGTTCAGCCTGAAGAAGAAGCAGTTGAGAGGGGACATGATTACTGTCATTTAGAGGAGGGTAGAGAGTGGTTCCTGTTGGCAGCAAAGTTTAGGACACACAGTCATGGATTTAAACTACATGTAGAACAGTATCGTCTACATATCAGGAAAAGATTTTTCACCATCAAAGTATTTCAGGCATGGAATAGGCTGCCTAAGGAGTTGGGTGTGCTCCTCACTGGCAGTCTTTAAGCAGCAGCTGGACAGATATTTATCCTTTATGCTTTAAGCTTATCCTGCGGTGAGCAAGGGGTTGGACAAGATGGCCTATATGGCCATTTCCAACTCTATGATTCTGTGATTCATTGAAAAGAACTATACTGGTTTTTATCATTCAACTTTTCTTATCGTTTGAATGTTATGTCTTGAAAATATTGTATTACTGTGACTACAATCCATTGTTCCCTGGTTTTCCATCTCTAATTTCCTTTCTAGTAGTAGGGTAAAAACTCTTCACTGAATAGGACATATGAATACATATTCCATTTTCTGTGCTAAAAACAGTATGCCAGGCAGCTATAAAAGATTCATTGGGTGTTAAATTGTTCTGTATCACAGGGATCAGTGTAGTGGTTAGGAGTGCAGACTTCTAATCTGGCAAGCTGGGTTTGATTCCCTGATCCTCCACATGCAGCCAGCTGGGTAACCTTGGGCTTGATAAGGCTGTTCTGACTGAGCAGTAATATTAGGGCTCTCTCAGCCTCACAGGGTGTCTGTTTTGGGAGAGGAAAGGGAAGGCGATTGTAAGCCGCTTTGAGAGTCCTTCTGGTAGGAAAAAAAAGTGGCATATAAGAACCAACACTTCTTCTAATTGCATACAGACTGCAGTGCAAATTATTAGTAAACTTGGCTTTATGACCAAAAACATCCAGCTCTGGTGGCATTATTTTTATTAATCCTCTTGTTTTACTCCTTCTCTTGCTCTCTAACAATGACTTCAATACTGTGGCAGGGTCAAGAAAAATGCAACATTATCACAATCCATATCTCAGATATTTATTTAAGACAAGTATCAAGCATACTACAGATGCTGAATTATACTGAGGGAACTTAAAAGGGTGAATAACTGGATGAATAGGTCCTGGAAAAGCACCCTGCATTATATGCTACTGTAGGACATTTGAGCTTCATTGTCATTTTATCCAACAGAAACTGTGACACATCTAAGAGTGAAATTCTGCCCTGAAGCATATTTCAGAATGACATACTTCTCACTTTTAACTTTTCAGAATAAATGCTTGTTGGCTGTCCATACCCACAGGGTATTACGCTGTTACCTAGCAACTCCTCTGAATTTCTACCTCTTACAAATTAACCTCTTCATAGGTTTTACCCCAACCATTTTTGAGATAACCATCTCGCATTGCCTTGAATCAATGATATTCTCTTGCAACCAGAACTAGTTTGCCGAGGATAAAAATTGAGTTTAACTTGCCAGTTGTTCCTTTAGTGATTGGTTTCGTGTTTCATTCGTTTTTGTTTACCTGTACTGAAGGACAAAGGGAGCAGAAGAACAAATTATTACCAAAAGAATTACAGAATATTAAGCAGCAAGCATAAATTAAGTCAGGAGGGGTAATGGCATGGCATTTTCTTTGTAAGCAATTCAGTTCATTCCTAGTTACTTGGGAGGCAGAGGGCATTGTTGTGCCTGCTACTCTTTCAAACAAGGTATCAGGTGCTATTGGTTGGACTGGGCCAGTTGTGTATCCAAAATGTCATGGAGAGGTTCAAGAGGCATTTGCCATCTCCTTATCACAGGTTTTTCTGTGTGCTGCAAACATCCCCCCTCATGACAACAAAGTGGGATTAGCATATTGGCCAGGCAATAATTTGGAGAGTCTCCAAGGGGGATCTTATTGCACCTTTATGATGTTGTTCAAAGGGTATTGGCAGATTTGGATTTATGCACAAGCAGAGCTTCCAGATCTCCAATTGGAAACTTCCTGCCTGGTAGCTCCCCACCACTCAATAGGGTTCTGCAAGTACAACTGAGCCCCCACACATCTGTGTCTACCCCTGCTCCATCCAGTTTTGCTTCTTTTGACTTTGGAGTACACATCTGATATTATTTTTAATTTGTCAAAAATATAAAAATGACATTTTTCTGTTGCTTCCAAACTAACTAGCAAAATGCTGTTTTTACTAATGGTCTCAACCATCTGACAGAAGTGCTGATTCTGTGAACTTAGTCAGATTGTAAGTGGGTGGGCAGAAAGGATTGTGTTGGTGTTTCACTCCTGTGGCCCTTTCTTGCATGCCCAGGGAAATCATGATTACCACTTTGAGATCAGAAGGTGAATTTCTTCTAGCCAGGGATTCTGGTGTTTGTGGGGGTATCATCTGGGCATGGAATTGGGATCACTGTGTCAGGCAGGTAGTTGTAAATTTCCTGGATTTTGTGGGGAGTTGGACTAGATGACCCTCAAGGTCTCTTTCAACTCTATGATTCTATGAAGATAAACTAATGTTTTAAATATTAACTTAAGACCAGACCCCTCCCTTTTGTAGCCCATAGAACCCCCCCCCCCAGCTGAACATTGCCTATGGTCATCTATTAGGGCAATGGTGACTGCTATCAGGAAGGTTGAGGGTTCATATAGAGAATGTAGATTGTAGATTGTTGCCACCATCTGTTGTATTGGATTTTATTCTGATTTTATGTTTTAATGTAAACTGCCATGAGCCAGCTGGCCCACGAGTGGCAGCCTATAAATGCAATAATAAAATAAATAAAGCTGGTATTCTTTGGGAAAGGTTTTTTGCAGGCAAAATGTATGTTTGTTGGAGGAGTGGGGAGATGTATATTGGAACCCCAGTGTGAGCATGGTAGTTTGTTCTTAGGCAATGCCTATCTCTTGTGAACAGCCCTAATGGACCTTTTCTTTGGTCTATAATAAAATAGCTTTGGAGTTTTTCTAAGATGCCTCAGTAGAAGAGTATTCCAGGTTCATGATAATATGCTTGACAGTTCTTCATTTTCTATTGCAAAGCACAAAGTGATACATAATCACAATGAATATAGTTAAGGATGAAAGTGCTTATTATTGTTAAAGGTAAAGGTAAAGGTATCCCCTGTGCAAGCACCGAGTCATGTCTGACCCTTGGGGTGACGCCCTCTAGCGTTTTCATGGCAGACTCAATACGGGGTGGTTTGCCAGTGCCTTCCCCAGTCATTACCGTTTACCCCCCAGCAAGTAAGCTGGGTACTCATTTTACCGACCTCGGAAGGATGGAAGGCTGAGTCAACCTTGAGCCGGCTGCTGGGATTGAACTCCCAGCCTCATGGGCAAAGCTTTTAGACGGCTGCCTTAGCACTCTGCGCCACAAGAGGCTCTTATTATTGTTACAACAGCGCAATTTTTAAAGTCTTCTCTGTATTATTCCAAATTTAGAATATGTACTGCTGAAGCGAGCACAACTTTTTTGATCAAACTACTCCGAGGGGGAGGGGGCATCAAGACAGCTTTACATTGCATTCTCTGACTGGTCGCATATTTGACTCGCAGGAGGCCATTATTTGCTGGAATAATATGCAACACACCAATGCTGGGTATAAACAAGGCCACAGTTTTATTACCTCCACATGGAAGGGATGGCACAACATGGGTGAGGGAACCTGACTTAGCAGTCAACAGACTGCACCAACACCCCATGGAGTCCAGAGGTGCCCTGGGGACTTGCACCATTCCCAGCTGGAAGAGCATATCCTCTTGCCTACTGAAGTCCACCTCTAAGGGAAGTGACCTATGTGGGGGAGCCAATGGGTGCCAACCTCATTTGGCTGCCCCCAGGCCACCTGGCAAATGGTCCCCTGTCCTCCCAGCTGGGTAAGCTGCGCTCATTTAGATGCTGCCTCTTAGACAGGTCCTGAACCCCAAGGAGCCGGATCGCACACCGGACTCCCTGCCAATAGGCTCCATCCCATGTAAACATGCATCTGTGACAAAATATTGACCACAAAACATCCACCTCAAACTCTGTAACAAGGCTGTGTACACATCAACATAGGGTGGGTGGGAGGGCAGCTGTTCCTACAGTGTCCTAGGTGAAGAGGGCAGGACGTGGCACCTTATATATGCACTGCAGGTCCCACCTTGCCCCTGATGTTGTGTGTGCTGTCTTAATGTAGTGTGTATTACAGGGCCTCTGAGGCAGTTGCGTCCACCTCCAACTGGCCCTCTGCAGCGTCAATGAGTAGCCATGGTAAGTCACGGCTGCGTTTTCCCTAGCACTTTCAGCTAGAAAACACCTAACTGGAAATTCCAGGGATTTTTCTCACTATATTCTCCTTTTTCTTTGTCACACCAAATCAGAGGGCCATTCTACACCTGATATAGGGAAATACTCACATTATGCAGACACGATATTTTTGGCATTTTGCATGAAGACATCCAGCATCCAAGCAGCAAACTGGTAGCTACATCCTCCATTTGAAAGCAGTAGCTGGGGCATCGCATAAAATGGATTCCCCCAATTAAAAAGCACCAGCTAGAGGAGAGCAACCAGCAAACCATACGCTAAGGAAATGTGTGGAGCCAAAGAATTGCTATCTCTGCCTCTAATGCCTGCCTTTGCACTCGCCTCCCTCTCCCTTCTCCCGGGGATAGTTTTTTGTTTTTTTTTAAGCAAGCTTCCTGGAGCAACAAATAGGCATTAAATTGTGCAGGCAAAGCAATATAAAGAACCCCCCCCCCCAGTTAAAACACAAAGCATAACTCTCTAAAGTCCCCCCCCAAAATCACAAAAAAGATGAATTTTTAAAAGATTCAAGGCTTGTGATTCCATAAGGGATGGCATTATAAAAAGCACTATGCATCTGTGATTAGATGCATAGGTGTTTCAATGGAGAAGTTTTACTTTAAAAAAAATTGCAGACCCTTTAAAACATGGAGAAAGGGGATTGTGTGCCTGACTTGATTGACAGGTGGGGGAGAGTCACGTGTAAAGTGCGTTGCTCTCTTCCGCCATTTCAAGCAGGCATGCAGCATGCTAAGAAGCGTGAGAAGGCAGCAGACGAAAGTAAGAGAGCCAGAAAGTGAGGAATGGTCGGAGGCATGTTATTTTTAGCGTTATGCCATTTCGCTGGACATAACACTATTTTTTTCTATGTGTGGAAGTCCCCAGAATATTGGACCACCTAACTCATCAGTGTATTTTGTTCTAGCAGGTTGCAAACAAAGAATCTTTCCCCCAAAGATTTACAATTACAGGAGCCAACTGAAGATGCTAGGGATTGAACCTAGAATCTTACCTATGCAAAGCATGACTTGTTCCACTGAGCCACAACTTTACCATCAAAATGCATCACTTTTTATATTGTGCTAGGAATTCAGTTGCACTGTCATCAATGGGGTTTCAGTTCAAGGTAATGGGTGTGTTTTTTTTGGGGGGGGGATATTTCCAGAATTGCAAAAACAAATTTGAAAATGAGGACTACAAGTAAAGTTTATTGTGAACTTCAGAGAAGCTGTGAATTTCAAAGATTTACAAATTCAGGGTTTACTCACTTGTATTCACAAGATTTTACAGCAAAATTTTGCTCTGGGTTATATAGCCTGCAAGTGCCTGCCAAAATGTGTACACATATCACTGGTATGCTGTCTGAGCAGAATAAAACTCAATTACCTAGAATTTTTCTCATGTTTCGGGAGTATTACGTTGGACTTCTGGGAGCATGAATGTTTTCCGGTTAGCTTTCATGGAATTTGAATCAGTCAGAATAATTTTATGTGGTCCTAATGTGGTTGCAAAGATTGTCTTCTACAATAAAAAAACAGAGAAGTAATAATTTCTAAGATTTTATTATTGTAACATTTCTCTATAACAGCTTTGTAGAGATTTGTGTGGATTTGTTTTCTTTAAGTTCAGCCATGGGATAATTAAGATTAGTTTTGCATGAAAAATCAAGGAGGGAAATGCAATCTAATTTTAAAAGGTTATGTCTATTGGCAGATCCATATAGAAAAAAAGATATGTCATTCTAAATGCAAAGAAATGTGGGCCACAATCCTCAGATCAATTATTGCAGACTATTCCCAGTGGAAGCTTCCAAAAGTTAAGATATTGAACAATTGTTCCCCTGGGAGATCTGGATTCCGTTTAGAGCTTGACTTCAATGAATCAGAAGTTTAAGCTATGACAATATATGAAGAACATTACAGTTGTATCTCTGCCCATTACATTCAGGCCCATGTTAGCATGCCTATTTTGGATGAAGAGCCCAGACCTTTCTTCCAGGTTTGAAATAACACCACCACCTAATTATTTTCAGTGGCTCACTTCACATTCCCAGGGAACCATCAAACAAAAAACTGTGAGCACATGTTTACTGGCAGCTGTCTTAGAAGCTGTGGGGGAACCTGGAAGGATTACAGGTGACTGCAAGACTGGACTGTATTTATGGGCGGACCATTACTTGCATGTATATGAAGTATATACAATGCTGTGATTTTTCTGATCATGGCAGCATATTTCCCAATCACAATAGTGGCATTTAGCATCCCCAGATGAGGTTAGCAAATTAACCTTAAGGTCACAATACAGAACAACTTTACACCTGCATAAGACTACTGACTTCAGTAGGATTACTGAACTGTGTGAAGGTCTTTGCTTGCAGCACATATCTGTTAGGGAGTATAAACAAAAGCTGTCACACAGCTCCTTGACGGAGATAGAATTAAATGTGTACATGCCATGCTGCTATAGATCACTCTAAATCTTCTATTAAATATGAAAAGCATAGTTCATGTTGCAAATAGGGGGGGAAAGGTGCTATACTAATATAGTAACAGTAGAGGCCACTGTGGCTCCAGAATTCAAGACTGAATCTTAAAGCATTTTCACCAGGCAAAGGTACTTCAAGACAAATATATGCGGACTTCTAATCATATATATATGATATATATATGACTCTTTAAACATTTCTTCCTTAAAATACCATTTGTTACACAAAGAGGTATCCAGGGACCTAGTCTGTAGCATTGTTTACACACTGGGCTCCTTCCCTATCAGCTCTGGAAAACTAGAATACTGGACATGTAGAATTTTGCCCTTTCGCTGTTTGTAAAAATTCTTCACATGATCAGAACTTCCACTTAAAAATGCAGACTGGTTCACATCTTTGTTATCATGCGTGGTCAGATGACATGCATTGCCCTAAATGAAGATCACTGTGAATATGGTCTTCCCACTAGTTTAATTTCAAATCTACATTAAAGGTGCCTGAACCTAAGAAAGCTATTTCTATTCGGCCATCTCTCACTCATGTAGTAATCTAAGTTTATACCTGCTTTGGATACCCATGCCTTCTGATATTAGGTGGATAGCAACCTAGTCAAGGGCTTTCTTGGACATGGCACCAAAGCTCTAAAACTTGGTCTCCAAGGTTTTAACCTCCAAGGCTATACATGGTCTGGGGCCTTACATTTGTCCTCTTATGCTGCCATCTCCTGCCAGTAGGTGAAGCTATTTTGGTTTTGTTGGTCATTCCCTCAATAATCCATCCCTAATCCATTTTATATTTTGTAGGTATTTTAACACTGTTTTATAATTCTTTTAAAATTCTTTTAAAATTGTTTTAATTATATGTTTTTGGGTTGATTTTAATGGTTTTAAAAATCTAATTTTATCATTTATATATTGGTTTTATAGATTGCCCATCCCTATAAGCAGGCTCGAGGTTGTTCACATTTATACATATGTACTGTTAAAATTTCAATTAAAACATAAATGAAATCTTGTAGTGCTCCAGTTTTCCCTTTGAGTATCTTTCAATCTGTGATGGGAATACCCGGGAGATGAATAGAGGGAGGCCCGTAGTTTTTATTGGCTGTATTAACTTGTTCCAACCTCAGCCATAAGCCTGGTGGTAAAATAGAATTTTACAGTCCCTGAAAAACTTAGGTAGTTCCATCAGGGCCCTGATCTCAACTTGCGGTTCATTCTATTAGCCTGGGGCCATGGCCATGGCCAAAAAGGCCCTGATCCTTGTTGAGGCCTTCTGGGCCAGGAACCACCAGCATATTTGAAGATCTTATTTATTATATATTATTATTTGATTTATTACCTGCCACTCTGAGAGCCAGTTTGGTGTAGTGGTTAGGAGTGCGAACTTCTGGCATGCCGGGTTCGATTCTGCACTCCCCCACATGTAGCCAGCTGGGTGACCTTGGGCTCACCACAGCACTGATAAAACTGTTCTGACCGAGCAGTGATATCAGGGCTCTCGCAGCCTCACCCACCCCACAGGGTGTCTGTTGTGGGAAGAGGAAAGGGAAGGCGACTGTAAGCCACTTTGAGCCTCCTTTGGGCAGAGAAAAGCGGCATTCTTCTCCTTCTCCTTCTCCTTCTCCTTCTCCTTCTCCTTCTCCTTCTCCTTCTCCTTCTCCTTCTCCTTCTCCTTCTCCTTCTCCTTCTCCTTCTCCTTCTCCTTCTCCTTCTCCTTCTCCTTATCTTTCTTCGCATGCCAGCTCATGGTGGGTTATATAACAGTCCAATATATTAAAACTCCCAATTAAACCCGTTAATACTCATATCCTTTTTAAAAATCAACAATATAGTACAGATGGCAGTAAAATAACGAATCCCTCGCTATCATGGAAGGCTACTAGCCGGGGCGGCGAGTGAGTGCAACAATTGGTCATGCCAATGATAGAGCCAGAGACACATCATATCTTCCTAGGGGGGGGCCTCCCTCTGGCACTGGCCTGAACCATAGACCTGGTGGAAGTGCTCTGTTTTGCAGAGCCTGCAGAAAGTCGAAAGCTCTCCCTGGGCCCGCAGGACTTCTGGGAGCTCATTCCATCTTAAGGTTCATACTAGGAGAGGTGATCCCTTAGATATGTAGGATGCAGATATGTATGGCCTTGGAAGTTAAAACCAAAACCTTAAATTTGATCCAGAATTCAACCCTCAACCAATGCAGCTATTGAAGGGAAAGTTGCAAATGGGCCTTCCATGGTGACCTGATATAGACCTGAGCTGCTGCATTCTGTACCATCTGCAGTTTCTAGATCAAACCTAAGGGTAGGCCCACATAATCTAGTGTAGAGGTAACCATCACATGAATGATTGTGGCTAGACGATAGGGCACTAATAGCTTCACCTGGCAAAGATGGAAAAACACTAGGAGTTCTGCTTTCATGATCTGAGCTTCCATTGTAAGGGAGGCTTACAATGGAGGTTTCTGGGGTCAGCCAGGATGCTAATAGCATCACCTGGCAAAGATGGAGAAACACTTGGAGTTCTACTTTCATTATCTGAGCCTCCAAGGGCTCAAATAATAGCGTCACCTGGCAAAGATGGAGATACATATCAGATGACTAGCTGCCCACTCCCAGTCTTGAACCTATGCAGGCTTTTGTGCAAGCCAAAGCGGGACCCATGCCACCAGTTGCATCCAGCTCAAACAGCTCACTGGAGCACAGGAGGCAGGAACAGTTAGCTGGTTTGACGCTTCACCAGCAAAGTGCAAGGCTAGCAGCTCACTGTCAAAGTAGATGGTACGCAACTGAAGGCCTTTATTCTGATGGAGATTGAGCCTGGCTGCAAGCACTTTGGGCCACCACAGGGTAATGCCTTCACACCAACCATTTCCAGTGGTGAAAATGATGCAATCTTGTTCCTCCTCCTCACAATGCTATTGAACTGAACCACGGAACATTTTGAAGGTGAGATTCTCTGATCACAAATAATCAAACACTCGGTCCTTGAGTAGCTGGAACTGAGATTTCTAAAACTCAGCACGGGTTTCGCAAGAACAAGTCATGTCAGAAAAATCTTATCACTTTTTTTGAGAAAGTGACTACCTTGCTGGATCAGGGGAATGCCGTGGACATAGTTTATCTGGATTTCAGTAAAGCTTTTGATAAGGTTCCACATGATATCCGTGTTGACAAGTTGGTAAAATGCGGTATGGATCCTAATTCTGTCAGGTGGATCAATAACTGGTTGACAAATCGTACCCAGAGGGTACTTGTTAATGATTCAGCATCTTCTTGGAAAAGAGTGACAAGTGGAGTATCCCAAGGATCTGTCCTGGGGCCTGTGTTGTTCAACATATTTATAAATTATTTGGATGAGGGATTAGAGGGTATACTTATTAAATTTGCAGACGATGCTAAACTGGGAGGGGTAGCAAACAAAACTGAAGACAGAAACAGAATGCAGGATGATCTTGATAGGCTCGAGAAGTGGGCTAAACTGAATAAAATGAAGTTCAATAGGGACAAATGTAAAGTTCTGCATTTAGGTAGGAAAAACCAAATACACCAATATAAGATGGGGGAGATTTGTCTTGGTGGTAGCATGTGCGAAAAGGATCTAGGAGTCTTAGTGGAACATACTTTGAAAATGAGTCAGCAGTGTGACTCAGTGGCTAAAAAGGCAAATGGGATTTTGGGCTGTATCAAACGGAATACCATGTCCAGATCACGGGAGGCGATGGTACCACTTTACTCTGCTCTGGTTCGGCCTCACTTGGAGTACTGTGTTCAGTTTTGGACACTCCAGTTGAAGAGGGATGTTGACAAACTGGAACGTGTCCAGAGGAGGGCAACAAAGATGGTGAGGGGTTTGGAGACCAAGACATATGAGGAAAGGTTGGGGGAGCTTAGTCCGTTTAGCTTAGAGAGGAGATGACTGAGAGGGGATCTGATAACCGTCTTCAAGTATTTAAAAGGGTGCTATATGAAGGATGGAGAAGAATTGTTCTCTCTTGCCCCAGAGTTCCTGACAGAGTGGTTTCTCAGTTAAACAGGCTTCCTCGGGAGGTAGTGGGTTCTCCATCTTTGGAAGTTTTTAAACAGAGGCTAGATAGCTATCTGACGGAGAGGAAGATTCTGTGAAGGCAAAGGGGTGGTAGGCTACAGTAGATGAGCAATTGGGATGTGAGTGTCCTGTATAGTGCAGGGGGTTGGAGTAGATGACCCATGAGGTCCCTTCCAATTCTATGATTCTATTATTCTAGATATCTGTCCCTCTTAATAAAACAGTAAGGGGTGTTGGGGTGGGCTGAGTCCAGGATCAAAACTCCCGGATTGGCCCCTTAGCCCCGGACTGACAAGCAGAGGGGCCAATCGGAAGGTGCAAAGTGCCTTCCAATTGGGTCCTCACCAGGAGAGACTAGAGTTTTATACTTCACAGGTTAAATATTGTGAGGAGGCAAATGGAGAAGGTGTTTGTAAACCACTTTCAGACTCCTTTGGGTAGTAAACAACAGGGTACAAAAATCCGTTCTTCTCAGGAGCAACCATGAAAGAAGCATGTGGGCACATAGCATTTTATCAATAGTAGAAAAATGGAGAAGGAACTGGGTGGACACCTGTGTACAATGAGTATCTCATGTGTATTAGGGCAGAGGGGCATTTCGGTGTCTGTGGCCTAACTCACACAAGAAGGGAAATGACACAGAACTGGGGGGAATTGGTTGCCATGTAATCTTCCCCTAAGAAGAGTCTCCAGTCTGATTTTCCCTTCACATATCTGAAGATATGGCTCTGGAAAGCTCATCTGTAACCACTAGGCCACAATTCCCAAAGGTCAGTCTTCTCCTACACACAATGAACATCTCCACACCCATGCCCTCATTTGCCACCACGCCACTACAAACTCCCACACAACACACACATTCAACCCCATGCCCTTACAGACTGGACATCTCCTCTCCTTCCTCTTCCCACTGCCAAGCTCTAGCACCCGTTGTATTCTTGGATACAACGGGCTTTGCCCCTAGTATTTCTATGAATTGGGTCAGGTACTCTGGTCCTTATACCACTAGCCATGAGAGCATCAAAACAAAATATGAATTTATTTCCTAGCTTGGAAAGAGAGACCGGGTCTTATTTTGTAACCTGACGGGTCAAAATGGATAGGGTTGTGGAAATATTTCCAAATACAATAAGGGAAGAAGTATTACAGGTGGGAAGCAGTATTTGGTGAGCAGCCAGATTATCAATGCAGAGATTTATCAGGCAACAAATTGATGGTGATTTTCCTGCTGGACAAATAGTGAAAGACAGCAAAGATGTAGAGATTTATCCATGAGCTTGGATCCTGTTTTTAAGGTAATGGCAAGATTGATGGTGACAGGTTCTGCTAGTGGCTAAAGGCACACTATTAAATTACTGAGAATCCTTTCTAAGCATTTGACAAGGTTAAAAGTTTTTTCAGGTGACCCTCCCCTGGACACCTACTCCAGATAGCATGATTGAATAAGGTATAGTATGGCTTCTTCAGCTAGCTCTCTGCCTTTTGTTTCTGTGATGGCCAGGGACCTGTTTACTTACCTCTACTTGGACAGCTCCAGTTTGTTGGTTTGTCTTTTGGTTTATTTATGGTTTTTTTTCTGTTGTGGAAGTAGCCCAGAGGCGAACTTGTCCAATGAATTTGCTCTGGACCCATTTTTCTCTCAGACATGCACACACACAAACATGCACAGAGACACAAGGAAACAAAATTTGAGTCCAGTGACCCCTTTAAGACCAACAAGAGAGACAGAAACATCACCACTATGCAGACACTTGCAACATCCTATTTTTATGTTCTTGATTACTATGTACTTGATGATTTGTTACAGGATGTGTGAACTTACTCATTGGAAAAGAAAGAGGCTTAACATGATACGACTTGATAGAAGTCATGGCATGAGATCTATGATAGCCTATGCACACAATGCACAATGTACTTCTTCCTCACTGGAAGGGCCCAAAGTAGTTACCATTTGGCTTCCAGTGCTGTGGTAGATAGAATTGCTGCCAAACCTCCGTTAATTCACAAAACTGAGCTGTGATATATTACGAGGAGGGCTGACATTTATCCAAAGAACTCTTCAGCTTGCCATTTTAAAAGGAGAATTTTACAGTTTGCTTTTTATGTCTGCACAGTGGTGCAGATTGTCCCAGCACACACCATTAGCTGCTGAAGGGGGAGGGAAACATGTCTGCTGAATGACTAGTGAAACTTGGCATTAGGAAATGACGTCATCACTCCAGACTTGTACTGGGTTTCTGGGCACCTGCACCTGTTGTCCCAACAGCTCTGTCACCATCTCCCAACTGCTTCCCTGAAAGGGTGCTGTGTTCCTCTCCTGTCAACAGTGTTCAGCGCTAAAGGCAAGGATGTTTCCTACAGCCCATTCCATGAACCACAGTTGCATCTGCTCAGTCTTTCTGACAGGAAATCTTGTTAATATGCCTGGGGTCTGACCAAAGGGAAAGGGAAAGAAGACAGGTGGAAAGGAGATGGTATTGGGGACTTCTGGTGGGCTCCAACAGAAAGAAAAGGGAAAGAGGACAAATGGAAAGGAGATGGGATTGGGGCTTGTGTGATCTCTTTCGGGTTCATTAGAAAAAAGCTAGGATTGTTTGAACTCCAAGAAGAGCTGAAGAAAGCTCATCCATCTCTTGCTATTAACTATAGGAGGGGGACAAGACAAAAACAATACGAGCATCTGTCCTTTCCTTTCCTTTCCTGGATAATAGCAGCAGTGAAACGCTGCAGTTATTGCAGGAAGCAGCATGGGGAAAATGGTTGACGCTCCCTCTGCCAGTCACATAGCACAGTTCAAAGTGGGGGTCTTTGTTGCTGCTTGTTACTCTTTGCTTTTTAGCAAAAACTAGCACAGATCTCCCATGTAACCTGTACATTGTCATCTATGTAACCTGTACATTGCCATCTTTAATGGTTTTACCACTGGATGCCAGCTAATGTCATCCACTTACATAGTAATTAAGGCAAGATGCTCTCTATACAGGCAATTGGACAGAGAAAGTGCCCATTTGGTATCTCCATGTGATTTCTGTTGGCAGTTCTGTACCACTTTCTTTTCCCTCTAGGAAATGGCAAAGAGTTGTAGGAAGTCATTAATGCTTTGATTACCCTGATAACTGATGTTGATACCATAGAATAAAATAACATGAAAAAAAATTCTGAATTCACCTTTTGCTACAATTATATGGTGTTATTTTCCCCTGTACTAATGCGTGATCACAAGATTTTTAGTGCAATTAAAAACAAATATGTATGATCATCAACATTATTGAAATAACCTTTTTAATGGGAGTTCAGCATTATTAAAAGAAGAAAGCACAACCGTTAAAGAGAAACTACTCAGAGATTGCTTGTAGTCATTAATGAAAAGAAACCGCAGGACCCAAGCATAATATGAATAAATAGGACTGGTACAGCTACCACTGATAATAGCTCCCATGAAACATCTTTATATATACATACACACACACACACACACACGAGGCAAAGCCCATTGTACCCCGGAATACAATGGGCACTAAGATGCAAACCTGCACTGTGGCCTTCCTAGGGGCTGGCTACATGGCAAAAGCTCCTTCCCACCTCCAAAACTCAAGGAAAATTCCTGCCCCAGGAGTCAGCAATGTCCATCTGTGGCCTAGAAATCTCCTGGAAGAAGAAGAAGAGTTGGTTCTTATATGCCACTTTTCTTTACCCGAAGGAGTCTCAAAGCAGCCTTCCAATTCCTCTCCCCACAACAGACCCCCTGTGAGGTGGGTGAGGCTGAGAGAGCCCGGATATCACTGCTCAGTCAGAACAGCTTTATCAGAGCTGTGGCGAGCCCAAGGTCACCCAGCTGGCTGCATGTGGGGAAGCAAGGAATCAAGCCCGGCTTCCCAGATGAAAGACCTTGCTTGGGAGGGGGAAACTTTGTGGCAGAGAAGTTGTAGGATGGGACAGGTTGAGACCAGGGGATTTGCTGGAATTCAAGGTCACTTCCAGGCAACAGAGATCAGTCCTCCTGGAGAAAAGCCCTGGCTTTCGATTCCATGGAGGTGCAGGGATGCCAGGCTCCAGGTGGGAAACAAAGAGAAATGCTTGGTGGCAGTACTTACTAATAACAGTAAACAATAAATAATTTATAAACTTGTCACAGTTTCTTCCTTTAATGAAAATATTTAATTTATAGCAAACTTTGCTTAAAGAACTGAACACATTTCAGTCAGTACGTTCTTCAGCTCAGTTCAATATCCTTACCATTAGTGGCTCTTAGATTTGAGAAAGAGCCATGTAGGCGGCCCTGTCCGGGTCCCAGAGGGCCACCCTGTCTGGGTGGTATCCGGGTCAGTGGGCCAATCCGGATGCTGGGCGGGTCTGGATTAGGCCAGCCCCTGGAGAGCCCGTTTCCAGGAGCCGAACGAGCAGCCCAATACGAATGTGCCCAGCAAAGCTGGGCACTTGCTGCACCTCCCCCCACCGGTCTTCCACGTCAGCATTGCCCCTGCCCCTGTGCTCCGCACTCTCCACGGTCCACTCATGCGGGTGCTGGCTGCAGGATATCACCATACGCCTAGTCGCCTGGCAGCGGCTGCCCAACAACCACCTCACCCCCATCTGGTGCCAGTGACTCTTGGCTGCGCCCTCGCCGCCTCCAGCCGCCCGTCCTGCTGCTCTAGCATTGTGCCCTCGCTGCGCCACGTACTACCTCCCTTTGCCGCACTGCGAGTCGCTTACCTGGTCCTTGTGCGCCTTGCGCCCCAGCCTGCCACCTCCTGGTACGCTGCTAGAGCACATTGCATTCCTGGATGCATTGGGCCTTCCTACTAGTCAGAGTAAATAAAAAAACATGTCCTGGGCTGACAGGGGGGCATTTCTGGGCCTCCCACAGCCCCCCCCCCAGATGACACACACAGGCTGCATCAGAAGGTGGCTTGTCCCCCCGCCATGTCCCCCAAGCTGAAAAATGCCAGGTGGCCAGGGTAACTTACTGGCAGCAGGGCAGCTCCTCTTCCACCCAGAAAACCTCTGACACTGACACTGGTGGAGAGCAGACCACATATTAGGTTTCCCTGACTGAGGCCCATGACTTACTCATGAGTACACATTCCCAGGGTAGAGGTTTTTCCTGGTTGTCTGCACACAATTTGACCTGAATAGTCCTCATTGGCAGAGTGGGTGACTTGTCAGTTTGGGTTCTCAAAATATTTGATGAGAGTCTGGATATTACCTCTCTTGGAAAAGCACTTTTTCAAAAAGAATTGATAAAATCGTTCCTTTCCAACAGGCAACCCTGTATAGATTATCTGAACATCTGAAATGGGAGCAGCTGAAGTGAAGAAACTCTTACGGTGCAGCTTCACACACTTCTCCAGGAAATAACTGGGCCTTTTCACTAGCTAGTCATACTAGTACCTGTCAGTAGTGTAAATCTTGATAAAGGAGTTCAAGGGAGAAACTTTACAGTCTCCCTCTAAAGAGCTTTCTGACTGTAGCCCTGTGTCAATAGACTGAGAAATACTAAGAAAGATGTACCGAGAAATTATCTCTTTTGATTCCTGTGAAGGAACGTATTGGAATATTCTGGAAAATGTGGTTTTTCAATTGGCTTCTCGACATCTCTGAAATTCATATACCACATTACAGTTTCAAAATAGGGCTGAATTTAAGGGATCCATAAAGAACAAGAGCAACCCACAGCATTTTGTTGTTGTTGCTGGTACCCACATTTCAAATATAAATTTTAACACCACCTCCAGCTTAAAATATTCTATCAAATCAGATTTGTTCATTTGCTGCTGCTGAAAGCAGATTGAAATGAGCATTTAACTTTGGGTCAAAGCTGAACAAAACTGAAGGGAAGCCATTTGAATACTGAAATCTGAATTTTGCCATTATAGGATTCCATGGCAGGGAACAATACAAATAGCCTATTTAGGCACAGAGAAAGATGAGCAAATTAGTATAATGAAAATGTCATGAGGATGGATACGTGGAGAGAAGGTAGTATCAATGTGGGACACTTATACAACTGCTGTTAAGGCCAACGCTATAACCTTATTCAATGTACATTAGCAGTACACTTCCAACTGTGCTCCAGTGTAATACATTTTTGGATAAGAGGCTGTTAGATGAGACAAGGCAGTCACAGTCATTGAGAAAGCCATTTAAGTTCCTAGATTGTCACGTTATTACTGTTCTTTCCCAGAAAACTTGATTGCTTCAGTTAGAGAAACACACCCATGTCTTGTCATTTTACTGGCACAGAAGTGGACAACTTTTTCCTCTGCATCTCAGCTGGATTGCAGGTTTGACCTATAATGTGAATCCTTTCAGGTTGAAACAGAGGGATTTTTTATTTTTTTATTTTGCATTAGTTAACAACTTGTGTTGATGCTGTACTTTCTCGGGTTTTTTATGGTTTCTCATTACGCATATTGGTTGGTGCATATAGAGGCAATGATGGAGGCGACTTGGTATGCTTGCCAACCTCCAGGTAGCACTATGATTACAATTGATCTCCGGACTATCAAAATTAGTTCCCTTTGAGAAAAGGGCTGCTTTGGAGGGTGCATTCTATATACCCTCCCCAAGCCAGCCTTGCCCAGGCTCCACCCCCAACATCTCCATATATTTCCAGACCCAGAGTTGGAAGCCCTGCAACTAAGAAGAAATGTGCAAGGGTAAGACATGGGAACAGACCTCAGCCTTTCCCAAAAACTAGCTGTGAAGATGAACTTGACTAGGTGAGAGATTTTCACTTGGCATGTTCTGATTTATTGGTGCTAGGAGATTTTTTTGAACTGTGATGATAGATTCTCTGCACTGACTGGAGTAAGGCAGTGATACACAGGCTAAATCTGTGCCTGACATCTCGCTAATGACTAGTCCCAGATTCAATTAAGACTTCTCTTGATGTTCTGCACTTTCAGCCTCTTTCTTATCACCCAAAACAGCCTCTCTATGCCTCTGTACTTTAGCCAGTATATACATGCCATACTGCCTTTGGGGGACTTCAGCCATAGCCACAATTTTGCCAGTTTTCATGTCTGATTGTTATGAGATTCCCATTGTGACAGTGAGAGTCATCAGTAATTTAACTTGAAATTCCAGGAGACATCCTCTAGACACAATATTCTTAAAGAAATACTACTGCCCCTGCTCCAGATTTTTTCTTTTATATTTGCTCCACACTCCCCCCTCCCCCCCCCCAGTGCTAGCAGTCAAACAATGAAAGAAGGTGTTCCTTATAGCATTGTTAGGAAACTTTACCTCAGATTCTGCAGGAAAGTATAGAATTAAGCTTTTGCTGTACTATGTAGAAGTCTTCCAGTTGAAATCCAATGAAATCAATTGTGTTAGGCTGCAGTAAGTCTGCAAAGGATTGTACTGTTAGTCACACAGGGTTCCTTATCTGTCTAGTTGACAAGTTCAGTCTGGTGGCAGAAACTCAAATAAAGGCACGTGGAATGACATCTTTTATACATAGAAATGATTTCATAGAATCATAGAATAATAGAGTTGGAAGGGACCTCCTGGTCACTGCTATTAAGTGTGCCCACTACTTCCACCTTATCCACCAATTCTTCCCTGTTGATGTGAATTAAGAAATGCATTGGTATTTTTAGCAGTTGGTCTTCCAACAGATATCTGGGTAATTGAAGTCACCCATGACCACTGTTTCCCCCCTCTTTGAAAATTGTGTAATTTGGTCTAGGAATTCATCTATGTCCTCTGACTGGCTTGGTGGTCTATAGCAGACCTCCCCAGTAATACCATACTCCTTTCCTACTCCTTTTATATTTACCCAAATACACCTCAACTGACCCAGGAGGTCCCTTCCAATGCCATGATGCTATGATTCCTGGGTCATCTAATACAACCCCCTGCAAGATGCAGGACTCTCACAACCCTATCACTCATCCACTATAACCTGCCACTTCCTTCAACCTTCACAGAAGGTTCTCTCTGTCAGATGGCTATCCAGCCTCTGTTTAAAAATCTCCAAAGATGGAGAACCCACCACCTCCTGAGGAAGCCTGTTCCACTGAGAAACCTCTCTGTCAGGAACTTCTTTTGGCTGTTTAGATGGAATTTATTTTGCATTAATTTTATCCCATTGGTTCTGGTCTATCCCTCTGGGGCAAGAGAGAACAACTCTGCTCCATCCTCAATATGGCAGCCTTTTAAATACTTGAAGATGGTTATCAGATCCCCTCTCAGTCATCTCATCTCCAGGCTAAACACACCAAACTCCCCCAACCTTTCCTCATACATCTTGGTCTCCAAACCCCTCACCATCTTTGTTGCCCTCCTCTGGACATGCTCTTGTTTGTTTATACTCATCCTTGGTAATAAGGCCTTCCTTCCATTTCCTAAATTACTCCTTTTTATTCCTCAAATCATTTGACAGCTGCTTATGGAGCCACCTTGGCTTCCTGAGGCTCCTTCCATCTTTCCATCTCAAGGGAATGGTTTGTGATTGAGCCTTCAGTATTTCACTTTTAAGAAACTCCCAAATGGACTCCCATCTCGTTTTCTGACCACAGGACTCTACCCAACATACTTTAAGTCTGTTAAAAACTGCTTTCCTGAAGTCCAGTCTATACATCCAACTATGTAAAGGTTTACTCTTTCCCACAATTGTAAATTCCAGAATCACATGGTCATTACTACCAGCTGTGCCCACTACTTCTATCTCATCTACCAGGTCTTCCATATTGGTGAGAATCAAATCTAAAACAGCAGACCCTCTGGTTCCCCTCTCTACTTTCTGGGGAATGAAACAGTCGGCAAGACAAGTTAAGAAATTAATGGAGTTTGTATTTTTAGCAGAGTTGGTCTTCCAACAGATATCCTGGAGAGCCAGTTTGATGTAGTGCTTAGGAGTGCGGACTTCTAATCTGGCATGCAAGGTTTGATTCTGCACTACCCCACATGCAGCCATCTGGGTGACCTTGGGCTCGCCACAACACTGATAGAACTGTTCTGACCGAGCAGTGATATCAGGGCTCTCTCAGCCTCACCTACCTCACAGGGTGTCTGTTGTGGGGAGAGGAAATGGAAGGCAACTATAAGCCGCTTTAAATCTCCTTTGGGTAGAGAAAAGCAGCATATAAGAACCAACTCTTCTTCTTCCTTCTTCCTTCTTCCTTCTTCCTTCTTCCTTCTTCTTCTAATTGAAGTCACCCATGACCACTGTTTCCCCCCTCTTAGAGAATTATGTAATTTGGTCTAGGAATATCTCATCCAAGTCCGCTGACTGGCTTGGTGGTCTATAGCACTATCTCCATAGATAGTATCTACTATCTACTATCTCTACTTACTGGTCCCAGGACAAGATAGCTGCCAGCTTAGCTTCTACTTGTAAGAAAGTTTCATACTGGTATGGAGACAGATGCGGCCCGGCAGTAAATAGTAGGATGTGAACCGTGGATCACTGGCTTTGACAGTTTTATTTCTAATATGTCCTTGTGAACGACAAATGGGTTTGAGGGGGTTGATTGGCTGGTTTGGCAGAGAATTCTCATGTGGCTGTGTTTGGTTGCTGTGGCACAGTTTACTAATGTAACAAGATTACGTTTTGCTTATATATTCCTACTGTTATGATGATCAGTTCTTAGTCTGACAAAGAGTGCTTGCACTCGAAAGCTCACGCCTTGAATAAATCTTTGTTGTCTTAAAAGTGATACTGGACTCTGATTTCTCTGCATTAGTGTAGAGACATCACAATCCATCCTTTGTGTGCCCCATGGTTTTGGTTTTTATTTATTTATTTATTATTACATTTCTATACCGCCGCTCGCCGTAGCCTTGCGGCGGTTTACACATACAATTCTAAAACAATAAAACCCCAATAAAATCTCCATTAAAATAACAATTTTACTAACCAACTATGAAATGGCAACCATAATCTCTAATAATCCCTCCTTGTTCAGGGTGGGGCACTGGATCTAATCTAATTTAATGAGAGCCAGGTCCAAGATGAATTTGGGAACCAGTTGGAAAACCCCTCCCCCGGGACTCTGCCCCGGCTTCAACCGTATGCCTGGTGGAAGGGCTCCATCTTACAGGCCCTGCAGAAAGCTGGTAACTCCAGCAGGGCCCTTAGCTCTTCTGGGAGCTCATTCCACCAGGTTGGGGCCAGGACCGAAAAGGGCCTGGCCCTGGTCAACCAGTAAATTCATACCCACAGAGTGAAGGGCCCTGTGGGGGGCATAAGCAAGCAAGTGGTCCTGCAGGTAGGCAGGACCCAGAATATGTATGGCTTTAAAGGTTAATACCAATACCTTGAACCTAACCCGGAAACAGACAGGTAACCAGTGCAGTTGATGAAGCACCGGCTGGATATGGGCCCTCCAAGATGTCCCAGTGAGGACCCTCGCAGCCGCATTTTGTACCAGCTGTAACTTCCAGATCAAGAACAAGGGTTTTCCGGCATAGAGCGAGTTACAGTAGTCTAATCTGGAAGTGACCATTGCAAGGATCACAGTGGCCAGGTGTTCTGAGGACAGGTAGGGCGCTAATAGCCGGGCTTGGCGAAGATGGAAAAAAGCTATCAAGGCTACTTTTGTGACCTGAGCCTCCATTGAAAGGGAGGCATCAAAAGTCACCCCTAAATTCCTGGCAACTGGTGTTAATTGCACTCCATCCAGGCATGGGAGGCACGCTTCCTGGTCCTGCCCTCTTCTCCCTAACCACAGGACCTCCGTCTTGGAGGGGCTGGGTTTCAGATGACTCTGCCTGAGCCACTGCTTCCAAACAACTGGCAAATGTATCCGGGGGAGTCTGGCCGTCTGTCCATTAGGAGGTAGAGCTGGATGTCATCTGCATATTGGTGACATCCCAGCTCGTAGCCCCGGACCAGCTGGGCTAGAGGGCGCATATAGATGTTAAAAAATGTGGGGGAGAGTATCGCCCCCTGTGGAACCCTGCAAGGGAGTGCACAGGGGTCCGACAACTCATCCCCCACTGCAACCCTCTGCGATCAGTTCCGGAGGAAGGAGACCAGCCATTGCAGTGCAGTCCTTCGAACTCCAGTTCTGGCAAGGCGGTGAGCCAATATCTCGTGGTCGACTACATCAAATGCAGCTGACAGATCTAACAACATGAGTATGGCGGAGCTGGCACCGGATATTGTCCGTCAGGGCAACCATCACGATCTCCACCTCATGCCCAGGATGCAAGCCAGACTGGTATGGATCTAGGGCCGATGTTTCCTCCAGAAATGCTGCCCGCTCTATCATCTTACCCAGAAACGCAAGTTGCGAGACTGGGCAGTAACTGGCAGGGTCTCGTGCGTCTAGCAATGGTTTTTTCAGTAAAGGGTGGACAACTGCCTCCTTAAGTCTTTTGGGGAACTCTCCTGATGCTAAGTTTTGAACTTTCGTGTAAGTTAGTAGTTCCCTGCTTATGTGCCATTCCCTGTAGATTTGCAGTTTTCCCATCTTCAGTTCTTGCCATACCACCAGGTTCTGAATTTATGTCTCACTCCCCTTTGGAATTAGTTTAAAGCCCTCTTCACCAGGTATGCAAGGGTTCTCCCAAAAATACTTTTTCTGTCCTTTGTGGGGTGCACACCACCTCCTGATAGTAGCCCCTCATATTGACATTGATATATTCAAGTGGTTTGTGGAAACCTGCACAGAAGCATGTGTTTATTGTGATTCTGTTGTATTGTTTCATATTTATGTTCTATATGGTTTGTCTGTCATTTGTTGACCTTCCTTCCTCCCTTCCTCCCTCCCTTCCTTCATCTTTAAAATTCTCTGCTGGGTATATTCCTTCAGGAGATTTTGCCAAGTATCCTGTCATGATCTATAGTAGTATTGCAGCAAATGTTGGCTGATTTTGTCATAGTGAGGATACTGTCTCAGAATGGTTGGCTGATGTTTTTCTCAGTAAATGCTAGTTGTTCAGAAATGTATCCATGACAACAATATTAAGGTGACATGTTGAGGGACTTGACTTATGATAAATGAACAGTTCATCCTAGGAAGTATGAATGTTGATTATATTAATTTCAAAATTCTGAGCATTTCCAATGCCATCATTTTGCCAAGAGACAGTAATAATTTAATCTAAACCATACTAATACTAAGACACTGTAATGCTCATATATGTTGTTAGGTATATTTTCCTCATCAGTATTAAGCTGGTAATTTGGGTCCCTCAATTTGATTAATATTGCTTCAGGATACAGTTCTGTGACACTTTTGAGATTTTAAATGGCTGAGTAAATCTAAATTTTCTTACATGCCTAGTAGATTTTTTTTGAACATATGGAACTGCTGAAATTATTCCTCAGAATAGCAAAGTACTGTAGCTCTCCCGGGGCACAGCAACCTGTTGTACTTTGTCCGGCAAACCTACCACTCTTTCCAAGTGTCAACACTTTAGCCAGAGTTCGGGCAGGCTGACAATACCGACATCAAGAAAATTGATGTCAGCTCCACGAACTGCTGTCTCACCTGCTCAGACTCCCTCTAGAGTTGCTGTCACTTATGGGGTCTGATGCCACTGACATCACTGGAAATAGAGCTCTCTCTTAATAGTTGCCAGCAGAAAAATGTGCCAAAAGACAATCACAAAAAAGGGCTTGCTTGAAAAGTGACCTCACTAACCCTGGGGCTTCATGAATGTGAAAAGGATAACCTGTATTCAGTGTTTGGGTGGAATTGGAAATACAGATGTCAAAGTTAACTTCTCTTCAGTTGTAGAGACTGGAGTTAAGAAGGGACAGGCTTCCCAAGATAGTTTAATATTTAATTCATAGGAATGGCCTGTGCCATATTATATGCAGGTTAAGAGAAAAATAACTCTGCTCCTTTAAACTGACAAAATTTGTAAGCCTCTGGAGACAAGTTACCAAATGTATTATTGTGACCACAACATTTCTGATTCTGAAAACAATTCTCTTTACTTGTGCTGCTTCTTCAGGCAGCTGATGAAGCAGAGTGTCACCTATGTAGGTTATAGATTTAAAACAACAATGTTAATTTCTAAAGTACCAGTGGGCATGCCTTGCAATTTTTTTTAGTTCATGATCATCCAGTGTTCAGCTGTCTACATCCATCCATAAATTCCCAGTCTGAAGAGGAGATAAAGATACCTATGGGGGGGATGGAGAACTGCAGTTGACCAATGGGTAAAGGTAAAGGTAAAGGTATCCCCTGTGCAAGCACCGAGTCATGTCTGACCCTTGGGGTGACGCCCTCTAGCGTTTTCATGGCAGACTCAATACGGGGTGGTTTGCCAGTGCCTTCCCCAGTCATGACCGTTTACCCCCCAGCAAGCTGGGTACTCATTTTACCGACCTCGGAAGGATGGAAGGCTGAGTCAACCTTGAGCCGGCTGCTGGGATTGAACTCCCAGCCTCATGGGCAAAGCTTTCAGACGGCTGCCTTACCACTCTGCGCCACAAGAGGCTCATTGACCAATGGGACGCCTCCACTATTTAGAAAATGCATCTCCTCTTCACCTTAAAGCGTTTGCTACAATAAACACTGGCTGAATATGGATCAAATCTAGTTGCTATCTGCAGTGTGAGAAAATTTTCTATAACCATGTTGAGAAAAAAATTACATAAGTTATCTCTGCATGTGTGTGTGAAGAGAGAGGCAGAGAGAAAGAGAGAGTTGTTTTTTATACCTTGCTTTTCACTACCCAAAGGAGTCTGAAAGTGGCTTATAATTGCCTTCTTTTCCTCTCCTCAGAACAGACAACATGAAAGGTGGATGGAGCTAAAAGATGTACTGTTCTGTGAAACCAGTACTGTCAGAACTATGACTAGCCCAAGGTCACCCAACTGGCTGCAGGTGGAGGAGTGGGGAATCAAACCTGAATCGCCAGATTAGATTTCACCACTCTTAACCGCTACACACACATACTCTCTCTCTCTCTCTCTCTCAGGCTGATTATGCATGGCGGGGTATGGGGGAGAGAACAGATTGGTGCTTGCATGGCAGTGGGGCAGATACCTGCTTGCATACAATGTTGATGCCAGCCCAGCCCTCTCCTGGCCCTGGCCCGCTTTAGGGTCTCCAATGCTCTCCATCAAGGGAACTCTGATTTTTTTGCATTTCCTTTTTTGCCATGGCTGCCATTGATGGCCATGCCATGTTATGCCAGGTCTGTGCACACAGGGAAGAGCCATGCCTACAGTGTCCCAACAGGAACAGAAAATGCCTCATTGAGCTTTGCAGGGCATTTTGTTATCTTCCATGAAGGTGGGATTGCAGTGTCATACAATCCTACCCTTGTGGAAGTAAGGCTTCCCACCGTACCTTCCTGCCACCGCAGCAAAGTACGGCAGAACCTTTCCATCCCGGAGTGGTGTGTGTGCATGCACAACTGCAAGGTGGACCATGTGCTCTGAAGGAAATTGTCCCCCATACATACATGGGAAGCAATGGGACATGCTGCCCTGATGCAAGAAACTGGTGGTGGCAAGGCATGGCTGCCACTGTGCATAATTGGTCTCTCTCTCCTCACACACATATTTCAAATTCTCCAGAACAGACTAGAAGTTTAGAGTAAAATGCCAATCACACAGCAAAAAAG
The DNA here is from genome assembly GCF_049243985.1 of Paroedura picta. Taxonomy (NCBI): domain Eukaryota; kingdom Metazoa; phylum Chordata; class Lepidosauria; order Squamata; family Gekkonidae; genus Paroedura; species Paroedura picta. The sequence goes on from NC_135369.1 coordinate 131,778,731, forward strand.
CATTTCTGTCAAAGGACCAGGAAGGGCTTGCAGAGTTGAATGATGCTTTGACATGGTGACAGTTGTCCCTTGTTCATGTGAGGGGCATTGCAGAAGCGTTCGTTCGTTCGTTCGTTCGTTCGTTCCATTTGGCAACAGAATGACCAGACAATGGTTTCCCCTGCAGTTTCCCTGCCTCCCCTACCTCCATGACAGTTATTTACCCTCTGTACCACTCAAGAATATGCTGTAATATAGCAAAGCTAAGAATCTGTTAGTTCACTGAATTGAGCGATAGAAGTAAATAATTATATTTAAGACTATAGGATGTGGCCTCACCTATCCATTTATTCATCCACCTGTTTATCCATCAAGATGCCCCAGATGATCCTCACCACTGAGATAACATTAATACTTACTCTGAAGATGAATTGTCACTGCTGATTTTAACCTGTTTCTGCTATCTATTTTAAACTAATTTTATTTTAAAATTTTATTTGTTTAACTATTGTATTTTTATATAATAATATTGTACCCTGCCCTGAGCCATCCCGCCGGGAGGGCAGCTTAGAAATCTAATAAATAAATAAATTAATTAATAAGGAAATAAATAAATAAGCAAGCAAACAAGCAAACAAATAAGGAACTACCATCAACAGATAAATATACTGGGGAATTTGATACACAATTGTTGATTGCTATGACAAATGGTTGTTTTGAAACAGTAAGGTTACTAGCTAATGTATATTTAATTTAATTCTGGCTAAAGCAGACCTGAATTTGTTATGTCCTAGTTAGTTCTATTTTGTATACATTTGACATGATTTGATTAGCATTGTGCTTCCTTCAGATCTGGCACTCAGATTGAGAAATGCTTTTGGCCAATTAAGAATTAAAGTCATAGTACAATTTATGTCCCAGCATTCCAGCAGGTGTGGAATCCATTGACTTTCCACAGCAATATGATTAGGAAACCAAAGCAAGGGCTTGTTTTCTTTAATTATTGAATTGATATAAATTACAATTAGCATAGGGGCTGGAATGTAATTACATTGCCATACAATCATTTATTTTGTGTTAATTCACCATGTCCAATTTTCTTGTGTTAACCCCTACTCTGCACATTATGACCTGGCATTATATGATAGTAATAACAAATACTTAATTTTTTTATTTTTCTTTGCAATTACCTGAACATAAGATTTTTTTGGGGGGGGGTATTATTTGTTCAACTTTATTAATAAGACATAGCTTCAGAGCCTTGCTGCTAAAAAAATTGCCTCAATTTGCTAACATTTTCCATTACTAAATGTATCTGTATTCAAATTTATTTTAATTAACCGAAGCCTGCTGTTTCAAAAAGCAGTGGTAACTACTGAAATGAGGAGTAAACAGGAATTCCAACAGAGATATTTCATGCAAAGAGTACTAAGGATATGGAATATAAATTGCCAAGTGCATTGACGCCAACAGTATAAATAAATATCTGTGGAGAGAGCAGGGAGGAATTAAAGCTGCAGTGACTTTGCTTGAGGATGAACTTTTAAACTTATTTAAAGAGAGAACATGTTGAGTGAAGCAGCAGGGTCTATTTAACAATTCTTCTATTTTCTTGCCTCTTGTCAGTCTCTGTTGCGAGCAAGTTGAAGAGCCAAAGAGCTCTAGTCGGAGGTGACACAAAAATCCATAAATGAAATGGGAGTTAGTTAGCATAAACAGATAGAACCAAACTGCACAGCAGTTATGCTGGGAAGCAGCTGGACGGATTCAGGATGAGGTGGCAGCAGCTGCAGGTTTATAGACAGCAACCTGTGGGGCAGGACAATGTTATTAAAGTACACTGCTGGTCAAGATGAGCCAGGTAATATGGACTTCTGCTCTTCTGCAGGAACTGAAATAACTGATAGAATTTATTGTGGCAAGGCAGGCTAGTCTGTGGCCTCATGGACCGTTTATGCACTGGGAACTTCACTGCCCCAGCTCTTGGCAGGAGGCCAAATCGGATGAGGTGCACCAGGCCAGATGCTCCCCCATGTGGGTGGAGGAAGAGGTGGGGCAACCTGCCATGACTAAAACTCCAGCCTGCAGCCCAGCATGAAACCTCCAGTGCATAATCGGTCTTAGCCACATCAGCCAGACTCAGGTTCTACTTGAAATTCTGGAGTCCATCAGAGAGCACATGTCACTGAATGAATGCTGTGGGCTATAGTTCAACAGGTTTTGATTACTTAGAAGCTCTATCTTCTTTGAATCAGGCCCATGGATCCCCTTATAATGTATAGATTCACTTCCTTTCAGAATACTTTTTGAGAGTCAGGGGGTTCTAAAACTGATGTGTAGTGGGATCGTGATGTCTCATGCCTTCCTAAATAAAAGAGAACACGTTAAGGTCCATTACCATATCCTGTTTTTTCTGACAGGTAAATGGAGGTGCAGTAGAATTAAAGGTCTTCACATTGCATGATAGGGAATTTAGAACTTCTTAAATGACAAGATATCAGTACTCGTAGTTCACGGCCTTTTATGTAGTGGTGTTTTTCTTCATTTTTATCATGCTTTCCCTCTGAGTGCATTTTTCCCTTCTGCATGTCAACTCACTTTCAGTTTGTAAGTGCATTGGAAATTCTTTTTCCTTCTACATGGATTTTGCTCCTTTCATTGCTCCATTTGCCACGCAATTGAAACTGAAAGCCCTTCCACCCAATCCAGTCCTAGGCAACAGAAACCCCTTTCCAGAGGCCCCAGGTTGACTGGGGTTCCATGGCTTACTGCCAGGTGGGTATGGGGAACCTGTCCTGCTTGGTGACAGTGCTGGATGAGGGTGTGCTGAGCCGGGTGGGCCAGCTGTTCTGTGGCAAGTTGCAGAAGTTCTGTGTGAACCGTGGACACCCACCTATATGGTCAGCCTTGCTTTTGGTGTAGATGTACCCCATGGTTGGTGCATGATTGGTGCAGAACAGCTAGTCCACCCAGGTTAGGGGGCCTTTGCTTAGAACTGCTACTGAGAAGACCAGGCTCCCTATACCTGCCTGGCATTAGCTGGTGGAAGCCAAGTCAATCCAGGGTCTCTGTCAGCTGGGACTGAGTTGGAAGGGAGGATTGCTAGTCAGGATGGTATGGCAAGGCTCCACGTGCTCCTCATGCACAGGTGCCATTTCAAATGTGGCTGCAGCAGCCCCTCATTTGGATGGCAGCCTCCTCCTGCTAGGTGTCCATCACTAGCTTCCCTTCCTGGCATTCCTGGCTCTGAGTGCAAAACTGACACTCTGTAGCATGGTTTCCCTGCTGGGGCGGATTGTGGCTCCAGTGGGAGGGCCAGGAGTGGCGTCCAGGCTCCTCCACTGGTGCTACCTCCCAAAAGACCTCAGGCTGGGGGCCTCCTTGGCTGGAGGTCATCACAGGTGGGCCTTTTTTCTGGGTATAAAGGGGAAACCTGCCAAGATATTTCTGCTTAGCTCAGCTTTCTCTGCCTCCCTCCTATACCATGCTAGGTCTTCTGAGCTTGTATTTTTTTAAACTTTAATTACCTGGCAACAGTAAAAAATGGAAGCACTAAACATTAAAGCAAAATGCCTACCAGAGAGTAAATGCAGCTGGAAGTTTCTCTCCTTACAATAAAAAACAACACACCCAGCACGAAACTGACCTATAAGGAAAGAACAACCACACAGCATCAAAAAACAAAACAAAACAGTGCTGAGATATCTGCTTTTACCTCACTGGGGAGCAGAAAACATTACTATCACTATGACTGATCATGCACAGGGCTGATAATCCGGGATGGCGGCAGCAGGGCAGTCCCGATTATGTACACTGCTGCCGCGATCACAGCCCTGGCCTGGTGTAGTGCCCCGGAAGACCCACAACAAGGGAATGTGGAATCTTCCGCGTTCCCTGGGATGCTGCAGGTGCCAGCGTGGGCTGGGTTGGGCCAGCTCTGTGTATAACCAGAAGAACTGGGCCTTTTGGCCCAGCTTTTCCCTCAACCTATGGTGTCCCTAGAGGGACACTGCATGCCCCTGTTGGCTTGGCGGAGCTGCGGAGCTGACCGAGAAGTCCCCTCACCTCCACCTTGGAGGGAAAGTGGCATGCTGCTCCCTGCCATTGTACAGTGGGGACACCCTTTTCCCTCACTCCCCCCCCCACTCACCTTTTCACTGTTGCTGCCTCCAGGCAGCGAGTCGGCTTTCCAGCCCTGGCGTTGCGCGTGTGTATGTGCACATGCCTGCGCTATGCCGGGGCAGCCTGCATACTCCAGGGCAGGGTTAGTCAACCTATGGTCCTCCAGATGTTCATGGACTACAATTCCCATGAACCCCAGCCAGCGTTTGATGACAGGGGCTCCTGGGAATTGTAGTCCATGAACATCTGGAGGACCACAGGTTGACTACCCCTGCTCCAGGGGATTCCTCCCCCATGAGTACATGGGAAGCACCGGGGCATCCTGCCCAGCAGCAGCCGGCCATGGCTACTGCCGTGCATAATGGGTCTAAGTATCTTCTCTAACAGTCTTAGGTAGGTTCTGGCAAGTTCATGGGGAAATGGTACCTAAAGGTAGAAAAGTTGAAAACTGTTGCTGTTTCAGATGACAATTCCTTCTGGGAATGACTGGAAAGTGGCATGCCAAAGTTATCTAGTTATGTCAGTTCTTCAGAGATAAGGAACACAAATCAGACATATTAGAGTTGTGAATACCTTTCAAGTTACATGATACAGGAAAGCCAGCTAATCCATGAGATTCCTTCTGTGTTTACATAATATTCAGATAATGTGCTTTATGATATATCAACCATCTTCACGTTTCCTAGAAGAAAAACACATCTCTTTGTAAGTGAATACTACTTAACTTTCCCTTCAGTCATTTAGGTCAGTGGTCCCCAACCTTTTTATCACCGGGGACCACTCAACGCCGGGGACCACTCAACGCCTTTTACTGAGGCCCGGTGGGGGAGTAGTTTACTCCTCTATTCTCAACCACTGCCCTAACGCTCTCTGATCGCTATGGTAATGTTTAAACATCCCTTCAAAATAAGATAGACACGCCACAACAATGAACATAAGGAACATTTTATTTTCATGGAAATTTTAACTCATGACAATGACAAATCAATGGGAATCCTGAGCTTGTTTATCTGCAACGAGATAGTCCCATCTGGGAGTGATGGGAGACAATGACACCCGAAGTGTGTTGTAAAGGGGCAGGGGGGAGGAAGTAAAGGGCTGGGGGGGGCAGAAGGCGTCCTTCGGGGCCCACCTCCAATTAGTCGACGGACCACATGTGGTTCGCGGCCCACAGGTTGGGGATCGCTTATTTAGGTAGTCTCTTCTAAACTCTAGGTAAAGGTAAAGGTATCCCCTGTGCAAGCACCGAGTCATGTCTGACCCTTGGGGTGACGCCCTCTAGCGTTTTCATGGCAGACTCAATACGGGGTGGTTTGCCAGTGCCTTCCCCAGTCATTACCGTTTACCCCCCAGCAAGCTGGGTACTCATTTTACCGACCTCGGAAGGATGGAAGGCTGAGTCAACCTTGAGCCGGCTGCTGGGATTGAACTCCCAGCCTCATGGGCAAAGCTTTCAGACGGCTGCCTTACCACTCTGCGCCACAAGAGGCTCTAAACTCTATCAATGTGCTATTTACTCTTCTTTGAACTTTCATCTGCTTTCCAAATTTCTGTTGCCCTCTTGAGATATGATTATGGCTCAGGAGAGTCAACAATGAGCTCTGGTTATTTGTTGTGCATTTCTGGATCACTGACATATAGTTTGGACTGTAATTGCTGTCTTGTTAATTACCAAATGGCTGCTAAGCCAGAGAAGGTTTGGCCAGAAGAAGACAATAAAAGTGTGAGGGATTTACAGCCCTGGTAGCTCTAAAGAGGTGTGAACAGGGTGTGTAGTGAACATTTTATGCTTCATTTTGTACAGCAGATCCTTATGCTGCTTTTGACTTTATTGTTGTTTCAAAAGGTCACCTTTGATAAGATGCCCAAGTGCTCTCTGTTTCAGAAGGCACTTTATTGCACCCTGCAAAGCCAATAATATTTTTCCCATGGAATTAATATGTGCGTGTGTGTCTGTGTGTGTGTTTTTGTGTGTGCTCCATTTCCTTAGGATAAGAGCAGGAAACAAATATGATGTACAAGAACTAAAATAAATATCAAAGAGAGACTTATGGCCCAAATATATCAGAGCTCTTATGCCCACAAGGTGCTTATGAAAGGATTGGGGCATCAAGGCAGCCACCTGCCATTCCTGAGAAATGTAAACTATGAAAACATGACTGTGGCAAAGTAATTCAACAATGGTGTTTCCCTTCAGTCTATACAATTTGGGGGGGGGGATTCTCTCTCATGCCAGAATTCAGTTAGTGACCCTTTTTCTGAGCCTAGAGTTCACTTTTCCTGCTGACTTCTCTGTTAAAGCCAATCTCAGAGTTTAGGGCTGGGAAAGGATTTCAGCCTCAGACCTTGGAGAACATCTGATACTTAAAGTAGGCATTACTAGATAACTTTGCATTAAACAACAGTGACTGTAGCAATATGCATGACTGTAGCAATAAGCATGATCATAGCAATATGCACTATTTCTAGGCCTTAAAAAAATCTGTGTGGTTTCTTTCATTTACTAAAATAAACCTGTCAGTAAATTATATAGGCTATGTCACAGCTGACTTATGGCAACCCAAGTGAAGGTCTTTCAAGGCAAGTGAGAATCAGAAGTGGTTTGCCATGGCCTTCCTCTGCCAAATCTTCCTTGGTGGTCTTCCTCCAAGTCCTAAGCCTGCTTACCTGACACTTTTTCTCCCCACCCTGGCTCATTACCTTAGTTGTATTCCTTCTCCATCTCAGTATGAGTAAATCTTTCAGCCTGATTCTACAAATGTCATACCAGAAGTTCATCTTACTAAGTCCATGGAACTCACTTCCTGGGAAGTATTTTTCGCATTGCAGTCTGTATCCAGAGGGTATCGCATTCCACAAGATGTATGCTCAGGTCCCTGAAAACAGCGAATGCTCTCAATAAAACATGAAGCAAAGTTAATTACAGGCTTCCATTCTGAGACACTCAGCCGCTAGTGGCCCATTATAATGAATCATTTTTCAAATGGAGCAGAGATTGACAGAGATTTTATAAACTTTCCATTCTCCACGTTTCCCCTGTGTAATAAGTGCCTGCTGTACACTGGGAAAGTGATTAAGTATCAATTTCATGTAGAATCAGGAATAAATGTTTAAAAGACTAATGAGACACTATTTTTACTGCTTCTAGTACTGTGACTAACCCATGTTGTGTCAGACAAATGGTTCTGCCATATTAATTAGTCAATGCTTGTATGTATTTTTTAAACCTCCTAGTTTTCTAAATGAATTAAATAAATACCTTTACACTAATGCTTGACTTGTAAGGTTATACCTCTTGCCTAAGGTGACTGCCTAGCCTTTTCTTCTGACCTGCTAATCACCCTTCTTTTCTTGCAAAGCAACAATTAATCATGTCTTATTAATGCTAAGATGTCCAGTCTATTGCAGGAGACATCTTGCGAACCCAACAGTCCCTTTGAGTTTCATTGTTTCCTTTACGGTGCCATGAAGAACATTTAATAATTCTGTAGTTCCTGCTTGCCTATGACTCTCTTTTTAGAATATATCCTTAGACTTGAACTGCATGCTACAGTGTAGTCTTGGCCTTTAATTTCAAGGATCATCTTGGCAGCACCTACTTTTCTTGCTGCTGTAGCAAATATCTGTTATTCTGGCACAAGTCTAGATCACAGGAATTAGTAGTGTGCCATTCAGTGACAACATTCTGTTGCAAGCACCGATCTAACATTTTCAGATTAAGTTGACTTAAGACAGCAGTGTGCAAGATGACATAGCCTCCATCACTGACCAAAGGACTACAAGGAGGTTGCACAGCCTCCTTATTACAAAAAACAAGAACAAGGTAAGGCTAGCAAGGTTTCACAGGAGAATGAATATTTGTATCATTTTCATCTAAAGGATGCCAATTTTATTGAATAGCATTCTATGAAATGATAAAAGGCACATTTTCTTCTCTCTGGTTTTATACAAAGTAAAATATTTAAGAAGTCAAAATTTCATAGGATCTCTTTATCACAGTATTAAATCCATGGGTTCAGTGAAGACACAGACCATCTCCAAACAACCAATACTTTACTAGACCCACGAAACATTGAACACAGACAAGCACAACTTGGGAACTTATACACATACTTGAAACTCCCACCGAGACATATGACTGGCCCTTAACAGAGGAACATGATAAGTCCACTAGTCTGTTCCATGATTGGCTAAGAGCCTAGGGCTAGTGAAACCCAAGCAAGGGCTCAAGATCTCAGCTTCAGGTCCAAACTCAACATCTCTTTCAAAGTCTCTTGAAATCCTCATATCAACACAGAGTAAGGAAATGGAAATGGAAAAGGGGGTGTCTGAACATAAAAAGGCAGAACCAAATATAAGGGATATGGTTAGAGGCAAAGGGGATCCAATTATACTCTATGGCTCAGGATGCACGCAAACCTAGAACTGGCTCTGCTTCTGCTCATCCATATCTGTATGCTTACTCAAGCATATCTGTAGTATCACTCTAAGACATACTGGTTTCAAGAGTTATCTCACAGTTCTATGAGAAGTGTGTGATTTTAAAATGTGTTTCTTTATAATTACTAACATTATTGCACATTCTTTATACATTCATGTTATTTATTCAAACAATTTTTATAACTTTGTCCATGTTACTTGACCATTAAGTCAGCCTGGATTATAGAATCATAGAATCATAGAGTTGGAAGGGACCATACAGGCCATCTAGTCCAACCCCCTGCTCAACGCAGGATCAGCCCTAACCATCCTAAAGCATCCAAGAAAAGTGTGTATCCAACCTTTGCTTGAAGACTGCCAGCTCACCACCTCCTTAGGCAGCTTATTCCACTGCTGAAATACTCTGACTATGAATTTTTTTTCCTGATATCTAGCCTATATCGTTGGACTTGTAGTTTAAACCCATTACTTTCCTCTGTGTCCTTTCCCATGTCCTTTCCTCTGCAGACAACGGAAACAGCATCCTGCCCTCCTCCAAGTGACAACCTTTCAAATACTTAAAGAGGGCTATCATGTCCGCTCTCAACCTCCTTTTCTCCAGGCTGAACATTCCCAAGTTCCTCAACCTATCTTCATAGGGCTTGGTCCCTTGGCCCCAGATCATCTTGGTCGCTCTCTTCTGTACCCTTTCAATTTTATCTACGTTCTTGTTGAAGTGAGGCCTCCAGAACTGCACACAGTACTCCAGGTGTGGTCTGACCAGTGCCGTATATAATGGGACTATGACATCTTATGATTTTGATGTGATGCCCCTGTTGATACAGCCCAAAATGGCATTCGACTTTTTTACCACTGCATCACACTGCCTGCTCATGTTTAGTTTACAATCCACAAGTACCCCAAGGTCTCGTTCACACACAGTGTTACCTAGAAGCGTATCCCCCATCCAGTAGGCATGCTTTTCATTTTTCTGACCCAGATGCAGAACTTTACACTTATCTTTATTAAATTGCATCTTGTTCTCATTTGCCTATTTTTCCATTGTGTTCAGATCTCTGTCTCTATCTTCCGGAGTATTTGCCAGTCCTGCCAATTTGGTGTCATCTGTAATCTTGATGACTAGTCCCTCCACCCACTCATCTAGATCATTAATAAATATGTTAAAATGTACCGGGCCAAGCACCGAGCCCTGAGGTACCCCGCTACTCACCTCCCTCCAGTCTGATGAAACACCATTGACAACAACTCTTTGAGTCTAACCAATTCTCTAACCAATTCCCTATCCACCTAACTATCTGAAAATCTAGATTGCAGTCCTTCAATTTATCCATCAGAACATTATGACTTATTCTGGCTAGGATGCCATAGTACCAGACAGCTCTGGGTCTGGAAGGCCCCACTGTGCCTCATGGCAGCAGAGCAGGGGGGCAGGGGCATGGGGGTCCCACTGCAGGATGGTGGGGTAGTGGCATGCTGCTATCCCACCATCGTGGGGGGGGGGTATAGCACCGTAAAGCAAATGGGGCATTTTGTGTCCCACACTGTAGTTGGAAGGAAGGAGCTGGGCCTTTGAGGCCTGACTCTTCTCATATGTATGGATCTGGCCTGGCCAGGTCTCTAATGGCTACCAGGGCAAGAAAGGGAATGTGGAAGAATCTGCATTCTCATGCCATGGCTATCAGTGGCCTGAAAGTGGGCCAGGGCCAGGAGGGAGCCCAGATGGTGCCGGTGTTGTGTATAAGCGGGGATTAGTTCAACTGTCATGCAGGTGCTGGCCCGCCCTTTCCTGCCTGTGCATAATTGAGCATTATGAAACTAATATCATTCTATTGATCTTGATTAATATGAACAAGACTTTCATATGACTGATCACATGAGATAACAACAACAACTTTATTACTCTGCCTTGTCTCATCCTTTGACAGGGATCCTTAAAGACTCAAATCAATTTTATATGAGGTGACAGATATTTGTAATTAAGAGTATTCAAATAAATACATGGTGATAAAAACCGTTGTGAACAGGAAAAAATTACAAGATGGCAAGTCAAATATGGCTCCCAGAAGAATGTTCTCCTAGACAATGCCACACAGACTGAGAAGGAAGATGTGTTCACTCTCTGAGGTGTAATAGCTACTCATTGACTGCTCACCTTTCTAGGCATAAACCATTTATTAATTTTAAATAGGGCCTAGAAATTTATATCTCCTCCTGACAGTGTATGACCTTCACTGCTATCCATCATATTAAGTGGCATGAAATGCACATTTCTAAAGGAAAAGCAATCATTGACAGACTAACAGCTCCCTGGGATGTGATTCTTCACAAATAATCATGTTCAGTCCTATTTCATGAGGGATCATTACACATTTATACAAATGACATGATGATGCGTATTGCTCAGAACAAAAAAAAAAGCATCTAGCATTGTATGTGTGGTGAAGTGAGATGATAAACACTAGGAAGAAGCTGAGATAAGAAATGAGTGATAATTTTCTCCTAGAAATAATAGTTGGGAGTTGTCATCTTTATTATTGGCCTTGCTCCTCTGCCTTTAACAGCACCAAGATATACAGTCCTCAAACAAGTAATAGCATCTCAAACTACAAATCTTTAACCCTGGAAAATAAACTTCTCCTACTGAATTTCACTATGTAAGTCTACCTTTGAAGACATGGAGGCTATTTTAGTGTATCTCTTCTTAACATAAATGTAGCCAGGGTGCTTCAGCCTCTGCTGGTCTTAGACCATAGGCAGGTTTATGTCTATGTATCTGGCACATCTTGTGATAGATATGACAGTGTTCTGAAGAAAAAGGTACCTGCCTTTTCACATATCAGTTAGCACATTTACTAGTTATACATAACAGCATTGAAGTAGGGATTTAGAAATATGGTTTCTAGGACATGCTTTCCAAATTACTTTATCTAACATGTTCGAATCCTTAGCAAAACAAAAAATTTAAAAAAGAATTTTGTCTGTCTCTACATGCATTGCAATGGTTTCGAACATGTTAGTAAAAAAGAAAAATGTTGACAGCATCTCTTATTTGACTGGGGCTATGTGGTTCTGCTCTAGCATTGCAACAGCCTTGCTTAGCCATAGTTGCTAGATACAGAAATCCAGAGAATCATGCCAGCAATTTCTGTTTGTGCATACAGTTCCCCATATATATATATAAAAACATAATGAATAACAGTGATGGGCTGCACTTTTTAAAAGCTTAGCAGAGCTGTGTAAACAGATAAAAGGTCTGTGAAGGGTTCATTTACCAGGGAGCTTTGGGTGACAGGTTGTTCCAAGAAATCTGATTGGTTAGAATCAGCTGAGCAAAGATAGACTTGAGAGCTGCATGCTGAGGAGATAATCAGTCAGATTTCTGCCTTGACTGAGTTAAGTCTGATTTCAGGCTTAGTGAGAAGAGAATTTCCTTACTCAGTGAAACAGGGAGTTAGCTCTGAAGAGATCCCTGGTCTGATGTGGTTAAAAACTGCCTTTAGAAACCTTAAGAGTCAGTTAAAAACTCAATACAAGCACTGGTATTTCAAGAGATGATGTTTCGGTTATGGTTAGGGTGTACCAGCCTTCTGGGAACCAAAAAGTCAGATAACTCAAATAAAGTGTACTAGAGTATTTGGGAAAACTCTGGAACAAAAGCCTCTTGATAAAGATTTCAGTGACAGTGAATGGCTTGATAAATCCTAAATTATTTCACCTTTCTAAGCCCATTGCATTGGATTGCTATGAGCCTATGCACACTTACCTGTGAGTGAACCTCAATGAAGAAAGCAGGATTTACTTCTGAGTAGAATCAACATTGTATTGTCATCTAATTCAGGGATGCTTATTGCTCCTCTGCTCACATCACATTTTATTTGTGAACTGTAAACAGGGCCCTCAGACCTTAAAACACATTCAGCTTTTTGGCCATTCAAATTTGAATCCAAATGTTCTGCACATATGTTTTGACAGTTTTTTTCACTTTGATATATGTTAAAAATCAAGAGGCTTAAGCCTTTGTGTGGAGGTTTGTCTCTATAGCAGGGATTCCCAACCAGGTGTCCATGGACTCTTGGAGGTTCATGGGAGTTCTGAAGGAGGTCTGCGGTAGTTCTTAAAGTGGCATGGTTTTGGGTTGGTCTGGGCTGTCTTCTCAGCTCCTACTCTTCTTTCTGGCCTAACAAGGAATAGCCACCATACTAGTAGTAAAGGCAGGGGGAAGGGGCAAAAGGAAGGCTAAGGGTGCAGGTAGTGATATCACTTCTGGGGGCATGGCAGGGGGCATGGCCAGCTGAATCAGTTCTGGGGTTCCTTGAAGTCTGAAAAATTATTTCAAGGGCTCCTCCATGGTCAAGAGGTTGGAAAAGTCTGCTCTATAGCACTGCCTGTTTTGCTTGACTAACTCAATGCTCAATGGATGCAGATACATAAATACTTTAGTTTCCCCCTGTCAGTTCACATGATTTCCAGACAGGAAAAACGTGCTGTTTACAAAAGATATAGTCTCTCTCAGGTGGGTTAGCTGGGATGTCCAAAAAGGACACCATATCTCCAAAAAGGACATTGTAGAGCTGGGAGGCGGGGACAGAAGAAGACAACCAAGATATTAAGGGGGGCGGAACTTCTTTCCTATGAAGAAAGAATGAGGAGACTGAGACTTTTTGGTTTAGAAAAGAGATGACTGGGGGGCGGGGTTATGATAGAAGTTTATAAAAGTTATGCATACCATAGAGGGATTTGACAAAAGAGAACTTTTTCTTCCTTGCCTCAAATGCTAGAACTGTAAGCCATCCAATAACACTGATAAACTATAGATTAAGGATGAACAAAATGAATAATAATAATAGTAATAGTAATAGTAATAATAGAATAATGATTTTTTATTTATATCTTGCCCTTTCACATAGCTCAGGGTAAGTAACAAGGTGGAAAGATTCTCTAAATATAAAGTGATTAAAATATGGAATTCTCTGCCAGAGGATGAAGTGATGATCACAGGATTAGCCAGATTTGTGGATGTTAGATCTATCAGTAGCTACATCCCATGGTGAGTGAAGAGAACACATTCAGAGGTTCTAAGCTTCTGAATCCCAGAGTCAGGGGCAACATCAGGGGACTGTCTTGACCTCTATGTCCTGTTGTTGGTCATCCAGAGGAACTGATTGGCCACTGTGTGAGGCAGGATGCCGGACTAGACTTCTCAGAACAAGAAAACAAAAAAACCTGTCATGGCATTAAACATTAATAAAGAATATTTTCAAACAATGTCCTTTCTTGAGTTTACCTTTAGTTTATTTCATCCCAAGGACATCAGCCAGAACAGTTTTCCAGATAAACTCTGTTTTCTACTATCTTTCCTCAGCGGCAAGTCCTAAAATGTAAACAGTCACAATTAATAAATCATTTTAAGTTTTGTTACAAGTAAAATACTTCATCCATACTCATACCATACATCTCTTCTTTTAAGTACAATTAATCTCAGTATGTTTGTTTCATAACCTATAAACACAAATACCAGCAATCAAACAAAAATGTTGTAATACAAACATTCAGCCTATCTCTTATATGCAGTTAATTTATACTTTACCTCAATACAAGTAATAATATAAATTGGCCAATGGCTCAAAACGGCATGGAGATCCTGGTCCAAAAAGATGAGGTCCCAATCACTTCACTCAAGTATCTCTAATTTATCACAGAAGGCAATGTTCCAGGTGTTCTAATGATTCCTAATCTTAAAGGAGCTGCTCACAGAAAAGAGGAAAATGCCAATGCTGTATTCAAGCCAGGAGGCTGCAGTGTATTCAAAGAATAAATGTAAAAGCACTCTTGTTGTCTCTGTTTTTTTTAATGTCTACCCTTTGATTTCCTTCCGATGTAACTTGTTCCGGTCCAAAGAAAAGAAGATCCTCAGCTGTATGATTCTGTCCCAGTCAGTGACTCACGATGGGAGCATCTATTATATGGTTTCTGACACAGGACTGATGCTTTTGAAATGTAATCTTCAAATCCAGGGTAAAAATTCCCACATACAATTTATCACATGAACACCTTATGCAATATACACAGTTTTTTGTTCCCCAGTTAATAAAAGTCTCAATCCGAATTATGAAGCCATTTATCGGGTATCTAAATTCTTTAATTGGTAAGAGATTTTGGCATGCTGTGCAACATCCATACCTGTCGCTGCCCTTAGATAATTGTTTTAAAGGGGCCATCCCCAGAGTTCATTTGTGACTAACCAATTCTCCTATATTTTGACTGTGTCTCCATGCTATTTGTAAACCATTGTGGCAATCTTGTAGATCTGTCACAAGGGGCCAATGTTTATACAAGATCTTTGAAATGTTATTGGAATACTTTGAATACTCAAAGGAGCAAGTAGTTATAGTAATACTATCCTTTTGTTTATATTGCAGCACTTCTCTTCTACCTAAGGTCTCTGCTCTACTACTTGCCTTTTTAATTATTTCTTCCAGATATGTCTTTTTTTTCTTGTTCTGAGACCACCCTGTTTTATCCTATTTTTACTTGGACTAGACCTCTCAGCAACAACCTAATATGCAGATGATACCACTCTAATGGCAGAAAGTGAAGAGGAACTAAAGAGCCTCTTGATGCGGGTAAAGTAGAAGAGTGCAAAGGTTGGCTTGAAACTCAATATCAAGAAAACTAAGATCATGGCATCCGGCCCTCTCAATTCCTGGCAAATAGATGGGGAAGAAATGGAGGTAGTGACAGATTTTATTTTCCTGGGCTCCAAGATCAATGCAGATGGGGACTGCATCAAAGAAATTAAAAGACGCTTGCTCCTGGGGAGGAAAGCTATGGCAAATCTAGACAGCATCCTATAAAGCAGACATCACCCTGCCAATTAAAGTGCATCTAGTCAAGGCTATGGTCTTCCCAGTTGCAATGTATGGCTGTGAAAGTTGGACCATAAGGAAGGCTGAGCGGCAAAGAATTGAGGCTTTTGAACTCTGGTGCTGGAGAAGACTCTTGCAAGTCCCTTGGACTGCAAGGCGAACAAACCGGTCAGTCCTAGAGGAGATCAGCCCTGACTGCTCCTTAGAAGGCTGCATCCTGAAGATGAAACTCAAATACTTTGGCCACCTCATGAGATGGTAGGACTCCCTGGAGTCCTAATGCTGGGAGCGATTGAGGCCAAAAGAAGAAGATGACAGAGAATGAGGTGGCTGGACGGAGTCAGTAAAGCAGTTGGTGCAAACTTAAATGGACTTCAAGGAATGGTAGAGGACAGGAAGGCTTGCAGGATTATTGTCCATGGGGTCGCGATGGGTCGGCACCTAACAACAACAAGACCTCTCAGCAGCATTTGACACAATCACAAGCTTTTAGCTCACTGCCTCGCCTACGATGGTATACAGGGGACAGCCCTCAAATGGCTGATTTCCTTTTTCCAGGGTCGGGGACAGAAGCTAGCAAAAGGACAGAAAGCATCTAGCCATCATCAACTTACTTGTGGAGTCCCACAAGGAGCAGTCCTCCTATCTTATTTAACATCTTCATGTTCCCTCTTGTTAAGCTGGTGCAGAGGTTTGGGCTGGGATGTCACCAATATGCAGATGACACCCATTTCTTCCTCCTGATGGACGACCGCCCTGATTCTCCCCCAGAATCCTTAGCCAGATGCCTGGAAGCAGTGATGAAGTAGCTCAAGCAGAGTCATCTGAAGTTCAACCCTTCTAAGACGGAGATCCTGTGGCTGGGTAGGAAGGGACCAAGTGAGGAAGTGTGCTTACCCAGCCTGGATGGAATGCAAATATCAGTATCTTGCTCCGCCCGAAACCTGTGTGTGATCCTCAATGCCTCCCTCTCCATGGAGGAACAGGTCACAAGAGTAGCGCATCAGGCCTTCTACCACACACACCAAGCGAAGCTACTAGCGCCCTACGTGGCTCCAAAACACCTAGCCACAGTGATCCATGCAATGGTCATTTCTAGACTAGACTTTTGCAACTCACTTTATGCAGGCCTACACTTATCCTTGATCTGGAAAGTACAACTGGTTCAGAATGCCATGGCCAGGATCCTCACAAATACACTGTGGAGGTCCCACATCCAACCTGTACTTCAACAATTCACCTGGCTCCCAATCGAATACCAGATCATGCTTAAGGGTTTGGTAATCACCTTCAAGGCCATACATGATTTGGGCCCAGTGTACCTGAGAGACCACCTCTCTGCCTATACCCCCAAAAGAGCCCTACACTCTGCCACCACCAACTGGCTGGTGATCCCTGGCCCCAAATAAGAATGTTGGTCCTCAACAAAGGCCAGAGCCTTCTCTGTCCTGGCCTCCACCTGGTAGAACAAATTCCCTGAAGATATGAGGGCCCTGCCCAAACTCCTGCAATTCTACAGGGCCTGCAAAATGGAGTTCCTCCACCAGGCATTTGGTTGAGGCTGACCAACTCAACAATATCCGCTGGTCATCCTCCCCAGACACCCTCCTCCATTACCTGAACCAAACTGACCTCCCTATGGGTTCTTGTTAAAGTTGTTGTTCAAATGAATCTATTGTAATATTCTGTTAATTTTGGAACCACTGTTGTCATTGCTGTTGATGTATTTGTGATGTGATTGTGATGTATGCCCATGACATTTTATATAAGCCACTCTGAGCTTTATGGGAGGGCGATATACAAATTCAATACAATACAATAAAAATAAAATAAATAAATCACTGGTCTGATCTTATATTCTTAAAGCTGCATGGTTTATCTCTAGGTACTATTCTGACCCATTTTGCTTCCTTGCTTGGTTCCCCAAGCTAAGCAAGTAAATGTTCTTGTCTTAATTGATGTATGTGTTCTTACAAGGACACTTGGGAACTGCAGTTTCTGTTAGTCAGGTCTGAAGAAGCACCAGTGCAATGACTG
The DNA here is from genome assembly GCF_049243985.1 of Paroedura picta. NCBI lineage: Eukaryota > Metazoa > Chordata > Lepidosauria > Squamata > Gekkonidae > Paroedura > Paroedura picta. Next base: position 131,796,175 of record NC_135369.1, read on the forward strand.
TGCAAACTGATTTTAAGTATGCTTATTGTACTCATGATAGCTGTGAGCCATAGATAATGTTGAATGCTGAATGCTGCTGCCATGCCAGTGCAAAACTCAAATGTTAATTGTACTTTTGCAAAGGTCTCAGCATTCCAGATAAATATCATCACAAACAATTGATTTACTTTTTGTGCTACATATGAATGTACTAAACTGCCTATAACAGATCATACCTTTAATATTGGAATGCTCAAGAACTCAATATGAATAGCTCTTGATTAGAGTTTAAACTGGCTGCCCTGGCCCAAAATAACTTGTGCATGATGATAGGTCTCCAGATGTGGATCAACCATAGTGGTGGCAAAAGCCAGCTGGCAAGGAATCCATGCACTTGGTTTTCTACATGTAGAATTGTAAACATATGTCCGTGAAGGCTAGGTTTTGCCTTGCCATATGTGCACAGCCTACTTCATTTCCAAGGATCCGGGTAACTGCAGTTATTTCTAAAGAATTATCAAATCTAATCAATGTCAAACAATAAAAGCAAGTTTAATGATCAGATTATTACAATATAATAAAATAGCTATGAAGATGTATATTATGATTTGCCTGACTGATTGATCAATATCCCACTCTCCTGGCTCGGAGTGGCTTCCAATATAATCATAAAAACATGTCAGACTTCCGATATTTCAGATATCTCAGTATCAGAGAACATAGGAAGGGAAGGCAACATGATATAGCCCAACTTCATCAGATCCTGGAAGCTAAGCATGGTTGGTAGTTTGGATGGGAGATTGTCAAGGACAATTCTGCAGAGGAAGGCAATGGCAAGCCATCTTTGCTTCTCACTTGCCTTGAAAACCCCAGCAAGGGGTTTTCATAAATCAAGTGAAATTTGATGGCACTTTACTCAAAAAACATCTGGAAACATGGCCTCTGCTTCCCTGTCATAATAATCTCAATGTTCTGAAATTCAATCTATAATCTTTTCTCATTTGGAGGCTGTGCAAAATGGTCTCCCTGTGGTTCCTTTATCCTTGCCAGACCTATGCCATATAGCACCAACAGAAATACAGGCTAGGTTAATTCCTAACAGCCATCTGAAATAATTACTTGTTTTCTCTCCCAAACATGCTTAGCCCATTCTCAGCACACATGAACTTGGAGTTCCAAGTTCAACAGGAGTATCACTTGCAGTTGTTTTGATTGTCCTGAGAGATGCTTGATCATCCACATGAGGCTTTGTTATGTGCGAAGTCGTATCCGACCCATCGCGACCCCATGGACAATGATCCTCCAGGCCTTCCTGTCCTCTACCATTCCCCGGAGTCCATTTAAGCTTGCACCTACTGCTTCAGTGACTCCATCCAGCCACCTCATTCTCTGTCGTCCCCTTCTTCTTTTGCCCTCAATCGCTCCCAGCATTAGGCTCTTCTCCAGGGAGTCCTTCCTTCTCATGAGGTGGCCAAAGTATTTGAGTTTCATCTTCAGGATCTGGCCTTCTAAAGAGCAGTCAGGGCTGATCTCCTCTAGGACTGACCGGTTTGTTCGCCTTGCAGTCCAAGGGACTCGCAAGAGTCTTCTCCAGCACCAGAGTTCAAAAGCCTCAATTCTTTGACGCTCGGCCTTCCTTATGGTCCAACTTTCACAGCCATACATTGCAACTGGGAATACCATAGCCTTGACTAAACGCACTTTTGTTGGCAAGGTGATGTCTCTGCTTTTTAGGATGCTGTCTAGATTTGCCATAGCTTTCCTCCCCAGGAGCAAGGGTCTTTTAATTTCTTTGCTGCAGTCCCCATCTGCAGTGATCTTGGAGCCCAGGAAAATAAAATCTGTCACTATCTCCATTTCTTCCCCATCTATTTGCCAGGAATTGAGAGGGCCGGCTGCCATGATCTTTGTTTTCTTGATGTTGAGTTTCAAGCCAACTTTTGCACTCTCCTCCTTCACCCGCATCAACAGGCTCTTTAGTTCCTCTTCACTTTCTGCCATTAGAGTGGTATCATCTGCATATCTGAGGTTGTTGATATTTCTCCCTGCAATCTTGATCCCAATTTGTGACTCCTCTAATCCCGCATTTCTCATGATGTGCTCCGCATACAAGTTAAATAGGCAAGGCGACAGTATACAGCCTTGCCGAACTCCTTTCTCAATTTTGAACCAGTCAGTGATTCCATGTTCAGTTCTCACTGTTGCTTCTTGACCTGCATATAAATTTCTCAAGAGCCAAATAAGATGCTCTGGTATTCCCATCTCTTTAAGAACTTGCCACAATTTGTTGTGCTCCACACAATCAAAGGCTTTAGCATAGTCAATGAAGCAGAAGTAGACGTTCTTCTGGTACTCCCTAGCTTTCTCCATGATCCAGCGTATGTTGGCAATTTGATCTCTAGTTCCTCTGCCTCTTCGAAATCCTGCCTGTACTTCTGGAAGTTCTCGGTCCACATATTGCTGGAGCCTAGCTTGTAGGATTTTGAGCATAACTTTGCTAGCATGAGAAATTAGTGCAATGGTGCGGTAGTTTGAACATTCTTTGGCATTGCCCTTCTTTGGGATTGGAATGTAAACTGACCTTTTCCAATTATGTGGCCATTGTTGAGTTTTCCAAATTTGCTGGCATATTGAGTGTAGCACTTTTACTGCATCGTCCTTTAAGATTTTGAATAGTTCAACTGGAATGCTGTCACCACCACTAGCTTTATTGTTGCTCAGACTTCCTAAGGCACATTTGACTTCACATTCCAGGATGTCTGGCTCCAGGTCAGTAACCACCCCATTGTGGTTATCAGGGATGTTAAGCTCGCTCTTGTATAGTTGTTCTGTATAATTTTGCCACCTTTGTTTAATCTCTTCTGCTTCTGTGAGGTCCCTACCATTTTGGTCCCTTATCATACCCAACTTTGCATGAAACGTTCTCTTCATATCTCCAATTTTCTTGAAAAGATCTCTGGTCCTCCCCATTCTATTGTTTTCTTCTATTTGTTTGCACTGTTCATTTAAGAAGGCATTTTTATCTCTTCTAGCTTTTCTCTGGAATTCTGCATTCAATTGGGTGTATCTTTCTCTTTCTCCCTTGCCTTTCACTTCCCTTCTCTCCTTAGCTATTTGTAAAGCTTCCTCAGACAGCCATTTTGATTTCTTGCATTTCTTTTTCTTTGGGATGGTTTTAGTTGCTACCTCTTGTACAATATTGCGAACCTCCGTCCATAGTTCTTCAGGCACTCTATCTATCAGATCTAATTCCTTAAATCTATTTGTCACCTCTACTGTGTATTCTTCGGGGATATGATTTAGTTCATACCTGAGTGGCCTAGTGCTTTTCCCTACTTTCTTCAATTTAAGCCTAAATTTTGCAACAAGAAGCTCATGATCTGAACCACAATCAGCTCCTGGTCTTGTTTTTATTGACTGGATAGAACTTTTCCATCTTTGGCTGCAGAGCACATAGTCAATCTGATTTCTGTGTTGACCGTCTGGTGATGTCCATGTGTAGAGTCGTCTCTTGGGTTGTTGGAAAAGAGTGTTTGCTATGACCATTGTATTCTCTTGACAAAATTCTACCAGCCTGTGCCCTGCTTCATTTTGTACTCCAAGGCCAAACTTGCCTGTTATCCCGGTTATCTTTTGGCTTCCTACTTTAGCATTCCAATCCCCCATGATGATAAGCACATCATTTTTGGGCGTTGCTTCTAGAAGGTGTTGTAGGGCTTCATAGAACTGATCAACTTCATCCTCTTCCGCAGCAGTGGTTGGGGCATAGACCTGGATCACTGTGATGTTGAATGGTTTGCCTTGGATTCGAACTGAGATCATTCTGTCATTTTGGGGATTGTATCCCAAGACTGCTTTTCCTACTCTCTTATTGATTATGAAGGCTACTCCATTTCTTCTGAGAGATTCTTGTCCACAGTAGTATACCTGATGGTCATCTGAATTAAATTCACCCATTCCTGTCCATTTTAGTTCACTGATTCCTAAAATGTTGATGTTCAGTCTTGTCATTTCTTGTTTGACCACGTCCAGCTTGCCTTGATTCATGGATCTGACGTTCCAGGTTCCTATGGAATAAAAATCTTTACAGCATCGGACTGTCTTTTCGCCACCAGTTACTTCCACAACTGAGCGTCCTTTCGGCTTTGGCCCAGTCGCTTCATTCATTCTGGCGCTACTTGTACTAGCCGTCTGCTCATCCCCAGTAGCATATTGGACACCTTCCGACCTGAGGGGCTCATCTTCCGGCGTCATAACGTTATGCCTATTGGAACTGTCCATAGAGTTTTCATGGCAAAGATACTGGAGTGGTTTGCCATTTCCTTCTCCAGTGGATCACCTTTTGTCAGAGCTCTCAGCTATGACCTGTCCGTCTTGGGTGCCCCTGCACGGTATAGCTCATAGCTTCACTGAACTACGCAAGCCCCCTTGCCACAACAAGGCAGCGATCCTTGAAGGCTAAGTACTCTAATTTCTCCTCAAGGGTTAACGTGAATATTAGAAGACTTAGTTCTGCTTACGAATGTTTGTGATTTCAGTGTTCCTTCTACAATCCTTATCTCTTTCAAGGCTGGATGCAAGAATGTAGTAATTGGGCAAACTGTGAGAACCTATGCTTCCCCCAATTGGGAAGGGGGATTAGGAGCAGCTGCCAACATCCTCTGGATAGTTCTTGAGAAGAAGATCCTTGGGCACCTGATGCCATAGAGCACAAAGTTATAATAAGGGCATAGGTCAGAAAGAGTTAAGCAAATACCATCTAATATATTTAGACATGTTATGCTTTATTAAGATGGAATGCTTTTATGCTACTAAGATTTTATGCAACAATAGATTTGTCATCTAATAACAAAATATGCAATGGATTAGACAAAAAAGAGGGTTTTTTTCTTATTGCTAAATTCAAGAGACTGTACTGCATAGTCAATCCTTTTAATAAGTTAATAAACCTTTATATATTTTTAAAAGGTCTGATTTTCGTGTGTACATCCAGCTCTGAGGATCCACAGATCTTGGAAGTTATTCAGGGGCTCCAAGGAGGCCAGGGGGACCTTGATAATCCCTTATACTGTTTTACAAGCAGTGCATCCATTGCAATCCATGCAGCTGAATATTCATCTTGATGATTAGCAATTGTCAGTGGAGTACAGAAAATCACATGTGGCTTTTCTATGGCTTCTTCCCCTCCATTTCCCACTGCCTCCTCTTCTTCCTATCTGCTACTTGCCCCATTGTTTAAGCACATAAAATATTTACTTTTCACAACTAGCAGCTAATAGATGGCAGCTTTCTCCCCCTCTTCATTATAGTTGCCTGACTCAGCGTTTATTAACAAATGGCAAAATCAGCAAACTGTCTGCTCTGGAACAATTTGCACACACATGCACATTCTCATACTGCTCATGTATGTGTGGGAGGGGTAGAGAGTTGTAGGTGTTTTGGCACCCTGCATCCTGGTTGCACAAGGCATAAGAAGGGACTGAGTTGCAAACGATCTATGCTCAAAAAGTAGAACATTTTAATTACTCAAATGTGTCATTTGAGTGACTTTAGAGGTTATCAGAAAGCCATAGAAGCACAAACCCTACTGAAGGCAGCAATACATAAATGACAAATGTAACTTATTGACCAAGGCAAAACCTGCCTGTGGCATATACGCCCATTTCCAATCACATGGATATATATATATATATATGCAGCTGTGAGACCATATCAAGCTATGCTCTATAAAGTACTGAGGATTTTAGTTTTAATATTTGAAGCCCCTTTAAAATCTCCATTTGAAAAGGCTGCATGGGATATACTGTCCTTCTTGTAACATTCTGAAAAGGTATTTTTCAAACTGTAATGTTTTGTAGATTATTGGATCTGAATGATTTAAAAACTTTGCTGACATTATTTGGGAACTATGTTGTCTTTAAAATACAATTTATAATAGAAGCAAGCATATTTTTGCATCATATGCATTTTGGACAAGCCATTTGTTACTTAAATCAATGCAGATTTAATGTCATCTCTGTTATAATTCTCCCTTCACTTCCACTGCATACAGAAACATGGGCCAGTCTTGGCTCCCTGATTATTTAGCATAAGTTTTGCTCGCACTGCAAGATGTCTGCATTGTATATCATTTTCACAAGTGCAAATGTGACCGATGAAGAAAGATCAACTAGTGTACTTAGCAGCATCAGTTATTGGCAGCACCGGGGTAGACTATGAAATTTTAAGTCAGACTCTAGCTCCAAATAGTGGGATCCCTTTACAAAAGGGCCTAGCCTGTGATGTGTAAAATTTGGCATTTCTCCTTTGCACAAAACCTGAGGGTTTAAATCTCAGTTGCAGTATTTTAACATAATGCTTTTACTGAGCCACAAAGTATAAAATGAGGTGACTCAGATAATCTGATGTGGTATCTGTGTTTTTCCCTCACCCCTGGCCCCTGCTACCACTACCAATTCCTGGGAAAGAATCAGTCATTGGCACAATTGTACCAGGCATGTAGCCAATAGCAGCCATAATACCCATAAACATTGGATAGGTTAATAGATCAGTCCATACATGATCCATATCGATGATTTGCAGACAATCCAACACAACAAAATTATGTCCCAAGCTATATTACACAAATATAATGTTAATTTCCTGAAACCTGGTTTTCAAATTGGGGGCCATTCTTTAACAGTGTACCTTTTTTTTTTTTACTGTCCCTTTCCTTCCCTCTTTCTGTTATTCTTCTTTCCCCAACTGACCATTAAATCTGTATCCACCCTAATTGTGTTTAATAGTAATCCGGTTCATACAATAGTTTTAAGAAAATAATTAAGGAGACTATTACCCACGGTTGATGTTATGCTAAAGAATGGTTGAGTCTGACTATGCAAAAGAGGTAGGAACCTACAATGAAGGTTCTAGTGCACAATCCTGAAACTATGTGTAGTATAGAATCATAGATCCATAGAATCATAGAGTTGGAAGGGGCCATACAGGCCATCTAGTCCAACCCCCTGCTCAACGCAGGATTAGCCCTAAGCATCCTAAAGCATCCAAGAAAAGTGTGTATCCAACCTTTGCTTGAAGACTGCCAGTGAGGGGGAGCTCACCACCTCCTTAGGCAGCCTATTCCACTGCTGAACTACTCTGACTGAGAAAAACTTTTTCCTGATATCTAGCCTATATCGTTGTACTTGAAGTTTAAACCCATTACTGCGTGTCCTTTCCTCTGCAGCCAGCAGAAACAGCATCCTGCCCTCCTCCAAGTGACAACCTTTCAAATACTTAAAGAGGGCTATCATGTCCCCTCTCAACCTCCTTTTCTCCAGGCTGAACATTCCCAAGTCCCTCAACCTATCTTCATAGGGCTTGGTCCCTTGGCCCCAGATCATCTTCGTCGCTCTCCTCTGTACCCTTTCAATTTTATCAATGTCTTTCTTGAAGTGAGGCCTCCAGAACTGCACACAGTACTCCAGGTGTGGTCTGACCAGTGCCGTATACAATGGGACTATGACATCTTGTGATTTTGATGTGATGGCTCTGTTGATACAGCCCAAAATGGCATTTGCCTTTTTTACCGCTGCATCACACTGCCTGCTCATGTTTAGTTTACAATCCACAAGTACCCCAAGGTCTCGTTCACACACAGTGCTACCTAGAAGCGTATCCCCCATCCAGTAGGCATGCTTTTCATTTTTCTGACCCAGATGCAGAACTTTACACTTATCTTTATTAAATTGCATCTTGTTCTCATTTGCCCATTTTTCCATTGTGTTCTGATCTCGTTGAACTCTGTCTCTATCTTCCGGAGTATTTGCCAGTCCTCCCAATTTGGTGTCATCTGCAAACTTGATGAGTAGTCCCTCCACCCCCTCATCTAGATCATTAATAAATATGTTAAAAAGTACCAGGCCGAGCACCGAACCCTGAGGTACCCCGCTACTCACCTCTCTCCAGTCTGATGAAACACCATTGACAACAACTCTTTGAGTGCGGTTCTCTAACCAATTCCCTATCCACCTAACGATCTGAAAATCCAGATTGCAGTCCTTCAACTTATCCATCAGAACATCATGGGGAACCTTGTCAAAAGCTTTACTAAAATCCAAGTAAATGACATCAACCAAATTTCCCCGATCCAGCAAACCTGTTACTTGGTCAAAAAAGGAAACTAGGTTGGTCTGGCAGGACCTGTTGGAGACAAATCCATGCTGACTTCCTTGGATCACCAAATTGTCCTCCAGATGTTTGCAGATCGCTCCATTTAATATCTGCTCCATTATCTTCCCCACAACAGAGGTCAGACTCACTGGTCTGTATTTTCCTGGGTCATCCTTCCTCCCTTTTTTGAAGATCGGAATAACGTTTGCTCTTTTCCAGTCCTCCGGGACATCTCCAGTCCTTAAAGAGGTTCCGAAGATGATGGACAAGGGCTGTGCAAGTTCTCTGGAAATTTCTTTGAGTACTCTCGGGTGCATTTCATCTGGACCAGGGGATTTGAACTCATCCAGTGCAGCTAAATGCCTCTCGACCACCTCTCTATCCATGTTAACCTGCCACCCAGACACTATCCTTTGGCTACAGCCATCTCTAGATGTGCCTAAACACTTTGACCTGTGGGAAAAAACAGATGTAAAATAGGCACTAAGCCTTTCTGCTTTCTCTGCATCTTTCGTTAGAGTTTGTCCATCCGCACCCAACAGCGGGCCTATTGCCTCCTTTACTTTACGTTTGCTCCTCACGTAACTGAAAAATCTTTTCTTGTTACAATGGGCTTCCCTGGCCAATCTTAGCTCACTCTCAGCTTTGGCCTTTCTGATGATTGATCTACAGTGCCTAGTAACCTGTAGGTACTCTTCTTTAGAGCTCTGTCCTTCCCTCCATTTCCTGAACATTTTCCTTTTCTTTCTTAGTTCCTCTTGAAGTTCTCTGTTCATCCAAATAGGCTTCTTAGAGCTCCTGCAGTGTTTTCGTATTTCTGGAATAGTCATTGATTGAGCATGCAATAGCTCTTGTTTGAGTAGCGCCCACCCTTCACATGCTCCCTTCCCTTCCAGCATTCTCGTCCATGGTATGACACTCATCATGTCTCTGAGTTTATTAAAGTTTGCCCTACGAAAATCCAACATCCGCGTCTGGCTACAAGCTTCCTTGGCTCCCAATCTCAAAAGGAATTCTATGAGGACATGGTCACTTCCCCCTAGGGTCCCCACCTCCTTCACCTCATCCACCAACTCTTGCCTGTTGGTCAGTATTAAGTCCAGTATGGCTGAACCTCTTGTGGGTTCATCTACCATTTGATAAATGAAATTGTCAGCCAGGCAGGTCAGAAACTTGCATGACTGAGGACGCTTCGCAGAGTTTGTTTCCCAGCACACATCTGGGAAATTGAAGTCACCCATGATGACAAGGTCCTGCCGTTTGGATATTTTCTCAAGCTGCTCACAAAGTGCAGCATCCACATCCTCTCGTTGGTCAGGCTGTCGGTAGCAGACACCAACCACCACACTGTTTGTTTTCCCCTCGCTTATTTTCACCCAGATGCTTTCCACTGTAGATATACTCTCCTTCACTAGAATTTCCTGACAGGTAAGCCCTTTCCTCACATACAGTGCCACTCCTCCACCTCTTCGATCTATTCTGTTTTTTCTGAACAGTTCATATCCATCCACCATTACATTCCAGTCATGAGAATCATTCCACCTGTACTGTTAAAAAGGCATGAGAATTAGGTTCGATTGGAAAAATTAACCAATAACATGACATAGATATCTGTAGACTTGCATTTCCTATTGAACACACAGATTCATTTTTTAAACATTATAAATGTATGCATGCATTTTTTCTATTCTAAGAAACATTATTAAACATCCCTCAAAACAGAAAAATCACTACCTTAGTCTTTTGAAATTCTGTCAGTTTGACAAGGGCACGTGTTCAATCATTCAGGCAACATTAATGGGTGTAGGCAGTGTTTTCATGTAGACATGCTACTTTCCAACTATGATTTATAATATTTGAAGTCACAGCCAAGAGTGCTTTTAATTACTTGTTTTAAATATATGTACAGAGCTTCATCCACACTTGTTTAAATTATGGGTGGGGGGACAGATATCTGAATATGTAAAATATGATTGTGTGGCATTTCAGATATTTGAGAGGCTCGATTTGCAAATTTACAGAGGACATTAGAACATATGAGGCATCAAATGTAGGATTCAAGTTACATACTGATTTTTTTAGTATTTGTGGCACTAAAAAAGTCATTTACATAACTGAGCTAATCAAGACATAACTCAGTAGCAAGTAGACAACAGCTTTATTTAGCACCAGCTTTTCATCTGAGGGTTGGCCTGGCACGAGGAAAGAGCAAAAACCTCCACAGCCACCTGGCTGCTGTCATGGGCCAGGAGGGCAGGTCCCTTGCCCCCAGAGACCTTCCCTGGGGAGGAGGCCTGCTCGATGGTCACTCATCTGACCATCTCATCGACCTGGCTCCAAGACTATGGCCTTCCCAGCCAGAGAAGGCTACGGTTGGTGGCTAGCTAGTCTCTTAATGAGACCCCCCCAGACCTCAGGGTTCCAGTGTACCAACTGGTCCCTGGACTAAAAGCTTTTTTTCCTGCCCCTTGACACCGCAGCTGTGAGAAAACATTAGGTCACAATAAACACTTGGACCATAATAACAGGGTGGGCAGTCAGAAAGCTGTCTTGGCGATGACCTGCTGCAAAGAGGTTGGGCTCCTGCACATGGTACCTTAAATAGGCACCAATTAGCCCACCCCTCATGCCCACCCCTCATGCCAATGCTGTGCACACCAGTAACAGTACTGACTGTCCATTAGAGGGAAATATAAACAAGAAAATATCATTTGTTAGTTGAACGCTCTGAGCTGGAACCATGAGAGGTTTGATGGAGTCGGAGTTATTTAAAACAATGTTTCTGACTCCTGTATGTCTATTGGTAAATCAGTATTCCTTTGTTAATTCTGGTTATGAATGTACTTCAGTGTGGATGTCTATTCTATTTGTAATAACATTTAAAATATTGTTTTAGGCTCCATGCATTTTCTTATGAGCATATTTATTTGCATTATAGTAATTTACACTGAAGAGTTAAAAAAATCTAAACAGGCTTGTTCATGCTGCTGTAAAATACACCGAAGATAAAAGAATATCTACATAAAAGACTACTAATTTGAATGCACTCCTACCGAACTCAACAAGAGTACAATGTTATGTATCTTATTGTTTTGTCTACATGGTCCCCCCCTGAACTATTGTAATTACTGTGTACCCCATTTGTGTGTTTAATCAAAGTGATATAAAGGTAAAGGTAAAGGTATCCCCTGTGCAAGCACTGGGTCATGTCTGACCCTTGGGGTGATGCCCTCTAGCGTTTTCATGGCAGACTCAATACGGGGTGGTTTGCCAGTGCCTTCCCCAGTCATTACTATTTACCCCCCAGCAAGCTGGGTACTCATTTTACCGACCTCGGAAGGATGGAAGGCTGAATCAACCTTGAGCCGGCTGCTGGGATTGAACTCCCAGCCTCATGGGCAAAGCTTTCAGACAGCTGCCTTACCACTCTGCGCCACAAGAGGCTCTGCAAAGTGATATACAAAGCAGCAATTATAAACAGCAGTAGAATTACAAGATACTAAAATAATAAAAATGCAAATGACAGAGGAGGGGAAAATAATTTTCATGATTAAACTGTCCTCTTCTTGGATAATTTAATTTGGTACCCCTTTGAGATTTTGCAGTCTTTCCCATGAAAGTAATATCCTCCTAATAATATCTATTCCATAACATGGGAATAACCATGATAAAAATGGGAGAATGGGCAATGGCAGTTTTAAATGCAGAGCAGGCTTTCTCTGTGGCCTTGATGACCCTGGAAGGGTTTCCTGAATGGGTGGGTGTTAATAAATTTTTAAAATTTGTTAAACATCTATTGGGCGATATGACCATATATGGTCATTTAAACCTACCCCTCTCTCCCAGCATGATCAATGATGGGCCTGGTGGGGGAGAGTAGGGGAGGGGCCCTGGGTGGGCATGTACACAACTATGTTTCCCAACCATATTCTGCATGATGGCACCATTTCTGGGGATTCTTAAAGCCTGAAGACTGTTTCAGGGATTTCTCAACATTAAAAAACTTGAGAAAGGCTGATGTGGAACAGACAGAAGTCCCTGCTGGAGTAAACAGAATTACTGCATGAGAAAGATGACCCTTTAGGTATGAGGTCTACAAATTGTGAACAGTTTTAAGGGTTAGAAACAGTGCCTTGAAAGGAACATAATGTCACATCTGAGGTTATGCCTGGTGCTTGTCTATACAGTCTCCAGAATTCAAACAGGCAATGGCAATAAATTAAATGTCATGTACACGTTAGAACATGATGCTTTTACTCTTCCCGGGAGCTTTGGGAAGGCACAGAGGAAATTACAAGGTATTAAGTAGTAAATAAAACAGATTTAGCAAAACAGCCCACACAGAGGTTTCAAGCCAGGTGTTCTATCTGAAGTAGCAGGGAAGACCAGAGTTCAAGGTCCATATGAAAGACAGGGTATCAAGATACAAACTCTCTCTGAAAAAACAAACACAAAGTTAGCAGCAAAGCACAAAGAAGATTCCGCTTATTAAATGACTTGAAGGACAGAACATTGGTAACAAACTGTTACTCCCATGAACTGGCTCTTGTCCACATCTCCCTTAGAAATGGCTCTTGTCCACATCTCCCTTTTATCAACCTAATTAGCTGACTCATGGCTGAAACCCAGCTGCTTTGACTCACTGTCCTTGGTCCTCCATCAACTCTTATTCAGAAGCCAAGGTCAATCAATGCCATACTAACAAGTGAACAGTTCTCCTATCTTGAGCTGGCAAACAATATCAAAGCAATAGCTCTACCAGCTCAGGAGACCCTAAAGGTGAGAGACAAATTGCTGTCCCATTGTCCCTTGCCAGAACAAGCAGCTCTCATCACCTGCAGCTTCTTTTGCTGGTTCAGACACTAAATCAAACTGCTCAGATGGGCATTTCTCTGGTGCAGCTCCTGATTCCTCATCCTCAGAGGAAGAGACAACAAGCTGACTTATGACACTTAGAAACAAAGACAAAGTAAAGACTTCAGAATAAGTGTAGTTTAGTCATCAGCTGCATTTTGAATCCATTGTATGTTCTAAGGCCAAGCCTACATACAACATGTTGCAACCATCTAATTTTAAGTTTGCTATAGCATAGATCAATTTAGCAATAAAAGGAAAAATAATTCCCATGCTACAAGTAATAGTTTTCATTCAAATATATATATATATTGATCACTATATTAACTTGTTTTTCCCATAAGGAAGTGGTCATTGGATTCCTCAGCTCTTAACTGGATCTGTACAAGAAAGGATTTGCCACATCCAAATCAGGCAACACAATTTCCACCAGAACATCAGCCTTACCAACCAGTTTGTGTCCATCATGTCTAGATTCAGTTTCTGCTTGTTCTCCCTCATCCACCTGACCACAGCTTCCAGATAGCAGCCTACTTCGAAGACAAGTTCTGGGTTATTATTTAAGGACCTGTAAACAGGGTGGTATCAACTTGTGATCTCATTCAGTGGTTTTACATAAACATTGAACAACATGGGTCTAGAACTCCCTGGAACCCATCAAGTTAGTTCTATGCAACAGAATCCAAGTCTCAAACAACAACCTTCTATACCTGGTCTAATAAAGTTACTTGAACACTGTTCCCATAACTTCTGATCTCCTGGCTGTTCAACCAGTACTGCAAGATCAACAGTACTGAAGGCAGCTAAAAGATGCAGTAAAATTAAAAAAAATCCTACATGGAGCTGCCCTTGAAGACAAAACATGGCAGTTCACTTACTATCAGGAACTAGGTGAAGTGCATATATAGACAGTTAGCTTTTATTGTACTAGCCGAAGGCCTTCACAAGGAGATAATAAAAAGATAAATCAGATATAATAGATTTAAAAAAGAGACTTTTATATATTTTTGCCAATTTGATTTCGATTTTTGGTCTAGTACTGGTTACGAGAAATCTACAGTGTTTTCCCATCCCAACTGTATTCTGCATGATGAAACCACTTCTGGGTTTTTTCAAAACCTGAATAATGTTTCAGGTGGTTTTCAATAGTAAAAAGGTTGAGAAAGGCTTGTCTAGGGGTAGCATTTTTTACATAACCATTTGGGCTCTGATCTTCCTGGCTGCAAGTGCACAAAGGGTTACTCTATTAGAGACATCCACACATATTACACTTATTCTGCATTTGTTCCATGGGTTACCAGTTATTTTCCAGGTTCAGTTCAAGGTGCTTATAATTACTTAAGACTCATGGCTTGGGAGCCAACTACCTACAGGGTTGCCTCTCCTGATATGCACCACAGGAACAGTTTTGCTTATCTGAGTAAACAGGTAACACCATCAGCTGCCTATGTCTGAGAACAGTGGCCCCAGTGGCCTATTGGATGAGGCCCAGCAGTTCCTTCCCACCCTACTATAATTCTGCAGAAGATGTAAATAAATAATGGCTTACCCTTCCAAAGTGTCTGCCTGTGTTACTTATTGCTACCTGATTTATGGGAGGGGGGCATTAGTGATAAAATATGAGTCAATTCATCAGGATCAGTTTGTGCATTCCTACACCATTATCTACAGCCATTCATTTCAAATTCCTGTTGTTAGAACTAGATTGACCCAAAAGAGAAGTCCCAGTGCTGGGAGGCTTGCCCCCCCCCCCAAAAAAGTATTTTTGGACTGTCTTGACATGAATAGCCCAGGCTAGCCTAATCTCATCAGCTCTTGGAAGCTAAGAATGTGATTAGTATTTAGATGGAAAGCCATCAAGGAAGTCCTGGGTCCCTATGCAAAGGCAAGCAATAAACCATCTCAGAAAGTCTCTTGAAAACTCTGTAGGGTGACCATAAGTTGGCTTCAACTTGACAGCATTTTCCACCCCCACCCCCAATTCTTGGGTCACTCTTCCTGAAGTATTTTTAAATAGGAAAGACAGCTGAACTGTTGATATCTGGAATAACGTAGATTTGCGTTCTTAGTGCCTCATTGAAGTTGGGGGGGGGATCCAACAGTTTCAGTGACAGCTGTGTAATGCTTAATCTGTGTCATGATAAAGAATTTCTCTAAATGCTTTCTCAGTAGTGTACATAAACACAACTTGTGGAGGGAAGCCTATAGATGTAGTGGTTGCACAGTTGCAAAAATTTTTCGGGTGGCATTCTGTTGAAAGTTCAAATGAAAACATTATGGTGGGAGGCCTAATTTGTAGACACATATTTTGTATCTCATGAAACAGAAGGGACCCTCAAAAGTGAGATACTAGTGTAAATCTCTTCCATGGAGGCCTTTAAAGGGTGCAGGCCTCAGCTCTAATAAGTTAAACTAAACCTGCGATAAATAAATTAAATTAAATAAAGATTCAGCACATAGGCATCTAGTCAGCCCACTGGGCTGTGCCCTATCCCAAAAGTTGCTGAGCAGCAGAAGGTAAAGTAATCATTCAGTAATGTCAAGATGAATAAAATAAAAGGCTATCTCATGTTGCAATTGATTTCAATCTACTGAAATATACACTATGCATTTTGATTAGCTTGGCAGTGCAGCATGCTGACTGCTGAGCGCCTTGGAGGGGGAGCATTGCTATTTTGTCATTGTGCTTCTTCTAGAGGTCCATTCATTTATCACACCCTATTCTAATCTACACTTCATTTCTTCTGATGCGATCAATGTGTACAATAAAGGGTGTTACCTTGCATTTCTGCATTTTGATTGAAGTTGGCATTGGTGAGACACATATATTGCCTAGAAGTGCTGCAGATCAGGAAATGTTTTGCTACCGGCATCAATTACATTATTCAGTGACCTTTCTCCCTACTTCCCTGACCACTCTACCTTAGAAAAAATTAGTGCATATTTCAAGATGTCATTCCAGCCCATTCTGTTTGTTTTACAGGACTGTGCAAGACATAAAAATGAGAGATGGTGACTGATAAAGAAATAAACAACCACACAGTTAATACACAAGATGGAGAGCCTCTGGTTCCTGATCCAGAATTTCATTCATGTGCAATAATTTCAAGAAATAAATAATAATCATTAGTCATTTAAGGGGATGAGAGGACAGTTTAGTAGGTCTGTGCTGAAAATATGCATTACTTGGTGATATGTTAAATCTGGGCTTAAAAAAAAAAGCTTCAAGGATATTTGAGGTTTGGAGTATAGTAGAAGTGACCACGACTCTCCAGTGTGAAAAATGTGTCTTTCAGCATGGGGAAATAACAGTAAGACAGTGGATATGGAAATAGATGCTTGTAGTATTCTGTACTCTCTGTGGTCCTAGATATACCTTGTTTTTATTAATAGGGAAGAGGAGTTAATACCCTCTTCAAACAAAAAGAGCTACATATTGATGTCAATTGGCACTCTGCTTAGAATAGCACTGGGAATCCTTAGGAAATGAGCTGCGCTGAGGCTTAGTCTTCTGAGCAAACATGCTAAGGATTGTGATTCTTCTGCCAAAGGAAGTCCTGCCTTACCAGGCACTTGGAAGTCATTGAGAGTACAAAGGTGATCTGAAAGACATAATATACTTAGATTTCTGATTTCTGATGTTTGTGACAGCAGTGCTTACCAAACACTGAAGAGTAAAAAGAATAGCGCAGTGCAGCATACAGTGGAAAAAAAGGATGAAGGCCCCTTTCAGATGACAGAAACGAACTATAATCTAATCACAGCTGAACCTCAGTTTCAGGGTGGAAAGGAACTCCAGTTTCCCCAGGTGCCTGCACTCATATGGCACAGCCAGCTCGAGTGTGAAGGTTTCCAAGAGCCAGAAACACAGTATAGGAGTGCAAATAGCTTACAGGTATGGATTAAGGCTATATCTAGAATGCAATATGATTTCTACTTCTTTTTTTTGTGAGCCACTTGTTAGAAGAGCAAATCTTCCATGAGTTGGTGCATTGAAATGCTTGTAAAATTGATGTTATCCCTGTTTTCAGTACTCCTAACATCTTTGATGGCTGCCAGGATAAACAAAGCTTTGAGTGATCTTTCTTTAAACAACAGAGACAAGACAGCCAGGGATAAAAAGAGAGAACTTCAGAAACTAAAATAAATACTGCAAAAACGTAAGGAAATAGTACCACATACGGAAAGCTGCGTAATTTGCTTTTCTATCTATATAAAATAAATAAATTCACAGGAAACTCCTCCTTCAAGGCACATTAATTTGGGTGGGATAGAGTTTCTCTCGGTACTTGGGTGCATGAAACCGCTTTTTTGAATGGTGCCAGCACAGTACACTTTCCCCCCTTAAAATAGATTAAAAGACAAAGTTTCACAGAAAAAAAGTTTTTCAAAAGACGTGTAAGCTAAAAGGACTTGTAAATCTAGAGGGAGTAACCAGCAGCAGTGATGGAGTGTTGATGAAAAAACACAGTTTTAAAATGGAAGTTGCTTAGCAAGTTATTGGAGGCAAGTTCTTCAGAGGGGCCCAAAACAAAATGTCCAGTTGATTTCTTTTGCAATCTCTATGTATATATTTCACACTGGCATGGACTGGTGTCTCCTTAGTCCTTTTTTTTTTGCTATGGATCATTTCAGTCCTGTAGATACTAAAATATAGAACAGCAATGACCTTATTCATATTGGATTACATGGCATTTTTTCCTACTACAAGGCTTTCACAACATATGGCTGCAAATTCTCATGAATATGAGTAGGTTTGACACACTCTTGGTTGACTTTATCTCTATAGCTTAAATATAGCTTAAATAATGTGAATGCTTTACCAGTTGTCTGTGGGAAAGGCCAATAAATGCATTTTCATCACTTTTACAAGAGGTGCATAGGCTTCCTCCTAAGATAACTTCAAAAGGCAGCAGAACATTTTAAATCATACTTATAAACCAGCACTTTTCAACCTTTATGTAACTGTTTCCACAAGGCTCTAGAGTGTACAGTCAGTCCACATAGAGTGCTAGCAGAAAATGAGTATCTTATCAAAGCAATACTTCAAGGCTTGGCCACCATGACCAGCTTATTCACCATTATCTATTAAAGATTCCAAAAAACTCAGAGTTTCAAGATGAGACAACAGATTGCCTTTCACACCATGACACTATCGCAATGTATCTTTGTTGCTGCAGCAGTTGTGTGATGGCAACAAAATTACATACTACTTTCCTTACTCTGTTCATGAAATGCTTCTACCTTAACAAATGGCCATCCTTTTCCCGCTCCCTTGCTCCCTCTGTGGACTGCCTACTCACTGGCCAGCAATGTCTTCACTTCCACCTAGGTTTGCCAGGTCCCCCCTGCCATGGTTAGGGAAGGGGGGTATGGTTATCATATCACGATTGGGAAGCACCTGGAGATTTGGGGCTGGAGCCTGAGGATAATGGGGATCTCATTGGGGTACAATGCTATACAGCCCACCATTGAAAACACCCATTTTCCCCACAGCAAATAACCTCTTTAGTCTGTAGATGAGCTGTAATTTCAGGGGGTCTCCAGGTCCCAACTGAAGGCTGGCTTCCTTGTGCCCACACATGTGGATCACACAGTGGCTGAGGATGGTTGCTCATGCTTCTCCTCCCCCGCCTACCCCCAACATCCTGGACATCACAGGGGGATGAGAGCTAGCTCTGCAGTTGCAGCTAGCCCAGCTGCAGATGTTCACTCTTCCTGTGGCTGCTCATGGCCAGCAGCAAGGCTGGCAAGAGGCCCATCTTTGAGCTGCCTCACCTTACCTCAGGCTGCTGTCAGTGCTGAACATGGCTATTTAAAAGTTTGCAACAGCAGAGCAGATGTAAGTCTCTCTACCTTAGGGTTGCCAACTTCCAGGTGGCATCTGGATATCCCCGACTGCTACAATTGACCTCCAGATGTCTAAGATCAGTTCTTCTGGAGGAAATGGCTGCTTTGGAGGGTAGACTCAATGGCAGTAGACCCTGCTGGGGTTCCTCCTGTCCCTGAAAGATCTTTATGAAGTCAAATATACTATTTCCACAGAATAATATATATGTAAACTTCTAAAAAAGAGGAGTGTCAAAATAAATAACTATAGAAAAACAATTACATTTTTGATGTGGAGCACATCTTCTGGCATCTTCTGAAATGGAAATGGCTACAGACAAGATGCCTGTAGTCCCAGGGAATGAGCTAGAAGAGGCAAGGAGGCAGCCGGTGGTCGAGGCAGTGGCCATGCCACCGCCACACATTTCCCGAGGCTGATCCCACCTTCTGGAGAGCAGGACCAGCCTTGGAAATCAGCCGGCAGAGGTGGTGGCAGCAGAGCAGTGAGGCCCAGTGCTCAGCTGCATTCGGTGCTCAGGAGAGCCAGGATGGCCTCAGAAGGTGAGTGGCAGTGGCAGAGCAGCTAGTAGGGCTCGGTGCCAGCCTTAACCAGCTTCTGCCTCAGCCATTATGTGGAATGTGCTCCACATAATGGCTGAGAAGTTGCTTGTTGGAAAAAATATTTAGGAATATAATGCTCTGAAATCAGATTTTCTGACTTTCTCCAGTTTTATGCAGTGCCTGAAAACCTGATTCTGATTGGCGCTCAGGACCAGCAAGTGATGCAGCAGACAGGGGTGCATCTTGAGTGGAAAATCTACAGAAAGCACAAAAAGCACCTGAGCTGAACTACTTGGTGTCTGATCATCCCTAGACTTATTTATTCCCTGCTGTTCACTGTTGCTCAGTTTTCTGGTGTTGACTGCGGAATATGGTCATGTTGACCCACTCCCCTGTCCCCAAAATGGCCAATAACTGGCCAGGTGGTGATGGGAAGGGGGGGAGGTCCAAGCCATACAAATCCTTACTGGTTGAGGTAGCAACTGCAGTACAGAGAGTTAAGTACTCTCATTTTAATTTAACTTTTGAAGGAGGGGAATGGAGTTGAATATACCTGCCCTGGCCTTATTTGAGCTGTTGGGGTAGACATGGGGGGCACAGAACTGTATAGGTCTGCATCAGCCCTGTTTCTGACATGAGAGGTGGGGGCAATGGAGTGGCATAGGCCTCCTCCAGGCCTGTTTCTGGGATTGGAGTGGAGACAATGGAGTGGCATAGGCCTGGTCCAGCCGTGTTTCTGCCGTGGAGTGGGTGGGATTGACAGAGTGGTGTAGGCCTGCCCTTGTCCTGTTTCTGCAGGCTCCCATTACAGGTTTCCTTTGGTGAAGAAGAACAAACTGGTAGCCAGCCCAGAGTGCAGGTATGGTTCTGCTCACAAACCATCTGAAAATTGTTCTGTGCTTTCACTTTATGTGCTGTAGCAGTGGCCTGGTGATGTCACATCTGATGGGGGTGTCTGGGTGATGTCACTTATGGTGACATGTGACTTTTGGGGGCATGGTAGGAAGGGGTGGCCTGCTGACATCACTTCCAGGGTTTCCTGAGGAATGTTTCAAGTGCTTCTCAATGGCAAACAGGTTGGGAAAGGGTGTACTTGCAGGCTACCATGCTCAATTCCATTTAAAAATCCTACATTACATATAATGATTTTTACTGTGAGCAGATAGACCATTGTAAGAAGGGTTCCCTGGAAAAAACAGTAAAACCATAAAATGGCAGAGCTGGGACCAGATAAGATCAAATTATCTACCATGAAACTTGGCCACCTTCCAGTGTGCTCAGCAGTTTACTTCAGTACTTTCAGGTTCCTGTTTCAGGCTGACCAAACAACAATAAATAATGCACAGGGAAACTTAATCTGTAGCCTGGGTATTTTAATAAATAAAAGGTAACAAATCCATTCTGATCTCTGGCTTCTTGCCTTTACTCGCCATATACTATCAGTATATACAGACAGCACCATGAGCTTTCTATAGCTGCATTTTTAATTTGTGATTGGTATACATGCTTTAGGCTTTCAGGCCACAAAGACCATGAAATAATAAAAGTACTTGAAATAATGGAAGTACTTGAAAAGTCATTTCAACATGGAAGTCGGGAGAGTGTCGTGGATAAGGGCAATAATGATGCAGTGTGGTATCTCACAATTATGGGTCCATGCTTAATTTCCCCTTTTATGACTTTTGTGAGGTGCCTATTTCTACAACAACCTCATCTGGAATCCTGGAAGTAAAACTGGCTTTGCTGACTGTCACAGTTGCATTTTTGCCAAATTCCTTCTGAATTTAAATGCTTTATATTTGCTTCTCTTAGGTGGTATCAGCAAGTTACTGATTTGTTCTTGTTCTTCATGGGAAAAATAAGACAGGTTTCATTTATTCATGACATTTTTGGTTGCTGCTTCACTAAGATAGACAACCTCCAATTCGGATCTGGAGATCTCCCTGAATTACAGTGGACCTCCAGGCCACAGAGATCAGCTCCCTTGGAGCAAATGGCTGCTTTGGGGGCTAGACTCTAAAGTATTATATCCTGCTGAGGTTGTCCCCCCCCCCCCACTGAGTCCATGGGCTCCCCTTCATTTCCCAAGCCAGCATTGGCAAGCTTATGCTTCAGAACCCTGCATGAGACAACTTACAATTAAAACATTGTAGCAATATAAACACACATGCCGTGTGACATATACAGCATAATAAAAACTATCCATAAAACAGAAGCAGATAATAAAAAAAGCTGGTAAAATAAATCACAAATTAAAAGCCTGCGAAAAAGGACATGTTTTGTCCTGGTGCCTCAAAGAAAATGAAATAAGCACCAGGTGAGTCTCAGGTGGGTGGGTGCTCCCGAGGTGAGGTATCACCACACAAAATGCCCCTCCTCATCCTAGAAGGGTATAGGACTTAACTGGCAGCTGTGATAGAACAGGAGATGGTCCTTCAAGTACTCTGGCCCCAAGCCATTTAGGGCCTTAACAAGATAAGAACTGGCATTTTATGCAGATATGAGGGGGGGGGATATTTCAGGGGAAAGCATTGCAAAGTTTGCACTCTGAGAATGGTTAGCATATATATTGCAATCAAAATATATGTTCCCCCTGCACTCTCTACAGCCGCTGCAAAGGTTTTCTCCATTCGTGTGCTCACATTCTTTGCTGCAAACTTATATGTTTGTAAGGACTCCTTGAAAAGGCTGATCTGGCATACCCTGAAGTGGATGTGAGTGCCATAAGGAGAAAAATCTTTGACCTTTGCAGTGGCCAGAGAGAAGCATAAGGAGAACAATGTCATAGGTTCCAAGCTAAGGTGCCAGTGTGCTTGGTAATAAATTGACTTTCTCATTAATGTTTTACCTAAATATAATTTTTAAAAACCAAATTAAGTTTCTTTTTCTGTCATCAGCAGTTGGAATGCACATTTGTTTTCTCTGATCTTCCTGATATCCTTTCTGGCATTGAAAACAAAACAAAAAAAACCCCCTTCTACTGTATCCCTCCTTAATCTTTTCTCCAGGTTAAATGTTCCCTGTAGGTGTATGCATGTCTGGAAAATGAGCAAAAGAAAGACCTGACAACCTGACAATATTATCAGTGTCTACTGTGACCGGGGATGGGGGATGGATTCAGAAATTATTCTTGCTGGAAGTCAGGGATAAAATTTGGTAATATGGTTTCCTTTTCCAACTCTGAAAAAAACTAACAACTGCAGAGCACTTGCAGGAGAATAATATCATAACTACTATGAGGTTAGACTTCTCCGTCTGGAAATCTAAAGTGAAAACAAGGCCTCATTCTTTTTTTTTTTTATCATGCCACTAAAAGCCTTGTGGGGAGAAGTAAGAAATCAATGTTTGCAAATATTAAATCAAAGTTGTTAGTGAAAAGAAATTTATTTTCTGTCTTTGTCACAGCACTTAAATCAATTGAGATGCAGCAACACAAAATAAAAAGTGCTTGAAACTGTCATCTTAATGACTTCCAGAGCCGCCAGAGAATTTTCATTTTCATATGACTAATCCAATGCTTTAGAGAGATGAAGTTGAGAACCAAGTCAACATGCAAGGATTAGAGGTATTAACCAATTACAGCTTCACTAAGGTTTTCTGTGAAACATTATTACTAGCAGTACTCTTTGGTTTTAGCTTTTCACTGTGAAATAGTGCTACAATCATGTGGCCAGAGGTATTATGTTCTTGGACAAGGTGTTCAAGCCAGTAGTGGAAGGTCATTTCAATACATTCTTAGATGAGGTAGATCAGTAGTGGCCAATCTGTGGCTTTCCAGATGTTCATGAACTACAATTACCAGCAGGGACATGCTGGTAATTATAGTCCATGGACATCTGGCTATACCTGGTATAAATCATACAGGTTTAATTCAGTGGTTTCTGACCTAAGTTTGGAACAAAAACTGCCTAGATCAGTGTAGGAAAAAAATGACCTTTACTGAGAGAAGAACAGGATGCAGGATACTTTCTATAATAGCGATCCCCAACCTGTGGGCTGCGGACCACATGTGGTCCTTCGACCACATTGGAGGTGGGCCCCATAGGACGCTTCTCCCCCCCCCGGCCCTTTACTTCACCCCCCCGGCCCTTTACAACACACTTCGGGTGTCATTGTCTCCCATCACTCCCAGATGGGACTATCTTGTTGCAGAGAAACAAGCTCAGGGTTCCCATTGATTTGTCATTGTCATGAGTTAAAATTTCCATGAAAATAAAATGTTCCTTATGTTCATTGTTGTGGCATGTCTGTATCTTATTTTGAAGGGATGTTTAAACATTACCATAGCAATCAGAGAGCGTTAGGGCAGTGGCTGAGAGTAGAGGAGTAAACTCCCCCCCCCCCCACACCGAGCCTCAGTAAAAGGTGTTGAGTGGTCCCCGGCAAGTGGTCCCCGGTGATAAAAAGGTTGGGGACCACTGTTCTATAAGACCATTTCCGCACAAGGAATCTGTCCCTGGACAGCATTTGAATGTTGGCAGCTTTTAGAGCCCCCTCCACATGATGTTGCCTGCATTCTGAGGCTGTCAAGGAACTGGATAGAGTTTTGGCTATTTTAAAATTGCGATTAAGGAAATTGCCAAAATTGGATTTACCTACCTCAATTGTGTGTCCCATCAGTGAGCAACTAATGAGCAACCAGGGGAAAGCTTTAGAGGGAGGGAGAAAGGCATAATAGTCTCAGAAGTGTTGTCCCACCCTCGCACATGCTCTCCCCTCTCCTTTTCCCACTCTAAGTAATTTTTTTTTAAATGGTGCGGTCTGTGTTGCAGCGCAACCGCAAACCTACCTTGTCAAATCAAAGGTAAAATAAAACCTTTAAAGTGTGCACACTCTTTTTGGGATCAGGCAGGCAAAACCCAGCCCCTTTTCTATTTTCTGGTGGTGGGGAATTAGTTTCGAAAGAGGGTGGGTGGGTGATCTTGCATCCTACTCCTGATCATACAGCGGACTGAGCACTATGTTTTTAAGCCAATCATTAACACAAAATGTTTTTTTGGGGTTCCAGGGACCATGTTCAGCATCTCAGAAATCTACCCAAGCAGAAATAAATTCCAAACAAAGTATGAATCATTCTGGTGTTTCTCCATAGCAATGTTGACTTTTATTAAAAATGCATCTGTGTCATTTGCAAGCGAGGAAGCCACTCGTGTTTTACCCCTCCATGCAGAAATGGTCTAAGATTTCACTGGGGACTGTTCCATCAAGATATTTGTGATACAGAGTTTCTCATTTGTCCTGCTAAATAGTCAATATTTACCTCTCTTTACCTGAGTTTGTATAGGCATTTGGGTTGAGATGCTATCAGCACACCCACTTCTCTCCCCCCCCCCCCACTGTTCAGATGATGCGGTAGATTTGCTAAAGAATCAGAAATGGGTGGAGGAGACTAATAAATTGGAGCCTGTAAAACAGAGCTCTTCCACCAGGTCTATGGTTGAGGCTGGGGTCGGCGTGGTAGATCCATCGCCGCCCCTGGGGTTTTGAAGTGTACATCGTTTCTTCTCCATTTTCTCTGTTGCGTTGGCAGTGGGGGTGGGAATGGGATGTTTTCCGCCATGTTGGGAGTTTTTAAAGTCTTTTAGTGGTAGTTTCAATGGGGTTTTAAGACTGTTGTTACCCATCACGAACCTTTCAGGGAGTGGCGGAGAATAAATCAAATAATAATAATAAAATTAACATCTGATTGTCTGACCACCACAATTATAGATGTAGTTGGCAGACTCTGTTTTATCCTTTGCTTAGCTTAATCAGCTGGTTAATATTTTCATATACAGATTGTATTTCTTATCCATCTAGGTTTAACCCAAAAGTTCCAATTTTAATGTCATTTCTCCCTTGTGCAAATGAAATCCAAGTGTCTGTGTAATTTTAGTTTCATTGATCCATTTTCTATTAAAATTAATGCAGTTTTCAATGTTATGTTTGTTTCGATTGCACAGGAATAGATTACAACTTATTATAACTTAGTCAAAGTAGCAAGTCAATGAAGAAAACTGAACAAAAATTAATGGAATGAAAATGCTCACATGAGAACAAAAATAAGCTAAAATGGGACATGTTATATATCTCAGCTTTTGTGAATCCTGTCCCAGTTAGCCATTTTTCATGAAATCTTGTTCCGTATTCGGCACATCTTAAGGTATATGGCTAAGAATCCATATATGCCTAGGAGTTAAAACACAGATATATGTAAGTCTAGAAAAATCATATTATAAATTATAAGATACAGAGACACAGGGAATGAGTAGAATGGCAGATTTGAAAAAGAACAAAGTTACCACATGGATGAGTTGTCTGTAGATGACAATGGAGACAAGATAAAAACATAAATCTGACAGCGGTTTAGGCCTCAGGGAAGGGTTGGAAGTAATAGAAGACATTTTGTCTTTATCAGGCCACAAACACAATCAAATTCTCCAGTGAGTACTGTGCACATTGTGAAGTGAAGAGAGAAAGTGTGAATAATGGCTTTGAAAAACCCTGAACAACTGATGTTTGAACCGCATGCTACACAATAGGCTTAATAGTAACTGTGCTGCTACCCCCTGGTTCCTTGAAGTGGTTGTACAGCTGAAAGGGAGGAGGTGGAAAGAATTTCACTCATTTTTGAGGGTTTAGAATAAACTCTTATATTCAGAAGTATTTCTATGAAATTAGATGCCAAGGCTCAGCTACAAATGCACCATCTAGAGACCAAGGCCTTCCCATGAATCCCAGAGTTTTAGGGATGTCAGACCCTCTGGTTGGGGCAGGCGAGGAACACCAGAAATTAATGCAACTTGTTAACATGACCCAGCAGTGATTAGACAAGTTGGGGACATTACAGGGGAAATACTGTTGGGGGGGGGGCAAAACTCTATGGCATAAGCTAGTTCTACCATAGAATTTTGCCGCCACATCAGGATGTCATTCCCTGATATGGCTACATACTTCTGGATAATATAATTATGTCGTATCAGTTATCTGCATTCCTCCCTGCTCTTCGTAAGTGTACCCTCCACTACCTTCTGGATGCTCCAAGGGACCTGGCAACCCCACTAGACTGAGGGGATTCTGTACTGCTATGGGGAGCTGTCATTTATTCATCTACTCCAGGATTTATCATAGAAACAGATGCCTGATCCTGAGTCTAGGTAGCACGAATTTAGCTCTAAGGATCAATCGTTTTCTTATTATCCCTGGATTACATGTACAATGTTATCTTAGAATTACAGTCTACAGCAGTGGTCCCCAACCTTTTTATCACCAGGGACCAGTCAATGCCTGACAATTTTACTGAGGCCTGGGGGGACGTCGCCGTCGTTGCCGCTGCTGCCTGAGCCCCTGCTCCACTTGCTTTCCTGCCGGCGCCTCTGACTTCCCACCACCTACTGGGGGGTGCTGCCAGCAGCAGCTGCACAGTGCCATGCTGATGGGGAGCCCCAGCCATAGCGGCCGCTGGAGAGCACCAAAGCTGAGCTGGCAGCAGAGTGGCAGGGCAGCCCCTGAGGCAGTAGCTGGGGAGGAGGACGAAGAGGAGCAGCGGCCCGGTACCAACTGATCCATGGACCGGTCCTGGTCCTGGTCTACAGTACGTAGATTTCTTGGAAATCTGATGAGTCATTAAATTTCTTCAGGCTTCCACTCACATGGGTATCTTTGTAAAAGATCACCTGGAACTGCTGGATGTATGTGTGTTTTTAAAAAATCTGGGATACATTAATTGGGCTTTTAATTCAACTATTGGTTAGATTAAAAACAAATCTCCATGAATCAAGGTTCTGCAGAGTTGTGCTGTATTAACTCAGCAGCAATTGCTTTTAATCCATCTCTACCATGTCTTTAATAAACATTTATTGCTAAAATAAACATCCAAGAGCTTGATCCTCAGGTTTATACAGGTAATCACTATGCATTCCTATTTTTCACTTTTGATACACAACTGGGAAAAGAAGCCTAAGGGCACATACGAGAATGCATAATGCATAGCAGTGTTCTGCTGTACTCATCACCTAGCAGAAGGTCACCAGGTACCACATCACGGAAGTTCTGATTGAGCATGCAGTTCAGGATTTCTATTTGGGCTATGATTTCCCCCTCCAACCGCATTATAATATTATGCCCAAAACAAACATCACCTTGTACCTTCAAGTACATCGCCCCCCCCATTCCTGAACATAAAAACATGTACTAACAAAAAGTCTGATAAAAAGCCAATTGAAGCCAATCCTCATAAATCAGAGCTGGATTTTGGATGAGCCTAGGGTTATATGAATACATTACATTTTATAACTCTTTGTTATAATGATTTTATAGCACTTTCCATCCAATCATAAGGAAAAAGATGTCCAGAAACAGTTATTTTTATATAGCTGAATTTTTGTGTTTCCAAATAAAACAAATAATTCAAGATGTGAATGGGATTGTTCTCCTTTTGAAGCTATTAAATACAAGTAAAGAATTTATTTTATTCTAACAATAAAGTTTCAGTCCTCTGATAAGCATGCCAGAGATTGAATCTATTCAGGTATTTGGCTGTATCAGATAGTACTGTGTAAATGTAGGGTTTTCTGCCCCTCAGCTTACTTTAAATTATCAGAGGCATTCAGTCAGTATCCCTTTAATTTGAATCCTGTGCTTGCACATATTTTTAAAAAATCTGATTTTGTCATAGGAATCGCAGAGCATGTGCTCTACACCCCTATGAGAAAAGGCAGATACTGTTGCAACACTTCTTTGTCTTTTTGTTCCACCTGGTTGTTCTCCCTTTGTTGGGCAGTTTCATGCATTGCTTGTTTATTGAAATTTTAAGGCGAGATTATTTCACCTGCATTTATTGTCGGATAGCCATCTTGCTTAATGTTTAGTGCTTCACTCATCTTCTCCCCTCTTCGGCACTGCTAGGCATCTAAAGGTCTCTTTCTTTGAAGAACAAACATTGAGTCCAGTGGCACTTTTAAGACTAACAAAGTTTTATACAGTGTGTGAGCTTTTGTGTGCATGCACACTTCCTCAGACTTTCTTTAAAGTTCTCTTTCTCTGCATCATTAATGCCCCTCCCCCTAATAATACAGTAGAGAGCCCCCCCCCAGGTCCAGATGCTTCACCATAGAGGTGAGGCAGAGCTTCATGATGGCAGCCTGAGGAACCCACTTGCCTTGCTTTCCTCCCACTGGAACTCACTCTCTGTAGCACCACCCACTCCCACATCCCAACCACTAGACTGGGGAGAGATTATCTAGCTATATGGCAGTGATGGCAGCCTTGTGCTTCTCACCTAGCCTTGGCCACATGCCAGGTGTGATCAACTGCTGGTGTGGAGATCTGCCTCACCTCTGTGGCAAATCACCTGGACTCAGCTTCCTCTCCTTTCTCAGTGACTGTGTGGGTGGGTGTTGTTGGAGGGACTTCTTTCCCCTTCAGTACTGTGAGGCATTTAAAGTTCTATTGACCTAGCATTGCATTGTTAATGTACCCTCCCCCCTCCCCCCCAAAAGAATGTGCAGGAGGGAGACCACTTTATGTTGATGATACCGGGTCCAGGTGCTTCATCAGAGCTGAAGCAGAGTTCCATGCTAGCAGCTCCTCCAACAACACATGACCACACAGACACTCAGAAAGGAGAGGAAGCCAGGTCCATGTGTTTTGCCACAGAGATAGGACAGAGCTCCCCACTGGCAGCCCCCTAAAAACAAAGTTCTTGCTTTACCTTTTGTGGCTAATCACATATGCTTGTGTTAATTTGCATGTTGAGCAAAGGCTCATGGGGCATGCTTTTTAAAGAGCCAGCATGAAAATGAGAGGTGGTCTGAAGCGGGACTGGGCTAATTGAAAGGAAAAGAAAGATAGATGGATTGAGGAGCACTGAGCACAGTGCTCTCTGAAAGGTAAAGCTTGTTTTACAAACTTGGGGGGGGGAAAGGACAGAAAAGACTGAAAAGCTAGTTTTGGGGAGATCTGCAGTAGCTGGGAAGAGCTGAAGAACAAGAATTGCTGACAGCTAAAGTCCTTATTGACTGCACTGAAATCAACACCATAGTACAGAGCTACCCCACTTTTTGGCCAGGAGAAAAGATGAACTGCTACTAGGGCAAGGAACAAGCTTGAATATTCATCCAGCATCTTTACAGGAAGAGTTCCTGATATTGCAAGAAGACCTGCCTTGAGACATTGGTTAGTGAACTTTTATTGAGATCATTGGGAACGAGTCTGCTTTTACTTTGAACGTGGTCCTTGGGATTAAAAGGGTTACAAAACAAATTCATATGTCCTATAATCCTTTGTTACTAACACCAGGAGACAATTTGGTACAGTGACTAGAGTTTCTACAGCCTCCCTGGGATCAGGTGGAAGCATAAGACCCAAGTGTCATCAATATACTTGTGACAACCCAGAAAAAACAGACCATGGATATATCAAAGCCTATGTTGCTCCTGTCCGTACATGTGCATGATGACTGGAACAGACTCTGTGAAACTCAGAGTTCCGTCAGGGCCTGCAGCTCTTCTGGAAGCTCATTCCACCAGGTAGGGGCCAGGAAGCCAGGCATGCCTCCCAGGGCCCCAAGACCATCAGCAAATTCATACCCGCAGAGTGGAGTGCTCTGCAGGGGCCATAAGGAGGCAAACGGTCCCTCAAGTATGTAGTGCCCAAGCCACATATAGCCTTAAAGGTCAAAACCAATACCTTGAACCTAATCCAGAGGCGAACTGGTAACCAATGTAGCTGTCTCAGCA
Source organism: Paroedura picta (assembly GCF_049243985.1). NCBI lineage: Eukaryota > Metazoa > Chordata > Lepidosauria > Squamata > Gekkonidae > Paroedura > Paroedura picta. The sequence continues at coordinate 131,826,267 of NC_135369.1, forward strand.
AAGGCTGAACATGAGCCCTCCAAGATGACTTAGTGAGGTCCTGCGCAATTTTCAGGTCAATATTCGCATAGAGTGAGTTACAGAGGTCTAACCTGGAAGTGACTGTTGCATGGATCACAGTGGCCAGGTGCTCTGGGGACAGGTAGGATGCTAGTAGTTGTGCCAGTCATAGATGGAAAATCACCATCCAAACTACCTTAGTGATCTGAGCCTCCATGGAAAGCAAGGCATCGAAGACCACTCCCAAATTCCTTGTTAGAGGTACTGATGTCAGTTACACCCCATCCAAGAAGTAAAGTGCACTTCCTGCTCCTGCCCCTTTTGATCCAGCCATAGGACCTCCATTTTGGAGGGGTTGAGCTTTAGGTGGCTCTTCCTGATCCATCCAGCTACCGCTTCCAAACAATTCTATGATTCTATGTTCATCATAGCTCTAGTCTCATGAAATCTTATTTATGTTTATAGTCACCTAAGCTAGTGGCTGTCATTCAGTTCCATGGCAGTCAGTTCCATAATGGGATTACACATTGTCAAGATATTTTTTCCTTTTGTCTGTCCTGAATCTCTTACTAACCAATTTCATTAATTGATATCAAGTTGTAATATTATGAGATAATTTTTCCATGAACATTCTCCACACTAAAAGGTAAAGGTATCCCCTGTGCAAGCACCGAGTCATGTCTGACCCTTGGGGTGACGCCCTCTAGCGTTTTCATGGCAGACTCAATACGGGGTGGTTTGCCAGTGCCTTCCCCAGTCATGACCGTTTACCCCCCAGCAAGCTGGGTACTCATTTTACCGACCTCGGAAGGATGGAAGGCTGAGTCAACCTTGAGCCGGCTGCTGGGATTGAACTCCCAGCCTTATGGGCAAAGCTTTCAGACGGCTGCCTTACCACTCTGCGCCACAAGAGGCTCTTGCGCCACAAGAGGCTCTATCTACAGATATATTTATAAACATTTGTAATATCTTGCCATTGTTTTTCCGTTCTAAATGGTCCAAATGATATAATCATTTTTGTGTTTAATACAAAAATAATGTTGTCATGTCTGAACAGGAATTTGCATATCTCCTTACAGCACAGGAGTGACATGCATCTAATGTTTACCACATGCTATAATATGTGAAGTTGCAAGTATGTAATTTGTCATGCAAAACTAGAAAACTATAATATAGATACTTGACTAGAACTGGTATAAGGTTATAAAATAAGCTGTAATAAAATGAGCTGTGATAACTAATACATTTTAATGAAGAAAATGCATTTGGATTACCAAACAACTCCTTTATATTATTTCCTACTTCCCACTCCTGTGTCAACAGTCAGGCCATCATCTAAATATATCCATCAAGGTAGCAGCTGAGCCAAATCTTGAAAATACCCATTGCATGATAGCAGCATAATGATTTGCTTTTAAACATTTACCTCAGGAAAACAAAATGTGGTGCTAATGGATTCCATTTGTAGGAAAAGTACATAATCTATTGAAATGCTCAGCTAACTCTGGCCCATGAAGTGCTCAATTATGTAGGGAAGAAGCACTAATTCACCGTACAATGTGGTCATTTTGTGGAACATAGCTTCACTAGTAAAATTTTGCCTTATCCTCGCAATTTCTGATGATGATAAGAGTCAGAAGAAATCTGAAGAAAACACTCCTGCATAACCTTTCCTCCTATCAAGGAAAAGTAGTAAAATCAGATACTTAGCAAAACAAGATGCTTTCACTGTGCATCATGTTTCTTCATAATAGTCACATAGAAGCCTTCATTAAAAACTTCATTAAAAATGAATAAGAATGTTATTGTTCCTATTTATTTTTCTTTAAAATAAATGTTCTAAACTTCTTTCCATTACACAATAAACAATTTTTTTCATCTAGGTGTGAGGTATGATGTTTATAGACTATAGAAGGTAGAAGAGACAAGTTGTCACCATGTTCCCTGTTCTAATTTGATGAACAAATGTGTGCCCCCCCACTGCCCATCCCTGTGGTGATGTCACCATACTTTTACATGTGATTATCTCTTCACCTCTTCCTTAATTTAGCCGGAAGGTCTTGTCAACCATCTGGGGACCATATGTAATCTTTCACCCTGAGCCTGTACCAACAATTGGAAATATCTCTTGTTGCTGTCTTTCTTATTTACATCTGGGCTATGTGGCAAAGGAAGGGATTTTTAAGGGGATTGGGGGAGTGTTTCATGCTGTATATTTTCTTTTGCATAGTTTTAAATTGTTGTAAGCTGCTGTGAGCTGGCCAGGCCAAGAGCAGCGGCATATAAAAATAAGGAAAAATAAATAAATAAAACAATTAACATGAAGGAAGACAAACTGACCATTTGAAATAGTTCCCTACAATCTGGGCAAGAACAGGATGAACTTGCAGTGCTATTTCCACTAGGAATGAGGAGGTTCAGTTTTCATGCATAATATATGGATCAGCCCACAGAGCTACCAACAGCTTGGTAGTTGTGATATTTACGTTTCCTGTTCTGTCTGCCTCTAAGAAATTACTGGGATAAACCAGGAACATTTCAGCAATTACTGTTTACCTGAAGAAAGCCTCCCTCCCTGCACAATCCTGAACAGCAATAAGAATTTTCTCTGCTCCTTCTCTCCCACAGTGTGTAAACCCAGTACATTTATACATGAAATCTAGATTAGCTTGCCTGAAATTTCTCTTGGGTTCTTGCAGGTAAAAATTAAGGTTGTACAAACTGTCCCACTTCCAGCATCAGCCAAAGACAGAGTATATGCATATTAAATTACAGAACTGTCCAGGATATCCAAGTCAGGTAGACAGGATAACTCGCACAATCCCTTTCTTCAAACATGTGCATATTGAGCATGCATTTACCTTGTGAACATACTGCATTTATGGTATTTTAAAAATTTATATACTGCCCTCTCAGATGTCTCAGGGTGATATAAAAGTAAAGGTATCCCCTGTGCAAACACCGGGTCATGCCTGACCCTTGGGGTGACGCCCTCTAGCGTTTTCATGACAGACTCAATACGGGGTGGTTTGCCAGTGCCTTCCCCAGTCACTACCGTTTTACCCCCCAGCAAGTTGGGTACTCATTTTATCGACCTCAGAAGGAAGGAAGGCTGTCAACCCAATACAAAAATATAATTTATACAAAAATTTAATTGCATTAAAATTTCAGGATTTTACTAACCTTATATTTAAACCATAATTAACAGTTGTCCAGTCCATAACACCAGCTCATTCCAGATACGCCCATTGGCCATTCCTTATGGGGGGTCTGGAGGGCCCATATAGATGTTATCAGATGACTTGCATCCACCAAAAGCTTGATGGAAGAGCTCCATTTTATAGGTCCTGCAGAACTGTGCTAGCTTCGACAGGGCCTCCTCCAGTAGCTCATTCCTCCAAGCGAGGGCCAGGTCAGAAAATGTCCTGGCACTTGGTTGATGCTAGACATACTTCATTGACTAGCAGGTGGCGACTATCCCAGAAACGACGCAGACCCGAACTTGGCAACAAAATTGGCCGCAGCCGTTTATTAACCAGAACCCCTCCCAGCCGGAGGGTTGGCCCGTATGCCAGGTAAGGGAGCCCACCTTGTCAACCGGCCGGCTGACCACCATGCCCGCGGCGTTCCAGCTCCTCGCCTCACTCCCAGCCGGGAGGATGGGATGCCTTCCGCCGCGGGATCCCTGGGAAGCGACCACAGGGGGCCCCACGGGCGTCCGCCTCCAAGGGGCCCCCTCCCCTCGCTGGGCCCCGGGCCCCTGGCCTCCCAGCCGGGTAGGCCGCGCCCGGTTGTGGCCGGTCTCCTTAAGAAGACCCCCTACTCCAGGGAGTCCCGTACGCAGACGGGCTCCCTGCCAACGGGCTCCCTGCCTTGCATAACCCTACGACTGCGACGAAACAATAAAAAACAGGGCGGGAAGGGAGGGTAACTGTCCGTGCGCGAGGTAGTCGGGGAAGAGGGCGGGCTGCGTGCGCGAGGCCTTTTAAGGCCGGCAGCCCCGCCTCTCTCCAGGCGCGCCACGGCGCGGCTGCTGACGCAGCCGGGTCCGCGCCGATCCGGGGCGCCCACCGCCGCGTCAACGGCGGCCGCGCTAATTCGCGGCCGCTATTTGACTAGCAGGTGGCGACTATCCCAGAAACGACGCAGACCCGAACTTGGCAACAAAATTGGCCGCAGCCGTTTATTAACCAGAACCCCTCCCAGCCGGAGGGTTGGCCCGTATGCCAGGTAAGGGAGCCCACCTTGTCAACCGGCCGGCTGACCACCATGCCCGCGGCGTTCCAGCTCCTCGCCTCACTCCCAGCCGGGAGGATGGGATGCCTTCCGCCGCGGGATCCCTGGGAAGCGACCACAGGGGGCCCCACGGGTGTCCGCCTCCAAGGGGCCCCCTCCCCTCGCTTGGCCCCGGGCCCCTGGCCTCCCAGCCGGGTAGGCCGCGCCCGGTTGTGGCCGGTCTCCTTAAGAAGACCCCCTACTCCAGGGAGTCCCGTACGCAGACGGGCTCCCTGCCAACGGGCTCCCTGCCTTGCATAACCCGCCACTGGACAGGTACCTTAGGTCCCTGTTCCCGCCAGCCCTCCACCAAAACTGTGCGCAAAACGTCCCGTACGTCGGAAAGCCAGAGGTCGCACCCTCGCTCAGAAAGGTGAACCCCGTCCGACCGAAACAGCATCGGGGAACGAAACGTTATGCCAGGGTGTGGAATCACCGCACCCCCCAAGGAAAGTACGGTCTTCGACGCGGCCTTATCTGCCTTCTGCTTGGCCAAGTTCACCCGGTCGGACCGCCTGGCGTCCCGCCAGACCAACCGATCCAGCATCGCTGACCATACCAACATGGTACGCGGCAGGCGTTGTCGCAGGATCGCCAAGTCCTCCGTCATGGCAGCGCTCAATTGACGGCCGGTCAAGGAAGGCAGGTCGTTCTCCCCCAAGTGTATCACCAGCACGTCGGGAACTCCCCATCGATGGACGTCGTCGGCCACGACCCGCAGCAAGGACGACCACCGTAGTCCCCTCCGTCCGGACCAAGCAATCCTGCAGACATCCTCCATGCCAAGCTCAGATCCCCATCCGGAAGAAGCTGCGTGCCTGCCGGCCCAGTAGGGAATACTGTGCCCCACCACCAAGACCACCGCTGTGGCCGAAGGGACACCTGGGGAAAAACCAAAATCAGACAGCATGTTGAGGGCGAATGTATGACTTATATGCCTGCGAACGCCATCGCCCTTTCCGTTTGATAGCCCCGGTCGGCTCGCCAGCCAAGTACGCCTCAGTGGCGGCTCCGATGCGAAACGAATGGGCCCCATACAAGGCTGGTTGAAGCCCAGCCCCCTGCAGGCACGACCGAAGGACAGCAACAAACTGATACCGGGACAGGCATGCCCCGTTCTGGTGCACGAACAGGGCCCCCGGCACTGGCGGCCTGATTTCAAGATAAGCAGCCATGGCGCGTCGCGGGCAGTCGACCTCCCCCCGGGAAGCCGGAAGGTACACGTGAGTCCCCTTGCCCCTTTGATCGCACTTGGATCGGCGCACCAAGCACTGAACTCCGGAGTCAACCAGCTCCACGTCTGATAACAGCAGGCCCCCGGGAAACCGTGCAGCACGGGACTGGGCCACCAACTCGCCGCCCCGCAATGCTCCGTGAAAAGCCGCCGTGAAGGCCGCCTGGAACAGGACCCGCTCGAACTGAGAACGGGCCACGGCTGGCAAGTGCCCCAGCAGCTGACGCAGTACGGCTCTGGTGATGGGGCGTCGAGGATCCGGCCTACGTGCACACTGCCGTCCCCAGCCCTTCACGGCCTGCCGGGCAAGGAACGACGTCCCGGGATCCCAAGATCCCACGGCCTTGGAACAGAATGAAAGGCCAGCCAGTATGACCCGTAAAGTCCGGTAGGCAAGTCCCCGCTCCCTGAGGTGAGCCAGGAAGCGGAGCAGAAGACCCTCCCTCATGGGCCAGACAGAAGAATGCCCTGCCAGCCGAGCGAAGTCCACGAACTGGCTGGCCGCCTGCCGATACGCCCTCCGCGTGGATTCAGCCAAGGACGACAGGACCCCGTCCATAATCAGCCGACGCCAAGCTGCCACAGGTCTGCCGGGCACGCTGCTGGGTCCGCTGCCGCTGCAGGGGCGAGGCGGCGAAACCTCTCGACCTGAAACCGAGAGAGAGCGTCGGCCAATTCATTGTTCACCCCCGGGACGTGCCGTGCGCGGAAGGAGACGTTGTGCGACAGACAGGCCAGCACGAAAACCCGGACCAGGCGCATCACCCTGGGGGATCTGGACGACTGTTTGTTCACAATCTGAACCACGGCCTGATTGTCGCACATAAACTCAACCTGGCGATTCGCGAAACGGGGACCCCAAATGCGAACGGCCACCGCGATGGGGAAAAATTCCAGAAAGGTCAAGTCGCGGTGAACCTCCGCCGTCCAGGCGTCTGGCCACCGCGCAGCGCACCAGTCCCCGTTGAAATACACCCCGAACCCGCATCCCCCCGCGGCATCGGAATGGACCTGTAGTAGATCCCTGGGGGCATAAGGCGTCTGCCAAATGGCCACGCCATTGAACCCCTCCAGGAACCGCTCCCACACGCGGAGGTCCGCCTTCATATCCTTGGTGACTCGAAGGTGGTGAAAAGGCCGGGACAAACCTCGGGTGGCGAAGGACAACCGGAAGCAAAACGCCCTGCCTGGGGTGACCACCCTGCAGGCGAAGTTCAAGTGACCCAGCAGCACCTGAACGTCCCGCAGAGTGCACTTCCGCTTCCCCAGAATCTCCCGGATGAGCCCCCGAAGGGAGGTCACCTTGCTGACCGGCAACCGTGACGTGCCCGCCACGGTGTCGAGTTCGACCCCCAAGAAAGTAAGCCTGGTCGCGGGACCTTCCGTCTTGTCGGCGGCCAGGGGGACACCGAGTGTGGCCATCACCCCTTGGAACGCCTTCAGACTGACCGAACAGACTTCCGTGCCCGCCGGGCCTGCCATCAAAAAATCGTCCAGGTAGTGCGCCAGCTCCCTGACCCCCCCCTGGACCCTGGCGGCCCACTCGAGGAAGGTGCTGAACGCTTCGAAGGCCGCGCATGCAATGGAGCAACCCATTGGCATGGCCTTGTCTACGTACCATCCGTCGAGGAACCGGAAGCCCAGGAGGCAGAAATCGTCCGGGTGGACTGGCAGAAGCCGGAAGGCGGATTGCACGTCGCACTTCGCGAGCAGTGCCCCGGGGCCGCACCGGCGAACCATGCCGACCGCCTCGTCGAACGGGGTATACCGTACGGCGCACAGCTCCGGAGGGATGAAGTCGTTAACTGACCCGCCCCTCGGGTACGACAGATGGTGGATGAGGCGAAATTCCCCGGGCGCCTTCTTCGGCACGACGCCGAGCGGGGAAACCCTCAAGTTGGGAAGAGGCGGCCTACTGAACGGTCCGGCGATGCGGCCCGCGGCCCGTTCCTTCGACAGCTTAGCGGCCACCACGTCCGGTAGCTCGCGGGCGGACCGCAGGTTCCCGCTCGTGGTTTCCACCCGCTCGCCGATGAATGGGATCCGGAAACCCTCTGAAAAACCAGCCGCCAAGTAACTGGCCGCCGGCCTGTCCGGGTATTGACCCAACCACGCCAGCAGCACAGGCAGCTTGACCGGCGTGGGAGCGATCGATCGGAGCGGCCCCGCGGCCTTAGCCGGACTTTGGGGCTGTGGAAGGAGCTGCGGACCCCGATCCCCCGTCCTTTCTTCCGGAGGATCGGGTGCCTCGAAAGGGCTGAGAAGAGGAAGGCTGCGTGCAGGCCGCCATGGCATGGCTGCCCCCGCAAGTCTCGCATCGATGCTCGAAGCGACACCTGCGGCGCTTGCAACCGCCCCGATTATAGTCCCAGCATACAAGGCCCTGCAGCTTCCGAACCGGGCCCGAAGAACCGCTCTTCCCCCGTTCTTTCTTCTGGCGGGCGCTGGGCCCCACTTGCATGAACCAAGCGTCATGCAGCCGGAGATCCCAACGCGTTGAAGCGTTGTGGGAGGCAAGTTCCCTGAACTCGCAATCGTAATCGAAGGCGGCCTCCTCGCCGCCCACTTCCCAGGCCTCGAGCACCGTGTAAAGATAGCGGGCGAGGTGCCACCCCCTCTCCGGGTACCCCCCGCAAATCAGCGCCTGGAACTCGGCGAAGCCCTTGAGCCAATTGAGCATAGTCCGCTCGCATGGCTGAGACTGAGCCTTGTCCTTGTCGGCCTTTTTTCCCGTATCAGCGCCCTTCCGGCGCCACTTCACCAACTCGAAGAAGTCAACGAAGTACCCGTCGAGGGCCCTCTCTCGTAGTTTTACGGGGAGGTACACCCCGGGGGGCGCCTCGCCGTCCCTGAATCGGCCGGGGGGCTCCCTCTGCCGTAAACTGATACCGGCCTCGTCCAGCATGCGAACCATATTCCGTCGCCTACTCTTCAACCAGGCCGGGATCCCAGGGACGTATGCCCCTTCAATCCAGTACCATCCATCATGGATGGTGCTGTCCCCCTCCTCCCAAGAGGAACTCTCACCCGAGGGCAAGCTGTGCCGTGACGTGCGCCTCCGCTTATGGGCCTTCCTCTGCGACTTCCGTCTCCGCTTCTCGCCATGCCTTGGGGAAGGAGTCCTGGATTCGGTGCTCCCCAACGTACTGCCCGAAAACGAAGGGTCGGCCCCGCCCCGGCTGCGCCGGTGTGACCGCCGGGCCCCGTAGAGCGCCTTAGCCTCGGCAAACCCCGCCCGGTATTCAGAGGACCGGCGCGGAATGGAGGGGCCAGAAGAGGTGGAGCGGGATGACCGGCGACTCCGCCCACTGCGGCGACTAGAACGCTGCCGCCTCCCTCGAGTGCCCCCCACACGCCCCCCGGAGGACCCCCGGGAAGGGCGTGGGGAGGACCCGCTGGACCCATCCGCGCCCCGCCGGAGGAGCCGACGCGGACGGCGCAAGGGGGACGGGGACCTGTAGCCGTCTTTGGCCCGGTCCCTGGGGCCCCCCAAGCGGCGTCGGGCGCCCCCGCTGGATGCGGACCCCGACGAGCCAGAGGCCCGCCTGGCCCCCGCCGACCCCGATCTGGAAGGCGGCGGGCTCCCCGCCGTGCGGGCCTCCCCTCGGGAGCTCCCCCCGGCCCCGCCCCTTGATGGACGGGAGCCGGACCCCCCGTGGCCCCGCACCGCGGAGCTCCTGGCGTCCCCGGCCTCCGAGCCCCGTACGCGGGACCCCGGGATGGCCGAGGCCCAAGCCCGGCTGGCCCGCAACGCGCAGGCCCGCTTTCGGGCCCCGCCCCCGGACCTGGAAGCCCCAGGCAACGGGGACCTCGAACGCCGCGGGCTGCGCGGGGACCGGCCCCTAGACCCGGACCGCCCCCGCGCTCGCCCGCTCCTCCCGGCTCCAGGCCTGCGGCGCCGCTCGGACCCGGCCCCGGAGGCCCAGACCCCGCCCCGCTGGCGCCAGGCGAGGCCCGGGCCGCCCGCGCCTCACCCCCGCCTCCCCGGGGCTCACCGCCCCCGCCGGGGGAAGAAGGCGTCCGGGCCGGGCTGCGGCAGCTCCTCCGCGGTCGCGCCGCCCCCGAAGACCGAGCAGGCCCTCCCCCCGCCTCCCGTCCCTCGAGGGCGGCAGGGCCAGGCCCGCCTACCAGCCCGTCCCCCGCGGCCGGAGCTCCGGATCCAGCTCCTCCGTCCGCGTGGCCGGACCCCCCCGCCGCAGCAGCGGCCGACTTCGGGCGGCGAGGCATCGCGCCGCCCCTCTTTTTCCCCGACCCGAAAGCCTCCCTCGCCGGGACGCAGCTGGTCTTTTTTTTTTTTTTTTTTTTTTAGCTGTAATGCCGGCGAGTGAGGCCCCTGTCTACCCAGGCCCAGCTGAAGGCAAGCGCCCGAAGCGCCGTTTGCCGCTGGGCCTTCCCTACCTGAGCGCGCCCCGGACGGCAAGCTGTCCGTGCGCGAGGTAGTCGGGGAAGAGGGCGGGCTGCGTGCGCGAGGCCTTTTAAGGCCGGCAGCCCCGCCTCTCTCCAGGTGCGCCACGGCGCGGCTGCTGACGCAGCCGGGTCCGCGCCGATCCGGGGCGCCCACCGCCGCGTCAACGGCGGCCGCGCTAATTCGCGGCCGCTATTTGGGATCAGAAATAGTGATGGAATTGGCTGAGCGTAATGCTCTTTGGGGGGGGGGTGAGCATAGGCAGTTAGGTATGCTGGGGCCAGACCATGTATGGCCTTAAACCTGATTTGGAATTCAGCCAGGAGTGTTGAATTCAATTGAGTATGTTCTTCATTCATTCTATTTGAATGTCTATTTTTTCCATTCCTTCACTATTTTGTACAATTCTCAAGCCCAAAAAGAAGTACAAATTAACAGGGCTCACTCAGGATGTTGAACATTTACTTTCCATCCTTTAAACCAATACTGAAGGAACTAAGAAACCAAGCCACATTTCAATTAGCACCTCTTTTAAAATTCAATAGGGTGCTGTTGCCAAAGTAAACATTTTAGCCACACTAAAGACATGTACAGCTACAAATCATATGCGTTTTCCCCTAATAGTCCAACAGTGCTCCTTTACTGATGCTGTAACATCATTCACTGTGCATAAATATTAAGTATTAGACATAGCACAAAAGCAACATTATTTTTTAAACCTGCCTAGAAAGTACAGCACTTTGTATTACTGTGTGTGTTTGTGTTTTACATTTCTATTTTTTCTTTAAAAAAGACAACATCCCAGAGATGGTGTACCTGCAGTCTATCTCATAAAGGAGGCTAACATCCTTTCTTGCTGCTTACACAGAAGAACATCAGTTATGACAGAACTTAATGGCCCATAGATCCGGTAGATGTTCTTCTATGATGAGGTATGTATTTTTGCCTGGTTCTGAGCAGGAGACAAGAAGAGGCCACATGGTGATTGTAGGTGACAACAGAGCTTTAAGAAAAACTGCACTTTTTAATACCAGGAGGAGTTCCCAAGGTTGTTTATAAACAACTTTTCCTTCTTCTTCCCACAACAGCTACCCTGTGAGGTAGGTGGGGCTGAGAGAGCTCTAAGAGAACAGTGCTGTGAGAATAGTTCTAAGATGCTAGACACTATACTGATGCAAGCAACATTTTTGTGCCAACCTGTATGGTTCAACACCATTTTGGAGCTAATAGTTCTCTGTGGTCCTCTCAACCTAAGTACTGTGTAGCCAAGCTATAATTACCTTAAACTCTTCTACTTCTTGTGGTCAACCACATAGATTTTTGTTGAAGTTTAAAGTGGTCCCGGATGGACTTCTCTGAAAATTAAAATCTCTAAATAGTCAGTAACACTTCTGTAAATTACTTTTTGTCCTCATAGTGGCTTTAGTAACTTACTCTCTGCCCTAACTTTGCTTGGGTATCTAATTTTCCAACCTAAAATTGTTAAGGTAACTAACTCTCTTAAATGTTAGTCCTTCAAGGGTCAAACTAAGCCATATTGCAGTCTTATAAACTTTGTTAACATTTCAGACAGTTGTTCTGGCTGATGCCCTACTAAAGCTGCCTTTTTTGGTCTAAATTTGGCAGGCCTTATCCATTTCTTTTGTGGTACTGACCTGCTGGATTTTGATTCTTTGCATGGTTCCTGATAATAATACATGTCTTGCTCTAGTGAAAAACACCTCATCTCCTGGCAACAAGATGCCTTCCACAGGTCATGCATCCCAATGCACATGCAGAGAATTTAATTTAATACGGAGCATGTGCTTAACATGGTTTGATTGCCCAGGAAGTGACTCTACTCCACCATCCAAGTTCTACCCTTTTAGCTCTCCTACACAAATAGGCAGTGTAAAACTTTCCCCACAGGAAAGGTTCAAACATCCCTTGATAACTTTCAGTGGAAACTTTAAATGCATTCATCTGTATTGTTTTTAAACCTTGGCATATTCTTGTAGCAGAGCGAAAGGTACTGCTCCATTTACAGATGCATTACAAATCCAGTTAAGGAGACGGAACAGCTGAAACTCTTTTACATTGTGATCAAAACTGGCTTTGCAAAGTTATGTCATTTTTTTCCCCTGAGCTGGTATAGAAGCACATAGTCTCTTCTATGTATCATAAAGCAAGCTTTACACATGTTAGCCAGTATATTCTTGGTAATTTGTTTTTCTTTCCTAGTCATCAAATAGCAGCTATCATGAACTTCATGATGAATGTGGTTTCAGAAGACATCAATCAAAAGTATGAAGGATAATCAAACATTAGGGATACTAGCATCTGCTTATTTCTGTGAACGTCTTCACAGTTGTTGCGAAGTGTTCACATAGCTGCATATGAGATTTCCTAAATTGCTGTGAATCAACTGCCTAGCACATTGATGATTTAGTCCTAAGGGCCACTTTTCATGCTCTTTTTCACACATGTGGTCTTGAGAAATTTCCTAAGAAGCAGCTGGAAGATGCATAGTTGTCTAATGTATCTGGTAAACTCTCTTTACCTAAAACCGTAATTCCTTGAATATATGTGTAGTTTTATTTATTAATTTAATTTAATATTCATATGCCACCTTTCTTGCTGACCATAGTGGCTCAAAGCAACTTAGGGAAAAAAAGATAAACCAATCAACAATAAACCAAGTAAAAACAAACAAAAGAGCTACACAGTTTTCTACACAATTAATTGTCCACCTAAAAATAATGGTCTTACATTTCTCACAGAAGGCAAACTGCATAAGGGCTCCCTGTACCTCCTCAAAAGGGGTTCCATTATGGAATTGCTTTGAAATGAATGGACAACTCAACCAGAAGTAGACCCTTAGAGGATCTAAGATGGCTCAGTGGGCTGTGGCTCAGCCACAAAGCATCTGTTTGGCTTGCAGAAGGTCCCATGTTCAATCCACAGCATCTCTCTATTTAGAAGGCTTAAGGTAGAAGGTGACGTGAAAGAGCCTGGACAGCTGCTGCTGAAACAAGGAGATGATACCAACCTTGATAGACTGCTGTGTAAGACAGATTCAGCATAAGGTGATTTATTAGTTCATGTGGAACAGACGCATAACAGAAGAAACAGTTATTCTGATAAACTGGCTCAGATTGTGGACAGTTTCAGTTGTCAAAAACAGCACCTTGAATTGGACTCAGAAGTACATTTCTAGTCAATAATGTTCCCCGACCAAAGTAGTGTGCTATAATTAAGAAAAAACTATTTTAGTTTCTATCAATTGGAGCTTCTAAATAGCCTTCATGGGTATGTTGCATGGTTTTAGATTAGTATAGCCAAGTCTGCAGAGGTTGGGAAAGCAGATGATTTTCTGATTGGCACCTGATAGTTCTCAAGATAAGTACCTCCTGGAGATGTTGTCAATAGTATGTAAGGGCAAAGATGCAGGATTTCTAAATAATGGTTCTAGCACATTCCATGACCTGAACTGGAGATCTCAGTGCTAGCTCTTTCCTCGCATACTTTCATTCTTCCTCCACTGATCTACCATTTTTTCACAAAATATATAACTTCTCATGCAACTTTCAGAGTTGCAAAAATCTTTCCAAAGGGGGAGTTGGGGGAAAAAATGAACAGTAGATAGTGTTGGTTACAAAAATGTAGTCCAACTAGCAGACTATTCCAAACAAAAAAACATTGGCAGATGTGTGATAGCAGAAAGATATAAAACCACTAAAAAGCAGAGCAATAAGGGAAGATATATGAGTATGCTAATTTAATCATGGGATACAGGCAAGACTGGAGATGTAGCACATTCCCTTTCATCTTCTATCGTACACAATCCCATGCAGTCCATATCTTGTATGAAGATTACACAAGGCAAATATCGAAGTCTTCAGTATGAAAGTATCATCTTCATGCATTCACATTCTCACATCTTGATGGGGTGAAATCTCCCTCCCTACAAAGCTACCCTGGATGCTGCCAGTCAGTAGCCAATTGTTTAAATTAGCGGTCCCCAACCTTTCTCAGGTCAGGGACCGCCTCTGGGGTGAGAGGAGAGCCGATGGCCCGGGTGCTGCGGAAACGCGCAGTGCAGTTGCCACGCATGTGCGTTTTCGCCACCAGGGGGCGCTAACGTGCATGCACACAGTTGCCACGCATGTGCGTTTTCACCATCAGGGGGCGCTAACGCGCATGCACGGCAGCTGAGCACATGCGAGTTTGCGTCACCGGAGTGCCAGCGGTTGCGCCTGCCTCTTCCCTTCCTTCTCGCTGCGGGTGGGGGGAGGCAGGTGCAGCTGCCGGCGGCCCGGTACCGTGACCTTTGCGACCCAGCACCGGGCCGCAGACTGAGGGTTGATGACCCTTGGTTTAAATAACAAACAAGTAAATGTAATAATAATTGCAGACTATTTATTGAAAGGTCTTATTGATAGATGTCCAAATTGGACAAGAGGAGAATCTATTTGTTTGGACTCTGGTGCTGGAGAAGGCTTCTGCGGATTCCATGGACAGCAAAAGTCACAAACTGGTAGGCAAAATCATGAAACTTCATCTCTCTCACTTTGGCCATATCATGCAATCCAACTCAATGGAGAAAGCAGTTATGCTAGGATTGGTCAGTGGAAAAAGGAAACTAGGCTGATTAAGAACATGGTGGTTAGATACAATCAAAATAGACACCAGCCAAAACATTACAAAACTAAGAGAAGCAGTGCTAGTTCCAACATTGTGGCAACAGCTGAGACATAGGATTGCTAAGAGTCGGACTCAACTGAATGGCTAGCATCATCCAGGTAGACTTGTGCTATTGGCGTTAGTTCTTGTATGTGCTGTTTCTACACAGCCTCATGGGAGTTGCAGTCCCTCCTCCATGAACCAAACTTCCATGGCTCATGGAAGAGGATCAACTTCATATACTCTACAGATATGCCACAAGGCAGAAGGAAATGACAATTTTCCACAATACACGCTGGGCAGCTAAAATGTTACAGGGCAACTGCTTAAGTCAAATGACAGGAAAGTGAGAAGATCTGAGATGAGGCTCATGATGTGCAGCTGTTAGGAAAGGTGTGTTAATTTGCCAAACATGTTTTCTGTGAAGTTTAAATCCAAGCACATCAATAGAACTGGAATCTGATCTGTGGTGGAGGCATCATCAAGACACACCAGCATATCAGGTCAAAATACTTCCTAGTTAGGTCAGGTGTGAGGCGAAAGCAATCCATACCTTTTCTGAACCTAGAGCAGATCCAGATAATCTCTGCTAAAGTCATTCCCTCTTGATGTATACAGTGGACCCAAGAGTTCACTGCCAGATCCAAGATAGTTCTAGAACTATATGCCTCTTCTATAATATAACTTCCTGTGTTACCTTATCTCTATGAGGAAAGGAATGTTGTGCAAATTTTTAAGACAACTTTTGTAGCCATTGCTATACATCACAAACACTTGTCATCAAAACCCATGTAGGTTTAAACTTAATGCGATGGGAAAAGAAGACCTCGATCTTCTGTTTTTCACCTTCCTATCTGAATTTAATTATGGCGGGAGAATAGATCGCAAACTCCACTTTTCAGATTTCTGAATTAGTTTTGCAGCTCCTTTGGGAGGGACATTTTCTGATGTGTAATCTGTTACCATTCCCAAGTTAATAACATCGCTTCTTTATCTTAGTTTATAATTAATTGATTATACTGGAGCACCATCCATCATAGATTCATCCTTACTACCTTTCAAAGATAAAATAGTAAATCAATTTTGCAACCATAAAATTGATCTGCCTGAGTTACTGAATGTAATTTTTAAAGCAAAAAGAAAACACAAATAAATTGCTGAAAAGCTTATTGACATGGTTTTGAAGTGTGTGTATGTGTACACGCACAAACATATATATATATATATATATATATATATATATATATATATATATATATATATATATATATATATATATATATACTCACACACACATTTCCAGAGTGTAGTTAGAATTGTAATATATTGTAATGTACTGACTGCCTACTTTATAAAACAGAAAACCTTTATTCTCAATATTACTCAAACATTTTTTCTTCTACATTCAAATAGAAGGGTGGTTGGGGTTTTTTTGTACAGTCCTATTACTACTTCTACTGCATGAAGAACATAGTGGACATTGCTTGGTTACTGAATGAGTATGTTGTATGCATGGTGAGGAAGCCTTAAAAGGTCAAATCCAACGGTGCCAAGGTGATTTATTCTTTAAAATATTTAGGGCCATTCTGCATCCGATAAATATAGTGAAATGCTTACCTTATGAAGACACCATATTTTGGTGTTTTTCACAATGTCACCAATATGCAGTGTCCAAGCAGCAAACTGGTAGCTACATCCTCCATTTAAGGCACTAGCTGGGGAATCACATAAAGTGGATTCCCCAGCCTAAAAAGTGCAAGCTACAGGAGAGCAACCAGCAAGCCACACACTAAGGAAATGTACGGAGGTGAAGTAGCAATATCTCTGCCTCCAATGTCGCTCCCTTGCATCTTCCTCCCTCTCCCTTCTCCCAGGGACTTTTTAAAAAAAGCAAACTGCCTGGAGTTTCAATTGTGCAGGCTACAAAAAATCCCAACAGTTTGAATACAAAGCATGCCTCTCTAAATCCTCCCCCCATATCTAAATCCTCCCCCCATGTCTACCCATATTATGCCTTTCAATGTGTAACAAAATGTACATATTATTTTATAATGTGGGGGATTAGAGTGATCCACGAGTTGAAATCAGAGGCTTGATTCACAAGTCACCTCTCATACTAACCCCTAACCCCTCACTCATCAAACCTGCAATCTCATTTAACAGTGCAGTCCTAGTTTGAGCTTTACCCTTCTTAGACCATTGACTTCAATAGGATAAGAAGGGCTTGACTCTGTTCAGGATTTCACTAAAAGGGTTGCCTTCCAGTCACTTTTGTAATCCAAAAGAAGTCTATTTAATTAGAAGCAGAACATGGAGAATATTATTTCAGTGTACCAATTGTCATTTTAATTATGATTCCTCCTGTTGACCAATGTCCTTGAATAATGTGATGAAAGAAGTTAATTGGGAAAAGTGAAAAATGTTGATTGTAGTAGATGTAGAATATGAGTCTGGGAGACAGATGGTAGGCATTAGATGTAGTGAGAAATGATCTAGGGAAAGTGCAGCCCACACTGAAATAGACTTGCTGAGGTGAGAAACAAATGAGAAAATACAGATTAGCTAACATTAATAAAGAAGAAGAAACTTGCTATATCTTTCTTTCTACTCATTCTTTGGGAGACAGGTTCTGTCTTGTGCCAAACCAAAAAATATATTTATTTGCAAGAACAAAACTTTTCTTAAAAATTACTTTATTCTATCTACTTGAGACCAGGGTGAGCAAGTCAGTGTGTGCCCGTACAGAAATATAATAGCTGAGTCAGAATCATAAATATTTTAATTTTATGAGTTAAATAGACATTTTTATAAAGCAAATTACAAAACTTCTCCAAGTCTGCTTTTTGTCAGTAGATGGCTTCAGTATATATTTCCCCAAGGTTTTACATTAGCAGCACAAGTAGGGGCCACAACTCTGCAGAACAACTCTGAACTAAGAAGAGTTGTTTTTTATACTCCAGTTTTCACTACCTGAAAGAGTCTCAAGAGGCTTACAATCACTTTCCCTTCTTCTCCCCACAAGAGACTCTCTGTGAGGTAGGAGGGGCTGAGAGAGCTCTTACAGGACTATTCTGTGAGAACAACTCTGTGAGTAGCCTAAGGGCACTCAGCTGCATGTGGAGGAGTGGTTAACCAAACCTGGCTCACCAGGTTAGAAGCTGCCACTCTTAACCACTACACCAAAGAGGTCATAGATCCTACCCCAAACATTACCTTCCACTAAGCTAAAAATAATTTCAGGTAGGAGGATTGAGAAAGAGTCTCACTGGTACATTGAAGGGTGTCTGGCAGTCTAAACAGACAACACTAGGTTAGGGGGACCCATTGTTTTATTCAGTGAAACTCATTAAAAAAATTAGGAATAGATCCAAATTTGGGGGTGGGATATGGAGTATGGAATACGTGGAATGCTAAAGACAGAGTTTAAGTTCTGATTTGCCTAGTTTTAATTTACCATATAGATATAATGATGACTCAGACTCAACATAAATTAGTCTTTTCCAGAGTATGTTGTTTGTAATCACTGACTTCTGGACAGTATACCCATCTCTATAGCTCTGTGACAATACAACACAATATAGCTCAAACTGATTCAAAACCAAAATCAAAACTTGCCTGTTACCAGTTAACTGGAGCCAATTTAACACTGCTTAAAAACCATTGGCTAATTGAGAATTTTTATATCTATTGTTGCCTTTTCAGTAGGACAAAGCACTTTGTAGGAAAATTGTGTTGCAAATTAATATCATGAGGTTGTTTCTAAAGGAATAGCTTTCCTTTTTTGAAGTCATTAAGAGCCTAATGGAACTGTGTTGTCTTTTTAAAAAAAAAAAGTAATTCCATTCTCAGTCCAATATTATTGGTAAGTTACATTTGGCTTCAAGCAGGGCCAGGACATTATCAGTCTTAGAATCATAGAGTTGGAAGGTACCTCCTGGGTCATCTAGTCCAACCCCCCGCACTATGCAGGATGCTCACAACCCTATCACTCATCCAATGTAACCTGCCACTCCCTTGAACCTGCACAGAATCAGCCTCTTCATCAGATGTTTATCCAGCCTCTGTTTAAAAATGTCCAAAGATGAAGAACCCGCCACTTCCTGAGGAAGCCTGTTCCACTGAGAAACTGCTCTAACCGTCAGGAACTTCTTCTGGATGTTTAGACGGAATTCCTTTTGCATTAATTTCATCCCACTGGTTCTGGTTTGTCCTGGCCCCTACTTGATGCAATGAGCTCCCACTGGAGATCCAGGCCCTGTTGGAGCTGGCATAGTTCTGCTGGGCTTGCAAGATGGAGCTCTTCCACTTTTTGGCTTAGGCCAATGACTTAATAACATCTGTGACTCTTCCTTACAAAACACCCCCACTGAGACACCTAGTCTGGAGACTAGTGAATATCTGTACGCTGCTATTGCTTAATGCTGCTAATTTGCTACTTATGTTTTTATTATGTTTTATATTAATGATGATATTATTGTGTTGCTTTTTAATTTACTGTTAATTTTAACCTATCATGTACACCACCCTGAGCCACATTGGAAGGGCGATATAGAAATTTAATAAATAATAAGAAGAAGAACACAAGTGGGAAGTGATGGAGAAAATCATTTCATGTTGAATGTCAATAGCTTTTGGCTTTCATAAGTTTCAGCTTTAATGGGTAATATCTACTGATTGTTCTTTCATAATTATATCTGACATAATTAAAAAACAAAAACCACAAATATGTTTTTAAATTAAGATTCACTAACAACTATTTGGCTGATAATAAAGGTATGATGTGGATTTTGTTCTAGTATTTGGATTTTGCATGGACCACTTTTCCATTTGATGGAGTCCTGTAATTTTATTTTCACATTATAGGGAATGAAGTCACACCAGATTCCAAGAGGACATTTAGTTTGCTTAGAAAATCTTTTAACATGAGGTCACTTGAACTAAATCAATTTTAACTTCCAAAGTAATGAGATTGCAAACATGATATTATAGAAAATTCATAAGCTAGTTCTATCCCATGGAGTTAAGAATTACATTATGCAGAGAATATAATTAACTCCCTTGTATTATATCATAAATAGTAGGTTAAAGAGATTAAGAACCATTCATTAGCGAAAGCAGAACAACATGTAGTGAGGTAAGTAAAACCTTAGTTGGACACTGAGTTATAGTGCAGGCATATCATGTGCCAGGCATCACAAGTGAAACCACAGTCCAAGTATTAAGAAAAGGATGTGAAAGGTGACAGCATCAAGGCAAGCTGAACTGAAATATGATGAAGTTGCTTATATGTGGCTGGGGAAATATAAATTCAAGCCTTGATAAAGAAGAAAGAACAAAGTGAAGTAGATGGATCTTCATAACCATTAAATAAATGAGATCCATGTAATCATTATGGATGTTATGAACTTCACAGGGGGTTGGTTTGACAGGGGCCAATACCACATCTGACTGCTGAGACCACAAGTGTCACAAGCTTCCAAGAGGGTCTGCAGTATCTCCTGAAATTATCACTGATATCTGGACTGCAGAGTTCCATGAACCTGGTGAATATGGCAGCATCAGAGAGTGGACTCTATGACACCATGTCCCTGCTGTGTTCCCTCCCCTTCCCAAAGTCTGATCTTCAATGACACTGCCCCTTGATCACCAGGAATTTTCCAACCCATGGGCTAAGGGGTAGGAGCCAGAGGTTTAGCTCACTGAATCAACCCAACCTAGGAACAAACCACCCCTCCAAACTGGCATAAAGCTACGCCTACAGAAACCATGGCACAGTCCACAGGCATCCATCCAGCTGAGAAGCCAAGTGCCCATCCACAGCTGTGGTCCAACCCACAAGTCCTAAGATAGTTTTGGAAGCCAATTATAGTGCAGCCAGTCACACCCTCCCAGGAGTTGGGCACACACTCCCCCTCACACTTAGTCACAGTCTCTCCAATGTTATGAAAACTCCAGTGGAGGCGTTCAAAGCTCAGACAACCTCTCTGTCCATGTCAACCTGCCACCCAGACACTATCCATTAGCTACTGCCATCTCTAGATGTGCCTAAACCCTTTGACCTGTGGGAAAAAACAGATGTAAAATAGGTGCTGAGCCTTTCTGCTTTCTCTGCATCCTCCATTAGAGTTTGTCCATCTGCACCCAAAAGTGGGCCTATTGCCTCCTTTACTTTATGTTTGCTCCTCACATAACTGAAAAAGCTTTTCTTGTTACAGTGGGCTTCCCTGGCCAATCTTAGTTCACTCTCAACTTTGGCCTTTCTGATGATTGACCTACAGTGCCTAGTAACCTGTAAGTACTCATCTTTAGAGCTCTGTCCTTCCCTCCATTTCCTAATCATTTCCCTTTTCGTTCTTAGTTCCTCTTGAAGTTCTCTGTTCATTCAAATAGGCTTCTTAGAGCTCCTGCAGTGTTTTCATCTTTCTGGGATAGTCATGGATTGAGCATGCAATAGCTCTTGTTTGAGTAGCGCCCACCCTTCACATGCTCCTTTCCCTTCCAGCATTCTCGTCCATGGTATCCGAGTTTATTAAAGTTTGCCCTACAAAAATCCAACATCCGCATCTGGCTACAAGCTTCCTTGCCTCCCCATCTCAAAAGGAATTCTATGAGGACATGGTCACTTCCTCCTAGGGTCCCCACCTCCTTCACCTCATCCACCAACTCTTGCCTGTTGGTCAGTATTAAGTCCAGTATGGCTGAACCTTTTAAATACTTGAAGATGGTTATCAGATCCTCTCTCATTTGTCTCCTCTCCAGGATAAACAGACCAAGCTCCCCCAACTTTTTCTCATATATCTTGGTCTCTAAATCTTTCACCATCTTTGTTCCCCTCCTCTGGACATGCTCCAGTTTGTCTACATCCCTCTTCAACTATGGTGGCCAAAACTGAACACAGTTCTCCAAGTGAGGCCGAACCAGAGTAGAGTAAATAGTTACCGTCACTTCCTGTGATCTGGACACGATACTCCATTTGATACAGCCCCAAATCCCATTAGCCTTTTAAGCTACCGAGTCACACTGCTGACTCATGTTCAATGTATGGTCTTCTAAGACTCCTAGATCCTTTTCATACATACTACTGCGAAGACAAGTCTCCCCCATCCTATATTGGTGTAAATGTTTTTTTTCCCCTACCTAAATGCAGAACTTTATATTTGTCTCAATTGAATTTCATTGTATTTCGTTTAGCCCAGTTCTCAAGCCTATAAAGATCATACTGTATTTTGATTCATTCTTCTGTTGTGTTTGCTACCCCTCCCAGTTTAATATCATCTCAAAATTTAATATGTAGCCCCTCTAATCCCTCACCCAAATCATTTATAAATATGTTGAACAACACAGGCCCCAGGACAGATCCTTGGGGTACTCCACTTGTCACTCTTCACCAAGAGGATGCTGAACCATTTACAAGTACACTTTGGGTACGCTCTGTCAACCAATTATCTATTTACCTGACAGAATTGGGATCCATCGCATTTTACCAACTTGTGAACTAGAATATCATGTGGAACCTTATCAAAAGCTTTACTGAAATCCAGATAAACCATGTCCCCTGATCCAGCAAGGATTTTCTTGAAAAAAAGGTTGGTCTGACATGACTTGTTCTTGCAAAACCCACTCTGAGTCTTAGAAATCACAGCTCTGTTCCAGCTGCTCAAGGACCAACTTTTTGATGATTTTCCCAAAATTTTGCCAGCTACAGATGTCAGGCTGATGGGTCGGTAGTTACCCTTTCTTGAAGATGGGGAGAATCTTGCCCGCCTCCAATCATCTGGCACCTCACTTGTTCTCCAAGAAGTGTCAAAAATAATGCACAGATGTTCAGAGATGACATCTGCAAGTGCTTTTAGTACCCTTGGATGCAGTTCATCTGGCCCAGAAGACTTTGTTTCATTTAAAGAAAATAGGTGTGTATGGACTGCCCCCACAGTGATCCTAGGCCACCATTCCCATCCCCCCTGTTGTGATACGTTTTTGCCACATTGAGCACTATTTCCCTCACTAGAAAAGACTGAGGAGAAATAGGAGTTAAGCAGTTCTGCTCTGTCTTCATCATCTGTTATAATTTCACTTTCTTGTCCTCACAGTGGTCCTACAAAATCCTTACTCTTTTTCTTACTTGAAATATAACTAAAGACCCCTTTTTGCTATGTTTAGCTCTTCTTGCTAGCCTAAGCTCATATTGAGCTTTAGCTTTTCTAAATCTGTCCCTACAATCATTGTTTATTTGTTTATACTCATCCTTGGTAGTAAGCCAATATGCCAGGGGGAATCAGTCCCCTCCCCAGAGCTAGACCTATTTAGACATGATAGTTTCCTTTCTTTGAGTTCATCAGCACACATCTCCAGTCTTAGCCAGGCCATTTCCCAGCTTCTGACACCTGGAAAATTCTAACATGTGCTCACCTTGCTCCTATCACACTCGCATAATGAGCCAAGCATGACCCCCCTCCTCCCAAAAAGATATAAAAATGCTGGTTTTGCCAAAATTTGCTTCTGATCTGGGGCCCAATCAGATCACCCTTCACACTGCTGGCTGGCTGTGTTATACCTCTATCTCTCTGCTCTTCAGGACTGGTAAATATACTTATTGCAATCATTTCCCCACTTAGAATTTCCTATCCAGTTGTCTCAGTGTGCCTGATACATGTTTGTCTAATTATTTTTATTATTTTCTTTCAAATAATGATTGCTCGTTATTTTTACTATTACCTGTTGTCGACCTTGAGTTCTAAAGGGTTTATTTACCTTGGAAACATTGGCAAATGATCCATTTGCTAAGTTACCAACCATTCCCCATTCTATAAATATACATGTTTCTTGGACATGTGTGAGTTGTTGGGAAACAGAGAGATTGCTGGGGGGCAGTGATTGCTAAAACCAATGAGCAATGAAAAAATGTATAAACTTGTAAGTTTCTTCCTTTAATGAAAATATTTAATGTATAGCAGTTATATGTCCTGGATCCTAGAAGGCTGGCAGGGAGGCATTTCTGAGCCTCCTACACGCCCCCTCCAGAAGGCACACACAGGCTGCATCAGGAGGCCGCTTGCTACCCCTCCTATGTCTTCCAAGTTGAAAGAGGCCAGGAGTCCAGGGCAACTTACTGGTACCAGGGCAGCCCCTCTTCCACCCAACAAACTTCTGACACTGGCAGGAAGTTGGAGGCGGAGAGCAGACCCTTTATTTGGTTTTCCTGGCTGAGGCCCATGATTTACACATGAGTACACATTCCCAGGGTAGGGGCTTTTCCTGGCTGTTGCATGCAATTTGACCTGATTGGTCCTCATTGACAGAATGTAATTTGAACTGATTGGCCCTCATTGGTAGAGTGCTCTCTCCCTATTGGTGACATGCCCCAACAGAGGGCCAATCAGGTAGGGAGTGAGTTGGCTGCACGCAAGTTCAACTTTATAATGTTTAGTGATAGTGATGTCAGCTTTTCTCAAATTTTTACCATTGAGAAACAACTGAAACATTCTTCAAGTAACCACAGAAGTGGGATCTCCAGGTCCCAGCTGGAGGATGGCATCCCTGCCACTGTTCAGGCATGCCAGCCTCCAGATGGGACCCAGAGAACCGCTCTTCTCTAGAAAGCTCTTCTCTAGCCTGCAGAAATTAGTTCTCCTGAAGAAAAAGGCTGCTTGGGTGGGGAAGGTCTCTGTGGCACTGAAAACATTGGATGGCAAATAACTGACAGTGGGTTTCTCAATTACTGCCTCTATGACAGCTTTTTTCAACATTTTTACCACTGAGAAACCCCTAAAACATTCTTCAGACTTCAAGAAACCCCAGAAGTTGGACCTCCAGGTCACAGCTGGAGGCTGAGACCCTTGCCACTGTTCAGGGATGTCAGCCTCCAGGTGGGACCCAGAGAACTTATCTTGGAGGAAACTGCTGCTTGGGATGGGGAAAGGAGCTGTGTGGCACTCCCCTCTACACACACACACACACACACACACACACACACAGGTGGGGGAGAGAGAGAGAGAGAACACAGAAGAAAAGCAGAAGATGGTAACATCAAGCCATGATATTACCATCCCTATGCATTATGGGACAGATGGGGGAATATCTTTGCAACATGAATACCATACTTGATGCACACTTGATAGTCTCTTGATACAGGACGCACAATTTTACATGGAGCATTACTAATCGATATTCCTTTACCATTTACATTTTGAAGTTTGACATAATTAAACTAGCCACGGTATTTCTTACCTTCTCATTTCAGAATCCAAACTATTAGCTCATTTCCTTCACTTCATCTTTGCAGTTTCTTTAGTTCTGACAGTAGCAGGAAGGAAACTTCGTCATCAGGAAACAAGGTACAATAATACACGCACTTATAGAGCATTTAAATGATCAAGAACAAGTTTTTAAAAGCTGGAAAAGTACAAGGAATTACAGATGTTAATGCTGCAGGCGGAGATGAATTGTTACAATCAGCAATCATTTGTGTGACTTCACTTTCAAATCAGCAGCATCCGCAATTCGAGATTAAATATACATCTGAAATAATCATCTCCCTGAGACTGATGTGCAGGCACATGCAAATGGCTCTGCTAACCTCAGACTAGTCTGAACCTGAACATTTGTGAAGTAGGACACATGCAACCCTCTCGACAGCCAATTTAAGTCTAGTATTTGGGTTTTATTACTTTGGAATCAGGAGGACTAAATTGTCTTAAATTCTAGTAATTCGTCTTAATCGTGTTATGGAGCCAGGAGATAGCTCAGTTGCATTAAAAATACACTGAAAGGCATTTCCTCAGATCCTTCATTTCATCTAGAAGTACCTAAGCACAAGGGAAGCAAAAAAACTCATAGCCATCTCACCTAGATGGAATGTCTTTCTTGAATTCTGAATTACACAGTCCAAAAGTTTATTGAGTACAGAATCAGTCTGTGTGCACATGGCAGGGTGCTGTCTATTAAAATGGTAGGGAGTATGTACTATGTACTGTTCCCCAAAGAACATTGCGCTGAGTGAATTCCAATCTGTTGGTAGTCCCTGGCCCCAAGGAAGAACATCTGGCCTCAACCAGGGCCAGAACATTTTCAGTTCTGGCCCCCACTTGGTGAAATAAGCTCCTGGAGGAAAACCGCACCCTGAACTGACTCAGTTTGGTTAGGACCAGTGTTCCTGTGATATCAATAGGTGCCTCCCCTGGATAACCCTCCATGGAGAATTGCTAGTGACAGTTTACATCCAAAAGAAATTGCATGGTTGCTTTGAGATGTATGTAGTTTTTGATATTATGCTGTGCTTAATGTTTTAAAGTTTTTATTAACATTTAATGTTTTATTGTTGTACTAGAGGTAAAGCCCATTATACCCAGGAATACAATGGGTGCTAGAGCATGGTGGTGGGAAGAGGAAGGGGAGGGTTGTCCTACATGCAACTGCATGGGGATGAAGGGGTGTTTTGTTGGGGGGGTTGTGGTGTTGTGGTGGCAAATGGTAGGGGTGATATGGGTGTGAAGAAAGTGTAGTAGGGAAGTTTGGATGGAATGGTTTCTAGAACAACCACAGGCGGACACTGGGGCAAAGAGGCGCCCCAAAATAATCTTGGGACAGGCTTCAAACTCATTTACCACTAAGCCATGTGTCATTCTGCACATGATACCCACAAGTTCCCAAGGCTAGGATAGGAAGTGCTCTTCTCTTTCCACTGTAATGGCAGGAAATTGGGCAGAACAGTCTGCAGGAAGGGCTGGGTCTCCAGAGGGGCAGTATGGAGCAGAAATCCTAGCCTCATCATTCACAAGCATGGTAACAAACACCGAGGGCAACCCAGCCCACAGGTGGAGAACTTTTGCAAGCTGCCTGGCACTCACCCAGGACTGTGCTGAGGAGGGGTAGGTAAGCAGCAGGGTAGCATCCCCATTACAGTACCAGAGATTTCACCCTTCAAAATATCCATTTTCTCTAGGGGAACTGATCTCTTTAGTCTGGAGCTGTAGGGATTTCCAGGTCCCACCTGAAGATTGGCATCCCCAATTACAGTACCAGAGGCTTCAAAACATCCATTTTCTCTAGGGGAACTGATCTCTTTAGTCTGGAGCTAGGGGCCTTCCGCTCTCCCTGGTGTTCCCCCCTCACCCTCCCGTCTGTTTGGAGTTTAGGCGGGGGCTATTGGGCTTTTCTTGGCCTGCAGGCATGCCTCAGAGTTGGCAGATGAGTGGGACAGACAGCCTAGCAGCCAGTGTGTCCCAGGGTCTGTAAGAGGGGGAAGGTGGCAATTGGGGTGGTGGTGGGCCAGGCGCTCCCCCTCAGGGAAGACACAGGCTGGCTTCCTTTAGCTCTGTAGGCAGGAGCCAGTGCCTCAGAAGAGCTAAGCCACAGAGACCCCATGCACCTCTGGCAGCTCAGAGGTGTCTGAGGGACCAGAGACTTTGAAGAAGAAGCAGAATTCTGGGAAGACTGATAGGGTTGGGAGTTCTAATCTGATTGGGCAGCCAGTAGGTGGATGGCCAATCAGAGGCATACAGGTACCAATGATGGACCTGATTGGCCCTTAACCCTTAACACCAAACTCCTTCCATGACCCTTTACCACTTTTATTTAGATGGTCATGGTTACAGATAATGGACTACTGTTATACACCACCCTGAGCCTTTAGGGAAGGCTGTATATAAATTAAATAAATAATACAATTGGAGAAAGAAGGTAGTAATAGGTTATTATTTTTCTTATCCCTAAAAGGTTATTTGTACTTTCAGTTCTGTTTTGCATTGTACAATTAGCTCCATTCAGCAAAGAATGCTTTGTACAAAGTCACAGACTCAGGCTGCTCTGTACATACAGCATGAAACCTGTTAAGACTTCTAGACCCCATAAATTGGGTTAAGACAAGGATGAAGTGTATTCTAAAGTAAATATTTATTAGTTGTAAATATGTATTTCATCATATTATTATTTTTAACTAAGGATATATATTATAATTATGAATGGTCAATGAATGATTTAATTGTGAAATTTGGATTTTCAATAATACTTTTTGTGCATGTGGTATTCGAAAACTAAGGAACCTGATTTGTAGATGGTCGGGGGTCTTTTCTAAATGTTTTTTGTTGTTGTTATTGTATGTTTTTGGTTTGTGGGGGAGGTGTCTTTATTATTAGTTGTTATCGGGGGTTAAGTGGTGTAGGTAGTAATGTTTTATAGATTTTGTGTCTTTTGTGTGGTTGTGTAAAACTTTCAATAAAAATGTTAAGCTAAAAAAAATTGGGTTCCTGTACATCTGGGAATTAAGCTATCTTAGGCATGGATTTTCTAGACCACATCTGGCCACCTGGACTTGGACAAGACCTACCACAGAGTGGGGCTACAATCACCCATTGTGGGTGGGGCTACAATCAGAACTGTGTAGCATTCAGATTGGCTGAGATTTGGAGAACCATTGTAATAGTCTGTTTTGGTTAAAACCATTGAGAGCTCTAGAGGTTCCTTCTGCTGGGCTAGGCTGAAGATGGACAACCAGGGCATGGTATTTTGTTTGGTTTGAAGCATGCAAATAATGTCTATGGAGATGACAAGGTCTGATTGATTCCTCTCTCTGGTAGTTTCTCCTTCTTATGCTAAGCTCATAGCTGAAACTCATGGTCTACTCTTGTGTTTCTTCTGGCCAATATAATGTCCTGTACCTCACATGCCCACCTAACTTTTTTGGTAAACAAATTTTTGGACAAGGATGGTCAACATTTATACAAGATGGTGGAATGGGCTGTTCTCTGTGGTAGGTCTTATCCTCTGGAATATGTTGCCACTGTGGATACAGAAGGTCCCTCACTGGCTGAATTTGGAAAGGCAGTTCTATTTCAGAAATCTGTGGAGCAGATTTGCAGCATTTTCATAGAATAGAATCATAGAATAGAGTTGGAAGGGATCTCATGGGTTATCTAGTCAAACCCCCTGCACTATGCAGGACACTAACATCCCAATCGCTCATCTACTGTAACCTGCCACCCCTTTGCCTTCACAGAATCAGCCTCTCCATCAGATTTCCAAAGATGGAGAACCCGCCACCTCCCAAGAAAGCCTGTTCCACTGAGAATCCGCTCTAACTGTCAGGAAATACTTCCGGATGTTTAGAGGGAATTTCTTTTGAATTAATTTCATCCCATTCATTCTGGTCTGTCCCTCTGGGGCAATAGAAAACAACTTTGCTCCATCCTCCATATGGCACCCTTTTAAATACTTGAAGATCCCTCTCAGTCATCTCCTCTCTAGGCTAAATAGACCAAGCTCCCCCAACCTTTCTTCATATGTCTTGGTCTCCAAACCCCTCACCATCTTTGTTGCCGTCCTCTGGACAGGTTCAGGTTTGTCAACATCCCTCTTCAATTGGGGTGCCCAAACCTGAACACAGTACTCCCAGTGAGACCGAACCAGAGCAAAGCAGTACCATCACCTCCCATGAGCTGGACACAATACTCCATTTGACACAGCCCAAAATCCCATTTGCCTTTTTAGCCACTGAGTCACACTGCTGACTCATGTCCAATGTATGGTCTACTAAGACTCCTAGATCCTTTTCGCACATGCTGCTGCCAAAACAAGTCTCCCCCATCTTATATTTGGTTTTTCCTACCTAAATGCAGAACTTTACATTTGTCCCTATTGAACTTCATTTTATTCGGTTTAGCCAACTTCTTGAGCCTATCAAGATCATCCTGTATTCTGTTGCTATCTTCAGGTGTGTTTGCTACCCCTCCCAGTTTAGTATCGTCTGCAAATTTAATAAGTATCTTCTCTAATCCCTCATCCAAATCATTTATAAATATGTTGAACAACACAGGCCCCAGGACAGATCTTTGGGGTACTCCACTTGTCACTCTTTTCCAGATGCTGAACCATTAATAAGTACTCTCTGGGTACGATTTGTCAACCAGTTATTGATCCACCTGACAGAATTAGGATCCATACCGCATTTTACCAACTTGTCAACAAGAATATCATGTGGAACATTATCAAAAGCATTACTGAAATCCAGATAAACTATGTCCACAGCTTTCCCCTGATCCAGCAAGGTAGTCACTTTCTCGAAAAAAGAGATAAGGTTGGTCTGACATGACTTGTTTTTGAGAAACCCATGCTGAGACTTAGAAATCAAAACTCTCAGTTCCACCTGCTCAAGGACCAAGTGTTTGATTATTTGTTCCAAAATTTTGCCAGCTACAAATGTCAAGCTGATGGGTCGATAATTACTGAGATTGTCCTTTTTCCTTTTTTTGAAGATGGGGACAACATTTGCCCGCCTCCAATCATCTGGCACCTGTATTTTGCTGGTTTGTTTTTAATCTTTTAAGGTACTACTGATTTTATTTGCTCCGACAGATTAAATGGCCACCCTTTTCGCATTCATCCAGTTTGGTGTAGTGGTTAGGAACAGTAGCTTCTAATCTGATGAGCTGGGTTTGATCCGCACTCCTCCACATGCACCCAGCTGGATGACCTTGGGCTAGTTACAGTCCTCATAGTGCTCTTATGAGTGAGCAGTCCTGCCAGAGCTCTCTCAGCACCACCTACCGCACAGGGTATCTGTTGTGGGGAGAGGAAGAGAAGGTGATTGTAAGCCACTTAGATACTCCTGATAGTGAAAAGCAGAGTATGAAGACCAACTTTTGTTCTATTACCAGCTCTGTTGTCTGGACTAAACTTCAACCTTCTTTTCATCTGTTTAATGGAAGAACTCTGACATGTTATAAACCAAGAAAAAGGAGAATTATAGCTGCCTCTGATCTCCTATTGATAATTCCAAGATGTGGTCCCTGACTGATTGTACCCACTGATTTCATGCAGACATTAATAAACCCTAAAACAATATTAGCAATAAAAGTTGCCCATCTCCTGGTTCCTGGAGCTGATCTATTTATCAGTAGCCAGGCTAGTAAGCCATTTTGACCAGAATTTGCAAATTTCTAATAAAGCTATAAATCCACCAAACGAGAATTCACATCACTCTAGACATGTAATAATGGCTCCATGGGATATAACTGGCTATTGGTAATAAGGGAATGAACAACCATTATAAAGATGACCATTATAAAACCATTATAAAAACCATGAAAGAATATATTAAGGTTGTTTTGGTAAGAAACCAATGTATACAATTAGCAGAATGAATCTAGCGGTTTTTCTGGACTATTTCAGGCTACAGCAAGAGATTTGCATATCTGAATGCTACCCCAGTGGGAAAATGGAACCCCTCCCTAAACAGCATGTATGAGAGAAGATTAGGCAGATATCCTGGTTTCCCATGCACATGCAGCTGTTTTTTAAAGAGGCAGAATTCAAACATGTGCCGACCCCAAAGTGGCACACAGCAGAAATAGCTTAACCACATGTTTCTGTTGATTGCATGGACAGCAAAACTATCAAATGCTGTTGCTGAAGAAACTAACATTTGCAATGCTTTATAACTATGTATTGTGGTGGTGGGGCTGGGGATAAAATGGGAAAGGAAAAGATTTGGGAGATAACTGTGGACTTCCATCCATTTCCCTTTGGTTTGTGACCATAACTTTTGCTCTCTTGTTAAGATGACTATTTCCGAACACAAATATTTTACAATTCTCCTGCACAACCTCCATCCTGTACATGATTTTGTGACATTTTTAAGGGGACCATGGCTTTTGCATGCAGACAATATTAAGAACATAAAAAGAAAGGCCAGAGAAATGAGTTGGCAGCAAATTAGATTTCAATCTTGTTTATGCTGAATGAGAACATAGTATATGAAAAAGCGTTTCCGTTTACTGAGTCATTCCCTTTTTTCCTTTCACATCTGGAAGACAAAGTCATTGTAAACTCAAACATTTATTTGTTATCTTTTATATCATTTTTATGGTACACTCTTTCTTTCTCTATGCATTTGGAGCCATTTATACTTGAAGATCCATGAGTTATTTTTCAAGGACTGGATCCCAAATGTTTTTAGGTCTTACTGTTGTCGTCATTCTGAATGATCTGTCATATAGTAAAGATTGCTTCCATTCTATTAATTCTGTTCCTCCCATTCAGAGACAAATGATCTGTTTTGATCATTAATAAGGGAAAGGAGTGTGACTGCCAAGCAGGCACCTTTCAGCCCTCTTTCTTTTGACTTGCTGTGTTCATCAGATTGATGAAACTGGTTCTAATGGGAACCAGATTCATTGCCATAAACAAGCTGAAAGACAATAAAATGTGGATGTGGTCATATTCATCCATGGGTAGAGAACTGATGTGCCTTAATAATATTAAGAAGGATGCATCAGAATTTTTCCTCCTCTGAATTTCTGCATTGATCTTGGAGCTCACAATTACACAGTGTTTCAGAAATGCAGCTGTTATATTAGGATTACTAAACATCAACATCTAACTGACCTCCCTCCTGTATTGCATTTTCACCCTGCAATTTTAATGTGCTGTTGCTCAAGCAGAGAGGATGCTCTCTAAATCTCAATAAATAAATTGATAGATAAATAAATAGGATTTTTCCATTGCTCCTTTTTCATTTCATTTCCAGATTTTGTACAGATACTGTGTGTGCCTAGTTTGCCACACTATTCAGTCACCATACATGGAGGGGGCGGGAGACATGACCAATGTGTATACATAAATAACTAAAACACTGCAAATAGGCAATCTTGATGTGATCATACATTGTTCTCATGATGTGGCCCTGAAATGCTCTTTCTGCGAGATTCTCCCAATATGGCTGCCATTGAGTGCATTCATAAACCACTACAAAAATATGTTCTGCATATATATGGTGACATCAATAAATCACCATATTAAAACGCTAATAGAGTCATAGCTTTCCCTCCATGTTGTCTTAATATAAAAAATACGTTCTAACACAGCGTAAGGGATGAACTGATTCCTATAGGTCACCAGGTAAGCTCCAGTTTAATACATAATTTTAGATATTTTTCATATGCATTGACAAGCTATGACATTGCTGTGAGAATGATCCCCTTACAAAGTCAAATAACGAAAGACTGTTAGATCTATGACAAGCAACAATTTGTCATCAGTTCTGAAGCACAAACTATGGTATGCCTTACAAACAGGGCTCCTAAACAGGTGTTAATTGTTCCTGCTTCATGTCCATTAATTCCCCCTTCTGCTCTTATTGCCACCGGGAAATGCAGCTACTGTGCAAACATTTTTGCCCACAATGTTACAAACAACAGTGGTATCTGTATTGTAACATCATGTATTATGGTTAAGCTGTATAACAAGTGTGTTTATAAGTTTTGGAATGTATATTTGTGTTTTAGACCATTGCAGTAGAAGAACATCTCAAAACAGAGCACTGACTAGTGGCTTGTCCAGTACTGAATGTTCAAATTCAGAGTATTTTTGTTATACAGACACCACTGTTGTTTGTAACATTGTGGGAGCAAATGTTTGCACAGTAGCTGCATTTTGCCTGTATTCCATTATCCATTACTACTAGTATGGCTCTACTGTTTTGACTATGAATGCAGAGGCATTTTGCATAGGCAGTGGAATCACTCCACTAGAATATTCTCCATGTGTCCTCCTTGTGCCTGCCATCCCCCCCACTAGTGGTTTTTTAAACTTTTTGATGGGAAATTGTTTATTTATCAGATTTTTAGACTCCCATTTCAGCAGCTCAGGGCAGTGTACAAAATTATATAAAATACAAAATTAAAAGAGATAAAATTAAGTTTTAAAATTAATTTAAATAAATAATGACATGTTAAAACAGCAGCAATATTTCCACAGAGTGTCTATTATAACTGTTGGAATTCTCACATAATTCACTTCCTGGTCTGGGAGTGAATCGGTACATAAATAGATGGGCAGATGGGTAGGTGGGGCCATAAATAGGTAGGTAGATGTGTATTAACTTTGGCCTCAACAAAAACCTGGTGGAAGAGCTCTGTTTTACTGGCTCTGTGGAATTGTGCGAACTCTGGCAGGGCTCTAATGTGCTCCAGGAGTTCATTCCAGCAGGTAGGGGCCAGGATGGAAAATGTCCTGGCCCTGGTTGAAGCCATATTTACCTTTTGGAGGCCAGAGACCACCAAATGGTTGGTATTAAGAAGTAATTTAAGAAGTAAAATAAATATCAACTTGTACAAAGAACAAGGAAGGAAATGGTGAGTGTGAAGGGAAATGGAGAGAAAATCCCCCTGAATGTCATTGGGGAGGTGCAGAAATCTACATCTTTCGAATCACCCTCTTCTCAAACCAACTTTGAATACAATATTTCAGCAAAGATTGTATCAAAGCAGGTTTGTGAGAAATGCAGCATAGGTGAAGGAAGATTGGAAGGTGGTGAACTGAAGGACAATGTTATATGATTAAACAATCTCTTACACGAGGAAAAATGCAGGTGGGGATGCAATAGATATGACTTAAAAGTGGCCGTGACTTACCAGTGGCCATTGATTGATGCTGCAGATGGCGGGCCATGAAAACAAGCACGGCTGGCGAGGACCATTTACGGTGTGTGTGCCTCTATGGCACACACAGCGGTGTGATGCATGGGCAGGGTCACAGGTGCCTTTAGAAGGCACCATATGGAGAGGCCCTACCATGCTGCCATGGATTGCCACTGGGACAGCTTCCCACCCTTCCTCTCTGGGTTCTAGGTTTTGATATAGATTGTACATTACTCAGTCTATTCATCATCGTTACAGTAAAAGGCATAAGAAAGACCTTTGGTTCAGGGCCCCAGTCTGTGCACTGTGGCTTGAGGAATGGGGGTCTCAATAAGAGACCGGCTCATTAATGGGTGCAGCCAATCCCGCTGGGAAGGCCAGGGGCACAGAGCCAAGTGGGCTGGTTTGCCGAATGAGATAGGCATCTGTTGGTCATCACATGGCTGCTTCCCCAGGAAGACTCTGGGGGCAAGCGATCTGCTCTTCCAGCTGGGAGGTGCCCCTAGAGCCAAACATAGAGCAGATGGCTGTGGAGGGGGTGGGTCTTTTCTCATGCCAGGGGGCCAGTCCTCTGGCTGGAGGTGTATGTCTGGCAACTCTAAAAGCTGTGGCCTTATTAACGCCATTCTGGAGTCATGTCTTGTGCGGTCCATATGCTATCCTGCCAGTCAATCACAAGCAGATTTCTTTTTGTCAAGAGCTGTTGTGCATCCTGAAATTTTATGGTGGCTCCAACTCACTGTCTACCCATAATAGAGGTTGTCACAATCCATGAAATCAGTGGGATTGTGCATCATGTCAGATGTCATGGCACTCAAACTATAAAACACTGGACAACAATTGACTATACGATGCATCAATATTATTTGTAAGAGGAGTAAACTGCACTGGGAATAACACGTTCCCTGTGCCAATACTTGCCATTGATCGTACCAGTTCCTGTCTGAAGATTTGCTTCCTCCCTCTGTAACATGCAACATTCTACCATGCTTGTTGTGACAGAAACATAAGAGGGAAGTTCCTTGTACTTGCCACAGAAACTATTTTTAAAAGATAATCACACCAAAGGGATAAAAGTGAGAAGCATCTCAAATAGATACATACCGAATATTGTAATGGAAGTGGAAGAATCACTTTGGGTCTTGTGAAAAGGGTAGTTTTTTCATAAGACTTGGATTTTTGTGAAATATAATGGGGATCACAGTAATTTGGTATCATTTCTGTAAAAATAAAGGACAGGTTTTGATCATTTGGCATTTTTTCCTGTACAGTTCTCCCCCTCCCTCATTTCTTCCACTACTGCTGTTCCCACAAAGCTGTAAATGGTTGCCATTATTTTCCGATTTGTTTTATTTTTGTTGTCCAGGAAGCCAAATGTATTTTCTTCTTCCATATTATTACATGTTGCCCAGTAGCGACTGAAAAAAAACCCACATCCATATCCGTCAAGAATATGGGTCTTCTGTGAGCAATTTCAGAGGACGAGACCACCAGCACAGGAGCAGAGGTGAATTGAAGACTAAGAGTGAAAGAGACTGCCATGAAGGGTAGATATTCAGTAAGGTCCAGATCCATAAATTGGGTCTGTTTGAGTTTCTTGTAGTGTGTGACTTGCTTCACTGTTATTGTCCCCCAGAGCCACCAGCTTACATGTGCTTTTATATCTTGTTTTTAGCTGTGGTCATATTTGAGTCTCGATTTTGCTGGCTCCACTATTGGGTATTCAACTACACTTCTGAACTGTTGGACTCTGCCACATTTTAACCTGTTCATGAGATTCCATCTGTGAAATATTGGAGAGTATGTAGCCCTAAAAGCAGTAAGCACTAGAATGGCCATAAACAAGGCAAGTGTGGTTTGTTTTGGTTCATGTCATGCCCAGAATCATTCCTGGATATATTCAGGAATTACTGAGAATATTGACAAAGCCAAGACAAACAGGTGAGCTTTTTTTTTGGGGGGGGGGCTTTCTTCTGCAGTCCCATTAAATGGGGTACATTTAAAAGAACTGTACAAAGCAGGTGGAACAGTCTCCCTGATGGCTTAGCTATTTGGGGCAGTCCCACCTAAAGGGACTACATAAGACAGCCTGAAAAACAACTGATCTGGGGAGAACATCCCATAGCTCAGCTGTTTCTGGCTTTACTTGTGCAGCCCCTGTAAAGTTTAAAGGGGCTGCATAAGCCAGTCAAAAACAACTGAGCAGGAGCAATGTTTTGCAGCTTTGTTGTTGCTGTGTGTTTTTTTCTTCTCAGGTGTATTGCACCCTGCCATGACATTTTTTTGGGGGGGGGGGGAGGTTCAAATACTTCTTTGGGAAACCCAGTCTTTTTTTTTTGGTCAAATATGCCAAAACTGAAAAAATACAGGGGGAATATTAAACATCCCTAATTCTGTTAGGTATACTCAGCATGAGCTTAAAACTCTCCTATTAAGTCATTTTTGTCTTAGATCATGACATCCAGCCCTCTCAATTCCTGGCAAATAGATGGGGAAGAAATGGAGATAGTGACAGATTTTATTTTCCTGGGCTCCAAGATCACTGCAGATGGGGACTGCAGCAAAGAAATTAAAAGACGCTTGCTCCTGGGGAGGAAAGCTATGGCAAATCTAGACAGCATCCTAAAAAGCAAAGACATCACCCTGCCAACAAAAGTACGTTTAGTCAAGGGTATGGTCTTCCCAGTTGTAATGTATGGCTGTGAAAGTTGGACCATAAGGAAGGCCGAGCGTCAAAGAATTGCCTGCCTTTTCATAGCAACCCTGAACTTAGTTGGTGGTCTCCATCCAAGTACTAACAGGGGCCAACCCCTGCTGAGCTTCCAAGATCTGGTGAGATTAGTCTAGTCTGGGCCATTGAGGCAAGGCTTCTTGCTGTAATATCTGATCCCTCTCTTTTTCCAAAAAGGTTAGGAGATAGGAGTGCAGCTTGGTGACAGAGAAGTTTGTTTGCATGCAGAAGATCGAGAGTTCATTTCCTGCCTGTAGTTAAAAGCATCAGGTGATATGACAGACCTCTTCCTGAGACCCTAGAGAACTGCTGTTTGTCAGATGATATGGAGCCTGGTAGACTAATGGTTGGACTCAGGATAAGGCAGTTTCATGTGTTTTTGTGGTGTGCATGATTTTTCTCTGTCCATTTCATCACCTGATTTCTGAGAGAGATGACATTCAACCAGAATGTTCAGTGAAGGTCTTCATAATATGCAAGAGGGGATTTGAACCTAGGACTTTTGAATCCACTGTAAGGAAGACTGTAAGAAAAGATCCCGGATCGAGTGGGGTGGGTGGGGGCTGGCCAGCTCGTTAGCAGGCCCCGGGACAGAGCTCCTTAGCAGTCAGCTAGTCAGCTCCTTAGCAGTCCTTAACGAGCAGTCAGCAGGCTGGGAGGCCCTCATCAGCAGGCCCAGCCTAGCAGGCCAAGAGGCCCTCATTAGGAGGCCCTTCACCACGATCCTTAGCCCAGGGCCTCTCCCTTTGCCTGCTGCTGTCTCCGGGCACTGAGGCGCATCTGAGAGCAAAGAGGCTAGAGTCCAGGGACAGAGGGCGGGAGCTGAAGGGGGAGGGCCAATCAGGGCAAAGCTGGCTGCACCCTGATTGGCCCTATTCCAACTTGGACAGCCGGACACGTCCCACCCCCTAGGCTGTTTCATAAATATATAGAGGAACAATAATGGATAAAGATTCTTTATTTATTACTTAAATTTATTGACCGCCACTCCCAGGCTCCCCGGCTCTTGGCAGCTTACAATAAAACAATAAAAACCTCATAAAACAACAAAACCAACAATCCTCCTCGTGGACAAACTAATTTATTTCCGTCTCCCCTCCCCGTCCAAAACCACATGCTACATTGTGAGACCAGCTCTTCTTCTGAAATTGTTCCCCAGCTTCAAATTGACTCCGAAATGAAATGATGTGACTACAAGGTCTGCACTCATCAGACTAGGCTTTCAAACGGCAGCTGTTCTTTGGTGCCTACTCAGGT
This sequence comes from Paroedura picta, assembly GCF_049243985.1. Taxonomy (NCBI): domain Eukaryota; kingdom Metazoa; phylum Chordata; class Lepidosauria; order Squamata; family Gekkonidae; genus Paroedura; species Paroedura picta. The sequence goes on from NC_135369.1 coordinate 131,864,243, forward strand.
TGTTTACTCTTAGCTCCTTGATGAAACTCTCATTGATTGCTCTGAAACCAACTTGGAATTTAGAGACTGGGGATGCAAATGATATAATAACTTGCCTTACAATCAACTTAGCTATTCAGTCTGAGTGCCGTTCCAAGTTTGAAAAATGTCACATATGCACATTGCACATGTGTCATACAACTTCCAATCTGGCATGAGAGCAACAAATGAAAGAAGCTTAAAAACCCACCACCACCAAAACAAAACACAATTTCTTGTATCATACAGCTTCATTAAGCTGATGATAGAACATTCCTCAAGCAGAAGGTCCTTCCTGTTGGTGGAAGAGGTTCCTCGTGTCAGCAGGAAACTCTACCTCAGTAGAATGGAGTCACAGGAATCATGGATTCATTATGAACAATGAAACTAACGTATGATCTTTCCAGTCCCAAAAGAATAGCATATATTGGGGAAATGTTCATGCATCTAAAAAGACAGCATATTTGTACAATACATGTAATTGAACTCTTGAGGAGAATTGAGCAAAGATTTGTCAGAAAAAGGTTCCTCAGTAATAAGTCAGTTCATGCAAATGTCTCCTGCCATTATTTAAAGGACATGGAATTACTATCCTACATTATAATACAGCTGAATTGTTGATAATTCAGAACATGTTTATCTGCGTCTGCTTTACTAAACTGTATTCTTGCATTTTATCTGTGTAGACTTCAAATACGTTCAATAAACAAATTGGTTGGATCATGTCTTTTCTTATTATTACTTGTAAAAGCCCTCTAAAGCTAATCTTCTTAAATCTATCACAGTCCTTCCAAGACAGAGCTGTGCAAATTGCATTACTTGGGCCAAGAAATTAAAGCATGCATAGTGGTGATAAATTGGACAATTCCCATTCAGTGAAGCCTTTACAAATGTCTAATTGTTTGGGCACTCCAAAGTGACTTCTTTGTGTTAACAAGTCTTGGCAGCTAGTCCAGTCTAACATCTTAGACTTCACTCTTGACACTTAGTTTTGCTTCCGGTAATGAAGTGAGTAACGGTGAATTCGTCCATAAAAAGGCACCAGGTTCCCCCCTCTCTGATCAGCAATATCTATAGATTTCCTTAAGCTTTTTTCTCTCCCACCCCCTGCTGTGACTGTTACTAAATGCTGAGTGATAGGCTTGCTGCAGCAGTACTGCTCAACAGACCTTGAAATTAGCAAGGGGAACTATGGCTGTCTGACAGCTACTCCTATCATGGCCGCCAAGTTTCAACAAACAGCGGCAGCTATCTTGCTCATGGAGAAATAAGGTTCATGGAAATATTAAAGGGACGTGAATGCCACTGCAGGCATGGCAACACTTTACAGTAATTGGCTTTTTGTGATTCATGCTGGTGTGATTCAGGGAAGCGCAAATAGAAAGCTTAAAAGCATTAGTCTGGGAAATGACTCTTCTTTCTTAAGAAATGGGAAAAGATCAGATGTTCATTGAAGTAAATTTTGTTTTAATTTAGAAGTCAATTTCTTTCCTTAAAATCTATTTTTTGGGGGGTAAAGTGTTCTGCTTCTGGCTGTTCTGTGAAATCACACAATGAACATTTCTTGCCTCCTTACTGATATTTAAGAAGATCTATCTTTCTGAATGTCAGATGTTTCCATTAACACACTAAGTAAGCTGGACACTATCATTAATCACAAAGTTTCTTTGCTTTGGTCTTTTCTTCAGCTAAATGCAGATCTAGTCAAACAGAACCACCATTGGTCATTTTTGGCATTTCCAACCATTCCACTCGTGGGAATAATGCTGCAAAATGTCATGGAAAAATATTTAAGGTGTGGGGAAAGATTCAGAATGGCTGGCTGTGTTTGGCTTTTAATTATTTTTATTCTTTGGTGCTATCTCAGTTTATTTTCTTTTAGAATCTCCTATACTAGTGGCATCAGAGCCACTGCCAGAGTTTTTTAGAAACACTGTAGTGCGATGCACATGACAAATCCAGGGACTTGACCAGTTGATACACAGGGAAACTGGGAACAAGGATACTGCCCCAGCTTACAACTGTGTACAGATTGTACACATATAGCAGCTGTCCCCATGATTGGAACTGATTAAGAAGAAATGTTTCCAATTGTAGAGTTGGAGCAGATCTTCACACCGCATGTTCTTTTGTAGAAAATGTATGTAAGCAGGGGCAGGGACAGCAGAATCAATCTCAAGGGAGGGTGTAGCCAATGTATTTGCTTCCCTTCTCTCTCTCTGCTTTGGTCTTGTATACAAATATGCCACGTGTCATTTAGCGAAGTCATGGACCATTATTGGAGAATTACATGTTTTCACAGGTGATGCAGGCAAGGGGCCAGACAAAGAGTTCTCCTGCCAGCAAAGTTCATTTTTAAAAGAGACTTGAGAATGTAGTGCTAGTATTGGACTTAAAAGCTCTGTAAAACTTGTGGCCAGCATATTTTAAGGACCTAATTTCTGCATCTCCTTCTTCTTACCTCTTACAGCCATGTCACGATGTCTCTGCCCCCACTTCCAGCTGCAGCATGTGCCCTGTTACCTCTGCCCCCTTTAGTCTAGGCTTGAGACAAAGCTATGGCACTGTGAAAGTCTGCCAAGCCAGGCCAGTCTCCATCTTAAAGAGTCTTGGCCATCCTTGCTCTTGGCCATAGGTTCAGAATGACAATCTCTGCTTGACAAAGGAACCCCCTGACTCAATATTGCTGTCCTCCTAACCCCCCCCCCCATTGTATTGCTGATTCAGTGGGCCAGCTAAAACCTGTTTGCCCAGGGGCTCCTAGGCAAATCTCTTCCCCAAACCAAGCAGCTAGACCTGATGAGACATGATGACTCCCTTTTCTTAGACCCATTAACACCTTCCTCTAAGCCCATCAACAGCCATCTCCGACCTGACCAGGATATTACCTAACATCCAACACAACTACTCTGAGTACTTTCCAACTCAGGATCCATTGGAACCCGTTACCCTGGCTCTTGTCACTGATCTCTGACATCTACTTTACAGGAACAGTAATTATACTGAACCTTCTTTTCCCACCCTGATTTTTTCTCTATACGACTGCTTGATAGTTGTGCTAGATATATTTATGCTTTTATTATTTTCTTTCTAATAAAGACTGTTATTATTTTTATAATTTACCAATGTTTCTGCCTTGAGTTCTTAAGGATTCAGTTACCTTGTAAACTGGCATTCAATCCTTTAATGCTATGTTACCGACCTCTCACTCTGCTAGTTCCCCACAGCTTAATACACATGTCACAGGACATCTGTAAGCGCGATTCTGGTAACAGCCCTCTCATGTATTTAATATTTAACTTTACATTTTCTAGCCTCATTGCTCCAAGCAGGGCCATGGTAAACTCATGGATGAGTTTCTCCTTTCTTTCACAGTTCCAGGAAAGTTCGAGCATGTACTCTAATAGACCTACTAGATCTTAATCTCTCTTTCTGAGTTTCAAATATTGCACAGTTTGCTCTTTGACAGCTTGACAAATATTATGAATCTTTCGCAAGCCTTTTCAAATTGTTACATGTCCCTCCTCTTCAAATCGATTTATTGTGTAATTAATTTCTATGCTATCCAGTTGTTCATCTAATCTGAAGTATGTCCATGTAAAGACGCAAGCAAACAGCAGAAATTGTAATACATTTGCTTTATATTGCCCGCATCATAATATAAAGGTACATAGTAGCATTGGGAATACTTTTTCCTAGTCTTGTTTGCAGAATGCATTTAGATTTTCATTGATCTTCATGTTGAAAACTTTAATTTCACTGGAAGCATTCAAGGATAAAAGCAGATTAGGCAATTTGAGTGTGGTTATTTTACACATAATTTATCTTTAGTAATATAATTGCATATGATATTAAATGTAATTATACGTATATAAAATTTTCTCTAGTACTCACAATGATTTTAGAGTACTTTGTCACTTCAAAAACAAGGCATGTGGCATCAGACAGTTCTGAGGATGGAAAAAGCTCTCTTCGTATTAAACTTAGGCTGCAGTCCTTTCCGAAGATGAAGATTGCACATTTTCATTGTTACCATTGGAGCACCTTTTGTTTCCTCATAAAAACATTATTGAAAAAAACAAATAACAATTCTGTCCATGTTAAGATATGCTGTTTGCTGAAGTCTTTCACCAATTTGTTTCAGAGACTGACCTCTGCTGTTTGGTTACCAAATTTTAACCTCATCCAAAAGCTCACCAAGACCGATTATACATAGCGGCACACCACTATCCCACCCTGGGAAGCACCATGGAGTTGACTGGGGCATTTCATGTCCCTACTGGGATGCTGCAGGTGGGTGGGAAGAGCCAGGGCTGGAATGCCTGGCTCTTCCCTGTATGTATGGGCCTGGCCAGGCATACGCACTGATGGCACCTGCATTAGAAAAGGGTATGACCACAGGTCATCAAAGGCCCTAAATCATGCCAGGGCCAGGAGGGGGATGGGCTGACAGTGATGTCCTGTGTCAGCAGGAATTTCCCCCCCTGCCATGCACGTGTCACTCTGGCTTATCCCTCCCATACATAATCAGTCTTTGTGACTGATGACAAGTCACTATTCTGTTAGAATACGGAGAAAGTAATACCATGGCCAGGCCATGGTATTACTTTGAAGGCTATTGTAAGAATGAGAGAGACAATAATATGTACAAAGTACTCTGAATTTTGCAAACACATGATATAAATGCTATTTATAGTTATTGAATTAGATCCTCATACTGCAGGTTGGCATAGCATTCCAGCTCTCTACACTTAGTGGTGGTGAAAACAAAGATGTGTATGACTGGAGCATTTCATTACATTTCTGGTCAGTAACTCCCTGGAAATCATGAAACCTGTAGCCAAATGTCTGGCTACAGTACTACAAAAGGGAAATTGGATGCAAGAAATAATTACAGGTCATTGAAATGTATAATTAATGTGAATAAATATCTAGAAGAAGAAGAAGAAGAGTTGGTTCTTATATACCTCCTTTCTCTACCCGAAGGAGGCTCAAAGCGGCTTACAGTCACCTTCTCCTTCCTCTCCCCACAACAGACACCCTGTGAGGTAGGTGAGGCTGAGAGAGCCCTGATATCAGTGCTCAGTCAGAACAGCTTTAGCAGTGCTGTGGCTAGCCCAAGGTCACTCAGCTGGCTGCATGTGGAGGAGGAGTGGGGAATCAAACCCAGCTCGCCAGATTAGAATTCTGCACTCCTAACCAAGCTGGCTCTCTTGTTGTTGTTATGTGCGAAGTCGTGTCCGACCCATCGCGACCCCATGGACAATGATCCTCCAGGCCTTCCTGTCCTCTACCATTCCCCGGAGTCCATTTAAGTTTGCACCTACTGCTTCAGTGACTCCATCCATCCACCTCATTCTCTGTCGTCCCCTTCTTCTTTTGCCCTCGATCTCTCCCAGCATTAGGCTCTTCTCCAGGGAGTCCTTCCTTCTCATGAGGTGGCCAAAATATTTGAGTTTCATCTTCAGGATCTGGCCTTCTAAAGAGCAGTCAGGGCTGATCTCCTCTAGGACTGACTGGTTTGTTCGCCTTGCAGTCCAAGGGACTCGCAAGAGTCTTCTCCAGCACCAGAGTTCAAAAGCCTCAATTCTTTGACGCTCGGCCTTCCTTATGGTCCAACTTTCGCAGCCATACATTGCAACTGGGAAGACCATAGCCTTGACTAAACGCACTTTTGTTGGCAGGGTAATGTCTCTGCTTTTTAGGATGCTGTCTAGATTTGCCATAGCTTTCCTCCCCAGGAGCAAGCGTCTTTTAATTTCTTTGCTGCAGTCCCCATCTGCAGTGATCTTGGAGCCCAGGAAAATAAAATCTGTCACTATCTCCATTTCTTCCCCATCTATTTGCCAGGAATTGAGAGGGCCGGATGCCATGATCTTTGTTTTCTTGATGTTGAGTTTCAAGCCAACTTTGGCACTCTCCTCCTTCACCCGCATCAACAGGCTCTTTAGTTCCTCTTCACTTTCTGCCATTAGAGTGGTATCATCTGCATATCTGAGGTTGTTGATATTTCTCCCTGCAATCTTGAAGCTGGCTCTCTACTGAATATATATTATGGAAGAATGTATATAAATGGAAGCACTTAAATTTTACCTTTTATTATTTCATTTCAATAACTTACGTTGCGACGATTCTTATGATTTTTTTCAGTAACTGCTCTCCCATAATTTGCTAGTAAAATGTCTTATGATTGCCTGTAGTAAGAAGAAAAAATTCCTAGATGACCTTTTTGGTGGTATATTTAGTGCTCTTAGGCATTTGGGTTACATAGATCATTCAATTAAATAGTTGGAATGTTATGCCTGTAGCAGAAGCCTGAAATTTTTTAATGCTGAGTTTAGTTGCAGTGCCTGTTTATGCCTTAAGTCAAGAGTAAATCTGTATATGTATGGAAAAATAAGAGCTCCCGTATTTCAGCTGCAGTGAAAGGATAAGTACCTCCTAGATAATGTGCATTTCCACCCGTATTAACAGCTGGTGCTGTCGAGTCAATTCTCCATAGATGTTTGCTGCCTATCAAGCAAAGTGGCATGAGAAACATTTGATTGATAGCCAGACAGTTGGCTAAAACAAGCAGTGGCACATAAAAATGTTTTATTTTCAAGAAAAACATATACATTCCAATATTCTCTAGGCTAAATACAAGATGGACCAATTAACTTTTAATGATACCGCCTCTAGTTTCTACGTACATTACACTCATTATAAACGCTTCATATAGACTTGGGAGAAAAAAGTTGGCATGCTTGGCAGAACCAAAAACATGACCATATTTTCAACAATATATATATGTGTGTGTGTGTGTGTGTGTGTGTGTGTATAATAGTTTGTTTTGTTTTGTTTTATTTTATTTTGTGATTTATTTCCCGTTGCTCCCCGAAGGCTCATGGTGGGTTACAAATGTCAGATATAATCTAAAAAATCCCATTAAAACCCCTGACATAAAAAGCATAAAATACAATAATATCAACATCAACAGTATAAAATAAAGATATGGTGGAAACATCGTCCCATCCCTAACCTCGGGGGGGAGGAGATGGGCATGAATTAGTTCACAAACCAAATGGCAGCACAAACCTGTACTGGTTCAGAGCTCCTGAACTGATGTTTGGTAAAGTCTCCTTCCTTAAATATTTACCAGACTTTGTCCAGTTCATTTCTTCTCTTTGGGCCATTTAAACCTAACAACTGAGAGCCATTTAACTCAACTGTTTTGCTCCACCCTGCTCCCAGCCATTTCATTTCATTGGTTGGTTATGTTTTCCCCTGCTGGGAAGGAAGCAAACTGATCCATGAAATGACTGCTAGCCATTTAAACCTAACAGTGGGGCAGGTGTACTTGTGTGCTGTTAGGTTTAAATGGCCAGCTATAGAGAGTTTGTATAATTGTGCATGGGGAACATTGTAAACTATTCACTGAACTGATTTCAGAAACCAGCCAGAAATAGTTATACCATTTTACTATCACAAATTTATAGATCATCAGCACCTAAAATCAAAGTTTCCAAGTTTCAACACCAAAATACAATCTTGCATCCGCTGTCCACACCCAGTCCCTAACATATTAGTAAATGCTTCATGGCATACTGTAATTACTCGCATATAAGCCGACCCACATATAAGCCAAGGCACTTAATTTTACCACAAAATTTGGGCAAACTTATTGACTCTCATATAAGCCGAGGGTGGAAAATGCAGCAGTTACTGGTAAATTTACATTAATTGATGCACCAGTAGGTTAAATGTTTTTGAATACTTATTTCAAAGAAAAAACAGTAAACTAGCTCTGTCAGTGCACAAGAGGGCCAGCAAACCAGAGCAGAACAACAGTATCCAAAGTTGGCAGCCTCCTACAAGTACAACAGCTACCAAACTAGGAGAATGGACTACTCTAACTAGAGCTACAGTGCCCCCCATAAACAAAACACTGAAATAAAGAACTGTAAACATCAACTTTTAAAAGAAACCCAACCCCAAGAAGAAAAGGCAAACAATGCTGCCCCTCATAAAAAAGAAGAAATAAACGTTAGGAGAAACAGTAAATCCCAAAGCACCCTCAAAACCCACCTCACCCCACCCCACCCCCAGAAACCAAAAGAATAGTTTGGAAGAAGTGAAGGAGTCTGGATAATGGCAGCTCATGTGCCATTTTTTGAAAGGTCTTTATTTTTCCTGGTGACATCACCATTCAGCCAATCAGATTGATACTGTGTGATAACATTATTGAGGACGAATCAAGCTAATTTAGAATAAGGTCAGTGCTTCTGGGTTGGCTTTCAGTGTGAAAAGCATTCATAGTTTGACAGTTTCTTCCACATGGATCTTTCTCAAGCAGAAGAACCATTTAAATCGTGGGTATCTTCTTAGTGGGAAGAAGGCACTGAGCCTTGCTGAGCAGAATTATATGATACAGGTCAATAAATAATAAATAGTGGCTGGTCAGGTCCCTTGGAAAACATTGAACCCATGCTGACATATATTTCCTGATCTTCTTTTAGGAATGAACGTAACAGAAGTTCATTATAGAAAAAGCAAATTCCTTGATCAGAGTTTTGAGAGAAGGAATTCCAGGAGGGCAGATAGGAAGTTTTTAAAAGTAAAAGTTGCTAATACAGACATTTATTTATATAGAGAGAGTACATATACACAAGCTCTGTGCTGCCATGATCTGCAACACATGTGGGCAAGTGGTGCTGCCTAGTCATACAGTTGTTAACTCACAGGACCAGCTTTTCATCTGTCCTTATGACAAATGTACAGCAATGTATGAAAGGTCTATCAACTGGCACAGTGCAGAAACCCTTTTTCTACATTATGGTGGTGTGGGTACTAGAAGCTTGCCAACCCTATCAGTATTTGGTCGCCTTACAGGACAAAACAGGAATTTGGCCTCCACATATGTGCTACATGAAATTCTGATTATTTCAGGGCTCCTTGTTTACTTGTACTTAACTGAAAATAGATTTGTTGCCCTTACCCATATTGTGATGATCCCACCTGGCTGCCAAGTTCTCAGGATGTTTTGAGCACATGCATGAAAAGGGCCAGAGCCATCCCAGAATATGGATCTAATCCTTTCTTTGCAGATAGCAATACCGAACTAAGCAGAATCTCAGTATTTATTTGGCTACCTCCTCCCAACCCAGTACATAGATGTAAAATCTGGGTGTAAACTGCACGGAGCTTTTATTCCAACCCCAGATCGATTCAGTCCCTGCCCTCTACACAGAATGCGATTTCTGTTTGGATTTTGGACGATTTAAATTTTCCTTCTGCAGCAAGAAGGATTGATCCGGAGTGACCCTACCTTTATTGTGTGATATCTTAGAGTGCTTTTAATGCTCAATATCCAGATTGGGAAAGTGGGAAAGAAAGCTCCGTGGTAGAGAACCTCTGATAGGCTACACCTGGTCATGTGACATGCTTGCCTTAAAGGAGAAGCCCCTAATTTCTCTCAACTTCTGTCGGTCCTGGATTTTTCCTCCCTTCTCTACCTTTTTCGATCCTCTCCCCCACCCCTCCAAGAAAAGAAAGAGGCTCCCTGCCTGGCTCCTCTCCCCCCCCCCCCACCCACTTCAAGAAAAGAAAGAAAGAGGCTACCCTTCTGAACTACCCTAACCACGTGCAAAAGACTTTCCTGTTTCAATGGGGGGGGGGGGAGAGGAAGATTTGAGTTCAAAGCGATCTGAATTCAACAGGATTGACAATGGAATAAAGAAAGTAAGTGCAGACCCTGCCCTGTTATAATGTATGTGTTGGGTTTTTTTTGTTTATTTTTTTAAAAGATTGTACTGTGCATCCACTTGGGTTGGGATTTAAAGGAAGATCGGGCATATTTAATTCTCTCATCAGCACAGTTTCCTGCTGAAAACTGCTAAACCCAAAATACTTTTTCCCCCCTGTTGAGAATACTTACATGTATTAGTAAGTTTACCTAGCAGTCCAGAAGGATATTGGCTGGAGTGACTGGCAGATCTTCGTCCCTTCATTGGTGTTTCCATTTAAATGAAATGAAAAGGGATGGAAGACAACCCATTTAAACTGTTTTACAAATGACTTTCATCTTGATTTTGTTACTATTGTTTTAAAAAGATCAGATCAAGAAAAAATGAAAGGACAGTAACTTGCGCTTTTCTTCTCCCCATTTTTAGTAAACCGTGTTAAGAGTGGCTCATACATTTTATCACTATAAGCTTTAGAGGTCAACTCTTTGACTCACAGGTCTCACAGCCCAGTATATATCACCCATGTCCTTTAACTGCAGAAACTGGGAGAGAGCCAGCAGGGTATAGTTGTTAGAATGGTGGATGAGGATCTGCGAGATCTGGGTTCAAATCCCCATTTTACCCTGAGTGATCTTGGGCCAGTCACATGTGCTTAGCGTAGCTTGCTTCACAAGGGTGTGAGGATGAAATGGAAAAGAAGTCATTGATGCAAACTATTTTGGATTCCCTTGGGGGAGGAGCAAGATACAAGTGAAATAACTAAAAAAAGCACAAGTCACCCATACTTTTTTCCAAGCAACCTGTAGACTGAAGTTCAGTGACATTTTCAGTTCCCTATTGAGAGTACATAATGAATATCCTGAAAATTCTTTCACATATCACAAAATGTCTTACTGGACAGGATCCTGTCTAATCAGATCATAATATGCCACAAAAACTGTTATGTGGGCCTCCTACCGGTGAAGTATTAAATGAAATATGCGATCAGTCACCATCAGTACTATGCTAACTTTAACCCAATATAACTTAAACTGGAACAACTAGAACCATTTGATTAATTATTTGATCCAACTATACCTGTTCTCTTGATTATATTAGATTGAACCAGTGGTCAGTAGGATTACTCATGATACAAGGATGCTTGCATTATTGATGAAGATGTTACATTACATCTCTTCCCTGCACAATTACAAACTGCTCACTAAAAAAAGAGTGGGGTGAAAGGAAGTCAGAGTCTCTCACCATCCTATTTCTGTTGTCTGAATAAGAATCAAAAGAATCACTGGGTCCCATTGTATGAGTATTCAGATGTCCCACATTCTGGATTACATTCAATGAAGGAGGATTTTTTTTTTTAATACAGAAGTGCTGTTTTTTTATACCCCACTTTTCACTACTGGAAGGAGTCTCAAAACAGCTTAAACCACCTTTCTTTTCCTCTCTCCACAATAGACAGCCTGTGAAGTTGGTGGGGCTGAGAAAGCACTGAGAGAACTGCCCTCCAAGAACAGCTATAAGAGAACTATAAGAGAAGCCCAAGGACACTCTGCAGACTGCAGGTGGAGGGGTGGGGAATCAAAACTGGTTCTCCAGATTAGAGTCTGTTACTGTTAACCATTACTCCATGCTGGTTCTCAAATTACCTTTACTGTGTTGAATTAGAAGACTTTTGACCTAGGATATGGTTGTGAGATAGGGTCTTGCATAACCCTAGGAAGTTTCTGTTATTTCAGGCATGCTAGAAAATTATGAATGCTATAACTATGCTCCTCTTCCATGAGAAACTGAGCAGTCAGTACAAAGCCTAGAGATAGTGAAACTCCATCCACCATCATGCTATCAAGACGCAAAGGGAGGAAAACCAGGACAACCAACAATTATTTGCATCAAATTACCCAATAATGTCCTGATTATGTTAACAACAATTCCCCCCCCCCTCCTCATTCATAGCCCACCATTTCCCACAATGGGGATGCAATGCAACTGACATTGCTCTCCTGTCTTCCATTTTGCCCTCGCAAAAACTCAGGGTAGGTTAAAGACTGGGTTATTATGTTTGGCCCAAGGTCACCCGTCAATGTTTCAAAGACATTGAAGCACTTTTAACTTTGTACAAATGTGTGCTCTGACATTTAGGAATCGTTTTCGCGTGTATTCATTGCAACGCATAATATGCTAGGCTGTTTGTAGACTGTTTGCTATGGTAGCTTTTTTAAACGGTTATGTTTAACTAACAACCCCAAAATATTTGCAGCATGCCTCAGCTATAGGCCTTCTGCAGTTCTTCGGTGTACTACTTTGGGAGCATACTGTGTGGTTCAGGTTGTATGCTTGCTCCTTTTTTCACTATTGTCTGTTGTTGTCCACAGAGACACAGCTGCAGTGCACAGAGCCCTGCGAGTCTACAGCTATGGGCGACATAGATAGAGATTCGGGGGCATCGACGAACCTTGGTAAGTATTTATGAGAATAATGCGGGGGGGGGGGGGTGCTGTGTAAACTGCTTTGTGCTTTTCTGTTTGTGCAGGGGGCAGTTGCCCTGCTAGGAGAAAGAAGAGGGTACCTCTACGTTGCTGGTGTTGCGTTTTGAACCTTACTTTACCACCCTTTGTTCCTAAAACTGTTTTTTTTTTCTTTTTTACAGATTTCATCCCAGGAACACAGGAGGAGGAAGAGCGTGGGGTGCCTGGACCTCCTGCCCAACGCAGGCGGCTAGAGATTCGAGAGGGTGAGCATGCATGAACTGTTCCTTTCTAACCATAACTGCAGGACAATGATACAAACCACTAACCATGTGCTCCCTAGGCATTGTTGAGAGTCTTGCTGTGAAAATAGGCAACAAAAAACCCACCATGGGCACCATGGGCGGTGCTGGTTGTATCAATGGCACTAACGGTTCTATTTCTCATTTTTACCAACAGAGGTTCTTTCGGATGAGGATGAAACCCCCCTGGGTCCTGCCAGCCCACCACCTAGAGGTGCACTCCCAGCGGAGGAGAGGCTGATGAGGGAACGCACTCGGCTGAGGCGCGTCTCCCTCTTAACAAACGTGGGCCAGAGCCTCCTGGAACACTGCCAGGAGGAGACACGGCGTGCTGCAGCCTCTGAACAATCAATGTACAACCTCCAGGTCCAGGAGGGGGAAAAAATGAGGGCGATCCTAAGGGATTCCAATGAATCCCTACGCGAAAGTGTAGAGGAGGTTCGCCAAATCAGGAAACTCGTGGAGAGGGCGGTCCTGGTTATGGAATCTAAAGAGGACTGACAAACGGCCAACCCGGCTCAAATTCATGTTACTTTGCCCCCCCCCCACCAACACCAACACCACCACCTCCACCACCCACTCCACCAACCCCCTCTCTGAATGCCGCCACCCAAACTAGAATAAATATTTTTAACAGGGGAAAAACAGTAGGGAATGTAACTTGGAGCCCCACCACCACCCCCACCCCCTCAACAACAAAACCCAACTCAAGTGCCACTAGTCCCCTCACCAGCATCATCATCTTGGTCTTTAGTCCCCCCCCCCCGTTTCCCCTTACATTTCTTGCCCTCATTTTTGCGGGCTGCAGCCACTGAGGACTTTTTCCCTCTGCCCTCTGCCATCTCCCTCAGTTTTTTTCCAAAGCGGGTCATAGTGCCCCTGACTTTTCGCCTGAAGAGGTCTTCCTCCTCCTTCTTCTTCACTGTGTGGGGAGGAAAAACAGGTACACATTAGTGCCACATATATTTTTTAATCTGTAGTTTACATGGATTCAGTTTTTAGTGACCTTAGCCACAGTGTGTGGAGGGTTGGAACAGAACCTACGTTCTTCCTCCTCCTTCTGCTGCCTCTGCCTCTCCAACTCCCCTCTTAGGTCAGCCACTTCTGCCTGCCCTGCAAATGGGTTAAAAACAAATGGTAAGCCATATATATATAGGCATTAGTAACACAACCCAAATGAGCCTCTTGTGGCGCAGAGTGGTAAGGCAGCCGTCTGAAAGCTTTGCCCATTGAGGCTGGGAGTTCGATCCCAGCAGCCGGCTCAAGGTTGACTCAGCCTTCCATCCTTCCGAGGTCGGTAAAATGAGTACCCAGCTTGCTGGGGGGTAAACGGTAATGACTGGGGAAGGCACTGGCAAACCACCCCGTATTGAGTCTGCCATGAAAACGCTAGAGGGCGTCACCCCAAGGGTCAGACATGACTCGGTGCTTGCACAGGGGATACCTTTACCTTTACCTTTAACACAACCCAAATCAAAGCACAGGTGCAGTACTCACAGTCCCTCCGCTGTTTCTCTAAGAGCCCCTCCAAGGATGCCAGCCTGGCCTCCATGCTCCGCATCCTGGCCTTCATTGTGTCTGCTATAGAAATCAAATAAAAGGAATTCAATTACACTTCTAATAAAAGCATCACAGCAGGCTCCCTTATGGCTTCCAGGGGGTACACACACATGGGTCTCCCTTAAAGAATTATAGCTCTCACCTGCAGCTTGTGCTGAGGTGGAAGGCCCCTCTTCCTCTTCCTCCTCTTCCTCACCCTCAATGCTGCCTTTGGCCTCTGCTATTTTGGCAGGAGATTGTGTGGCTGTGCAAAGTAAACAAGAATTCATAAATTGAAGCACGTAAACCAAAGATAATACACAGCTGATGGCCACACCACAATCAGAGCATTACGTCTCACAGCCTCAGACATATAATAAAGTGTACAAGGAGTGCATTGCCAAAGCGGTTTGACAGTACTGGCTGGCGATGTCAGCTGGAGTTGATAGCATCTTAATGCTTTCTCAAATCAGATGGAAACAGTTGGAGAAAGAGGCATCTAAACATTCAATACATGCTTTAGGGTAAAAGATTAAACATAACGAAGGCAGCACTCACCCATATGTCGCCTCATCTCCAGGGGGGGTTTCCCAGCCTTCTCCCAGATCTTCATCATTAGATGGTGGAAGATGATTCTTTCACTGGGCTGTGGAACCCCCCCCCCCCACTGCTCTATACTATTAAGAAAATCCAGTTTGATCCTCTTGAATTTTGTCCGGACCTGCTCCCAGGTCCGGACGTAGCCCCTCGCCTCCATCCTAGATGCCAAAACCTGGTAAGCACCCTTGGTGTGGCAGTGGGTGCTGGCCATAAGGCGGCCAATGCTTTTCGACCAGAGCACCAGCTCCAAAAGTGCCTCAGCCTCGGCGCGCTGCCAGAAGGAGCCCTTCCGTGGCTTCGGCATCTTTGGAATGACGGTTAGGCAATGAATATGCGTTGCTCCCATCAGCCCCCCAAATTTTAAATGTATCAAAGCTGCCCACCAATGAAATTATTCTTTGGAACATAAGTGGCTTGTTCCTCCAGTTTGACAGGGGTCGCCAATACTTCCTGGCTACCCGCCTCCCCAACCTTTCCCTGTTCAGCACTTCCGTATTGTGTTTGTCAATTTCAGCGGGGAGTTAGCATTTAGGTCTGTCAAAGTGCTTTTGGACCAGAGAATCACCGGTTGTTTGCTGGCTAAATAGGCAAACCACACAAGACAAGGTTGAACAAAGAACATGAAACTTTATTTAACACAGCACACAGGAGTAGAAAAAATGATCAAACACGTCTCCTATTTCTGTAAAGGTGACTGGCTATAGCGTCCCGAACCTTGCACCCCTCCGCATAGATCCTTTTTCTCCTGGCTTCAGGGATGTCTGCTGTATCATCAAGGACTACAGGTTCTGGTTCAGCGACAGGGAAGGGGATGTTATGTTCCTTGTCCTCGCAGATGTTGTGCAAAATGACACATGCGATGACCAATGGAGTCACATTGTCTATATGCACATGGAGTCGTGACATCAAGAGACTTCAAGAGACTTCAAACGGACAAAGGCACGCTCCACAACATTCCTTGCCCGGGAGTGCCTGAGGTTGTAGTAGCTCTGCACGTTTGTCCTTGGCCGCTTATAGGGAGTCATGAGCCAGCGGCATAAGGGGTAGGCTCCATCCCCGAGCACCAATGCCGGCACACGCACTCCCTCAATGGTGGCGGTGGGGTTGCCGGGAACAAAGACCCCTTCGTCCATGGTTTTCCTGAGGTTTGATTCCCTGAAAACAAAGGCATCATGCCTCCTCCCACTCCACCCCACCTCGGCATCTATAAGCCGTCCGGAGAAGTCCACGGTTCCTTGCAGGAGAACAGAACAAAAGTCCTTCCTGTTCCCGTACTCCTTTATGCTTCCCTCGGGTGCAAGGATAGGGATGTGGCTTCCATCGACGGTATGCTGCCCTAGCTGGCCACACCTGGTAGCAGCTGCCTCGGTGTTGCCTGGGCGGCCAGCCCAGACAGAGATAAGGTACAGTCCAAGTCACCGGGAGCTGATAAGAACAACATAGAGCCAGGCAAAGAGTAGTCAAACAGTCCGAAGGTCAGAGTCCAGAAAGTCCGAGACTTCACCAAGCCAAATCACTTTACCGAAATCCGTCGTCAGGTCCGAAGTCAGGGGGTCAAGGATTACGCAGCAAGTCACGGTAGCAGATCAGGTCCGGGGGGTAGTTGCATAAATTGCTTCCACGCTAGCTAGCAGTTTCGGTCTCCCTAAATGCAGCCCATCTAATGAGCTGCACCTGCATGGATGACTCAGCACTCCTCTCCCGACGTGAGTCCAGCTGAACCCCATCGCTTCTGACAGCTCGCCTGCAGTCTCTGACTCCTTCTTCGCTCCGTCAGCCCCACCCTGTGGCTCTGTCTTAAGCGTCCAGCCACGTCTTCTGTGTCGGACCCCTCCTAATCCTGCGGAGGTATGTTGGGTTAGAGTTAGGGTTACAGGTAGGGTTAGAGTTAGAGTTAGGGTTAGAGTTAGAGTTAGGTTTAGGGTTAGGGTTAGGGTTAGGGTTAGGGTTCAGGTTAGGGTTAGGGTTAGGGTTAGAGCTAGGGTTCGTGTTAGAGTTAGGGTTAGAGCTAGGGTTAGAGTTAAGGTTAGGGTTAGGGTTAGGGTTAGGGTTAAGGTTAGGGTTAGGGTTCAGGTTAGGGTTCGGGTTCGGGTTCGGGTGAGGGTTAGGGTTAGGGTTAGGGTTAGGGTTAGGGAGAGCGTTAGGGTGAGGGTGAGGGTGAGGGTGAGGGTGAGGGTGAGGGTGAGGGTGAGGGTGAGGGTTAGGGTCAGGGTTTGAGTTAGGATTAGGGTTAGGGGTCGTGTTAGGGTTAGGGTTAGGGTTAGGGTTAGGGTTAGGGTTAGGGTTAGGGTGAGGGTGAGGGTGAGGGTGAGGGTGAGGGTGAGGGTGAGGGTGAGGGTGAGGGTGAGGGTGAGGGTGAGGGTGAGGGTGAGGGTGAGGGTGAGGGTGAGGGTGAGGGTGAGGGTGGGGGTGAGGGTGGGGGTGGGGGTGGGGGTGGGGGTGAGGGTGGGGGTGAGGGTGGGGGTGATGGTTAGGGTGAGGGTGAGGGTGAGGGTGACGGTGAGGGTGAGGGTTAGGGTTACATTTAGGGTTAGAGATAGGGTTAGAGTTAGGGTTAGGGTTAGGCTTAGAGTTAGGCTTAGAGTTAGGCTTAGAGTTAGGCTTAGAGTTAGGCTTAGGTTTAGCGCTAGAGTTAATGTTAGAGTTAGGGCTAGATTAAGGGTTAGAGGTAGGGTTAGAGTTCGTGTTAGAGTTAGGATTAGGTTTAACGTTAGAGTTAGGGTTAGATTTCGGGTTAGGGTTAGGGTTAGGGTTAGGTTTAGGGTGAGCGTTAGGGTGAGGGAGAGGGTGAGGGTGAGGGTGAGGGTTAGGGTTAGGGTTAGGGTAATGGTTAGGGTTAGGGTTACGTTTAGGGTTAGAGTTAGGGTTAGAGGTAGGGTTAGGGTTAGGCTTAGAGTTAGGCTTAGAGTTAGGCTTAGGTTTAGCGCTAGAGTTAATGTTAGAGTTAGGGCTAGATTTTGGGTTAGAGGTAGGGTTAGAGTTAGAGTTTGTGTTAGAGTTAGGATTAGGTTTAACGTTAGAGTTAGGGTTAGATTTCGGGTTAGGGTTAGGGTTAGGGTGAGCGTTAGGGTGAGCGTTCGGGTGAGGGTTAGGGTTAGGGTGAGCGTTAGGGTGAGCGTTAGGGTGAGCATTAGGGTGAGGGTGAGGGTGAGGGTTAGGCTTAGAGTTAGGCTTAGGTTTAGAGCTAGAGTTAAGGTTAGAGTTAGGGCTAGATTTAGGGTTAGAGGTAGGGTTAGAGTTAGAGTTAGAGTTAGAGTTAGGGTTAGAATTAGAGTTAGGTTTAGAGTTAGAGTTAGGGTTAGAATTAGAGTTAGGTTTAGAGTTAGGGTTCGTAAAGCCGCAGTGGGAAGCACTACCCTGCCTCAGTGATGCAGGAGCCCCTCCAAGACATGGAATTCTGAGCGTTCGTCAGGGTGTTCCTGCAGCCAATGGATCTGGGTCTGTGTCCAGGGGTCGGTCACCTGTTGTGCTGCCACCTGTTGGCAGAAATCCGGTGTGTCAGGAGCGGCTGCAAACACTGAGGCTGGAAGCAGCAGGGGTGCGGGGCCTTCATCAGGGTCGGTTGTGTCTTGTGGCTGGCGGGAGAGGGCATCTGCCCTCTTGTTCTGGGTCCCTGGGATGTATTCGATCCGGAAATTGAATCGGGAAAAGAACAGAGCCCACCGGATTTGCCGCAGGTTGAGGCAGCGGGCTGTCTGCAGATACTCTATGTTTCGGTGGTCTGTTCGTACCAAGACCGGGTGTTTGGCCCCCTCCAGATGGTGGCGCCATGTTTCAAAGGCTGCTTTGTTGGCCAGTAGTTCCCTCTCCCAGATGGTGTAATTCCTCTCAGCTGGGGTGAACTGTTGGGAATAGAACGCACAGGGTTAAGGAGGATGCCCTTCTGGACCCGGCTGGAGGAGGAGCGCCCCCAACGCTGTGCTGGAGGCATCAGCCTCCACAATAAAGGGCTTCTCAGGGTCGGGATGGGCAAGGCAGGGCTCGGAGGTGAAGCGTTGCTTGAGCCACTGAAAGGCTTGCTCGGCTTCTGGAGTCCACTGGTACGGGCGTTTAGGACTCAGGAGCTGGGTCAGGGGTTGCAACATTTGGGTGTACTGGGGTAGAAACATCTGGTAATAGTTGGTGAACCCCATAAACCGCTGCAACTGCTTCCGGGGTTGAGGGGCCTCCCACTGAACGATGGCCTGTACCTTGGAAGGATCCATCTGGACCCCCTGGGCAGACAACCGATGTCCCAAGAAGTCGATGACGTCCCGGGAGAAATCGCACTTGGTGAGTTTGGCATATAAGCCATGGTCCCGTAACCTCTGTAGGACCTGGCGGACATGTCCGGTATGCAGTTCCGGCCATCGGGAGTACACCAGGATGTCATCGAGGTATATGATGACAAAGCGGTCCAGCAAGTCACGGAAGACGTCATTGATGAAACCGCTGGAATACAGCGGGTGCGTTGCAGAGATTAAAAGGCATTACCGGGTACTCAAATTGTCCGTACCGGGTCCTGAACGCAGTCTTCCATTCGTCCCCGGCACTAATTCGGATGAGGTTGTAAGCCCCACGCAGGTCCACCTTGGTGAACACGCAGGCACCCTGCACTTGTTCCAGTAGCTCGGGGATGAGGGGCAAGGGGTAGTGGTCCTTGATTGTGATTTCATTGAGTGCCCGATAGTCATGGCACATTCGCAATTCCCCCTCCTTCTTCTTCACAAAGAGGACCGGAGCGAAGGTAGGACTGGTGGAGGGACGGATGAACCCTCGCTGCAGGTTCTTGTCCAGGAACTCCCGGAGTGCCTGACGTTCGGGTTCTGACAGGGCGTACAAGCGCTTGACGGGGAGACGCACATCCGATTTCAGATCAATGCCGCAATCATAGGGTCGGTGCGGAGGGAGTTTGTCAGCGCCTTTTTCCTCGAAGACATCCGCATAGTCCTGGTACTCAGGCGGAAGCCCGTTGACGTCTGGTGCAGCAGAGGGGTGAGTGGCATGTAAGCAGTCCCAGCCAAAGTGTAAGTCCAGCTTCACCCAATCGATACGCGGGTTTTGCTTGGCGAGCCAGTCCATGCCAAGCACCAAGGGAAATCGAGGCATGTGAGCGACATCGAAAATCATGGTCTCGGTATGTTGTTGCACCTGGAGGAACAGGGGCTGGGTCCCCCATTTCACCCATCCGGCCTCGATTAGTCGCCCATCTATGGCTTCCACTTTAGCTGGAACCTGCTTCTTGGTAATGGGCACCCGGTTCTGGCGCTGGAAGGTGGCGTCCATGTAGGACCGGGTGGCTCCAGAGTTGACCAGGGCATGGACCAGGAGCCACTGCCCCTGGGGTAATTGTAGGCGCACGGGCAGAAGTAAGTGCATCAGTCCTGGGGCTGCCCCAACGGTTCCTCCCAGGCGACCAGGGCCGGAGTCGGATGGGAGCGGGCATTTCCCGCCGGCTTAATTTTTTCGGGGCACTGGCCCGCGTAATGACCTGCACAATCTGCAGTATAGGCACAGGTTCTGTGTGCAGCGGCGCTGCTTCTCTCTGGGGTCCAATCAAGGCCGCACACTGCCAAGTTGCATTGGCTCCCCCGCATCCAGAGGAACCGCTGCCTTGGGAGCGGTGAAACGGGGTGGAGACTGCTCTCCCCGGTTTCGTGGCTGGGTTCCAGACCGGGCGAGGCGCCGCTCCTCCAGGCGGTTGTCGATGCGATAGCACAGTTGCACCAGGTCGCTCATACGACGGGGTCGGTCTACGTGGACCAGCTCATCCAGGACCTTCTCTGATAGTCCTGCCACAAACTGGTCTACTAAAGCAGGCTCATTCCAGTCCAGGTCTTGTGCCATGATCTGAAATTCCGCAGCATAGTCCCTCACGGATCGGGTCCCTTGGTGAAGCTCCCGCAGACACCGGCTGGCCCGAATCACCTTCTGAGCATCCCCGAATGATTCATCCATTTTGGACACAAAAGCCTGGAAGTTGGCCAGCTCGGGAACATCTGCAATGAGCAGTGGAGTAGCCCACCGGGCAGCTGGCCCTTTAAGCAGGCTGATAGTGAAGCTGACCATGGCCTGCTCTGTGGGGAATTCCCGGGGCCGGGCACCAATAAACATTTTCACCTGGGCCAGGAACGTGGTAAAGTCCTCCCTGCGTCCCTCATATTTCTCTGGAGCCTTGAGAGGGCAGGAGGGCAGAGCACCTTGGGCGGCGGCTCCAGCTGCTTGCTGCAGCCCCCAGCATTAGTGAGCTGCTGAACTCGAGGTTCCAGGGCTTGGTTCTGCAGGGTTAAATCACCCACCTGTTGTTCTAGCAACTGGTTGCGGGCAACCAAGGTCGTTGCTGTGGCTTGGTCCATCCTGGCTGGAGCTGCTGTCTCTGAGTCCCAGCCACAAGGATGGAAACGAGGTGGAAGCAAGGTATGCTGCCCTAACTGGCAACACCTGGTAGCAGGTGCCTCGGTGAGGCCTGGGCGGCCAGCCCAGACAGAGATAAGGTACAGTCCAAGTCACCGGGAGCTGATAAGAACAACGTAGAGCCAGGCAAATAGTCAAACAGTCCGAAGGTCAGAGTCCAGAAAGTCCGAGAGTTCACCAAGCCAAATCACTTTACCGAAATCCGTCGTCAGGTCTGAAGTCAGGGGGTCAAGGATTACGCAGCAAGTCACGGTAGCAGAGCAGGGGGGTAGTCGCATAAATTGCTTCCACGCTAGCTAGCTGTTTCGGTCTCCCTAAATGCAGCCCATCTAATGAGCTGCACCTGCATGGATGACTCAGCCCTCCTTTCCCGGCGTGAGTCCAGCTGAACCCCATCGCTTCTGACAGCTTGCCTGCAGTCTCTGACTCCTTCTCTGCTCCGTCAGCCCCACCCTGTGGCTCTGTCTTAAGCGTCCAGCCACGTCTTCTGTGTCGGACCCCTCCTCCTCCTGTGGAGGTCTGTTCTCTGTCAGCTGCCAGGAACATGCCTCCCCCGGGTCCAGTTCAGTCCTCAGATCTGGCTGGGCTGTTGAACCTGGTTGCTCCGGCAACCCCAGGGAGTCGGGAGGCAGCAGCAGGGGTGTGACAGACGGCTGCAAAACAATGGGGAAATCCAAGCCTGGAAAACCAGTCCATAGTCAGAAATAAGGGAAAGAAAAGAATAGAAATCATGGCATGTTAGCGTGGGGTGCATCACGTATTCGTTGCTCACCTGTCAAACAAGAAAAAAAATTTAAAGGGCAAAGGGGATAGAAGGACACTCACCGCTCCAAGCCGGTCTCCGAGGCACACCACTTTGCTGTACAATTCAGCCTCCATGGCGAGGCAGAACTCCAGCAGGATCTCGCCAACCGTTGAGACTCCTAATCCGAATTGCTGGGCAACTGTCCGGAAGTACTGCAGGGTGGCCAAGTACCACAAGGCGGCTGCCACCCTTTTTTCCACTGGAATAGGGCACCGCATGCCAGTTACTTGCCTTTCCATGCGCCCATGGAGAGCTTCCACGATTTCAAAAAATGTTCCCCTCGACATTCTGAAGTTGGCAATCCAGTGGTCATCATCCCAGTGAGACCACACAAAATTTTCCCACCAGTCAGCGGACCTTTCGTCCACCCAGAACTGTCTGGGGAACCGGACCTCTGCCAGAGCTTGCAAGCGTTTCTTAGCCCCCATGCGTGCCCGTAGAGATCGTTTTTTACTGGTGGCCATCCTTCTGGCCACACGTAGTCTGTAGTCCTCGTAAACAGACCTCCTCTGCGACATGGTGGTATGGATACACTGGACTATCTCAAGCATCTGACCCAGCAATTTAAAAATAATCCCTCCATTGCAATGTTAACCTGTGTGGCGGCCAGGAGGCTAGGCAAACACAAGAGTGAGGCCGACCACATGTCTGCCTAGGTGCATATAAGCAGGTAATCTGTGGGCGTGTACTGTGGGCGGGGATTCACCAATCAAACATATCAATGCATCAACCTCTATTTCATAGAAAACAATGGAAAACCAGTTCCAACGGCGCCAATGATGTAACGATGATTCGTTGCTATGGGGTTTTCGGGTTTTTTTAAAAAAGGGGAACCCCACCGATTTCGGCTTCTGGCTGGAGGTCAAAGGTGTCCCTGCAGTTTGATTGCCGGCCACGGGAGGCCAGAAGCGCTAAAAAGGGACCTCCTTTGTGGTGATAAGACGGAGACCGGAACCCTGTGGGTAACGAAACTGACGAGAAGTGAAAGTGCCAAATTCCGCAAAAACCGCAGCTGTGCGTTACGGGCAATTTTCGCTACTTAAAGTAGCAATTTCACAAACGGCAACCAAATAGCCATTTTTGACTTTGTGCGGAATGGCCCCAGCTGTTGTTGTGGAATAAATAAATTATAAATAAATGATAAGAAAGCGTCCTTTTTTGTAGTTCAAAGGGCAAGTATGCTCTGAACCATTCTCTTTCTTAAAGCTTGCTTTATTCCCTATGGACAGGCATGCTTCCCATTATTCCCTATGGCCTTCCCATTATTCCCTATGGTCAGGCATGCTTTCCATTATTCCTTATGGGTAGGTGTGCTATGCCTTGTTTCCTATGGGCAGGCATGCTTTGCCTTGTGTCTTATGCTTATGGGGAAGTATTTCTTCTATTGTTTCCTATAGGCAATTGTACTTCCCATTATTCCCTATAGGCAAGTATGTATTCCCTTTGGGCAATCCTATATTGTCTATGGGCAGTCGCCGCCCTTAGTTTTAGTACGTCCCCGTAATTTGTATGTGTGAGTGAGCTATTATACCTCTTAACATCAAATCTAGCACAGGAGACTTACAGGATATTAGTGCTATACTAATATAGAAACTCAAAACTTTGCATTGCCATTTAAGTGAGATATGAGTAGTTAACAACAATGTACAAACAAACAAACCCACAACTGTATAAAAAGACTGAGAACGGTGTCATCTGGAGGCTCTTAGGACTGCTTTACTCAGGCCAGTCTGACTTGGTTCCTGCTCGGAAATGGCCTTTTATGTTTTCTTTCTTTGTATTTCTAAAATTAATTGAGTATGCAAATATTTTATTTTCAGTTTTAGCTCTTGGTAAAAAATGGTCCAAGCTAGTCCTTTTAGTACATTAGTACATAAACACTGCCATCCTAAGAAGAACTACACTCTTCCAAATCATTTGAAGTCCATGAGCTTAGAACAGTACAGATGGGAGACCTTTCTCTGAAAGTCCCTAAAAGTCCCTACTGAATCAAAAGCTGCATATAAATCCAGTAAGGACAACAGAGGCTTTTGCCTACATCTAAATAAATCTAAATAAACAAAATAAAAATAAAGTGTCAGCCTCTACCTCTAGGATTAAAGACTCAGTTCATTTCAGCACAGAGGTGTTGTTGAATAAAGCAGTGGAAAAGCTACACTTAGTAGGAAGCCTGGGTCCTTGTTCTCTTTCTCTTTCCCTGATTTGTATCTGTAAAACTTGAAAAGAATTGCTGGAATTCCACAGATCATCATCATTAAACATAATAATAACTCACACTGACAACTCACTCCCTACCTGGTTTGCCCTCCCTGAGGTCGTTCCACCACTCTGCCAATGAGGACCAATCAGCTCAAATTGCATGCAGACAATCCCCTACCTTATTAGACCTCCCTGGGAGTGTGCTGCTAATAAGGGGGGAGTACTCTGCCAATGATAGCCAATCAGTTCAAATTGCAGGCTGCCAATGAGGGCCAGTCAGTTCCAATTGTACTCTTCCAATGAGGGCTAATCAGCTCAAATTGCATGCAGACAGTTTACTCCTTACCTGATTGGTCCCCTCAGAAATAGTCCCCCAATAAAAGATGGCCCTCAGCCAGAATTGACCCATCCTGGTATTATAGCCCCAGGAGGGATCAACTCTCTGTCTCCAACTTCCTGCTGGCTTCAGAAGTTTGATGGATAGAAGAGGAGGAACAGAGGATGCCCTGTTGCTGGTAAGTTGCCCTGGCCTCTTTCAACTCAGAGGACATGGGGGAAAGCAAGCTGTCTGCTGTGTGCCTTCTGGAGGGGGAGGATGTGGGAGGCTCAAAAACAGCTCCCTGCTGACCCTCTGGGACCCAGGGTGGCCAGGAAAAGCCTCTGCCCTGGGAATGTTTATTCATGAGTAACTCATGTGAGATTTGCAATTTGCAGTTTGAGGAGGGAGGAATGCTTTGGGGGTAACCATCACAAACAATTGCAGCAGGGAAATTAATGCTGATGTGTGTGGGACTTTCCCTTTCCATAAGGATACCACCTTGGTCTTGCTGCAGTCTTTCTAAGACCACCACAACATAGCAAATTTGAGACCAATGGCATGAAAGATGGGGAAACTATAAACAGGGCAAAGAAATGCCATGAGGTCATGTGGATGGGGAGGGGGGGGGAGACACTGTTTTCCAGTAGTACCTTCCCAGTAGAAGAAGAGTTGGTTTTTATACCCTGCTTTTGATTGCCCAAGGGAGCCCAAGGGTGGCTTAGAATAGCCTTTCTATTCTCTCCCTACAACAGACACTCTGTGAGATAGGTGAGGCTGAGGAAGTTATGAGAGAAACTGCTCAGTGAGAACAGTTTCTAACAGGACTGTGACTAGCCCAAGGTCACCCAGCATGTGGAGGAGAAGGGAATCAAATCCAGCTTACCACATGAGAAGCTGCTGCTCTTACCCACTACACCAAGCTGTACAAATTACCATTGATTGAAAGAGATGTAGCTAGGAGCGATTGCAGGAGGATGGTGTAAATCTTTTTTGACTTGCTTGCTGAATGCTATGGAATTCTTTCCCTTTAAATATAGACCTTCTAGTCATGGCTTCTCAAAGCAATCCAAGGTGGGAGACACTCAGGTATCTCCTGCATGAAAAGGTGATTTTGTGGTTAATTAGGTTTGCTATTTGAGAAGGAAGGAATGCTTTCCCCCCGTATTCTCTGTGTGTGTGTTTGTCTGTAGAAAGGAATGCTACACAGCCCCCCCACCCAAATCCCAAGCAGCCCTTTCATCCAGGGGAACTGATCTCTGCAGTCTGGAAAGGAACTTTCATATTAGGGATTCTCCAGGTCCCACCTAGAGATCCCACTTCTGAGGTTTGTCAAAGCCTGAAGAATATTTCAGGGTAAAATATTTCAATGGTAAAAAGTTAAGAAAAGCTGTGAGAACTAAAAGTGAGGCCTGGCGCAAGGAGAGCTGGGGCACCACTTAATGCCCATGGGGGATGTTTAGAGAAGCTACCAATATTCCCTTTTGCAAAATTACAATGTGAAGCCCCCACTTTCCCCATTTCTACAAATCTAAACATCCTGTTCTTCCTGTTCATCACCTTTAACACTAGTTGCAGTGTCTGACAGCCATCTAAAGGTACAGAGGGTATTGTGTTAAAAGAATTTCTGGCAATTGTACACGTCCACTCCAGTTTGTTAATTGACTTATTGAAACGTTCATGGTCCTTGGACAAAGCTTTTTCAGATACATGTGGGAATGCACCGGTAACTGAGAACTGGGCAAATGAGAATGGTGGTCTCAGGAAGTGCTTATTTTAGAGGGTGGTTTCCAAAACAGATATTTTTTTATAATAGAAAGAGTAGTTGGAGCACTACTGAACAGATTTTTCTTTGCCACCCAGCAACCCCTTTCATTTTATGCATGAGTGCATTTCTGATAACAATTTGACTACTGAGGAAGACCCCTTGGGGTTGAGACCTGTTTGGTCCATTCTATGTTAGTCTAGTCTGTGTGTACAACAAAGTCTGACTCCAATAGTACCTTTAAGACCTTCTCCTTCTCCTTCTCCCAGAACCTGCGGCCCAGTCCCCCCACCAGGAGCTCCAGGTGGTGCAACTTGGAAGGACATGAGGAAGAACTGAACTGAGAAACCACTGCTAGACTAATACTAACATAGAACTGCAAGCAAGAAATCACACTGGGATTTGCGAACTTGGGAAGATGGAAAACATGAAAAGATTTGTAAATACAAGATTGTTGGAAAAATTTCAGAAACATTGGCACCTGTATCTGGCCTTCATGAAGAAGCAGTTTAATATTGTAGCATATGAATAATATGTGGATGCTGCAGCAACCTGATAATGATTCCTGTATTTGTTTGATTTAGTCAATACTATTCATGTTCAACAATGAATTGTTATTGATGTTAAACAATGACATGTATAAAAGTGAATCATTCGTGAATCAACAGTTTTATAATGTACCATATTAATAAAGATATTGTGGAATCTGTAGCAACCTGATAAGCTTGCAAAGTTATGGTAGAATCTGTAGCAACCTGATAAACTTTCTTGTATGGATTTGATTGGACTATGGAATTCATGATAAACAATGACATGTGTAACAATGAAATGTATAAATGTATAAGAATAAAATGTGTAAAACTGTCCTTTCCGCCAACGGGGCCCAAAGGCCCAAAGGCCCAAAGGCCCAAAGGCCCAAAGGCCCAAAGGCCGCTGTGGGAGCTGCTGTACTCTGCTGCTGCTGCTGGGAGGGAAAAGGCCCAGGTGATGCAGCCCCTGAGCCTAAATAGGTGTGGCTGCCAGATGCCTCTCCCTCCCTAGTGCTCGTTTGCCCGGCCAACTGACTGGCCATATAAGAACCACGTGCCCTTCTTCTCCTGCCCACTTGCAGCTTCTTCAATAGCGGCGTGGGCTGGCTCTTGGGACACATTTCTTTCCGCTGTGCTACTGTTCTTTAAGGTTTTTGCTAAACAGTCTAAGACCCAGTTTAGTTAACTGAACACTCCAACAAGTAGGCTGAAATGCAAGAGAAAACATTCAAGAAATCCTAAACACTAGAGAATGTTGCACAGTTCACCCAAGGGGACAAGTAGACTGAGCCACACCTTCAGTCATATTTACATTAACTAGACTCCTAGCAGTCTGTTATTTCTCCAACAAAACCAACACTAGAGTGGACTGCAAGGTTAATTTGAATGGTTTGTAATTATTCCTATCTTGAATCAGAAGAAGACTATGAAATATTCCTTCATTTTCCATGTTTAAGTTCTTCATAGTTTTATTTATTTGTAAGAGCTCAAGGCACTGAACTGTTTTTACCTTCCTGTATCTTATCCTCATAATAATCCTATGTAAAAGCTTAGAGTGAGGGAGAATGAGTGGCTGAAGGTCCCCCAGTAAAGGGCTTTGCAAGCATGGATCTGAATACAGGCCTCCTTGATCCTGGTCAGTGGCTAACTGTGACACCACATTGGCTCTTTGCTGTTCTTTGCCCTACTTTCTGTTTCGCCAAACTATACATGATCCTCTAGAAAATGTCTAGATATCTTCTCTTCTTTATGCAATCAGAAAAACTGTGTTTTAAAATATGCACTTTAGTGTCAGACAATATGACCATGGAAAACAACAAAATGTTCTTAAGAAACAAATGCTGTGATTTCATATTCTATAAATTAGCATTTCAAAGCAGCTATAAATTCTCAGAACCCTCAAGTTTATTATGCTTAAACACAATAAAGCACGCACACGTATATGTAACCCCCCCAACCCTTAGCAAAATAACAAAACAGAAACCCATTAAACTTTAATATGGTCATCCATTATGAGCCAAACTAGTTGAACTCTCTTTGGGCCAAGAGAGATACCCTTTCTTCCACTTTAGTACAATTGGGACTTTCCAAGCTTTTAAGCAATTACTTTAGAGGTCATGTTACTGGAATGTTACATGGGTAAAAATACTGAAAATGTTTACAGTAAATCTTCAGCAAAGTTCATTCTTTCAAGGGTCACATGCTTCTCTAATTACCACATCAACACAAGCTGTGAGACAAAATTATTTAATGTGCCAACCTAAGTGGAGTTACACTCTTCTAAGCCCTTTGACTTTAGTGGAATTAGAAGGA
This sequence comes from Paroedura picta, assembly GCF_049243985.1. Taxonomy (NCBI): domain Eukaryota; kingdom Metazoa; phylum Chordata; class Lepidosauria; order Squamata; family Gekkonidae; genus Paroedura; species Paroedura picta. The sequence goes on from NC_135369.1 coordinate 131,892,709, forward strand.
AGTAACTCTTCTTAGAATTACACTGTTAGCAACTAAAGCAACAGTAGCAGCTTTAACCATAAATTTGGACACAGAAGCAGGGAATTTACCATCCCATTCACCCATCCTTAATCTAATTCCCAACATCTATAATTTAGGTCCAACATACTCATATAGATGTCAAACTATGTAAAGTTTGGTTATTTTTGTCATCCTTTCAAACAGGAAAGAGTTTGTTCGGTGGTAAAGAGTGTGTGATAAAATGGTACCATGTATCTCCTGCTTGTAGATAATCCCCCTGGTTTTGTTTCCACTATGGCAAGGGCACAAGTGTGAAAGGCTGTTGCCGTTCTTCCCCCTTTATCCTTGATTTGCTGTGTGATTGTTTGGTATTTTTATATGTTGTTTCCCTCAGTTGCCACATATATCTGTATTTTAAATGCTGACAAGACCTTCATTACAATATATATAAAGGAAAGCAGGTAAACCTTTAACTTCCACATGTTAACCTGGCAGCACTTGGAAGCACGTACTGTGTGATTATTTGTAGTAACCATGCTTTATATCCATATTTTTTGTTTAATGGGAACAATCTACATTGAATTATTCTTGTAAATATCATGCCCTTCCCCAGCATTAAAAAATCTTTGCATTTTTATTATTATTATTATTATTCTCTGTTCCAGATAATTCATTTTGGTCTATTATGTGCTTCCAGATTTTGCTTTATATACATTCCCAAGTGTAATTTATTTTCAAGGAGAATGGGGAATTGTATATTTATGAGATAGTTGGTCCTTGTTTGCCTATGAAACTAGTTTTTGGCAGAAAGCCATTTCAATTCAACACATTTAAGGTTGTGAAGATGATGTCTTTTAAGGGTAAATTCACATTACTGTTTAATAAGTTGATTGCAGGAAAGGTGTAATAATAGCTTTACTTGGCTGTTATACTGAAACAGTGATTGTTTGGAATCATTCAAAATGTTTTGATTGGTTCAGAGATGGGTCTAAGATTACAAAAAGGGGCAGGTGAACAATGAATCATCTGAATCCAACCTAATTTGGTCATAAATTGGTTTCTGTTAATTTTTAGAATTGTTTATACCACACAGAGCCTTATGGAAGGGCGGTATAAAAATATAAAAATATAAATTGGTCTACTGTAGGCTTTCTCAACCAGGATTTCCTGAAACTCTGAGGTTTCTTGACAGCTGTGGAAGGGTTACCCAAGTTGGGTAGGTGTTAATTATTTTTTAAAATATTTTTTAATTTGTTAAACATTTACCAGGTGATATATTCATGTCAACCCACCCACCACTCCCAAAATGTCCAGTGATGGGCCTGGAGGGGGGGGGGGGAGAAAGAGGAGGGGGCCCAGGTGGGCATGTACACAGCTATGCTTTCCAACCATATTCTGCACAACTGCGGCACTTCTGGGGTTTCTCAAAGCCTGAAGAATGTTTCATGGGTTTCTCAATGGTCAAAAAGTTGAGAGAGGCTGCTCTGCTGAGACAACAAAGTCTATGACGCATTTATAATGGATACAGTTCTGGCTGAAAGAAATGATGTTTTGAGACCACTTGATTTATAAATTAAGTAGGTGAAACTGAGATTTAGGCTCAAAATATTAGAAGAGCAAAGACTTTATTGATACTGTGATAAAAATTGACAGGGGGCATAACTCTGCTAAGGAACACATTGAAAAAATTAGCTGCTGTTGATTGAAATGGTACTTGCCAGTAATGTTGATGGATTGTGCTATTATTTTGTGGGGGATTGTTAGAAATGGTTGTATAGGTTTTCAGTTATCTTGAGCAGCACCAAGTGCTGCATGTTTGTAGGAGTGTGCACATGGCCAATATCTAAATGCATGCAGTGTCTCATGTCAATCGTACCACTCCACTGCTGAGACCCATTGTGGTCAACTGCCAAGACTCCCATGCCCACCAGGGGCCTCAGAACCTTCCACTATCACTGAGTCATTGAAGAGTTCCTGGGTCAGATCTCAGATGAGGGAAGGGAGGGGGTTGGACACTCCCTGAAACCTCCTCTTTTGGGTCAGCACCCTGTGTTCAGTAAAATTTCTGTCAGTTTCTATCCTAAGAGCCAGTTTGGTGTAGTGGTTAGGAGTACGGACTTCTAATCTGGCGAGCCGGGTTCGATTCTGCGCTCCCCCACATGCATCCAGCTGGGTGACCTTGGGCTCGCCACGGCACTGATAAAATTGTTCTGACTGAGCAGTGATATCAGGGCTCTCTCAGCCTCACCCACCCCACAGGGTGTCTGTTGTGGGGAGAGGAATGTGAAGGTGACTGTAAGCCGCTTTGAGCCTCCTTCAGGTAGGGAAAAGCGGCATATAAGAACCAACTCTTCTTCTTCTTCTTCTAATCTGGTGAATGGTACCCTCTCTACACTCTCAGCCACCTCTATTATTCTACCTCCCTACATTCTCCCCATAGGTTTGCTGACTTGCCAGTGAATGCCCTCCCTTCATATTGGTATCTTTCCTTATCTCCATCTGAACTTCTTCATTCAGAGGTTGTTCCAGCTGTGGCTCACCACAGCACTGATAAAGTTGTTCTGACTGAGCAGTAATATCAAGCTCTCTCAGACACACCTCCCTCACAGGGTGTCTGTTGTGAGAGAGGAAAGGAAAGGTGATTGTAAGCTGCTTTGAGACTCCTTCTGGTTGAGAAAAGTGGCATATAAGAACCAAGTCTTCTTCTCCTCCTTCTGATGAGGCTGCCACATCCCCTTCTCCATCTCATCTCATTCACTGGAGGTCCAGCTATGATAGTTGTCTCCACTTCCTGTTTGGTGGTTTCTGAATCTCATCAATACTTGGTTCTGCCATAGGCGTGACTCCATAACATTCTTTCTGCAGAGCAAGCTGTGCCAGGAACAGGGGTCTTAGGGACGTTTTCTTGGAGAGAGGAGTTGCAATAAGGTCAATCTGGCAGGTATTTTTCAGCTGGTTGTAGACTTTGGGCAGTCCCCAGCTAAATCCAAGCCATGGGAACGCTTGATCAGACGCCAGAGTTTGAGTCCAGTGGCACCTTTAAGAGCAGCAAAGTTTAACTCTGGGTATAAACTTTCATGTGCATGCAGACTTCTTCAGATACATTAAAATAGGTTTCCTCAAGCCTTATATATAGCTAGAGAGGTGGTGATGGTGGGGAGTTAGTTGCCAGGAAGGGAATCTAGATGCATAAGTAATAAGTATAGCGGATATTAGATTAACACAGTTGGTAAACCCAGTAAATGGCAACAGTTTAGCATACAAACACAATCTGTTCCCTCTTAATAAAACAGTAAGGGGTGTTGGGGTGGGCTCAGTCCGGGATGGGGGGGGCAACAATTGGCCCCTTGGTCCCGGTCTGACAAGCGGACTGAAAAGTGGAGGACTGACAAGCGGACTGACAAGCGGAGGGGCATGTGGGCACATAACATTTTATCAACAGTGAAAAAATGGAGAAGGGACAGGGTGGACACCTGTGTACTGTGACTACCCTATGTGTATTAGGGCAGAGGGGCATTTCGGTGAATGTGGCCTAATTCCCACAAAATGGAAATGACGCAGAACTGGGAGGAATTGGTTGCCATGTAATCTCCCCCTAACAAGAGTTTTCAGTCTGATTTTCCCTTCACATATCTGAAGACATGGCTTTGGAAAGCTCATCTGTAACCACTATGCCACAATTCCCAAAGGTCAGTCCTCTCTCACAGTCAACAAACATTCCAAACCACAGGTTCTTGACACCCATATCCCCACACCCATGCCCTCATTTGCCACCATGCCTCCACAACCTCCCACACAACTCACACAGTCAACCCCATGCCCTTACAGACTGGACAACTCCTCCCCTTCCTCTTCCCACTGCCAAGCTCTAGCGCCCGTTGTGTTCTTGGATACAATGAGCTTTGCCCCTAGTAATTAATAAACATATGTGAAAACTCAGTTTGGCCCAGTGGCACCTCCAAAACCAACAGTGCTATTCTGGATGTAAACGAGAACTAAGAGATATAGCATGCCTAAGTGCACACCTCTTCAGATACATTTAAACAGATTTCCTCAAGTGATACATCTAGGGAGGGAGGAGGTTGGTTGCAAAGAGGGTCTATTTCAGGGTTTCTTAACCAGGGTTCCTGTCATGACACAAGGAATGCAGTCCACATTTCCCCTCAGAACTAACAGACAGGAGTCCCAGGCATTGCAACAAAACTGAAGTTAGTCTTTATTGAAGGTACGGGAAAGCACCAGATAGAAGTCATACACAGATATGGTGATTGTCAAAGGCATCATCACCCTGAAGGAGTAGAGCAGACATACACTCAGATCCCCACTCCACAAAAATACATGGGAAAGTCTATTCCCACAGTAGACCCATTTGATCCAGGAAAGTGTGAATCTCAGAGACAGAGAGTCTGGTTTGCACCCAGATGTCAAAACAACTTCACAGCTGCTACAAGCACATATACATTCTAAGTGAGAACAAAAGATAGAATATTACTATAACAAGTAGGGCTTTCTACAACAAAAGACTGGGCAAGTACCAGATGGGATGGGAGGCACCAGGAGTACACTTCCAGCCTGGGGAACTAATACCAAGATTGACCTGGCACGTGTCTCTTTCGTGAAACCCTGGGGTTTCTTGACAACCCTGGAAGGGTTTCCTGAATGAGTGAAAATTAATTTTTAATACATTAAAAATGTCTTAAACATGCATTGGGTGATGTGACCATATATGGTCATGGTGACCTGCTCCTCCCTGACCAAATGGCCCAGTGATGGGCCTGGTGGGAGGGGGAGGGGGGAGGCATGTACACAGCTATACTTCCCAACCATATTCTGCACAATCACTCCACTTCTGGGGTTTCTTGAAGCCTGAAGAATGTTTCAGGGATTTCTCAATGGTAAAAAAGTTGAGAAAGGCCAGTTTAATTAGTTACGATACGTAAGTACAGCTAAGACTGGACATCTAATTTTATCCATTGAAGTGTCTTACAAAGATGAAATGCTGTGTATTTTAAGTCCAAGACCTTATTGTTATAAAAGGCATCTATTGAGCAGCGTTTTCCTCTATCTTTGGTTAGCTAAAATAACTTGTCCTTCATTGGCAGGCAAGAACTTCAAGGCTACGATTCACCTTCTGTCACCTTCATTCTGTTCTCCTGCAATATCCTTCTACTGCAAATCCACATGGAGATAACTCATCCATCATGTAGGGTCAGTCCAAACTGAGCAAGTTTCTTATTGGTTACTGGATAACGTCTCCATTCTAACAAACCCTGTCTATGACAAACAGTTATAAAATGATCAGATTAGCATTTGAGATGATGTTCTTTGCTTTATATATTAAAATATCTGCTACTACAGTACAAGAATTCAAAATTACTTTAAATGTTCAACATACTGGAACTGTAAATGAGGATTTAAAAATTGCCTTTTTCTTGATGCCCGTGAAATCATCACCAGCAAAGAGCTAGTGTCACATTCTCCTATTTTAAGAATCATGCAGAAAAAAATACTGCATAAATGGTCAAAGTTTAAAGTCTTTGTGTTGTAACAACAGTCTGATAATATGCTGGCAAAACCCCTGGAAATTTTCTACCAATTGCATGGCAAGACTATTTTGACAGTTGAAAGGGTATGTTTGTACCTATTCATATAATAGTAATTTCCTCCCACATTAGCTTAAATAATTCAGTTCCGTACTGTTTGCATCACCACCTTGGTAAGGAGAAAGCTTTTGTTCCTCCTTTCTGCTTGTCTCTGGCTTGAGAATAAAAAATAGGGGCTATTCAACATGTGCTTATATGTAGCAATAGTATGAAAAGGCAGAATGGCCTACCCAACTATTACTGCCTAAGAGCACACTGGCACAGACTTTTGCAAAACCTCCCAACTTCTGCTCGATATTCTCCTAGTAAAGTAACACAAAGATATGACAGGTCAAGTATGAAAGACGAATAACTGAAACACAACTGCAGTACATCTTAAAGGAAACCAATTGCAAAATGTAATCATGGGTCAGTCTGACAACTGAAACCAAGCACGTAGTTTTTACCTCCCAGAAAGCTAGGGAGTAGAACTAATTGTGTGTGTGTGTAGTATATGGATTCTTTTCAGTCAACTCCCCTGTGACTTCTTTCTACCTCCTTCTTCCCATTCTATTTTTTCCCACCATGGCGGGTGGTGAGGCAGGTTTTATAGCTTCTGTGTAATATGGCTTCAGGGTTAACGTCCTTGATGGTGATGTGAGCATTTCCAGCTATGTCCATGACCAATGGAACCATGATATGCATTTCCCAGCATTACGTGATACAGCTCTGTATGCTTCTGAGAGTATGTAGGTCCAAGGAGGTAGCACTACAGTGTGTTTTCTGAGCCTTCCCCTTCATCAGCATCTGGCAAAAGAAGAGGACAGAATCATTCTCACAGACTCTTGCAAACTTTGTAGGGCAAACAGGAGTAGCCTGTTAACTTCAGGTTATGGAAAGTGAACTATGAATGTACAGTAGTAGAAAAGAGCTGCAACACATCAGAAAGTAAAATACTTACAAAAAGATGAGTAAGCTCATATTTTGACTCCATAATAGGGACATAATCTGCACCGTCTGGAGAATGAAGACTGAATTAGCTTCTTCTCTATTTCAGCATGATAACTTTGTATCCGTTGGTCAAAGATGGAGTAAAGAGTTTGTTTGCATTCGCTCCCGACTCCTGTGCTGTGTGTGAAGGTACCACAAAGACATAGAGAGTTTTTCGGTCTCTTATCCAATCTAGGGTTGCCATTTCCAGGCTGGGAAATTAGGAGACTTTGGTGGGTTTGGGGAGAGGAGGAGCCTGAGTGGGGTATGATGCCATAGAATCCATTCTGCAGTGCAGCCATTTTCTCAAAGATAACTGGAGGTTAGTTTGAAGATCAGCTGTAATTCTAGGACCCACCTGGAAGGTGACAACCAGTCTTTTGGTTGTCTTCAGTGCTCACAGTCTGGATGGCCTTTGAAACAAATCTCACTACCCCAAATTACTTGAAGGGTGGGCTGGGGTACACTTTTTACCTGGATTTCACTTACGTGCAGATAGGCAGTTTGCTCAATATACTACTGGGAATATATCAACAATTGTTATTGGGCTGTTTCTCCACTCTGTCTATCATGGTTATACAGTATTATTGAACAATTACAGCACAATCATTGTTAATCCAAATAACTCTTCTGAAATAACTGAGGTCCATAAAAGATGCAAAGGACAAGCTTTAGCAGATTGATATGATTGTACAGCAGGCCTGTACTGTACCCCCTCCCCCAATTTCTTTTGAAAATGTTCTTTGATGTTCTGCTGGAAGTGACACATCTCATCTTGTTATGCTTCCCTTGATACAATGTGACTGGCTCCAATTGAGTGTGAAGCAGGCTTTGGTATACTTGTGTTGCTGAATCTATTCTTAGCTAGAGGCCTACTAGGTAATTTATAATTACACCTGCCTGTTTCTTTCTTCTTCTTCTTATCTTATTTTATTTATTTCCCGCCACTCCCTGGGTAGGCTTGTGGCAGGTGACAGTTGTCTTAAAAACCGCAAATAAACCCCCCTTAAAAGACATTAAAAATCATAACATAACATGGCGGCAGCCAATCACAATCTATTCCCACCTACCAAGGCGATAGAGAATGGGGGGAGGTGATGTATACTTCAGACCCCCCTGGGGGGGCAACGCTCTACCTCGCAGACCCCAGCCTCAACCATAAACCTGGCAGAAGAGCTCCGTTTCACAGGCCCTGTGGAAAGCTGACAAATCCCGCAGGGCCCGCAGCTCACCCAGGAGCTCATTTCACCAGGTGGGGGCCAGGATCGAAAAAGCCCTGGCCATGGTTGAGGCTAGGCGCGCTTCTCTAGGGCTGGGAACAACCAATAGATTTCCCCCCACAGAGCGTAGCATCCTGCAGGGGACATAGAGTGATAGGCATACCCTCAAGTATGTGGGTCCCAACTCACCTAAAGCCTTAAAGGTTAATACCAAAACCTTGAACCGGATCCGGGCAGCAATTGGCAACCAGTGCAGCTGCCTCAGCACAGGCTGGATGTGGGCCCTCCAAGATGTACCAGTGAGGACCCTAGCAGCTGAATTTTGCACTAGCTGAAGTTTTCGGATCAAGGACAAGGGTAGGCCCGTGTAGAGAGAGTTACAGAAATCTAGTCTGGAGGTGACTGTCCCATGGATCACTGTGGCTAACTGATCAGAGGACAAGCCGGGCTTGGCGAAGATGGAAAAATGCCTGGCCCTCTACTCTCTTGACCTGCGCCTCCATAGTCAGGGAGGCATCGATGGTCACGCCCAAATTCCAGGCTTGGGATGAGATGTTAAGTTGTGCCCCTGCCAGGGTGGGCAAACGCATTTCCTGATCCCACCCCCTGCCTCCCAGCCACAGGACCTCCGTCTTGGAGCGGTTGGGTTTCAGGAGACTCTGCTCAAACCATTCTGTCACTGCTTCCAAACATCAGGCAAATGGTTCCGGGGGGAGTCCGGGCAGCTGTCCATTAGGAGATAGAGCTGGGTGTCATCAGCATACTGATGGCAACCCAGCCCGAAACTCTGCACCAGTTGGGCCAGAGGGTGCATAAAGATGTTGAACAAAGTGGGGGAGAGAACCACACAAGGGAGGTACCACACAAGGGAGGTACCCCACAAGGGAGTCTGTAAGGACGCGAGAACTCATCTCCCACTGCAACCCTCTGGGTCCAGTTCTGGAGGAAGGAGCATATCCAGCACAAGGCTGTGCCCCCTATCCCCGTGCCAGTGTCAATGGCCACCAACAGGTCTAAGAGGACCAGCATGGCTGACCCGCCTCAATCCAGCTGGCTATGGAGGTCATCCAGCAGGGCGACCAACACCGTCTCCACCCCATGGCCAGGATGGAAGCCAAACTGATATGGAGCGAGTGCCGAAGTTTCCTCCAAGAAAGCCAGGAGCTGGTCCACCACGGCCCTTTCTAACACCTTGCCCAGGAATGCTAAGTGTGATACTGGGCGGTAGTTGGCAGGATCCCGCGGGTCCAGCATTGTTTTTTTCAGGAGAGGGCGAACCACTGCCTCCTTCAGCCTCTCAGGGAACTCCCCAGAACCAAGGGAGCAGTTGATAATGTCCCTGAGTTGGCCTCCTATCCTCTGGACATCTCCTTTGAGGAGCCAGGAAGGACAGGGGGCAAGGGGGCAAGTGGGCAAGTGGTCGCCCTGACCGATCCCAGCAACTTGTCCACTTCGGACAAGCCATCAAACCTCACTACCAAAGGCAGCCAACAGGCTTCCAGATCGTTTACTGTATTAATTGTGGCAGGAAGGTCACGGCAGAGCGACAAGACTTTATCCGCAAAATAGCTTGCTAATGCCTCACAGCCAAGTTCCAATTGACTAAAATTTTGGCGCCCCTCAAGGGCGGTAAGGGATTGAACTACCCTAAATAATTGGGCCGGGCGAGAGCTTATGGATGTGATTCACGTGGCAAAAAACTCTCTCTTTGCCACTTTCACTGCCATCTCATATGCCCTCATAAGTGTGCGATAAGAGGGCACATAAAGTGTCCTTTCTGCATGTGTGTCCTTTTTCCTTTCATGTATGTAAATAATCACAATTTTAGTACTTATTTAGTACTTATATGTATATATATATATCTGCTGTTGATTGTGGCACAAAATGACTCGATAGTAGGACTTTTATCGCACAGAGGAAAAAGGCTAGGCCAGCACTCGTATGGCAGCAGATCTAATCCTCACTTCCACATAACATCAGTACCAGCCAGGCCTTGGCCCACTTTAGGCTGCCCCACAGCAAGAGAATGCAGATATTTCCATGTCTCTTTTTTGCTGCAGGTGCCAACACAGCATCCCAGAAGGGACAAAAAATGCCCCTGTTGGCTCTGCAGGAGTTAAACAACATCATCAAGCCAGGACATATTTTGAATAAGTGTTCCATAACTCCTTACCATACAAGCTTAAAGGTAAAGGTAAAGGTATCCCCTGTGCAAGCACCGAGTCATGTCTGACCCTTGGGGTGACACCCTCTAGCGTTTTCATGGCAGACTCAGTACGGGGTGGTTTGCCAGTGCCTTCCCCAGTCATGACCGTTTACCCCCCAGCAAGCTGGGTACTCATTTTACCGACCTCGGAAGGATGGAAGGCTGAGTCAACCTTGAGCCGGCTGCTGGGATTGAACTCCCAGCCTTATAGGCAAAGCTTTCAGACGGCTGCCTTACCACTCTGCGCCACAAGAGGCTCTATACAAGTTTAGGTTTAGCCTAATTGGGCCACATTCTTATATTTATTGGGCAGATCTTTGTAATTTTTACAAAGCTTCAAGAGGTAGTTCAGATAGAAGAAATGGTCTATAGTTGTTAATCACCATTCAAAGGATATGCAAAAATTTGGAAGAGATTTTGTTTGGTACAGGTAAACAATACATTCCTCCTCTGCTGAATATTCTTTCCATACAGATTAGGAAACATAGCTTTGATGCATCAATTAACATAAAACAATTAACAATTCTACTTAGACCACCTTTAGGACAACTTTTCCTTGCATCAGACACCAAATATTTCCTGATTTCAGTTCTTGAAAGAAATATGGCCGTGGAAATTATGGCCCCCAGAATTTTCTACTGATTGGGGAATGGGGAGCATGAAACTATGGACTGTATTCTGCCTTCCATGTAGAGAAGGCACACAATTTCCCCTTATTTCTCTTTTTTCCTTCAGATCTTTCTGATCCCTGAAATCATTTCTGTGGTTGCAGGATCTATGCAGAGAAACAGCTATAAAGAATGGTGAGTTGGCATGTGAAGGCTCAAGGGGATATAATCAATTACTTTCCTTAGTGGAATCTCTTAGAAGAAGATATAAGAGGAGACATTTCATTTTGTTGATTTTCTTTACTCCAAAATTTCTCCCGAATCCTCTCACTTAGGGTTTCCTGGGCCCCACAACCACCATCAGGGGATGGAGATAGGGTTGTCAGGTTAGGAAACTCCCGGAGATTTGGGGATGATGCCTGGGGAAGATAGAAACTTCAGTGGGGAACAAAGACAGAGTCTACCTTCCAAAGCATCCATTTTCTCCAGGGACCTGCTCTCTACAGTCTGAAGATGAACTGTAATTCTGAAGAATCCCCAGATCCCACTCCACTGATTCTTCATGCATTTCTGTGACCCTGGGGAAGATCTTTAAAAGGTTGGAGAGGGATGAAAGAAACAGGTGAGCACTTGGAAATGAGGCATTCTTCATGTACAGTGGTAAGATACTGCCCAATATTTTTTTTAAATCTATTATTCCTCTTTCAGTTTAATATAAAGTGGAAATGTCCAGTCTTGATAGAGGTCATACTAAAACTGAAATCAATGAGATACAACAGCGACCTCCTGAAGCTGAGAAAATGTGTGAGACTAGCATGTTGATGTCTCTTGTGGACCATAGTATACCAAAGGAATTTGATATATCACCTCCAGAGGGAAGTATTAATTGCACTGTCATCCAATAACCTCTTTTGTATTTGCATACATTTTACAGAAACAAAGGTTATCTCTGTGATGTGCCTGCAGTTATGTCCTTCAGTGGCATAGGATATCTCTCCCATGTTTCTATTTTCTTTGTCTATGTGACCGACAACTTTTGAGGAGAATTTCCTTTACAATCAAATGTGAGTGCGTAGGCATATACCAGTATATTGATTACTTGTTAGAATTTTAGATTTACAAAGTTAGTTCTTTCTCTCCTATATATGAATGTGTTCTGAATTCAGCATTAATTAGTTCATGCTTAGGTGTTCATTCACCATGGCTATAATAGTCATTCACCATCACTATTAGTTGCCAGCTGACCAATTTTCCACCGGTGGGACCAGTTGCCATAGGATTTTTTTTTAATATAGTAGAGAAAAGGAAAAAAGCAGCTCTTAAAAAAAACTGTTAAATATTTATTGACGTGAAGGAATTTCGTGTGCTGTTCATTTAAGAACTTTGCAGTGAATTTTACATTTCTTCATGTACCTTATTCTGTGACTCACAAGGAGCTTCTCTAAATATTCAGCTTTTTTTACTACTTTCTTTGCTTCTCTCACCCTCCTGGTAGAAAGAGTAGGAAAAGAAAGCAAGACTAAAGGAAGATCTGTGCTTCTTACAGGAATCCTAAATTATTTGTGGGGGGCATATCACTTTCCTCCTCCCTACAGTATTTCCCCTTTCCCTTCTCCTGGCAACCCCCATCTTTTCTTTCCTTTCCTAGCCTCATTCTCTCTTCCTCATCAATTCACCTTTTACCTTCCTCCAATCTTTAGTTATATTTATTATTAATTTACTTAATTTGTGCACTGCCTTTCTCCACAGTGGGGATCAAAGCAGCTTACACCATTGTCCTCTCTTTGACCTACTGAGTTAATGCTGGCAGAGTAATTAACAAAGCAACAAGATACAACATGATTAAAGGATAGATAAAAGTTTATTTATGAACTAACATGTTTGATAGGGAAGAGGAGAGAAAGAAAGGTTCCTATCTACATCTCTAGCTGAAAGTGGTGGTAATACGGGAGACTGTAGTGTAGAATTTCTGAGAAGATGGAAATTGCCCTAAAAGTAGCAATCTGGAGACAGACATGGATGACACTTAATAGAAAAGAAGTCTCTATTCTCACTATTTTATTGTCTACTTGCTGTCCCCTTCAGGGTCTTCTTTTCTTTTCTTTGTACATCAGATATTGTATTTTCCAAAAGTCAACTCTGCTCACAGGTTACACTTGCCTTCCAATCATAACGTGCCTCATTCACTCAACAAGCTCCCAATATTCTTACTCTATTATACAGGCTTACATTTGAGAACAAAGCAGCATACATTTAAACCTGCATACTAAAACATAGTAATAAAACATGTATAGAGTAATTAAATGCCTAAACACAGCACCTCAGAATTAGCCTTTTTTCACCCATGTTATGGGAGATTCATTCATTCATTCATTCATTCATTCATTCATTCATTCATTCATTCATTCATTCAGATTTTTATATCACCCTCCCTTATGGCTTTGGGCAGTGTAAAAATCATGGTGTAAAAATCAGAAGTGCTTATAACTTCTAAAAAAATGTTGTAAACAGCCATATTGGCCAACACAAAAACCAGAAAAATAAGCAAACATTATGTAATACGTTTTATTAAGACTGACTTTAATGACATAAAATGCTGTGCAAACTTTTAAGTTCTCTAGAACCTTTCACCAAGCAGATGTTCAAAAATGTTTAAAAGGAATGAGGTGATAAACAGCTACATCATTTTTGGCTAGTAAGTACCCCCCCAGTAAAACTGTGACTTATTGTCTTCATGTCTTCTTTATTTATGTTAATAGTGCCAAGTTTGGATGAAGAGTCTACAGACATGGCTAATGCATAGGCACATAGCCACTGACACAACATTCAAGTGGAACTTTATACAAAAACTAGTATCAACGCCCATTTTAAAAATGGGCTTTAAAGGGGTGGCAGGCAGGAGGGCATGAGAGGGTGGCTTCAGCTCCCTTTGGCCCACTTTGTGGGCTAAAGGGAGTGGAAAACCCCCTCCCCATCCGTGGCAACAGGGCTTTGTGGCCTACAGGGAGGCTGCAACCCCCTCCCCGGCTCCCTCCCAGCAGGAGCGTACCTGTAGGCTGCAAAGCCCTGTCACTGCTTCTCTTCTCATGGGTGACAATGGAGTATGTAGCCTCAAGGCTTCTAGCAGGCAAGGAGGGAGGGTGGGAGCTGGAGGGGGAGGGCCCATCAGGGCGGACCTGGATGGACAGGGCCCTGGACAGTCTCCTCCCAGGAGGCTGTTTCCCAAATATATAAGGGAGCGAAATAGTGTTAAGGATAGCAAGGCAATACAAGAGAGGCTGGAATTACATGTAAGTGAGCAGTTGGATCATGATGAGTTTGATTGACAATCATATTAGAATCATAGAGTTGGAAGGGGCCATACAGGCCATCTAGTCCAATCCCTGCTCAACACAGGATCAGCCCTAAGCATCCTAAAGCATCCAAGAAAAGTGTGTATCCAACCTTTGCTTGAAGACTGCCAGTGAGGGGGAGCTCACCACCTCCTTAGGCAGCCTATTCCACTACTCTGACTGTGAATTTTTTCCCCCTGTTATCTAGCCTATATCGTTGTACTTGTAGTTTAAACCCATTACTGCGTGTCCTTTCCTCTGCAGCCAACAGAAACAGCATCCTGCCCTCCTCCAAGTGACAGCCTTTCAAAGACTTAAAGAGGGCTATCATGTCCCCTATCAACCACCTTTTCTCCAGGCTGAACATTCCCAAGTCCCTCAACCGACCTTCATAGGGCTTGTCCCTTGGCCCCAGATCATCTTCGTCACTCTCCTCTGTACCCTTTCAATTTTATCTATGTCCTTCTTGAAGTGAGGCCTCCAGAACTGCACACAGTACTCCAAGTGTGGTCTGAGCAGTGCCGTATACAATGGGACTATGACATCTTGTGATTTTGATGTGATACCCCTGTTGATACAGCCCAAAATGTTGATACATTCATGTCATGGTTTTCACCAACTGTGACTGTTGTACTGTTGACTGTTGTATTGGTGATTGTTTAACAAGCATCTAAATTAAGAGTAAAGTCAGTCTATATTCCAAGGCAGCTGAATTGAACATATGTAGCGAAAGAAAAGTAAAAGAAGTTCAAGCTGAGATGTCCATGCCCTCTTTGACTCTAGATAATACTGCTTGTACTTTGGAAAGACTAAGCATTATTATTATTGCACATTTTTTCTCATTAGAAGATTGGATGTGTTTTCGCAGATCATGACAGGAATAGCCTTTGTGTGTCTGCCAAAATCCCAGAGCATAGAAGGAAGTGTTTAAACAAGGCAAAGCTAGGACTGACAGGAGCCATCTGAAGAAAAGTAGCTTTGTGAAAAGAGAGAGCTCACAAGTTATTTGTTCTCAGAAAGAGGCTCCACAAAGGAAACTCAGGGAATATGGCATTATGCTTTTCCATTTAAGACAGCAATAATTCCCAGACTGTGCCAGGTCACATTAGTGTTTCATGAGAGAACTGATAGCATGCAACAGGAATAAGTTAAGAACATAAAAATTGTCTGTAAGCCAAAGGATCACACCTGAGGTATGAATCTCTGATTTGCTGCTGGGGTTTTACCTCTCTGTGTTCTGCTTCTGCTGGCGGTGGGAGTGAGATTATATTAACTTAATTAAGTCATTTTCACTATGGCCCTAAGCAGAGTTGAACCCTGTGTTTAAAAGGATGTGACTCTGCTAGGGCTTGTGCTGTGAATGACTTAATTGCAGTAATAAAGAACTCCCCCTCCCCTCAGCAGAGTCTGAATAGACGTCCTCAATCATTCCTGATGCAGAGCCTGCCCTGGAATTACCTTCCTTGGAGGAAGCACATCAGAAGCATGTCTTGGGCTAAAATACATTGTTTCAGAGCTACTCTGAAGAAACATAGCTCCGATTCATATATGCTGTAAAAGTAAACCTTTAGTGGAGTGGAAGAGTGGGTAGTGTTGCCATCACATTTCATTCAGGTAGGGAAGGATGAGTCTGAGTTATTGGTTTTGGAAATGGTTCAGTTATCAAACTTCAGACCTATCAATTATTCTTATATTAGTTTATGGCAGAATTGGATGCTTTTTAAACTATTGGTGGCCAGGGATGATTTCAAAGTTGTAATTCCTGCAAGCCTACATATTGACTTAATTTCTGTTCCTTATGAATCAGGCACGATACTCATGTTATTGGGATGTCATTTCACATTTTATCAAACTAGATTTTCCCTTAAAACCTGTAAACCATGTTCCACGGTATTAATAAAAGGCTAAGGGGGGGGTGGGAGTGGCCCGAGTCCGGGATGGGGGGCAATGATTGGCCCCTTGGCCCTAGGCCAACAAGTTGGGAGGTGCTGCGCACTAGGCAGCTGGGCGGTAGGCAGCAGGTAGGCAGCCAGGCAGTAGGCAGCAGGTAGGCGGCCGGGTGGCAGAGGGGGAATGCCAGGGATTTGGGTGCCCATGGAAGGCTTCCCACGGGCCTCATGGCAGGACCGCACAGAAGCCAGGGCATTGCTGGGGGCCCCCAAAATGCTACCTGCGGGCCTCTGAGCTGGCCCGCTGCTTCGGAGACACAGTGGGCCTGCTCCCCACCCCGCAGGAAGCTGGCTGAATGCTGGAGATGGGGCCGGCTGGGGGAGGCTTCCCGCAGGCCTGCTCTGTGGCCTGCGCGAAACCCAGGGGATCAACAGGGGAGTGGAAAGGCTTCCGGCGGGCCTTGGAGCAGGCCCACGCGGAAGCCAAGGGATTGACAGAGGGGGCTGGCCAGGGAAGCCTTCCCGCAGGCTCTGAGGCAGGCTCCGAGGCCCGCAGCGAGGTGGGGGAGTTGCTGGGAAGGGGTGTATGTGGGGGTGCCCTGACCTCTTCATAGCCCGTCCTTATGGACGGGCTGTGAAGTCTAGTGTCTATATATTTCAACAGTGCATCAGTAAATTAGTATTATGCAAGTGAAGGACTTGCGAGGTCTAATGGGAGACATTTAATTCCTTCCTTCCTTCCTTCCTTCCTTCCTTCCTTCCTTCCTTCCTTCCCCTAGGTTTGAAGAAACATACACCCTAGCTTTGGTTGGACTTAGTGTGAAAATTAATTGGTTGTTCAATCCTTGCAGTCACTGATTGTCTTGGAATGGCCTCAGTAGTAGACAGCATCATAGAAGCATGTCACCATTAGTACACTGCATTTCCAGTATTAGAAAACGGTAAAAACATGTCCCACAAACCAGGACAACTTCCTAGAAGAAAGATCTCTCGAGGTCACTCGCAGAAAAATAAGCAACAACTGTGCATTTGTAGAAACTGATTGCTGAGAAAGGCTCTGCAGCAGTAGGATGCCTATTCAAACAGATGAACTTCTGTCTTCCGGATAATAGTGTGCAATAAGCAGAGCAGCAGCGACAAATGTAAACCCTGCCAGAGAATTCCAGAAGACAAGCAACGTGTTGAAAAACACAGCCAGATAGCCCAAACTAGCCGACTATGACACAAAAGCAGGGGGAGAAGAAAGAAGTATCACACCACTTTGTTTTACTTTGAAAAATTCAGTTTAAGTTTCAAAGAACACAAAAACCCTCTGTGAGGTGTATATTTTACTTGATCACCTCTTTTTGTATTTCATTTAGTTACTTGAAGAAAAAATCCAGAGTGCAGAATCAGGCTGTTGTTTGCAAGCAGGAGAATGTGCAGCTGTGGTTCATGCAAATTTTAGCTTGCCACTGATGGACAATGAATGGGGAGATTTCGCCGCAGTGCCAGGCTTTAAACATGAGCATGCACTCCTGCCAAGAATGAGATATATCACACTGTCTCACTTACAAAGTGATTGTTTGTGATGAGTGATACAAAGAATAGATAAAAGTAAAGTTGTTGATGTACGGATTTCCACTTCCCAAACTGTAAATGATGCCATGTGCTTGCATTTACTTTAACGGCGATCAAACGTAACAAGAGACAGTGCTGACAGATGTAGGGAAAAGTGTTAACCTCTTCTATCATCTTTGGGAATGAGTGTGTGAATGTGGGTAGCTGGGAATTCATAGCCTAGATCATCCAACTGCTTATGTAATTATTAACTGTGTGGCCTGTATTTCGTGCAGCATTTTGTAAAGCATATTTGTAGTAAAAAAAAAAAAGCATTAAAAGAAATGTGACACCATAATTGTTAGCTTCCTTATATGGTACACATAAGTTGCTTAAAAAAACAAAACAATATTTCAACCATCCAGGCCTTTAATTTGTATTTTTATTTTTTGATATAGTTATATTCATCCTACATGTAATTAGAAGAGAGCAAGGGAAATACCATATTTACTTGTTTAGCATAAATATACAAAAGAAAAGAGGTTATTTAGTGCAGTAAACAAAAACTATGTATGACAGTATGAAAATGTTGATCTAGAGAAAGGCATACTTTACTCTAGATCTCATACATTTCAAGCTCCTAGCAAACAAGATAATGTGGGCAGTAAAATACCATTCAGCACCCAGCTAACTATTGCACTTTGGAGACTCGATTGGAATTGTAGATTATGGATGCTTTATGGAATTCTCATAGCACTGAGGATAGTGAGCAACAGAATTCTTCCTCCATCAGATGCATTTAAATCTGGGGACTGGATTAATAGTGAAGAAGCCCTTTGTTCCAGTATACTGTGCCTCCGGTTTTGTCTTAAAAATTTTAAGTGGCCTCACTAAGGAGGTTAATAACGGAATTAGTCAAATTGCTTGGGAAATAGTCCTATTATGTTCTTTCATGAGGGTCATCTTTATAACCTGGCCATTCTTTTATCTCCCGTACGAGAGTGTAGTTATTTTGTTTTTGTTTTTTTAATCAAATACAATAGTTTGTAATTATAAACAGGTGAAGAGGCTGAATACCAAAAAAGAGGAAGGTGAGATTCTGGTACCAGACCAGAAGGAAACTTGCTTCCAGGAGCCACTCTACAAGCTGGCTCTGGTGCTATGGGCCCCACATGATACCTCCCCCCCCCCATGGATCCAAGCTATAGCTCTCTCCTCGCCCCATTTCCCTCTTCAAGGACACTTGGAGCGACACCCCTTTCTACTGTGGAGGGCCCTCCACCTCCAGTCTGGCTGCTCCTGCTGCGGTTATCCTCTGCTAGGCTTTTCTTTTAGATGTTGAGATTTCTTTTGAACTGGGAGGCTTACTTATACTGCATTTAGTCGCAAAATATATCTCCTTTTCTCTCTGTGACTTTCACTGAATGGCCTGGCTTCTAGAAAGTGAGCACCTTTCCTTCCTAGAAAAAACAATATCTCATTTCCTATTGAGGAGTCTGAAGTGTGAGGAAATACACACTCCTAAGTTCACCTTTCTTAAATGGGCAGGGATCTTCCTTCTCTCCTTAGAAGAATTCTCCTTCCAGCTTGGTTCAATTTTGGAGTTAACACCTTTCTGTCCAATTTCCTATTGCCACACATCTGCCCTGGATATCCAGATACTGTGAGGTTTAGCTGTCAGTAGAAAACTCAGTTCTATAACTAGAGTTTCTCTTCAGTGTGGATGGGCGGCTCAGCATAGACTCATAGATTCTGTCAGAATCATACTCAGCACACAGCTATCATATTAACTCCCTCTTTCCTGTTGTTGGCCTATCAGACTACTTGGAACGGCCTATTTCTCCAGCTCTTTCTGCCCAGTGGGAATTTCTAACTCTTTACTTACTGTAGTTATTATTACAGCATAGCACCTGACTTGTTTTTGTGCTTTCCATCACAACACACTACTCAGCTGACTTTGTTTTGATTTTAATGGTTTGATTTTAATGGTTTCCAGCAACATTTATGCATAATTAAGTCAGCATTATACATATATGTCTGTATACTATCACACAACTAAACAATATTTATGATTTAAAAAATGTATATGCTGCCTCTCCAGAAACTATTAAATCACAACCATTAAAATCCCTCTTACAGCATGAGTTTGCCTTAATTTTGCCCTGTGGGGTACAGAACTGAAAACTGCATCTTCAGACTATTCTTATCCACTGTTCCTCTTAATATTTGTGAAACAGCCCTGGGGGTGGAAAGTGTCCTGGCTGTCCAAGATGGAATAGAGCCAATCAGCATTCAGCCAACCCTAACTGGCCCTCCCTCTCCAGCTCCCGGCCTCCTTCTCTGGATGCTAGCCACTTTGCTCTCAGACAACTGAGAGAGACACACAGAGACATAGAGAGCCCTATCAAACCGCAAACGACCTCTGATTACCTGCTATGGCTCCTGCTGTGAGGGACAGAGACAAACTGCAAATGAGCCCCAAACTGCAAACGACCCTTGCTTCCCTGCTGGGAAGGAGCCCTAATTACCTCCTATGGCTCCTGCTGCAAGAGAGAGAGAGAGAGAGAGAGAGAGAGAGAGAGATCTGCGCCTACTGGTGTCCCCTGGGTCCCAGCGCCCATTGCATTCCTGGTTGCAATGGGCTTTCGTGCTAGTTGTGAAAATTTTTGGTTAAGAATATAAGGGAACACAATGATTTGCGTCTCAGTTTGCTAGGTATGCTGAGATTGTGATGCTCTCATTGACTAATTATGCATTGCAGAGGCTGCACAGGGCTGCCACTTTCTGAGTATGCACATGGGGGTGTGAGAATGCCCCATCCAGCCACATGGCTCTGCAAAGCTGCAGGGACACTGTAGGTCAGGAGAGGAGCTGGGCCCAAAGGCCCAGGGCTGGCCTAGCAGGGCCACGGATGGCAACTATGGCAGCATAGGGAATGTGTAAGTATATGCGTTCGCTTACTGTGGGCCATCCGGGGCACTGAATCGGGTCAGGGCTGGGAGGTGGCTGGGATGGTATCGTTTATGTGCACAATTGGGGGTTAGTCCCTCTGCCCTGCCACTGCAGTATGGCCTTTTCACTCCATGCATAACTGGTTATTGTAAAATTTGATAGGGAAATCCTCATTCTGTTTCCAGAAATGCTGAATTTCAAAGTCACATAAAAATAGTTGCATTGAATTCCTAGCTTTTTCTGAGGGGAAGCTGGAAGCTATATAGCTAACTTTCTATGTTTGTGAGAAAAAGCCTTTCTTTCTAGCCTTATTTCCCCCCATTATTTTCACATTTCACTGCCCCCCCCCATTAGTTTCACTAGATCCATATAAATTGAAGCTATTCCTCTCTCCCCCAACATGAAAAAAGCTCTATGAACACATACAGTTTTAGGTTAATAATTTCACAATTTTGCAGTATTGTGAAATGAGGCAAGTAGTGCATTGCAGTATATATTAGCAAATGCAATCATATAGTGCACATTTTAACATATTAGCAGATGAATAATATAACAATATATCTTTTTAATGGGCTGGGTTTACAGATTAACGTTCAATGAATATCAGATTCATTAACACTTAATTTTAACCTTTCTTTAAGCTCAGGAGGGTATTGTAATTAAATTTTTGACCTGCATTTACATTCCCTAGTGCACATTTAATTGAACTTAATATTTATATGCAGACCAAACATACCTTTGAAATTTTTAAGTACAAGTTAATAATTTCCCCACACTACAGCAGAATAATAATACTTGGAATAGGTGGATGGGACCTTCATTTAAACAATAATAATATGCCTAGGCATATTGCAGAATTTCATCTTGCAATTCATTTATAAAACCCACTGTCTAACTCCATACATTCAAAAGGCTCTTAAAAGTCTAGCTATTTCTGCATATCATTGCTCATCATTGTTACTGATTATTGCTTATATATGCATGCCATAGATATTGCTGTCTTTCCATATTATTATTGCAGTTGCATTGCAACATGGTTTTTTATAATCTACTGTGTAATACAATGCAGAAAGTGTATTGAGATAGTGAATGAATCACAAGTGGACAAAAACTATGGGTCTGTCTAATAATAATTTAGACAGAGACGATAGCAGTACCAAAGTAAGCAGATGGCATTGGTTGACATGATTTGAATAGTTCAGGCATCTCATATGGAGCCCTCTATTGGAAACAGAATAGCCATTAGCAATATCCTACGTTTTCAGACTAACACTATTTTAAATCTGCAGTAAACCAGGATAGGTATGCCCATTTTTTTCAAGAGTGACATGCAATTCCCTTTGGTAATTATTGATGGAGAAGCAGTGCTGTTTAGCGGGTTACATTCAAAGCTTTAAATGGTCCCAAAATAAATATCTGTGTTTCTTGCCAGTTGAATACTGTGATGAACAGAAGACTGTTCTGCCTCTAAAGGGAAAAAACAGTCACCCATCCCTGAGCTTTTCTAAAACCCAATCACCTTTTAGAGGTGGGATGGAATGACGGAGGGAAGCACAGCAGGAGTTGGTTTAGATCTGCTTCAGGGAGAGTTAAGTGATAGTCTGGGTCTGCCTCAGCGAGAGAGCAGTTTAAAGACAGCATAGCAGACAGGTTTAGCTCTACTTCTGGAAGAGGCTAGATTACCCATTTAGGCCTGTGAATAGTGATGAATAGAGGAAGGGCTGTTGGAGAGCTGACCAGCTATAATTTACAAGTAATGCAAAGAAAGGGGGAAGATTGAGCATAGAGAGAATGGCCATCTGGCCCCAAATTCAAGTCTCTTGGTCAACTCAAGAGACTCAAAATGCATATTATATGACAGTCCCCTGCCTGGCCTTGACCAGGGCTAGGGCTTTCTTGGTCCTGGCCCCTACCTGGTGGAATGAGCTCCCGGGACAGCTGTGGGCCCTGCGGGAGCTTTCAGTGTTCCACAGAGCCTGCAAAATGGCGCTCTTCTGCCAGGTCTATGTTTGAGGCCAGAGTACTGAGGAAGATCAGTTCTACCCCTCCCTGATGTTAGTCAGTGGTTAGGCCATTTAATATATTTGGTCACTCTTTCCACCCTTTACTAGAGGTTGGTTGGGGGATTGGGAGATTGGGGATTTACCACAATGTTTGTTCCAGTTTTGTTCTATGATTTTGTGATCTTGTTTTTAATGGTTTTTAATTGGACACTCTATAACCCACCATGAGTTGGTCTTGGGAGTGGCCAAAAACAACAACAACAACAACAACAACAATTCTCAGTGTCGCTTGATAATGTCCATAGTCTAGGGGTGTGCATTTGCAAAATTTTCATTTTAATGCTCTACTGGAATTTTGGACAGGGCATTGCTTTTAAAAAAATTATTAAATACTAGGAATATGGTTGTCATTTCAGAAAATTGTTCAAGAAATATCAAAACAGTAGTAGTGATATTGCCCTTCCCAACCTCTCTATATGAAAGGATAAGTACCTCCCCCTTGAGAATCAATGAGAATAGTGAGGGAGCGGGATGAAGACTGAAGAGGGCACCAACTAGACCATGGTGTGCATTGTGTTCAGAAGGAAGGCTTGCCTTGTGAACTTAGAGATCTACCCTATTGAAAACAATGACCCTTTAAAGCTCAAAGGACAAATGCAATAGTGAATAGGCAGGAGCTGTCTAAATCAGCGCTCCCCAACCTTTTCCTGGTTGAGGACCGCTTCTGGGGGTGGGGGAGAGCCGGCGGCCTGGGTGCCGCACATGCTCGGCAGCACCATACAAACGTGCATGCACAGAGCTGCCGCGCATGCACGTTTGTGCTTGCCAGCAGGGCACAAACATGCACGCATGGCAGCACCATACAAACGTGCATGTGCGAAACTGCAGCACGTGCATGTTTGTGCCCTGCCAGAGGATGCAAACACGCACACGTGGCAGCTCCATGCAAACGTGCATGCGCAGAGCTGCTGTGCATGCACATTTGCATCCACTGGGGCGCAAATGCGCAGGCGCGGCAGCTCTGTGCATGCGTGTTTGCGTCCATCGGCATGCCGGCAGTTGCGCCTGCCTGTCCCCCCCCTTGCAGTGAGAAGCTAGCTGGGCTGCTTGCGAAGCTGGGCTGCAGACTGGGGGTTGATGACTCCCAGTCTAAATCACTGGAGGTGGACTTGGCCTCTGAATCTGCAGGCCAGATCTGCCTCCCATTATTTTTAATGGCCACAATGGGCAGCCAGTCTGACTTTGGCTTCTTCTATCCCTGACAGTCAGCATAGTGGAAAAAGAGGCAGTAGAAAATCTACCCATTATTTCACAGCACTGTTGCTAAGACACTTGTTGAGACAGAAATATGTATAAACCCCTCTACTTTCTACCTTGGAAATAACAGAAGACAAAGAAAATATGTAAATCCTTTGAAAAGAAAAGGAAAAAAAGTATTTCTACCATATTGTCCTAATGTGGGCTTTGGATTCCATTTAGCTGGCCACTATCTCCTAGCTGCTTTTAGCAAAAGACGTTCTTTCTAGGGGAGTAAATTAACAAATGGAAACTTGTCTGCATTCATGGTTCATTCTCACAGGATTAGGATATTTATTTGACACTTGATGTGTTTGTGAGCTAACACAGGACAGATGTTTTTCCTCATCAAATTGAATAGGAGGGAAAAGAAAGAAAAACTTCACCTAAATATACTTTCACAACCATGCCTCTATTTTGTAACTGGTGGAATAAATTGAGATTATTCTGTTTCTTTTTATCATGGCAGTTCCATTGAACATACTGGAATGTAATTTGGTAAACATATTTAGGATCTAATTCTCCCTTGAATAGTTTGAGCCCTGAATAAAACTTAGTTTGAATATTTAGGATGATAAAAGGTAAAGGTATCCCCTGTGCAAGCACTGAGTCATGTCTGACCCTTGGGGTGACGCCCTCCAGCGTTTTCATGGCAGACTCAATACGGGGTGGTTTGCCAGTGCCTTCCCCAGTCATTACCATTTACCCCCCAGCAAGCTGGGTACTCATTTTACCGACCTCAGAAGGATGGAAGGCTGAGTCAACCTTGAGCCAGCTGCTGGGATTGAACTCCCAGCCTCATGAGCAAAGCTTTCAGACGGCTGCCTTACCACTCTGCGCCACAAGAGGCTCATATTTAGGATGATACTCTGTGTTATAAGTCTAAATTCCAGTTTGATCCCCACACCCATTAGGGAACTATCAAATATGTCAAATAAAAAGTTAAATTTTTTTAGCTGTTTTATGGCCTGAAGATTGTTTTATTAATAATATTTTAGATGATTCTAATGTATCATGTGTTTTTATTCCTTGGCTTGCTTTTAATGGTGGTTTTTATTGGTACACATTTTATTGTTGAATGGATTGCTTTATGTTTTTACTGTTATTATTTTATTGTGTTTCTTATTGTAGGTTTGATTTTGTTTTTATTGTTGTGGGCTGTCCCTAACAGGTCTGGAGAGGCAGCATACAAATTGTCTAAAGAAATAATTGTAAAGCACAATGCAATGAAATTTCTCTTTTGAAGACTGGGATATCAAAATGAAAGTTGGCACGTATAATTAGAACTTCATTTTATATCAAAGGTATGAACATTGGCTAGACCCCTGTTCTGCTTCAATGGAGAGAGTAAAATGTAAACCAGATCCCAAAATAACATCTGAACCAAGGCCTCAAGTTCTGTGCTTTATTAGTTATAATCTTGCTATTCTGGTACATATGCACATCAGGTTCCTTCCTTTGACCTAAGGGATGGTGCCAAGCTGTCATCTGAGAGGTAACCAGTCATTATGTTGCAAGGATATACAAAAGATTTGCAATGTGCAGGTTTATTATAGCTGAGTGACAGACGTGCTGAGGGGGGAAAAGCCCAATTTGTACAAAGGTTATATAAACTAGCTGCGTGCTGTTTATAAAGGTCCTATCACCACTGTTGATTAGAATCACTTGTAGCAATGAGAGCATTCCTATAATCAAAGACACATCAATGTGTGATGTGTTTTTAATTATTCACACCTGCTAATGTTCAAAAACACCCCACACTGCTATGTCTGTCTGAAGTTTAAGAAACAAACAAATGCTTGCAACCCAGGGTGCTATTTTTGAATATTCACAATTCTCCAGCAGAAGCTCTTTCAATACGATGATGCCAGGCAATACGCCAGGCGATATGAGGCATCAGGGTCAATCCATGCTGTATATCGGAGGCCTCAGATACATGATAGTTGTTATAATGTCTATAACTAACAATGGTGGGAAAACGTCAAGAAATAAAATGGTGGGTGGATCTGTAGCCGAAGAGAAAGGAATGATTGCTAAAGGGGAAGATTCAGGTGGGTGGCTGTGTTGGCTGAGCCCCATGGCACCTTTAAGTCCAACAAAGTTTAATTCAAGGTATATGCTTGCTTTGTACCTGAAGGTACAAGGTACATGCATACTTTGTACCTGAAGTAGTGTGCATGCAAACGAAAGCTTATGCCTTGAATAAAGCTTTGTTAGTCTTCAAGGACTCCAACTTTGTTCTGTTAAGGAGAAAGAGACTCATAAGTCTAATGAAAGTCCAGTTTCCCTGAGGAGGATGGGAGTAGAACACGGCTGCTAGCCTACAGAGGCCCTTCTCAACCTGCCCTCTTCCTTAGCATCTGAGGCAGTTCATCATTCCCCTTCCCCATCATTATGGAGGTCTTGAGGTTTAGGACTAGACATAAGAAGAGTCATAACCAGATTCCAACTGCCAGGGATTTTTTTTTTTTGGTTAAAGCAATGAGGTGGGTGGCTGTATGCCATCAGGGTTACACTCCTTTTAAATCTGTTGAAGGCGATGAGCTTAGAAAGGTATATCTCTGCTTAGGACTGCACTGTTAAAATACAGGGAGCATTCAAAGGATAAGGGAAACTCATGCAGCCTATACAAAGCATCACACTCCTCCAAAGAGTTAGTCAGTCACAGGGACAGCAGAGCCCTATGCCCCCCGCAGGGCTCTGCGCTCTGCGAGTGAGAATCTTCTGGTCGTTCCCGGCCCTAGGGAAGCATGCCTAGCCTCAACCAGGGCCAGGGCCTTTTCGGTCCTGGCCCCCACCTGGTGGAATGAGCTCCCGGGTGAGCTGCGGGCCCTGCGGGATCTTTCAACGTTCCGCAGGGCTTGCAAGACGGAGCTCTTCCGCCAGGTCTATGGTTGAGGCTGGGGCTGCCGGGGTACATCGACTGCTCTCCCCCGGGCTTCTTGAACATCGTTGACTTCCTTCTCCTCCACCCCCCCTTTTTTAGGAATGGGGGTAGGAAGGGGATCTTATTATTGTGCTGCCATGTTGTGACATTTTAAAGTCTTTTAATGGGAGTTTTAATGGGTTTTTTAAGACATTGTAACCCGCCGCGAGCCATTTGGGAGTGGCGGGAAATAAATCGAAATAATAATAATAATAATAATAATAATAATAATAATAATAATAATAATAATAATAATAATAATAATAATAATAATAATAATAATTCTGCACCAGAGGTGGCCAGCCACCTATGTAATAGCAGCGGTGCTGTTTGGAGACCAATGGACCTTGTGCTGGGGAGACAATATACCCCCTCCACATCTTCTTCTTCCACCAAAGTTAAAACAAACAACCATTACAAATACATTAAAAGTCTAAATTAAAACATTAATTACATTATAAGCTTTAAAACATTTAAAACGCTGCCTCCTCTCATGGTTTAAAATCTTGCTGAGGGGGGCTAGTTGGTGCTTGGAGGGATTTGTTGGTGGATATATTCTCAGAGCAGGGAGGCCAGCATCTTCTGGATATACTTTCTGGACCTCAACCATAAGCTTAGCGAAATAGCTCAATCTTACAGGCCCTATGAAACTGATTAAGGTTCTACAGGGCCCTGGTCTCATTTGCCAGAGTGTTCCACCAGACCATAATGAACATGCCAGCATCTATAGCAACCCTCGAAAAACCCATCAATCAAGCAGCAGTCCAATGACATTTCTCTTTGTGGCACAACCAGGTTCATTTGTTCGCCATCAGCTGATACAATTTGATATCACCCCCCTCCCCCGAGTATTAGAGGACTGGGGGAAAACATCCAGCAACAATACAACATCTACGGAGGCATGATTATATCCCCATAAGCCACAAGGGAAGTGCTCTCATGCAGTGTACAGGATAGCCACCCATCCCCTAGCAAGAGTCTGAATAGCAGCAGGTGATGCTCCCATGAAGCATCCCTGCTCCAAGACACACACCCCCTTTCCTCAAAAAAGAAAGAGGGAGAAAGGCAGAAACTGGCCTCTACCTCTCTCATCCCATCTAACCTTAGACAAGAAGGCAGATGCAACTGAGAGAACAACATGGCCCAGCCAATGGGTTGCCCTAAACAGCCATACATATTTTAAAAACCCTTTTCTATTACAATATCTATTTGACTGTAGTCACTGGGAAGCTCTTCTGTCAGCTTTATTATCTTCTGACTCTTTCCTCCTCTTGTTAAATCTGAATGTTGGTGAACCAGAAAGTTGGTTGCTAGAAAAACAAATATTAATGAATGAGCATTGTCCTTTCAGCGTTCATTATAATAATGTTAATCCCAAGTGGAATTTTTCATTTCAGTTGATTTTCAACCTCAGTGGTATTTCTACTTCTTTTGTTATATTGCCAGTTCCCAGCTATGACATGGCATGATGTCTTTAGAATTAATTTTCTTACCACTTCATTTCTTCCTTGTATAGCTTTCCATGCTTTGGAGGAACGCAGGAGAGCAACAAATATGCTGTTTTCCCTGCTACCCATTTTCTCTTTCTCATTCCTTATCCCCAAAGACAGGTTCCTAATGAATTTCTGCCTCTACTTCTTCACTTTTCTTCTTGCCCTTTCCAATCCTTTTGGTGTAGGATTTGTCTTGAAAAAAACGGCACAAAACTATAACCTGTTTGGCAGACTATTTGACCTTTGATGATTTCAGTCTATTTCTTACTGGGCAATTTCCACAGCACAAAACGGCTGCCACTTAGTTCGTTTATTGAAAAGCACAGAAAAGCTGGGAATTGCAGGTGGCTTGGATTCCAAAGCAAGGGGAGATTTTCAGTGTGGTTTAAAGGCCATGCCGTTAAGTCATAACTTAGGATATATTTACATGGAAGACTAATGGTGATATCCTGTTCTCTGAATGGCTCCTGGATTGGGGATGATTTATACTGTTCCAGAGTTGCATGTTGCGATTTCCCTGCAGTTAAATTGCATGCTTTCCCAGTAAGGTCTGTCAAGTGGAACGGTATGAATCAAGCCAATCCCATGTTGGTGGTGCTGGTGGTAGGACGTTTTGCTACTTCCAATCTGAAGTTACCAGCTCATAGGGGACAATGACTTTGTAATGAGAAGTTTTACTATTTCTCCAACCTTAGGTTCTTTTTGCAGATTTTACAAGTGCAGTGTAGGACCCAATCTTGAGTAAGTGGCAGCTGCATCAGTCCGCTCTCAGTGTCTTTTAATAAAATATTACTTTTGGAAAAATACATTTATCTTTTTTGGCATAATCCTCTGTGGGATGGAACCTGTTTTTTTTTTAATCATACTAGTACATCATGACAGCTCTGGGGTCCTAAACCACTCCTCTCATTATTAACATTGAAACACTTTGAACAGCAAGGTCCTAATTTCCAAGGCCAAGATCAGCTCCATCTCCCAATAAGCAGACTTTGTTGAAGAACTTTTTTATTGAAAATATAATGAATTAAGCATTTACATGTTTTTGCTAGGACTAAAGTACCTTAGGTCAGTTTCTTTTTATCAGCCTTTCCCCCCCCCCATCATTTCCTTCCCCTTAACCCAGATTTGGGCATGAAAACCTCCATATCCCTTCCTCCTACTGTTAGCCCTGTAAAACAAAAGTTAATTTTAAACACAGCCATCCTCTCTGTCCCCAAGGTCAGGGAGATTACCCCTTCCCAAAACATCCAACAGATTTATGGCCCATCCAGCCTGCCTGAATTCTTGGTCATAAAAAGGATAAAAAAGAACAAGCATGCCAATCAATATGGGGTCGCATTGGGCCAAAATACCTACTGTAAACTAATACATACACAAAAATAAAAATATGGCAAAAGCTTGTGAATACAGGATTTTGACAGCAGGGAACTCATTGGGCACTAATATGGGCAGTGTACTAACAGAATGCCTATTGTGCCCCAAATCTCCAGAAGGATGTGCATACAGTCAAAACTGAGACTCTGGATAATGAGACAGAGGCCTGATAGACCATGGTCATAGTCTCCTTGCCTACCAAGGTGGGGAAATTAGCTCGGAGAAAACTGATGGGTGGGGGATCAGTTGGGAGAAAGCTCTTTGTACCCCTCCCCAAATATTAAATCCTGAATAAGATATGCTTATTGGCCGTTCAACAGTTTTTAGACCTGGGCTGAATCTGTACTGCGCGTTTTATCTTTTATCAGCTCAGATCTAAAAAAACAAACAAACAATTTGCACCTTATCTAATTTCCTGTCTGATATTGTTCACCATAATGTTTTCATCTGCAACTTCCAGGAGCAACTTCGTCATGACAACTTCCAGGAGCAACTTCGTCTTTTCTGGGATATACAAGAGTAGATATTATCTGCCACATTTGAGAAAAGTGCTCCAAAAACCTAGTTTTGCACCTTTTTCTAGATTCTCGCTCTCTCCCTTCCTCCATGCAGTGCAGAAATGTATATTGGTCACACAAAAACCATGTACTCATAGGCTTCTGTAACTTCCTTTCATACTTGATCTGTTTCATATGGTGGTTTAGAGATGCTCCTTATGGACATTTTTTTGTTATTCCCTCAGTCCTTTCCCTCTGCTCCCAGCCCCCTCTTCTCTGTGAACTGAAGGATCAGCATCCCTTGCTGCTATAGTACTAATTGTTTAAATGTTTAAAATCAGGAAATCCTGGTGGGAAAAGCATGAGATCAATGAAATGTCCTCATCAAAATATTTATTTGAGTACCATTGGAGATGCCCTCTAGTGGAGTTTCTGTGCTTGTTACATAGCTAACAACCCCTTTTCCTTGACCATTCATGCAGAGACTACGTCAACTTATGCAGAAACTTTTTTCCAGTTCTCTGGGAGAACACCCACTTTATCCTATTTGGGTGCAGATGACAGCAACTCGTTGAAGGCTGTTTTGAGTTGGTGAAAATGATTGTCTATGGCAAGATCCTAGTCCAGATCAAATAGAAATTGGCAGGATAGAGAGTGAAAAAAACACGTGAGTGTAGATAGTACCCGGGATGATCAGCAAGAACACCATGGTCTGCTTTATCAAGAGAAGGACTGAAAAAGATGGCATAACCATCCGTGTCTCTCCTCATCTCTCTCCCCCTTTCTTTTCTTTCTCCGTCCAGCACATGGTAGTTGTTCAGTAGTTGTGCAGAACTATGAGTCAGCAAGAGACAGGTAGTGTTCTGTTGCTGCCAGATCACAATTTTTGAATGAAAGTGACAAGAGGAACAATGGTTTAATTGTTCAACTTTCAGATAGAATTGTGGTGTTCTGTTTTCATTTGCTTGATATTGTAAGACTCAACAGGCAGCCTTATGTTAACCTTTTGTCCAGCCAATGTGTATATATCACTTCCAATCCAGAGCTGGGATCCAAACTCATTCAGGCCCAGAAACTGTACAATGTTTTGTGTATACAGTCATTTCTTGAACAGAACTCCAAGTGGGAAGCTTGATTCTCCTTCATCAATGGATTCCTCATCTGTGAGAGCTCTCAACAGCTCTGTAATGGTTAACAGAAATCTTGAGCCTCCCTTGCAAACTGCCACAGAGAAACAAAAAATGCTAATGACTCCTCTTACATTGGCACATTCCTTTCCTAGAATGTAGGCCAAAAGCAATATATATTCCTCCACCTACATTTCCATTTGTCAAAATGCATATAAATACTTTGAAAAGGTTATTGAGGTTGCAGGAAAAAACTAAAGCGCTTTGATGTTTCTGTATATAACTTTCTCCAAAACATCAGCAGTAATACTTCAATTTAAAAACAGAACTGTCAAATATCTTATTTGTATTTACTACAAGTGGATTTGGTGGAGTGCTCGAATAATAGAAAATTTCAGGGAGTTTATCTAGCAGTGGTCATTGCCAAGAGCTAAAACTTAATAAGTTATACAAAGAAGTAGATGAAAAAGTAGGCCAGGCTCATGGGGAAAAGCAAACCAACAACAAAGCAGAAATGCTTGACACATTTAGGGCAAAGAGATCCTTGATGGATAGTAGTCTTAGCTTTTTTGCTGGACGAGTAATCTGCGTTACAGAAAGCAAATAATCAGACAAGGATCTCAGTGTCTCTTTGTGTATTTAAACTGTGCTCATCACCGGGGGAGCAGAGACCTTGTTCCTGTCACACCGCCCAGATCGGATAGCCATATGTTCTATTTCCCCAGCCACATTTTAAAATCACATCTAGGGCTATGGATGCTCATGATGTAAACCCCCATCTGGGGAGACTGCAAAAAATGCCTGAAGATCTTTGGTGCTGTAAAGCCAGAGTGTTCAGTCAAGAGAACAAGAATGAATGCCAAGAAACTTTGCTAGACTGGCCTTTGACTTGCATTTCCCAGAACGTAGAATCCTTATAGACAAGGATTTTCAGTCAATGCTTTATAATAAAAGGCAAGCACAGGAATATAATCACTGGCACACAACAGAAAAGAGTCAGGGTCCTCACATAACTGAAAATCTCACTATGATGTTTGCTCACTTACAAGAAACAAAGAAACTTGTCATGTGTGGGACTCTTCCTAATGTGGGAGGCACAAAACACCAATTGCCCAAGAGCTATTCTGGTTACACATGTGAAAACATTCTTGTAGAGAACAAGACCATTTTCATATGAAACATTTAAAATGCCTTCAAGCTTTTCTGGTGTAAATATCTACTCATTGGGCCTGAGGAGAGGATACAATGGAGGGCCAGTTGTAAAGCAGATGAACATTCCGGCCAGTGTACATTTCATACTGTACATGCAACTAAAGTGTAGGTTGTTACTAATAGACTGCCTCAATGACAAATCTGATGGGACTTGTTGATATTTGTTTATCCTTGATGCTACTGGCTAGGTGTTAATCCTTATCTCCCGCCCACTACATGCCACTTGGGTGACTGAATCTTAGCAGATACTACTCACCATCAATGGCATCTGCTCCTCAACCCAAGTGGCTGTATAAGACAGCAATGGGATGTCTTGGAAATAGACCATCCTTAGATGTCTCTGCTTGCTGGTCAAAAAGTCCTGTCTATGCTTTAGTTGCCCAAGCTATTCCTGCCATCCTTCGATATAGCCTAGTCAGTCATATGAACGAGGCCTAGTTAACTCCAAAACCCAGGAATAATGCAGAACAGACATGAAAATATCTTTTTCTCTGCCTGTTTGAAGGAATCTCCCCAAATTCCTGCTTCGCTCAAAAGACAAAGCAACACATCCCATATTATTTCACAGGGGAAGAAGTGGGCCTTCATATAGCAAATGCCTTAAGCAAAACCACAAAGACCACACATTGTCCGATTGGCAGTGCTGCATGGACATAATGCCCAAGCCATGGTCCCTTAGAAGCCCCATGCTTCATTAAAAATAGGGTGGGTAAAATTGTCCCACTCAGAGATCAGGACACTGACTCTTTGTTACAAACTTACTTAAACAATATTTTAACACCTTTTATAAATAAAATTGCCTAGTCACTGATTCCTCCATTGCTACCTCTTCTAGACGATAATGTCGGGAAAAGCTTAACAGACAAACTAGGCCAAACTAGAGGTACTAATAGAGCTTCCTCCTTTCCCCAACTGCTGTTTGCAAGAGTACACCTCATGGAATAAAGAACAGATCTGGGAAGGAGAAATTGTAGTTGGACAAATAGTGCGGGGAAGGGTTAACTACTCCCCATCCCCTGCCTTTGCTTAGTGAAACAGCAAGTGAATTTGGGGGGCAGTGTGGAGGATGCTTTCAATCAACATTGGGATGACCGTGGAGATCTGAAAACAGGAATGTAGTCATTGCACAGCATGTTCAAGCACACAGATATGGTATGATAATGAATGTCTTTTGGAATTCCTGAACGAGAAAAGTTATTAAGGAATGTTTTCAGGGATTACAATGAGATCTATAACTGGGGTGGCTAACTCCAGACAAAGGTGAACAAATGTTTCAGATAAATACATAATAAATGATGGAGCAATCTATACAGTCTGGAGATCAGGTGTTATTGCTGGAGATCTTCAGATGTCCCTTCCCCCAAAGACAGGCAACCCAATCTATAACTAATAGTGATGATATGAAACTTTGTAATGAGAGTTGGACACCCAGTTTTACACATCCTCCGAGATCCATTTCCAATTGAACCACAGCTCCTCTGGCCTGAAAGGGATGCATAATTAGCCAATGTTGTGGCTTTCTCAGGAGCTCTCCCTGGTGTCCCCTAAATTTCCACACCTTGCTGGTTGATTGGGCACAATGAAGAAAGCACCGGGGAAAGCCTTGGCCAACAAGCAAACTTAAACAGCCTTGCCAACAACAAGGCCACACAGTTTTGCAAATTTTATAGTTTCACTTGGACAATCTGAGATGTGAATCCACTGGGAAGCCCTCCGGTGCATACCCCATGTGTACAGTCTTGAAATGTTAGAAACAACATTTGCAAAACCTGGTAAACAAACTATTACCAAAGTTGATAACATTCAGGGAAATTTTGCTCACTTGGAAATTCTGCAAATAATCCCTGGGAAGTACAGAATTCATTGCTGTTCCCCATAAACATTGAACGCTCACAGAACAATTTTGTCTTTCCTTATTTGCATGGAGCAACTTATATAAAATATTTATGGAAGTTTGCTGACTCTGGAGCTGTGCTAATTCTCTGGAGGACATAGGTAGTTTTTCAGTCAATGAGCTCCACAAAGCTCAAGCAACCTATAAAATGCTCCATAAAGTTCAGTCAAGCCATTTAGAGCTGCCCTTAAAATTACTGCGATCAACAAACCTGTGAGCCTCAATTACTTAATCTACGCTGCCATTGTTAATAGCATTAATTATTTAATTCTAATAGGAAAAATGTTGCTTTCGGTGGAGGAATTGCTGTGAATTGATGCGGCTGTTCTCTGTTCCCTTGACTGGTTGCAACAGCCACTAGATGGGGGTAGATTACCTTATTCTTTCCCTCACAGTAAAGACATCGGAAGATTGCCTAGTGCCCTATATGCGGTATCTTAGAGGTTTCCGAATCAATCTTGCTGTTTGTTAGCTGTTGGTAATGTCATGTCATTTTGAATGGAAATGTTGCTCATTTTCCTCTTTGGGGATGAACTTCAATGTAATGTAAATGCAACAAATGAGACAAATTCTCTCAAATCCAACCCACAGTATCAACTGTGCTGTCCTGAGCTGGAGCTGCTGCTGGGAGAGCAGGTCATGGGTTAAACAGCTTCATGAGCAAAAGACATTCACAATGATGGTGCATCCCCAAATGAGCCTTGGATATATTGTAGATCATCGGATTGGAGCTACTAGGTTCAATACATCTAATGGCTTTCTATGCAGATCTGAAACTTGAGACGCTGTGTAATAAACATACTCCAGCAGAGCCACATACTTCTGATACATTTCATAGAATCACAGAGTTGGAAGAGACCTCCTGGGTAATCTAGTCCAACCCCCTGCACTATGCAGGACATTCACAACCCTATTACTCATCCACTGTAACCTGCCATCCCCTTGAACCTTCACAGAATCAGCCTCTCTGTCAGATGGCTATCTAGCCTCTATTTAAAAATTTCCAAAGATGGAGAAACCACCACCACCACCTGAGGAAGCCTGTTTGATTGATTGATTGATTAATTGATTGATTGGTTGATCCCATGTGTATTGCCTTTGCCCCCCTCCCCCAGTGGGGATCTTAGTGGCTTACATCATTGTCTATCACAACAGCTCTGTGAAGTAGGCAAGGGACTTAAATGGTTTACATCATTCTCTCACACAAAAGTCCTGAGAGGTAGGTGAGGCTGAGACTGGTTGACTAGCCCAAGGTCACCCAGCATGTTTTCAGGAAAGAGTGAGGATTCTAGTCTGAAACTCTAGCACTGAACCATGCTATGGTAGCAAAGACATGCAGTATCAGATGTGCACTACCTATCTGGAGGCAGAAAGAGATACAGAAGAAATATGGTTACTGCAAACCCATCTTGCATTAGCACTTGCAGCCTTCTGGCACCTGGCATATTTCTGTGCCTGATTTTCCAGGCAATGACATTTGGGGAAGGGGACAGAAGTAACCAGCTTCACCTAATTTACCAGAATTTGAATGCCCCCTAGCTATGAGGGTTAAAATAAAAAAGATTTTCAGATTATTCTAGATTAATGTGAGTTTATTTGAAGGTTTCTCAGTGCTCAGGATTAGACTGTGATAAGACCAAAAGAATAACATTCATTAGTAAACACATAGCAAAACCATTTGTGCAGACATTACAGTCAAGATCATACAATTGCTATTTTCAAAACTCTACATATCTTGTTTGTGTTGCTGACTACTGAGCCTGTATATCCTCTGTAAAATCCTACATTTTATCGGTAGGGTACTCCCCCCCCCCCTTCTATGGGTTCATCTCATACAGGATCCACATCCTACTGAACCAAATGACAAGCTTCTATTGACTCTAATGGTTATGGATGGCACCTTGTCTTGCCAAGGAATTTAGCGAGCTTCTCCACAGAGATGCCATTTATACCTTCCCTCCCTCTGTTCATTCTCTGTCACCTTCTCCTTTGCTTAAAGTGTTACTGGAGCTCATAAAAGTAATCTGTTTCCAGAGATTTCCCCCGCTCCATCAAACACAGAGCTCTTTTTACATTTCACGAGCACATCCCAGTTGTGCCATTTCCTTGAGTGTGGTATTAAGGCATGAGAAGAGAAATATGATCTGTGTTTGGATGTTCAATTTGATTTTTCATGTTAATATTTTCCCATGATTGGACACTTCATGCACACACAGAGAAGCAATTCCTTTTCTGCCAGGAAAGAAATGACAAACCTGAGATTTAAAATTTGCTGCTGTAACAGTTGTTCAATTACAAATAGCACTCTCAACAGCACTAAGTGCCATCATTGGTATCCTGTTGCTTTTACAATTGCATGTTACATTACAAGAAACATTTGACAAAGTCATGCTGCAACTCTACAGGTTGCTATGTGGCACAAATCACTATGAAATCAGGAGGTTGTACAGCTCTGGTGCCTGACACCCTTTGTATGCACACCCAGCCATGCCTACAGGTACCAAAACAGTGATTGCATGTATCAAGATGGGAGGAGTTGCCAAATTGGGATGAGTAGCAAATGCCCCAGAAGATATAGGGCAATTTTGCACATGGTAAAAAATAGTGTTACACCAGTGCAACAGCATAATGCTATTAAATCACCCGTTATTAAATCACCTTGCCCTGCCTCCGCTGCGCCCATCCACTCGCCACCTCTTTTAGGCTTCACTGCAACTCAAATCGCCTGGGAAGGTCATTCACTGCAAGGGCAGCGAGATGTCCTCTTCTCTGTTCTCCCCTCCTTGCCTGATTCTTCAGCAGGGGCGCACACGAACACAAAAAAAGTCCCTTTCCCCGTTGCTATTAGAGTCCCTTTCCCCTTTTAAAAATTAATCTTGTTCCTGATAGGTGGGGGGAAGAGAACTTTAGAGAGGCATGCTTTGTGTTAAAACTTTGAATAAACATTTGTTTATTTCTAGCATTGCCTGTACGGTTGTCCGTGCATTCGTTGCTGCAGAATGTTCGCTATTTTTAAAAAGAAATTCCCTGCATGGCCCAAGCTGAGCTCTCTCCGCAGGACAGCTACTTTGATCAAGCTCAGCTGCAAAATTACAGTACCATGTCAGTCCTGAAATTCAGAGTACCACTTAGGTATACTAGATTACAAGAGTAGCAATAGTGAAGAAGAAAGTCCAGGATGTTAGGAATAGAAACATGGGATCTCTTCCTTCTTTCTAAGCAGAGGTCACAATAAGGATTAGATTTATCTGTTTCATTCATAATTAATTACAATTATTATGAAATTGAGGTGTTTCATAATTATCATAATGAATGAATGAATTCCCAGTGTATCTGAGAGACCGCCTCCCTGCCTATATCCCCAAAGAGCCTTACGGTCCTCCACCTCCAACTGGCTGCAGATCTCTGGCCCCAAAGAAGCACGTTGGACCTCAACAAGGGCCAGAGCCTTCTCGGTCCTGGCCCCAAACTGGTGGAACAAGCTCCCTGAAGAGATCAGGGCCCTGCCCAAACTTCCACAGTTCTGCAGGGCCTGCAAAAGGGAGCTCCTCCACCAGGCATTTGCATGAGGCCAACCGACTCAAACATCTGCTGGTCCCCCCTCCAGATGTCCTTCCATGACTGCCCAATCTGACCTAGCCAGGGATTGTCATTGTTCTGTTAATAATACTGTTCAGGTTGTTATGTTACAACTATGTTATACCGCCTTATGTTATAACAGTTATTGCATAGTTATAATATTCCATATAAGCATCCCACAATGTTTAATGTGGAGCCTAGAGCCATAGGGAATGGCAGTATAGAAATCTAAATAAAATAAAATAAAATAAATAAATGTTAAAACGCAACAACATTCCCAGTCTATAGTGAAAAGATCATTCCATTTTCTTCAGTAGTTTTCATTGTTGCAGTCTCGCTTTTTACAAGAAATATTTCCCTGTTAGGTACATTGGAAGCTTTAGCAGGGAGGGGAGAGAACGTCTTTGAGCTTTCGTGATTGACTACTGGGACTGCATACATGTGAGGTGTTCCAGTCCTGAAAGATATATAATAGGATTCTGAATCAGACATAAACCGATGTCACAGGCTGAAGTATAGATATTTTTCTTCTTGAATATAATTTCTGGTCTCAGTGTGTTGTGTCCTCCAAATCTTTCTGAAGCAATTTACTGTTTTTATTTGGGGCTTGTTCCTCCACCCCTCATTCTTCAGTGCTTTAAATATACTTTGATTTGTTCTTTGCTTCCTGCTTCCTCTTGCCATTTCTGTCTCTTTGGAGGCCAATACTCTATTTAATCCTATCTTTACTATTATTATTACTACTATTATTACTATCATTTGTTTTATTGGGTAGTCTGTACAAAATTTTACAGTGTGTGACTCACTATAATTGTATGTTACCTCATGTGTCCTTGTCCTCTAATTATACAAAACCCTTTTGCTTATTAATGTTACCCCGCAAAAAACCTATCCAGGTTTCTTTGGGAATTTAATTTTAATTGGGGATTTATTTACATATTTATTATTTGACAACATTGTATCATTGCCTGCCTTGTGTAATTCATTCTCTGTTGTTTGAATGTTCCAAGTGTAACCCAAGTGCAGCAGTTAAATCTATATACATAAAGAAATCTACCAACAAGGATTCTTGCCCCTTATATGGAATAAATCTACAAAAGGGTGCTGGGTCTGGCACAACAACCCCTTTTTCTATCTCTCTGAAATTTTGCAGTGTACATGTCCTGGGGGGGGGGGTTATTGCAAAACACACACACACACACACACATACAAACTTCTATTTGGATGGAAGACCACAAAAGTACAGACCAGAGAAGTGGGGGTGGTCTTCCATTGAAACGAATGGGTAATAAGAACAAAACAGAAAGTATTTAAAATGAAACAATAGTGAAATAAATAATACACCAAAACCATACAAATCCACTTGATAACAGAACAATCCCTTTTGTAATAAATAATAAAAAATAAAACTAACAATAAACTCCCCTGCACAATAGTTCGGGGTTGGAAACTGGAATAAGTATTGGAGAGAAGCATGTGATTCTCATACATGTTCAAGGCTCCTCAAAGCCAAACACATGGAAGGAGAAGAAGCCTCTGTGGACAAGTGTTTCTTTCCTCATCAGCATGCTGCTACAACCATTCAGGGTTATACAGGTGATTCACTCACTGAGGCAGGATCTTGTAGGAGAGCTGCACACTAAAAGCAGGGTTGGCATGATAGTCTGAGGTGCAGTTCTCTCTCTCTCTCTCTCTCTCTCTCTCTCTCTCTCTCTCTCT
Organism: Paroedura picta; assembly: GCF_049243985.1. Lineage (NCBI taxonomy): Eukaryota > Metazoa > Chordata > Lepidosauria > Squamata > Gekkonidae > Paroedura > Paroedura picta. The sequence continues at coordinate 131,932,147 of NC_135369.1, forward strand.
CTCTCGTTTGTGTGTATCTATTCATATACAGTCATATACATCTTTTACTAGATATAGAATTTGGTGTGACCAGCTGAATTTTAATCCTGCTCAATCAATAAAAAGTTTACTTCATTGAACTTTTTGATCTTTTCTTTTGTCCATCATAATCCTATAAATCTGACCCAGAATAGCCTGGTTTCAGCCTTCATGAGTGCTTTGTTGCAAAGTCATGTCCAGCCCATAGCGACCCCATGGACAATGATCCTCCAGGCCTTCCTGTCCTCTACCATTCCTCGAAGTCCATTTAAGTTTGCACCTACTGCTTCAGTGACTCCATCCAGCCACCTCATTCTCTGCCGCCCCCTTCTTCTTTTGCGCTCAATCGCTTCCAGCATTAGGCTCTTCTCCAGGGAGTCCTTCCTTTCCATGAGGTGGCCAAAGTATTTGAGCTTCATGATCAGGATCTGGCCTTCTAAGGAGCAGGCAGGGCTGATCTCCCCTAGGACTGACCGGTTTGTTCGCCTTGCAGTCTAAGGCGGTGGTCCCCAACCACCGGGCTGCGGCCCAGTGCCGGGCCGGGAAGGGTGGATGCTCCCTGCCTACACAGGGCACATGAACGGCCAGGTGATCGCCCTCCCCGCTGCCGCCGGTCCGCAGCTTGAAAAAGGTTGTGGACCCCTGGTCCAAGGGACTCGCAAGAGTCTTCTCCAACACCAGAGTTCAAAAGCCTCAATTCTTTGACACTCGGCCTTACTTATGGTCCAAATTTCACAGCCATAAATTGCAACTGGGAAGACCATAGCCTTGACTAGACGTACTTTTGTTGGCAGGGTGATGTCTCTGTTTTTTAGGATGCTGTCTAGATTTGCCATAGCTTTCCTCCCCAGGAGCAAGCATCCTTTAATTTCTTTGCTGCAGTCCCCTTCTGCAGTGATCTGGGAGCCCAGGAAAATAAAATCTGTCACTACCTCAATTTCTTCCCCATCTATTTGCCAGGAATTGAGAGGGCTGGATGCCATGATCTTCATTTTCTTTATGTTGAGTTTCAAGCCGACTTTTGCACTCTTCTCCTTCACCTGCATCAAGAGGCTCTTTAGTTCCTCTTCGCTTTCTGCCATTAGAGTGCTTAAAGTAAAGGTAAAGGTATCCCCTGTGCAAGCACCGAGTCATGCCTGACCCTTGGGGTGACGCCCTCTAGCGTTTTCATGGCAGACTCAATACGGGGTGGTTTGCCAGTGCCTTCCCCAGTCATTACCGTTTAGAGTGCTTACCATTCTCCAAGTAGTCTGTGTAGCCTAGAAGACTATATCGTGCTCTTAAACTCTCACTGGCCTAAATGTAGTGTCTTATCCCACTCACTCTTTCTGATTAGACTAGTTTTGCTCTTCCAAACAACCTCCTGTGGTTAATAAAAAAAAGTCCTGAAGAGTGAAGATAGGAAGTGATTTGTCTTTGAAGATTTATTTTTATCTTTGCCAGCTGGTAAGTCTGTCCCACTGGTTTATACCACCAATAAATAAAAATAAACCCCTGTATTTCATTTGTATTGTAGTCTTACAAAAAAAAATGATATGTATCTTAGCACTGAGTGTCCTCATTCTCCTGAATTTAGGTAGAGATGCCTTTTAGTGTGCATTTGCAATGAAAGCAACATTTCTTATCCCTTAATAGGACAGTTACCAGAGGGACTTGCATTCAGCAGAATCTGGTTCATATGCAAAACAAGGAGTGGAAAGCATACTAATAACTGGCAGTTCATGCTGTCTGTGGAGGATTACCAGGAATTATGTGTAATTATCTGAAATTGAACACTGCTTTGCCAGTTTTTTAAAAGGAAAGTGTATAATCAATACAGCTTCTATCTTTTAAAATAAACAATTGCTTTCCATTTTAGAATTTACCTATTTATGAAAAAGTAGATAATGGTAATAATAGATGAGAGACTTGTTAAAAATTGTACAAACAAATTCTTTGAGATAAATATGGGTTTTTAAGGAAATCTATTTTCTGAGTTATCTTCCCATTCATCACAGCCCACATAGCCATTCTCCCTTTAACATAAGTCCTATTCCCTTTTTCAGATGATGCTGAATAGATTTCCAGAATCCTGTTGCTTATTTTGGACTGGGATAATAGCCATGCAAACATAAAGCCTTTCCTTTATCCGGCTGGGAGGGTGGGTGTGAACAGTTTTAATCTCTGACATTTCACCAGTAACTGTGTGTGGCATCTTCATAGGTGGCACACGGAAAGATGGGAGCCTCTCCATGCCAAAGTGTGGCATGCATTCCTGGGCATTTTATTAACATTCTTGATGTGGATGTGTGGGCAATGCATCTCATTCCTGTTCTGTTTTTCCTGTGTCTGGGTGGAGTTCAAAAGCACTTCCTAATGGACTTGCTAATGAATTCCACCCAGACATAGGATGAGCCCTTCCTAGTTCCAGTCCATCCCCTGGGACTCCCAGATAAGACAGGAATGTGATGTCTCCCCCAACACCCAAGAAATAAATAAAATGCCCAGATACTGTTCACAACTTCACACTTTGGCATGGTGAGATTCCCATCTTCATAGAATCATAGAATCGTAGAGTTGGAAGGGGCCATACAGGCCATCTAGTTCAACCCCCTGCTCAACGAAGGATCAGCCCAAAGCATCCTAAAGCATCCAAGAAAAGTGTGTATCCAACCTTTGCTTGAAGACTGATCTTGCTGTGTCCTACCTCTGAAGATGCCGGCCAAAGTTACTGGTGAAATTTCAGGGACTATAATTACCAGACCACAGCCACACAGCCTGGAAAACCCACAACAAATAGGCAGAAAGAATAACAATTTGAAAGTTAAGATAACTGACAAGAAACCTGATTGGGGGAGGAAGAGTTTTGAAAAAGGCAAAAATCTCAGAAAAATTAAATAGCAGTCAGATCATATAGTGAGGCAACTAAACAAAAGTATGCTATTGCAATATGATTCTGAAACAGAACAAGTCAAAGATCGAATGACAAAATGGTCTCAAAATTTTGGAAAGAATATAGGCATGGACCAATGGGAGGTATTGTGGCTTAATGAACGGCAGTTCACCTAACGTCAGACATTAAAAGAAAATTAGTATACAGTGGTGGTATACAGTGGTGGTATATAGGTGGTACAGTGCCCCGAAAGATATAGTAAAGGTTAATAAGAGCTATAATGGGAAATATTGGAAATGTATTGAAATAAAAGCAGACACAAACAGCTCTGACTGTAACTTTGCTGACAGGTGAGTCTGGTTGGGGATGAAGCTTAAAAGTCTTTAAGTACCACAACATAGTCCTACCTCTGGGGCTCACCCATCAGAATGGATACACAGAGAAGAGTCTGTATTTTTATTTTACTTTCCTTTTACCACAGAACACTAGGCAGCATACAGAGGATACCAAGGCTGAATCTGCATGGAGCTTTTATTACAATCCCAGGTCGATTCAGTCTCTGCCATCTCCACTGAATGTGATTTCCATTTTGATTTTGTCCAATTTAAATTTTCCTTCTGCAACAAGCATGATTGATCTGGAGTCACCCTACCTTTCCCCTGCAATATCCTACAGTGGATATAACCCTCAATATTTGAAAAATCAGCATGGGAAAGCATGCAGATCTCTGCTGCCTCCAAACTTGCTGCTGAGCCTCCATGGTAGAGAAGCCCTGATTGGCCAAGGCTTCAGGTCAAAGGCTTTCTCATTCTCAGGCTGCAAGCTTGCCTTAAAGGGGAAGCCCTAACTTCTCTCGGCAGAAGTTCCAAGAGTCCTAACTTGTCTTGGTTCAGATTTCCCTCTTTTTCTCCCTCCTCTGCTGTCCCCAATCTTCTCCCCCACCCCCCACTTCAAGAAAAGAAAGAGGCTCCTGCTGCGTTTGGCTCCTCCCTCCCCTTCTGAGCTACCCTAATCATGTGCAGAACAGTTTTCTGTTTCAATGGGGAGGGGGGGATAGAAGAAGACACAAGTTCAAATCAATCTGCATTCAGCACGATCCACAACAGAATAAGCAAAGTAAGTGCAGATTCAGCCCAGAACACCTCTCTTCCAGGTGCTGAATACCCATACCAGCTTAGCTTCAGCAAGGATGCTGCATCCAAGCGTATCCGAGAACCACAAAAAAGCAAATGGTGGCTTTTTTGATTTGCAGGCATAAAAGGCAAGAAAAAGAGACATCAAAATGACCTGCAATATACCTTCTGTCTTCCAGTGCACTAAAGAGCCCATGGTCTAATATTTGTAGAGCAAATATTCCTTCTTAACCTCCCACCTCATTTGAGTAAACTAAACAGGATTAGCTTTTAAAACATTTCTCCTGGTACCAGCTTTTGACTCTTCTGTTCTTGTATTTTTTTGTGTGTCTTTGAACCTGCCTTTACACTTCCTGAAGATAACAAACCTATGATCTTAACAGTACAGACCCCTGTCTCATTTGATCTGTGGTAATTTCCTTTCAAGGACAAAGTAGCGCCTCTGTTTTCATAAGCTTTTTGTTTATCATGATGACAAACTCACAGAGAAATATATAACCAGCAGGCGATGTTATTGTAACCAAAAACATATATCAGAGCACCTCCCCGGACTTCACTGGGAGCCAAACTGAGCTGGGATTGAAACATGAAACTCTTCTTGCTGAGATGCTGAGTTTCAGCACTTCCTAAAATGACAAGCTGGGAGGGCCCCTATACTGCAAACTATAACTGCTAAAGCATTACAGGAGCTGACAACTATCTGTTTGGCAGCATGCATGTTATTCAGTTCTGCAAACAGCTCTCACACACTGCAGATACTGGGTCAAACTCTTTCCCCTCATTCAGTTTCCTTTTTCAGGTGTTCACAACGGAATGCTGATCTAGGTGTTGTTTATTTACTGTGCTGAATCATACAGGTTAGTTTTCTTTCCCCATATGATTCAGTGGATGAGGGTTGCAGACTGGAAAATTTCAATATAGTTATAATAATAAATGTCCCCAGGGAAAGCGGTAGTAGAGTTTTGTTTTTATCAAATTGACCCGAACAAAAAACATCATTGGAAATTTCCTGAACATCTTTCATCCCAGTTTTTTTTTAATGTTGAAACATTACAGATTAGGTTTCATTAAAAGCTTTATTTAAAACCTTCATGTTGCGGTCACTAATTGATATGGAATGTTTGAAACATTCAAATTATTTCCCTCAGCCTTGAGGATTACTGTAATGAGGCCATACAAAAAACTTCACGTATGTGTGTGTGTGTGTGTGTGTGTGTGTGTGTATGTGTATACACACACATTATATACATGCTAGCTGCAAAGCCTGCTTTAAAAGCAGGCTTTAGGCTGGCGCTCCTCCTCCTCTGTCATTGTGGGACAGAGTGGGTTGTGGGATGGAGAGGCCCTTCTGGATCTGCTAAGGAAGCGATCTAAACATGCAGGGTGTCTCTTACCACTGCTGGGAAGTACTGGGAGAAGGGAAGGGCAGGTGCTTGTTCATGGAGGCCTCAGTGACCCTCGCTGCCTCCTAGCTGCTACAGAGAACTGGAAAGGCAGGGCGGGACTCTGTGTAGAAGGCTGGTGTTCTCATCTCCTGGTGGGGGCAAGGAGCTGGGCCACAGTGCTGTGGCCTCCATGGAGGAGGAGGCTAGCCTTCCTTGCCTCCAGTGGTGGAGGAGGATACATCCAGTCTTCCTCTTTCCCAGTGACAGCATGGAGGCTGGAAAGAACCATGGGCCTTCATGGAGGAGGTTAGGGCCCCAGGGCCTTTCATGCAGGCAACAAGAGCTCCAGGGTCTCTGCAGTGGAGGCGGCTGTCCTGGGCCACCCTCCCACAATAGCAAGATGGTAGAGAAGGGGGGATTGACCAGCGTGGGTCCTTGGTGGAGGATAGGGCTGTCCTCCCGATAACATGCTGGCCCTCTCAGAGGGGACAGCCCTCCCATTAATTTGGCCAAAATAAATGCCTATATCTGTACTTTCTCTACAAATAAATTGCATATTGTGAAAATCTGCATGTCAGAAACAAAAACATCTCCTCTCACATGTAAATGTTTAGAACATGTATAGAGGCCTGCCTCAGTGCAGAGGAACCTTGTCAGCAGGGGTGCCACATACCACCCCACAGGTCTCAGCCAGAAGAGAAGGTAAGGTTGAAAGAGCTAAGGGATCCTGGGAACAAGCCCTGACTGAAGCAGAGATGACACTGGCCTCAGAGTGACCAGCAGCAGGAGACGCTACCAGGCAGAGCATGGGACAACACAAAGCAATGCCCTTTGTGGGCAAGGGGTAACCGGATGCCTATAATGCATCACCATACATTATGCCTAACTATGTCCACAGATGAGAGAGAGAGAGAGAGAGAGAGAGGCCTTAGACTTGAAGAAGTGGGGAAGAGGATGTGCCAAGACAAGCACTAAAGGCAGGCATAGTTTTGGGTGCATGAAGAAAGAATTTAAGTCAAGAGTGTTCATATGGAGTCAGACAACACTGGACTTCCTGTGGCTCCTCAGGCCAGATGAAGGACATGAAGCTGTGAATGCTGCCTAACTGTTTCTGGACTCCCCCTCTGACACTTGTTCTGGGAGACTATGGTAACTATGAACCCTGGTACAGAGGCATTTCTTAGTCTCTGTATTACTCCTGACCCTGATCTGGGATTGTTTTTTTTTTCCATTGTGGCTCTCACTCTGTGGAAGGAGCTTCTTAAAAGGGAAGGGGAGCCTCCTTGTTGGAGATATTCAGGAGTCACAGCAAGTCTTGTTTATCTGCCAGTCGTTTATTTATTTGCCAGGACTTTTGAGAGTTTTAAGTTACAGCAAGAAAATTTGGCAGGGTTACTTTGGATTTTGATTTAATTTTGTTTTAATTTATGTGAAGCTATTGCCATGTGGTTGCGGCCCTCGCCAGGGTGATCCATGCAACGGTCATCTCTAGACAAGACTTCTGCAGCTTGCTTTACTGAGGACTTCCTTTGAGACTGCTCTGGAAACTCCAACTGATTCAGTGGCTAAGGTGCTCATAGGGGAGCATATATAACACCAGTGCTCTCCCAGCTGCATTGACTTCAGGTTGGCGATGGATCAGGTTCAATGTTTTGATATCAACCTTTAACACCCTAAATGTTCGGTGTATCTGTGGGATCTCCTCTTCCATCCCGTCCCCAAAAGCATTGAGGTCATCTGGTCAAAACATACTTAGGATCTTTGGCCTAAAAGAGGTGAAACTGGCCTCAACCAGGGCTAGGGGCTTTTTGGCCTTGGCCCCAGCCTGGTGGAAACCAGGGCCCTGTGGAACCTTAATCAGTTCTACAGTTGAGGCCAGATGGAACATCAGATAGAAGAACAAGGTTGCCAAAAATAGAAGGAAGACTGCTCCCCCTCCCCCACCAAAGAAAGAGCTGGACTCTCCCCCCCCCCCCAAGTTTTACTGAAATGTGTCTGGATGTAAATATAGATGTTTTAATATATAATGTTTATCTGGGTTTTAAAGAATGTATTTTTAAAACATGCTGTAACCCACCCCAAGCTATCAGGAAGGGTGGGATACAAGAATAAAGATGATGATGATTACTTGTAAGACCCCATGAGATGAGGATAAAGGTGAGTAATAAATATTTTAACTGATAAATAAAAGTATGAACATTTTCCCCCATCCTCCCTTGAGTATAATAGACAAGTAGAGGGTAAAGCGGAAAGCTGTGCATTTTTATCTTGCCCTGATCTTTTTGCTTCATTTCAGGCACAGTTGTCATGTAGTAGTGCCAGGATATACATGAACCAAGTATTTATGATCCATTTAAGGGGGGAAAAGGGACACTGATTAAAAAAGAATTCTTTCAAATGCTCAAGAGTGCTGCTATCAATCTGTAATAAAGCTATGATCCAAACCAAAGAGCATTTGCCCATTGCCAGCCCTTTACTTTGCTTTGGCATGCTAGCTTTTACTTTCAACAACATGCCAGTTGTATTACACTTTTACTCCTGTACTTGTATACCACTTTGAGAACACTTCTATGGAAAAGTGGTACCTAAATATTGTTGCTTAATAAATAATAATAATGGGACCTTATTTTAGAGCTTAAATTAAACGGCATGTGCGAGAAACAAAATGAAGTAAGGAGCCCTTTGTTGCATAAGTAACTATCCTTTGAATGGCAAACCACCCACCACTACTAGCTCCCTTTTATTATCTTTTGTGGGGCTATACCTTACCAACTCCTGCCTTGGCCCACTTCCCAATGTAATAGATATTATGTTTGTGTTCATCTACTTATCAATGGTTTAATGAGCCTCAGCTTGGTATTTCTAAGGTTAAAACAGTTGTCCCTGGACGGTCTACATTCTAAACATTTGGGAAGTTACTGTTTCTCCTAGGTGCGTGTTAAAATTATATGTCTTCCTCATAGTGACTTGTGGTTTGTAGCCCTTATTAAGTTCAAAGGCTTAATATGTATCTAAGGAGAGAATGGTTTGGGATTGATGTGACAGTTGTACAAGAAAACTACTATTTAAGTCAGGCTGGAACTAAGCATTTACTAAAGCTCACCAATTCACCAGAATTACAAGAAATGCCTTTGATTTTGCTGGAAGGAGACTTTCTGCTTCATGAAGGTGATGATTTGTCTGTCAATAGTATCAAGGACAGCTGTTATATTGCTGTATTCAGCACTATGCACTGTTGTCAGGCACTTGAGTCAGGTTAAATAAAACAGTGGGAGGCCTGCTGTCTTCAAACCGGGAACTTCTGAAGGCAAAAGTCTTAAAATCAGATTAGTGGATCAGTACCTGATGATCATGTTCCCGTGAGGAGTGCAACCTTCTTGGAACATGCAGGGAACTGTTAGCACAAAAATGAAAATAAAAGGACGGAAACCGAGTTTTCTTTTTTTCATCTTGTAATCCTTATTTATATGCTTCTGAATTTGGTATCTTAGCAGAAAAGGGAAACATGAAGTCACTTTTACTGCAGTCATTGAAGTCTGCTTGCGGGAGTAAATCAGAGAAGGTTTACAAATCTCTCTGTCTTGTGAACTGATGAACTCACTAGCTCACAGTGGTCACAACATTATGTAGCAACTTTCACAATGTTTAAAATCCTGATTGATTAGCAAGGTGTCAGTTTGCCACTGGAGACACAAATTGTGTTTAGTGTAAACCTGGCCACAGCCATTTATTGAATGCCTCCCCAAGGAAGGTTGGCCTAGCACGGAAAGGAGCCTGACCCCTTAGCTGTCCGGCTGCTTTTACCCGAGGGTCCATTGATGCCCTGAGGCCCACCCCATTCCAGCTGGGAAAACAGGCCCTTATGCGACCGGGAAGCAACCGTATTGTGGCCCACCAGGCGTCCACTTCGTTTTGGTGCCCCTAGGTCACTTGGCTATGAGCTCCCGACCTCCCAGCCAAGTAGGCCATGCTCAAGTCACTACCAATCTCATTAAGGAGACACCGCAATCCCCAAGGATTCCAGTGCACAAACTGGAATCCCTGCCAACTGGCTCCAACTGTGCCTACTCCCCAGCTGTGACAAATGAACATATATGAACAAACCAGAACAACAAACACTGATAACAGGTGGGAGAGAGGGGAGCTGCTCAGGCTGCCGAAACTCCGGGCGACTGAGGCAGAAGCACATGTAGGCTATATAGGCTCCCGTGCTCTGCCTCCCACGCACCAGCATGGCTGCGTTCTTTCCAGTGGTCCCTGCTTGCCACCATCATCTTTGGCCGCCTCCTGCTTCAGCAATGGTGGCTGCAGTGAGCCTCGGCCGCTAATTACTGTAAAAGTCCATTTGTAACTCCCTGAAATCTAGCAGATGAAATTCACCTGATATGGTTCCACATATTTAAACAAAGAACCAATCAGTTGAACAGCCAGACAGCCAATTCAACAACAAAATTCAACCACATTCCTTGATAAATAAAAGCATTCTTCCTTGACTTCTAAACCTTAAGGGGCAGGGAGCACTAAGCATATAGTGACCATATATAACAAAAATCCCGGGACAGTCCCAACCCCGAGCCAAATGTCCTGCGGTGGCGTCCATACTTTAAATGCCCCGGCCGCCCCACCTTCTCTGAGCGCAGCACCACCCCTGGTTGTGTTCGGCATCCTCTACTCCCCTTCTCATCCCACTGGAGCAACGTGGCGCTGTTCAGCCACATTTGCCGATGGAGGAGAAGTTTTTGGGTAGGTTGGAGGGCAGACCAGAGATCATGATAGAAACTGCCATGTCTGACCCCAGGACATCCTCTTAGTGCCTGGCCTCCATGAGGCTCTAATGGCATTCGTGATGCTGGCTCCTGACCCCCTGGCTGGACACCGAGCAGCCTAGGGAAAATCAGGTCAAAATCCCTACTCATCCCAGTCAGAGGGGGAGGGGGCTGGAGGGCCACCGCTGCCGGGCGGCATTTCCCAACTTTCGGCTGGTTAATTCTGGTCACCTTAACTAAGCATGTCATGGAAAATAGGAAATTCCATCAATGAAACCCCACTACACAGAAGGACCTTTCTTTATGGCCACATTTATAATCTCATTAAATGACAGTGCACCCAATAGGTAGTCACCAAATGCAGGTCTGTATGGAAGGAGGTGGAACTTAAAATACCCTAGTTGTCATTTATTTAGGAATTCAAACATAAAAACCAACACTTTCAATTGTGCCTAGAAAGCAAATTTCTGTCAGTAAAGGTGCCTCAAGACCAGCAAACTGTTTCTATGCAGATATAGCATGGTTTTCATGTGCCAACCTGACATGTAGACTGATTTTGGATAACAACCCCCATCACCACTTCCCATTCTGTTGATATTTTCATCAAGATATCCTTTGCAATCCCAAGACTCCTTCCATCTCAGGCTCTCCCCCCCCCCCTCTGTGTCTAATAATTTTGTAATCTTCAGTTATCGTTTATACTCTTTTGCCTCGGACAGGGTTGGAATTTCCATATCATGTCCCAAATGCTGCACAGATAAATTGGGATGCAATGGAAGAAGAAAGAGGAGGCAGAATTCTAGAGGGGCACATAAGATCTCAGCAGCAATCATGATATCATTGGACCCAGAATAGTGCACTTAGAATCAAAATAATAAGAACACAATCTGTCTGCTGATTTATCCATAGGTTTGTCCAAGCTTGATCCTGTGGAAAACTAGACAGACTTCCCATATTAACTTATTATGACACTGGCAAAGTCTCTTATCAAGGCACGTTAACATTTCATTTGAATTACAACTTCTAACCTCCTTTTAGAATTTACTGCAAATCCATCTTTTCCAGGCACTAATCCTGAGCAAGTAATAACTAAATGTGTGTGATATTTTCTCTAACATTTGATTCATATTGAACATGCTATTAATCTTATTCATAGTTAATGTATAAATACCTGACTTGATTTAGATTTTTAATTATGGGGAATATATTATTTTTCTTAGATCTCCACTTAACCTGCCTAGCCCCTTGAAAGCTTGCCACAAGTATTTATTTAGTTGGCATACTTAATTCCACATTTAATTCATACTCCCCTTCTGTTTAGTAATAAAATACTATGAGAGGACTTGGCTACCAGTGTAGTTCTTGATATTTATTTATTTTTATTTTGATTGGAGATGAGAGACATTCTTCACTTTATCAAAAGAAAAAAATTAATCAATGGCAAGTATTTTTGCTGTTCCTCACAGGGTTGCTGTGTGCATGGGGAGGAATCACACAAGAGGAAATGGGAGTCAAAAATGTTACTTTGTAAAGACCAATCAAAGCCCCTTTTCATTTACTAAATACATTAAAGAATAGCAAGTGTACTTTTTAGAAAACACAGGTCACAATACCTGAGGAATTCTATCACAGCTTATAGGATTTAAATATAGTTCTGTTCAGTTTTGTGACATTCACATCTGGTGCATGCAACTGCATAGTGTACATGCTAATAGCTTCTGCTCTTCCTACAGAATTACTGCCATATATCTGGCTCTTCCTTCTTGAAGGGAATTCAGGTCAAAAGAAGACCACTCAGGATAGGTAGGAGGGACCACCAGATTATTATGTATGAAAATATCACTCTCCCGTTACAAAGGCAAAAGCTAATGGCTCACAGCTTTAAAGAGTAAGTACTCCAAACTGTAGTTCATTCATGTTTTCTCATTAACGGCATATTGGAAGTAGTTGTCTTTAAAACGATCTGATTGGGTAGCAGAGGCTTGATAATTAAGCTGCAGAATGCTTTTGCTCTTATAATGGATAGGCCTCACTGAGCCACTGCAATGTTCCAAGTTCTCTGTTTATCTTTGTTCTAGCTGTGCAGCTCTAAATCAAGATAAAAAGCAACTTGACATGAAGGAAAATAAAAAGAAGGTCATTTAATCACCCTGTTAGCTTAAAATGATTATTGATTCCTAGAGGTGATGTCTAATTCTGCCAGAAAATCCATTTCAGTAATGATTACTGCCCTCTGCTTTATCTATTATAGTGGAGGTTATTAAAAGTGGGAGTCTCCAGGGAAGTATCTGGATTTAGACCACTAATATCATATTTAATATATTTTATCAGAACAGAGATTCAGACTCTGCCCTTTCACCCACAACAGAATCAGGATAGACAGTTAGGAAAGTGTGTTTCACAGTAAGTCTAATTATTAATATACCCCATGGAAATCTGGTAGCATACGGCAATACATGATAGATAAATATCAACTGGGACAAGGGCAGATTGAACTTTTCATTGCTTATTATCTGCTGCACACAGCTCAAGATATATTGTGCCCAAGAATTTTAGATTCCTCAATGGGTTTTAGTTACCGTCCTGTCTTCAGAATAGTAGGGATTTTACATACTGCAGTCTTAAATGCTAGAACCAAGTCTCTTTCCTCTCTGCAATCAATGACGTTGATTTGAACTGGAACAAATTTGTATTAATTTGTATAACAAAGTTTCCAAGTCTATAATTATTTTGTTTGTAAAGATGTTTCTAAATTGAGCTTCTTGAACTGAGCTTCTAATTATGAAAGAGGAAGGAAATCGGGTCTCTTTATGTACTAATTTTCCAGACCTTATTGGAAATGCCTTTATTCTGACACCCTAACTTGGCCAGGATGTCTGCTGTATAATTCCATTAATTTTGTAGCCAAGGGACACGTCAAATGTACCAAGCATGCATCTGTTCGCATAGGATTCAGTTGACATGAGGATAGAAAGACATAATGAACTTGGAGAATAAAAAGTTTCAGATGATCCAAGTTACAGATTGTAAATGTTCAACTGTGTATGGTGTGATTAATTTTTAAATAAAAAACTTCTGGTGATCATATCTTTTGACCTGGAAAAAATGCTCCAAGTGTCAGATAATTGAGAGCTGGGTGGAATTACTCACAAAGTGAATTTCAGAGAGTAGCTCAGGTTAGTCTATTGACATGCAGGTGGGCATTGCAGGTTCAAGAAGGCATGTACTCTCTTTTCTTGGCTTTAAAACAGACCACAGCTTTATTAAACATATATATATTCCAAAAATGTTGGCCAGGTATGGGGGTGGAGGGCCGCGTAATGTGGTCAGCCAAACACTTTAATTAATCCCACAGCCCCCAGGGTACCTGAGCCGATCCTGTGCTGGCCCTAGGACCTTTGCCACTGGATTCATCCCGAGGGAGGTGTCCCACCTGGGGTGCTGCTGGAGGCGTATACCTGCATTGTCCCACGCCAGGCCACTTGGCCTCACAAATTCTATTTGGCCTTCCCCAGTCAGGGTTGGCTCAGTTTGCAGCCTGGCCCCCTACAATATAGAGTCAGGTGCCCCTGACCTGACTTCTCCTTTTAAAGCAGGCTCCTCCCCATGCCCACATCTGCCAGCTGTGACAATTACATAAATCTCCAATAAACATATAACAATAACAATAATTCCAAACTTCAAGAACTTGGGGTGGGTGGGTGGGAAACACATCACTTGACATCCGGGAGAAGGGTGGGCTGTGAGCATGTGGCTCCTTATATAGCCACATGCCCACATGCCCCTCCCTTCTCTCACACAGTCATAACCTCACATGTCTCACAACCCTCTACAGAGCAACCAGGTGTGCTACCATCTGGAAGGACCTGTTACTTGTAAGCGTGCATAGAGAACAAGGGTGCCATGTCTCTTACCTTTGCTTACATTCACTGAACTGAACTGTGTTCACTTTTGGGCACCCCAGTTGAAGAGGGATGTAGACAAACTGGAACGTGTCCAGAGGAGGGCAACAAAGATGGTTTGGAGACCAAGATGTATGAAGAAAGGTTGGGGGAGTTTGGTCTGTTTAGCCTGGAGAGGAGATGACTGAAAGGGGATCTGATAACCATTTTCAAGTATTTAAAAGGGTGCTATATGAAGGATGGAGCAGAGTTGTTCTCTCTTGTCCCAGAAGGACGGACCAGAACCAATGGGATGAAATTAATTCAAAAGAAATTCCTTCTAAACATCAGGAAGAAGTTCCAGACAATTAGAGTGGTTTCTCAGTGGAACAGGCTTCCTCGGGAGGTGGTGGGTTCTCCATCTTTGGGAATTTTTAAACAGAGGCTAGATAGCCATCTGATGGAGAGGCTGATTCTGTGAAATCTTAAGGGGGTGGTAGGTTACAGTGGATGAGCGATAGGGTTATGAGTGTCCTACATAGTGCAGGGGGTTGGACTAGATGACCCAAGTGATCCCTTCCAACTCTATTATTCTATGATTCTATGATTCTGTGATTCACACTGATTTGAGTAGCATGCATGGTACGGGGAGTTTTCTTGGTGGAAAGAATTCCTCTGCACTTCTGACCCTTGACTTGTTCTTCAGTGCCTCCTGGTACTTTGCTTGCTTTCCCTGTTCACAGCTTAATTAACCACTGCTCAATCCTGTTCAGTCCTGCCCCTCTTCCTAGTATGTGATCCTATGATGGAACACTGATGTCACATGACTTGCTATTAATTTTGTTATATGACAGTGGGTGGGGACATACTCAGTGGGCCCCAGGTCTGAAAAAGGTAAAGATTGCTTATTTGGCCCAAATAAACTTATACTTCACTCAGTCTTTTCGTCCTTAGGACAGAACGTGTTATTTCACACTAAGTATATATGGTTAGAGGCAATATTTTCTTTATCGGTACATCATGTATCCTGGGACTCAGCCATTGCATTGAAAAAAGGTTCTGGCATTGAGCCCTGTCTCACATTAATCCCTATCTATAAAGTTAATCAGATTTTAAAAGAATAAACAACGATCAGAGACTCCACTAGCATATGTCAGGGAAAAGCACACAGAACCATTATTGTATATTTTTCCCCATTCATAATTACAGTATCCATAAAACAGTGTTGAAGAGGAAACAAAATGAAATGCTTCTGAGGATTCTGTGATTTTTTCCTTAGTAAGCATCTCCTTATTTAATATTCAGAGCTGGCTGTGAAGGGGATGCAGTTGCAGCTACATTGTGCGTAAAAAATCTCTAATGCTTGACATTTGTTAGTCTATTGTATGGAGTTGATTGTAGGCCTTTTGGCCAGAAGGAGGCCTGGAGGGAAGTGTCACCCTGAGGCCTCTATGAAGCTGATGAGCTTTTAAGAATATACTCCAGTTCTACAAGAAACCTATCTTATAAAGAATGGTTCTGCTTGTATTGACAGCAGCCAAGCTCACAATGAGAAGGTTATGAACAAGATATTAATATAGTGGCAGGTGGAAAAGAAACAGAATCCCCGAGTTATTGAATAACTGACTTCACACCAGGGGACATCTTAGTGCGTCTGTGGGCTTGAACAAAAGTCTAAGATGAACCCCTAGATTATAAGGTGACCAGATTTTAACATTGGTAAAGTGGGACACCATTGACTGGGGGGGTTCTTGATTTAAAAAATTGGTCTATATGGAGCAATAAAAAGTTTCATAGAACGCAAAAATAGTATTGTAATATATATATATATAATTTCAACATAAGTACAATTTGCCAGGTACCCCCAGATGTCCCTCCAAAAGTGGGAAAATCTGGTCACCTTACCCTAGAATCACTGCCATCCCCCCTGAGGCCAAGCAAGAGGCAGCCCTCATCCTGTTTGTGGTGGGTGAGAGCCTAAGCTTTGGACTGAATGGACACACCATGGTGCAGTTGTAAACAACAGTGGACTCTAATCCAGAGAATTGAGTTTCATTCCCCACTCCTTCACATGAAGCTTGCTGAGTGATCTTCTGCCTGCCATAGTTCTCTCTGAAGTTTCTCAGCCCTACCTACCTCACAAGGTTCCTGTAGTGGAGAGAGGAAGGGAAGGTGATGGTAACAGACTTTGAGACTCCTTAGGGCAAAGAAAAATGGGGTATAAAATCCAACTCTCCTTCTCCTTCTACAAGTGGCCCTTGCTGAGCTGGCTACCCATCCTGAGTTATGAATCCTGCCCCCCCCCCCAAAATATCTGGGCTCAGAAAGATACCATCCAGGCTTCCACCAAAATTACTACCGCTGTCACGAAGAAAGAAGCACATAATGAATTAGTGGCTGAGACTTACTGTGGCCACCTTTGATGATGCAGGTGGCTGCCAGGAAGCCTGCAATTAGAGGGAAACTTGAAGATGCATGCCGCTTGGTGGCGTGCATAAGAAGCGGGAGCATGGGTGCCTATAAAAGCACCACATGCATCCTCCTTGCCCTCTCTCACACCTCTGCAGCCAAACAGCTTCCCATCCTCCTACCCTGTGTTTTGGGTTGCAGCTTCGGTTTAGGCACGGTAGTAGCCTCTTGGCAGGGAGTCCAGTTTGCATACTGGACTCCCAGGGGGTTTGGGGGTCTCCATAACAAGACCAGCAGACATTCAAGTACAACCTACCTGGCTGGGAGGCTAGGAGCTTGTAGCCAAGTGACCTAAGGGGTACCAAAGTGAGGTGGATGCCTGGTAGGCCCTGATATGGTCGCTTCCCTGGTGAGGGATTCCAGACAAAGAGGACCTGCTCTCCCAGCTGGGATGAAGTGGGTCTCAGGGCATCCAAGGACCCTTGGATTAAGCAGCCAAATGGCAGAGGGGTCAGGCTTCTTATCATGCTGGGCTGACACATTGGAGGTGGCATAATAATAAATGGCTGCCGACAGATTAATGTCAAAAGCAAGTCATGTCTTAATGGGCAGAACTGCCACCATGCTAATCAATCCCATCATCCTGTTCCCAAATAGACTGGTAAATTCTATCTACTCTGAAAAGGGAGAGCTGCTTGAATGAAATGTCCAGATGCAGAATAACAGAGCCCCTGATGGTCACCACAAGATGACCCACAATCTTCCTCACTTTCCTCCTAGTGCCATAAAACTTGCTGAAAGAAGCAGCTCCGTGCCAGTCACACCCTTCAAGCAGTTCTGACCAGAAAAAGGGGTACAAGGAAGATGAGAATGCAGGGTCTGAAGAACTGACTCTATAGCTAGGGCAGTGTCAGCTCCTTTCCATCTGTTCAGGTTGTTCTCTCCAGGCTGTATTGTGATGGCATTAGGAGGGTTGAGATAGACGAAGGTACGGAGGAAAGCTCGGTGAAAGCAGCTCCATCCCATTTTCCTTTTTCCCATTCAGGAAATCAAAAAATAGCTTTTGAGATTTAATGAAGACCCCCAGCCAGTTGTCAACATGTAGCAGCCTGCCCAGTGCATAGTATTGTGAATTACTAACCAGAATGACTTTAGGCACCCTGAAAAGATGAAAAAGAGAGGATGTCAGTGGAGTGACATTTCTCATGGTAGATATGGAGCCTGTAAATGGCGAAATTCCGATGTTGAATGGCTTGAATATGTGTGGGGTCAGGCCCAGCTCTGCAGCAAAGATGGCCATCCTGATCCTAAAATAATTTTCCTCCAAATCCCGAGGAAAGTAGCTTGAGGCCAAAGGCACAGATATTCCTTAGTGGCTAGGACAAGGCAAGGCTGGCCATCTGGTGTCACATGGAGTCACAAGTAGGACCCTCACTCCCTCTGATCTGTTTTCGATCTTCTCACGGTAAACTTCAGTAATGGCCCCTGGGTGGCTAAATCCTACAGCCCAATGATACAGTCTGAGAGGACATGCCAGGAAGGTGGAACCAGTTCACTGCACCTGAAAGTCCCCAAAAGAATAGTGTGAATGTGACCCAGAACATGATGGTCTCAGATCTAGCCCAGCAGATCTTTGGGAGCTGCTGCAAGAGTGCAGCCAACATAGGCTTACATATGTCAGTGGCAGAGAGACTCCTCCAGCTCTTGCTGGCCCAATGGGAAGCAAAGGTTCAGCAGGGGTCTGTGAAGCTGTAAGCCTTTCTATAAAAGGAAATTGCTGCTACAAAGATAACCACAGTCCAATGTTGGCTATATTAGGAATGTATTTTTCACCATTTTTCAGCTGCCATAGGTAATGAGATGTATATAATTAAACTTTTTTTTAATGTACATTTCAGCATTGCCCCAAAATCTTGAAATTGTTGACTATTTGGGTTTTTGTGTGTTTCTGTATAAAACTAGACCATATCCAGTTTCCTGATTGTAGTAATATCAGTCTCAGGGGCTCTTTGTGTCTTTCCTTCTACCTAATCATTCTCTATCTTCCAGAGACTTGTCTGACTCTAATGCAATACTGTTTATAACCTCTCTGGGTACATTGACTTGCTTGATCATCATCTGTTTTTGTATCATCTATCATGACTTGTTAGGAAGTGTCTTTAAAACACTCTGTCACATGAAGGGCTGTGCTTGAAATCTTCTGTCATCTTGACTTTTATGTTCAAAACCTTCTGTCATGTTAACTGCACTGCTGTGACCAAGCTTGATAGCATTCAATACAGTTTGTTCTTTCTTTTGTTCTTTCTATCTGGGTGAAGGCTGTGGCAAAGGTGGAGAGGTAGCTATTTTCTCAACTGCAGCCCCCCTCCTAGCTGCAACTTTAAAAAGAGCAAATAGGAGTTTCAGGAGGAGAGTGTGGTTGTTTACTGAATATAGATTGTGGTTACAACATTTACCAATGGAAAGGAAGATCCTTGGTTCCAAGAGCAGCTTGCATGGCTGGTACTAGAGAGTCTCTAGCTACAGCCTATTGAAGCAGAGGTCCAGGAGACTAGGCCAAGAACATTTTAAACAGGAAGGTGGAAAGAATACAACCTTGGCACACTTCTTTCACTATTTTGAACCAGTCAGTGCCACCAGCCAGTATGCACACTGGCTTTGTGGTTTGTGTAGAGCGATTGCATCAGTTTGATCAAGTGCACTGGCACCTCCACAATTTGTTGTGATCCACACAATCAAAAGCTTTCTTGTAGTCAATAAAGCAATTCTGGACATCCTTCTGGTATTCCCATGACTTTTCCAAAAGCTATGTGATCATGAGTGCCATGCCCATGTCGAAAGCAAGCTTGAACATCTGGTAACACTCTCAATGGTTTATGCTATGTGTCATTATATGATTTGGAGCAGGATCTTACTAGCATGGGATATTTATTTATTTAATTCCACCAGTTGGGGACCAGGACAGAGAAAGCTGTGGCCCTGGTTGAGGACCGACGTGCTTCTTTGGGGCCAGGTGGAGGTGATGGAGCATATCGCTCTTTGGGGTGTGTAGGCAGTGAAGCAGTCTTTCAGGTACACTAGGCCTAGACCGCATATGGCCCTGAATGTGATAACCAAAACCTTAAGTCTGACCTGGAATTCAACTAGGAGCCAGTGCAGTTGTTGGAGTGTGGGCCAGGTATGGGACTTCCACAGTATTCCCATGAGGATCCTGGCCATGGCATTCTGGATCAGTGGTAGTTTCCGGATAAAGGTAAAGGGTAGGCCTGCATAGAGCAAATTGCAGAAATATAGTCTAGAGGTGACTGTCACATGGATCACTGTGACTAGGTGATCTGAAGCCAGGTGGGGCACTAGTAGTTTGGCTTGATGTATATGGTAGAAAGCCAGACATGCTACTCTTGTGACCTATGCCTCCATAGAAAGGGAGGCATCAAGGATTATGCCCAGGTTCCTGACAGAGTGAGTTGTTGATAGCCACATCCCATGGCCACAGGACCTCCATCTTTGAAGGATTGCACTTCAGACAACTCTGCTTGAACAATCTCATCACTGCTCCCAGACATCTGTCTGAGGCTTCTGTGGGAGAATCAGGGCATGAAGATGTGAAAAGGATTGGAGAGAGGATCTCTCCCTGTGGCCAGTTATTAGTTCCCCAGTTTTTCTGGCACAAAGCTATAATGGTTTTGATATGTACACATCTCAGCAGTTTCATGGACGCCTGGGGTCTTGATGTTTGGCAATTGACTCAAGACTCATTCAACTTCTTCCTCAAGAATGGCCAGTTCAAGTTTTATTTATTTTTCATTTTGAAGATAACAAACTTCTGTTCTGCATACCTACAGTTCTTCTGTGTATTCCTGCCACCTGTTCTTAATGTTCTGTTGGTCAGTCAGTATATCTTTGAGAATGCTCTTGCAAGCAGCGTGGCATTCTGAACCTCTTTACTTTTGAGAAAGCATTTCTCGTGTGTGCCTTTTTGCTTGCATTTCTGATTCCAGTTAGCTTCACTGTCTATTCTTGCTGCCCTTTGAAAATTCTCATTTAATTTTCTTGCTTCCTTTTGTCTGCAGCTTTTGCTGCTTTTCTACATTCAGCTGTTTTAATAGTTTCATCTGAAAGCTGTTTTGATCTTTTTTTTTACTTTTAGTGTGGTATGTGTTTAACTGCTGTTTCAACAACAGTTGATTAAATATCCTGCCATAGTTCATCAGGCATCTCCTCTGTTGCATCAAATAGTTGAAATCGATCTTTCACCTCCTGTGTATATATGGAATTTTATTTACATTGAATGTCCTTAACTCTGATGTTCTCTTGATGTTGCAGAGTTTTGTTGTGATTTTAGTCAGTAACAGTTCATGATCTAAACTGCAATTAGCACCTGGTGGCCGACATGCCGTCTGAAGCTCTGACCGTGAGGCTGGAAGTTTGATCCCAGCAGCCGGCTGAAGGTTGATTCAGCCTTCCATCCTTCCGAGATCGGTAAAATGAGTACCCAGCTTGCTGGGGGTAAAACGGTAATGACTGGGGAAGGAAATGGCAAATCACCCTGTATTGAGTCTGCCAAGAAAATGCTAGAGGGCATCAGCCCTAGGGTCAGACATGACTTGGTGCTTGCACAGGGGATACCTTTACCTTTTAAGGTTTTGACAGCAAGGATTGAACTGGACCATTGTGGGCTGCATAAGATATAGTTGATTTGGTTCCTGTGTAGTCCATTTGGTGATATCCAGGTGTATAGACGGCATTTATGCTGTTTGACCTGTGTTCATGATACAAAACCAATTTTCATGACAGAATAGTGCCAGATGATGCATCATTTTTTTTCTCCAACTCTGAAGCTGCCAGTAATGTCTCTCGGTTTGTGTGCCAGCCTTTGCATTAAACTCACCCATTTTATAAATGACATGCTTCTTGGGTACTTAAAACAAGTGTCAGGAATGGCTTCTAGAATAAAATAGAATAGAATAGAATCATAGAGTTGGAAGGAACATCCAGGATCATCTAGTCCACCCCTGCCCAGTGCAGGAACTCAGAACTACCTGCCTACCCACAGTGACCCCAATTCCTGCGTATGCAAAAAAAGGGCCACAAGAGACAAACACTGGCAAATCCCTTCCTGTCCACCCACGCACAATCTGCCTAAGTTCATAAAACCAGCATTTCTGTCAGATGACTATCTAGCCTTTGCTTAGAAACTTCCAAAGAAGGAGAGCTTGCCATCTCTCAAGGAAGGCTGTTCCACTGAGGAACTGCTCTGTCAAGAACTTCTTCCAGCTGTTTAGCCAAAAATTCTTTTGAATTAATTTCAACCCATTGGTTCTGGCCTGACCCTCTGGAGCAACAGAAAACAACTCTACTTGATCTTCTATATGACAGCCCTTCAAGTATTTGAAGATGGTTATCATATCACTCCTTAGTTATCTTCTCTCCAGACAGACCAAGCTCCCTCAACCTTTCCTCATATGTCTTGGTCTCCAAACCCCTCCTCTGAACATGTTCCAATTTCTCTATACTTTCTTCAGTTGTGGTACCCAAAACTGAATACAGTACTCCATGTGAGGTCTATCCAGAGTGGAGTAAAGTGGTAAAATAACCTTGCATGATCTTAACACAATACTTTTTTAAAAATACAGCCCAAAATCCCATTTGACTTTTTAGATACTGAGTCACACTGCTGACTCATCTTCAGTGTATGGTCTCCCCAGATCCCTTTCACAAATATGCAAGTCTCATCCATCCCATAGTGATGCATTTGATTTTTCCTACCTAAATGCAGAACTTTACATTTTTCACTATTAAAATATATTCTACTCATTTTAGTCCAGTTTTCCAGACTGAAGATCATCCTATAACCTGATTCTGTCTTCTGATGTGTTTGCTACTCCTCCCAGAAAAGGTAGTCCTGTGAAACATCTTCTGAGTTTGGGGGGAGTTGGGAGAATAGCCCTTGTTCCTGTGGTCCAGAGTCAGGGGCCTGTGAAAACCTCTTGGATTCAGGGGAGTTGGGAGAATTGCCCTTGTCCCTGTGGTCCAGAGTCACTATCTTACAGGCCAATCCTGGAAATGATTGCATATTGTCAGAGGGGCAGAATATCTCCTTATCTTTCAACACCTCTTCCATCTGCTGTCCTCTTGTATTGGGTTCTCCTCTAATTGGTGAGACACCTTCCCCACCTCTTCCAATTGCCCCCCCCCCACTTGCATCAGTTGTCAGAGTGTATACAACTGGAATATTTACTGGCTTGGCACAATGATTCAATCATTGATTGTTGAAATATTTCCCATTGTTTGAGAATTTATTTTGCTTACAATGAAAGCCATGCTGTTCCTTCTGAGGGAGTTGCGTCCTGAATAGTAGATTGTAAAATCTTCCAATTGAAAGAAACCAGCATCTGTCCAATGTAATTCACTAATGTCAAGGAGGTCAATGTTCAACCTGACAATTTCCAATTTTCCTTGAGTTAGTCCTCTAATTCCAAGTTGCTGTTCTGTGCATCTTTGCAAAGCACAGACCTTTGCTTTCACCATTGGCAGCATCAGTTCCTGGGGTTCCTACTGGAATTTCCCCGGGCACGTAATAAAATCCAGGGCAACTTGCAGCAGGTCCTTGCTCCTCCCCAGTCATTTGTTGGGTACTTTCTGGCCTGAGGGGATCATCATTGGGCACCATATCAAAATCATTTGAGAGCTGTACCATGGGATTTTCTTGGCAATTTTTTTACGGGGTAGGTTGCCAGGTTTTTCCTTAACCCTTTCCATTTACCTGGGCTTGAGACCAGCATGCTCAGGTGTACATGGCTATGTTTAAAAAAAATCAATAATATCCAGACCAAAAACACGAAATGGTGTTCTGTTCAATATAGGGCTTTCCACAGGGCTTTCTGGCAATTTCTATTTCCTTTTAAAATGGAGACCTGGTATCTATCAAAGAAGTCTGGTGGAATGCCCTGCCGAATAAGATCAGGGCCCCGTGGGGCTTTAAACAGTCTTGCAGGGTCTGCAAAACAGAGCTGTTCTGCCAGGCCTATGTTCAAGGACTAGATGACATCTGAATTTAGCTAACCTCCCTATCAGTTGAAACGTATTTGCATTATATTTATTAGATCACTATTCTGCTACCACCCTTTCTGTTAGATATTAATTGAGGTGTGGGGGTAAACTGGTTTGTTCTGAATGTCTGAGATTTTAAGCAGTCTGCTAGTATATAAAATCCAAGGTCACATAATTGTGGATTTTCTTTGGAGTCATGACTAAAAGGTAAGATAAAGGTATCCCCTGTGCAAGCACTGGGTCATGTCTGACCCTTGGGGTGACGCCCTCCAGCGTTTTCATGGCAGACCCAATATGGGGTGGTTTGCCATTGCCTTCCCCAGTCATTACCATTTACCCCCCAGCAAGCTGGGTACTCATTTTACCGACCTCAGAAGGATGGAAGGCTGAGTCAACCTTGAGCCGGCTGCTGGGATTGAACTCCCAGCCTCATGGGCAAAGCTTTCAGGCTGCTGCCTTACCACTCTGCGCCACAAGAGGCTCTTGTGAGTCATGACTATTGGTCCTATTCTGAATTGCCTTGAAAGGTACGTGTACATTTACAGGATATGAGTTTGAAGTGAGTAGATACTAGTACTCTGAACTCTGTATATTTTCCCTCCCTAAATCCCCCATGGTCCCAGCTCCATAGGCCTCACCCTGTGATGTGACTGACTCCTCCCTATGATGTCATTGGGGCTCTGGCCTGGCCCTTTTCTATGTTCCTGTTTTCCTATCCCCTACTGCCTGATCATTAAACAGAAATGCAGGGGATTAAACCTTGTATCTTCTGCATGTCAGCCACTGAGCCGAGACACCTCCATATTCTGGGCTATGATATTACCACTAAGTGTTGCTTAAAAGGAAAGAGGGTGTGGTAGGAGACAGGACAAAGTGATAGAGAAAGCAGACCATTGCACAAGTACAACAGAAATATTCAGCTACTGACGGAACACCGGCATGGGACCTGCATACAGGGGATGATATCATTTGTAAGTGCCAGGTATCACTGTCTATTCAGTCACTGTATACCTGCACAGCACTGCAGCAGCAGCTGTAATACATAATCAATAATACCCCTGACATGGATAGCTCAGGCAAGCCTAATTTCATCAGATCTCAGAAGCTAAGCAGGGTCAACCTGATTAGTATTTTGGATGGGAGACCTCCAAGGAACACAAGGGTCATGACATGGAGGTAGGTAATGGCAAACCACCTCCAAACATTCCTTGCCTGGCTGCCAGACAATCTAAGGATCTCCGAGGAATTACTACCTGCACTACTCCATACAATAAATAAATAATAGCCCTAACATCTCTGTCTCTGCTTCCTGACGCCTGTTGGTAAAAGTTCCTCATCCTCTTCCCCTTTTAGCAGCACTCATTGGCAACAGCTGGGACCCCCCACATACACATCTTGTGATGCACTAAATAAGCCACTGCTCCCTGGCCTTGATGATGTGCTTAGGACTAACCTGGGTGTCAACACTCTTCTTATCTGTCTTCCCTGAAGCTGCATTGATCTTTTTGCAATGATGCAGTTAGCCTGCCTCAGGTTTTAGCTCTGGCATAACATCCTGAATGTTTAGCTTCAGTGGTATTAAAAAAGCAAACATTCATGGTTTGTAGTACTGCGAGGGCTTTGGGAAATGATCCATGTGATGCTTCCAAAATATGTCTACTCTTGAAATTTATCCAGCCTCCAAGGAAAGGAGGACTTGAAAGGAATATCAAGACATCTGGGTTATTCAAACCACTGTACTAGACTGCTTAATTGGAAGTTGAGATTCTCATGATAATGTGTCTGGCCACAGTGATGTCAGTCGGATCCAATATGCAGTGTGTGACTGGTAAAATAATTCTGTCATCTTCCATGACATTTTGTTTAGGTCCACACAGTGTGGACTGCAAATAAACAAATATTATTTCCTCACAAAAGAAAATTATGGCTGAAGTGGCTGTCCAATCTGCGATTACGAATGTTTATGCTCACAGAGGTCAGCAATCAATCACTGACTATCGAGGGGAATAATAAACTGGGCATGGCAAAAGGACAGGGAGCTAGGAAATCTCCCAAGCAGCTGAATTTGGCTGCTGAATTGGTTGCCAGTGATCTGATCAACCCTTGGCTAGAATGAAAGGTCAAATATGCTTTGGCATCAAGGAAGAGGCAGCAGTAACTCATAAACTTCATAAATCTCGGTGGCCATTCAAAAACAGATGGTTATGCAGTTGATATATGATAGAATAGCCCCAGTATGTTGGCATAATGTGAAATGACTAATTCCTTTTTGCCTGTCCATTTCAAGCACTCGAGAGTGACAACTATATTGGCAACTATGGATGCATCTGTCCTTCAGAGATAGAAAATTATCCATTTTTTTTTTATTCCCATGGCAGTAGTGTCAACCAATTACAGGTAAGATTCATGACTAACAGAATCATGGGAGCACAATCTATATCACTGGATTGAAATGTAGCATGAAAAGTAGTTTCATGGAAATAAAATTATATGGAAGAACAGAGTTTATATTCTGGAAATCACAGTTTCTGTGTGGAATATCATAAAGTTAAGGGAAAGGGATGAGCCATCAATGCCAGCTCTTTGCTCTGTGCCCTGGATTTTTTTTAATTCAATATAATTTTGCAATATGTCTGCAGCAGAACAGATTCCACAGGAACCTTGTTCTTCTAGGGAGATTTGAATTTTAGAACAATTCATATTGCACATAGTAAATGTGACCACCAAGAAGACTTTGGAAAAGGTGCTCATCTGGGGTTCTGTGCAAGAAAATCCATTCCCATATGCATGAGGGCCTAATTTGGATCAGTACCATTGTACATGGGGAGAGGCGGCTTCAGTCTCACCGCCCACTATTTTTCTAACTTATATGAACTAATGACTACATGTAATTTGCCACGACAGGGCAAATAACACAGGTCCTGGAGACATTTCAGGTTAGGAAATGGCATGGGGCTGAAAATGCCTAGGAACTGAATTTCCAGCATGGAACTTCAAGTACACATCTGTTGATTCGCCAGGCTTTTGCCTCATAGATTTTGTAATGTGTGAATTGGCCAGCACTTAGTTGATTCATGACTCATATTACTACACATCACAAAAGAGTTCATCTTTCTGCCATTGTTTCACTATTCCCAGCAGAAATAGGAATATTTACCTCTTTCTACCACCAGAGGATTATATTGATTTTTTAGATCCTATGGAAATTATTTAGATCCTTATTTATTTCCTTCAGTTAAGAACTTCTCCAGTCCACCCACCAAGTTAGGCTTCTTTATGGGTGAAAACACTAAACTCCAATACAAACAAAAATAAACTTTATGTTTGAAATTAAAACCATTGCTAATGTCATCATCATCATCATCATCAACAACAAAATTAAGCCATATATTTGAAAAAGCTACATAATGAGGATGTAAAGGCAATGGGATTCATTCCTTCATATTACAGATTCTTCAACCTGAGGATAAATTCTCAAAAAAACAACAACAAGAAAATAAGTTCAGTACCAGAATCATAGAATCACAGAGTTGGAAGGGGCCATATAGGCAATCTAGTCTAACTGTCTACTCAATGCAGGATCAGCCTAAAGCATCCAGGATAAGTATCTTTCCAGCCGCTGCTTACAGAATGTGGGCGGGAGGGGAAGCTCACCACCTCCTTAGGCAGTTGATTACACTGCTGAATTACTCTGACTGTGAATATTTTCCTTAATATCTAGCCAATATAATTCTATACGTAGCTCAAGCCCATTACTGCAGGTCTTATCATCTACTGCCAACAGGAACCTTTCTCTGTTCTTCTCTAGGTCAGCTGTCCCCAACCCCTGGTCCAGAGACTGGTACTGGTACATAGATCAGTTGGTACCGGGCTGCAGCTCCTCCTCGTCCTTCTCCCTGGCTGCTGCCTTGGGGGCTGACCTGCCACTCTGCCACCAGCTCACCTTTGATGCTCTCTGGCAGCTGCCATGGCTGAGGCTCCCCCTTGGTGTGGCACTGCGCAGCTGCTGCTGGTGGCACCCCCCAGTGGGTGGCAGGAAGTCAGGGGTGCCAGCGGGAAAGCAAGCAGAGCAGGGGCTCAGGCAGCGGCGGTGATGTCCCTCGGCAAAAGACTACCCCCCCCCCCGGCCTCAGTAAAATTGTCAAGTGTTGACCGGTCCCCCGTGATAAAAAGGTTGGGGACCACTGCTCTAGGTGACATCCTTTCAAATACTTTAGGGCAGCAATCAAGTCCTTTCTCAACCTCTTCGTCTCCAGGCTTTACATTCCCAAGTCTCTCAGCCTTTCCTTGTAGGGCTTGGTATACAGCCAGGCCCCAGATCATTCTCGTTGCTCTCCTCTGAACTCTTTCAAGTAATCATTAACCCTTTTTAAAAACTAAACATGTCTAGTGTGATCTATTTTCCAGACACACAGCTCTCCAAAAGGATTCCTTTAGGAGCCTTTGACTAATGAAATGAAGATTTAACAAGTACATAGGTGACCAGATTTTAACATTGGTAAAGCGAGACAGCATTGACCGGGGGGGGGGGGGTTCTTAATTAAAAATTTGGTCTATATGGAGAAATAAACAGTTTCATAGAATGCATAGAATGCAAAAATAGTATTGTAATATATATATTTTAATTTCAACATAAGTACAGATTGGACAATCTGGTCACCTTAACATAGATGTTAAGGTACTGATTTGCTATAAACCACATGACAGAAGATCATGAATTCATAGAGTTTACTAAAGGAAATGCCCATTGCACCCAGGGAAAAAACAGGCACTAGGATGCACACCTGCACTGTGACCTTCCTGAGCACTGGCAACTTGGCAAAAGCATAAATCAAGGAAGGAAGGAAGGAAGGAAGGAAGGAAGGAAGGAAGGAAGGAAGGAAGGAAGGAAGGAAGGAAGGAAGGAAGGAAGGAAGGAAGGAAGGAAGGAAGGAAGGAAAGTCAGACAGAAAGATGACAGACAGGCTGAACGAAAGAATGCAGATGCCAAGCTGGGTCCCATGGGGCTGGCAGGCAGCCTTTACTCCTTCTTCTACCCCCCCAGATCCTTGAGGTTCCACTTCCAAACCAAGGAACATCCCTAACCCATGAGTCATCAACCTCAAGGTGTGGCCTGGAACCCTCCTGGAATTGGAGGTCATCTGCAGACTATAGAGATCAGCTACCAAGGGGCAAATGGCTGTTTTGGAGCGGGGACTCTTCAATGACAACTCAACTCCAGGCTCCTGGAGATGAAAGAGCTGCTTGGGAAGGGAGATTTCTATGGCATTGTGCCCCAGAGAGGTTGTGGGATTCCAATACTTAGTCGGGACCTGAAGATCTCCTGGAATTGCAGGTTATTTCCACACTGCAGAGATCAGTCCTGTTAGAACCTGTTCTCACAGAGCAGTATCACTCAGAGGTCTCTCAGCCTCACATACCTCTGAGCAACTTATGGGCAGCAGGGCATGCTCTGAGGCTGGCTCCTCTTCCACCCACCAAACCTCTAAAACTGGCAGGAAGTTGGAGGTGGACAGCTGACTCCATATTAAACCCTTCCTGACTGAGGGCTTCCTCTTGACTGGGTCTAAACTACTTGGGCAGGCCTTTCCTGGATGAGGGCCAATCAGGTAGTGGGTGACTTATCAGTTTGTGTTGTATAAGGTTTACTGATGATACTGATTCAACTAATCTACATTTGGTATTCAGGCTACCAAATGTCACCCAGCCATGCACAGCTGAGCCTGTCACTGCCATGCCCAGGCAAATGGGTAGGGTTAAGGAAAGACCTGGCAACCTACCTTGTAAAAACATTTGTCATGAAAATCCTATGGTATAGCTCTCAAACTGTGATCTTAGTAAAATTTTTGGCAGGAGAGCCTTAATGCTTGCATACCTTTAATGGTTGAGCAGATGAGGGAATTGTAGCTGGTATGGTTTTTCAGACATTTGAAGCACTATTCCATAACAAGAATGATGAGTTGAAAATCTTTCCTATACAGTCCTTAAAAGTACAAGAGTCCTAATAGTGTAGAATACTTCAGTGCATGATAGGTGTCCAATGGCTGCTGTTTAGCTGAATGGTAAAATAATTATCATATGAAGAATCTAATGCTCTTTTAATAGTTCTACCCTGTTAGCTGTAATCATCATCCAGAATCAATTTGCATGCTTTGTAGGCCACCAAACAAACTGGCTACAAATCTAGTCCACTGCTGTGTACATATAAGTCCTGCTGAAATCAGTAGACTTGAGAGAAGCTGATTCTATACTAAATTATGTATCCTGGTTCAGTGTTGTCATTGAACACCTATTTGTTCATTAGAATGTCATTTAGGGCTGTTCAAATCTGCCCTGTGCACTGGGTACCCATTCAATGGAAACATGAGAAAACAGCTTGTGTTGTAATCATTTAACGGTAAAGGTATCCCCTGTGCAAGCACCGGGTCATGTCTGACCCTTGGGGTGATGCCCTCTAGCGTTTTTATGGCAGACTCAATATGGGGTGGTTTGCTATTCCCTTCCCCAGTCATTACTGTTTACCCCCCAGCAAGCTGGGTACTCATTTTACCGACCTCAGAAGGATGGAAGGCTGAATCAACCTTCAGCTGGCTGCTGGGATTGAACTCCCAGCCTCATGGGCAGAGCTTTCAGGCTGTGTGTCTGCTGCCTTACCACTCTGCGCCACAAGAGGCTCTAATCATTTACTTATTTATGCAAACCTATAATATTTAAATATGCTAACATATTTAAATGTGCAGGCTGTGCAACTTCATGATATCAACAATTAATAGCATGTGACACAATAATAAGTCAATGCTATTAGCTATCAGCAACCTATATTGTGGGTGATGTTTCTGTTTCCAGGACACATTATTTTTGACTTGATTAAGTCTTCATCTGGAATACAGCATGGGAAGTCATAGGAATCTTATTGTAATAATGATATGATAGGAGGGTAAAGGGCATTGCACAGTGCAGACAGGATATGTGAAGATAAATATTTCTGCTGTTTTAAAAGGTTAAACAGAACTAGGTCTTCTTTCAGCTGGGGCACAAAAAGATGAATAGGTGATCTCTTCTGGGTATTAAAATCTGAAGGAATTAAAAAGAATGAATGTTTGAAGGTTATTTAAACTAGTTTCAATTATTAGAATGAGGGTCACTGATATAAGTGGTGGGAAGAACATTCCCTGAGGGATTTGGTAAGAATATTATTATCCAGAGAATGACTAATGCAGAATAAATACATTGTCTTGGTTAATGCTCTGAATACCATCTCACAAGACTGTTTAGGCTGACTTTTATACTTTTTTCCGTTCTACTGGATTCACTGATAATGTCACATTCTACTATTCCATGCACCAAAAATGTCTCTCACCTGTGATGAACTTTCCTGCTTAGATAAGCTGATTGCATTATGTCTGTAGTATCATTTTATACTGGTCAAAAAGTAATTACTATGAAAAAGGAAAGGGTTATTTCAGCACATGACTCATTCCCTTCAGTCCCTGCCAATCAAAAATGGCATTACTTGAGAAACTTTGCCATTTAATTCTCTCTTCTGAATATATCCCAATCTCCAATATCAATCAAAAGTACATACTTCCAGCTATGGACCCACCATTCTGATCCTAACAGACCAGTTCAAGAGATCTGAGGTCTGTTCACATATGACACAGTTTTCCATACAGTTGTCTCAAGGTAACATAGAAGGTAAACGCAGGGGAGGAAACAATTTCACCAGTGATTTTTTTTTAATTGAGACATTTCAGCCATCATTTCAGTGATAGTGAAGTGATATACTTTAATGATATAGAAATGGTGAAGTCAATGGTTAAATTAATGTACCTTCAGTGTATATGGCATTTAGCAATGTAACATTAGCAAAATACAGATCTCTGGCACAAGGAATTTGCAGTCTAAATGTTTCAATATTGTTGTTTGAATATGACTTCAAAGATATAGCAAATCTATGATGACTTTGATATGACATCTCATTTAACTTTACAGTGTGCCCAGTAAGTTGGTAAAAGGCTGACAATAGACAAATTCATGGAGGATTGGCCCGTCAGTGGATACTATCCACGGTGACTAAAGGGAACCTCTACATTCAGAGGCATAATTCCAAAGCCAGGAGGCAACAT
Source organism: Paroedura picta (assembly GCF_049243985.1). Lineage (NCBI taxonomy): Eukaryota > Metazoa > Chordata > Lepidosauria > Squamata > Gekkonidae > Paroedura > Paroedura picta. The sequence continues at coordinate 131,963,790 of NC_135369.1, forward strand.
CAAAGGAAGGCCTAGGCCTCCATGCGCTATTTATTAATCCCCCCAACTCAAATGGTTAGCAATGATATGAAACAAGGCTGGACTAGATGGCCAACTAGTCTGATCTACTGGGTTCTTCTTATGTTTCTAATCTAAAAATAATCTATGGTTTTGAATTGAATTTTCCAATTTTACCTATTCACTTTTAGCCCCTTTCTTCAACATAAAAGACATAGCCTTGTGCATGTGTGTGCATGTTTGTTATTTCTTCACCTTGGCTAGAAATTCTGATATGCATTCCCAAATTTGAAACTACATTTCCTATATTTTGAAAATTTGTTAGTCTGACTGTATATAATGATTCATTAGCCCATAGCCATGATATGCTACTGTCATGACAACTTAATTTCGACTCTATTTTAAATACCCATATTCAGATTCCTGAAATAGCTAATTGATCATTTGAGAGAATGAGTAAGAAAGCCGATACTTATGCTTGCCACTAAAGATTTATGAAGGGATGTGATTTGAGACCAACCATGATTACAGATGATTGCAATCAGTAAGCTTGACAGGTCTAAGGAAGAAAGGACTCAGAAAAAAAGTGATGGCATGATTCATAGTACATTGGCTGCACTCAAGTCGGACTTCATCCATTGGGAGGGTCTGTGTCTGAATGGCAGAATATCTGCTGGCAGGCAAAGGGTCCCAAGCTCAATCCCCAGCATTTCCAGGTAAGAATCAGGTAGAAGACAATGTGAAAGATTACTACCTGTATCTGTAGAGAGTTGTTGCCAGACACCATTCCGCTTGATGAATCTGTATAAAACAGCTTCATGTGTTGAAGAACTGGGGGGGGGGGGGGATCTCAAGCATTAAAACTATAGTATTGAAAACTCCTTCCCATTGTGTCAAAGTTCTTCAAATGGTTCTTTGCTCTTTAAGTAGGGCTTTTCCTATAGGGTTATCTTTCATCCATTAAGCAGTATTCGTCTTACTGATTCCTTCCTGATTCAACACGTTAAAGTAACCTCCGTGTTCTCTAATATTATAATCACACCAAGTTTGTTTTGCACTGTGCCTAAAAGGGCTCTTGACTGACATATGTCTTTCATATTCACAAATGGAAAGTACCTCTTTTGCCTTTCTCTCTTTGTTCCCAGTATGGTGTAGTGGGTTAAAAGTGGCAGCTTCTAATCTGGTGAGTTGGCTTTGATTTGTTGCTCCTCCAGATGCAGCCAGCTGGGTGACCATGGGCTCATCACAGTTCTGATAGTGCTGTTCTCACAGAGCTGTAATATCAGGGCTCTCTCAGATTCACCTCCCTCAGATGGTCCATGTTGTGGGGAGAGGAAGGGAAGGCAATCATAAACCACTTCGAGACTCCTTTGGGCAGTGAAAAGCAGGGTATAAAACCAACTCTTCTTCTACTCTTATTGCTGCCACTATACAACCTGTTTTGCCTCCACTACCATGTAGTCAAATTTACCCTGAAACCCATCCTGCATTTCAGTTTAAGTTTGCAGCAGTACACTTGGATCTATTTATGCCATACTTACCCAGGCACCTTGTTCCTCTCTCCTCCTGTCTGATAAAGAGTCCTAGAGAAGTTGAAACTGTAGTGTGATATTTTTATTCTTAATAAAAACATTACATAACATGGCTGTGGACCAATATAACTGTCTGAAATTTTGTTGTGTTCACAGTGTAAAGAAATAGGAATAGAACTTGAATTGGCCATTCTTGAGGAGGAAGTTGAATGAGCCTTGAGTCAATTGCCAAACAAGAAGGCCCCAGGCATTGCCATCATATCCATGAAACTGCTGAGATGTGTACAAATCAAAACCATTACAGCTTTGTGCCAGAAAATCTGGGAAACTAATAACTGGCCAGAGGAGTGGAAATGATATGTGTTCATCCCACTGCCAAAAAAGGGTGACTCAATTACCATACAATAGCCCTCATTTCTCATGCTAATAAAATCCTGCTCAAAATATACAATGCATGGCACCAACCATTGAAAGAGAAAGGTAGCTTTTGATGAGGGTGTGGCACTCGTGATCAAAGAGCATCTGAACACCCCATGGTATGCCAGTGTAAATGTGGCCTGGAACAAGGCCACTTCAAAGCTGTTGCTACATACCTTTTGCAGCGGTCTGACCAGTTTAATCAGCAGAGATTGCGTAATCAGCCACCTGGGATCTGGGGAGTTTTGTGGCATTCTACCCAAGCCTTTCAAGGCTTGCTGAGCAGCAAACAATGTGCTTGGGTCCCAAGACCACCAGGCCTTGCTGAAAAAGGCCAGACCTACCAGTATGACCCAGGTTGTCTTATGGGAAAGGCCCTTTCCTTTTAAATGGGCCAGGTAATGCAAGAGCCAACTCTCCATCATTGGCCAAAGATGTTTGGAGCCTGACCTGTATGCAAAACACATGAAGATATGCACAGCTCCTTTGTAGTGATGCTGGGTAGACTCTGCAACCAATGACAGGACGCTGTCCCAGATCACTCGCATCCAAGGAAATGAGGCCAACAAAGGGCGTGGTGGTTAGATGTGATCATCGTGGACACCGGCCAGAAAATTGTATGGCTGAGGGAGGTAGTACAGGATTGGGGATTATGGGCAGCTATGCCATGGGATCACTAAGAGTTGGACACAACTGAATGGATGAGAGCAACAACAACAAGAACAACATTGCATTGTATTGGTCTTTACCAAATAATTAGCACCTTCTCAATAAGTTTGTGATGATAATTTAGGGTGGACCTGCACAATTGGCTTTCCTTATATATACTTAACTTCCAGATATTATATTTATTTATTTGCTTATTCATAATTATATTTATTTCCCAACATATCTCCATATCTCCTGAGACTCACAACGGCTTCTCCCACAACGGAGAAAGGATCTTATCAGGAAATTATCTTCCACATCAATAAACTAACAGATCCAAGGGCTGTCAATTGTAAATACATTTTCCTGTGCACAACCAGTAAAATTACACTGTCATAGAGGTAATAACCTATGAACTGAAGGCTTATGGCACTTGAAAGGATAAACAAATGTAATAGACACAAAGTAATGCACTATGTCCAAGAGATCTGCAAATTTACATGGATGTGTGATTGTTTTATTTGATTAAGACTATATTCCTAAACATTTGCGCCTTTTTATTTTGCCTGAGCTCCCACTGTAGCTTTACCATGTGACAATATTTCATTTGTCAGTGAGGCATGCTAGTTCTCACACCCGCTTGAGAAGCATTGAGAAGCATTCACTATAGGGCTAAGTAACAGCCACTCTGTGCATAACTTGAGGCACTTCCCATTCCTTTTTGACTGGCCTGCCAAAGCACAGAGGATTTCCTCTAGCTATTCATTAAAGGGACACTCAGGTTCCAGGGCTTGGCAGTCACTTGTGAAACATGTTCTGGAGACAGATACTACAAGGCCCCAAGATTAAGCACTGATGCTGTTTTACTCTTTCTGTGCAGAGCAACCACCAATGTAGGAGATGTATTCCCCTGACTAAGACTGATATATTGATTCAGTTCCCAATATGTATTGTATCTATACAACAACTGTATTTGGAAAAGGAATTACTGAGTCCTCTGGGAGGTCTACTTTTGCAGGAAGTATCATTGGAGAAAACAACAAAATACCCATGCATAGGTTCTGAGGAGTATGGATTCCGCACAGAAAACTGATTCCTAGGCTCAGCTGAAGGGCAAACTGGTTTGTATTAGTGCCTGCTGGGACCCAATGGAATATATACTTTTGGTATCTTCTGTCTTTTTTGAAATCAACACAGCAGCACACACAGGCAAGAGCTCTGGGTGTTCATCCAAGTGTACAATAGAACAGGTTCTGAACTGAGAGGAGGGTTGGCTTTAAAACAACATATTCATATGAAACAAGGCTCAGGGCCAACTTAGAAAGTCTTTCAGCTGTTTGAAAGCATTGATTCCAACATCTCTCAACACACAGGGCTACATTTACTGCTTTTACCACTGACACAGTACAATGATGATCTGATCATACAACTAATGCAGAACATAATAGCTTTCACATACCATATAACAAAAGGAGGCACAGTCCGGTTGGAGCCTTTGTACTGTAAATAAATATACCTAGAACTGTGCATCCCCTCCTGATAAATCTGTAGTCTGACTCACATTCTCTTCACTGCCCTCAGAAATTCCACATATGTTTAACTTGAGCTATGACCTGGCCAATGCACCATCAACAGCACTTCAGGCAAAATTAAACTTCAGTCACAACATACCAGATGCTGGGAGAATCACCGCCAGATCCTCTCAGAGCTTTAAAATGCATGAGGGAGAAGAGATTTGGATCAGGGCCATGCATGAGTGGGAAGAGAAGGGTTAAAGTCTTCTCCCCACAATGTTTCTTTGACTGAAACTGAGCCTCCCTTCTCAAAGGAAAAATACAGGCCATCTGTCTCAATTAGTTCAGTCTTCAAATTCATGTGAAACCCTCTTGAGAGATTTCACTGACAAAACTGAACATAGTCAAATGCTCATGTTACACTAGCTCAAGGGCTATCAAGTGCTCATTGCACAACCTGAAGTGCCACTGGTACCCAGGACCAATACCATCTTTTGACTTCCCTTGAACTCTCACAGAGTTTTACATGAGCAGGACTGTCCAACTTTGCATACTAGACTAGACTAAAAGCTATTATTTTGTTTCTCAAAGCAAAGCAAATCTAAATGTTTCTTTTTTGTCCTCATTCTCTTGGCATCTTTCCTAAATCACAGTATGAGAACATTCAGGGGAGACAGACACTATAGGACATGTTCTTCTATGTTGTCCCTTATACCAATAACCTTGTTTCAAGTTTATTCTTCCCTCTATCATTAGGTACCTTGCACAATCAGGCGTGGTGTATCCAAAATTGCTACTTATAGGTGGAAATCCACAGGTAACAGCACTTACTGCAAAGTTTGGCACAGCAGTGACTTAAGCCTTCTCATACATTGTAGTGTTTTCACTTTCACTTATTGTTAAGCCATAGTCCTTCTGAATATGTACCTCCCACTGAATTTTATCTTATACAATGGGACTAATTTATATTATATTAGAATGGAGTGAAATATTTGTGCTGGTCTATGGCCATAATAATAAAGACTATTTGTTTATGAGAACGTAATCTAAAATGTTTTCAAATTATTGAGGATGGCAGAGAAGATGCCTTAATATTTTGAGCTTTGTCCTACCTTATCTGCTACCAAATTAAATGTTAAAGCTCTCTGTAACGGCATTTGAGAGCTTACATTTCCTAACTAGAACAGAATTAATGCACGTGATATTCCATGAGAAGAGCAGCAGATAAGAACTATAGTCTGCACAAGGACCATTCTAAATCTGAGACTCTATAGACAGCATTCAACACACACAAAGTAGTGAAATCTCTATCTTATAATTAATATTTTACCAGTAAGAATTGCAGGTAATCAGTAAAGATTTCTAAAATATATTCTAGATGTTTTTATTTAACAACGGTTTAAAATACCAGTTGTAAAATTGAATAATTTTACAACTCAGAGCCAATGCACATGCTCCGAAAGTCAGTGATATAGGCTTCAATGCTTAAAAAAAAAAACCCTCCAAAACATCTTTCCTGTAAGTAAACCCAAGCAGACCACCTTGGATTATTCTCCCTATCTAGCACTTCAGGGTGGGCATAACCTTTTAAAATGATCACCCTCATCAAACTCCTCTTGCAGGCAGAAAGCTAACATATCATGGAAGAAGAAGGCCAAAGGAAGAAATATTGGGGGATTCCAGTTGCTTGCCATTAACTATATCAAGGCTGGAGGCACCGATAGCTTCCTTAGAATCAAGTGAGGACATTGTCTATATATGAGTTTTGAGGTAAATCGTTGCACTACTGTAATTTAGGACTGCTGCCTGGGATCACCAGGATGGTTGCCTGTGGTCCTAAGGGCAGAGGGAGGTAGCCAAGAGTGAAAAAGGGGTCACACTGGCACACTGACAACTGGCTGGAGTAAATAAGGATATGACTTTATTGATTCCAAGCATGGAGCATTGACATGGAATAGGTCATTGGTCACCCACCTGTTGACCAACAGAACCCTTCCTTAGCCCATTCACTGGTGGTAAACCTGGAATAGCAAATCCACATGGACACAAGCTTCTGTGTAGTTCCCATGTCACCTGGAAGTGGAGCTGGTGTGCTATTACAGGACTCAACCTCCAAGGCCCCTTAAAAGGGTCCCACCTGGAAAGGAAAAAGCCTGGATCCAACTCAGTGCCTGAAAATGTCATGTGCTGTGACAATAAATAAAACAATATGCCATGCCACAAAGAGAGGAAAGAAGGGAAGCCCAGAGCCAACTGAGCCACTAAGCCTTAGCAGCATGGCCTAAAGAAGGGGAGGAATGGACCAGAATGAAAATAATACTTTTCAGGGATGTTCCAGTCCTTGCCTTCCCCAGAGTGACCCAGGCTACTCATGATTGCCTGGCTAACTTGGAAAGTTGCTGCCCCCCCCCAAAAAAAACGAAGTTTTTTGCCACTGCATAGAGGATCCTACCTGCCACCATGGCTGAAGCTAGAACAGCTTTACCCTCAACCCAGCCCCTCACTCAGCAGCCCCAAAACAACCTGAGGGGTGTCTGTGGCTGACATTTCTAGAAGCTGATTAGAACTTGGATTTTAGGATCCACAATTTCTGTTAGCTCTGGTGAACTGCTCAGGAAACTGAGTCTACAAACTATCGTCTATAGTCTATAAGGTCTACCTCCATCATTTTCTGACTGCCAAGTGTTAACGATTACAGCCTGGATTTATAGTTAATTTCCCCTATGTTTTAGGACTAATTTATAATTTTAATCTAAAAGCTACAGGATTTCCCACAGGTATTACTACAACAGATAAATAGAGGGGAGGAAAAAAAACTTACATAGTTTGATTTGTATTCTGCCTAGAGCACAATGATGATAGAAAGGTCTTTCTATGATAAGGATAATAAGACTCAGAACTGACAGATGTCTGATCCCTGCTGCTCTGTTAGAACATTGTGTGACACATCCAGATTTTTAAAAAATTATTTCTCCTTTATTTCTTTGGAAATCGCAGACAGTCCACCAACAAGTTAAGATTCAGTATGTTTAATCGCAACAGTTAAGTCCTTTAAAACAAGATAAATTGACCAGGGATAGAGTGAAAGGAGACAAGTTTCAAAAGCTACAGAGTCATCTGTGTTTTTGCAGTAGCCAATGCCCAAATATTCCCCAATCAGCGGACAATAGTGATTAGAGGATCACATTAAAACTTGAGAAACCCAGGCTCACTGGGTGAGTCACCACGCTTCAGCCTTTCCATAGGCTACTTGGGAGGATCAAATAGGGAAGAGAAGAACAACATGCATTATCTTGAGATCACTGGTGGAAAAGCTGGATAAAAATGTAACTTTTGCCCTTGACATATATTTGTATGCAAGTTATTGGGGCTAACAATGGCACAGCAAAGAGGTGGGGAGACAGCATGATTTTATGTTTGAACTAGTAGAAAAACCCATTGTGTGCTGTAATGCAATGGGCACTAGCTTATGGTTTGGGGTGCGTTTTGTTTGGAAACTGGCAACCCTAAGAGGATCTCTCTCTGTGCATAACAGACCTGACCCAAGTCAGGTTCAAGCACACCTAGGAAGTCTGGAATTCTAGAACATGAACCTACAGCTATCTGGAAACATTACCTCCTCTCTGCAATATTTTCTTGACCTGAAGTAGGCCAGGGGGTGCTATGTGGCTGGTTGGGTGGCTGCAGAGGCATTATAACCTTCTGAGGCCCCACTTCCAAACCTCAAAGAATATTTCCAACCCAGGGGTAGCCAACCTCCAAGTGGGGTATGGAGATCTCATGGAATTACTGCTCATCTTCAGACTATAAAGATCAGCTCCCCAGGCAGAAATGGCTACTTTGGAGGTACTGTACCCTTGCGAAGCCCCACTTCCAAACCTTGATTTCACTGGGCTCAGGTAGCACAGTCTGTTGCTTGTCTGGTGATGTCTGCCCTTCTGAAACCTGAGGCCTACTGCTGGCAGCTGCAGTCCCTGTTCTTGTCAGCAATGGCTTTTGATTAAGGCATTGTCAGAACTCTTTGTTAGCTACAGCTGCCAGTGCTGGAAACCTGTGGTACATACTATAAATTAAATCCACCCTGAGCCTCTGGGGAAGGACTAGAAATAAATATATATTCTTATAACTGCCCATTAAAACAAACATTTATTACTCTTTTCTGTAGATCAGGCAACATGGATGAGGAGGCTGCATTCCTGTAAACATTTTGGAAAAAGTCCCACGGAGGAACTGAATCTTTCCAATATTGGATAATATTTGGTAACAAAGAGGAATGAGCAGAAACAATGGCCTTTGCTTTTAAAAACAGGCAAAATGATAAATTAATCTATTCTGTTATGAGTTATGTATGCCTGGGGACAGTTATTCTTAGCCATGATTTCACCTTACTGACCTTTTGTTGTTTTGTTCTCAGTTCTACCTACGGAGTAGCATTTTTCCTCTGTGCTGCGGTGCTGCTTTAATTTTGTGTTGTGTTCTTAAAGACTTGCTTGAGATTTGGCCGTTGTCACAAACATATATATAACATTTGTTAAAAATTCTGCTGCTGATTGAGGCATCTGGAATGAGCTCTGCCATTCACTCCAGGGATGTAACAACTTCACATGGTTAGGAAAGTCTGCACCTACTCTATGGCCACCCTAAATTTGAGGCAATAGCACTAGAACCTCTCTCTCAATATGCTGGGAATGTAATAGCACAGCGGTTCTCAACCTTCTTGTGGCTGCCACCCCAACTTCAGTGGCGGGCATGCAGGCGGGCAGCAGGTGCGCGCAAGCACGGGCGCATGGGTATGTGCGCGCAGGCACACAACAATCAAGGCGGCGTTGAGGTGGTGGGCCATGGCTCCATAGCCTCCAAAGCTGGGGTTGTGATTCAGGAGGTAGCCGACCGTGGGGAAGCACCTTTCCCTCCCCGGCTGCTGAGCCTGGCCTCTCCACCTGCTGCTGCCTCCGCCTCCCTCCATGAGACAGAGTGAGAGCATAACTGGGAGGGGCAGGTGGGGAGGACAGCCCATCGCAGGCACCGCACTGCCTCCCTGCCTGCAGGCTGCAGCAGAGATGGTCAGCTCTGTGATGCTTGGGCCTCTCACTTGTGCCTCCAGATCAGCTGGGGCTCTTCAAGAGCACTGAAGGCGATGGGTACAGTGGGCGGCGGGTGCTCCTTTCCCCCTTCCCCGTTGGGCAGCCAGTCACCCAGGCGGCAGGTGGTCCAGCGCGCCACTTGCACCAGCAGCAGCAGAAGCAGCAGCAGTGAACTCTGGGCGAGTGCGGATGGGAGGAGACAGAAGGGAAGGGAGGGTATCCATTTGGGGAGGAAAGGAGATGACAGGGGGTGAGGTCTGTCTCAGCTGGCTCTGCTGGCCGCCGCCTCCGCTCATCTCTGCCCGCTGCTACTGCCATTGCAGCAACATGGCGACCCCGTGGAAGGGACCAAGTGGCCTCCAATGGGGTCAGGTCCCTGAGGTCGTGAACCACTGTAGTAACAGCTAGAACGCTATGGCTCAGTGGAAGAGCTTCTGCTTTGCCTGAAAAAAGTGCCAGGTTTGATCCCTGGCATCTCCAGCTAAAAGGACCAGGCAGGAGGTGATATAAAAGATCTCTGCTTAAGACTTTAAAGACCCTCTGCAAGTCTGAGTCGGCAACATTAGTTTTGATGAATGCTCTGATTCACTATAATGTAATTCATCATACTTATGTTCATATGTGTATGTGTCTGGCATGGTTCCCCCTATTTGTGTCCTAGATCTCGTTATGTGTGCGAGATCTCTTAGGCCATCAGCACACCAATGCAGAATCTCTATGGCCACCTGAACAGCACTATGGAGACTTCAGTGCTGATAGTGGGTCCCAGAGTGACTCAGGAAAGTCCGGGGTCATTGCATCCTCACTTTGCAAGTATTTCTCAAATAGACTGAGAGACCGCCAAAGGTGTGTCATCCGAATTGGAATCTTTGGTTCATAGATTCTGGTATACCCAAAATTTGCCCCGACCCTAATAAAAGTAAAACCTAGATAGTTACGTACATATTTATCCCCAGAGGTATAACATAAATCTGAATGTTTTCTAAATGTTTATTTGGAAATATATTTTCTATTGTTCCAGGTTGGAAGTACTTTTCCCTCTCCACATCCAAGGTTCCTAGTTCAGCCTTTTGGAAAGAAATCATGTGCACAGTTCCTAGCACATTTCTTCTATCCATCACACTTATGTAAAGGCAAGCTTTCAGGGGTAGCATATCACTAAACCTGCCTAGGCTTTTTGATTGTGGAACTTGTCAGCCTCTCTTTCACATGCTTATACGAGGATTTCAAATTGCAGAGAGAAAAGTCTTTCCTGTCTGTTTCAAAGCCTTGAAGAAGCATGACCCTTTGATCACTTTTCATCACTTTCAGAAGCTGGGTTTCTGAGATGCTGGAGTTGCTGGGAATGCATCTTGTGTGCCACAGATGCAAGCACCAGGATGCAGAACGAGAAGCCATCAGGTGTAATCCAGAAGCCCTCCTCCTGCATAATGCCTGTCAATATGACAGCAAGGAGGTAGCCCTTTTGGCAAGGAGACTGTCACTCCACTAGATGGCACCGCTGAAATGCATGAGATGCCCAATCATATGCAAAAAAAGAGAGTGTCTAATGAAAATGCTGCAGTGCTGTGTACTGTGTTGAACTGCAACGAATAAAAGACATGGATAACTTAAAAAAGAAAAGAAAAACCTAGCTGCATTTTGCTGGAGGAGGAAATCAGGAAAGGAATCAAAAGCATCAACTTTGAAATTAGTAATCTCTTGGAACGCTAATGTTTAAATTTGATGCCAGCTCATTTAAAAATTATTATTTAATGGTTCATTATGTTGCCATTTGGGATTTCAAGACATATTATATGCTGCTGTTCTCTCAAAAGCAGTTGTTTGCCTTATTAGCTTACAAAATGCTGCAGCCCTCTATATTCCTCCAAAGAATAAGAGGGATGGGTATCTCAGTGGCTAATTGTGCCTCTCTAAGCACAGTTACACCCCACTAAGCCTATCGGCTGCAATAGATCTAAAAGGACATGACACTATTTGGGATTGTACTGCAAGGGACAGGTGCTTCAGACAGCCAGCAGCTTCATTTTAGAGGCTAAACTCTTTTAAACACTGTAAGGGCAATAACAAAAAAGCTATGTCAAAGCATGAGCACCATGAAGTTGTATTACTATTTTGCGTTGTCTATTTGGCTTTATTCCAAATGGTTCTGAACTTTGTTTGAATACTAGTTCCATCAGGTTGGGCTGGGGGATTGCTGCTTATCCATGTGGCAACTATGCTACGGGCTTCCACAGGGTGCCATCGTGTCCCCTATGCTATTTAACCTTTACATGAAATCACTAGGAGAGGTCATCTGGGAACCTGAAGTAGGTGTCACCCATATGTAGATAACCTCACTGTTTCTCCTTAACTACCAAGCAAGGTGGGTGTCATGCATCAGCCAGGACCCAGTGGCTGTGAGGGTTCCTCAGAGAAGGAGGGGCCTTGTGTAGTAAGCCCAGAGTAATTGTAACCCGCTTTGGGACTCCTTTGGGTAGCGAAAAGCGGCATATAAGAACCAACTCTTCTTCTATATATGTAATATTTTTCTAAAATTCTAAAAGTACTTAAATGGAAACTGTTCATGTCTCTCTTGCTTAATTTTGTATAAAATCAGAATACGAAGGTCCTATTAAAAACTAGTATTATTTCAGTAATGGAAACACAAACACACAGCATCACACAGAAGGCTGTATGAAGCCAATTTTGCCTGATCCACTCTGTGTAATAACTGTTCTCATATAGCTTTCTATGTGCATCCTCCACCACCACCTCATGTGGTGGCAGCTTGCCAGGCAACCTTACTACTTTGTCTCTGAACCTAAGTGTGGTTGAGGTAATCATAATGGTGTTGTGTACCCCCACTCCAATTGCCTCTTATGGTAGGCTATAATCAGTTGTAGTATGATTAAGAGTAAAAAAGCCCTGATAGATTGGTCCAGCATCACACAGCAGCCAATCAGTGGTCCTGAAGGGCCGACAAACAGGGCATAGAGGCCAAGACTTTATCCTGATATCTCCTCTTATCATTTTCAGAGGTTTACTGCCTCTGGATAGAGAGATTTTCTTTTTGCACCATGATTAGTAAGCACTGATGAGTCAATCGATCTTCCATGAACATGCCTGCCCCACTTTTAAGGCCATCTATGCTTGTGGCCATCACAGTGCCCACTAGTAGTGGATTCCACTATTTAATTACTTGTTGATTAAAGGAGTATTTTCATTTGACTGGGTGCCTCACAGTTTTAGATTCTGGAAGAGGATCATTCAGACTTTTTCCACTTTAAAGGAACAACTACGTGAAAACATGAGAACAGCATTCTTAAGGATGGCTCTCAAAAAAGGTATTAGAACAGCAAGGGTTAAATGTTTTAGGTTAGAAGAAGAGTTGGTTCTTATATGCCACTTTTCTCTACCCAAAGGAGGCTCAAAACAGCTTACATTCCCTTTCCTCTCCCCACAACAGACACCCTGTGAGGTAGGTGAGGCTGAGAGAGCCCTGTTATCACTGCCCGGTCAGAACAGTTTTATCAGTGCCGTGGCGAGCCCAAGGTCACCCAGCTGGCTGCATGTGGGGGAGTGCAGAATCATTCCAAGAGCTCTCCAGGACCCACTGAGATTGGTTACCCCAGTGTTGGAAATATTCCTTGAACTTCAAAATGCCTCAGAGTCCACCCTCTAAAGCAGCTATTTTTGCCTGCAGAGTTTATCATGAGCAGCGATAGTAGAGACAAAGGTAGAGGCTTGCAGGCTGAAGTTGGGGTGGAGTGGTGCAGGTGCGTCCCTCCTGGTCTATGGGCTTTGGCCAGCCCGTACCAGCAACTGTTTATATTTTGTCCCCCGACCCTGACCATCCCTCCTCCTTCCACTTCCCTCTGAGGCTCAGAAGCTACAGATCCCTGCCGCGTGAGAGCTGCCCCTGCTGGTGAGTTCCCTAACAGCTGCCTGCAGCCTTTCCAGGTCCTGGGGGAAGGGAGTGGCTGTCCACAGAGTTCTTCCACTCCATCCCCATAATCTAGAGCCTGTTGTATTCCTGAATACAATGGGCTTTGCCCCTAGTAATATAATAAATCTGATACTCCAGAACCACCACACATTTTGTCCCATCCTGCTTCTTTCCCAGAGGGCAAAGTGAGAATGGGCTTTAGCCATTCATCGTTAAAAGAGCTACCAAAGAAGTCTGGGGAGACTTGTGAAGCTTATTCAAATTCCACTGAAATGAGAGGACTATACCACAAGCTACACATGGTATATAGAGATGACTGTTCAAAGGTGACACGGCTATCTAGCCTCTGTGTCCCAACTTCTATCAGTTCGGCCTCAAGAAGAAGCCTAACCTTTCTTTCCTGTACTGTGTTGAAAGACTGTGTTAATGTCTAGCTAATGCCAAATTATTTCTCACTTCTGTCACCACCGTGCAGATTAACAGCAGGCATAGCATTCAGCAGTGTCTGTTCCTCCAGAGACGGCTTATGTTACTTTAGGTTGAAGTAGGAGAACTAGGCACTTTTGTGCTATTTTCAACAAAGCAGGGGTGGGCCACATATGGCCATGTGGACTTCATGCTGTCCATGGGGTATTTTTCTGAAGCTTACTAACTATTGTTAGAATATAATTTGTGCTACTAAAGTAACTTTCTAGCTCTCTTTAGTCCAAGATCAGTTAGAAAATATTATGTAACATGTAATTAAAGCACAGGTACAAGAGGCAATCAGACCCACACTCCTTATGTTTATATAATCGAATGTCAAAAAGTTTCAGGGTTTCAGATCTGGAATAAAAAAAGTAATAGGATAGGTGAGTAGTAATTCTGCATGGGATTTTGCTTTAAGTTAAATATGTATGCAGGGAAAGCAACCATCATCTCCATTAAAATCTTATTATTTTATGCCACAACCTCCAAAAAAGGATATGAGACACCAGTCTGTGAGTTTGCTAATTTTTAAATGGCTGGTCAGTGTGACTTGCTGCTAATAATGCAATATACTAAAATACCTACCAGCTACAAGTTTCTGTATATGTTATATACAGCAACTAGGGTTGCCTTCTCTGGGTTGGGAAATACCTAGAGATTTTGGGGTAGAGCCAGGAGTGAGTGAGATTTGAGGCAGGGAGGGACATCCATGGAATGTCATGTCATGGAGTCCACTCTCCAAATCAGACATTTTTTCCACAAATCTCTGTCCCCTGGAGATGAACTGTAAAACCAGGGGATCTTAAGATCCCACCTGGGGATTGGCATCCCTAAGAGAACATGAATGTTGGTGGCCTTAATTTCCCCCTGCAAACTCTTCTAAGCAACAGCTGGGCCCAGAGAATAATATCGCCTTTGTTGCCCAGGGCATTCCAAGTCCTTTTAGACCTGATGGGTGAAATCTTCCATGTCATTGCCTCAGTCCACATTGGGCAGTGCTTGTCGAGGAACCAAGCACTAACTGGATACCAAATCCAGAACTGCTGTTCCCTCTTCACCAAAATCACCAGAGGGTATCCTATAATAACTACTGTAACAGAATTTTATTTCATGCACATACATGGACCAGAAATTACCATATTGTGAACCTTTAAGAAGAAAACCTGGATAGGCAGCAGATGAGGTACTATCAATAATTCACAAAATTTACAAGCAGCAAAATCCTTAGCCATTCTTAAAAACATGCCTTAATAACCCCATTTCGGAATCTGTCTTGTACCTATTCCACATCAACTTCACTGGGTAAAGCTTGGGTCAATGAGCTGCTGGTAGATACCCCAGCCCTTAAGAAACTCCCAAAGTTCCAAAGGGCCTGCAAAATGGAGCTCTTTCACCAGGAATTGGGTTAAAGCCAAGGTCTCCCCGCCCCTGCCGCATAGTCCCTCACCTGGGCTTCTCCCGGACTGTGTCTCCCTCATTTGAGACAGGCCAATAACTGAACTTCCATCTGTTGTGATTTTATGTCCATGGTGGATGTTTATATATCAGAGTGAGCACTCTGAAATATACTATTTCATATAGATTAAATTTCATGACTTTTTAGCACTTTTAAATACAGGGAAACTGTATTTATATCTGTTGTAAGCCACCTTGAGATCCCCTTGGAGAGGAGCAGCTCAGAATCCAATTATTATATAATAAATAAAAAATATAAAATAAAATAAACTCTAGCTAGTTTGTTTTGAACCCCTCCTCCCCATGGACAGCATTGAAGAAGCTCCTTTGACCCCCAGCTTCTGAGACTCACTTTGAAGCAGTAGAATTCCAGCAGCCCCTCTTTTGAAATCTTGCCTCAGAAAACCCAAACAGTACACTTGCGGCACTTCAAATAATTTGAACAATTTATAAGGAGCAAAAGTCTTGCACCCTTCATAATTTGCCTCAAAATTCCAAGCAGATAGTGGTTGACACACTCATGCATAGCTTGCCTCACAAAACAAACAGGCAAAACCTGTTGACAGTGTTGAGGAAGCTTCTGTGAGACACAGCTTCTGAGACCCAAGCTTTATTAGCAGCAGAAGGCCAACTGCCCACTTCTTCAAACAGCTTGCCCTGTAAATCTAAACAGGCTACCGTTGAAGTGGCTCCTGTGAGGCATTTTCTTATTTAGCTATATAAACAGCAAAACTTCAGCTACCCATTTGTTAGATAGCTTGCCAGAAGAAGTAGAAGAATCCAAAGGGGCCAAAACTCAAACTTCGGTGTTATACATGTGTACAAAAACTGAGCCATCCCCAGCACTGCTTATGTTACAGCCCAGAACTGATAGCTGTTATTATTGCTGTTTCTCTCCCTCCTGTTTTTACAAGGTGCATTTTCCTTTCAGGTACATAGGAAACTGCCTTCCTTAGGGGGAGGTGGGGAAACTTTGGGCAGGCAGCATTAGGAATGACAGTACCATGCCAGATACTAAAACCATAACACTTTTAGTGTCTTTGGTTCAACCAAGTTAACAAGCTCTCATACACAATTTGCAAGCTCCTAAAGCTTCACTAGTGTTGCCGTTAAAGATATGCTTATTAATACAAGCTCACACACATTTTACTACAGCTTGAACTGCTGTAGTTCCATCGAACAGCTATAGTTCCCAATCTCCATGCAAGCTAGAAGGCTTCTTGCCCTCCATCCCCTCTCCCCACCACCACCCATCCGGGAAAATGGCTGGAGGACTGGCATTGTGCCAATACAATGATAACATTTCCAACATGACTTTGAAGTAGGGATGCCAGCACTTAGGTGGGACCTGGGGAACTCCTGGAACTATAACTCCAGACTAAAGAGATGAGTCCTCCTGAAGAAAACAGCTCCTTGGGAGGGTGGACTCTGTAGCATTATCCTCACTGAGGTCTCTACCCCAAGTCCCACCCAATCCCAACCTCACCTCCAAAGTCTCCAGGTATTTCCCAACATATGCTGGCAACCCTCTTAGAAGCGATGCCATCAAAACTTGGATAGCATTTATCCAAGACTGTGGTTAAATGTGAGAGTTTGGGGTGAATGTTATGCATTAACCCTCTATGATGAAATCACTTCAGTGTTGCTCCAGAAATGACATCATTTCATGGTTACAATATCAAAAAGGAGAGTCTCTGCCCCTTACCCTCTCCCACCAGCTGGCAACTTTAGTGCAAGTTCAACCATAGATTAATTCCTTGTTGGCAAAATTCAAGAAATAATCCAATTTTATGCTTAGGGGTGTTCTTTCAATGACTTTTATTGCAGCAGGATTTGCAAAAAGACAATAACTGGCTGCAGGCCACTAATACAACAGAGAGGCCTTCAGAGTACAAGCACTAACACAGACGAACACACAGCAGAGAGAGAGAAATACGAGGCAGGTTAAACTGCCAGATAAAACATTCAATAAATCCTGAACACTAGGGAATGCAATACAGCTCCCCCTGGGGTACAAATGGATTAAACTCCTATTTCAGTCATATTTACATTAACTAGACTTTTAGCAGGCTGTTGCTACTCCAACATTCCTACGGCTGAAGGGGAGGTCGAGTTGTAGTACATGTCTGTTGTGGTATGCTGCTGTTGTTCTGTCCTCTGCACCATGGTACTCCTGGGGGGGGGGGAGAAGAAACTCAAGAACAGTCTAAAGAGCCATCAGATACAGCAGGAGAAGGAATCAGGAAAAAATTCAGTGCCTCTTCCTTCTATGGAAGCCCTTCTGCTAAAGCTTGGAGAAGTACAACATGGCTATATAAGTAAGTATATGCAACCGGTTATATGTAAATCACCCTGAGCCGAAAGGGAGGGCGGTATAGAAATATAAGAAATAAATATAAATAAAGTTTATTTAATACAGCACTGTGGCCAGACAAGGTCGGATTGGCTGAAGAACAATGCCTCTTTCAAGGCCATCCTTTGCTCTGCGTAGCTAAGTACAAAAAAATCATAGTGCAGTTCTAAGCTAACCTGAGTTAACCTGAGCCCATTGAGGCCAGTGGGTTTAGAAGTACACTGGAAGAGTCTTGGGACACTTTACACTCAAGTGGCGTTCCCATATCCAAGGCAGACATTCTTAACATTTCCAAAACTTTTTAAAATGCCCTCCTAAACTGTCCTTCTTAGAAAGATTTGAAACCCTTTTGCACCTCCAGAAGAATTATGGCCGTAGATTAAATGTCTTGACAGATTTGGGGGAATAACATTGCTAAATTTATTGTGTACGTGAATATTGATCACCAGCTTAGGATACCCAAAGCTTAATACACAGTGATATGCAAGCATAGCAAGTTGAAAAAAAAACAAAAACCAAGTTGCTATGGTATATTGGGGAGGTACCTTATACTTTGCCTGATCCACTGAGCTCCCTGATGCCCCCAACACTTTGTGAATGAAGCCTTTTAGAAATGTTCCCTTCATTTGTATAGCTCTTTACCTAATTGATTTTCTGTGCTAATACACTAAAGGTCTGAAGAAGGCAGAGCCTCAGGTGTGACAGATGAAATAAGGTGCTTTTAGCCATTGCTTTTATCTTCCATGTCTAATGTGTTGGTTACAGCTGTGCAGTTTAACAGCAAGATCAATACATCATTTGCTGCAGGTACCTGAAAGAATTTGGAAGATTGCTGGCATTTTAACTATTAGGTTTCCTCTTAGGGGTTTACTTTTCTTTTCTGATGAAATCAATCGTTAAAGAGATACACAAGTATATTTTGAACATTTTATTGCTCAGGCAGTTAGACTGATACTACTCTTTTGCTTTATCCTCTGGCATACGTGACCTTTTGGCTGAAATATTTTCTTCCATCGCAATTCTGTGTAGAGGACAAACACAGCACAGTTTCGCGGGCAGAAGACCGAAAGCCATCAGTCCAACCGTTACCTCCTCGTTTCATGCTAATGCCTACCCATTGCTGCTGACTGGCACATCTGCGCTGCAAATTTTATACTGATTTTATACTCATTGAATCACCATGGCTTTCCTCAAAGAATTTTGGGAATTAGATATGGTGAGCAGCTAGATTCAAGTCCTGTAGTACCTCTGAGACCAACAAGATGTTGGGGATATAAGCTTTTGATAAGCAAGAGCTTCTTTCATCATTTGTCTGATGAAGGAAGCTTTGATTCTCAGAAGCTTATTAACTCCTCCGACCAATCATGTGGCTCTTGAAGGTGCTGCTGGACATAAATCTATTGGTTCTTCTGCAAACCATCACAACTTCCCTTTGGAAATACGATGAAGAGATCTTGACAACTACACTTCCCAGAATTTTTCAGGCAGTGTAACTAAAAGGTGTCCTAAAATGAGCATTTAATGTATTTGTGTTTGGATATGTGTTCCCTTAGAATATCAGTAGGAAAAGATTTCCCAGGATATGGTAAAAAAGGGATGGCAAAAGAAAGATAAGGCATGAGAAGGGCTGCATCAGGCAGAGCCTACCGAAAAGTAACAAGCCTAGTGTGGCATCCTCCTCAGAAGTAAGTTTCATGGAAATAACTGCTAATCAGATATGTACACTGACTGTGCCTGACACCCATAATTGTCCATGAGGTATGTGTGGAATAGATCCCTTTCCCCCCAGTATAAACCTTATGTGAACTGGAAATGAATCAGCGGCAAGAAAATCACAAACCTGCCACCCGTTGGAATAAAACACTCCAAACCAGGACATGCCAGTATATTGTGAGTTTAATGCACCATCTCTCTGCAGTCAAGTTTTTCTATTTTTGTTTTCTGTGCTGCTGCACAGCTTAACTCTTTAGTCCTCCACATGCACCCCCTTTGATTGACGCAATAGTTCCTGTAATCCATTACAATTGTCTACTTTATTTCCGTTTGCGGAAAAACTCAAGAGCCCAAATTGCCCACTGAATAACACAATTAAATTACTATGGATTGATTTTTATTCCTCATCTGTTAAGTGTACTCTACGATGCACAATGTGTCCTCCTGAGGCAAATAACAGGTTCTTTATTCCTCAAAAAGAATTGAACTTACAAATATAATTATGCAAGGTGGAGGTGCTGGCTGCTGGCCAATTTCAAAAGAGAGAGGTCTGGGGGATTAGCTATGGTTACTAAGCAGTGAGATAATGCTTATTGCTTGCTTCTTTAGCATTGCTTGCCCTGTTCTTTGATGGAGACTTAATTCTGAAACTCAGACTGAGCCATGGGGTACTTTGGTTCACTTCCTGTGCAGCCTCCTTTTTCTCTGTAGTTTGCAGGAGCTAACATTAATTGACCCAGTCAGGACACTATTGAGAATAAGAATTTTGCCAGGCAGGAAATTGTCTGGAGCACAGAAAAAGAGACGACTTTCAGAAATGTGTTTATGTGTGGAAATGTTCTATCCCCCCCCCCCCCAGTTCAGAGCCATTAGGAGCTGATCCCTTATTTGGATGCCTAATTCCACTATGGCTCATAATGCAGGAGTGATTCCTAGTAACAGAACAAACTTAGAATCCAGTGGCACCTTTAAGACCAACAAAGTTTTATTCAAGGAATGCGCTCCTGTGTGCACACACACTTCCTCAGATATGATGTCATAGAATGGAAATAATCAGTTCAAACTTATAGGTAGAGTGTGAGAGTAAATTAGCATACAGCATAATGAAAACGGTTAACAGATTCCAGAGACAGATAAGGGGAAAAAACAGCAATTTGGATTTGTTTATATTCACTTGGGATTGAATTGCATGGGAAACATTTGGTGTACAATAAATATGTCTACCTGTGGAGTTGCCAATGTATCATTCTACAAATCAGAGGTTTACTCCTACTCATTTGAAAGATCATATATGATAAAATTATCTGTTTTTCATATCAATATTATTGTTAGCATAATCTGGTTAAGGAGTTCAGTTAATACTTAGGAGCTCCCAAAGTGGGTGGTACAACCCCCTAGGATCCAGGTAGGCAGTAGGGGGGCAGCAGTCTAACACTTCCTGCTGCAGCTTCATTTTCCTAGTGAGAGGCCTTCCAAGGTGGCTTGCCATTGCCTCCCCCTGGGTAGGAGAGAGCCTGGACTTCCTTGGGGGTCTCCCATCCCAGTGCTGACCAGGCCTAATCCTGCTTAGCTTACTGAAGAAAATGACAGCTCCCGAAGGTGGACCCGGATGGGATCATATTCCTGCTGAGCTCCTTCCCCTCCTAAGATTCTGTCCTTCCCAGGCTCCATCCTAGGAATTTCTTAACCCCAGTGTTGGCAACCCTTCCCCCAAAGTCTCCATCTTTGGGAGGCCGAAAACTCCTTCTCCTGCTTGCTGCTAGAGGTGGGATTTTCCATTGCTTGGTTCTTTCTTTCTCTTTCTGTCTGTTTCACTATCTGTCTTTCTCCCCAGCGAGGACCGAAAGTGACTTTTATGATTGTCTTTTACAAAGATTTTATCATTATTATATATAATAATGCACATAGTCTTTCCAGACAAGTGTAGGCAACATAGTGTGTTTTGAATTTCTAGTAGACCTAACACCAGGAAAGAGCTGTGTGTGGGGCCACTAGGGATGTTGCCTGGGAGCCAAGGGGATGACAGCCCCAAGAAGGTTGGGAACTGCTGAAGTAATGTATACAAAGAGGTTCTAGGGGTGAGACTTTACTTTTGATGTCTTTTAGTTTAGGCTCCACAGGGCTCCTGCATGTAAGCAAATGGCAAAGCTGATTGAGAAGTGGACTGAAAGAAGGCACAGCCGGAGAGAGAATGGTCAGAGAGCTGAACTCAACAAACCAACTCCATTCTTATGACCAAAGAAAGCTGACATTTCCTATGTTCATGATACTACAGACCTGGAGACTAAAGTGATGCGCAACTAGGCCAGTCCTTTCCCATGGAAAGATTTCCAAAAGGAAGGAAAGAGGAAAAGCTGAAGATGGGAGAACTGAATTGAAAAGGAGGGAACAAGAGAAAGAAGCAGAGAAAGGTTGTGGGGGCTGCCAGATTAGCAAAAGAAGAAACTCCTGGAGCAAGATCTGGGGCGGAGGGAATGAAATACCTCCCCCAACTCCTTGTGGTTTCTCTGATGATGTATTTGAGTGTACGTGTACAGTGAGTGTCAAGGGAATAATAAATTACCATTGCAGGGTTTTTAGACAAAAAAAAGTCTACTCCTAAATGCTCTCCATTTCACCAAGTGACTTGTACTGGAAAAATCTGTTGGGGAAGCAATGGTGCCTGCCTTCAGTACTTCAGGATGAAAATAGGCAAGAGGCTGTCACATTCACGATAAGAACCTTCCTTTTATAGAAGTAAATATACTTTTATAATATAAATATACTTTTATAAGAGTAAATCTCAGACACACTTGGCCCCAATTTGTATACCCATCTTTTTTTTTAAAGGCAAATAGGAATCATGGGAGTAAGGGGCAGTTTTCATAGGTACAATCATGAAGGGATAGAAGGATCCCTTCTCTCTCTTCTCTCTCTGGTCCCAACCCAAACAGAGTGTCAACACCTGAAATCTAATTTGGATATCAGTAATCACATGTAGTTTGATTCTAAGATGATTATGAAGAAGACTAATTATGAAGAAGATTGTAGTGTAGATTTGATTTAGTGTGAATCATAGAAAGATAGAATCATAGGGTTGGAAGGGGTCATACAGGCCATCTAGTCCAACCCCCTGCTCAATGCAGGATCAGCCCTAAGCATCCTTGACAACGACTCTTTGAGTGTGGTTCTCTAACCAATTCCCTATCCACCTAACTATTTGAAAATCCAATAGGAGGGCCAGTGCCCCTCTAAAGCAACTTTTTTTCTATGATTTATAAACACAGTGTTTATAAAGGTCACCACTGTCCCCATCTTCCCATCCAACCTCACATCTTCTGGCCAGGCCATAAAGGCTGCAGGTGGCTGCCACCTTCTTGCCCCCGCCCCGTTTACCAAAGGGTGGGCCAGGCAGGGAAGGCTAAAGGGGGCTGCCACCTTCCTGCCCCTTCCTCCACATTGCCCAAAGACAATGGGTGGACCATGGAGGGGCACCTCTTCCCCCTCATCTCCCAAAGGGCAGGCTGCTCCAGAAAGGCCAAAGGGGATGGGTTCCCCCTTCCAAAGGGCAGGCTGGGCAGGGAAATCCCCAGAGGAGTCACAGATGCCTCTTTCCTGCTTCCCACATTTCCCAAATGCTACTCCAGTCTGGGTAGGGAAGGCCATGGGGGAGTGATCTGCCTCCCTCCCATTCTTCACATCTCCCAAGGGCCAGACTAGGTCAGGAAGGCTACTGGAACCCCACCAGCCCTTCACAGCTGTTGTTTTAGGGACTCAAACTTCCTTCATTCCCCCGAGCCCCGAAATTAATTTTAAAAAATAAGCATTTCCACATTGCTTTGGGAAAACATCACAACACCAAAACATTTTTTTAAAAAATGTACACTTCTGCATTACCACAGGATCATGCCACAACAATGAAACATTCCCTTAGATCTCTTTTTGGGATTCTTGTAATGGTCTCTCTTTATTTTCGGGTACATTTTAGATAGGTTGGTTATAGTAACTGGACCCTGATGATTTTGTGTTCACAATAAAAATTAAAACACAGAGCATGGATACTAAGCTAATAGGGAGAGGGCTGCTTTATCACATGCCCACCCTTTCCCTGTTCATACCCCACCACCAGAAAACATACAGAGGAATGTATTTTGGTTTCCTGATCCCAAAATTATCTAACACAGCGAGAAGAACATTTTATTTTTCTTTAAAATGGTGGATGGCACTTACTGGACCCTGTGCACACTGAGCTCACGTTCCAGTGGGATATTAATTTCCCTGCGGAACAGAAAGGCCCCAGAGATTCACAAGGAATTCCTGAGAAGATTGTGGGTGGGTTAGCGTACCCAAAACCCGATTCTGTCAATCACAGCAGCAATTGACCCTCAGTGGAACAGGAGCTCGAAGTATTCGAGCTATCCAAGTGCCATGTCTCCGCCCCCCTAGAACATTTTATTTTTCTTGAGGGCATGTAGCTTTGTGATCCCACAGCAATGCGGACCATGCCATTAAAAAAAAAATTCTTGATCCAGAAATGGAGAGGTGAGAGATGGTGTGATGGTGAGCAAAATGCTACCTAGATTGTTGCACATTTTCTGATCCACACAGGCTTGCCCCTGTTTGCATCCCGAACTGCAGTATGACAAGATGAGGGAAATCAAGATTAGGTGAGTTATCTTATTGCAGAGCAAATCTTGTGCCAGCCACTTGAGAATTCCACGTTGCTGCTGATGTCATGTGGAAGCAGCACCAAAACCCGCAAGCAATGAGAGGCTGTCCAGGGGGCAAACTCATTATGCGGAATCAGTCCTACTTCTGCCTTTCTGCCATGTTATTTAAGTTTATTTCTTGTCATTAAAAATGTAAAATCTGTTTGGCAGATAGTGTTGATCATGAAAAACTCTCTTCCCCTTTGCAAGTGCTAAAAATTTTAAGTCACAGCTTAGTGATAAAATGTTTGCTTTATATAAAGAAGATCTAATGCAGTGGTCCTCAACCATTTTATCACTGGGGACCGGTCAATGCTTGACAATTTTACTGAGTCCTGGGGGGGGGGTAGTCTTTTGCCGAGGGACATTGCCACTGCCTGAGCCTCTGCACCGCTTGCTTTCCTGCCGGTGCCCCTCACTTCCTGCCGCCCGCTGGGGGGCTCTGCCAGCAGCAGCTGTGCAGTGCCATGCCGAGGGGGAGCCCCAGCCATGGCAGCCGCTGGAAAGCACCAAAGGTGAGCCAGCGGCAGATTGGCAGGGCAGCCCCTGAGGCAGCAGCCAGAGAGGAGGACGAGGAGGAGCTGTGGCCCGGTACCGACTGATCGACAGACCGGTCCCGGTCTTCAGACCAGGGGTTGGGGACCGCTGATCTAAAGTTCAAGCCCTGGAAATACTTGTTGGAAGATAGTAGGTAATGTGCAGGATTGGTAAGTGGGAGTAGTCACGCCAAGTCAGATTGGACAATACTGATCCTGCTAGATATAGTGTGATGATGATGATGATTATATAGAAGAACAAAGCAGAAGTCTCATTAAAAAGTTTTAAAATGCCAAATTACTTGTATCAGTTTTATCATGAAGTCAAAATGGAGTCTGAATTTACATTCTGTTTTCAAGGCACACACTTTTCATCAGTAGCTTGGCCCTCTAAGATGTATTTTTTTCTGTCAATTTCACCACATATATTAGGCTCAATTGATTCTTGAAAAATCCACTGACCATAGGTTCATAGAAATTTCATGGAGGATACAAAATTCTATTCTCTCTCAAGAGGAATGCATATAGGGCATTCTGACGCACATTGAATGCCCCCCCATTCACTCCAAAGGAATGTTCACTCAGCTGTGCTACACCAAATCATGAATGTCAGGCATTACAAGCAGGGAGAATCTGCATGGGCATGAAAATACTCATGCTTCTAGGGGTGCACTCCTCAACACACTTAACAGAGTAAGTTCAATACAATAAAATGGGGCCTATTTCTAAGTAAACAGGTTGGTAGGATCAGTAAATTAAGTATATCTCTAACCTACCTACCTTTGGGACCGCCTTCCTCCTTATGCCCTCAGCAGGGCATTTCGCTCTGTGGTCCTAAATCAGCTGATGGTCCTAGGGCCCTGGGAGGTGTGCCTGGCCTTGACCAGGGTCAGGTCCTTTTTGGTCCTGGTACCCACCTGGTAGAATGAGCTCCCAGAAGAACTGCAGGTCCTGACAGGACTCTCTGAGTTCTGCAGGGCCTGCAAGATCGAGCTCTTCTGCCAGGTTTTTGGTTGAGGCTGTGTGGGGATCCTGGGGTATGAGATTGCCCCCCCCTGTTCCGGAGCACAGTGCTAGACTGTACCCAGAGCCATTGGGCGATCAACCCCTGATTTCTATTCTTTTCTGCTGCCAATCAAATGCTGTCATCTGGACCAACTCCAATGGCCCGAAGCGTGGGGAGAAGTTTTTAATTATGTACCACCATATTATTATATTATTATAGAGCTGGGGATTGTTTTAGGATTATGATTAAGGGTTTCTTGTTTTATGTTTCTTTTTGTGAACCACTGTGAGCCAGCTTGCTGGGAGCGGCAATATAGAAATCCAATAAATAAATAAATAACAAATAATAAATCTGCACTGTACTTTTAAGCTTCTTTTAAATATTGCCAGAACTGAACATTACATATTCCAGTATTCTTCCCTTCTTAAGTCCAGCAATGCTTTTCATGCCCTTTGTGCATTTTAAATTCTTTGCTCTCCCTCTGCCCCTTTTTGCTTTCAAATGACATTGTTTGCCAAGAAGCGGTTCCTCCTGAGGTCTTCCAGTGATCTCATTTGTCTCATTTTCTGAAAGCTGACTTACCTGCCCACCTCCTGCTGAGACAAACTCATCTATGTCCTTCTCGTTAGCTCACAGAGGTCAGTAGGGAAAAGAAAGAAAACTAAAGCCCAAATGACAAGCTGAATACTTTCGCTGCTTATAGGCAAATGTGAGAAAGCAGCAACTTTTCCTGCTAATTGTTTACAAAGTAAAATTTTAAATGGCTTTGAGCTTTGATGGTATTCTGCCTACCTAGGATTTTTTCCTTGACTTTACACACATTTTCTCATGCACGGCTAAACATTAAAAATGTAAAAAACAAAAAAGGAAAATCAATGTGAAAATTATTACCACTGTCAAAAAAGAAAGTAGCACGTTTGCTAGACTGACCATGACTTACAACCAAGTAGCAAACTTGCCAGGTTGTAGAATCAAATTATAAATCTTTTTCTACAGCATTTTGACATGGTAGGAGAAGAAACTCTTAATAGAGGGCAAATGGACCATTGTTAGTGTTGCCAGGTTCCATCCCTCCCTGGCCAGCAGCAGGGGATGGGGGAGGGGTAGGTTGCCAAATCCAGGTTGGGAAACTCCTGTAGTTTGGTGATGGAGCCTGGGGAGGACAGAGACCATAGTAGGATATAGTGCAATAGAGTCCACTCTCCAAAGTATTCATATGCTTCAGTGGAACTGATCTCCGTAATCTGGAGATGATATGTATTCCAGGGGTTCTCCACCTGGAGGCTGGCAACTATAACGGTTGTGCTTCTTATTCATTTGTTTGGGTTTATGCTGCCACTTAAAAAAAATATTAATCAGTAGGACATATTTAAGGACATGGGTGTGTATGTTATCGCATAGTTCTGCCCTTAAAACTGTTCTGAACATACACCTGGTCCAAAATGCCCCCTAACTAGAGGTTTCTACAGTGATCAACATTTAAAACAAATATGGGCATGCAAGGGTTTACCTGTTTACCAGCTAGAACTGGGAAATAAAGAATTGGAGTGAGCAGAAACCAGTGTGGACTGTTTTAGTCCATGTGACTAAATTTCATAGTTATCATGATAGATCTCTCACCTATCCTCTCATGCAAAATATAGCACAAAGGTTAAGAAATTAAGCTGAGAATAAGGAAGTCTATTGTTCAAATGCTGTTTCCGTAAACCAGTGGTTCTCAACCTGGGGGTCGGGACCCCTCTGGGGGTCGAATGGCCCTTTCACAGGGGTCGAGGCAGGGCAAGCAGCTTGGCCAGGGGGAGTACTGCCACCTTTGTTGCTCCTCCTGAAGGCACTTGCCAGTTTATATACAATTCATAACCAATTTATATACAATCATGAACAATGGATCTTCACACCATTGGTCAGTTTCGGTTTAATTTCTGTGAAAGAACACTTGCATAATGGCAGTTGGTTGGGGGTCACCACAACATGAGGAACTGTATTAAAGGGTCGCAGCATTAGGAAGGTTGAGAACCACTGCCGTAAACAATCACTAAATAGTGTTAAGGAAAGCCTCTACCTCTACTCCTCAGTTTCCCCTATCTGTGATACGGGAATAATTATAATAAAATTGTCACATCGTATTGGCTTATTAAGGACCATGAAATAATATATGTGCCATTGGAACATTATCTAATACTATAGAGATTCTTATTTTATTACAGTTGCCTTCTGATTTAATAGCCTTGCTCAATCACATTCCTTCCACTTGCTTTCCCATTACCGTAACTCTTTGCACACACAAAAATCCTGCCTCTTCAAACGACAATGGAATGTCTTTCCTATCCCATCAGGTACAGGACCTGTTTGAATATATCTCAAAACTTCTCCTTTTCAGGGGAATAAACATTACAGTTGTCTACCTGCCAAAAACAAATGTGCACTGTGCGTGTTAGAGAAAACCATCTAGTGTTCTGAAGCTGAAGCAGGGACGAATTAACACAAATAAAGAACTATAACTAGGGTTGCCATTTTTGGATTGGGAAATACCTGGCATTCGGGGCTGTGGAGCCTGGGGAAGCTGGGATCTGGGAAGGGGAGTGATACCAGCAGGGCATAATTTACTAGCGTCCACCCCGCAAAGCAGCTATTTTGCTCACTGCTCCCTTCTAGCGTTGAGAAACAAATGATCTATAACGCATTCTCCTCTCTCCCTTTTTTTTAAATTTAAAAAAAAACCTTGTTTAAATCTGTTTGAGCCATTAGTTTTGCTTCTGAATGTGGTTTATATTCTGATGACTACATATTTTATATGTATTATGAAATATGATATTATGAAATATTTCCATAATTATGTGAGCTGAGGAAAACTTGCTGCGCTGGTCCCTTTTTGTGTATTATGTTTGTTTTAGATTAGATGCATCAATATACTTAGCATTCTTTTCCTGTACACTTTTAACTTGTAACAAAATATAGAAGTAATCAAATATTTGCTCAATCCCCTTCCCCAAAAACCCACACTAACAAACCACAATTTGCAGCCAGGATTGAGCTGGGGCTGCTGTTGATATGGTGGGTGGGGTGGGCGGGGAAAGATGTGGGAGGGGGAAAGGGTGCACGTGGCGGCAAAGGCAGCATGGTGCCTTGGAGCTGGTGGAGGAGGGAGATCAGTGGAGGCATAGCAGCGTACCTCGTGCTGGTCTCCTTTTCTTTACTGGATGGCATAGATGAGCATCTTACCTTTCGTCTCTGGTATGGCTTGTGGCAGGTTGGCATTTGGTCAAAGTTGGTTTGGACGGTTATATTATTTATAAATATTTGAATTGTTTTGTCACAGTTTTGTGGGTTGGCAGGGGGCAGAGCTGGTTTGGTGGGGAGTACGCTGTGTGTGGCTAACTCCCCAGAAATAGGGCCTTTTTAAGGAGGCAGCAGACCTGTGAATGGGTGCCAAGCACAGTTGGGTGAGGCATAGGTTTTCACCTCATCTGGCATCCCACGTGGTACACCTCCCTGGCTTGGGAGGGCAATGGCTTGGAGATCCGCATTCCCGTTGCTTTGGGAATTTAGGGAATTTAGGGCAGTCTCATGACTGCACTGGCTCTTAACCTCCTGCTATGCCAACCCTCTCAGGATTAGTTAATAAAGCTGTGGCCTATTTAATGCAAACACTAGTGTGAGCGTCTTTCTGGAGCCCGCGACTCCCACCCTGCAAGTCAATGCCTATTCCCTTCACATAGTGGCTGCACACTTGCTTCTAGACTTCCTTCTTCCTTTCCTGCCCTTGCCATAACACCATCAGTGTGTGCGCCTGAGGCTTCCCATGGAGAGCTAAAATCATGGGGTTTCAGAAAGTAAACACTGAGTTGTCTTTATTTTAAAGACGTTTTGGTTAAGGAACACTTACAAATTGGCACAGCAGGTGTGTTTTTTCAGCTTGCAGCAAGAATCTTGTAACCTGACCCTTTCGTATTCTACCCAAAGGAAGGAGCAAGAGCAGGAGCTGCAATGAAAGGAGGCAACAGTCAACCTAAGCCTGTTCCCAGGAGCTCACTGCTGTCTGGATAATCCCTGAAGTGTGCTCAAAGAATTCCTTCCCTGTTCAGGTTTTTTTATGCTAATATAAGAGACCGGGTAAAAGCCAGAACGGCCCAGAATGGGCATTAAACAAACAAGAGTTCTGCAAAAAAACATTGGGATGAAGAAGAAGAGCTGGTTCTTATATGATTAGTGTCACTCAAGAATAATACTTTAGAAATGTAAAGGTGGAAATCCCACACCTTTATTAACTCTTACCAGGCCAAAAAGCCTTCGGAACATCCCAGAAAAGGCTGGAAGACATTAAACAAAAGAGTACAACAAAAAACAGTGGGATGAATTACAGACACTCGGGAACAATATTGTAGAAACTAGAATTTAAGCCCATTTTATATTTAAATAAAATGGGCGCTAGGCCCCCATCTCCAGGGAAGCCTTTGAAGGATTCCCGGGGGCTGGGACAGCGTGGCCACTAGCCCACGACCTGGGGCATTCTCCTGGCTGCGGGCTGTTCCCAGGGCTGGAAGAAGGCCAACGCCCCGCTGCCAGCGGCCCGGGACCTTCCCCCGGCCCCAGGAACATCCTCGCCGCGTCTGTGACGTGGCAAAGCTGGTCCAGAGGCCAGGAGAAGGCTGCCACCCACCCACCCGGCAGCGTCCCAGGGCCTTCTCCTGGCCCCAGGAGCAGACTCGCCATGTCTGCAATGCGGCAAGGCTGATCCCAGAGCTGGGAAAAGGCCGCCGCTGCCGCCCGCCCACCCACCTACCCACCCACCCGGCAGCATCCCGTGGCCTTCTTCCGGCCCCAGGAGCAGCCTCGCCCCGTCTGCGATGCGGCCAGGCTGTTCCTGGGGCCGGGAGAAGGCCCCCACCTACCACGCCCCCCCAGTGGTAAGGGACCCGGGGCAGGAAAGGAGCAGGGACACCGCGTCTTCGATGCGGCGTCCCTGCTCCTTTCCCTAGGTGGAGGACTTACCATGCGGGCTGGTTGCTCTGTCTGTGCGGCGAGTCCCCGGCCGGGATAGGCCAGGCCAGGCCAACCCGCCAATGGGGAGCCGCGCTTTGCACGGGTCCCCATTGGTGGTTTGGCCCTGGATGGACACTCAGAGGACCCAATCAGGAGCCGCTTCGTGGCTCCTAATTGGGCCCTCCGAGTTTTTATCCTAGACAGGGCCCGCCTTAACTTTTCCCTAGTAGCCCTTACCGCTTTATTTAATCCGCTCCACAGGAGCGGTTAAAGATGAAGAACTGTTACTCTCATCCCTTTATGAACTTGTTCTCAGACAAAATGCTTCCGGAACACTACAGAAAACACCAAGATGCATTACAAACATACAAGAACAATATTTGGGAAATTAAGAAGTGTAACTCACATGTTTATTAACCTGTTCTGGGCCAAAATGCATCTGGACCACTGCTTTTTGTGGCACTCTTGTTTAATGCCCGTTCCAGCCTGTTATGGGTCATTCTGGCTTTTGCCTTCTACAGCAGTGGTTCCCAGACTTTTTAATTTTGTCACCCCCTTGTCTTCCAGACCACATCTCTAGTTCATACACACAAACACATAAACACACACCACTTTCCTGGTGTTAGGTCTACTGCAAATTCAAAACACAATGAATTGCCTACATTTCTTTTCTGGTTGTTGCGCAGTGGTCTTATTTTAGTCTGGAAAAAAGCCACCTTTGGGTCCTCATTGAGGATAAAGACAGACTGGGTAAGAAAGAGACAGAGAAGCAAGCAATGGAAAATCCCATCTCTAGGAGTAAGCAGTAGAAAGATTTTACGGGCTCCCAAAGAAGACTTTGGGGGAAGGGTTACCAACCCTGTGCTAAGAAATTCCTGGGGCTCTGGAGTGGAGTTTGGAGCCCCAGGAAAAGACAGTGCTGCTTGATGGGTGGAAGAGGTGCTGGTCTCTCTGAAGGGCCCTGCTGGTAAAGTTTTCCTGCAAGGGGTCCTCCATAACAGGACCTGGGCTCACAACATATTCCCATGGCCCTGCAGCTCGCCACTGGGATGCGCTTTGCTTTCCCCTACTCTCCTTCTCCTCTGAGGGGTTGGTGGGATCCAGTAGCCTTCTCAACCAAGCATGGCCTTTGGGAGATGTGAGGGGATGGAAAGGAGGCAGCCCTCCCCCACAACCTTAACAGTCCAGCCTATGGGTGATGTGGGGTGGGTGGGAAAGAGTCAGCCCATACCCCATGGCCTTCCCTACCAAGCTTGGTCTTCAGGAGATGTGCAGGTGGGGATGGGAAGGAGGCCTCTGTGGCCTTCCCTGCTTGACCCAGTCTCTGGGAGATGTGGGCTGGGTGGAAAGGATCCAGCCTAGCATTTGGAGATATGGCGAAAGGGGCAGGAAGGAGACAGCTTCCCTGTGGCCTTACCTGTATGGCCCAGCCTTTGGGAAATGTGCAGAGACAGGAAGGTGACATTCCCCCTCCCCCGGCAGCCTTTCTGGCTTGGCCCTTCGAAGATGTGTGGGGTACTAAGGTGGCAAACCAGCCCTCCATTCCCTGCCCAGTCTGGCATTTGAAAGATGTGGGGTTGGATGGGAAGGTGGGGACAATGGGGACCAATATAGATTCTGTTGTGTGTGGGTGGGGGTAGTAGGGCCAGACCCTTCAAAGCAGCTGTTTTCTTCAGGAGAACTGATGCCTTTGTTCCTTCTTCCCTTCCCTTCCCACTCTTTCTTTGTCTCCTTTTTTCTGTCTCTTTCACCTTCCTGAAGGATTCTTGTACCCCACATGGAATTTGGCAACCTAGCTGGCTGCATATGGAGGTGGAGTCGGGAATCAAACCCAGCTCTCGAGATTAGAGTCTGCTACTCTTTAACCACTTCACCACACTGGATCTCAAGATGGAGCAGGGGGAGGGGGGGTAGAACCCAGGTAGATCTCACAGTGAAAAAGAAGACTTAGTTCTTATATGCCACTTTTTTCTACCTAAAGGAGTCTCAAAGTGGTTTACATTCACCTTCCCTCTCCCCACAACAGTCACCCTGTGAGGTAGGTAAGACTGAGAGATGACCAGCTCTGATATTACTGCTTGGTCAGAACAGCTTTATCAATGCTGTGGGGAGCCCAAGGTCACCCAGCTGGCTGCATGTGGGGGAGCATGGAATCAAACCCAGCTTACCAGGTGAAGTTCGCACTCGTAACCATTATACCAAGCTGGCAGGTGCATGTACTAGCACCCCTTGTATTCTTGAGTGCAACAGGCTTTGCCCCTAGTAGTGAAATACATCTTTGCTAATGATCTCCAGCTGAACGGAGTAAGAGTTAATTGTAAACAGCTGAAGCCAGTTACCTGAGCTTTGACTGCAACCCAGCTGTCAAACTAACTGACATTAAACCATCTTTGTCAGCTGTCAAACCAATGAATCATCAGATCATCTTTAACAGCTGTCAAGATAGAGGGCTATACTCAAAAGTTTTAGATCTTCTTTAACAGGTCTCCAATACTAAGCTATTGTAAAGAAAAAAAATTAGAACTAAAACGCACTATTGAGCAGATTAAGACTTTCTCCTATTTGGAGATTATCACTGCAAATAAACCTTGAAGCACCCAACTTAGAGCAACATTCAACAAAGAAAAAACATGTGTGAATGCTATAAATTGGTTCTTCCATAATAAAGAGGGGAGCATATTCTCAGAGTCCTGTTAGTTGGAATATTGGCTCAGCAGTATCCAAAGAGAAAATAAAAATATAATTCTAATTTTTTAAAACATAATTAAATAATCAAAAAGCCAGAATGCCCAGAAAGAGAATTAAAAAATCACAATCTACCTACAATCGCCCACACATTTGTGGAAATTCAAAGAGTGAAACAAAAAAAGAAAAGGTCTTTTTAAAAAAGAAGGGGAAAAAAGAAAAGGTCAAGTTTTTTCAGAGACCTCCTCCAGCAAAACCAGTGTGCTCTTATCCAGTGATGGGAATCCAGTCAACCAGCAAAATCTCTAGGAGTCAGACTCAGCAAGTCTCTTTACCACAGTAAATCAGCAGGCAAGTTCCCTCTTTGATTGGCCAAGGGCAGTTCCTGTTAGAAATACCTCTCTCCAAAGTGATGCCTCTGCTTCTACCTGCAAACAGGAACTCTTTACCATAGAGTTAGTGAAATAGATAGGAACAGTTATCTGTCCCTTGAGGGTTAAATTCCTATTTCCTACTTCCTTCAAGTCTGGAACATGCATCCAGCATCAATCCTCATCGAGCTATTTAGATTAGAATAGGAATCTTCTCTTTACCTTTTCATGTGTAGAATTAAGTCTACTAAAGTAGTTTCTATATTAGGTAAGCACAAACTTGGATAATGTGTTTTTCTTTGTTGTTTTGACCACACTATGCTTATCAGCCAAACCATGTACTATGCTAACTTTCAGAATATTAAGACTTTACCACAAGTCTACCAATCAATACTCTTCAGGCTCTGGGCCCAATCCATATCATTTTTAATGAACTTATGATTTTTTTGGGGGGGGGGAAACGCATGCATGCTTGTTGCAGGTGAAGTTTTGGTGATCTTCTTGCCTAGTAAAAGTCACTTGACAGAAAATCAACTTTTTTCCTCCCTTTTTGAAGATCACAGATTGATTTCTATGAGTGAAACTGGCAGGTCAGATTTGAGAGCAGGATTCATTCCTTGAATAAGGATAACTTTTTAGACTGAGTTGGATGCCTGAAACTGGTGCTGAGGGCAAAGAAATTAATCAAGATTGTAGAAGAAGAACCTCCTGTAGTCCAGATGCAAGCGCCTTGCAGGAGCTTAAGCAGGAATATGAAAACTGGGCAGAGAAAGATGCAAACACCGCTATAATTATTATCTCATGGGTGAGTATAGCTGAATATCCTGATTTACTAAAACAAAAGTCTGCTCATGACATGCTAAAGCTTTTGTGGTCCACTCTTGTTAAAAAGGGATGGACCTACTCCAGATTAATTTGGAGACTGTATAGCATGCAATATCAAGAAGGAGAATCTTTTGATGAATATATATTGGAAATGTAAAGACTTCTCAGGAGTTATTAAGCTCTGACTAAGTACTATCAAACGTAAACAAAATTACTACCTTATCTCTGAGTATGCCCTACTATTTTCACCTGCACAAACATTGAAGTGATCTAATGCACAAATAGTACTGCAAAATATAGTCACATGTGTTGAAGGTACTGCAGGGCAATATTTTGGAACTCTAAATGTAACATAGCATATGTTTACTTGCAGCTCCTCTTCCTGGGATGCCCTCCTTCTCGCCCAGCAAGTTTTGTAAAACTTTGGATTCCTTGGAGAGGCACTGTGAACTTGAAGCCTTTAGTTGGCCCAGAGTTTGTTCTGTCCACTCCAGAACCCCTGAGCAACAAACACCCAGCAACTGTCTGGAAACCTCTGCTCAATTTGAAATGTAGCCACTTAACTGTGGGATACTTCCTCCCCTTCCCCCCATTCTGGAGGCATTAGTGCCTTGAATGCATCTCACTGTTTTTTGAGGTACTATGGTTTGTTTAATGCTCATTCCAGCCTGTTCTGGGGTGTTCTAGAGATATTTTAACCCCAAACAGGTTAATCTGCACAATATTTCTCCATTTGGAGTCCCAAAATATTATTTTGGTGTGCCCACTGCTTTCGGGGGTATTGTTATTTGTTTAATGCCTGTTCCAGGACATTCCAGGGATATTTCGGCCCAGAAAGGTTTAATAAAGGTGTGGGAGCTCTACTTTTTTTCATTTCAAAAATATTGTCCTTTGAGTATCTGTAATGTATTCCCCTATTTTTTTTGGGGGGGGGGGTATTCTTGTTTGTTTAATGGCTATTCCAGCCTGTTACGGGCCATTTCAACATTTACCCTGTCCGTGCTAATAAAGCAGTAATTGCCATTCCTCAAGAATTAGGAAAAGGAGAATAAAAACAGAATGAGCTTCATTTCATATCTATTTAAACCGGTTTTGTACATATTGTAAATAAATATAAAATCATTTTGACCCATTAAGAGTTTTTATACAACTGTATCTTGTTTAACACCCACCTTCATTAAAGTCAAATTTTTGTTATATTTTCACCCAAGTATTATTTTTCAGTCATATCCTTTGGTGTGACTTTGGGATGCTGCCAATTTTCTTTTGATTGTATTTATTTTATTAGCCAAGATGAAGTTACAGATAATTTAAAAAAGGTGAATGTTTATAGACAGTGACAGTAATATACTGCATGCTGAGCATGCAGAACATCAAATATTACTCCAAAAGAGATTACGAAATGTAGTGAATTAATAGCAATCAATAACCATGTAGTAAAATTTTGCATATATTTTATAACATTACATATCTGAGTTTATATTATTTGTTTTAAATGTGTGTGTGTGTATTATTTAAAATACAAAGGCAGAAGGGAAGCAAGGATGCTATCATTTGAAAATCAAGGGAATTGACTTAAAACTGCATTCCTAAAACTGCATTCTTGCTAGTAATTCAGATGGAAACCACTGTTACATGAAGCACCTATGTGAAGAATTATAGATGGTGATCCTGATTAGGCTGGTCCTACACGGATCAGGGAGTTGGACAAGAGGACCTGTATGACATCTCTATGGATCTATGAATTGCAGACATAGTTAATAGATGATATTCACCAAATTCCTATGGATTTGCATTAGCTTATTTTGCTTGTGCAACGTTAATATGCAACCTTAATAAGCAGCCATAAGCATGTCAAGCACAGACAAAACTCACAAACTTCTATAGAAAGAAAGCTTTAATTGGAAGTAGATCTGGTCACTATAACATTTGAAGTCAAAACTGTTCAATACTAGGACGGCAAGCAGTTATCAATACATTTCTCCCGCTCAAACCCAAGTGTTCCCAAGGGAGGGGGAGACCCCTCACCCAGGTGCCATCCCAGGCTTCCTACCAAGGTGTTGAAGTTAGCACGGCCTTGGTCAGGCCGGCACCTCAGGGTAGCAGATAAGATGTTTACAGGAACTGGGCAACATTGTTTCACAGCGGGGAGACTATGCAGTGTGAAAATGCAAGGATCAAAGGAGGGGGGGAATCAAAGGAAAACTACAGGCATAAGCACCCTGGTTACATGGGAACGTTTCTGTAAAGGCACAGCACTTCAAGATGGAGTCTCTTATGTTCACTGAAAACCCAAACATGGCAGAGAGCAGGGACTGATCCTGACAAAGCACTGGAATGTGACTGCTTTGTGCTAGGTTCTTAAACTAGTTACAAATTTTGTTGACCTGGAACATTGCCGGGCATGTGTAAGAACAATCCTAAATGGGTCTCTCAGAATCTTCTTCTGATATATTCAGTTGGATTTACTTACAGAAAAGTGTTCACAAGTTCACAATGGACATCACTTGACAGGCTAAGGAAAACTATGCCTATGAGGTTTTTGAACTATAGCTTTAATACAATTGAAAACTGTAGTCAGCCCAGAAAGCACCAGGCTGATTATTGTCAGTGGCTGCTCAAAGAGAATATATGTTGCCTTTCTTGGAGCAGCTATACTGAGTGACAGTTTGTAACTGAATTTAGTTCATGGTGGGGCTATGTCCTGCTTGAGGCGGGCCGACAAGGGGCAAAAAGCGGAGCGGAGCAAAGCGGCTGTGCCATTGGGCTTCTCCTCACTCGGGGCTGGATTGCAAGCTGTGGGTGAATGGTGGCCCAGTGAGCATGGCAGGGACGTGGTCCCAGGGACCGGCGGCATCCGGGGGGGGGCAACGATCAAGGCGAGTGAGCGGTGGGGCATTGAAGTTGGGGCAATTGCAGGGCAAATGGGGGCTCTGTAGTGAGAGCGGAGCTCAGGGCAGAATCAGAAGGCGCTCTTCACCGTTGGGATGGACTGACAAGTTGGGGGCCCCTCTGCTTGTCAGTCTGGGGCCAAGGGGCCAATCGTTGCCCCGACCCCATCCTGGAGTGAGTCCACCCCCGCACCCCTTAGTGTTTTATTCATACCACTTCTGGAGCGGTTTACAGATGTGATTCCAGTGACAGTGCTGATAAACTGAAGTGTTAAATACTACTTCAAGGGGGTAGGAAAAAAGCCCGCTAGCCTCTAGAACAGGCTAACAGAATTTAAAAGTGCTGTGACTGGTTATGGTGGTGAATATTGCAACAGGGCAGAGGTGGTTGAGGGTTTGGAAAGATCTGACAGGATGCATCTTGGGAGGAAGAACTCTGGTGAAGTAGCAGGCTCTGGGGTAGACTGATGTCTGAATCTGAAGGCAGGCCTTAATTCAAACTCTTGGGGTTCCTCTTACATATTGAAGGAAGTACCTGAAGGTCCATGAGCCATGCATCTCCGTGGCCCCTGACAGGAGCCCCAAAACCTCGGGGGAGGCTAGCACGCAGAATCAGCCACCCCCTTAAATGATCCACCCATGAGACACAAACCACAGACTGTGACAAAGAACATTAACCATTTGATAACATACAACATTAGCTCATGAACACAAATTATTATTATTATTATTATTTTTAAACAGAGTCAAACAACCATTACATAACTTTCACTTATCCAGTAACCATCAACAAGAACAACCCGTAGCCAAACAATACATAAGTACAGGTATAATTAACAAACAAGCTATAATGAGGGAGGGAGGGTGGGTGGGTGTTTTGCCACTCGGGCTCTGGGAAGGGAAAGAGGCCGGCCTCCCAACGCATGCTCCTTAAAGGAGATGCCTGCATGAATAGCCAGTCCCTCCCAGCTGACATGCCATCAGCGCGCAGCACAACACCATGGAGGCTGCCAACAACATGGCCAGCCAGTCCCGCCAGCGTCTTTTTCCAGGTGCTCTTGTCCAGTGTCAGCAAAGAGCACCCAGCATTCAATCTCAGGTGTTCTTGTCTTGGCAGTAGTATGTATGAAAAGGATCTAGGAGTCTTAGTAGATCATACATTGAACATGAGTCAGCAGTGTGACTCAGTGGCTAAAAAGGCAAATGGGATTTTGGCCTGTATCAAAGGGAGTATCGTGTCCAGATCATGGGAGATGATGGTACCGCTTTACTCTGCTCTGGTTCGGCCTCACTTGGAGTACTGTGTTCACTTTTGGGTACCCCAGTTGAAGAGGGATGTTGACAAACTGGAGCATGTCCAAAGGAGGGCAACAAAGATGGTGAGGGGTTTGGAGATCAAGACATATGAAGATAGGTTGGGGGAACTTGGTTTGTTTAGCCTGGAAAGGAGATGACTGAGAGGGAATCTGATAGCCATCTTCAGGTATTTGAAGGCCCGCCATTTAGAGAATGGAGTAGAGTTGTTCTCTCTTGCCCCGGAGGGATGGACCAGAACAAATGGGATAAAATTAATTAAAAAGAAATTCTGTCTAAACATCCAGAAGTTCCTGACAGTTAGTGCGGTTTCTCAGTGGAACAGGCTTCCTCGGGTGGTAGTTGGGTTCTCCATTTTTGGAAATTTTTAAACAGAAGCTGGATAGCCATCTGATGGTGAGACTGATTCTGTGAAGGTTCAAGAGCTGGCAGGTTAGAGTGGATGAGTGATAGGGTTGTGAGTGTCCTGCATAGTGCAAGGGACTAGATGACCCAGGAGGTCTATTATTCTGTGATTCTATAGCATGGTACTTCCCCTCTCTGCTATGCTAGTATTAACCAAGTTGTCTAGTAAAGTTCCTTGCCTTTAAAACAAAATATTCTCTATAATGCTTTTTGCCATTGCTAATTGATAAAATACTTGAAGCCTTTTAAATTTCTGATTTAATAATGAAAAGTACATCTGCACCCAAGCAACATCAAGAAGGGTTGTGTGATGTGAGGGACAGTTAGGGATCAATTAGGGAACAAAATTTCTGTTTTCAGATCGCAATGACAAATAAGGCTGCAACCCTATGTATATATTTGTAAAAGTTTACTGCAAGACTTACTTCTGAGTAAAAGCACATAGGACTGGGCTGCCCTTGTGTGGGTGGTATAATGTAAAAGAGCCCTATCAGTTGCTATACATAGAGAAAGTATACATTGCTACCTGCTGCCCCCATTACAGTTTTCGATTGCACAGCCTACATGCTATCACCCGTAATTAACAAGAATTTTGGAAGGTGTAATTTAAAGTCATAAGCAAGCTGAATGTGACACCAACTGTACTGTAATTAGACAAATAAGTTTCCTTCTCACACACCGCCTGCTGTCCTTAACTATTAAATCAATGTCTGTCATTAAAGCACACTGAATCTTTGGGTGTGCATATCTCATAATGCTTTTAAAATCAGAGCATAAAATACGTGCTTTCCTTTCCCCCTCGCCCCCTAAGACTTCTTTTCTTGCTGATCTCTGAAAATGTACAAAAATCTGTGCTGAACTAAAATTGTATTTCCTTCACTTTTAACCAAAAATCAATAAATAATGTAACGACAAAAAATATCCTGCCAAAAGAGGCAGCACCTAGTGAGTTATAACTTTATTTCTGTATAGCTCAAGGGGGGTTCCAAAGGGAGTGTGAAAAGTTCATTATTATCAGACGGAAAGAGAAGCGAGCGCAAAGAAGAAAGAGGCCTATTTCCTACTGGGATTTCTCTCAGACTACATGATTTGCATGAAGGGCGCCACATCAAACATATTGGGTGCCCTTTTTCAAATATTAATGTGAAGCTTGTTTTAAGTTCTCTCTTGACTTTGTGCCACCTTGTATCAAAGGAAGTTAAAAGTAGGACTTGGGAGGAAAATATACTTTTCCCAACTGTTTCAGCACTTAGTAAAAAATATCACTGTTTGCTTAGTTCTGCTTCAAACTTTTCCAGATTTTGATAAATGGATATATATATTAATTGGGTAGCCCTATGATCCAGTGAGTTCCATAATCATTCTATGCTACCAAGAGATGGGGAAAGCATTGCTAACAATCTAAATCAAGTTCTAAATCCAGATTTTTGACCATTAGTGCCATACTGCCTTCCTAAAGCAGAAGTCTAATAATCCATTCC
The DNA here is from genome assembly GCF_049243985.1 of Paroedura picta. Lineage (NCBI taxonomy): Eukaryota > Metazoa > Chordata > Lepidosauria > Squamata > Gekkonidae > Paroedura > Paroedura picta. Next base: position 132,004,084 of record NC_135369.1, read on the forward strand.
ACACTGAAAAATTATGGCGAGCACCGTTTTAATTTGATGGAATTCACATGTTTTTGTTGTGAACGATGTGCTGTACTGACTATTTTGCCTACATTAATAATATATGAAATGTTCATTTTTGTTCAATGATTCAGAATACACAAAGCTACGCTAGTAGTTTAGGTGAATCCCACACCTTTCAATACGCATGTCAGGCAAGTGATGGCGTGTATCCAAGGAAATTCAAGAATGGCCAACCACTCAAATTCCCCTCTCCATAACACTTAACACTGGGGGAGGGGCAAAGTCTCCTGCTTCAGCGGACAACACTGGGTCCGATCAGATGAGCAGCAAAGTAAAAGTGCTGGGGGGAATCAGTGGAATTGGCATTGTGCTCAAATAGTGACATCACTTTCAGTGCAACCCAGAACTAATATTGTGGCGGTTGATGCTTTAGTGTTTGCCCAAAATTCTATGGTTAAACTTTAGAGTTTTGGATGAATACCAGAAATGACATCACCATATTATCAACAATGTAATCAAGTTACTAGTGAGAGCCCCCCCCCCCACTGTAAGTTTTCTTCCAGGTGCCAACCTTGGGATGGCAACCCCACTTAACACTTCTGAGTTTAATTCATCTGTAGATACTGATATTCTCAGAGAAAAAGGCCAACTCTATGTATTTGATGTCAGCCCTTCCCGCAACACTGTTCAAAAACACTCAAGAGGTTTTCCCTGGCTCCAAACAGGGATGTGAGTAAAACACAATTTGCATTTTTCTTTCTTACTTTGTAGCCATCAACACGCCCTTCCTGCAGAAAAAAATTATTTGGGTTGCTCCGCTGTCCTTTTGATATGTATGGATGATATTTCCTCTTGCTACCTAACTTACATTCTCCCTGTCAATGAAAGTACATTCATATAATGCTGAATGAAAATCCAAATCATGCCCAGTGCTGAATTCATTTAATAAAATTAATCAAAAAGCAGTTCATAGGATTCAGAAATTATAGAAAATGTACAGATCTGGGACTTTGCTGCTTGTTTTTAGTTTCAGCTAGATAGAATGGGACATGTATGTGTGTATCTGACATGGATATAATCCAGACATAATAGGTTCATTTCTTTGTACAGTATTTCTGCTTTCTGCCAATCTTGAACTGTTTCTGTTTTGTGAGAGATACTTCATTGTTTATCACTGTACTTGCTAGGCAAAGCTAACAGTTTGTTTGCACTACCTACCATATAGGCATGGCTACTTAGAGCCTCTTGTGGCGCAGAGTGGTAAGGCAGCCGTCTGAAAGCTTTGCCCATAAGGCTGGGAGTTCAATCCCAGCAGCCGGCTCAAGGTTGACTCAGCCTTCCATCCTTCCGAGGTCGGTAAAATGAGTACCCAGCTTGCTGGGGGGTAAACGGTAATGACTGGGGAAGGCACTGGCAAACCACCCCGTATTGAGTCTGCCATGAAAACGCTAGAGGGCGTCACCCCAAGGGTCAGACATGACTCGGTGCTTGCACAGGGGATACCTTTACCTTTTTACTTAGGTGATGGAGTGATAAGGATTTGGCTCCCTGCCCCTGGTGATAACATGTTTGGTGTTCAGACATTGCTTATGCTGCATTTGTTTATACTTTCTGACAGGCTGGCAGAGTATAAAGAATGAACAGAGGACTAGAGGCAGAGGTTAAGCTTTGCTCCCACAAAATTAGATTGTTCACATGGTTTTCAGATTGGGGCACACTTACTGAAACATGGATTAAGGTTTTGTTTTTCTAGCCGTCTACATGTACAAAATACAAAACCAGAGATGGTCAAAGATCAGTAATCCAGATGGCCCTGATAATCTGTCTATAAGAACTGAGAATGCCAAAGTCCTGTTGAATTAGAACAATAGTCTATTGAGTCCAGTATCATGTTTCTCACAGTGTTCCAGAAGGTTAAAGTTAGGACAAAGTACCCAAGCTTCTCCTTTCTGTTGACCCCAGAAATTAGTGTTGCTGATCTTTATTGAGGACCCTGCCAGCCCATCTCAGCAACCAGCAGACAGCCATGGCTCATGACCTTTTATCGTTCATTCAGCCATAAAAATCAAATTCACAACACTGACTTAAGTTTTCAGTGACTTCAGTATCTAATAACTTATTCTTTCCATGATTACAAATACAGCTTAACACTTTTCTGTTGCTTTCTCTATGGACATGATGCTGCTGAAGACAATACTCAGGAGTACCCCTTCAGTAAAAGGGGCTGTGTGAGATAATGCTTATGAGACTCTTCAGTTCTGGCAGCAACCTCAGGTAGTATAGAAAAGTAAAAGTATGGTAATATACCAAACAATTAGGCAGTCTTAATATACAAATTAGGGAGATGTCTGAGAGATCAGGGTTTCCTTTTGGGCAGAAGCTTCAGGTCACCTCATTATCTCATTCCAGCCTTGCAGAGCCAGCTTGGTGTAGCGGTTAAGAGCGGTGGCTTCTAATTGGGCGAGCCAGGTTTGATTCCTCACATGCAGCCAGCTGGGTGACCTTGGGCTCTCCACAGCACTGATAAAGCTGTTCTAACTGAGCAGTAATATCAAGGCTTTCTCAGCCTCACCTACCTCACAGGGTGCCTATTGTGGGGAGAGGAAAGGGAAGGAGATGGTAAGCAGCTTTGAGACTTCTAACAGAGAAAAGCGGCCTATAAATATCAACTTCTTCTTCAAATGTTTCAGTGCCAGGTCACACAGCCCTGATGTATGGCTACCATCAGAAAAATGGCCAGGTCATGATGAGTTCCTGCACTAACAATGTACACTAAGGAAGTTCTGTGACTATTGGCTTTTAGCATGTTACTATAATTCTATGTAATTGGTCACTGGGGGGTTAGCTCAATGGACAATTTTAAGATCAACCGATATAGCTTCTGAACAGCAGATAATGGAAATAAGGAAGAAAGAGAGGGATTAGATTTTTTCTTTTGATTAAATATTTTATATCTCTCATCTTTTTGCATAAATGGAAGTAGATAATCCTGCTAAATTTCTCCATTTTAAAAAAAAATTCTTGAATAAAGCATAGAGGTTGGTGGTCAAATTTGTGCTAGATAGACATTTTAAAAGCTGCATTCTTTCCCCTATACATGACCTATTAAATTTAATATCCAATGGGGGATAATTTTTCTGACAGAAAGATGAAAGTGTGGCTCTCATTATACATTTTTCCTTGGCCTTCTGGATATTGGAGGCCTTGCTGGGGAAGGTTAATGCATTCTTTATAGTTTTGGTCTCATTCAGCTCCCTGTTTTTTTTCTAATGTTCTTTGTGAGAAGAATATAGTACTTCAAGTACATTTAAAACAATAATTCTCAAATAATTTATTATGAGTGAGACAAAGAACTGAAATAAAAATAAACTCATCATACTTGCTGTAACTTGAAGCACAAACTACTTAAGAATAAAATCAGTTTATAAAATTTCTTATAAAGTTTGTTCTGAGAAGAGAGATGTCGAAGCCTGTCTGTCTAATCTAGCTGAGAGAGAAAGAGGAGTCAGCTGTTTTCAGAAGAACCAGGGAAACTTTCTTAGCAGGCCAATCAAGAGACAGGAATGGAACAATTTGAAATAGGAGGAGGTCCCTAATCTTGCTATTCTATCTAGTTGTCCCCTTTACTCCCTCTGCAGAATGTTTTAGTTATACTTCTGTACTTAGGCACAGTAGATCTTGTATCTGCAACAGTGTATGGCAGGATTCAGTTCAGAAAAATGGGAGACAGTAAAAAACAACAACAACCCTGCAATCAGTACACATTTCTCTTTATATCAAAATGGAGGCAGTGATGCTATTCTGGTGTAAATATTTGGAATACACAAGAAGTCTCCTGCTATAGGCAGTGCCTTGGCTGGTGGATTAGATAAACCCCAATAATATTAGAAGATGCAGTCATTGTTGTGACAGCCGTGGCTTGATTTAAATCAGTCCTACTTCAAATGAAGCTTGAGGTCAAATTGCCTGCCTAGAGAAGTAGCCATACAATGGGAAGATCAGACAGAAGAGGTTAATTACTCCTGCCTCACCTGGTACTAGTAAAGAGCAGCATAGTGTAGTGACTAAGACTTCTAATCTGGTGAGCTGGGTTTGATTCCCCGCTCCTCCACATGCAGCCACCTGGGTGACCTTGGGCTCGTCACAGCCCTGCTAGTGCTGTTGTGACCCAGAAGTCCTGCCAGAGTTTTCTCAGCCTCACGTACCTCACAGGTGCCTGTTTTTGGGAGAAGAGAAGGTGAATATAAGCTGCTTTGAGATTCCTCCAGACAGAAAAAAACAGGGTATAAAAAAACAACTCTTCTTCTACAACTTTGCTGTTTACTGCCAATCTGTACTCCCTTGATAGCCAGTTGCTGTTTAAAGCCAAACAGGAAAATGGGAGAGGGCACCTCTCCTGGATTTTCACTTGTTTTGTGATGTTCAGGTTGGTGGTAATAATATTAAAAAATTAGGATTAATTAGGCCTTCTCTCTGTATAACTATTTTAGGAGGTATAGGGTAGGTTGCTCATTTAGGGTGAGCACCCTGAGCCATCGGGCATGTTGGAGGGATGATCCTAAACAGCCCATCACTTGCTGGAGGACAGGATCGGGTACCTGGTAATGGTTCCATGGTGCATCAGGATAAGGAGCTGGGGCTAGGCACCTCTCAGCACTCTATCAGTGGGCAAGAAAATAAGATCAGCAGTAGCTGCTGGCTGAGTTCAGAGCCACGGTGGATATACCTGAATAAGGCAGTCATGGACTTAGTGCATTCTGCCTTCGATTAAAATATTAGCATAATTAATTGATGCTGTAGATCAGCATATTTAAATACATTAGATAAAACCATGCTGTTTTCTTGAGACTTCGCTTGGTGTACCAGGGAAGACCATGGCCTGACCAGATTGGTTATAACAATGAGAACAAAGGTCTCAGGGAAGAAATAGGAACTAGGTTGTCCTTTGGTGTGGAGGGGATATAGACCTATAAAGTACCATGACAGCAAAAACACTGGTGACTTCTACATTTTTCTTGACTATAATCTCACTCAAAATAACCCATCCAGTGTTTAATGAATAATATAGTTCACCTGAATTGCTCAGCTTACCCCTGGAGCTCCTTAAGAATCAATGCACTACTACCTAGTGAATATGAGTATTTATAATTAATATGGAAGCTGTATCTCAATGGTGTCTATTCAACCACTTACGGCCTTTCCATTTCCCTAATTTACTGCAGCCCATTGTCCCTATCTTAATCCTGTGGCTCAGTGGAGCCCCAGCATGGGAGACAAAATAGAGGCTTACAGTGTATGGGCAATTGGGGAAATTTCCCCCCTTCCAAAAGGGGGGGAGTACTGTTTTGTCCACTCTTGGATATATGCCAATATAGTGTATAAAGAGGGTGAAAAAGAGAATAAGTTATTTCATTCCATTGACATGTGTGTGAATCACTGACCTTGCACTCAGACCTCAGGGCCTACAATGTAACCACTGACCAACCTGGAGAAGGGCACTCCATTCCTGATAAAACTGATTCAAAGTCTCCTTTCCTAGGAACAAGCTTGTTCCACAATTCATAGATAGAAGGAACACACTTTCTGGTAAACACTGATGTGAAACAATCTTCATAAATACATCCATGTTTACTCCAGAGAGAGTGATAACAGCCCCTTAGCCACAGAAGACAATACTTTAAAAGGCCGCATCCTGATGATAAAGTTTATACAGAGAGAGAACACTGCTTCCCTTCTTTACAGCTGGGCCTTGTTTTCTAATTGCTCCCAGCTGCCTCAACTTTACCTTGAGATGCCTGGGGCAATGAGAGCTGAAAACTCCACACCACCTGAGCTGCAAGAGCAGCCAGTCTAGGACTGGCCAGGACAGCAGGAACTGAGAGTTTCCAGCTAGGTTTGCATGTGGCGGGGAGATACCTTCTTATCACCTACAGATTCTGGGGCCAGCTTCTCTGGCTGCATGGTTTAAACCGTGTTGCAAGTGCCGCCAAGCCAGCCTTGGGGTCGGGCTGGCTTTTTAAAAATCAGTATTTTTTTTTTCTTGGGTCAATTCAGGATCTGAATTTTGAATCCTGATATCATACCATCCAGAGAATGAGGTGGCTGGATGGAGTCACTGAAGCAGCAGGTGCAAACTTAAATGGACTTTGAGGAATGGTAGAGGACAGGAAGGCCAGGAGGATCTATGTCCGTGGGGTTGTGATGGGTCGGACATGACTTCGCACCTAACATCAACAACAACAACATACCAGTATTGGAATCTGGGATTTTTGGGAAATACCAAAATTTGGGTGGGGTCCAATAAACCCAACCCCCCAAAAATACCAGTCCCCCCCATGTACCCCTACTACAGATGTTATAAACAGTGAAGAATACGTGTACAATAGTCAGGAGTTACTCTGAGCAGAGAGGTTCTCTTTGCCACTGTACTGGTTGCTGTGCGGGACAAAACAGATCAGCAGAAATAGCATTTCAGCTCATTGATCTCTCTGTCGTTAAGATCCACGAGTCTTGTTTTCCATGTAACTGCATTGGGAGAAGCAGTACATCAGTCTCTTGGATTGCTTTCCCCTTGCTTCTATGTAATGTATGAACTGAGCTCCATTTAGAACTCTGTTTTATTCTGAGAGTAAAAAACTGGAGCTGAGTGCTGGTTATTTTGTATACCTGTGTAACTGAGCACTGTGCCATTTCTGTCAACTTGCGATGCAATAAGAATCTCTCAAACCAGTTTTCAAATTTTATTCCAGATTACATAGAAATATATTTTCATTGAGCAGGAATAAAGTTTCAGCACTCAGCATATTTGAAAAACCAAACTATCATGCTTAAAAATGCCACCTCTTCTGCTGCTTCTCTCACTGGGTACAACATTTGGCTTTTCACCTTTTTGTAAAAACAGAAAAAGGAAAAGAACAACAAATAATTTGCTCTCCAGAGTCAGAAAATGCACCAGTCTGTAAATTTTTGCCGACAGCTGGCCTTTTTTTTTTAAGCTATCTAAATTCTCTCTTCAGCAAAAGTTTTATTTTACATGAGAAATCCCTGTTGATGCCCAATGGTACAGTTAAATTTTGCTGCTCTTTGCTGTTTGGCTACTCTCTGGAAGCTCAGGTAGTGAATATCTCTTATGGACTACAGAGCAAGAGGCCGCATGGAATTATTTATTCTTTTTAAATATGTGTTTGCTTTCCCCCCCCCCCAAATCCCCTTTAAAAAAGTACACCTAAGCACTTTGCAAACACTGGATATGGGCCGAGTTAATGTATAAAGATGTGAAGGATGAAGATGGTGGCTATCCCCAGTGTTTGCTAGACTATATGGAAAGATTTGATGCTTCAAGTTGTTCAGATGTAGAATTATCCACACATTTAGGGATCTTGCTCTATTCAGGCTCCCTAATTACTTTTACATAATTGTAGACATGTAAATCCATAGACTGCAGTTCTGTCAGCAAGCCCCATTGAATGACACATTCCTGGAAGTAAGCCCATTGATTAAATTGGGATTTCCTAGTGAGGAGACCTACATAGGCTTGCTCCCATAGACCAATTATACGTGGGCTGGGAAAGAAGGGCCGGCACCTGCATGCAAGTGGGGCTAATCGCCACTTACACATGATGCCATCACCATCCTGGCCTGCGTTAGGGCCCCTGATGGCCTCTGGCAGGGGAACATGGATTCCTCCCCCCTACAAAACACTTCACAGTGCTGCAGAGCCAAACAGGGCATCCCCTCCATGATTGTGGGAAATCATACAGTGGGACCACATGTCCCCCCCCCCCGCCCCTGCTGCCGCCATTGCAAGGTGCAATGGAACCCACCTGCCCCAGAGTTGTTGCTGCTCCAGGGTGGACTGTGTGTGCTGGGGGATTTCTTCTTGCATGTTTACACAGGAAGTGGCAGGCATGCTGCCCTGCCCCTAGGAATCAGTAACGGCAAAGTGTAGTTGCCACCATGCATTGTCATAGAGTCTCTTCACATAGCCTAGTGAAAGTGTTTGTGTCACAGCTGGGATTTGCCTCTGTGATCTTTTTCATCTTCCTTTATGCATGTAGTCCCCATCATTTTGATCATCTGAAAACAGTTCATCTTTTAAAAGAACGTGGTTCTTGAAACGACGGAGGACAATACAAAGTATTTTCTCAAAATGTACTTGAGCAGTTAACTGGCCAACAGTTTAAAAATCTGCAAATTGGAGTACTGTCTGTAGGTAGGGTTGAGCTCTAGGTTGTAAAATACTTAGAGACTTTGGGGGTGCAGCTGGGAATAGGTAGGATTTGGGATAGGGAAGGACCTCAGTAGAGTACAATACTATGGAGTCAGCCATCCAAAGGAGCCATTTTCTTCAGGGGAACTATTTCTTTAGTCTGGAGATGAGCTATAATTCCAGAAGATTTCCCAGGTGGGACTCCTACCTGTTGGTGTGGTTGCCCCAGACCAGATCATGTGAGCTATATGATACTGTTTTTTGCTGTCCATTGCTTTTCTGCAGGATTTCTTTATGAAACTCCCTGGGAGTAGCATCAATCTGATATGTACCTGGACTCACCCCACCACTGGAACTGCCCTGGCTGCCTCAGATAAGAAGGGTGAGACTCCAGGTAAACTGGTGGAGTGATTCTTGCAATTATGGTAAATCAGACATTCAACATGTACAAGTTTTCAGTTCCAAGCAAGGCTACCGAGGGCCTAAGTAGTCTACAAGATAGACAGAGCAATCCAAAGAGTAACATTTATTGCTCTATTTTGCATATGCTGTTGAATATAATATTTGTTGTTGTTGTTGTTAGGTGTGAAGTCATGTTCGACCCATCGCAACTCCATGGACAATGATCCTCCAGTCCTTCCTGTCCTCTGCCATTCCCCAGAGTCCATTTAAGTTTGCACCAACTGCTTCAGTTACTCCATCCAGCCACCTCATTCTCTGTCGTCCCCTTCTTCTTTTGCCCTTGATCACTCCCAGCATTAGGCTCTTCTCCAGGGAGTCCTTCCTTCTCATGAGGCGGCCAAAGTATTTGAGTTTCATCTTCAGGATCTGGCCTTCTAAGGAGCAGTCAGGGCTGATCTCCTCTAGGACTGACCGGTTTGTTCACCTTGCAGTCCAAGAGACTCGTAAGAATCTTCTCCAGCACCAGAGTTCAAAAGCCTCAATTCTTTGACGCTCAGCCTTCCTTATGATCCAACTTTCACAGCCATACATTGCAAATTCCTATCGATATACTGTAGAAAGAATGCAATTAAGATTGTTACCCTACTCTTTCAAAAAGTAGGTGTAAAATGGATGATGGAATATGGAAAAGATAATGAAATATGGACACAAATTTATAATGATGATATGTACATTAAAGGTGGATGACTGGAAATGCAAAGGAGGCAATAATGTGCCTTGCTCCTGGATCAAAATACTCTCTCTGTCATGCCCTTTTGATACAGACGAAAGAAGAATCATGTTTACTTGAAGTTTTGCAATCATTCTGCAATAATTTATCTTCCCCTGACAAAATAGGTCTTGAGTATTTTAATTATTTTTTTCACCCTAGGCCAGAACACAAATTATTGGAATTTGCTTCTGAGTAAGCTTGTTGTGGATCATAATGTGACCGATTCCACATGAGGCATCTGCTCCCATACAGCCTCTACTTGTTGTTGGGCTTTAGAGCTTCCTCCACATGAAATCATTTGCATCCTGAGGCTATCCTGGGGCTATCTCAAGTTTTGGCCAGAAGTGGAGGAAAACATGGGAGAAGTCTCCTGCAAGGAGGCTTGCAAACGCATGGCTAACAACTGCACGTTTGCAAGCAGGAGGCAGCAAGAGTTTTGTGCCTCTGTGCAGAATCGGTCCATGTATAAATATTTCAGAAAATTATGGATGCATAATAGATGTACTGCAACAATGGGAAATAATGTATCTCATAGTGAAGTCCTAGGCAGATAAACAGCTTTCTAAGTCCCTGGAATTGAAGAGGCTTAGAGGTGGAATAGATTTGGAATGGCCTAGCAGACACAAGGTACTGATCAGACACACTTTTGAGCATTATTGCAACAGAGTCACCAACAGTGCCCTGGGGGCTCTTTACATAGCTTATCATTTTTGTAAATGGATAATTTTGTAGATGTAGCTAGTTAAATGTTGAGTTAATCTCTTTTTTTCCTGAGGTTATATCTTAAAATTAAATATTATTGGATCATAAAGTTTTGGGAATATGGCTAGAATTAATATACCTTTAATTGTGCTGATTACCAGAAAAATTAATAAAAAATTTAATTAAAGTACAAATGGAACAGGATTGGAATTCATAACCCCATAAAATATGAATGACATTGTTTTATTATCTCCACTGGAAACATGCAGGTGTTAAATTAGCTATAGGGAGCATTTTCTATTGTCCCATGTATACAGTAAAATATATTGAAAATTAAATGTGAAATATTAATTTATCAGGTTGGGTTTCCAGAGTTCAAATGTAGTCATGAATTATAATAAGTTTCTGTATGCCCACACAAGTTCATGGAAGCAGTATTAGACTCTTTCTCTCTATTTGACCAAATATAAGCTAAAGTATGACAGTATTTTGGTAGATGACAATATTTGTAGAGAGCCATTTTGTCACTAAGTGACTAAATAATCACAAATCATAATTTATGAGAAGCAATTTGCTAATGTGATGGCAGATGCTGACTGCAGTTTCCAATTTTATTCTTGATTGGATGAACATGTAAAGTATTCACATTATAACCTTTCATAACTATTGTACACTTCAGGCAGCCTCATTTTGGATTTGCTGTTGTTACTCTTTAACAGGAGCCAGCAGTGCACTCAGTATAGTGCCAAAATTTTTAATCAGGCAATGTTTTCAAATGATGTGCTTCAATCAGTTCAACATATGAACTCCCCTTAGAGAATCTTCCCTCAGGAGAAAAAATTCTCTTATTCATAAATCAAATGAGTTGGTCTACACATCTCTCTTTCAGTGAATGGAACACCTTCTCATCTCCCCCTGCCCCAACCAATCCAAATCTAAACATTTCAACCAGCAGGGAACATGCATACAAGTGGGTACTCACAAGAACTTATTAAAAGTATCTCATCGTGTGTGTCCCCCCCCACACACACACATACACAATATGTCCTCAGCAGAGTCTGCACTTACTTTGTTTATTCCATTGTCAATCCTGTTGAATTCAGATCAATTTGAACTCGGGTCTTCCTCTTCCCCCCCTCCCCATTGAAACAGGTTAGTGTTCTGCACATGGTTAGGGTAGTTCAGAAGGGGGGGGAGCCAAACCTCTTTCTTTTCTTGAAGGAGGGGGAGAGGAGCCAAGCAGGGAGCCTCTTTCTTTTCTTGGAGGGGGGGGGGGAAGGATCGAACAAGGCAGAAGAGAGAAAAAAAATCCAAGACCAACAGAAGTTGAGAGAAATTAGGGGCTTCTCCTTTAAGGCAAGCTTGTCACATGATCAGCTTGGGCCAATCAGAGGTTCTCAATCATGGAGCAAAGCCCAGATTCAAAACAGCCTGCTTTCTCAATTCGATTTTTAAAATATTGAGCATTAAAAACACTCTAAGATATTGCACAATAAAGGTAGGGTCACTCCGGATCAATCCTTCTCGTCACAGAAGGAAAATTTAAATCGCCCAAAATCAAAACGTTAATCGTATTCTGTGTAGACAGCAGGGACTGAATTGACTTGGGACTGGAATAAAAGCTCTGTGCAGTTTACACCCTGGTTTTCTTTCCTGAAATGCCCCATGGCTTTTTACCTTTTCCTTCCTCTTTTTGTCCTACATACCCATCAACTGACTTTAGCTTTTTTTACTTCCCTGCTTGGCCCAGACAGCTGATCCTGCTGTGAGGAGAGGCCTCTTTGGGGATCATCTGCTTGGCAAATCGGTCATTCCTGAAAAGCTATGTGGGGCATCAGACAGGCTTAGGGTCTGCTGAGTTGACTTCAGCACGGTTGGTGAGGATGGGTGCGGAGTTAAAATGTAAGCTCTGCATGCCCCCCCCCCCGCAATCCCAGCCTGCAGCTGGCTTCATCAGGGACAGGAAGGGGTGGGCACAGGGTGAATATACTAGTTCCAAGCACACCAACCATTCCTAGCCTGCAGCCAGCCCCAGCAGTCTCTAAATGTCTTCCCAATGGACTCCTCTGAAGCTGCAGAGAGGCTGCTGATTTATTATGTGATTTATTGTTTCAATGAATTTCACCTCTACAACATGACTTGATGGCATGTTTTCCTGGTCAATATCAAGGAATTATTATAGCATTATCTGTTTCAGTCACTTCCCTTATTTCCTTCTCTATATCAGTACTAGAGGCAAAGCCTGTTGTACCCAGGAATCTCCTGGACTTGGACTATAGAGATCAGCTTCCCAGAGGAAAATGGCTGTTTTGGAGGGGGGACTCTACAACAACAACTCATCTTCAGGATCCTAGAGATGAAAGGGCTTGCTTGGGAAGGGAGAACTCTGTGGCAAAGAGGTGGCAGGATGGGAGAGGTTGGGACCTAGGTATGAGAGGATATTGGTCCATCAGCCAAGGAAGGTGTTTCTTCTATGGGTTCACATGCCTTCTCTTTAGACTGATGCCCTCTGACCTCAAGAATCTCACTCTCCACAACAACAGAATTGCTGTCAGCATAGCAATGGAAATGTTCTGGGATATCCCTAAAGGTCCTCAAATCTTTTTGCCTCAGTTTCTCCAGGTTGGTATTCCTATAGGAGCTCCCTCTCCTCTAGGCATTCTTCTCCCTCTCAACCTCTTGTACTGAGCTAAGTGCAACTCCCCTGTTAGAAGCCCTGTTCAAAGCAATGTTTACAAGCCCCAGGAGCAAGGACTACCAGGATCCTGTGTGCCTCATATAAAATGGTTCTGACCGAGCAGTGATATCAGGGCTCTCTCAGCCTCACCTTCCTCACATGGTGTCTGTTGTGGGGAGAGGAAAGGGAAGGCGACTGTAAGCCACTTTGAGCCTCCGTCGGGTGGAGAAAAGTGGCATATAAGAACCAACTCTTCTTCTTCTCATATAGGGGCAGCACTCTAATGATCTCTGTTTGACAGCTGAGAGCTGTGTCCATCCACAGGAGTCGTCTCACTCAAGGAGACTCACCTCTCTTCTCCCCCTATGGCCTGCTATGACATCTTTGCTCATTAAAGCAAGATGCCACCCAGTAATTAGGCTAATTCAACAACTACCCATATATATATACTTATATTGTTGTGCCCCCAACTTTATGGAATGTTCCATCTGATAAATTCAAGAAAGCCCCTCCCCCAGCTTTTTACAGACTACAAAAACTAAATAATTCAGAAGAGCTAAATCAGGCAATTAAGACTATACTGTAACCAGATGTTTCAGAAAGATGATTTGATGAAGATATAGGGGCTGTGGACTATACTACTGTGTATAGTACATGCTGTCTGTTTCTGTAAGTATGACCCTGTGCATAATGTCTGTATTGTTTAATCATGTCATATTAATACTTAAGCCTTGTCTCAGCTCCATTTTTTGAATTCTGAAAGCCAAACCATATTGCTTTGTTTATTGGATGTCCCACCCTGGTGACTGTATTTGACTTACACTATATAATCTGTTTTGAATCTCAGTGAGAAAGGTGGACTATAAATAACATATATAAAAATAATTCCTTCAAGGTCTATAACATTTTCTCCATGGTCTTCCAGTCTACAATATTATCCTCACAATAACACTATGAGGTATTTTAGGCTGCATTAGTATGATGGATCCAATGTCACCCTTTATGTGGCAATCCTTCCAGCTGCATGAACAATCAGCAGTATAGTGAAGGAGTACTCAGAAATACAAACCTTTCTGTGTGCCATATCTGAGACTAATGATTCTCAGTGTGGCACCCATGGGTACCATACTTCCCACCAATGGTTTTCTGGTGCTCATGCATCTTACCGAAAGCATAGTGCCAACCCTGGCTTTCCTTCATTCCATTGGAGTAGGGAGTGTTTCAGAAGACCACAGAAGATTTCACTATAGGAACTATAGAGATTTCCTCTTTCGGTATATGTGGCTTGATGGATAATTGACTTGGAACCTGTCACAGTTAGTTATTGTCCCCATGACAGCCGTTTTGATGACTGGTTCAATTTCCAGTGGCAGCCATTTTGAGTAGAACTCATTACCCCTTCTCAAAACTCCCAAGGCTCATAGACTGAACATGGTTCAGGATCATGGTCTAAGATTTTCACTATATGGCTACATCCACACGTAATTGAACTATGTGTTATTGTTGCAACATAGCCATAATTTGAAATTGAATTAGTTTGCACAAACAGGATAACCCAGTAGGGAATTGTATACTTATAGTATAATGGTCAATGATGTATGAAAGCAGACTAGAAGAAGTGGGAGAAAAAATCTGATGCCTATATAACTTGTACACTACAGCTTGACTACCTCTACTTGCAAATCTCATATACTTTTTCAAGTCAACTATCATAATTTCATATAGACCTCAGTCTAGCTGCATCTCACAATTCTGTTGTTATCTTATGGCATATATTTATGGTGGCACACCAAAGATTTGTTGGATGAATGCTCTGAAAGGATAGGTCTGCCACAAAGACATCGGCTATTATGGCTGGTCACTCCATCCATAATAATTTTGGTATGGAAAGGATCATTCAGTGCTATCTTTGGGACCATGGTTAAATAAAATATGGTACATATGAACAATGAATATGATATCTCCACATGGGTACCTGTGGACTTGGAAAGAATGGGCCCCTGTTTTGAGAGACTTGGAAGTTGCTTATAGTTTACAGTGTGTTGTAATGAGCCCGTTGTTATAAAATCTGTTTAATAATTTTGAAATTAGTAACTATTCTTAAAGATAGAATTGGCTGGGGATGGTAATGACTAATCACTTTCTGAGTTTGAAGTCAGAATGGAGTTGCCCAGGGCAGAATTGCCCACCCTTAAATATTTAACACCTTATAATGTAAATTCATCATTTAAAGAAACTAGTTAAACCAAAGAATGTCTAGTGTCTTCGTGGTGGGGTGGGAGATTTGTCTGGGACATTGATTGAAGCTGTCGTGTTATGGTCACTTTTCACAAACAAGCTAAATTACAGTTCTAACCATTTATCACTCACCTACATTAAGCTGACCATCTTTCCCACCTTTGGTCGGGCAGTCCCGCTTTTGGGGTACTTGCCCCGTGTCTCGTAACGTTCTCTAATTGTCTCACGGTATTCTCAAATTTTTTAAAAAATATTTTTATTTTATTTTATTTATTTTATTTATTTTTTGGCTGCACACGCAGCAGGCAGGCCAGCAGGCAGCCAAGGCTCAGGAGGCCCCCGTGCAGGTGCCTGGGCTCCGGGGCAAGACTTCCTGGCTGGCTCTGCTGCCACGGGTGGCTCTTCCTGGGCCGCCGCCACTCTCAGGCCAGTTGGGGGGGAGGGCGCACCTGCCACCGCCTGCCGCCTCCACCGCCATCACCGTCCTTCTGAGGCAAGTTGGGGAGTGAGGAGGGAGGGAGAGCCCACCTGCTGCTGCCCGCTGCCGCTGCTACCATCCTTTTGAGGCCAGTCGGGGAGGTAGGGGGGAGGTAGGAGGGAGGGCCCACTTGCTGCCGCCGCCGGCACGGCGACGCGTCCCGCCTTGTGGCCCCGGAAATCTGGTCACGTTAATTTACATTGCTAATTCAGCTTCAGTTTATTTAGCTACACAGATACATATTGAAATTGTGATGTTAGATTTATAGACCTCACTGATAAGCCATATGATAGACATTGGAAATTATTCAGAAGACATCCAGTACCATCCTCTACTATAGAGATTGACAAGGTGTTATATAGGAAATACTCTCAATGTTCTGCATAAATGGATGTTGCTTGCTGTGGAAGTGGGATTTATATATAGTCTTATATGTTTCAGAACAAATAACAGGTGAAAGCCATAAACCTTGCAATAATCTTTTTCCATACTAACATATGGAGTCACTGATGGAGTGACTTCTCTGTTTTCTATGATATACCATCATTATGTTAATTTATATCAACCAGATCACTATGTTGGCAAAAAGTTATCATTTATAATTTACAAAATCTACATCAGTGTATGAAATAGGAAGACTGCCATTTGATTCAAATATGGTTTGAAAAAATGAACCCCCCATCTGTTCCCTCCGACTCCTACCTTATGGCTGGCATTTAGTTTAACGAATAACAAAGCCAGTAGGACCCATTACAATGAAGACTTTAATAGGCAAATATTACAGTGGTATAGTAAACACCAGCATTGTAATACAAGAAATATATTTTAAAACTTATCAATATGTTTTCTGTAAGGTTCCTGACATCACAGAATGTATTTACAACTGGAATGCACATATAATATATCTGCTATATTTTTACAAAAGTATACTAAAGTATGATTAAAGGTGAATGCCTTATGTAATCTTTAATTTCCACTAGTCCATTTCCTGTGAGACAGAAATACCTTTTTAAAGATTCCTTGCTTCAGATGGGTGTAACCTGTCCTTCCCATAAGATAGGAGAAAGTCTTCCATTGTGGGAACTGTGTTAACAAACTAGTCAAGATGGTAGAAAACAGTTGAAAGTAGGCAAATAGTAGTAAGACATCATATAGTCTATATATAGACTTCAAAGCCCGTTCCTAAGAATGGGCCCTGAAAGGGTCCCCTCCCCTGGCTATTGGCCAGGCAGCTTAAGGTGGTTTTGGGCCGCAGCTCGCAGCCAAATCAAGTGAGGCTGGGGCGCACAGGTCGTTAGCAGGGCCGAGCTCCTTAGTAGGCAGTCAGCAGGCCGAGAGGCTCTTGTGAGCAGGTCCAGCCTAGCAGGCCAGAAGGCCCTCATTAGCAATGCCTCCACCACAACCCTTTGCCCAGGGCCCTTTCACCTGCTGCTGGCTCCAGGCACTGAGGCATCTGAGAGCAGAGGCTAGAGTCCAGGGCTGGAGGGTGGGAGCCGCAGGGGCAGGGCCAGTCAGGGCAAAGCTGGCTGCACCATGATTGGTCCTATTCCAACTTGGGCAGCCGGACACGTCCCACCCCCTTGGCTGTTTCAGAAATATATAGAGGAACAACAATGGATAAGGATACACACACACATACACAAACACGTTTAGGCCCATCCAGTTATGTTGAACTAAATCCAAACCTGCATAATCCAAAATCAAGAAAGGAAATACTGATTTTTTCAGCATAGAACTAAATAATGACTACTGTTGACTTTACTTTTAAAAATAGGGAAGAAGGAGGACTATATTCATCAGCTTTATATATTTACTTGTAATAATGCCTATTGTGACAATGTTCCCCTTGGAGAGGTTGGCAGACAGTAGGGAAGAAAAATGGTGGACAGCTGGTCCTGGGGCTATCCCTGCACTGGCTGAGGCTTGAGAAAGGGGGGGGGGGATTCTACACTTCTGGGACTCTAGAACAGGCTTTCTCAGTTAGGGTTTCATGAAACCCTGGGATTTCTTGATGGCCCTGGAAGGGTTTCCTGAATGGGTGGGAGTTAATTGATTTAAATATATTTTTAAAATTTGTTAGGTATTTATTGGGTGATATGCATGTCAACCAACCCCCTCTCCAAATGGTCAATGATGGGCCTGGAGAGGTTGGGAAGGAGAGGGCCCGGGGGTTGGCGTGTTCACAGTTATGCTTCTCAACCATATTCTGTATGATCATGCCACTTCAGGGGTTTCCCAAAGCCTGAAGAATATTTCAGGGGTTTCTCAATGGAGAAAGGTTGATTAAGGCTGCTATAGAGCCTCAGCTCAGCTTCTTGGTGTAGATGCACCATCTGGGGCCAAGGGCTGTTCTGCATGGTCATGGGAGCAGGCAGACAATTCTTGGGGCCGGTGGGGCAGGCAGGTGCATGCTGAGGCAATTGGTGCTAAAGCTGGCCCCCATGTTGGCTGAGGCTTGGTTGAAGGGAGTCCACATATCTGGTATTTCCAGATAAGCTGCTTGACGTGGATATGCCACCTGGGTACAACACCTCTCCTGTCCTGGCAGCCTGGCAAGAAGGTGTAGGCAAACATCTATTGGGGCAGGTAAGGCAGGCAGCTGTATACCAAGGCAACTGGCCCTTGGACTGTTCCCACGCTGGCCAAGGCTTGCTTGGTGGGAGATTCCATATCTCTGGCACTCTGGAGCCCCAGCTTGGCTACTTGATGTGGATGTGCTACTCCGGTCTGAGGTCTGGCCTGGCTGCCTAGTGAGAAGGTGGGGAAGTAGGGCATATTCAACCACTAGGAAAAAGGCATTCTGGTTTCATCAGCAGTTGCCAAGTAGATTCTTCAGACTGCTTTCTTCATTTTGGTGGAACACCTCCACTCAAGGCCAATTACCTCCTGTTTTAAGAAGTATGTCATCAAGGCCACAATACAGATTTTTTTATAGGGAAAGATTAGCTGAATTTGTCCCTCCCTTCATTTGTTATTCAGTATATTTTCCTCTCTTTTCAACCAAAACTGTCTTCCAAAAGAGATTAATAAAATTGAATATATAAAATATAAAATGATTTTGGGAACCACTGCAACCAAATCATGAGTTAAGCCTCAGATTGTTTGTGTCACCCTCACTGTTCACCACCTGGCTCACACAAAAAGGAAATGTAAAAAATGGGAGTAGGCCCTATTGAATAGATACGTGTAAGATTCTGAGTAGACCGGATTAGAGTGGTACTGTGTATTATGTTTCTCTAGACCTTGTCTCTAATGGACCTATCAATGACAGATAGGGGTCATTCTCAGCTGATCTGGATCCATGCATGATGAAGTGTGGGTGTTTGTTGCACCACCTCTAAGTTCCTATCAGTGACAGTTGGTAGTCACAATTATCAAAAGAACAATAGAGCAATAATCACTATTCAAAGTTTCAGAATGAAAGAGATAGTTTTTATCTTGATCTGACATGTGCATATATAGTTATATATAGTTATGGTCCACAAAATCCTTTGAATAGATGTAGCACTACGTATTTATGTATTTATTTAGATTTTTACACCGTCCTTCCCTATGGCTCTGGGCGGTTTACATAAAACATTTTGGAACATTTACAAAGAACACTATCAAAATCAATATAACAGTATAACAATATAACTAGAAAATGCTGTACTTTAAAACTGATACACTTCTGTTATACTGCCTTCTAAAAATTAGACTCCTATTCCAAAACAACAGTCAAATCTGGAAACAGGATTAAGATAGCAATAATTCTCTGTTTTATTCAGATATATATGTAGAACTGCCTACTCTAGCAGTTCTTAAGATAGCCCATATTTTTGTCTCCAGAGCTGTAGAATAGAGAAAACAAAGACGTTATATTATGTTTTCATAATGGCTTCATTCAGCATTTCACAATCCACTAGAGACTTCACCTAACAAATTTAACACAAACACTTAATGTAATTTTAAACCACATTATATTGATAGGCTACATACTATCCTTCTTGACCTTAAAGCTCACAGCTCCAGGCTGTCTGTTTACCTGTCAATTAAACTTTTTCAGAGCCTCTACTGTGGCCTGACTTAGCTATTGTGTGTGCAGTGTTCTGTGGAAGAAGTGAGTGAAAAGTTATTAAATATGTGTATGTACAAAACCTATATATTTTGTTAGCCAGACAGTAGTGAAATTGCACTGTTTAATAAGTTCATTTGTTGCACATCCCACTCTAGGTTTCACAACCTCCTTGTTTTAACCTCCCATGAAAGATTAACAGCTTTCTTGATCATCTCAAACTCAAGGTTAACTTAAGGTCTTCTTCGGGTCAGTGGACCATGAAATAGAAATCAGTGTGGATGGGCTATGTCAGGAGAACAGTAAAAACATGAGGTGTGGGGAACGTTGATCATTCAGAATCATTTTCCTTTATTATTTTCCCCAAGATGGGGGGATACTGAGGGGATTATAAACATTCATATAATATTATCTCATACACCATTCTGAGCCATGTCTATTTGGAACAAGATATGGTCAAGTCTGAAGTCAAAATTCATTGTAGAAGGCAATATAAAAGAGTTGGTACTCTTTTGCACTTTCAGGATCTAAGAAAAATACATTGGAAGATTTGTTTATATATCATCATTTGGCAAAAACAACAGTGAGACTACCTATAACAGAATTTTATTTGTAAAACAGGAAAGATTACATGGGGAAAAGGCAGTATCTATTTCTATGTACAGTACTGACAATGTTAATTGTGGGATCTTCTTATGCTTCCTTGTTATCATTTCAGTATATGGTTATCTTTTATTTCATACATGTACATAACACAAAGCCAACCACAGACTGAGCAGCAGATCTGAATTCATTCTAGCTCATATGCTGGGAATGGCAGCCTGAATCTGACCCAGCTGCAGTGATTGCAATACGGAATTGGGTGCTAATATGTATGTCAGATGAATAACCTTCAATAGTGATAGGATGCCAGGATGCCTGTGGCAATTTGGAAGAGAAACAAAAGTAGTTATTCCTGTTTTACACCACCGTGACAGAGGCAAAAGTAGCTTCCTCTCTCTCCCTGCATTCCTATGGGTGAAAACGGTCAGCATTATTTTGCAAAGAGAACATTGTGATTGCCAGATTCACCCCTCCCAGTACTTGCAGCATAGGGAATCTTGGCAAGAATTAGTTGACCGAACTCACCAAGGAGTCCTTGAGAACTATTACCATGATTTCCTGCAAACAATTTCACTGCAGGAAAGGGAAGGCTGCTTTGAGACTCCTGGTTGAGAAGGCATATAAGAATCAACTCTTCTTCATTTTCTTTTACTCCTCTCCCACCTGGGTGATAAGCCAGAATGAAGCCATTTCAAATTCATTTCAGCTTAGATTAAATTTAGGTGACAGCTTAGATTGGCTAAAATCAGCACTCATAACAGAATGTATTACTTAGTATCTTTAAGATACTAAAAACCCTCGATGTTCTCCTAGACAGAAAGCAATGAATGCCACATCTGTCTGACACTAGCCAAAATTGTAACTATAATGAACAAAAAAAATACACTGCTTATAGGTGGTATCTAGAGAGACATGAAAGATAAGATGAACTGGAATGTGGGAACTGGGTGACATGTGAAGAAGCTTGTAACCACTCTGTTCTTTGTCGGCCTGGTTTCCTTTTTCCACTGACCAATCCTAGCATACTTGCTTTCTCCAATGAGTTGGATTGTATGATATGGCCAAAGTAAGTGAGCCGGAGTTTCGTGATTTTGCCTACCAGTGATAAATCAGACTTTATGCGCTGTAGTATTTCCTTGTTTGAGACTTTTGCTGCCCATGGAACCCGCAGAAGCCTTCTCCAACACCAATCATAGAATCATAGAGTTGGAAGGGGCCATACAGGCCATCTAGTCCAACCCCCTGCTCAACGCAGGATCAGCCCTAAGCATCCTAAAGCATCCAAGAAAAGTGTGTATCCAACCTTTGCTTGAAGACTTCCAGTGAGGGGGAGCTCACCACCTCCTTAGGCAGCCTATTCCACTGCTGAACTACTCTGACTGTGAAAAACTTTTTCCTGATATCTAGCCTATATCGTTGTACTTGAAGTTTAAACCCATTACTGCGTGTCCTCTCCTCTGCAGCCAGCAGAAAAAGCATCCTGTCCTCCTCCAAGTGACAACCTTTCAAATACTTAAAGAGGGCTATCATGTCCCCTCTCAACCTCCTTTTCTCCAGGCTGAACATTCCCAAGTCCCTCAACCTATCTTCATAGGGCTTGGTCCCTTGGTCCCAGATCATCTTCGTCGCTCTCCTCTGTACCCTTTCAATTTTATCGACGTCCTTCTTGAAGTGAGGCCTCCAGAACTGCACACAGTACTCCAGGTGTGGTCTGACCAGTGCCGTATACAATGGGACTATGACATCTTGTGATTTTGATGTGATGCCTCTGTTGATACAGCCCAAAATGGCATTTGCCTTTTTTACCGCTGCATCACACTGCCTGCTCATGTTTAGTTTACAATCCACAAGTACCCCAAGGTCTCGTTCACACACAGTGCTACCTAGAAGCGTATCCCCCATCCAGTAGGCATGCTTTTCATTTTTCTGACCCAGATGCAGAACTTTACACTTATCTTTATTAAATTGCATCTTGTTCTCATTTGCCCATTTTTCCATTGTGTTCAGATCTCGTTGAACTCTGTCTCTATCTTCGGGAGTATTTGCCAGTCCTCCCAATTTGGTGTCATCTGCAAACTTGATGAATAGTCCCTCCACCCCCTCATCTAGATCATTAATAAATATGTTAAAAAGTGCTGGGCCGAGCACCGAGCCCTGAGGTACCCCGCTACTCACCTCTCTCCAGTCTGATGAAACACCATTGACAACAACTCTTTGAGTGCGGTTCTCTAACCAATTCCCTATCCACCTAACTATCTGAAAATCCAGATTGCAGTCCTTCAACTTATCCATCAGAACATCATGGGGAACCTTGTCAAAAGCTTTACTAAAATCCAAGTAAATGACATCAACCGAATTTCCCCGATCCAGCAAACCTGTTACTTGGTCAAAAAAGGAAACTAGGTTGGTCTGGCAGGACCTGTTGGAGACAAATCCATGCTGACTTCCTTGGATCACCAAATTGTCCTCCAGATGTTTGCAGATCGCTCCCTTTAATATCTGCTCCATTATCTTCCCCACAACAGAGGTCAGACTCACTGGTCTGTAGTTTCCCGGGTCATCCTTCCTCCCTTTTTTGAAGATTGGAATAACGTTTGCTCTTTTCCAGTCCTCCGGGACATCTCCAGTCCTTAAAGAGGTTCCGAAGATGATGGACAAGGGCTGTGCAAGTTCTCTGGAAAGTTCTTTGAGTACTCTTGGGTGCATTTCATCCGGACCAGGGGATTTGAACTCATCCAGTGCAGCTAAATGCCTCTCGACAACCTCTCTATCCATGTTAACCTGCCACCCAGACACTATCCTTTGGCTACGGCCATCTCTAGATGTGCCTAAACACTTTGACCTGTGGGAAAAAACAGATGTAAAATAGGCACTAAGCCTTTCTGCTTTCTCTGCATCTTTCGTTAGAGTTTGTCCATCCGCACCCAACAGTGGGCCTATTGCCTACTTTACTTTACATTTGCTCCTCACATAACTGAAAAATCTTTTCTTGTTACAATGGGCTTCCCTGGCCAATCTTAGCTCACTCTCAGCTTTGGCCTTTTTGATGATTGATCTACAATGCCTAGTAACCTGTAGGTACTCTTCTTTAGAGCTCTGTCCTTCCCTCCATTTCCTGAACATTTTCCTTTTCTTTCTTAGTTCCTCTTGAAGTTCTCTGTTCATCCAAATAGGCTTCTTAGAGCTACTGCAGTGTTTTCGTCTTTCTGGGATAGTCATTGATTGAGCATGCAATAGCTCTTGTTTGAGTAGCGCCCACCCTTCACATGCTCCCTTCCCTTCCAGCATTCTCGTCCATGGTATGACACTCATCATGTCTCTGAGTTTATTAAAGTTTGCCCTACGAAAATCCAACATCCGCGTCTGGCTACAAGCTTCCTTGGCTCCCCATCTCAAAAGGAATTCTATGAGGACATGGTCACTTCCCCCTAGGGTCCCCACCTCCTTCACCTCATCCACGAACTCTTGCCTGTTGGTCAGTATTAAGTCCAGTATGGCTGAACCTCTTGTGGGTTCATCTACCATTTGATAAATGAAATTGTCAGCCAGGCAGGTCAGAAAGTTGCATGACTGAGGACGCTTCGCAGAGTTTGTTTCCCAGCATACATCTGGGAAATTGAAGTCACCCATGATGACGAGGTCCTGCCGCTTGGATATTTTCTCAAGCTGCTCACAAAGTGCAGCATCCACATCCTCTCGTTGGTCAGGCGGTCGGTAGCAGACACCAACCAAATGGTGTACGTACAATGACTTCTTGGTTTGCATAGAATGACTGCATCAGTTTAATGGAACCCTCAAATTTTCATTGCTTCCCACAATTTTTTGTGATCCACACTGTCAAATGCTTTCTTGTAGTCAATAAAACAGATGTAGACATACTTCTGATATTCCCATGACTTTTCCAAAATCCAGCGCAGATCTGCTATGTGATCATGAGTGCCACACCCCCAGCGAAAGACAGCTTGAACATCTGGTAATTCTCTTTCAATTGTTGTCGCTATGTGTTGTTGTATGATTTTGAGCAGGATCTTACTAGCATGAGACATGAAGGCTATTGTACGTTAATTGGAACAGTTTTTTGAGTCACCCTTTTTTGGTTGATTGATAAATGGGCAGGTGAATCTTGCTGAATGACCATTGATTTGTGATCTGCCTATAGTGTGATAAATGCAGAATTTATGTAAAAAAAAAACACATGCAAATGTTGATTTTCACATGTATGAGAAAGTAATTAGCATATCCATTTAAAGGCTGATGCCACATTGATTTGGTGGGACCCCTCCGGCTTTTTGTCAGGGGATCACCCTATTCTTTGTTGCAATAAATAAAAGTTCCACCTTGCTTCAAAGGAATCTCTCTATTGTGACTTAATTGTTGTGGGCACAGCAGGTAATGGCTGTTTGCACAACATGGAGATGACCTGATCAGCTGTATAATCAATTCCCTGCCCTTATTCTTCTTGTGCTAGACATTTATTTCTTTTGCAAATTATACTAAACATGCCACTTCCCCTCTGCTCTGTCAGCATAAAGGTTTCTTGCCATGCTTTGAGGCATCTTTTCTGAATAAATGGGGCTCCATGATACATTTTCCAGAATAGCTTTTATTTTTCAGTACAGAACCTAACTAAATAATATTGTTTAAAACAATATTAATTTTTTCTGCTGCTGATATCCTGGGGTTATGAGAATCAGTGTAGTTAAGGCAAACTGCAAGTAAACACCCACTGAACTGGGGGGGGAGAACAACTTTCAAATAATAACTGGGATTATTTATTATTTACAGTTAGAACCAAAAAGCTCTTGATCTTCTGTCAACAAGGAACTACCCTGAGAATGCTGCTATTTCAGGGGAAAAGGTTAATAATAATAAATATTCAGTATCTTCCAAAATTCGAAGTTCTGTTTCCAAAACCAGAAATCTATAGTATAATTATAATTTAAAGTATAACCTAAAGTTATTCCTGTTCAGACCTCAGTATTGCATTTATTTATTTGTTTGTTTACATTTGTTACATTTCTAATCATGCTTAGCTTTAATGTTCAGATCACATCACTTCAGTAATTTTCACAATAGTTTTGTAAGTCAGGCCAATTGTATTATCCTCATATTTCATATGAAAAATTTAGGCTGAGAGAAACTATATTAAGTTCACAATTGTAAGGCTACATGAAGTTGTAATTTACATGTGATTTGAATCAGGCTCTCATAGCTTACATTTTTAGCAACTAAGTTTCTGCTTTCCACCATCTTCCACTTCAAGCAAATAAAGCATGAAGGATTTATAGCATTTTGTTGTGGGATGAATAAACCAGGAGAGGAGAGAACATGTCACAGGGAAAGCTGCACCAAAGCAAATAGCACATTAGTCCTGGCCAGACACTGATAATTTGTCCCATTCCTCAGTTTAAGACACCATTTGAAGTTCATCAAACTATACTTTTAACATACTAATATTGTTTAGGGTTACACTACACAAAAAGAATTTATGCCATCCAAGCAACAGCGCTCTCAACAAGAAAGCGGCTGGGGTAGTATGCTGAAAATCTCAACAGGCAACAAAGCAACATGCCAAACAGGAAGGAACAAATATATTGGCAAGTGATGGTGAGAACTGTGTGCAAACTAGGGTTGCCAATCTCCAAGGGGGGCCTGGAATTATCTTGGAATTACAAGTGTCTCCAGACTGAAATTATTAGGCCTCCTGGAGAAAATGGCAGTTTCGAAGGAGAAACTCTAAGGTCCACCACAGATCATAGATGAAATCCCTCACTAACACTGTCCCCAGTTCTTTAGGAATTGCACAGAATACAGATGGAAACTCTGCATACAAGGCACAAGATCAAGGCAAGCAAGCAGGAAAGTTCTGCATGGAAAGCAGGAGACAGTTACATGAGAATATCACATGGATCCTGTGGTAAAAAGATACTTCACTGTATTATTGATCATAGGTTTACCTAAAACTATAGAAAAACGTGAACTGCAACCTTTTGTCTATCTAACTTTCAATTGACTAAGTAAAGAGGATGCAAATTGATATCTCAGTATGGGGTAGTTACAGAGCAAAAAAAAAAAAAACCTATCCCTGCAATGTAAGGACCTGTATGTAATCACAAATTCTTAGGCAACCTTTTGAAACTAGAAGACTTGTACCAGATTGGATGGAAGCAATCTCATGTCATTTGGCAAGAAATTTGGAGTCTCTCCTCAAAAGAACCCCCCAAGTTGCAAGTGAATGAACCAGGGGGCTCACTTCTACAAACACCCAAAGAGGGTGCCTATCGGTCCTCCACTGCTTTCAAAGGAGAGGGGAAGAAAGATTCTCTGTTGTCTTTCCCCCTCCTCCATTTTTGGGTGCCCATAGAATTGGACTCCGGGGAATGGTAGAAGACAGGAAGGCCCGGAGGATTATTGTCCATGGGGTCGTGATTAGTCGGACACAACTTCGCAACTAACAACAACAAGAATTGGACTCCCTGGTCCAGTCTTTTTGAAACATGGGAGTTCTTTTGAGAAGCAGCTCCTGAAGCTACATTGTAAACTTGGTGCCCTTATCTCAACCCCCCTCTCCCAGACCACAGAATTGATGGGAAAGTGTTGGTCCCTTTCAACTGCCCAATATCCACATGGCCAAATTGCACCCAAATTGCAGTTTGGTTTTACAGTCAAGGTTGATTCGTGCAGTTTAACTTAAGGGGGATTCCATTCAGACCAGATGTGTCCAAAAAGTGTCTGAATTAACATAGATTTGGATATTTTTCAGACTATCAAAAATGAATTGCATATGGTATTCTTGACCCAGATGGTTAAATTCTACATCCCCTATGGTACGAGGTGCCAGTGAGGGCCATTTTGCTGCAAATCCTAGATAATATTTGGAAGGAACAACACAAAAAGATATTTAATCCACAGAAGTTATCATTGTCATAACTAATAAAGGATTTGAGTGCTTGACACTGAGATGCCAACCTCTTGCCAAGTTTCAAAAATACAAGGATCAGATATTGATCACATGGTCAACAGAGTTAATTGGGAAAGAAATATTCATAACTTTGGCCAGATCATATCTGAAAGGATTAAAGAGAAAGCATCCAAAGAGCCTCTATTTGGTTATTTCTGAGAGGAATGCATTATTAATAGGCAATGCAAATATTATATGCATTAATAAGTAATCTGTTGTTGAAGCTGTAAGGTACAAGTTTGAGCAATAGAAATTTTACAAAAGCTTATTTAGCTCTAGGGTTTCACATCTTTCAATTATTCTTCCAAAATGTCCTGAGACACAGATATGAAATGTTACGTTTCATTATTATTTAATCAATATCGTTGAATTTTACTCCTGAATTTAATGCTACAATGAAGACTCACCTCTAACGAAGATAAATTTATGCACTTTGTGTAATTTGTGTAGAGTTAGTGGCTGCATGCACATAAAGTGATTTATTTTTTTAAAAATCTCTAAACTTTAGTACTAGGCCAAGTAACTGACTTATTTTAATTAAAAGGAAATAATAAACTCATTTTTAAAACTATAATTTAACACTGCATAGTATAATGTTTTGCTTGTACACTCTTGAAATTCTGACAATAGTGTTTTTCTGTTCATAGGATCAGGGAGAGCCCTGGAAGATGAGAACATGAAACATCCTCAGGTCAGCCCACAAAAACAAACTCACAACTACCAGGAATGAATTCCATTCCATTTCAATGGCAATCCATTCCTGTGAATGTGTTGGCTATGCAAGTGCTGTAGTGTGCATAATTCAACAACATATGAAGCTAATCCTACAGGGGGCATTGGAAGTGAGGTGCATTTAGCATAGTTAATATAGAAATTTCCTGATATTTTTCAAATAAACTTCTCTAGTGTCCTGATTGGCTGATTTGGAAACTTCCTGCTCTTCTGAACATACTTCCTACTTTCCTCCAGAGCAGAACAGAATGAATGAAGACAACAAAACAGTTAACTAGTAAGGTCTCTCTCCTTTCTTTATATACAAATTTATTTTTCTTCATAATAAAACCATTTTATTATTTTAAGCAGCGTATTTAAACTCTTCTACCAGAATGAACAATGATTTGTTAGAAATTACTCTCTATTAAGGTAAGAAAACTCTCCCCCCCCCCCCCGAATCACTTTTGTTTTGTAGCTCCTGGTTGCAAGTATATTGGAAGTTCAAACCTAGCTCACTGGCACAGGTCACATGAGGCCTGGTGGGAGTGATGGGGTTCTCCTTCTAGATCCCAAAGCAGCTGGGGCCTACGTGACCCATCCCAGCTGGCACTTTTGCTCAAAGAGATAATGTATTCAGTTGTGATATAATATTGAGGGAGAATAATTTTTTACGCATTCCAGAAACTTGATGAATGTTGTAATATCAAGAAACTCATTGGGAATGGCACACTAAGTGCCAGCTTGAATGGGAAGGTAATAAGCCCTCAGTTTATTTGACAGTTATCACATATACTCCCTTGCTTGTATTTTATACTTTGGGGATTTTTGTTACATGGTGAGTTTTGTTTCTTACAGAAGTTATTTCTTCTTGCTGTAATAACTCTATTGATTCATGAGCATAAGAACACATCTCCCTGGATTTACAGGCATGCATTGACTATAGCGCTGATTCAGCAAAATACATCTAAAGCACTAAGAACCTAATGACATATTATGCTTTCCTTCCCATCCTCCCTGGGTCCTGGGGATCAGACACATGCTGATAGTTCTGCTCATGGAACTCAGTTCCCAACTGCATACATAGCATGTGGGCTTAGGCTTTCCCCTCTGTAATATTTGCCCAACTTGAAATTATCCAACCAGATGAGCTATTTTTCCCCCTGTTAGGGAAACCAGATATATGGGTGGGCAGAAAATAAGTTTTCCTAACAGGACAAGTAAGGCTAATTCAGGTTAGGTAAATGGGGGCCGGATGGTTAAGCTCCCTCTCCTCCCTTTAGAATGCCCCTTGGTGGCTGTGGTTCCCATCTTGTAGCCAACCAGTGATGCCAGGCCCCTGGGTCACATTTTTGGCATCCACCAGGGTGATGGCTTTTTCAGTCATAGTCCTGTCCTGGTGAAATGGCCTCCTGGATGAGAACTGGGACTTGCATGTCCTCCCTAAGTTCTACAGGTCCTGTAAGGCAGAGCTTTTCCTTTAGGCCATTCCTGGTTAAGTTTATTTTATACTATGTAAACTTTGTGGGAGAGAGGCAATACATAAATCTGTAACAGCAGGCTCACTGTTATAATAATGTGTTAATGACTAAGTGGGCGGAGAGTGGGCGTGGCCTGTCCAAGGCAGGGCCCAATCGGGACGCGAGCCATTTCCACTCACCCACCCAGCTGGCCAGGGCCTCTCTGCCAGCATTGTCGGCAATTGGCCCCTGTACACTCAGGACACATGTAAGTGCCCTGAGGGTTAGGGACTCCATTCCAACAGGAGCCAGTGGGGGGAGGGGGCCTCTGTAAATTCCTCCAGGTTCCTCTGTAAATTCCTCCAGGCATAAATTCACCACTGTCACTGCCCCTCAGAGAGCTTTACACTACACCAACAGCAACCAGCTAATTATCGCTGGCCCTAAAGAAGCCTGCCTGGCCTCAACCAGGGCCAGAACCTTCTCTGTCCTGGCCCCCACCTGGTGGAATGAGCTCCCGGAGGAGATCAGGGCCCTGACAGAGTTAAAACAGTACCATAGGGCCTGCAAAAGGAAGCTCTTCTGCCAAGCATTTGGTTGAGACCAAGCAAAACCAGCAATACCTACAGGGCCCCTGCTTTTCCCTCCCAGATATCCATTCGTACATTCTGCCCCTGTTCGCACTGTTATAGTTACTTCTTTTACAGTTATTAATGTTCATGTTATTGTTGCTGTGGTTATCTATATGCTAAGGCAAACCTAAGCTCCTTGTATTGTTTTCTACGTTTTATTTAATCCACCCTGAGCCTCAGGGGAGGGTTGTATATAAATGCAACAAATTAATTAAATAAATAATAAAATCTTGTAGTATTCCTCATGAAAACAGGACAAGGCATTTGCACTGTGGTTGTCAATCCCTGCAATATGCTTGGTGGGAAAAAAGATAGTAATGAAAACTGATCAGGCCCTCATGGATGTGACACTGCCAAGGTTCCACAGCTACTCTGGAAATTCCTTCAGGTATAAATTTGTTGCTGGCACCTAAATCCTGAACTGTTCCTCCTAAAAACAGGACAAGGCATCCCCAATGTGGTTGTTGATCCTTGCAATGTGCTTGGTGATAAATGAGATATTAGATTCCAGGCACGTAATAACCAGTTTATGCATGAGGCACATGCCTGCTTTGGAGTGGGAAGATTGCCTATTAACTATCCTGACTAGTGCCTGATTATTGCATCAAAAAGTTACATTTTTGTCCTGAAATAAATCCCAGCAAATGACCACCACCACCATAATTCTAAACAACTCCATATATTTGAGTTCACATAGCAAACCACTAGTCTCCCACACTGGAAGCCAAGTGCAAGCACAGCAGAGATTATGATAAAAAACCCAAATCTAAGACCAGCCACACCAGAGTGCACCTGCAACCCATTACCCAAGGCTAGTGGGGTCTGCTACATGCCCACCCCATTAAAATCCTACAAAAATTAATGCCAAACTACAAATCAGATTACAGCCACAAGTGAGGATGTGATGTTAAGGGGTAGAAATACCAGACATAAAACAAGCCAACTGGGCACATGGGGCACTGCATGGGGCACAGCCTTATAAGCAGAGTTTAGATATTCAACACCATCTGCATATCTCACAGAGTACACTTTATACAGCACTGTAAACCATTTTATCTGTCTTCTGAAATTCACCTGACACCTCACCCCAGTTCCTAGACAGCAGTCACATATAGCTTGTAGTACTTTTTTCCTTTCTAGGTGAACCAGTTTCCCACTGTTTTCTGAGTTAACTGAAGCTCATTCTCACATGTAAGTATCTTAGGAAATAACTCCCTGATTTCCCTTTACAAATTAGGCATGGAACCTCCTTCTCTTTAGAATTACCCTCCTTCCACTTTGGCCTAATTTATGAGTAAACACTTTGTCCAAATTCTCACTGCCTAGTTATTCAGGCACTGTGTGAATTAGCTCTCAACAGAAAATTCAGCTCTCTCACTTAAGTTTCTACTCAGAGGAATTTATCAACTAAAAATCAGAATCAGACCTCTCAGATCAGACTGAACAGTCTTCCCTCCAGTCCACAACCAGTTTATCAATTCCTACCCAGCTGTTGCTGGCTTACGGCTGCATGAGACAATACACCTGCATGAAAGCTGATCATACATGTGTGTGGTGATGGGTGGCAAGCCCCCCCCTGAGCTTTGCTGCCGTCTGCCATCTTGCTTGTCCTTTTAAGAAACAGCCTAGACCATTAGCTTGCTTCTCTCTCCAAGAAGTTGTTTATTTTCTCGGCTGGTATTTTAAAGCTTTTTAATATATGCTTTTTAATATATTTTTATATATGCGCCCTCTAGCCCAGCTGGTCCGGGGCTATGGGCTGGGATGCCACCAATATGCGGATGACACCCAGCTCTACTTCCTAATGGACGGACGGACATCCCCCCCCCCGGGATACATTTGCCAGTTGTTTGGATGCAGTGGCTGGATGGCTCAGGCAGAGTCACCTGAAACTCGCTCTACGCCGGCCTACCTCTGATCCGGAAATTACAGCTGGTTCAAAATGCAGCTGCTAGGGTCCTCACCAGAACATCTTGGAGGGCCCATATTCAGCTGGTGCTTCATCATCTGCACTGGTTACCAGTCTGCTTCTGGGTCAAGTTCAAGGTATTGGTATTAACCTTTAAAGCCATATGCCTGGGCCCTGCCTACCTGCAGGATCGCTTGGTTGCTTATGCCCCCCTCAAAGCTCTCTGCTCTGTGGGTATGAATTTACTGGTTGTCCCGGGCCCCCAGGACGTACACCTAGCCTCGACCAGGGCCAGGGCCTTTTGGAATGAGCTCCCGGAAGAGCTGAGGGCCCTGCTAGAATTACCAGCTTTCCATAGGGCCTGCAAGATGGAGTTCTTCCGCCAGGCATATGGTTGAAGCCAGGACAGGGTACCAGGTTTTTCCAACTGGATCCCAAGTTCCACCAGACGATCTCCTGTTCGCGCTAGAGGAAGATCAGGACCCCACCCTGAACTAGATGGGTAGGATTAAATAAGGATATACCGCCATCTTTGTGATACTGTTTTATTCTGTAAATTGGGTAAATTGGGATTTTATTGTTTTTAGAATTTTATGTTGTGAACCGCCGCGAGACCTGTCGGGGAGCGACGGTATACAAATCCAAAAATAAATAAAGTCATGCACACACACACCCCATCTTCTTACCTTTGCCTATTACTCCCACCCACTCTTGTGCTCCCCTCCTGCTTTTATTCCTGCTCCACCCCCTTTTCTTAAACCACTGTGCCCACCTTCGGTTCCTGTTTCTCTCTTCTCTGGGCATTCCCTGTTTCTGTTGTTGATTCATCTGGTAAATATGAATCTTTGTTTCTTCCAGGCCTCTTGACACCATCCTGTTGCTTGCCTGCCCATCCCAGGGGGAGTTTGGGCAGGGAAGAATGCTCGTTGCATCCCCCTCCTCCTTCCCATGGCATGCTGAGGCACCTCTTTTCCTATGTTCCACCCTTCCCTGGCCTGCTGCTTCTGTGCAGCTGTTTCTCTACCTTTCCCTCCTTTCTCACCCCTTCACTAGCCACCATGCTATCCTCTTCCCCCATAGGTCCTGCCTTTTCTGAGTGACTGTGATGCCTGTTTATGATTGCACTGTGAAAATGTTGTTGTAGTCCTTGCAAGATTTTCTTGTACACATACCACCATGTTTAAGTTGCTAAAGATGTCAATACATTTGAAATATTACCCTATATAGATCTTGTGAGGAGAGGCATTTGGGGGAGATTGTTCTTTCCCAAGTGAAAAGCTGCAATTTTCTAAACAGTCTGTTACCTCTCCCTTCCTTTCAGCCTTTCTCTCTTTCCCCCTGCCATCTATGACAGCGGAGTATTTGAGGAAAAGAAAGTCCATAAACAAATAGATAGACCTGCAAAATTAGGCTCAGTTCTTTTAGAAAATGTTTCTTGCCTATTTCCTGTGTAAATATTATTATAATAATTGGAATATATTTTCAGACATTGCCTCACCATCAATGACTATTCCATAAGTGTTACGTTCCTTTCATGTTCAGTCTCCTAATGTGCCAGACAACATCTGTGCTTACTTGCTGCTGTTAGGAAAATGGGAACAATCTTACTGCCTCATAAACATAAAAATCTCAATATTTAATGTTGAAATGATTTTTGACTGGAAGCCAGTTAGGTTGAAGATGCCTCACATTTCTGGATTGTCCTGTTTTCATTCCTTCAGAAAATCACAAGTATCACAGGACGATCAAAGTTGAGCATTTAATGCCTGTGAAGTGACTGTGAATTTCCTGCATTCTGCAGAGGGTTGGACTAGATGATCCTCGAGATCCCTTCCAATTCTATGATTCTATGATTCTATCACTGATTCTATATGCTTAGGAGTACTACTATTTATATGGTAGTAATATTATATTATTGTGGTTCAGTTTATGTTGTGTCTTTATCACAAGTTGCACTTATGCCACTCATTCATCAATGAGAGGAAACATTTCACAGCTATTTTCTGGATTGTTATTCTCCTACCGTAACAGAACACATTGTCCAAGAATGAATGTAGCTAAGCCAAATGATGGATCGAAAGCCACACACCTTCCCAGATTTTGGGGCAGGGACCCGGTTGCAGCACATGGCAGAGAAGTGGCCCATGACTACAGAATTACATTCTTCTAAACCACTGACTTCAGTGGATTTAGAAGGGTTTATTTAACTCTGCTAAGGATTCCACAGTAACCCCTTAAGTGTATGGCTGCTAGCGTGTACCTGTGCCAAAAGGCCAGATTCACCCACCTCTGTAATCTCTGGCCATGTGGTCATTTGGTCTCTAAAAACAGTTGGCGCAAAAGGAAGATAATCCAGAAAGTCTCCCAAATCTCAGGAAGATTTGTACTCTACATGCACTCAGATAAATAGCGAATTCGACAAAGCTTACGTACAGAATACAGTAAACAGAAGGAAAATGGGTAACTAAAAGGGCAACTCCAGAAATACTTTCAGGTTAGTAAGCCTCATTGACTAAGATTATGACCTGTTTAAGACTGCTGTGTAATAATGTGAATAGTGTTACACCCTTCTAAACCCATTGACTTCAATGAATTTAGAAAGGAATAACTTTCTTATGCTTGCACTGCCCTTTTATGCTGTCTAGAATCAGGGAAGCTTTACCTACCAGTCTAACACTTTCTTTGTTATGTCCTATATTTTCTTTTCCCCATTGTCCCAGCCGAACTCCTTAAAATACAATCCAGCTCCATTAAATGTTGTCATTGATTTCTACAATAACAGGATTATACCACCAGATTTATAAATCCAGACAACTGATTCCCCGTTCCTTCCATATTCTGTACATTACTTGCCAAACTAATAGAATTGAAAATAAAGCTTCAATCATGCTAGCAGAACTCAGTAAGAAATTCTTTTCTTGACTCTGCCTTCTCCTTCTTACTCATTAGGACTAACTTATTTTTAGCTGATTAACCACAGTAACCTAGATGTCAAACCAATTCTTTTCTCAGTTTCACACCATCTCATTCATTAAAGTGCGTGGTAGTTCAATAAACAATGCATGGGGTAACATATATGAATCTGAGTACTTTAAAAGTGCAGAAAACCTGTGCACTACCCTAGGTGGATTCATTTGTCTGTTGGAGAGGAATGTTCTATCCATACAGCCACTTGCGTGTTTTAATCCCTCTGCAGAGTTCTGCAATATATCTCCTCCACAATTGCATCTAGACTCTACAGACAGCTCATGGAGGCTGGTCAGTGACAAATGTCTTGGCCTCTTAAAATCAATGTGAAGATTCTGTTTTGCATAAATCTTCCTAATGAATGCTGGGTAGCAAAAAGAAGCTGAAACAAGACGCAGAACTAATAGTTAATTAGTGCTTTCCAGTAACAGTTAATCACCCCTTTCGTGGAGCTGTTTCAAATGATTTAAGGAGTCCTGGTAAGAGATACTTTCCATTTACAATAGGTAAATGCATCTTATCAGTGATTATGTAACTAAGCTTGCGTAACACTATTTCCCCCCTGTATGTACAAGAAAGAAGTGGTACCTGTACACTATACCTAAATGGCTCAGTGGGATAAAATGAATGAC
Organism: Paroedura picta; assembly: GCF_049243985.1. Taxonomy (NCBI): domain Eukaryota; kingdom Metazoa; phylum Chordata; class Lepidosauria; order Squamata; family Gekkonidae; genus Paroedura; species Paroedura picta. The sequence continues at coordinate 132,039,494 of NC_135369.1, forward strand.
TTCTTTTGTTTGGCCCCAGGTGGAGGAGAAATGACGACATCCTCTGCTCTGTTGGGATCTACAGAGCTAAACTGGGAAGATACTTAGGCAAAAGGCAAGGAGATCCTTTCCAAGCTGACTACAGGAAGCAAACTGCCATTCTTCCTGTATTTGACTTCTAATCCTTTTGGGTTCTCTGAGTGGAAGAAAGAATGCAATTCCTGAGTCAAAGCAGCCAATGTAATAAACTTGTTCTCTTTACCTTCCCATCTGGTCTTAGTAGCAAATGAATAGATTGCTGGACTATGTCCTCATCCGAGCATGTCTGTAAAATTACCTTGCTAAATTCATATGAATGTATAAAGCTGCTCTATACTAAGTCTACAAATTAGTCAATCTACCCTGTTACTGTGTTCTCAGACTGACAACAGTTCTCATGTCTATGTACACATATGTAACCTCATTTCCACTGCATAGTATTATTTTAGTGTTTTTGTTGAGCCAAACTCATTGCTTGAGTAATAAGCAAGAGATAAAGTCAGATTGGGATAGTCACTCTACTAAACCACCTGCCTTTCTTGGTATGGCAAATACCTCCTTCTACCTCCACTGTACCTCTGCCTGCCTTACCAGAGAAACCAATGCACCCTTGGTGTTAATCCTAATGCTGTCTGCTGTCTGAGAGTTCTAAATCTTTGCCTCTGTCACTCACAGGCAAATATATAGATGTCCACATTATCCTTTTTCAAGTTCGGTAGCTGTACAAAATATTCCAAGGGTAGTCTCACCATAAATTTGTATAAAGGCAGTATGATATTAGACCAGATTGTCCCACTTTTGGAAGGACATCTGGGGGTACCTCGCAAATTGTACTTATGTTGAAATTAAAATACATATATTACAATACTATTTTTGTGTTCTATGCATTCTATTAAACTTTTTGTTGTTCCATATAGATGAAATTTTTAATCACGAACCCCCCCGGTCAATGGTGTCCCGCTTTACCAATGTTAAAATCTGGTCACCTTATATTAGAGGCTGGTCAAAATTAAGCTACCTGCTACCATCCTGTTCTTGGTCTGTTGCTCTCAGCTCAGATACCATCAGTGTATCCATGAATTTGGGATTATTAGCCACAATATACACTGCTTTACCAAAGTTATGGTCTTATTGTTTCCCATTTAAGCCACTGAAGAACAAAGGAATGTGTAATATCTTAAAAAGAAAAAAGAAACAAAAAGGAATACCAACAAAATATATATGGGGCACTATGCACATGGGCACTATGAAGAATTACTGTTTATACTGTATGAGCTGCCAGCAGTATTTCTTAGAAGCACAGAAAGTTGGCTGGTGTGTATTAGCAGTTAAAAAGAGTCCCAAAGTAGTGCTCCTACATCATTGTTGAAAACATGCTGTTATCCCTTTCTTTTCACTAGCTGTTTTCCACACTTTAAAAGCAAGATTATTCTAGGACCTAGTTTATAAATTTCACTGCAGCATGTTCTATTTACTGTGGAACCTTTACACACATTGGGATGCAAAACACAAATCAAAAACATTAAAAACACAGTCTGGATATGAAAAATACACCACAGGATGCCTCAGCTATTCCCTTTTAAAGGAAATGTGCATCCAAGATCAACTGTTATTGATGAGGAATACATCTTCTGGTGCATCCCCTGGGACTTAATTGGGTATGGACATGACCCCCATAGCCTTGCCCTCGGGAGTATGTGAGAAAATGTGAGGAGGCCACGGCTAAGAAGTTGGCAGAGGCAGGGCCTCTAAAGCCAGCTGGGTCCACTGTGTTGCCCCTGAAGTGGGTCGGGGCCACTCTGCTGCTCCTATGGCACCAGGCTTTCTAGACTGGTCCTGCCTTCTGCAGAGATGGGCAGGCCTGGGAAGTGGGGAGACAACAATGCTGCTTCCAGAGGGCTGAAAAACTCCTCCTGCAACAGGTAAGAAGGCGTGTGTGTATATGTGGACCAAGAAGGAGAGGTAGGTGGGAGAGGAAAAGTGTGGGGGGAAGGAATGGGGGGGGGGATTGAGGGGGAGGGACCAGGTAGGACAGGTAAGTGAAGCAGGCAAAGGGAAGTGGGGGAAACGTGTGTGGAGGCAAGAGTGAGGGAATGAGAGGGAGGGATTAGGAAAGACAGGTAGGTGGGAGAGGCAAAGGGGAGTGGGGGGAAAGGTGAGTGTGGGTGAGGAAGGATTGAGGGAGGGGCCAGGAAGTACACATAGATGGGAGAGGTAAGAGGGGAGGAGAGTGTTTTTATCTTTGTATCAGAGGGGCAGGATCATGGAATCCCACAGCAGGTATGGGCTTCACATGCCCTATGATACTTGGACTCTCACTAGGATGTTTTTTCCCTATTTGCATTGTCTCTAAATAGCTTCTTCTCAAATTTCAACCAGTTAATTGTTTTTCCCCTTGTGGGCTAGTTGATGATTCACCAGACTCACCTTCTCTCAATGTCTCCTTTTTTAACCCTAGTTTTATCTTCTGGCAAAGACTCTGGATGCTTACAAGTGCTGTTTGAGAAGGACAAAGTGGACATTGTAAGAGATGAAAGTGGTATAATGGTTATAACTTCATAAAGTAACAAAAACTGTCCAGAAATGATGAAGGAAACAGGAGGCAATCTGCCAACTTTCCACTCAGACCGTCTTGTAGGTCATTTACTGTCATCTTCTTGAGGACTGAGAAGGTCAAATTGATGAATGAATATTGTTATGTACTGTAAGAACAGTATAGGCTTCTTTTACAGTGACAACATACCAAAAGGGTGTATTGGTTATATATTTTTCAGTATTGATGTACTTTAAAAATACAATTCATTATATAGGACAAAAGAATATTTTCCTCTGAAAAATATTTAATTGAACAAAATAGGGGTCCTTGTGGTTTTCCCATGTCATAAATTTGTTTATGGTCTCATTTTCTGCTAGGCAAGTTTACAATACAGTTGTAAAAAATGCATTTAGGTTGTTTGAAACATGTACAAACCTACTGTATCTCCAGGCAACTGGGACTCAAGACTGGTAACAGTTTAGAAACCACACAAACAGCAGAAAGTTTAAAATACCAAACTGTTAAACAATGATGTGTGTGTGTGTCCAAGGTTTATTTGTTGTCCAAGGTTTATTTCCCTTCCGGGGGTGCGGCAGGGAGACATAACCAGCTGACATCACTTCATGGTGCTTTAAAGCCTGAAAAATATTTCACTGGTACCTCCATGGTCAAAAGGTCGAAAAAGGCTCCCCTACAGGGTCACCACAAATCAGCTATTGATGGCACACAAAAAAATGCCTGTAGCCTATATATTCTCTGGCAATGAATAAGATATTTTAATCACTCGCTGGGTAAAGTAGTTTTTGTTGTTGTTGTTGTTCATTTTGAATCTACAGCTCATCAGCTTTACTGGATGCCATCAAGTTCTAGTATTTTGGGATGGGAAGAAAAATGTTTTCTTTGTCAGTTCTTCCCACCCCATGCATAATTCTATAAACCACTATCATGTCCCTCCCCCTCCCCCCTTACTGGTTGAGGCCAGGGTGATCTGGGGGTGTGTTCCATATATACATTAATAACAGCTTCATTTCCATCTGGTAAGTACTAGAGTACGGACACCTGTAGTACTCCCCTGAGGAGCTGGGTGGGGAGTGTTGAATCCGATGGGAGGGGGTGAGGGTTTTTATTCAGCCATTGGGTAATTGGGTAACTGTCGGGTTTAAAAATTTTTAAACTTTATCTTTGTGGGGCTTTGTTTTGATTGTAACCTGCTGCAAGATGGTCCTCAATCACGGTGGGATATACATGGAATTAATTAATTAATTAATTAATCTCTTTGACAACTGTCCCATACTCTTCAATCTTTCCTTTTTGTGTAACCTGCCATGAGTCTCCAGAGAGTGGTGGGATAAAAATCTGATAGATAAATAGATAAATAAATACATAGGGAAGGTGCTTCAACTCCCTAATGATTTTGATTGCCTCCTCTACTTTTTTTTCAGCTCTGTGACTGTACACAGTATTCCAAATGAGTCTACCATAGAGATACCATGGACATTATAATATAAGCCATTTTGGCTAAAATAGAGTTTGCTTTGGCTTCAAAAACAGTAGTCAACCAATGCAAAGACTGCAAAATATCTGGGACTTCTTTCATAACAGGGATAATATTGCTTCCTGTAACTATTTCATGTGATCACTGTTTCCACAAAAAAACAAAAAACAAAATTACACCTCTGCTGTATTATGAAGTAGAAAAAGCATGGTCAACAATGTTTTTTCAGGCTTTTGGAATTTGATCTTTGACTAAGCCCAGCATTAATGAAAGGCAAAGTGAAATGCTTTACATGTGTTGGCAATGCTCCGGTTCACATGAAACAGTGGCCCCAACCCAAGGACTTTGGCATGTGTGCATAAAGATGACTTTTGTGCAAACAGGGGCTGTACAAGTGACTCCCGTGGCACTTTTCAGTCTGCATAGAGACAGTGCCTCAAAGACGGCCACTACATTTAACCCCCTCTCAAATGAAAGAACTGCTTCTGATCAACTCTCCAAGGAATAGTACAGGGCCATGAGATCACCAACCCTGTATGATGCTGAGATGCTTGTCTGAGCTGGGTCATAGATTAAAATTGGAGTTGCAATAGTATCTCCATTTTGCTGTTATTGTCCACATCCTGGTGTTGAGATCTTCTGCAGAATAAAAGGCAAACTGCATCAACACATAATTCAATCATGCTAACTTGAGTGGAATAGGAAGTTGTATAGAAAAGTCCTACCTAACTTAGGTCTGGTGTTGTAAATCATTAGTTAAGACTTCCAAAGTCAGTGAAGGATTTGCTATAGCACACTCAGTTGTCATTGCCACACATAAGATCTATGTCAATATTCTTACCGGTTACTTTCATACTATTTTCTGTCTGTTCTCAAATTGGGTCTGCCGCCTTAGCTTTATGATGTTCTTCTCTCCTTAGATCTTGGACTCCATTTTACCTTGTTTGTGTTAATCAAATATCCTTCCTGGACTCACCTTTTGCCCAATCACTACGTATGAAGAAAGGTTGGGGGAGCTTGGTCCATTTAGCCTGCAGAGGAGACGACTAAGAGGGGATGTGATAACCATTTTCAAGTATTTAAAAGGGTGTCATATGGAGGACGGAGCAGAATTGTTCTCTCTTGCCCCAGTGGGACGAATGGGACCAGAACGAATGGGATGAAATTAATTCTAAAGAAATTTCATCTAAACATTCGGAAGAAGTTCCTGACAGTTAGAGCGGTTTCTCAGTGGAACAGGCTTCCTCGGGAGGTGGTGGGATCTCCATCTTTGGAAATTTTTAAACAGAGACTAGATAGCAATCTGACAGAGAGGCTGATTCTGTGAAGGCAAAGGGGTGGCAGGTTACAGTAGATTAGCGATTGGGATGTGAGTGTCCTGCATACTGCAGGAGGTTGGACTAGATGACTCATGAGGTCCCTTCCAACTCTATGATTCTATGATTCTATGTGGAACTCGCCATGTGTATGCCATACTTTCAATTACAGTTTTTGGTGATTTTAGGTGGTTCTGTTTTTGCCCATGTGCTGTTGCGATTGAGTGATAAAGTAATTTAGCACTTCCCCCCCTCCAAGTTTTGTTCCTCCCCACAAAGCCCACCAGCAAATTGTACCTGTATGTCCTTTTGATTTGTTAGCTGCTTTCCCATGTTAGATTGGTTGTTCTGATTAGCTGTGCTGCCCTATCGTTCCCTTTTTGAATTATGGACAATAGCTAAAGAATTCAGCATAGCTATGATAATGTTTGAGTTCAGGGCTAAGGGAATTTTTTGGGGAAAGGTACTGTTATAAGTCTTTGAAGAAATCTTTTACTAGTCCTGTTTAGTTCAACAGTAAAGAATGTTGCTATGCTTATGACTCATTCATTATTACTGTTGGTGTGGTGGGGGAACCATACACTTTTACAGGCTTCGCTTTTGGCCAACAGAGATTGGGGCTTCAGTCTTCATTTGTCTGCCAAGAGAGCCAGCTTGCTGTAGTCATGAAGCACAGCTGCCTCTAATCTGGAGAATCGGGTTTGAATCCCCTTTACATGCAGCAAGATGTATGAACTTGGCCCAGTCACAGTTCTCTCTAAACTCTCTTAGCACCACCTACCTCACAGGATGCTTACTGTGGACAGAGGAAGAGTAGGACATTGTAAGCCACTTTGAGACTCCTTCTGGTAGTAAATAGTGGGGTACATACCCCCCTCTTATTGGGCTGCCAGCTCCCTCTGCTGTCTGGCTTGCCCACCCACACTGCACACAGAAATTGAAAATGGCACCCAAGCATGGTGCAGAAATGTGCTCTGAGGAATGTACCATGATAGAGAAAGGCAATGACTGGCTGCTTGATTCAGGCCTTCTGACTGATAGCTCCTGCTGCACATGCGTGGTCTAATGCTGGCTCACCAAAATGCAATTGTTTAAAGAAATTGAATCACTGACCACCCCACCCAAAATGGCAAGGTGGGTAGAGCACTACAAAATGACACAGGCATTTCATATTACTGAAAAACTAAAACCGAGCAGTTTCAGAAATAAAGATCAGGGAAACACTGGCTTCTGAAAGCAGGGGACAAATGTAGAAAAATTGGGACAGCAAGGGACTGCTAACAAAGCTGTGTGGAAATGAGGGGGAAATGGTAACAAAACAAGATGACAAAAGGTCAGAGAGACAAATGGTAATAAAGGGAACATTAAAGTTCTCTCAAAGGCACCATAGATAATATGTGTCTGGGGTATATACATATTCTGGCCATGCATGATGACAGATGTAAGAAGTAAAGAAAGCTTGAAGCAATAAAGGGTTGCTCTCTGAAATGTAGTTTTTCTCTTAGTGGAAAGCCATCATTCAATAGCAAAATAAATGGTTTGCACTTATAGGTTTCAAGGTTCAAGCTATGTTATTTTCAGTACCAGTATCTCAGGGCAGTAGTATTAGGTAAGACTCCTCAGCTGAAAGTAGACAATACTACAAGCAATAGACCAATAACTGATTGTAAGACTTTTCCATTATGTTTTATAAAACACAACGTACATTCCTAGCTAACTACAGAGAAGCTAGAAGAGAAGAAACTAAGATGGAAACATTATACTTTTGAATAACTGATAGGTACAGATATCCAAATATTTATATCAGTCCTGCCTAAAGTATGGGTCTTATTACATTAAACATAGAAACAACAAAAAAATCTGGAAAACCTTGTAGCAATCACTCAAACAAAGGAGAAGCAAAAAATTGGCTTGATTAGATCAATTCTATTAAAAGCACTGAAGGACAATAAATGATTCACTAGAGGTAATCTGCAGTTCAGGTTTACTCAGTAATCTACTGGAAGTCTTTGTCAAACTCTTTTGACAAGCTAATTAAAAGAAGACAGTTATGCAATGCTGTGTATTTACTTTTCCTGAAATGAATCAACCAATCAGCAAACTTCTACATCCATATTTTTCCCATCAGCAGTGTCACGGTGACCTTTCCTGATAGTATGAATAAATTCCTTCCCCTCTTTTTCCATGATAGCTTCATAACAACTTAGTATTTAAATAATGTACCATCCTGGATGAATGACAGAATGCAAATTGGGGGACTTGGAAAATCCATTTATTGCACCTCTGTAGTTTGTTCAGTATAAGGATGATGAAGAAATATTTATGCCTTCAGGAAATGGATTAAGTGGATATTTATCACCGCTTGCACCTGTATCTTCTATATTCATTTCCACCACTCTTTCAAATCAGTACTAGAAAACAAGTAAACATATGGGGGAGGGGAATCATTCTACCCTTATAAAATCTAAGAAGAATTTAAATACTGGTAAGGAAGTGAAGACATGATTTCACAACTGACAAATTTTGGGCTATTATGTGCCGGTGTTTTCTCTTGCTTTCACCATGCATGCCCATCAGGTTTTCTTTGTTATGCTTGATTATTCTCCCTTTGGCACTCAATTCACTTTCTGGCTGCTGTTTTTCTGGGTTTTCCAAGAGTGCTTTTGTGGTGATTTCCTCCTTGTTTTGCTTCCTAGCTGAAGGTCAAAAGCATACAGAGTTCCTCAGCTTTCCTTTGGCCCTTTTCCTACCCCCCAAAGGTCACTCTGATGGTATGATGGTAAAGAAAATGATTGCAATCTTCTGACTGATCATACATTAGGAATTGGCTATACCTCTACATACTGATCTGTCCTGGTTCAAGTCTTTGGTTCTTACCAGGCAGAGAAAATGGCCTGTTCCTCTCTGGAATGTAGTTTTTTATAAGCTCTCTCACAAAACCAGAATTTATGTTATAGCTGAGATAGTCCTTATGTCAAGGCTAGAGAAATGTGTCATTACTGCCTATGTAAACAATTGGATGTTGGGGGGAGGGGAAACATGCGAGCAGCTTTTTGGACCTGTCAGCAATTCCTGGAAGGCTGGCATAAGGGCTGTACGGTGTTCCCAAGGGGTGAAGTGGAGAGGTAGAGATGTCATGCTATTGGCTCATCCTGCAAGGACATCATCTTTCCGAACCTCCAAGGTTAGGGTATTTAACACTATGTAATCCTATTGTGCTGGAGGAGTTCTGGGAACCCAGTAGATGTACATTCAGTTCAGTTGACCTCAACCAAATGCCTGGCAGAAGAGCTCCATTTTGTAAGCCCTGATGAACTGTGGTAGCTCTGAAAGGGCGTAGAACTCTTCTGGGAGCTCATTCTACCAGGTGAGGGCCAGAATGGAGAAGGATCTGGCCCTGGTTGAGGTCAGACATGTTTCCTTGGGGCTAGGGATCACCAGCCAGTTGGATTTGGTGGAGCCTAGAGCTCTTTGTGGGATATAGACAGAGAGGCAGTCCCTCAAGTATACTGGGCCCAACCTGCATATGAATTTAAAGGTGATTACCAGGACTTTAAGCCTGATCTATGACATTACTCAAAATCATCTTGTCTACAATAATCACATTATAGTCTCTAGGCCAAAATTATGGATTTATATTCAGGAAAACTGTTGAACTGGAGCAAATTTAGCTTGTCTCTTCTGACAATGAGGATGTCCATGTCAGAAATTAGGGATATTTTTGCCCCATTTTTCCAGATATGTCTGTTTCTGTATCCCCTTAACTTTCTCCATGAAAATCATCAGGCTATTCGGTGTTGTGGTAGACAGCAGATATAAAGTATTGTACTCATGGGTGCCTCATTACTATTAAATAATGTGAAAATGCACCTATAAGGATGCACCTATAAGGAAATAGCTTCGCATATGTGAAACAAGATGCACTGTGACAATCTACATGTTTTCATTCTTTTTTCTGACATCAAAGAGCTTTCCATGTAGAAAACTTGTCATATGAAGCAGCTCGAAATTGATGGTGATAAAAGGGATGCATGTTGCTGTGCTGAAAAGGATTCAAGTTGTCATTTGGAACTCTGCACATGGCAGTCTTTTTGACCTCCTGTAGCTAAAACTGATTTTCTGATGCTACTGGGCCTGCTTCCCAGATCTGCTTCATAAACATACTGAACTGTATCAGTATTAGAGATTCAGCACAGCCAGACACCTCCTCCCCCCCCCCCCCCCCCGACTCTAGGCCTTTCAAGATCCCCTCTGTGTAGGAAAGCATGCCATGGCAGAGGAAAGGCAAACTCACTTGTCATATATTGTCAAATTAAAGAGAATGGGGAAAAGCACTTCTATAATTACCATATGGTAGAATAGCTTCTTGGACCTTCTACAACTAAGCATCAGTGATTTTTTTTTTTAAAGGGCTGTTATTCCAGAGCTAGGGGGATGCAAGGCCATTATTGTCAAAAATCTCTTTCATCATCTCTTATGCTGTGCCTGTCCTCCCAAACTGGAACAGAAATATAAAGAGGAAACCTTCATTTGATATGAATAAAGATCCAATATCCTGTCTCCACTGGCCAATTTCAGATGCATTCAAGAAATTATAAGGTAGAAAAGACCACTTCTGGCTTTAAGTTCTAAAATTTAGCAACAGACCTTTTAGAGAGCTAGTAATATTTTTAAATATCTGTATGCTCATTGAATGGGAACAGATTCAGTACGTATCATTACTCTGCTGGTCAGACAGGTCTACAGGAAATGCAAGCCAAACTTCTAAATGTACTACGCATTTTGGAATCATTAACACAAATTATAATTATATGTTTTAGATGGCTTGGAAAACCAAGGTATCATATAACCAGTTTCCTGACCATATTACTCCCAAGAGGTTTAAATTCCATAGCTCTTCTGTACTTCAAGCTAGTACCTATCTGATCAGTGTCTTCATTAATATTTCATCAATCATAATACAATTCCTGTAGCCAGCTGCTCTCAACATTCCTCTGGATTCTATGTATTAGAATTACAGACCCAGAGTTGCATAATATAATATATTTTTGTAATCAAGAAAACACAATTATAAACTACATATATATCTTGATATTTATCATGGGTACTTTTCCAGGGAGTGTGAGCATTTTGGAACCAAGAACCACAATTTATGATAGACATGGAAATCCTTCAGAATGCTATATACCCATTCTCGGGTCCATTCAGCAGAGACAATCTGGCTCAAAACATTAGCCATTTATTTACAAGGAGACAACTCCAACAACCAACAACTTCACCTAAGATACAAAACTGGAAACTGAAACAAGAGTACCACCCAATAAGACCAAACTAAACAACACAAATATTACGGGAGGAGCAGATTGTTCCATTAAATACATACCTGTACACAATAAATATATCACAGCTATATCATACTCAAATTAGTTCAGTAAGGACTCTGATTTCTGGAGGTCATTCATTTAGTAGATGCAAATAAACTTTCAGCATCTGCCGTAATTTAACAGTCTGTTTCAGGGTAATTTTTGTTGAGAAGTAAATCCCATTAGCTCTGACCTGAGTAGTCTTGGCTAGCCTGATCCCATGAGATCTTGGAGGCTGAGGGTTGGCCCCGGGTTGTATTGGATAGGAGACCACCAAGGAATACCAGGGTTACAACTCTGAGGCAGGAAAAGCCAAGTCATCTCTGAATGTCTATTGCCCCGGAAGCACTATGGGGTTGACATAGTCAGCTGAAACTTGATGGAATTTTCCATCACAATCAAATCCTCCTGAATTCACTATCTTCATAAGACCACAGTGCAAATGCCCAGAGGCCGTCTTAGCAGTAACCTGCAGTATAATGGGAGAAAAGTGGAAACAGAACATTGTTGTCTTGTATTTTCACTCTTCAGGAAGGGAGCCAAAGTTTTGGTCATTGTAAAACCTTAAATACCAATATTGTCTTAAGAACATGAAGCTTAGTGGGTCACAGTACATTTTTCAGATGCCGAAAGGAACTGAACAACAGCAGCATATGCAGCCATTTGGAACTTCAAAGGAACTGTCTTGATGGAATCTTCTGAAGATCCCACTGAGGCAGGGCTTGTATTTTCCCTCCATTCCACTTCGAGAATGTGGGCTGACAAGGCACAAGCAGAGAACTCCCAGCGCCATGTCAACATTTGGCAAAGAACTCTTACATGTTACCAGCAATGATCTGACATCTAGCTCATAAATGTTTGAAAAGAATTTCTAGGAAAGATGCCTTAGGCAAGGTTTATGAGGCACACGGAGGAAAAGGCCTTTTAGATGTCTATAATGCTGCAATCCTGTTGTGTCTGCTGGGGTTCACCGCTTATTCTTCCTTTGGGGCATTTTTGAGGTCTTGTTTAGTAAAATAATTAACCATGTGCATAATATCTATTAATAACACAATCTAGGATTGTGCTCATGAGAAGAAGAAAAAGAAGAGCTTTTTTATACCCCGCTTTTCACTTCCTGAAGGAGTCCCAAAGCAGCTTACAAACACGTTTCCCTTCTTCTCTTCACAAGAGACACCCTGACTTTTTTCCACACCGGAGGCTCCACACCAGGCTGCAGGTTGCTCCGCCTTTTCCTGCTCCCACGTGGGGAAGCATTAGGCCCGCTGCATCTCATCCACCCCAGATTTGTGCTCCCACATGGAAGCTGGGGCAGTGAAGTTCCCAGGTTGGAAACAATCCCTGTGAGGTAGGTGGGGCAGAGAGAATTTTGCTTTGCAAGAATTGTGTGACTAGTCCAAGGTCAGTTACCTGGCTGCATCTGGAGGACTGGGGAATCAAACCTTGTTTTCCAGATTAGAGGTTGCTGCTCTTAACCACTAGACCACACTGGCTCTTGAGTACATAAGAGTACACAATCACAAACTTAGAGGTTCCACAAACTTTTGCCAAATCACAGTCATAGGCTGCATTCTATGCCTCAATCTTGACCCTAGTAGTAGAAAAGGCACTGGCTTTGTTGTGCTTCTTAAAAGACCTGAGTTAGTAGAGGGCTCTTGCAAGTCTCTATCCTGTACCTTATGTTCTTCTGACATCTGGCAGTCCCCCTCCCAACAAAGTGCTCCTTAACAAGACATGTTTTTTTTTTTATAAGGACAAATATATTTATTTTCCTTCATTGATGCCCCACTTTTCTTTCTAATGGATACTGAAAGCAGTCATCCCTCTCTCCTAAATTTCACAACAATCCTGGGAGGTAGGTTAGGCTGAAAGTATCAAATAGATAATCTTAAATTGACCGTTACCTGGCAGCCCACATGTCTGTTGCTTCCTTGCTAGGTAACGGTCAATGTAAGAGTATCTATTGCATGTCGAATCCAGGTGATAAGCATTTGTGAAAATGAAAGGCTTCAGAAACAGATTATGAACCATTTAATTTCTGTATTCCTTTCATTTCATAAAGTCTGCATTCCCTGCAATGGGTGACTCAGCACAGGTTAACAATAAGTAATGGATGTATAATTTCCCTCTGACTTTAAGCAGAATAAGTGAACCCAAATAGTCCAGTAATTGACCTTTCTCTCAATTTTTCTCATTATGACTGAGATGACCGCACCATGCTGGCAGACTTCTTCTCTTCCTGCATGATTTTCAGCAATATAGAGACTGATTAAAACGTCGTCAAGATTGCTCCACATCTGCCTATCTAATCAACAGTAATAACAAGTTGTGTATTGTAACACACTTATACACATTGCTCTGGCTGGTCATTAGTGTTAAGATGGAACCTAGTCATGGACTAGGGAAAGGTGTTTGTAAACTGCTTTGGGACTCCTTCTTTCTTAAAAGATGAAATGTGCATTGAAATCCACTGGGAGTAATTAATAGGGTATTGATTACAAAGCAGTCTCATTTGAGTCTGCTAAGACTTCTAGTGTATTTCACCAAAAACAAATGGATAAGTGCCATTTTAACCTTAAAAAATGGTCTCTTCTGCGTACTTTTTATGCTAAAAAAACACACACAACAAACAGAGCTAGGGCACAAGATAGTATCTAATGCATCATTGTAGCAACATTCATTACATGAAGAGCAGGTCACAAAGAAAGGTAATGGATGAAAGGAAGCAAAAACCATTATACAATTAGACTATTTTTCACTGGATACAAAGGCAGTAATTGAAATGGCTTTGTTACATGTAATTTATAAGACATTCATCTTTTGCTGTTTTGTCAGGTGTTTTAAACTTACCTTGGCTCTGAAATAAACAATAGAATATGCCTATTGCAGATCTTCATGTCCTCTCTCACTTCTCAAGTGAGATGTTTTCTTCTGTAATATATATGAAATGAATAGTTTAAACTGAATTGTAATAAAAGAATTAGAAAGACTATAAATCTGATGTTCATTTTCCATAGAAACAACTATATAATATAATCTTCAACATCAACTTTCAGACTAAAACAAATGCAATAGCCAGTTTAAAAATATAGCATGAAGGCTGTAACACGTATACAGTTTTGTATTTGGGACTTGTAACTGGAAATTGATATTATTTGGTCATATTCAGAAACAGCTAAATCATACCATTATTCTGCCAATTGGCTGTCAGGCTTAGCATACAAGTCCAGAAGGAGAGGCCATGATTCAGCAACATGTAAATGACAGGGATATTTACCAATCAACAGACTTACACCAACCTTCTCACTAAACAGAATTGTGTTCGCACTGTTAGGCCTGTATTTTCAAATTACTTGTGCTGGTTACATCTAGCTTGGGCTACATCTAGAGTGGTTTCTCAGTGGAACAGGCTTCCTCGGGAGGTGGTGGGTTCTCCATCTTTGGAAATTTTTTACACAGAGGCTAGATAGCCATCTGACGAAGAGGCTGATTCTGTGAAGGCTCAAGGGGGTGAGTGTCCTGCATAGTGCAGGGGGTTGGACTAGATGACCCATGAGGTCCCTTCCAACTCTATTATTCTATGATTCTATGATACTGTGACTCATGTGATACAATGGCTCATGTTGTATCACATACAGGAGCACAAGAAACCAGCACTAGAGATTAATTGGACTTTCCTCTCCCCCCCCCCAAAAAAATTGCTGAAGGTCTGTTTTCTGATTGGCCACTGTGGAAAAGGTCAAGAGTGTAATCATATGGAAGCAGGGCAAGTCCCTGCTTCTACATGACATTGCTGCCTGGCCGTCGCCCACCTGGGCCTGGTGCGGATTAAGAAGAAGAAGAAGAAGAAGAAGAAGAAGAGTTGGTTCTTATATGCCGCTTTTCCCTACCTGAAGGAGGCTCAAAGCGGCTTACAGTCACCTTCCCATTCCTCTCCCCACAACAGACACCCTGTGGGGTGGATGAGGCTGAGAGAGCCCTGATATCACTGCCCGGTCAGGACAGTTTTATCAGTGCCGTGGTGAGCCCAGAGTCACCCAGCTGGCTGCATGTGGGGGAGCGCAGAATCGAACCCGGCATGCCAGATTAGAAGTCTGCACTCCTAACCACTACACCAAACTGGCTCTCTTAAGACCAAGAAGCCCCAGGCTAAGGGAATGTGGACTTTTTCCTTAGCCCACTGTGGGGGCTAATAGGTCCTGTTCCATGGCAGGCTCATGTGGACAGGGGAAAGTTAAATTTTAACCTTCCTGTTCTACGGTGCTGGTTTGCCGTGCTCTGGGGTGGACCACGGCACTTATTTCTATTTTGCAGGAAGGTGGGATTGCGTGGAACACAATACCACCTACCTGCAAAATACAACCCCCCACAACCCCCCCAAATGGCAGAACTAATCTGCCACTGCTTTATTTCCCAGGGGGACACATTTCAGTGGGACACCTTGTACCCCACTGAAACTTGTCTCCTGTATGGACACAGAATGCTGCAGAGTATGCAGCTGTATAGCAATGCACCAGTGGTGGCCTAGCATGGGCACCACCATGTGGAATGGGCCTTTATGAGACAGAATTGTGGACTAGATCAGTGGTCCGCAACCTTTTTCAGGCTGCGGACCAGCAGCGGCAGGGAGGGCGATCGCCTGGCCGTGCATGCCGCGCAAGTGCGGCACTCCTGCACATGTGTATTTGTGTAGCCGGGTGTCAGACGCACAGGAAACTCACAACAAAACTTAGTCAAAAGAAAAGAGTTTTATTGATTAGCACTATACGCATTGGACTGAAAGTCAAATCTGACCAGAGGCCAGATTTGCCCCAGCTTATCAATACATTTCTCCCGCCCAAAACTTGACAGTTCCCAAGGAGGGGGGTAGGAGAGAAAAGACATGTGTGTTAAAACAACAGGATTCCATTCTCCCAGCCTTGAGAGAGGTGACAACAACCCTGTGAGCCCACAACAAGATAAAGGTTAACATAACATCACTACTCTACTTTATAGCTTACAAACTACAAGGCCAGGGCAAGCAGGCGCCAGGCCCAATCAAGCAGTATAACTGACATGGAGGAACTCAAGCTAATTTATGACAGAGATTCTACAATCCTGACACCGGGTCGTGCATTCGCAGCCACAAATGTGCATGTGCAGCACTCCCGCGCATGCATGGCACTCCCACGTATGCACATTTGCAGTCGCGCATGGCACAAACACGCATGCACGACCTGGCCGCGCAAGCACACATGCATGGGATTGCCGCGCATGCGCATATGCGTGGGAGTGAAGCACATGCACATTGCGGCCGCACATGGCACAAACGCGCATGCATGGCCTGGCGCGGCCCTGTGGAGGCAGGGAGCCATGGCCCGGTGCCAGGGCTTTCGCGGCACGGCACCGGGCTGCGGCCCGACGGTTGGGGACCACCGGACTAGATGAACCAGTGGACTGATCCAGCAGGGGGCTCTTCCTATGTTCTTAAGTTCTCAGTGATAGTTATCCTCCGTTATGCAGGGTGAGACTGCACAGAACAGGATTGAAAAATATAGACAATCTTCCCTTTATGTGTGAAGCTATCAGTGTGCAATAAACAAGTCAGTGTGCAATAAGCAAAACAGAGCATGAGGGTAAGAGGATCTCAGTCATGTCCCTTCCTATGCCCTCAGTGTATGCTTCTTTCACTAACCCCCCACCCACAGCTGATAGCAGAGTCTAAACTAAATCTTGCTGCTATTAATCAAATCACGCACACACACACACACACACAATACCTTTATTGGCATAAAGCAGATTAGCAAAATGAACAGAGATAGTCAGGATACATCAAGCAGTTTAAGTTTAAATACTGAAGACAAAAATTCAGCCGTAATAAAGGTGACATTGGCATCCTTATCACTCAACAAAAATTGGCACATCAGGTCTTTTGAATGATTTCTTCATTTGGGTATAAGAGGTATAACGTGCCTTCGCTGGACAATAAACAAGGGACAATCCAGTAAGATATGTTGCATGGTGTCAGGAGTGTTTAATTCACAGGGACATAGTCTATTTTCAAAAGGAATTAATCAGAAAGTGGTAAAGTGAGGGTCTACTACTACTGCTACTGCTACTGCTACATCATCATTTTGATTTTTAGGCCACCCCTCCCTACATGCAGGGTGGGTTTTTGTTGTTGTTTGGGTTTTTGTTTTTGTTTTGATTCCTATGATTCTTTTAGTTGAAAAAAATGAACTTTGGTCTTTTGATTTTAGCTGAAAGGAGGCCAATTACCCATCAAAAAGGTGCTCTTTAAACACCCTCAAAGTGGATTTCAGAAGGAATTGTAGCCACATATTTTCTGTCCTCCCTCTCCATTCAATATGTTGAATTAGACTTTATCTTCCAATCTTTGGTATATAAAAGTAAACATTCAAATAATGCCTACCAACATTTAGCAATTCAAACATAAGACCATTAAAGTCAATGGATTTAAAGGGTTTAACTTTGCTTAGAATTGGACAGCTAAAAAAAGAAAAAGAAACCCTAAACTTCAGCTGAGGATTCTATCATTAGAGTGAGACAGAATCCTCAAATGTCATGTATTATAGGATTTTCATTTATATATGGTTTAATTCAAAGCAGAGGTAAATCTTTCTAAATTCATTATGTGGCCATAGCACTGATTCTTTCCAATCTTAAACAGATCTTCTTGGAACAACCAGAATTATGTTGTCATTCATCTGCAACAGCAGTTTAATAATTACTCTCACAGTACTCTTGTGTTAAACAACAAGGTACAAATATACTCAGGGCCATTCTGCACCGGGATCCATGTAGCAAATTGTTTGCTGAACGAAAAATCGCCATTTTAAATAGTGGAATTCGGCGTAACGCATACCTGCCTTTGTAGTGGAATCCAGTTGCATTTCTATTGTTTCCCACAGGGTTCCGGTCTCTGCAAAAATCGCTAGCCAGGAAGCGCTATTGCTAAGCTGTGTCCCACCCCTGGCCATCAAGCAGCCAATGGGCGGCTGTTATCATGCTCCCAAACAGCCCCTTTCCCTTTAAGGAAGGTTTTAAAAAAAAACTCACACACACAGACGTTGCAATGAATATGCATTGATTCGTTCCAACGGAGAGACCCATCCAGCTAGCAGGTGGTGTTTGAGCTGCCATTTCATCGTTGCCACGCTCCCCCCGAGTGAAAAAAAAATCCCCCCCCCTCACGGGCGCGATTTTCGGCCGGAAAAAGTGTGAAAAATAAAGTAAAATTAAACCAGCAAACGGGCCTCTGCGGTGCTTGTGCTTGGTGACTTTAAACAGAGGGGCTGCAGCCAGGGAAGCCTCGCTGGGTAAACGAAGGCTTGCTGGTGCGTTGCTCTCCGCTCGCTCAGAGAAAAAAAAATGGCGATCGCTTCACCGGAAGGAGAGAGCCAGGGGGAGGGACTTTGCAGAAACCGCAACAATGGTAATGCACAGAACTTTCCCGCTAGTGTTGCAGATTGGTTGCAGGAGTGTAGCGCTTTCCGGAGGGTGAATCCACTTTTTGGGATTTCCCTGAAAGTGCTACAATGAAGCGCTTTTTGCAGATCAGTTTCAGGAGTGTTGCAGATTGTCAACGACGTTGTGCATAATGGCAAAACTGTAGCGATTTCAATTAGTAACCGTTGTGCTATTTTGGACGAATGTGGAACGGCCCTCAGATTGTCACTAATTCACTACCGCCCTAATCCACCCTTATGCTTAAAGACATTGCCCTTTTATGCACTGGTGTTTCCTTCACTTTTACTCTGCATTCTCATTGGGTTTTCTTTTTCATTCTGCATGGGATTTCCTCCCTTCAGCAGTCAGTTCACTTTCTGTTCAGTGTTTCCCCCCATTTTCTGAGAGGGGTTTTGTTCCACTCTTCCACCTTGCTTTGCTCACAAAGCAAAAGTAATTCAAAAGCATAATGATTTCTGGTAGCCTTCTTAGCATTAATTTCTCCTGTGAGTAAAGTGATGCTCAACATTTTACTATACAATATACAGAACAAGAAATACCAGATGTTCAAGCTGGATTCAGAAAAAGAAGAGACTCTAGAGATCATATTGCAGAAGTTTCTCCCCTCTTCTTCATTACTTACTTCTCCCATCTTGTCAATTTCATTTTTTTTAGAAGGAAATGGAATAAATCTAGCAATGCATTAGTGCCTCATTTGGTCCCCTGGTTAACAACAACAATAACAACAGGGAAACTTTTATACAGTGTGTGTTTGTGCTGTTTAAAGTTTAAAGAGAGGTGTGCTCTGTGTTGAGAATGCTTACTGCCAGAGAGGATAATAGATCTTCAAGCCTATCTGCCTTCTTTCATCCCCAGTTGGCTCAGCTGCAGCTGCCTCCCTGGCATAGCCTTTTTTGGCTATGAAAAGCTGTAAGGTACAGCCATTTCTAAAACATGAAGTTTTCAGAAGCAAAAAATGTGAACAGAATTGGCATGAAAGCAATCTGAAGGTCATTTTTCAGCTGACTTTCAGCACAGTCAATAGCTCAGGTCATTAGGCTGAAAATGAAAAGGTCCCTGGTTTGATTCTGGGTTTGGGCATGGATTTTCCCCCCTAGTATGTACAGTATTACAGACCACAGCCCTATCCCTTTTTACCAAAGGATCTTTCTGAAAAATGTAATTACAGTATAGTCATATTTGCTGTATAAAAAAGCCCTCTTGAATAATTTAATTCAGAACAGTTTTCAGAAAGCCAGGAGGATGGGAACCTTTCTGACCTCCTCAGACAGGTCATTCCACAAGATGGGGACCACAATAGAGAAAGCTGCTAATCTTGCCTATTTGCAGAGTGGCATCTGCAGCAGAGCATAGGAGGAGAGGCAGTCCTGCCGGTATGAGGGTCCAAAACTATGAATAGTTTTCTTTGTGATGGCACATATCTTGAATTGACCCAGCAACAGGGAGTAACTGAAAAGTTCTATCCATTCTACCAGTTCTAAGAAAGTGACCAAATAAATGGACATATCTTCTCCCTGTTGTTCTGAAATCACAATTGTCACCTTCATTGTTTCTGCATAACTAAATCTGCAACTGTCAATCAATCTGATGTAAGCTTTAACATGTGCTAGCATATCAAACAATTGTGGTTTGCTCTGTACAGGGGCCAAGTTTGGATCTCAGATATACATGTTCCTCTCTGAGAACAAGGATAGTATGTGAACAAGCTACTTGAAGAATTCTCCAGCAACTTGCCAATTGTGAAGGAGCAGACTACAGTTTTTTAACAAATTTGTTCATTAATCATAATTGTTTGAATATCTGATTAGCTTATGAAAAATAATGACCTGCAGCAGGACATTTTATTGTGTCAGCTCTTCAGGATGACTAAAACTGCATGAACAACTCAGAAATAATTTTAAAGGCAAAAAAAAATCAATGTTTATTACCGTATAATGGATTGCAGAAGTTTTCATAAAAAGTAACTGAAAAGGAGAAGTTTTATGCTTTTTATAAATCATAAAACTTTTTTGTGAAAGAAAATGAGGTAAAAGGAACTAACCACTTCACCACCACATTTTGTTTTGAGAAATGTAGTATGTGGAGAAGTGATCAAGGCAAAGAAAGAGAAGGGTAACATTCAAACAGTACTGGAACATGTATTATTATGTTAATGTATACTCAGGAGTTAAACAAAGTTTGAATTGAGTAACCCCTTTAAGACCAACACAGTTTTATTCAAGGTACTAGTCTGAAAGCCTGTTGCATCCAGGAATGCGATGGGCACTAGTGGCCCCCTCCTGAGGGGACCACCGCCACCCTACCTTCCATTCTGGCTTGCAACTGGGCTGACAGCCCCGCAGCCGGCTGGCCTGGCATGTGGCAGTCAATCTGGTTGGTGTGCTGCCAGCTGGGGTGATGGCACTGCAGCAGGTCACCCTAGTGCATGGCAGCTGAGCCGGTAGCACTGCCGGCGAGTGGGCTGACAGTGCCACAGCTGGTCAGCCCACCACAGCCACTGGCGGCCAGATCAATCTGCAATTGAGGCAGGGCACAACAGGAGCACCCTCCTCGGCGTCCAGGCAGAGGCTGGCCGAGAGGTTGGCTGAGCACCCCAGAGCTGGCTTCTGGAGATGGGCTTTGCTGGGCATGCCCGGATTGGTCCGTGCAGGTGGAAGCGCAGGCTGGACACCCAGATGTGTCTCAGACAGTGCTCTGCCTAAAGGATTTTTTTACAGATATTACAGCCACTAATGTTTAGGATAGGCTTCTGAAGAAGTGTGCTTGCACATGAAAGCTTGTACCTACCTTGAATAAAACTTTGTTAGTCTTAAAGGGACCATTCTACTCAAACTTCATTCTGCTGCAGAGCAACAGGACTTACCTAACTGGCCAAGAATTTAGTGCATCAAGCAACTTAAGACTGTGCCAGAGCTGATTTAGAAATGTTAGTGAACATAATCAACTTTGACAGGCAAAAAAAGTCAAAGTTGGTGGTACCAGGCAGGTGAGCCAGGCTGTTCCCCACTCACTGAAAGTTACCCAGCAAAACTAAGGCACAGCAAAGGAAAACATATTTTCTGTGCATTAATTATTTTTAAGATAAGAAAACTTATTAGCCAAGGCTGGATCATTATAGCCCATTTCCATATTAAGATCACCATCAACTATCAACATTGCAGTTAGATATTCTAAAGCTAGTTGAAAAATATAACTTCCTCTCCATTTCCTTCTTTAGTGATTTGATCTGGAAGTGCAGATGTTGAGGACATAATACAAACTGATGCAAATCACCTCACACTGGTTAAAAGGTAGCAATGCTGCCACAACTCATCTAAAATTTATTTATTTATAATTTTCCAGACTGCCCCTCACCTCAAACAGGCTCATGGCAGTTTATAACAGAAATTAAACATTTAAAACACTAGACACAAGAGAACATGATAAAACATAGTAAAATTATACAAGTACTCCATTCCATCAGCCATTACTATTCAGCTGCCAATTTTGATTTTTGCAGCAGTAGAATTTTTCCCAGGAGGGGGAAGCCTAGAGAGAAAATATAGAAGAGAGGAAGGAGAACTACATACTTCTGAGCTGCCCTGGCCTCAACCATAGGCCTGATGAAAGAGTGCCATTTTACAGGCTCTATGAAACTTTGAGAGCTGCATCAGGGCCTGGACCTCAACTGGCAACTCATTCCACCAGACTGCAGCCAAGTTTATAAAGGCCCTGGCTCTGGTAGAGACCTGCTGGACCTCTCTGGGGCCTAGGATCACCTTGGTGTAGTGGTTAGGAGTGCGGACTTCTATTCTGGTGGGCTGGGTTCGAATCTGCGCTCCCCCACATGCAACCAGCTGGGTGACCTTGGGCTCACCACAACACTGAGAAAACTGCTCTTACCGAGCAGTAATATCAGGGCTCTCTCAGCCCCACCCACCTCACAGGGTGTCTGTTATGGGGGGAGGAATGGGAAGGAGATTATAAGCCACTTTGAGAC
The DNA here is from genome assembly GCF_049243985.1 of Paroedura picta. NCBI lineage: Eukaryota > Metazoa > Chordata > Lepidosauria > Squamata > Gekkonidae > Paroedura > Paroedura picta. The sequence continues at coordinate 132,061,671 of NC_135369.1, forward strand.
TTTTAGTAGAGAAAAGCGGCATATAAGAACCAACTCTTCTTCTTCTTCTTCTTCTTCTTCTTCTTCTTCTTCTTCTTCTTCTTCTTCTTCTTCTAATATTTGCAGATTGCAATGCTCTTTGTGGAACATATTGGGAGAGGCAGTCTCTGAGATATACAGGACCCAGACTGTGTAAGGCCTTGAAAGTTAACACCAACATATTGAGCCTGATCTAGAACTGTCCTGGCAAACCAGTACAGCTGTTGGAAGGCAGGCTGACTATGAACGTCTGGAATGCCATTAGCTAAGAGCTGCGATTAATATGACCTTACATACTGTCCAAGAGACAAGTTTTTTTGCATATAAAAAGTGTGTTTTAAACACTCATATTTGTCCTTTGATAAAGCCAATAGGTGAAACGCATTGGGACTTATATGGATTAAAAAAAAAAACTGAAATTGAAGAGAGACGACTTTTCCTTGATTTATTATTGCCATTGTTGTCCCAGTGCATCTGTACTGTTTCATGAATATGAACCTGGCATAGGGCTCATGTAAGGACCTGAGCAGCTGCATTTTGCACCAGCTGTTATTTCTGGGTCAGGGTCAAGGGTAGGCCCACGTAGAGCAAGTTACTGGAAGTAATGGTTGCATGGATCACTGTGGTTAGATCTTCTAGGGCCAGGTAGGGTGCTATCAGCAGGAAGCAGACAGGCAGATTGTGTCCCATTTTTGGCACCCTGTTAGCTCAAACTTGTTTACTATGGGAAAGTGGACTTCCCACCTGAATTTAGGTCCAGAGGTGTGTGGGGGTCCAAAGTTATAACTAGCCAAGCTTTTTGTTGTTGTTGTTCCTTGTATTTGACAATGTCTATCTGTTGGCACTGATTGCCTGTAGAAGCTGCCATGCCTTAATAAAGACTGCCTTAAGTTATCCCAATCCCTGGGACTCCTGTGTGTCTTGAGGGGCCTTTAGGACTACATCTTGAGGGGCCTTTAGGACTACACCCCAGTGTCATAATATACCCCCAGATTCCTGATGGAGCATGAAGTTGGTAGTTGCACTCTGTCAATGCAGGAGAGGTGCACTTTCTCTAGCACTTTCTTCCCCAGCCACAGGTCCTCCATCGTAATGAATCTCTGTCAGAGCCACCCTGTCATAGCCTCCAGACACCTGGCCAATGAATTTGGGGGTGTATCTGGCTGGCCCCTCATTAACATATAAAGCTGGGTGTCAACAGCATTCTGATGGCACCCAAGACCATATCTCCAGACTAGATTTAGAAGAGGTAGCATGTAGATGTTTAATAACATCAGGGAGAGAAATGAGATGACAATTTATTACTTGAACTTTCACTCATATAGAGACAAATAATCCTTGATCAAATACTAACTAGAGCAGACACTGTATAACTTCTGAGATCTGATGAGATCAGTGTAGCCTGGGTCATTCAAGTCTGGGTAGACAAACAGAAATGGTTTACCATTGCCTGCCTCTCAGATGCTTTATTCCATTAGGTGGATTGGGCAGATGATGGATAGGCAGAGGTCAGGGATAGCAATGGGAAATAATCTCTGAATTTACATGCAGAAAGCATTAGATATGCAATTTATAATCATTTTGAACATTTAATAAGAAGCAAATGTTTTTCAAAAGTTCCAGGGTGCTGCAATTTGAGCCAACAAGTTATCATAGGTCACTTTGACAAATGAAGGTGACTCCTTCAGTGCTCCTATCTAAATGCCACCCATTCCAACAGAGATTTCGAATGAGTAGCAAAAATAGCCTTTCATTTTGTAGGTCACTTTGAGAGTAGTTTATAGTAATAAATATACAAAATAAACAGATATTCATATGATGCTAAGAAGATTAATATTTTGTGATTTTCATCTGCAAATATAAGCAGAATAATCCACTGGAATGTTAATATAAAGAATGAAAACAGGTTAAACATATGGTAAAAGTGGTTCTTATGAAAGAATCGCCCTGAGTGATCTCCAACTCTAGATTATAGTTCCCTCTGGGACCCCTTCACACCATTCAGATTCTACTGACAGATCATGAGGGGGGGGGGAGAAATGAGATGACATGCCCAGATGGGTGGGTTATTAGGGTGTGAGGTATGGCGAGCACCCCCTGGTGTTCAGGACCTTCAGCCTCCATGGGAGAAAGAAGACTCTGCCATCAGTCACCTTTGTAGCACTCCCTGGGGGTGAGCAATCTTTATTTGTGGATGCAGCACAGAGGGTATGGGCAGACTTCCCTCAATCTCCCTGCCCTAGGGAGAGCCACCTCTGTGCCCCTTCCTGGGTTAACAACTACCTGAAACTGCTATGAACTCACTGCATAGGCTTCAGCAGACTCCTGTGTGGCCATCCTTAACTCTTGAGGCTTGCCTGCAATTCCCTTGTCTCTCTTACTTTGCAAAGGTGCACTTTCCAGTGGTAGCTTCTCTCTTTCTCATTCCTTGCTCTCTCTCTCTCTTCCACTCATTCTCTTGCTCACCACCCCATGCCCTCTCCACCCCATGACAGGGTCATTCCCCACAGCAGAGACTTCCTACACAGCTGTGCCAGGTCAGCTTGCGGTGGAGTCCTGGGACACTCTTTGGGCCACTCCCAAAGACATGGCCTGGAGTGGTGAGTGATCTGGGAGTCATCTTGGTGGGCATCAGAAAAAGTGGAAGTCTGGGCTCCTGACTGGGAGGACAGCATGACTTGGGAGGCCCAGACAGGGCTGCCAAGTTCCCCTAATATTAACCAATGGAAGCATGTTCATGTCTCATGGTCAATTGCTTCCAAGAATGGGACCACCCGACTATGAATTTCCATCAGCCATGTTGGCAATGTCTTCAGCCAAACCACATCTGTTGATCCTTATACAAGGTTGTGTTCATATCATTCTGAAATGGAAAACCTTGGATTTTACCACAACATCCTGTCACTTGAAAACTCTTCACAAAAGGAGGGCAACAGGCACAACCACAGAAGCATCAGAATGGAAATACACACACACCTTCAAGGATATAAAAATTGTGGAAGAATCGATGCTGAGCCCTAGTTATACAAACAGCATCTTTTCCCAAGAGGTGTTCCCTCCCCCCCTTCCACTCTTTCATTTTCATAAGAAAAAAATGTAATCAACATGACAAGGCCACACAAAGAGAGCCCTTCCAACTTGATAAATCTTCATTAATTTAGATTTAATCTTAAGATACAGCAATTGCTTTGTTAGAAATTAATTTTGTCTCCAGTATTTCTGAACATAAGGGACACCAGCCTTCCTACTGTTACTATAGTAATCATATTTTCCCCTTTCTATTCTCATAAATATTCTCCCCTATAAGTTTGGCATTAACGCAAGCTGTAGAAATCCTGTGGGAGATAGGGGGGGTTGTTTTTCATGCTGTGCTCTGCTGCTGAAGTGAGATGCATGAGGTTGAACTGCTTCAATTATCAGACATTGGGATGCACTCTATTCCCATGATACAATGGGGATTTATATGTTCAGCACCCTAGTGTTAATGGGAACAGTATGTGTAAATCTGCTGTGGACAGAAGAGAGATTCTTTTATGCAATGCTAGCACAGTGAGTCAACCCAAGCCATTCAGGACACAATACAATCCAAACAACACAGCAGGCAGAAAGCCACAGCAAAGGCAGGCTGCAAAACATTTTACTGTGGTTGTTTCTACTTTGCTTTGATTTTTGGTGAAAGTAACTTGGAAGAATTAATTTCAGAAAAGTGTCTAATAAGTAAATAACAGCTCTAATGGCATGTAAACAATTCAAATGTATTTGGATTTCAAGCTGGTTTATGCTATCAGTTTCTTCCTTCCTTCCAGCATAGCAGCATTTAAAGATACAAAGGAGTTATGTTTACCTTTGAAAGCAATGAAAATGATGTGATATAATGCAATACTTACATTCTGGCTAGAAGCTTTTGTATTTGTAGAACTACCCAACCTGCCATAATTATGACTTTGTGCTACTAGTTACCTATATTTTTCAAGTGAGGCAAAACTATCTTGATCTGGTTAGACTTTGGAAACTGAATAGGGTTGGCCTGGTTAGTGCTCAGATAGGAGACCACCAAGAAAGTACAGGGTCACTATACAGAAGCGGGCAATGGCAAATGACCTCTGAATGTCTTTTGCCTTGAACACCCTACAGGGGTCACCATAAGTCAACTTTAACTTGATGGAACTTCTTCCTCCCACCAAAACTGGTTCCAGCCTTGTCCCAGGTTCTGAAAAAAGCCTAGCCCATGGTTGAAATGACTTACGATGATCTCCTCTCTGTCATAAACCCTGTACATCATTGTTGTATTTGTGCCTTGCTGTCATACAAATTGTTCTTGCATCTACAGTTACTAACACTGTTGGATATGATGTTCTATGGGTTTCAAGGAGCTCCACATCTAATCTTGTGTATTGGCAAACACAGCAGTACCAAGGACTAGACTGTTGCTTTCTTTGACTTTTTCCATATGGATCCTTCCATACAAACATACACAACATCACTCTCCAATTTTACAGGAATTATAATGGGCTACATGTCTCAAATGATTGAGCTAAACTTTCCAGAAGTACTTTGACAGTGACTATTAGAAGAACAAAAGATCAGGGTGTTCCAAGAATAAGAGCAGTGTGCTGGAAAGGCCCAGTTCAAATATCACTTTGACCATGAACTCCCTCAGTGAGTTTAAGCAAGCCCTTGTAACCTCAGCCGTAGCCCCACATCTGCAATATGGAGACTCTAACAATGCTTACCTTATGAGATTACTTTACAGGGCTGTTTGATTCTGTGGGGACTGTGATTAGGGTTGGGTAATGGGCGGGGGCATTTAACCCAAAACCTTGTTGTTTTATTGCTGAAGTCAATTGTTTTTAGTGGGTTTTGCTAGTGATTAAATATGATTAATTTCGACCGTCAATTATTTAAATTAATTCTGAGATTGGTTGATACTTTTTTCTCCCTGGCTGAGTTTCTGATGTTTGGGGAATGCTTATTGATTTTTGTTACTGCTATTCCTGCTGTTGTGGGGAATGCTTATTGTTTTATGTTACTGCTATTCCTGCTGTTGTATGACAGACAGGCAGATAGATGATAGAGTTTTAAAATGGTGCAAATTGTTCCAAATACTTTGGTGGAAGGGTAGAATAGAAATGTAGTAGATAAAGCCAATAAATATTGCTGGGAGAATATGTAATGTGTTTAGGACATGCACACACTCATGTACAGTTAAATATCTTTGCTAGACCTGTCTAAAATCAAATATCATTGAATATTTCAATTTAACCTAAAATAGAACGCATTTGAATCCTCCTAGTGAAACACAGGCTAGTAAGCTGAATTCTTAAGCCCTGTGTCTGTAGGGAATTGTGTAGACAAGGCAGTGTTCATGTCCTGGCCTTTCTGCCCTCAAAAGCTTTTGAATGTGCAGGAAAGAGAGTTCTGTGCAGACTTTGTTCAGAAGAGGTCTTTGAAATCCTCATTGATGTGGTATTTTAGGCTTATTAAGAAGGTGAATATAAGTGCCACATCCAGTTGAAATCTCATTCTTGGGCACTTTTTAAATGAGAAATAACCTTGCAGTGTTACTTTTTCTGGAACAGTGTAGTTTTTCTTCCCCTTGTATTTTTAAAATAAAAATAGGAGCTGAAGTTGTACGAGGGCTTAAAACGTCTTTATATCTGTAATTGTTTCTTTAAAATGTGTGCAACAGAATTGTTAACATGCCATAACAGATCATGTTTTGGAAAAAATGAATGTGGTTCATATGAGGTTCAAATGTACCTTTTTTCTTATTGAAATCTAGTTTGGAATGAATGTATCATCCAGTGATATTTCAAAGGAATTATTTAAATAATCAAAATGTATGACATAAATATAATAGGGTTTCAATTTTCTTCACCTCCATTAAGTATGGTTGGCACCCTGTCTTTCCACAACCAGTAGTACTGCTCAGTAGTCTAGGCTTGTGCCAAAGCCAGACCCTGTAAAAACCTGACTTGGACTAACTCCATTTTGGACCCTCCCCCCTTCAGCTTGTTCTTCACTATAGGTTGGGAATCACAGGTGCTGCCTGACTCATGAATTGCTTTCCTCCTTCTCCCCTACCCTACTGTATTGCTGATTTAGTGGCCTGGCTAAAACCTGTTTGCCCAGGGGCTCCTAGGCAGACCTTTCTGTTTCACACATATGACTCATGTTTGGCCCCTCTGCCAGGGGAAATCTCTCCCCCAAACTCATCAGCTAGACCTATTGAGGCATGATGGTTCCATCTCTATTGAGCCATGATGGTTCCATCTCTATTGAGCCATGATGGTTCCATCTCTTCCATTAGAAACACCCTTCATGCTGGTTCATGTTGGAGATCTCTGCCTCTCTACACTTCAAGATCGGTAACTGTATTGAAACCTCTTTTTCCGCTCAATTTTCCCTACATGACTGATTGCTCATGTGTTATATATATATTTGCTTATTTTATTATTTTTCTTCTAATAAAGATTGTTATTATTTTAACTATATACCTGTTGTCCGCCTTGAGTTCCTAAAGGTGTAATCACCTCATAAGGTAAGCCTTGGCAAACAATCCATTTTGCTACATTACCACCTCTTGCTAAGGAAATTCCCCACAGCTGAATATACACGTGTCGCAGGACACATGTGTAAGTGAGTTTCTGTTAACACCTCACCCTCTTTTACTTTTCTGTACATTTCTGTACATTTCTTTAAAATGCACACACTAAACTATTAATGTAGCTATGGAAGACATGGAACATTAGAATCCAGTTGGATCAGACTTGTGGTCTTTCGGTCTAGAATCCTGTTTCACATTAGTTGGATCTGCTCCCTGTGCCTGACTGCTGCCTGTCTACATAGCATTTATCCCCTTATTTTGCATGGTGTTTTGCTATCTTTTCTGAAGTAAACATTCAGACTGTCTTCATATTTTCATGTCATCTATGGCCACCATCACTCTTGCTGCCCTTTTCTTAGCCCCATCTAATTAGCAATATTCTGTCTGAGGTTGGCTGGCCATTATTGCACACTGTATTTTAAATTTGAACAAACCGTTGATTCATATAATGAGATTTTCCCCCTCCACATTTATTTTCCATATTCTTCTCTAACCATTTCCTTGGGCACCCTAACATTTGATTGCTCTCTTGACATCAGCTCATTGTTAAGCAAAGGCCTTCCCTAGCCATCTACAGCTATGGAAGATCAGGTCTCCTTCATTAAATTATATTTACCATTTATAGTCCTTGAAGATGGATGTACTGTTATGCCTTCCCACTCAAAAAACATGCATTAATTAATTAATTTCATGTATTCAGACTATTTTTCATCCAGGATTGTGCTGCTCATTCAACTAGCTTAATTATATTACTGTGGAGCTTATCACAATGCTCTTTAGAAACTGGTTAATCTAAATACCACTGGGGCAAGAGCAAACGTAGCAGGTTTCTGGGTCACTCATGCTTTGAGTAAAGAAAATTTCAGTACTGTTCACTATAGAACTGAGACTATCTCAGAGAGGAAGCCAATGCCTTCATCCTCAAGGAGAGAAGGACACAATGCTCACAACTGACATGTCAAGTGTTCTCTTATAGTGGGACATTGTAAACACCCCATGCCATTTCTCACAGATCATACCATAGGATCTAGGGAGGGGGACCTTACTGGGGTTTGCTCAGATGTAAAAAGATCATTAATACTTATAGGCAACAAATTCCAGTCATTTGTGATTTCATTAATTTAAGTCATAAACCGAATACCACAGCTGACATGCATTCTGAAATACTCTTAGAGAGACAACTGAATAAATGAACATGAAATATAAACAGCTAAACTCCCATCGATTGGAAGCCTGTAGGCATGGAGATTTAAAAATAAAAACTCAAGAACTTTTGAATTGACATAGTTCAGTTCAAAAGTACTGGGTACATAGTGGCTACATATTAAGTAGTGGGCACTTAATATTCAGACAAGGGGAAATGTCACTTAATATTTTAACACCTAAAAGCCAGTTTGGTGTAGTGGTTAGGAGTGCGGACTTCTAAACTGGCATGCTGGGTTAGATTCTGCAGTCCCCCACATGCAGCCAGCTGGGTGACCTTGGGCTCGCCATGGCACTGATAAAACTGTTCTGACTGAGCAGCGATATCAGGGCTCTCTCAGCCTCACCCACCTCACAGGGTGTCTGTTGTGGGGAGAGGAAAGGGAAGGTGAATGTAAGCCGCGTTGAGCCTCCTTCAGGTAGGGAAAAGCGGCATATAAGAACCAACTCTTCTTCTTCTTCTAATTATCTTCTTGATGTACAATGCAATTCCTTTAACAATGGGACTAACACTAAATCTCTTACTCAGATGCTGTATGCTCTATAAACAATTCTAAATCTCAACATGGAGCGGTTATGTCATGAACCCCGATTCATGCCAGCTAAGTTTCATTTTCTTGCAAGCCTCTTTGCTTCTCACCAGCTTGGTAAAGCCAAGGCCATAAACCCATAAATCTGCCTGTGGGCTCCTAGCCTCCCTTCCCTTTCCCAGCAGGAGTTTTCTGTTGCTGATGTATCAATCTCACTATAAGTGTCCTTGTGGAGACAACCCAAGTCTCAACAATGTGGCAACATCTCAGATAAGATTCCGGACAATCTGGTCTCTTGGGAATCAACTCACCTTTGCTGCCGTTTCGCTCTCCCGCCAAAATGCCTATGTACCCCTTCCCTTATTTGCTGGGCTCTATATCTGCCCTGGGTCTCCTACTGTTCTTTGTTATTATCAAGATCTTTGCTTAGGAAGATCTTGGCTTGCTTTAGTGTTCTGTGGACTCTGTTTAATAAAGCTCTCTTTGGATTTACAACTGCCTGTTGGATCTTGGATGTGTCTTTATCATGGACTCTGCAGGCTAGGCTCAGCCTGGTTCCTGACAGCTTGCTACAGCAATAACCTGCAACATTTCCTTAAGAGCACAGTAGATCATTTCAACTTGTATTTATACAGACAATGTCTTAAACATTTTGCTCACATTAAACAGGCACTTTGGGTATCAATCCTTAACACCATTTCTCAGCATAGCACAGTTTTAAAAAATTAAGGTCTTTCAAATCATATAGCTATCCCGTGTATGCCAACTCTCTTGAGATTCAAGAAACTCCCAGCAAAAACCTACCGACTTATATAGTGAAAAACAGCAAAGGAAAATTGGGACCTGTGAGAGGAGGCAGAAAATGGTCCAAAAACTTTCTTAATGACATGATTATACAAATACCTCCAATACAACAAGCAGAGGCAGAGGCAGAATAATTAAATTAAACATTGCTCAATTGGTTATACCTTCAGTTCATCAATATATTGTTTCATTTGGTTTCTTTGCTGAAGGAATTAAAGTATTATAGGGGGACCCTAGAGGAGTCCCTCTCTTCCAGAGACATAGGAGAGTGCTTTACAGCCACTGGGGTTTGACTTTCTTTCCACCAGCATCACCTCCCAGCATTTGCCACTGGCTTTTCATCCTTAGGAATTTTCTCCTTCCAAGGTCCAACAGTATCTTGTCGTACCTCCCAAATTCTCTGTTAGCCTGGGCCAGTTAGAGCTTAATCTTAAGCTCTAACTGTCCGGTGTCTCCACAGTGCCAACTCAATGGTTCTGTCTAGTTTCTCCTTTCAGGAACCACAAGTGGTGATGTTAGCAGAAAGAAAGCCCATCTGCTTCTCCATACTTCAGTGCAAGCATATTTCTTTTATATCACTTACCAGTTATGGATTTTAAATCATGTACTCCTACCTGAATATTTCCAAACCTGGAAAAACATAAGTGACAGAACATACCAACATCCTGCTGGCTCCAGGTGTTTACACCACTCCATTATTCACTTCCTGGCCTCTCTCAGCCTGCTTTCTCTTGGGACAAGTCCATTTCCATACCCTGCCCTATGACTCTGCTGGGAGTGGTGGGCAATAAATCCAAATAACAAAAAGCCTCCAAGACTTATCTAAGGGGGCCATTGCTGCTGCGGGGGAGGAACGCCGACAGGGACCTGGCTGGTTGGAGAGATTGCCCAGCCCTGGCATTCTCTGAGCAGTATGTGTGTTGGCATGGCAACAGGGGGTGTGGCTGAACTGGGCGCCAGTTAAATGGATGGCCTGATATTCTTTGGCCTCTTTCCCCCCTTCAGGGTGCCCGAAGTCTGTAAGGGCATGGGGTTGAATGTGTGTGTTGTGTGGGAGGTTGTGGTAGCATGGTGGCAAATGGGGGCATGGGTGTGGAGATATGGGTGTCAAGAACTTGTGGTGTGGAATGTTCACTGAGTATGGGAGAGGACTGACCTTTGGGAATTTTGGCATAGTGGTTACAGATGAGCTTTCCGGAACCATGTCCTCAGATATGTGAAGGGAAAATCAGACTGGAGACTCTTCTTAGGGGAAGATTACATGGCAACCAATTTCCCCCAGCTCTGCATCATTTCCCTTCTTGTGTGAATTAGGCCACATTCACCGAAATGCCCCTCTGCCCTAATACACATGGGGTAGTCACAGTACACAGGTGTCCACCCTGTTAAGGCCTCCCACACAGGTTGTTGTTGAATTGAAAGACTTGAGGCCTACTGCACAGGGTTGTTGTGCAGATGAAACAGGAGACAAAAGAGCCAGTTTCTTCTGCAGAATAATGCTGTGCAGTGACCTCAAATCTGCAGAGAGTTGCAAAGAAGAAAGACACAGGGCTTGGCTGTGTCTAACCTCCGGGCAGAGTAGTATTTTAAGTGAGAAGGGGCTTTTCTCTCTGTCAGGCAACTGTTTGGCAGAAGGGGAAAGCCCCTCCCCTTAAAAGGAATGCCCTTAGGCTCCCCTGCGTTGCTCTCTGAAGGAAAATGCCTCCCTCCCCTCAGTCAGGGCCTGTCAGAGGCTCCTTCGCAGCAGGCCTGAAGGGGGGGAGGGGGGAGGGGGAGCACTCTCCAGCCTCCTGGCAGCTCTGTCAGGGTTTTGAGGCAATTTACAGTTGGACTTGACAGTTAGACTTGACAGTTGGACTTGACAGTTTTTGCCTTGGGGCAAAAAGGGCTGGTGCCGCCCCTGTTCTCATCCCCCTTGGCAGCCCTACTGACCTCTTCTCCCTGTGCTGGTCAGGATCAGACTGGCAGCCAGACTGGGCTGGGTGAATGGAATTTTGGTCTGTCCAAGTGAAGGGCCAATTGGAAAGCGCTTTGTGCGCCTCCCCATTGGCTGCTTGGCCCTTGAGTGGCACTTGGAGGGGCGAATCAGGAGCCGCTTCGCTCCTCCGAGTTTTTATCACAGATAGAGCCTGCATTAATTCCTCCCCAATAGCCCTTAGGGCTTTATTTTATCCGCTCCGCAGGAGCGGTTAAAGATAGAATAATCCATGCAACCAGAGAGAATGGTGAAAAGGAGAGGGAAGGAAAGGGAAGTGATTTTTAAAACATTCCAATCATTTTCAGAGACTGTATCTGTCTCTCTGCCACTCCATCCCACATGCACATAATTCTTATACAGGAGTTTCAAGAAACAAACAAACAAACAAAAATAATTCTACAATGTATTACTTTCTTACCCTTTAAAATTAATCCTTCTTGTGTACAGTAAGGATGATTTCAACAATACAGCAGTAATTTCAAAAGAAGATATCACAATTTAAAACCTGGCCAGTTCACAAGGACAATAATTGATCAATTCATGTCCTGATTTGGTTTACCATAAATTTAATTTCAAAAGAGCTCACCATCTTTTATCAGAAGTCCCCTTCCCTCCTCTGGGCACACATTCGGGGGGAGGGGTGTTTCCCTGGTCCCTGTTTACACTTTGTAGGGGCAACTGTTGCCCCCATCTATAAGCGGGACCCATTTTCTCCCATACACTCACACAAGAATAGAACTCACATTCACAGACAAGAAAAAGGTCTCCTGCAGAGACACACATAGATAAGGAGAGCAGATTCACACACATACATTCACTTCTCCTCTGGCTGGCCAGCCAGCACAATCCCTCAGCCCGCCCAACGACAGCACTGTCTCATGGTTCCTGAATAGGGCAGGGGATGCTACTCTTCCCACCTGACACCCTCAGGGGGACTTAATACAGCCATCTTTTAGCTGCAGCACTTACGAGCCCTTCCTTCTCTCCCCTCCTCTCTAGAATGGACTAACCTGTGGGGGAAGAGATCACTGATCATTACCCTATTAATTAAAAAGTAGCTATTGGTTGTCATAATGCTTTCTCAGAGACTGAACTAAAGCCACTAATTTTCTCTAGGGCTGAAAGATAGATTAAAAGTAGACTCCCAGAGATAAAACACTATTTCTTCATTAAGTAAGCCACTCAACCTTCATGCTTACTACTTTTATAAAAAAAAATACTATCCTGCCAGCATGCTGTGAATACCTTTGAAATAATGTCTCAGTCAATCTTTCATATGTTTAGCATTTTAGCTTGTGCAGCTCTAGGACTAAATGGCAGATGCGTAATTTATATTAACCTTGACTTTTTCTTTACCCATTGATTCTCCAATTTTATTTTTAAAGAGGAAATACAATCATTTCCTCTTTGCAAATGTAGAATTAATAAATTCATCTTCGTCTATGCTGTCCATCTTTCATGTAAGCTAGGACATTCATAAAACATGTCATCTGCCCCTTCTACAGTAACTAGCTTGTTTCCATAATTTAAATCTGTCTAGAAACCCCCCTGGATACCTTAAATTGAACATTAGAAACTGTGTATGGTATCAGGCAAATTATTAAAGTGCCAATCAAAGCCACATCATGTTCTCAATTTTTTAGCAAATATCTCTGCAGACCTCACTAGCACTGCTTAGAAAGGACTGCATGATATAATTGGCACAATCAGGGTATTTTTAATTCTGTAGGGTAATCAAGAAAGAGAAGGGGGAAACACACACACATAGAGAGAAAATGCTTGAACACTTGGAAGCACTGTTGTTAAAATGTCTTATTGCATCTGTATACATGCTCTCTAGCTCACTGCCTCTCTGATATTTCAATTATTTGGTTGTAATCACATAGCAAAGCCATATTGATTTCCTAGATATTCAAATTACACCTTGAAATGTAAGAGCTGGCTAAAGGGTACATGAGCTAGGTTTTATCATTTGAAAATCATATACAATTTACTAAAGCAGGCTTGTACCAGCATGAGCAATCACATTCCTGTCTGGAAAAGCTTTCAGTTGTGCATATCTGTATGAAATATGTGCTACAACAAGGACTTTATATCAATCCTCATTAAAGAGTAGAAGACAAGAGGAGAAGAAAAAAATCTGGTCCTTGGTTCTAAAACTATTTTTCAATGAAAATTGATATATCCTTTTTCCTTTTAGCTGACCTAACAGAGAAGGGGTGAAAGCAAAAAACAAAAAAACCCAAAATATGACATTGAATACAATATTAATCGATCTATAAAACATTTAAACAATGCTTTCAGGTAAATATGCTGCCTCACTTTACCTTGTAGAATGAACACAGGCTTCATTCACTAGGGATGTGCAATTCAGGGTTTATTTCCTGAAAAAACAGAATAAATTGCAGTTGGAGGGGGGGGGGGAGATGCTCCACTAAGCAGAATCACGATTTCCCTTGAAATGAATCACCTGCATCGCAGCAACCTGAAATGCCTCAGATTTACCATCCCCCACACAGCCAAGCCTATTCTGAGGAGAGAAACCTCTCTTTGGATCAGCTGGCTGTCAGGCTGTGAGGGGAGGGCCAGTTTGAACTGCTCCCCCCCCCAAGCCCAACAAACAGCTGATGCTGTAAAGAGACTTCTCTCAGTGTGTGATCAGCTGTTTGTCTGGCTCCAAGGCATTACAATGGATATATAGTTCCCTTTAAATGCTTCGAAGCTAAATTAATTCAGGAAAACTGAGTCACCCGAGCCTGGATCCCTATATGCATTACTGGGGTTCGGATGATTTAGGTTTCCCAAATCATTTTGTGATCAATCCACTTGAATCCAAAAATAAATAATTTCAGATTGTGTGTGTGTATGCACATCCCTGTCATTCACTCACATCCCACTTCGTGTTCATGCTTTGACAGGATTTGGGAGATTTTTTGTTCAGGGCAAGTCAGTCCAGATGGACAGATGTGTAAACACTCAGGCTAAAGTCCATAGGAGCATAGGAGTAAGGGCAGGATGGTGAAGAAGGGCCATATGTGGCAACAACGGGATTGAGGGAGGTGAAAGTCACTGGTGAGGGAAACACATTGTTGCTAAAGGTAAAAAGGTAAAGGTATCCCCTGTGCCAGCACTGGGTCATGTCTGAGCCTTGGGGTGACACCCTGTAGCGTTTTCATGGCAGACTCAATATGGGGTGGTTTGCTGGTGCCTTCCCCAGTCATTACCGTTTACCCCCCAGCAAGCTGGGTACTCATTTTACCGACCTCGGAAGGATGGAAGGCTGAGTCAACCTTGAGCCGGCTGCTGGGATTGAACTCCCAGCCTCATGAGCAGAGCTTTCAGACTGCATGTCTTCTGCCTTATCACTCTGTGCCACAAGAGGCTCTACATTGTTGGTATCTTTAAGCTAATATAAGAAGTCTCCAAGCCAAGATGCAGAGTTGGCCCTGGTCAGTATTTGGATAGGAGACCACCCAGAAATACCAGTCACAGTGCAGAGGCTGTCAATTGCAGACCACCTTGAAGCTCACATCTTGAATAAATCTTTATTGGTCTTAAAGGTGCAACTGGACTCTGATTCTGCTGCCATAAATTAGCCATGACTTGACAGCAAAAAAAAAAAGTTATTTAAAAGCGGAGATGTACTATCATCCAGCCGATCAAACCCTTGAGGCTGATCTTGAGATGGGGAAGGAAATAATGGGAGATGACTAAAGCGGATAATGTCACTTTAAATGTGAGGGCTTTAACTACCCTCACATTGACTGGGTAAACATGTGCATGAGTCATGCTGTAGAAGTGAGATTCCTGGACATCACAAATGACAGTACCCTGTAACAATTGGTCACAGAGTTGACCAGAGAGTTAGTGATCTTGGACTTGATTCTCAGCAGAGATGAATAGCTGGTGAGAGATGCTGAGGTCGATGAACCAGTTGGGAATAGTATCCACAATGCTATTCTCTTCAGCATTCAGATTAATGGAAAGTAACCCCTGATATCCAAACTTATAACACTGATTTCATAAGAGGGGTCTTTACAAAAATGAAAATAGTTAAAAGGAAGTAGAAAGGGAAACACAAGGGAATCAAATCCCTAGAAGATGCTTGGAAGCTATTTAAAGCCACACTAATTATTTCCAGTTTAGGAAAGGTACTGCCATGTCTAAAAGAATGCAAGTCAAGGAAGTTATAAGAATTTTTTTTAAGCTGCTTTTAAATAGTGGGAGTCTGTCCCAATGAACTGAACAGGAAGGACTACAGGCTCTGGTAAAACAAATGTTAGTCGATAATTAGGCATGAAAAAGAGAATTTTAGGAGTAGGTTCCTAACAGCACCAAGACAATAAATGTTTCTTTAGATAAGCCAGATAAGCAGTTTCAGCTTTGGATGACCAGGAATTGCTAAGGAAGATGCTCAATGAAACTTTTTGCTTTTGATGTTCACTATGGTAAGTGTGGGGCATGTACCCATGTCCCAGCCACTGTTTTCAAAAAGGAATCCAAAGAACTGTCAAACTGAGGTGATGAGATAGAATCATAGAATCATAGAATCATAGAATCATAGAATCATAGAATCATAGAATCATAGAGTTGGAAGGTACCTCCTGGGTCATCTAGTCCAACCCCCTGCACTATGCAGGACACTCACATCCTAATCGCTCATCTACTGTAACCTGCCACCCCTTTGCCTTCACAGAATTAGCCTCTTTGTCAGATATGAAGTTCTAGAACTTTGCAGGAAATTAAAAACCAATAAGTCTCCAGGTCCTGATGGCATACACTTGAGAGTTCTTCAGGAACTCAATTGTTGAAATAGTTGATATACACTAACTTGTATATGTAACCTATCACTAAATTCAGCTACTACACCAGAAGACAGGAGAGATACACCAATTTCACAAAGGGGTCCAGAAGAGAATCAGGAATGTACAGGTCAGTGCCTAACATGTTTTTCCTGGGAAATTAATAAAAATTGTAATTAAAGTTAGAATTATGATGCAAAATAAAGGAATAAAGTCTGCCGAGGGAAAATCAGCATGGCTTGTGCAAAGTCCTGTCTCACCAGTGTTCTTGAGTTATTTGAGAAAGCAAACAAGCATGTATATAATGATGATCCAAAAGGCTTCTGATAAGATACGTCACCAAAGATTCCTAAGTAAATTTAGCAGTCATGGGATAAAAGGATGGGGTATCTTATGTATTAAAAACGGATTAAATGTCAGGAAGCAATGAACAGGGCAGTTCTCTCAATGAAGGGAAATAAGCAGTGGGGTCCCATAAAAATTGAATTTAATTTGTACATAAATGATGAGGAACTAGGAGTGAGTAGTATAATGGCCATATTTGCAGATGACCTTTATTCAGGGTGGTGAAGACCAAGGATGACTGTGAAGAGCTACAAAAGGATCTCCACAAATTGGGTGAGTGGGCAACAATGCAGCAGTTCACTGCTGGTAAGTTTAAGGTGAGGCATATTATTATTTCATAAACTGTACTCCTGAGGCCAAAAGGCCCTTTGTAACAGGTCATCCTGGTGTGGATCTACATGCTAGAGCATTGTATGAGAAAATACACAAAACTGTGACCCAAATCTACTCTGAGAAATAAAGCTATATACAAAGCTATATACAAGCAACATCTCAATAGCTTTTTCCCAGTCTTATCAGGAATGACACTCATAACAAGCTGTAACCTGGGACCTAAGAGTTTGAACCCAGCCAGCTTGCACTCTACTAAAATGGAGCCACAGATTAAGCAGACAAGCTGACAAGAAGGGTCCTAATGGTTGATTATGCATGGGATGGTGGCACATGGCCGGCACTTTCACATCAGCAGGGCAAATCCTTGCAAACACAAAATGTCACCACCATGCCGGTACCTTCCCGGCTCTGACCCACATGAGAGCTTCCAATGCACAATGGGAAGGGAATGCTGACTTGCTAGCATTCCCTTGCTTAACGCAGGTACCACCGCTGCCACTTTCCCACCATCTTGTGGTAGGACCCCCATGTTCCCCAGCCTCTCCTGCTGCCACCACTGCCACAAGGCATGGCGGCACCTTCCTGCCCTGGAGTTGTGTGTACACATGTACAGCTCCAGATTGGACTGTGTTCACCAGGGGAGGTCCTCTCCTATGTGTACATGGGAAGTGTCTAGGAATTGGTGACGGCCTGTTGTAGCCGTCACTGTGCATAATCAGTCAACTAGATCATTTTATGAGTTTTGTGGCCAAATCTTGCAACTATAACAAGTGAAGATTGATTCTAGTGATGTGCAGGGGTTGGGTTTTTGTAAATGTAGTATAGGTTTTATTACTGGTCTCGAGAAAGAGGAGACTTGTGGTCACTACTGCTTGTGTTTCCATTTCTTTTTTTCAATCAACAGGAGCCAGCTATAATGTTTTCACTTCATGAAATGACACCTGCCAAGCAACATCAATAAATAACACTTATACTTTAACAGCAAAGCAGTTTCTTTTATCCAGATTATAAAACCAAGATTACAGATCAGTATTTAACCATGGTTTGGAGTATACCAGTTTCAATCATATATAGAGTTACCCCAAATCAATAGTTTTCACCTGGAGTAACTCTCCATCATTAGTCTGAAGGTAGCAAACCATGGTTTGTAATTTGGATGTAAAAACATGCTACAGTTTGATGCAAAAAAAGTTTGGAGAGAATTGTTAACTAAGTTTGAATGCCCTTAAGATAAGTGTAAATCACATTTTTAATAGCACTGATATAATGAATTTAAAATATGTTTTCCAGATTAACAGGTATAATAGTGACTTTTAATTATATTAAACAAACATCCAAGAGTATCTCAAGCATGCAATATGCCTATATGGCTCTGAGCTACATGTAGGATTTAATTAAAATAGTCTAAATAAAGAAAAAATATATATACATTTCTGCCTTTTTAATGCAATCCAGTGTCTGCATAGGCTATTAAATGGGAATGGTTTAAGGATACTATAAAGCACAGAAAACAAATATGTATATTTACTCTAGTAAACATTTGTTTTGGGGAAAAATCAATAGGTTTATAGTGCAGTTATTGTTCTTAATGGAAAGATGGACACCACAGGAATTAATCTCTGATTAAGTATCCAGCTACTTCACTTGGTAAATCCATGACCAAAGATTTATCAGCGTCAATAAGAAACTAATGAACCATTTCTAGTTATTCGCTGCCAAATGTTGACCTTTTCCTCACAGTGCTTATATAACTAGAGAAACTGGCTTTTAAAGCTAATGGTTCTCATGCATTTGAAATGCTTATACTGCACTTAATTTGGACTGGCCTTCCAAAGGGCTGAGTCTCAGAAGCTGTTTGTAATCAGGGCATTTGTTGTTGTTGTTAGGTGCGAAGTTGTGCCCGACCCATCGCAACCCCATGGACAATGATCCTCCAATAGTTCACTGATTCCTAAAATGTCGATGTTCAGTCTTGTCATCTCTTGTTTAACCACAGCCAGCTTGCCTTGATTCATGGATCTGACATTCCAGGTTCCTATGGAATAAAAATCTTTACAGCATCGGACTGTCTTTTCACCACCAGTTACTTCCACAACTGAGCGTTCTTTTGGCTTTGGCCCAGTCACTTCATTCATTCTGGCGCTACTCCTACTAGCCATCCGCTCATCCCCAGTAGCATATTGGACACCTTCCGACCTGAGGGGCTCATCTTCCGGCGTCATATCGTTTTGCCATTGGGTTTTCGTGGCAAAGATACTGGAGTGGTTTGCCATTTCCTTCTCCAGTGGATCACCTTTTGTCAGAGCTCTCAGCTATGACCTTTCCATCTTGGGTGGTCCTGCACGGTATAGCTCATAGCTTCACTGAGCTACGCAAGCCCCCTTGCCACGGCAAGGCAGCGATCCTTGAAGGGGGAATCAGGGCATATGTGTAGACAATAACAGAAAAAGATCAAGCTTTCACCACTGAATTACATAATTGCCTCATTTTTTTTTCTAGTGAGGAACAAAACACAGGCCTCACATACTAGTGACTATTCATTTTTTTTTTACAAATAAGATGCTTGAAAACTGACCTTACCTTGCTTGAAGCGCCTTCAAGTCACTATTGAAAGTGAACAGAATTTTGAGTAGTTTTGCTTATACAGAGTTGACATTGTTCAACATGGTAGTAAATTAGATAGCAGCAGTTGGTTCATACAATTTACTGACCTTTCCTTGCTTAAAGCACCTTCAAGAGAAATCACTATTGAAAGTGAACAGAATTTTGAGTAGCTTTGCTTATGCAGAGTTGACTTTGACCAACATGGTAGTAAATTAGATAGAGGCATTTAGTTCATACTCAGAATTTACTGTCTTGTTTGTATTTGCCCGGTCAGGATGAGCATGTTAGCACCTACATTTGAGTATGTGTGCTATTTGAGTTGAATTTCCTGTTCAGTCAACAGCACAGAGCAGTCAATGGCATTTTCATGCTGTCAAATGAATAGAAGTAACTGAATTAAACTACAGTCTCCCTAGGCAGCAGAGCTAGAACTCAAAGCATTTGTGATCCAATTTAGAACATTCACCATGAACATGCTCAGATTTGGGAGCCAAAAGAGCAAAATGGCAAGGTGAGAAAACGGGGGGGGGGGGGGACAAGGCAGCTTTCTACCATTTCAATACCCACTTATTTTGAACACACATAGTTGTGTGGTTGACTTTCAGAGTATGTTTAAAAACAAAAGAAGGAAGAATACTTCAATTTGCTATCAAGAACTATGACGATTATATGCACACCTAATACTCAGCAACATAAAAGATTCTAAACAATGAAGTAGTTTTTCCCATTACTTTTGAGTCAAATGTTCCAATTGTCAATTTGTCAGGATAGGAAAAAAGTAAAAGCACTTGCCATGTTTCTATATAGAAATGTGTTCAAAATTACAAATGAAAACTGGTAGACAATGTGATTTAAGTTTGACTTTAATAACACTAGCAGGTTAGCCTGTTAGCGAGTTATCCTTCCGCTTCCAAAGCAGATCCACAACATACACCTCATTCAGGAAATGAGATTATGAGACCCATTCTGCATGGCGGTTGTGCCAGGCCTCCGCAAGTGCTGGGGGGTCGCATTTCAGCACTGGATCAGCTCTGGTGCCGAAATGTGTTCCCCTGGGAAACAAAGCAGTGGAGGAATAGTTCCATTGTGTGGTGGGGGGCAAGGTTTAAAAATTTTTTTGCAGGAGGGTGGGATTGCATTCCACGGATGCTGACCACCAAGGCCTGCTGTGGGACAGGCCCTGTTGGCCCTCACAGTGGCTAAGGGAACACAAAATATAACACATTCTCTTAGCCTAGGGCAACTGAGGGCCTGATCCATGGCAGGTCCAGGAAGGGGCCTGCCCAGCTGCTGCATCATGTGAAAGTGAGGATTTGCTCCACTTCCATATGACTGTCCTCTCGGCCTTTTCTGCCCATGCAGAAATGGCCCAAGTGATCCTTATCCAAACTGTAACATATTAAACTATTAACATATGAATCTCTTCCAGCATGTTGTGATTCTCCAGTGCCCACTCCTCATCTCTGACAGCTACTTTAAGAAATTTGAATTCACCTATAACATGTTGCCAGACAGCCATGCATATGTATTCTATCCACATATATGCTGTCTTCTGTTGTCTCAGATGACTGGCCTATCCAGCTCAATATTGCCTTTTCTAGGAAGGACTCAGGCACAGAAGGATATTCCACAACTACTTCCTACTATAACTTGGCTAGGAAATGGATTTAGGATGTTCTAAATGTACAGTGTGCATTCTGCCATTAAAACCATAAAGAGTTTCTTCACACTGAACACCAGTTTCAGAGCCAGCTTGCTCTAATGGTTAAGAATGGCAGCCTGTAATCTGGAGAACTGGGTTTGATTCTCCACTCTTCCACTTGCAGCCAGCTGGATGATTTTGGGTCAGTCACAGTTCTCTCAGGGCTCTCTCAGCCTCACCTCCCTCACTGGATGCCTGTTGTGGGGAGAGGAAGGGTAAGAGATTGTAAGCCACTTTGAGACTCATTTGGACAGTAAAAAGTGGGGAACAAAAAGCCAGCTCTTCTTCTTCACTAGTATAATGTGGGCTCCACCTCAGCTTGATAGTCCTTCTACTGGAAGTCCTTCCCCATCATCAACCATACCTTTATTCTCTTGTCTATTGCCGACTTGCTCTTGCTATTTTTATAGGAAGGTGAATTGCCTCATTGCCCCTCCCGTCCAAGCCCAATGATTAATAATATAAATTAGAGCTTCCTTAAGTGTGCTTGGGCATGCTAAATTGTAGTGGCTCTGAAAAATCCATTAAAGCTATTATGTTAAGATTTATGTGTCATGCTGTGATTATACTATCCTGTATGGAGATCATACACGTAAATGCAAATAAAATATATCAAGGGATCCCCTCCCCTCCAAAAACTAATCTTATGTTTAAAACAATTCAGCTTTCAAGATGTTCTCTACATCATCGTTCCCCCATTACAAAATGTTCTAATTAAAAAGAAGAGGCAAATTATTCTGAGTTTTCATGTAAATTATGCCAACTTTAAACTAAAGCCCACTGTAAAGAAGAACATTATAAAGCACAGTGGGCAACAGAGCATTAGTTCATATAACAACTCTCTGCCTCTATGCATAATAATATTGTAATTATCCTCTATTTAGAACTTTTAAAAATCCCTGTATACTGAGCCAGCTTCTGATCTTTGCCATAGAAGTTTTATAATTGTTTGCCAGGAGAAAATGTGTTTGATGGACCTTCTCATAGTTTAAGTGGAACGGGGCCAAGGCGATAGACTCACTGCCAGCCGTTCTTCCTTGCTGTACTGTACCTCGTGCCCTAAACAGTGCCACCGGATGCAAAAACAGTTACCATTCTTTTCTCTTTTTGCATCTTCAATGATACTTAAGAGACTACACTACACAACTGAATAATGCAAGTAATTTGTGTACATCAGCATATATGGACAAGGGCCATCTAGTTCATCACTATAAACTTTAAAAGACCTCCGCTAGCCCAGTATCCTGTTTCCCACATATTCCCCCAAAATCAAGAAAGCTGTAATAGGACCTAAAACACACACCCCCATTGCTATACTCTAGCAACTGTATTGGGGGGGGGGGGAAGTATACCACCACTGGATGTTTAGTTATAATACTAATAGTCAGGGATATAGCCAATCTAGTTTAAAACTAGAGCAGACACTGTCTGTGAGTTTGTCCCAGGAATGTCCTACCATTTTGAAGAACGAGCTCCCAGTCAGAAAAACTGTGACACTGGGATGGAATGAGATGGGATGGGGGTAGGGAATCCTGTCTTCCTCTGCATAATTCTTCTAGCCCTAAATATTGCTGGGCCCATTATTTGTCCACATGGCCTTCTGGTGCTGTTTCAGGTAAGAAAACTGGCATGGGGGGGGGGGGTAGGGTTCCCTTCTTACTATGGATTACTATGGGTTGTGGTGACCCCAATCAGAATAAGCCCTCTCTCCCACAGTAGAGTTTAAAGGGATTTGTGGCTGGGAGCTCCCTTTTAAAAGTAGCATTGCATGGGGGGCGTCTAAGCGTACCAGGTGTTCTAAGTCAGTCGGGCTCAAGCAAATGCCTGGTGGAAGAGCTCCCTCTTGCAAGCCCTGTGAAACTGTGGAAGTTCTGGCAGGGCTCTGATCCCCTCAGGGAGCTCATTCCACCAGTTGGGGGCCAGGACCGAGAAGGCTCTTGCCCTTGTTGAGGTCCGATACACTTCTCTGGGGCCAGGGATCCGCAGCCAGTTGGAGGTGGCAGAGCGTAAAACTCTTTTGGGGTATAGGCAGGGAGGCCTATAAAAAGATATTGGAAAGAATTCCATTCATCCAGGAAAACTTGAAGTCCAGCCAGCAGCCATTTAACCACTTTGCTTTACAATGGAACATTTAACATTGGTTCAGAGTTATCGAGATTTCCTGGTTTCAAGATGAGAAGTGAGTGCATAACAACCTGTTTCAAGGCTGGGGCCATCCTTCTTTATCTCAAGAGGGCATAAACTATCTCTTAAAAATTAAAGTAGATAGGAAGGGCAAAGGTCATTAGGTTAACAGGCCATGCCTGGTAACCAGTGGCGGGGTTTGGGTGCAGGAACATGGGCAGGCAACACTGGCTGTGTTGCTATGTAACTTTCAAGAACACCTGAAAGTGCTGTCTAGAAATTGTGGTAGAACACTACAGTTTCTGCAAATTCCTAGATTGCAGTGAAGTTTGACCATCTGTCTGGTGTACGCAGAGTGTGGCGCAGAGTGGTAAGGCAGCCGTCTGAAAGCTTTGCCCATGAGGCTGGGAGTTCAATACCAGCAGCCGGCTCAAGGTTGACTCAGCCTTCCATCCTTCCGAGGTCGGTAAAATGAGTACCCAGCTTGCTGGGCGGTAAACGGTGATGACTGGAGAAGGCACTGGCAAACCACCCCGTATTGAGTCTGCCATGAAAACGCTAGAGGGCGTCACCCCAAGGGTCAGACATGACTCAGTGCTTGCACAGGGGATACCTTTACCTTTTACTGGTGTACAAACCACCTAATGTACTTACAGATGTCCCGCCAAATTTCCTGGTCCGTGGCCTTCAAGTTCCCCAGGTTGTTAATCTTGGGAGTATTCAACATACATGCAGAGATGACTGCCTCCTTGCAGAATTTGGACTTTGTGTCTGTCATGGCAACACTAGGACTCTCCCATTTTATTACTGGCTCCATACATCAAGCAGGCCACATCCTGGATTTGACCTTTGGAATGGGGATACATATTGGCCCAGTGAGGTCAGCTAGAGTCAGACCATTTTGCCCTTAAGGCTTGGTTTTATACCGAACTCCCTCTCTGTTTAGGTGGAGAGCATATTTATGCTCACCCAGGGAGGCTTATGAATCTGAATGAATTCTGGAATGCACTGTGGGAACTGAATCCTCCAGAAACTCAGTCAGTGTACTAGTAGAAGAATCGTATTGCTGACTTTCTGAAGCCCTCGACAAAATTTCTTCCCAGTGACCTCTCCTCTCCTGTCTAAAGCCAGCCCCTTGGCATATCTAGGAGCTGTGCAAATAGAAACAGGAGCTGAGACAGCTAGAGTGAGTCTAGCATGCTCAACTTTTATACCATTGAGAAACCCTTGAAACATTATTTAGGCTTCAGGAAACCCTAGAAGTGGAGTGATCGTGCAGAACATGGTTGGGAAGCATAGCTATGCACATGTCTACCTAGGCCCCCTCCAAGACCATCATTAGCCATTGGGGGGGGGGGGGGAGGTTGACATGACCATATATGGTCATATCACCTGATAAATGTTTAACAAATTATTTAAAAAGTAAAAATTAATTAACTTCTACTTATTCAGGAAACCCTCCCAGGGCTGGCAAGAAACCCCAGGGTTTCATGAAACTCTGGTTGAGAAAGCCTGACCTACCAGAAAGTTCATGACAAGAAATCAAGAATCAAGAACACCTTATAAGACACTTATGAATGCATATGTCATGGCAGTGAAAGCCACTAAGTAGAAATTCTGTGTGGCTTCCATTGCCTCCACTAACTCACACTTGGCTCATTGGTTCAAAACAATCTCTGATGTCCTTATTTAAAGAATTGCCCCAAATTTCTCAAACAGTTCCAGATGCCCTATAACAGTGGTCCGCAATCTTTTTTAGGCTGCGGACCAGTGGGTGTGGGAGGGTGATCCAGTGGCCACAAGCGCGCATGCGCGAAAGGGCCGCACATGCAAGCATGTGCGAAATGGCAGCGCATGATGCAAACGTGCATGCATGGCCCGGCTGCACGTGTGCGTTTGCGCATGCGGCCGGACTTCCCTCTCCCCCTCCTTCCGCAAAAAGAAGCTTGCAGCCTGGGGGGGCAGGAGAGGGAGCCACGGCCCGGTGGTTGGGGACCACCACCCTATAAGACAGCTGTTCAGCCAGGCCTATGGTTGAGGCCAGAAATAACACCATGAAATACTGGCCACTCTCCTCGATAACCCCAGTAATTGCCCTAACATCATCTAGCCCTTCTGAAACTATAAAATAGGTGTTTTTAGTTTAATTTTAATAATTATAATAATTTTAATTGTTAATTGTTATATATTTATTACAACTGTATTGTTACCTTCCATTAGTTGCCCAAGAAGGACAGGATATAAAAATAAATTATTATTGTATTATTATTACTCTATGTTTTCCCTGGAAATGATGCAGTAGCACAACTTTGTTGTTTTAAATTCTGATAATCATCACTCCGAGCAGCAGCTGGCAAGTATGACTGACAGCCTTGGTCATAGAATCAGATGGTAGGCCTCAGAGTTCCAAGGTTCCTGGCCGCAGATGAGATGTTAAGGTGGCCAAGGTGGGCAAGCATACTTCCTGGTCTGTCCCATTACAGCCCAGCCACAAGAAAGGGTTGAGCTTCAAGCAATTCATCTCTAACCATCCAGCGATGGCATCCAAACAGCTGGCAAATGCATCCAGGGGGGAATCTGGGAGAATGCCCATCAAGAGATAGAGTTGGGTGTTATCTGTGTACTGGTGACAACCCAGCCAAAGCTCTGGACCAGCTGGGCCAGAGGGTGCATATAGTTGTTAAATAACATGGGGGAGAGACCTATCCCCTGTGGAACTCTACAAGGGGAGCTGGAAGGAGCATGACATTTCTTCCCCCACTGCAACCCTTGTGTCCAGTTCTGGAGAAAGGAGATCAGCCACTGAAGGGCTGTGCCCTGTATCCCAGCCACAGTAAGGTGGGCCAGCAACTCATGGTTGATCACACCAAATGCAGCTGACATCACAAGGATGGCCAAACCACCTTGTGTTTGTTTAATTCCTGTTCTGGGACATTCCAGGTATTACCCTGTCACAAAATTCTATTCACATTCACACTTTTATGGAATTTTGGGTAATATGGGTTAGGTATTGATACAGTTGTATAGTGAAAGAGGATCCTTTGGGAAGCTGTTGATCCTTCTGGAGACATCTATTCTCCCTACTCCTCCCATAGACAAGAAGGTATGTATATTTGGTAAATGTTAATCTAAGCCCAAATCCTATTATTTGTGATGCTTGGAGCATAGGGCCATAATTAGGACTTTTTGTGTGGCATAAGGTGCAGTGGATATATTATGCCTTCTGCTCCAGCAGTGGCAGCTCTACAGCCTCTTGAACATTTTGTTCTTGTGCCTAGCAGAAACAGTGTGTGTGAGAAATTACTGCCAGATGGAAGAAACAGATGCTAATTTTTTTCTCTGTACATGAACAATTTTATCAGGACTATTTTAGGAAATAGAAACGATCCCTGTTGTCTATTCAGTCAATGGAATCTCTAGGTTGTTGGCATCTGTATTTTT
Organism: Paroedura picta; assembly: GCF_049243985.1. Lineage (NCBI taxonomy): Eukaryota > Metazoa > Chordata > Lepidosauria > Squamata > Gekkonidae > Paroedura > Paroedura picta. The sequence continues at coordinate 132,088,162 of NC_135369.1, forward strand.
ATTGATTTCCTTTGCCATCTTGTACACAACAGATCCAGCCATTAGTGGGTGAACAACTAATACTTTTCTCCAGTTTATGTGACAAATAAAGTGCTTGCCATTATAATGGACCCTGTATAACTCTCAATCAGAGAGGCTCAGCTCCAGGGTACCTGGAGAATCAGGCACTGTTTAATTAGGCTTCTAATTGCTAGTGACTGTCTCATTAGAAATAGCTGGGAATGATGTGTCAATGAAACTTCTCTCCCTAGCATGGCACGAGCTTGTGATGGCAAACACTGGCAAGGCAGGCTCTGCATCAGTGCTAATGGTGTTTGACGAAGTACAAAGAGTAGTTCACTAGTATCATTGAAGGTAACTCAGCAAAATAAATTCTGGAGTTGGCCTAGGTTGTAGGTCAGTCTTAGAACACCTGGTACCCCTAGATGTCCACCATGGCTGAAATAATTACCCTCTCAATATTACTGTTAATTGTTATTTATATTATAAATGTGATATTGTAATCTTTTGATGTTTTATTAAAAGTTGCTTTGATGTTACAGTCTGTATAACATTCCATGTAAGTTATTTAATGTTCAATGTAAACTGCCCAGAGCTGCAAAGAAATGGGCAGTATAGAAATCCAAATAAATAAATAAATAAATAAAAAATTAAGCTTCTCTTAACTGTCTTGGTCACCCTGGGACCATTTACGCACTGGAGGTTTCATGCTGGGCTGCAGGCTGGAGTTTTAGTCGTGGCAGGTTGCCCCGCCTCTTCCTGCACCCACATGGGGGAGCATTTGGCCCGGTGCACCTCATCCACCCCCGATCTGTGCTCCTGACAGGGGGGTGGGGCAGTGAAGTTCCAAGTGCATAAACGGTCTGGTGGATGACTTCTCTTAGGAGATGGACAGAGGGTATCTGAATTTGTTTATCTTAGACCACTCAGTGAATCCTGATTCCATCAATCATGTTAGTCTTTCAAACCGCATTAATAACAATAATGATAACAACAATACCAATACCAATACCAATACCAATACCAATAATAAGATAATACTCATTTCTATCTCATACTTCCAACTGATCCCAGGAAAACAGCTTCGAAATGGATCTCGGCTAATCAGCCGAAGCTAAATCCCAACAAGATATAAGTGCTACCAGTGAGTAGGAGATATGACCCATGATTTAAGGTGTCACCCATTTTGGATGGGGTTGCATTCAGTTTGAAGGAACAGGTTCATAGTTTGAGGACTACTGCTGGATAAACAGGTAGTAGCATCAAACAGAAATATATTTTGAGATCTCTGCTTGTTTAATCACCTGAAGCCTTTTGTGGGAAGAAGAGATCGGGCCATGGTGGTGCATTACTAAAATGTATGCTACATGGAGCTGCCCTTTAAAGGTGTTTAAAAACTCCAGTTGATGAAAGTTACTGCAGCCATGGTGTTGACTGAACTGGATTATAGGAACCATATCACTCCAGTCTTGGCACATGTACATGGTTCCCAGTTTGCTTCTGAGTACAATTCCAAATGAATGTTCAGAGCCCTATATGGCTTGGAATGAGCATTCCTGAAATCCACCTACTGCCTTACAAACCTACCCAAACCTACCTGCTAGAATCATCTTCTTAGACCCTGCTTTGGGGGCCTTTGACTTCTGAGGTTAAGTGGATGTAAACGTAGGAAAGAGCCTCCTCCCCAGAGAGACACATGCTCCTTTCTGCAATCATTTTCCATCAGTGGGTTTGGTATTTCAGTTGTGTTTGGCATTTCCTCAGTGATTCCTCTTTACCCAATGTTTTTTTCTTTATGTTGTATGTGTTTCAACTCTATTATTATAGTTTTAATAATGAGCTTTTGTTTTTAATCAGTTTAACGATTTGCTTTTATTATGTCTCTTTTTAATATATTGACCACTTTGAAGGCCTTTATGAAGGCAGAAAGGTGGAGTTTAAATTTTGTAAAAGAAAATATCCCTATGCATCCACAAATTGGAAGAAATATAAAGAGGGGACTTTTTCTTCTCAGTCTGCAATTTAGTTGGGGAGATCCCTTGGGAAATGGCTACAGTATCACAGTTTAATTCTCTGGGGCGAAGGATGACAGGTAGGAATGCATTTTATGTTAAAATAAATGGAAATGACTATATTTTATTAAATAACTCTGAACTTTTGGTATAAAGCATGAAAGAACCCCAGAAAAATACTCATATTCACACATAAGTATATGTGCATATCAATACCACAATTATCATCTGAAAATGGTTCTGAATATCTCTGTTAGATTTCTGTTTTTCTTATGTATTCATGACAAGCCCTGCATTCTGGTATTTCTTGGCAATTCTAGTTTGGTTTAGTAGTTAAGAGTGGTGGTCACTAATCTGGAGAGCTGGGTTTTATTTCGCACTTCTCCTTCACATGCAGCCAGCTGGATGATCTTGGTCCGGTCACAGTTCTCAGAGCTCTCTCAGCTCCACCTACCTCACAGAGTGTCTGTTTTGGGGAGAGGAAGGGAAGGAAACTTTTAAACTCCTTCAGGTAGTGAGAAGTAGGGTATAAAAACTGACTCTTCATTTGTATAACAGGTTCATATTTCTAGAAGAAGAGTTAGTTCTTATATGCTGCTTTTATCTACCAGGATTCTCAAATCAGCTTACAATCGCCTTCCCTTCCCTCTCCCCATAACAGACACCCTGTGAGGTGGGTGAGGCTGAGAGAGCCCTGATATTACTGCCTGGTCAGAACAGCTTTATCAGTGCTGTGGTAAGCTCAAGGTCACCAACTGGCTGCATATGGGGGAGCGGGGAATCAAACCCGGCTCACCAGATTAGAAGTCAGCACTCCTAACCACTACAAACTGGCTCTCTCTAGGGCTTGCTTTAAAGTTTTCCATATCACTGTCTCAACTTTTTCAGTTGATATACCATGATGTGCTTAAATTTTAGCTGAATATTTTTTTGGGGGAGAAATCTAATAACACCACTGTTTCAACATGGAACCAATTGTATGGGAGGGCTCTTCTACTGTCAGTTTCCTAGTCATGCTACCTTTTCTGTGATTTAAGATCTGCCTCCTTTTTTTCCAATTGCTTCAAAGTCCATATAATCACCCCTGTCTCCCACCCCTGACAATAGCCTGACTCTTGCATTATGGATGACCTAAAATTTCCAAGTGGTTTTCAAAGACATCCCCATATAATGCTCAGTATCATAATCCAACCGGGATGTAATAAAACTGGTTTATGAGAGGAAACTGACATAGGCACTATGTGCCTCTGATGAGATCTGGACCTCCAATTATAGACCAGGACCCAGCAGTACCTCCAAGATATGAACCTGTTCTTTCATGGAAAGTGCAACCTTCTCCAGGGTAGGGCAGTTCCTCAGTCCTCTATCAGTTTTATCACTGACCAGCAGCACTTCAGTCATTTTTGTACTAAGTCATCATTCATCCCATTACTCAGTCTCTTGATCGTATTCATCCCATTATCATCTCCATCCACTTCTTTAGGAGTTCTATCCACAGATTAAACTGGCTCAGGTATTCAGCAGAGGTGCTGGATGTCATCTGCATATTGGTAGAACCTAACAAATCCCCTAATCATCTCTCCCATTGGTCTAATGTAAATATTAACTGGCATGCATGACAAAATGGAACCCTGCAGAACCCCATAACATAAATGCTATAGGGCTGAGCAGCAGTTCCCCAGCACTACCTCATGGAATCAGCCAGTCAAGTAAAATTAGGACCACCAAAGCACAGTACCCCCCTCCACAGCTCAACAAGCCTCTTCAGAAGAATTGGTATCAAATACTACAGAGAGGTCCAGAAGAATCAACAGTGAATAATTCCTTCATTACTCTCATGACAAAGATCATCAGTCAGTGTGATCAAAAGCATTTCTGTCTCAAACCCAGACCTGAATCCAGATTGAAATGGGTCTAGATAATCCATGTCCTCTGAGACCATCTGATGCTGTGAGGCCATCACCTGTGCAAGCAACTTGGTAAAAAATGAAATGTTGGCTAATGGGGTACTGTTTTTAGGTCAGTGGGGTCAAGGGATGTCCTCTTCAGGAGGGATCATATAACCACCTCTTTCAAGGCAGTGAGAATGACACCTTCACACAGAGGGGTCCTTATTACCATCTAGATTCAGTGGACCCGCACAATATGGCGGGTTACTAAGAGCCATGAAGAGCAGGATCAAGTCTGAGCATGGTGAGCTGCACACTTTGTTCACTTTAGCAGCACTTGCCACCTGCAAATAATCAAGACAACTAGGATCAGACTACCCTCCAACAGCATTCTAAGACTGAGCTGGTACCAACTAAGGAATGTAAGTCATAGCGGATGCAAGCAGTATTATCCATGAAATTCACTACAAAACACCACAGTGAGCCTTTATATTTAGGTCTATATTTTCTGGATATTGGGATAAGTTTGTTCACTTCCTGGAAAACATCTGATGATTATGCAAACACTGTGTCAATAGAGAAGCAAGCTCACTTTGCCAAAACACTACCACAGAATAAAATGCATACATTCAGTTTGAGTGTTTATTGTATTGCACTTCAACCATCTGCCCTGCTGCTTCATTACTCCAAGCACTTCAGTAAATCAAGAAACATTTGGGACTAGGCTTGTGTGCTTTGGCTACTTTGGTGGCCGTTCAAGCCCAAAGTGGCCAGCGCCATGGTAAGGGGGGAGGTGCGGCACCGGTACCACAGCGCACCAGTTGGTGTACACACACAGGGGCCTGAATGCAAGCACTGGGTCACACACCACCACTGGCATTGCACCTTCCCCCTGCACTACGGTGCTGGCCGCTTCAGGCTTGAACAGTCGCCAAATCAGCTGAAGCGCACAAGCCTATTTGGGACTCTGCAGGAGGATAGTAGCTGCTCTAATGAGATCATGCTCACAGACCAGATCAGCTCTGTATTCCACAATCTGACCAGGATTTGCTGAAATATCAGCTTTGCTGAAGAGAAAATCCTCATGAGATATCAAGAAACCATACGAATCCATCAACCTTCTGGGGTGGACTCAGAAATTCCCATGTGGGAGGCTATCATCTGCTATGGCTCCTTTATTTCGCTGATGTTCTGGTTGCTGTTTCACCAGTCTATTTTAGGAATCAACAAAATCTCTATGGTTTTACAATATGGTGTTCACTGGCTGGTAGTTCTAGGAAGACCATTCTAACCAGTTCCCTACCCTTCCAGAAGTTCTGTCTGCAAAGTCTGGAATTCATTTTTAATCCTTTACTCTAACTCTGCTTAAAGTAGATTGTATGCTCTCTAGATGAGGACATACCATTCTTTGGCAATGCATCTCACTATATAAATGATAATAGTTCCTGAACCAGTTTGTGGTTCATGGTCCCACAAAGCCCATTGAAAGGGAATATAGTCCTTTTTAAAATGCAACGGTCACCTCCAGACTAGACTACTGTAAGTTGCTCTACGCAGGCCTGCCCTTGTCTTTGACCAGGAAGTTACAATTGGTACAGAATGCAGCTGCTAGGGTCCTCACTAGAACACCTTGGAGAGCCCACATTCAGCCGTTACTTCAACATCTGCACTGGTTGCAAATTTGTTTCCGGATCAAGTTCAAGATTTTGGTTTTAACCTATAAGGCTACATGCGGCCTGGGTCCTGCCTACCTACAGGACCGCTTGGTTGCCTATGCTCCCCACAACTCCCTTCGCTCTGCGGGTGCAAACCTACTGGTGGTTCCAGGCCCTCGGGATGTTCACCTGGCCTCAACCCGGGCCAGGGCTTCTTCAGCCCTGGCCCCAGCCTGGTGGAATGAGCTCCCAGAGGAGCTAAGGGCCCTGTCAGAGTTAACAGCTTTCCGCAGGGCCTGCAAGATAGAGCTCTTCTGCCAGGCATATGGTTGAGGCCAGGGCGGGCGATCCCGACATTGGATCTGGGCTCCCTGGGTTCATCTGAGTGATCTGATTGCCTCACTCCCATATGAGCAACTTGATGTTCCTTGTCTAACGTGGGGCGGTTTGGGGGGGGGGGGGTTAGTGGGATTAATTATTGCTCACCTGTTGCTCAACATTGATAGTACAGATTGGTTTAACAGTTTTAAATATGGGTTTTATTGTAATTTTATCTTGTAAACCGCCATGTGCCTAAGGGAACGGTGGTATAAAAGTTAATAATAATAATAATAATAATAATAATAATAATAATAATAATAATAATAATAATAATAATAATAATAATAATAATAATGGGCTTGCAGAAAACTCCTCCTCCCAAAAAAAGGCTGGGGTACAGATAACACCTCTATGGCATGCACCTGTTTTTGTTTTTTGGGGGGGTTTTGGATGTATTGTACAGTCCTTATTCCATAGTTTAATAAAATATTTTCAATATGTTCAATGACAGATACTGTAAACCTTAATTTGCAGTAAAGACCATTTGTTTGGCAATCAAAAAGGACTCCAGGTTTTGTCAGAGTATTCAACATTGCTCATACCTGTGGCAGAGAAACTCTAGCCTATGGTTTTACTCTAGTGTATTATAATCATGGGTCAACTGATTGTGCTGTCAGGTTTCTAGGCCAGATGGCCCTGATTAGGAGGCTATTGTCTGTTAGCCAAGATGTTAAGTCGAGTTATTATCAAGTCATCTCATTCAGTTCATTGTGAAAGGTCCCAGGAGGCAGCTCCCAGTGATTGCTTTATGCTACTTTGACAAGGATATGCAGACTTTTGATTTGTTAATCATTCATTTTTGTGATTTGATTTTTTTCCTTTGTAGTTCAGACAACTTTTTATTCTGTTCTTTGGTATTCATGATTTTTGAAACCATGTTTCATTCTGAAGGTCTAAGAGCAAATATAAGTAATGCTAATTATACTGATGCACATTTTCTTCAAGCTTAGAAGCGGAATGGGCTGAGGCCCAAGGCTCTCCAGGGAGTCATCCACTTTCCACTGGCTTCAGTAGCATATGGATCAGGATTTGTAATAGAACAGAGCATACTTAAGCTCAATGAGAATGCGCTTAGTACTGTGTGGGATTGTACCACATATCAAATAAAAGAGTAATTGTGGAATATGGGCTTGATTAATCTGGGACACAAAGTTTGCCCCCCCCCCTCTTTTTGATGGGTAATTAATATTCTGTTATTCATTATTTATTATATTTTTTAAAATATATATATTGTTAGCATATCTTGATATCATTTCCTAGTGTCTATGTTTATTGACAACTGGCACTTCACACTTTCAGGATCAAATCATGCCATATGTACCAGGCAGCTTTTTTTAATGATTAACTTGCAAGCATTAGAGCTGTTTGTGAGAATTTAACATCAAAACATGCTAATTAGAGAGGACTGGAATGATGAAAAGAAGAAGGTGTGATTAATATCTCTTTGGGAGATGAGCCATGGGGGGCACTTTATTGTAGGACAAAGCAATTAACACCCCCCCAATTTATTGCCTGCCGAAAAATGTTCCTGTATGTTCTTTTAATATAACCAATGATTGGAATTATTGGCAGAGAGAATCACACTCCCTTCAGCAAATTGGCCACTGCTATTTTAAGGACAGCAAATCTCTAGGAGTCAACAAAACTGGGCCTATAGCTATTAATATTCTCCATCCAGATGACAAGATACAACTGGGAGGGGTGTAAAATGACAGCGACCTTAAATGCCTCCCCAGGGGCAATTCACAACTCACACTTCTAAGTGTACTCCTGGGGCTCTTTGTGGCTCAGCGCTCATGTGATATGATATGGGTTTTATACAAGGAACAGCCTCACTGTGTGTCATTTAAACCATGGAACTGCAGGAATATAGTGGCCTGTTAAACATTCTGCTTCAATGCATGACAGCAGCTTCCCATGAATGGCTCAGCCAAAGCATGGGGGCCACCATGTGAATAGATCCAAAGTAAATGAGCAGACATGGACCTCTTAGCAAAGACCTTAGGAAAACTGATGGCAATCAGTCTCAGCATCTGAATTCTCAGCCAGCAGTTGGATCTTTTTTGGCTGAGGAAAGTCCTATGCCAGTTTGGTGTATTGGTTAGGAGTGCGGACTTCTAATCTGGCATGCCAGGTTTGATTCTGCACTCCCCCACATGCAGCCACCTGGGTGAACTTGGGCTCGTCACGGCACTGATAAAACTGTTCTGACCGAGCAGTGATATCAGCGCTCTCTCAGTATAAACCCACCCCACGGTGTCTGTTGTGGGGAGAGGAATAGGAAGGCGACTGTAAGCCGCTTTGAGCCTCCTTTGGGTAGGGAAAAGCGGCATATAAGAACCAACTATTCTTCTTCTTCTTCTTCCTTCTGTCAAGTTCCAAAGCATAAAATTTGTATCTATCCACTCACCTGTATTGCTTGTTGAAATGGGAACAATTAGTACTAAAATTATGTTTTGAACATAGAAGGGGAGACTGGGACATTTCTGTGGGTCTTGATATAAACAAAAGCTTTGTTCACAGTTGGGCTTCTCTCTCCTTTGCCATGTGTGATTCTAATTTTTAGCAATGGCATTATCATCTGTCATCACGGAAACAGATACATATGCCAGTGTCCTGCTGTTCCTCTTCAATTTGCAAACAGTGAGAGAAAGTTTGTCAAATTCAGATCTTTACAGTGTGCCTGTTTCTTACCATCTTGAAGATTAAAAGGCCAAGGCATTAACAGCTACCGTTTTTTGCACAGCAGAAAACAGGTGCAGGTTGATTACTTCACCAGCAGGGAGACAGCAACTCAAACTTTTCCCTCTCTTCTTACTACAGTGTAAATTATGAGCGGAAGTTGATGACAAGCTGGTTGTGACTTCTGGTAGCTTTGGAATTCTGTATTTAAACAAGAATGGAAACTCAACATGAGTGCAACCAGGGATGTTTCTTATGGAATATCTCTAATTCCTAGGTTTCATAGATTTGGTCCCATGCCCTCAAAAGAAAGATGACAAATAACAAGCATGAGTTAAACAATATTTTATTAAGACTTAAATGGTGACATACAAGTAATTAACTGAATTCTTTCCCACTAGTGTGTGTTCCCTTAGTGCATGCTCTTTATCGTATTGTGATTGTTGTTACCACCATGGGCACCATGTCTACTGCATATAGTACAGAAGAAAGGGCTTCCCTCACTCACTCTTCCTTCTCTTATGGAGTCATGTTCAGTACTTTTTATTAGGACCCAGCAAGTGATGCATGATAATGTGCAAGCTTTTACTGTGGAAATTGGAGAATAGAAGAGATCATGGCTACCTCTATTGACTCTACCTGTTCAAGGGTTCAACTTGCACAGAGCTTACCGTGCACATATTCCCACATGCAGGATCTGAACATTCATTTTTCTAATACAATGCAAATGAAGCGTATAGGAACTCATGGGTAGGCTCTGCAAATGGGTCTTTTGAACATGCAGAGGTTGGAGATTTGTTTAGTTTCACTATAATGTGATAATCCCATCAAAGAGCAAAGAAAGATCAGCACAAAATAGAGTTACAAGTTGAGGAATTAATTTTCCAGGTGAGAAAGAACTGCAAGGAAGGAGATCTATTTATGCCTGCCTGCCATTTGCCTTCCTACTGTTCCCTTGCAGTAGGGAATGTTTGGGATTGAGCATGACTGGTTTCTATAGATGGCTTGGTCAATGAGATGAAGGGTAGGATTGCACTTTTAAATCTGTTCTACATCCCCGGCACTCATTTTCCCTTCCCATTTCCCATGGGCTGACTGTGCCCATTCTGTCAAGCAGTGTGGCATCTGCTAGCCAATTGGGGCGGGAGCACAGAGGATTTTTTGGATTCTTCCCAAATTGGTTGGAAGATAATTTGTTGTTGTTGTTGTTGTTGTTGAGTCTACGTACTGGTGAAGGTGAGTCTGAACCTTTGACAGACTGGTTAATCCAGTCTAGGGCATTTGGGAAGGTATGAAGCTTTCAGTGCAGAAATGTTCAGGCATGGAGAAACAAGATGTGCTGAGGTTTGTGGTATAGCCCCAAATGCAGATAGCAGGGAACCAGCACTAATGCTAGGGTAACCAGCACTAAAACCAGAGCCAGTTTGGTGTAGTGGTTAGGAGCGCGGACCTCTAATCTGGCATGCCGGGTTCGATTCTGCACTCCCCCACATGCAACCAGCTGGGTGACCTTGGGTTTGTCACAGCACTGATAAAACTATTCTGACCAAGCAGTGATATCAGGGCTCTCTCAGCCTCACCCACCTCACAGGGTGTCTGTTGTGGGGAGAGGAAAGGGAAGGCGACTGTAAGCCGCTTTGAGCCTCCTTAGGGTAGGGGAAAGCAGCATATAAGAACCAACTCTTCTTCTTCTTCTTCTTCTTCTTCTTCTTCTTCTTCTTCTTCTTCTTCTTCTAAGACAAGAAGGAAACATTTTCTTACATTTGTGCAGACCCATTAATACAGAAAGTAATGGAGTGACCATTTGATTTATGACCTTTTACATGACTTTCTATACTTTATATTTTCTAACTTTTTGTATCTTTACATTTTTGAAAGTATATAAGCACTATTCTATGCAACTATAAGTACACAAGCCAAAATCACTTGAAAAAACCATTATTCTATATATTATGTGAATCCATTCCAAAGTCTTGTGTTTTCACTGAGAAGCCAGTGGGCAAATTAACTTGTAGCCAGAAGACTGACTTTGTAGATGACTAGAGAAATAGCTCTTTTGCTCAGTTCTTCAAGTTATGTCTTTCACTGGCTAGAGTTTGCTGCAGACCTTCAGTGACTTGAAAGCCTATCTGAATAACTAGTCAGCTGTTAACTGTAGCTATTTCAGCATTTTGCCAGAAGGCTTTACTTGTTTGGTTGTTCAACATACAGTTTGAACAGTCAGCTCATTAAGGATACTATATTTGATTACTTGTCTTAAATTTTAATTGGTTAATCAATTAATTAACAGATTGAGACACATACGACAGCATGTTGAGACAGTAATATTTTTATATTTAATGAGGTCACTCTTACCACAGGTCTGCACATAGGGGAGCACAACAACGTTTACTTCTAACGTCAAGACCATAGGGAAAGTTTTCTGCACTGGACAGGTGACTTGAATCTTGTATTCGGCTTAGACTGCCTGCCCCATTGAAAAGTTTACTGGAAAACAAGTTGGCCAGGCAATCAAGGGTGAGAAAATACCAGCAGGGGGCCAGAACTTGGTTGGGGGAGCTGCATATTTAAAAGATAGCAATAAGCCAAGGCAGTAGCTGTGGGAACTGAGGTCTAAGAGATTGCATGAGTGAGGTGGGAGGTGTGTTGACAGAATTCAGGATATAATTTTTACAGTAACCAGAAGAAAAGTTGGTTCTTATATGCTGTTTTTCTCTACCAGAAGTCTCATAGCGGACTCCAATTGTCCTACCTTTCCTCTCCCATAACAGTCGGCGCTCATAACCACTACAACAAGCTGGCTCTTGGTGATTAGCAGGTTGTCGCTTCTCTAACACCCTTTCTTGACAGCATGTGTACTATTCCACCATATTTATTGTTGTTAGAAGGGTCCAATGGTGTTCTACAGGCAATGGTTTCATGGAAACACCTACAGTCATTTCTTCAGCTGGTAAATACTGCATATTAATGAGTCCCAGATTCTGCATATCTTTCAGAAGATGACACTTAACATCAATATGTTGAGACTATGGGTTGACCTTTTCAATCTGACAGTTTTATACACCCTTGATTATCCTTGAAGATTGTTATTGGTTCAGTTCTATCCAGTCCCAAGTCTACAATTAACTGGCAAATCCAGAGAGCCTTTCTGACATGCTTGTGCAGCCATAACATCTGCTTCTGTTGAAGAATGTGCTACAATTGTCTGTTTTTGACTTGTCCAGCTAATGATCCGCTCTCCATGCTGAAACATGTATCCGCTGGTGGACATTCAAATCAGTGGTGACCCCAGCCCAATTAGCATCCACATATGCTTTCAGTTTTGGATCTGCAGTTGCCAGTAGCTGCAGCTGCAGCTGGCTTGTTCACTTCAGATACAATATAAGTCTTTTCACTACATTCCAGTCTGTCTGGTTAGGTGATGAAATCCTACAGCAGTACTTCTTTCTAGCCAAGGCACTGTGGCTAGATACAATAGTTTCCTGATAGCCTCATTATATTGATTATTATGTGACAATGGTTCTTGACTGATGCCATTTTTCAGGTATCCTACTCGCATGCAGGTCCGGTTATCCATGTAGCACATGCTACGGGCTCCGCACTTCCAGGGGCCCTGCACAGTATGTATGTATATATGTATGTATGTACGGACATATGTACATACATATGTACATACATATGCATGCATGCATGCATGCATGCATGCATGCATGCATGCATACATACATACATACATACATACATACATACATACATACATACATACATACATACATACATACATACATACATATGCTGTCCCTCTCCAAATAGTCTCAGGGTGTTTTACATCAGTTCAAATTGACATAAGTTCAAACCATATAACATTAACATTTAGAATACATTAAAACCAACATCCTGACACTAGCGCCCCTGTGAACCTGGCTGTTGAGATATCCAGTCACTGGCCAGGCATAAAACAGAGGCTAATGGGGGTTTGTCTGGGGGGCCACATTGGGTGACTTCCCACCATGGATCAGGGCTGTTGCCTCTCTCCTCCCCCTTTTCCCCCTTTAAGGACACTTGAAGTGATACCCCATTCCACTGTGGCAGGCCCCTTTGTCACCAGTCCTGTCGCAATTGTACTCTTTTAGAGCGCCATGTATCCTGAAATTGGCTCTGGTGCTACAGGTCTCACAAATCTTTAAACCACTCCTGCGGTTTCACTCTTTTGCATCTCACATTGCAAAATGCAGAGATGCTCCAGCATCTCTGTTATTGTTGTTTCTGACTAAGGAGATAGGTCCCATCAGCTTTTCTGTCTACCTGAATACCAAGATAATATGTGATGCTTCCCAGTCGTTTCACTTCAAAATATCATGAGGTTGCCTCTAAAAAATTCTCGGAAGTGACAATTAGTCCAAAATGGAGCTACAACATTATTGGGCTACTATTAGTATAAAGCCAATCTCAAACTGTCTCCCAAACAGCAAATGTACTTTACTGACCTTGTTGAATAGACCCCATAGAAATAATTAAAAAATAAACCTTGGAGGATTCATTCACAATACCAGCTACAAAGACACTCATACACAAGCTACATTAGATATTTTTTTCTTTGGCAGTACAGAGTCATAAGTGTAGCAAAGAGAACCAAAAAAAATAGAAATAAAATAAAGACATAATTTTGTAAATTTCATCCTATATGCTAATTTACTTTCCTATTCTTGCAACTGGGGACAAAAATGAGACACGAATTATCATACCATATACTGTAATTTACTAAAAATTCCCAAGCAGGCAGCATGGAACACCACAGGCAATTGACCTCATTAATTAATACAAGCAGCACAAGATGCGGGAGACTGAAAACAACATTTTATCATGCCCCCTCCCTCAATTTCTCTTGGTCAGTTTGAGCTCAAGGTTAATAATTGTGCTGACTCCCAATAGATTTCCAGCCACAAAGTTCTGAGTTTGACCTTAACATTCTAATAGTGTTATTTTAAGCAGAGCAATCTCTATCTAAGTCTATTGACTTCAGAGGGCTAGAGAGGGTATATCTCTGCATAGGTTACCATGACACTGTAAATAAGCCATAACCCCATCACCACCACCACCACCACCTTCACAGGCAAACAAAGTGTACTGCCAAGTTACAGCTGATCTTGACAGCCGCATGGCTGTTATGATCAGCTGTGACGTAGCCCCAGTTCCTTTAAATGCTACCTCAGCCTACAAAGTTAGGGGGAGTATAGAAAGGGAGCATGTGAGTAGGTAGGTAGGCAGGTAGTTGTGAGTTCCTGCATTGTGAAGGGGTTGGACTAGATGACCCTGGAGGTACTTTCCAACTATATGATTCTATGAAATTAATTCAAAAGAATTTTTGGCTAAACATTTGGAAGTTGTTCCTGATAATTAGACTGGTTCCTCAGTGGAATGGGCTTCCTCGGGAGGTAGTAGAGTCTCCTTGTTTGGAAATTTTTAAGCAGAGGCTAGATAGCCATCTGGCAGAAATGCTAATTTTGTGAATTTAGGAAGATTGTAAGTGGGTGGACAGTAGGTATTGTGTAAGTATTTGGCTGTTGAGGCCATTTCCTGCATTCTGCAGGGAGTTCGACTAGATAACCCTGTGGAGGTTCCTTCCAATTCAATGATTCTATGATTCATGGGTGGCATAATATGGCCCCTGCAATAGCTCCCCAGTCTCCCTGTCAAGGTGTGAGAAAAAAGCTTCCTGCAACCTGAAAGGGCAGCGAGTGGGTTGAGGGAAGCTGGCATGCACCACTCCCAATGGGAAAGATGCTTGTTAGCTCTTTAAATTCCCCACACTGCCCCGGGAGGATGCAGAGAGAACTTGAAGTGGCAGCTCAGGGGGAAGGAGCTGGCAGGCACATCACCTGATGGGAAAGATGCTTGCTGGTTTTTTAACTACCGCCCCTTCCATTGCCCCGGCAGGGTGCAGTGAAGGTTCCCTGCACCCTGATCAGGTGGTGTGTGTGGAGGTGGACCTGCCAAGCACCTCACTTGATGGGCAAGATGTTTGCTGACTCTTTAAATATGTCAGGCATGTGGCTGAACTTACTTCTCACTTACTCACTACAGGTTTGGTTGGCAATGCAGGATCCAGAAGCAGTGCTATAGCACTTTCTGGGTGGTTGGTGTCTGGTGCATCTGCACTTGTCTACACTGAGGTAGAGTAGCCATCTGTTGAGTGTGCTATAACTATACATGACACTGACTATACTGCTAGGGAAACCAGTCTTCATGGTAATGAATAGGTGGTTGAGCCTTTGATATGCCCACTATGGCCATGCCCACTATGGGGCCAATCCTATTGGCCTCTGCAGCAGCTGGCCTTTTCAGAGGGGCAAGGTGGGGATGTCTGTGCCTAAAAACACATTGGGTTATTGATGGGGTATTGCCCCTACTCCCCTGTGACAACTTTAAATCCCCTTTAAATCCCCTTCATCTCTATTTCATTTCAGCAAGATCTATTGTCAAACAAAAACTAGAAGACAGAATGTCAGTTAGACCTCCTGAGTTCTCCAGAATTTCTCACTCCCCCCTATTCTAGATATATTCAAGCCTCAGTAGAATATTTATTTGGAAATTAAAAGTCAAAGGAGAGTTTTTTTCACTAGTGAGGGATGATGTTCTCCCATATGTGTTTTAAGAGGAATATTTTAGGAAAATTCTGAGAACCGAGAGGCTCTTCCTGGGTAGGCAGGGGGAGAAGAAGAAGAAGAATTGGTTCTTATATGCTGCATTTCTCTACCCGAAGAGGCTCAAAGCGGCTTACATTCACCTTCCCTTTCCTCTCCCCACAACAGACACCCTGTGAGGTGGGTGAGGCTGAGAGAGCCCTGATATTACTGCTCAGTCAGAACAGCTTTATCTGGGCTGTGGTGAGCCCAAGGTTACCCAGCTGGTTGCATGTGGGGGAGCAAAGATTCAAACCCAGTGTGCCAGATTAGAAGTTGGCACTCCTAACCACTACACTAAGCTGGCTCTACACCAAGAAGCCATCTGCAGAGTTCTTCCACTCCACCTCCTTAATCTTGCACTCATTGTATTCCTGAATGCAACAGGCTTGGCCCCTAGTTTAGAATATAATCATGCAAAATGCTTATGGCTACATCTGAGGTCCATCATAGAGTTTGTGCCTGATTGGGAAAGGTAGTGAATAGCATGATTCAGTTTTCAGTTAGTACAGCTTTTATAGAAATGCTAATTTCAATAAGGTGAACTTTGTCACATTAGGAGTCTAAGCATGTAATTTTAAGTTGAAGTGGAGGCAGGAGGCTAGACACAATATTCAAATGAACTGGAAATGATTTTGTGAAAAAAATCAGTTTAGAGGAGAGTCATATCTTTCATAATGCACCTATTATAACAAGATAACAAGGCAAGTTAAAGAACTAAACACATATTTAACCTGCACTGTTCTCTTGGTAGCTACAACTGAAATGCAGAAGAGATATAGTGGCTGAAGTCCTCACAATTTGGTGACACAGAGTAACCTGGGAATAATTACTATCTTTCAATCTAACCTACAAAGCAGAGTTGTAAGAATAAAATAAGCAGAGAAGAATCATATATCTTACTGCCTAGAATTCTTTGGAGGGAATATTGAATAAAAAGGAAACAAAAGAAATTATCATTTTATCCAGAGTAGGCAAACCAGATAAACCCAACTTGCTAGGGGGTAAAAGGTAATGACTGGGGAAGGCACTGGCAAACCACCCCGTATTGAGTCTGCCATGAAAACACTAGAGGGCATCACCCCAAGGGTCAGTCATGACTCGGTGCTTGCACAGGGGATACCTTTACCAAGAGAAATGGAGATTGACTGTCTTTCTAGGATCTGCGTGGTACCAGAGTTAAGTTTGATATATAAATATAATTCATTTCTGTGAAAACAGAAAAATAAATGTCCATTAGCCAATCTTTAATTATCAGTACTGGTGTTGTAAAAGAAAATAAAGTATACTATTTTCTGTAAATAAATGCTCATTTTGAAAACGTAGGCCCATTCTGCACAGGTTTAATGTAGCAGGGGTGTGGCAAATTGTAATCGCTACTAAAATGCAGTTATGCACAACGTCGTACACAATCTGCCACACTCCTGAAACAGTCCCACTAGAAGCGCTTCATTGTAGTGCTTCCAGGGTAATCCCAAAAAGTGGATTCACCCTCTGGAAAGCACTACACTCTTGCAACCGATCTGCAACACTAGTGAAAAAGTTCTCTGTGTTACCATTGTTGCGGTTTCAGCAAAGTCCCTTCCCCTGGCTCTCTCCTCTGATCTTCTGGCGAAGTGATCGCCATTTTTTTTTCTCGGAGTGAGCGGAGAGCAACGAACCAGCGAGCCTTCATTCACCCAGCGAGGCTTCTCCGGCTGCAGTCACTCCACAGAGCTGCTTTAAAGCTCCACTAAGTCACCAAGCACAACACAGCCCCTTTTGCAAGTTCCCTTTATTTTTGGCCGAAAATCGCGCCTGTGCATGGGGGGGGGGGGGGTTTCACTCGGGGGAGCATGGCAATGATGAAACGGCATCTCACATGCCAGCTGCCAGCTAGATGGGTCTCTACATTAGGAGGAAGCAAGGAATCAAGGAATCAAGGCATATTTGTTGCAACGTGTTTTTCTTTTTTTTTTTAAAATGTTTTTAAAGGCAAACGGGCTTTTCCGGAGCATGGTAACAACCGCCCATTGGCTGCTCGTTTGATTGACGGCCAGGGGTGGGACAAAGCATGGAAAATATCGCTTCCTTTCTAGCGATTGTTGCTGAGACCAGAAACCTGTGGGAAACGATTGAAACGCAACTGGATTCCATCCCTCCACCCACCCATCATGCTAGGGCCCACTGTATTTTGGCCACAGCGGGCTTAATATCTAGTTATGATATATGTTTGGTTTATAGGTGTAGTCACTGAGGAATTAGATAATATCAAAACAGGATACTGTTTATCCAGAACCTGTTCTGACTTCATCAAAACTGAATAAAAGAAACACCAAAAGAATGTATATGTATATGTATATGTATATGTATATGTATATGTATATGTATATGTATATGTATATGTATATGTATATGTATATGTATATGTATATGTATATGTATATGTATATGTATATGTATATGTATATTTCTGGAACAATGCCTGAAGTCTGTCATTTTCTTCTTGAGTTCAATCCGTGCCCAGATATTTCTTTGTCTGTGGCTGATGCTGCCTGGTCATTTTGACCTCATAAAGAAATGTGTCTGTTTAATTTCAATAATTGAAAAGTTCCTGGTGCATCAACTAATGATGCCAGAGTTCATGCCCAATTTCTCAGACGGGCAAGTGGTGGCCAATAATAAACTGTACTGCTCTTAAACTGAAATTACATCTCCTATTTTTAATCTACTCTCATCAGAACCCCCCCCCCCCCATTTTGCTTATGTTTTCCCCCAATTTAAATGCCACCACAGCCTTTCTAGCTTCCCTGTCTGCTGTTTCCCGGTACTGGCTTGCAACTGCAGATGGAATCCCACAGGGAAGCTTCTGATCTGTTCTGCTAACATTCTCCAGCCTTTCGTTTACTTTGTGCACCAGCATTGGGGTGTTCCCGTGCTTTTTCTAATGTGAAACCAAAAGCAAAATATCCCCCATCCACTTTTAGACAGGGAAAAGGAATGGGCAGGTGAAGTTTGCCTGACATCAGTGAAACTGACAAGAATTTCCATGGCCTTGTCAGCTTCACTGGAGAGCAGGGAGAGAGGCCAGAGAATGTGGAGAACACTGGTATTACCAAGCTTTCCCCAACTGTGTCAATTTCAATAGAGAACAAATAAAGGGGAATAAAAAGAAAATTTGTGCTGGTTAAAAACTTACATGCTTTCCTTTCATGCATCTATATTTATGTATTTACTATTTATTTATGTTTCAATTTTTATTCTGACCTTTCTCAACAAGACTCATGGAAAAGAGGATGAAATTGGGGGGAGAGGGGACACCCTCAGTGTATATAATTGTACTGAAATAAATTTGGAAGATGACTAAAAAGTGGTCCAGAGATAAGACATTGTTCAATAGTGGCATACAATTGGCAGGGGGGTTAATATTGGCAGGAGGGTTAATATGCAATATTAGTTCCATTTTCCTGGATTGCCAACTCGTTTTAAAATGTAATATTAAAGTATTGAACTGTCTGTTTTCTACACATGCACATCTATAGTATGATGCCAAGTCAAAAGCACTGAAATATATTAATTAGATCCAACATCCTACACCTGGAAACTAGAGATTTTGGATCACTGCCTGCCCTCTCCTTCCCTTTGGCTGTGGTTAAAAATGGGATTTTATGGAGATTAACTGCAAAATAACCCATGGTCATTTTGACTGTCCTAATTCTTACTGGTCATGAGTGCTAATTAGATTTTCATCCCATCATTTTAAGATGCCTTTTCCATTTGAATAAAAAAGAGGCAATGATTGTATGCCATCCACTTACTTAAAGGTAAAGCCCATCAAACTCAATGTAAACATGCAGAGGATTTTGCTACACTTCCAGATCGTTTTGTTTCTAAGTTTCTGATTTAAGTATCAATGACATTTAAGGTTGGAAATTTTAATTAATATTAAGGGACACTTTATCTCTTTTGAAAAGTACTGTAGCTAACAATGAGCTGGGGATATTTCATCTATATCAAGAAGTGCCAGTTCTCTTCAAAATGTGCAGGGCTTGCAAATTTAAAGAAGATAAGTGAGACTGTGAAATATAGTTTTTAAGGTAGGATTGAAATATAAGCTCTGTGGTCTTTTGCTTTGGTAAATCATGTTCCACCTCCAGCAAATTTTGGTAGGATTTCTCCCTTGAAATATATTTTATCCTGAGAAATCAAGCAGAAAAATGCACTGTGCTATTAAGAACAATAGCAAACTACTGTGTTTCGAATTGTGATTATTTTCTCAAATTAATGATTATTAAATTCAAAGTTAAAGAGTTAACATAAGCTGAACCACATTTCTCAATGCAGCTATTCAGGAAGATTGCTGTATAGGACTCTAAAACTTGGATATACCTGAAAGTCAGATAAAATAGCCTTTTGATCTTTGAAAAGGTTCCTAGTCATTTATACTCACCACAGTTCTGTAAAGTAAGTTAGGCTGAGAGATAGTGAAGTGGCATTGTGAAGGGGGAAAACTGCTGTCTTAGCAAAATGCTGCTCCTTATGAAAGGCCACTTGCTGGGAAGGCCAGCCCTGCCTGAGCAGGAGAAAGTAACCCTTGTGATCTTTTCAGATGAAAACTCATAATTTCTTCGCTTTTAAACAGCACCATCAAATCTACTAACCTTTCTTTAACACTCCCCGTCCCAGATCTCCCAAAGGACTTCAGGTATATAGGAAATGCGGGTTTTTTAATATACATAAAAAACAAAGCATTGATACCTCAACAGGGGCAGAATTTCACATTAGTATGTATATGACACCAAAGTTTTGCTAGAGGCAGAAAGGGGACGTAAAAGAAGGGACATAAGCACAGGGCAAGTGCAGCAATAAAAACTATTTGTCAAATAGCTACAGTGAGAAATGCCCCAATTTCATTTTTGTTACCAGTTTTACGTCTCTTTTCTTGCTGTTAGATTTGTGGATTAATGTGTATTGCGTACTCATATGATTAGGTTATAATATGCAATTTATACAATATTCATATTGCAACATGGGTTATCTAGATGCATAATGCTGATTTATTGATAATGTTGGAAACTGTAGCAAAAGAGAATATAAAGTGACATGGGGAAAAAGAATAATTTATTTGATTTGAACAAAGGATGAGCAAATGGGAATTGAATGAACATAGTAAGATATTCACAATATCCTTAACACCTACTGTCTTCAAAGAATGTAGCAAAGAATGATAGTCAACTAGAATTGACGGGGGAGTAATTTATTCAACCTACCCATCCCCCAGCAAAGAAGAAAAAACAGGATGCTGAAGAAGATAAATATACCAGGGATAAATGTTTTATTTACCCCAAAATTCAATCTTCATAAAAATAGAAATTTCAAAGACAACATGAAGAGAAAAGACTTACCCAAGGAAATAGGAATAGGATTATTCAGCAAAGTGGTTGATGTCGGTGGAAATGTGACAGAAATTACTGAGCATGCATGGTTACATAATATTCATAAATCTGCACATGAGCATTGAGGGGAATTGTAGTTATTCTGAGGGAAAGATCTGTTTTTCTCCAGATAAACTTGTGCATCATGACAAAGATGTGTTATTATTAGGGATGAGCATGAACTGCTTGACGAAATAAAGTTTGCGATGAATTTTGGACTGTTCACGGTTTGTGGTATGTGGAAGGTCAATCAACAGCAACTTTCCTGGGGGCAACATCTGGGGGGGCATAATTCATACCCTCTATGTACAACCTGCACATACCTTGAAGAACATGTAGAGGAATATCAGGGGTGGGTCCCCTGCAAGTTTGACATCTCTATTTGTATAGTGCCCATTCTATATACTCATAACCTATTGAATAGGGATGTACGATTCTATTTGGATCGGTCGAAAGGTACCCAAATCAGCCTTGATTTAGGCATGAATTGGCCAAGTTTGGTCTGAATTGCCATTCCCCAATATGTTTAAATGGCTAAAGCAACCTTGTTCAAATTGTGATTTTGTACAATTTGTTTATTCAGACAAACAACCATTTAAAATTAAAAGAGAAAGAAAAATGTGAAACAGTCCCCTTTTCATCTTTTCTGGGCTGGGGTTTTGAGGCAGAGGTACCAAACTTGCTGTTTGTCTGTAGGAGGCGCTCCTCAAAAGAACTGCCAAGATTTATGAACAGACCAGATAATCAGCCCCCCCCCCCTCAAAACAGGAAATAATGGTGGTTTGATAGGAAACTGGATCCCCATACCAATCTTTTTGCAACTTGGGGGCTTTTTTTTTTTTTTTTTAAGGAGAGGGTTCTGCAGCCATGCTGCAAGTTTGATGCCTCTACTTCAGTCCTATACCCCACCCCACTCCAGAACACAGATATGAAAAATCATGGGCAATTTGGATGAATCAGATTCAGAACAAAGTGATTCATATCACATTTTCTCTTGCACATCCCTACTCTTGAACTTGTGTCTGAACTGAGGCAATTTGTGAGTGGGCCAGAAGGGATGCACCTGTGTTTGTCTCTTGTGGCCCTTCCTTGCATGGAATTTCAATCATCAATGTTGGATGGTAGATGAATTTCCTCCAGGCCAGGCTGGATTCTGAAGATTTTTGGTGGGGGGCATCACTTGGAAATGAAATTTGGGTCACTATGCATGGGCAAGTAGTTGTGAGTTCCTGCATTACTTTACAAATTTGTACATACAGCGCGAGGCAGTCCCTCAAGTATGTGGGTCCCAGACCACGGAGGGCCTTGAAGGTTAGAACCAAAACCTTGAATCTAATTTGGTCAGCAATTGGTAGCCAATGCAGCTGCCTCAGCACAGGCTGAATATGGGTCCTCCAAGATGCCCCAGTGAGAACCTTAGCAGCTGCATTTTGCATCAGCTGCAGTTTCTGGATCAGACGTAAGGGTAGGCCCATGTAGAGCGAGTTACAGAAATCTTGAGGTGACTGTCGCATGGATCACTGTGGCCAAGTGGTCAGGAGACAGATAGGGAGCTAGTAGCCGAGCCTGGCAAAGATGGAAAAAAGCCTGGTCCGCTACCTTCTTGACCTGAGCCTCCAAAATTAGGGAGGCATCCAAGGTCACTACCAGATTCCTGGCTTGGGCCATGATGACCAGTTGCGTCCCAGCCAAGGTGGGAAGGCACACTTCCTGAGCTGCTCCTCTGCCACTAAACCACAGGACCTCCATCTTGGAAGGGTTGAGTTTCAGGTGACTCTGTTCGAGCCACCCAGCCATGGCTTCCAAACATCTGGCAAATGGATCTGGGGGGGAGTCCAGGCGGCCATCCATCAGGAGATACAGCTGGGTGTCATCCGCATATTGATGACAACCCAAACCGTAACTCCTCACCAGCTGGGCCAGAGGGCACATGCAGATGTTGAAGAGCATGGGGGAGAGCACCAAGCTCTGCGGAACTCCACAAGGGAGCCCAAATGGACTTGACATCACATCCCCCAATGCCACCCTCTGGATCCAGTTTAGGAGGAAGGAGCGTATCCAGCATAATGCTGTACCCCTTATCCCTGTACCGGTGAGGCAGCGTGCTAGCAGTTCGTGGTCAACCACATCAAATGCGGCCGACAGATCTGAAAGAACTAACACAGAACCACCTCGATCCAGCTGGCAACAGAGATCGTCCATCAAGGCAACCAACACTGTTTCCACCCCGTGGCCAGGACGGAAGCCAGACTGGTATGGATCAAGCGCTGAATTGTACTTGTTACCCAAATTGTGTGGACATGTGTCCTAGAACACATGTCTTAGAGCTTGTGGGGAAGATAGCTCAATTATAGCGAGAGGAGGGTAACTAGTGTTATGGATCTTTGCCTGTGTATACCAGGGTAATTGCACCCATAGGAACTCAAGGCAGACACAAATGTAAATGGTAAAACAGTACATATAAACTTTACTGAAGAAAATAACAAAAATACACACAAATAGCTAACACACCTACAAACAGTCGTATAGAGAAAGGGAAGAATGGTGGAAGGCTTGGTATAATTACCTGACTGAAGAATGGAGAGTCAGAGGAAGTGACACAAACCAGTGTGGGAGGTTTCCAAGGGTTCTGAGTTGGAAGACACAGAATGGCTGTGTGAAGCTACGGTTTATATGGGGTTTTGGGGATGGGGCTACGTGACAAGACTCGGGTGAGCACATGATGGGAAGTTTCTATGGGTCAGGATGTTAGACAATGCCCTGGCCATATCTGGTGATGGCCGTTTATGGGCTTAACACAAAAGTGTAAATGTCTCTGAGGAAGGGCGCCATCAATGGGTCTAGCTGAAGGGTTTGGGGAGGAGATTTCCCCTTGCAGAAGGGCCAAGTGTGAATATGTTGCAAGACAAAAACGTTTGCCTAAGAGTCCCTGGACAAACATGATGGAGCCAGTCCACTCAATCAGCAGTACAATTGAGAGGGGGTAAACTGGAGAGCAAGAGTTGAACCAGGAGGCACCTGGATTAGGCAGAGGCTGTCATTCTGAACCTAAGGAAGAGATCAGGATTTCTAAGATGGAGTCTGACATGGCTTAGTCAGACCTTAGCAGTGTCATGGCTTTGGCTATTGAAGGGTGCCATTGGTTGTAGAAGACAGTGTGCCTGTCTGTGAGGCAGGGGGTCCTGCCATACTTAACAGCATTGTGCAGGGGTTGGACTTTATGACCCTGGAGGTTCCTTTCAGCTTTATGATTCTATGATTTCCTCAGGAAGCACTTTCCTGGGGGCACCTTCTTTAGGGAGGGGATCATAACTCAGATCCTGTAAATACAGTCCTCATTGAATTTAGAAGACAGGTAGAGAAAAATAATTTGGGGCTACTTTGTTTGGAGGTCCCAGTCAATCACATCTCTGTTAGATACTCTCTCCCCTTTCTTCAATTCCCACTTCCTACAACCTGAGAAACTGAAACCATGCAATAAGACACCAGAATAACTGACAGATTATAAGGTTTTAAACTACCAAAATTGCAATTAAACACATAACTCGGCTGACAACTTTCTTATTCATCAAAATTTCCTGTAATCAAGGAAGCACAATTTTGCAACAGAATATGAAATAGATTATCCTTTATCCTTAAACAGGAGTTTAGTCAGTTGTTGGACAGCACTTTAAGTGTCTGAACTGAAGCAGTAGAGGAGAGATTATATGGCTTCTATTGTCATCATAAAATTCACAATAAAATAATAATATATGTGTAACTAACTCCACTATGTTAGCAGTACAAGAATATTTACAAATTTCTAAAGGCCAATGTTAGAATCTTCCAATAAGTATAACTGATGGAAGGGCATCAAATCAGGTCTGGAAAAAGCCTACTTAAATTTAAAGGAAAATAGAGGAACGATTGGGGGCAGGGTAGCTTCCTGTCCACAAATTTAGATCTTTATAAGAATCAGGGAGAAGTGCCTTCTCCATCTGCATCTAAATGTTGAAGCGTTGCTGATGATCCATAGACTTGGCCCTACTCAGTTCCATATCCACCAATTGTTCTAAATGTAAGACGATCATGGATAGTTTTTAAAAATTATTATCCCGGTAGACCATGGCAGACATGGGGCTGCAGAAAGCTGGAATTAATTAATGCTGGAATAAATGCTGTTGCTCAGTAAGGCATGACTGGACTTATCATTTATTTTACCCCTAGATTAGCAAGTGCTTCGCTATTAGCTATGGGAAACGACCTGTAGTTTAAGGTATGTGCCTAAAGATCTGAAAGCATATTCTGGAGATGAAGCTTCCCCTTCCTCCAGCCCGAGTACTATTGTTGAGGCCAAGGGGGGAGGGATACCCAGACATCCTTTGATCATGCCTAGATCCAGCACAACTGAGGATTCATTCCCAAAAGAACATTTTATGTTGCAGTTGAATCATTATTTGTGTTTGATTCTGATACCTGTGATCTCCTTTGGGAGATAGCTTCCTACTGAGAAGCAGGATTAAAATCAAAATAAATAAGCATCCACAATTGTTCTGTCAAGGACTGAAAACTCAGACATCGAGGCGAATTCCCATGAGTACTGACTGACTGCTAACTATGTTACCAAACAGGTTATTCTAGGCAGCTAACCAGGAACTCTGCAAACAGACTACATTTTTTTTTCTGTGTCAAGTCTGTGCTGTTTACCCATCAACCAGACTTCCAATCTTTGAAAGCTGCAAAGTGGCTCCAGCCCACCTACACTGCATCTTATGAGTGGCATACATCTTCACTGAATTATAGCCATGACCATCTGTTGCAATATCTACGAACAGTTCTCCAGGAAAAGAAAAGAAAAGATGTTTCCTTAATCTATATTGTCCTATTTCACTTCAGAGCACATAACCTCAGGAAGTCATTTTCTACCTCCTCCACAGACATGGCTGACATTTGAACTGATAATCACAGAGAGCGGGGGAGACAGAATGAGATGAAGAGGGAAATATCAATTTTCATCACAAATACCAAGCCCTATTTGGGTAGGAGAGATTAAAAAAAAAACACATCTCGTTACATTTATGCTGCATATTAATTAGTAATAATAAGAAAGGGTCAGGACTGGATCGAGGATGCTGCAGAAAACTTGCATTATATTCAGTGAAAGAAAGAAAGAAAGAAAGAAAGAAAGAAAGAAAGAAAGAAAGAAAGAAAGAAAGAACAGAACAGAACAGAACAGAACAGAACAGAACAGAACAGATTTGACCTAAATGAGTGGCCTGACAATGAACTGCAAGCAGCTCCACAGATATTCACCAGCTGAGGTTCTGCCCCATGGTTTTTCTGTGGTCTTTGCTTTGGCAAGCTGTTAGCTCTGTGTCCAGCAGCTGGCCACTGAAAGCATCTCATCAGCAACAGACGAAAAATGATGCCATTGGCATGTGTCCTCCTGCACATTAGGAATGAAGGATGCTCAGCAACAGGATGCTACAGCAGCTGGTCAGACAAAAGCCATTGTTCTGCATTCCAGCAGCTAATTGAGCATTCTGGTAATATATGCTGCAGAGAGAGTGGCAATCACTCTCTCACACACACATACACAAAAAGGTTTCTAAATTGGAGTAGGATGCATCAGCATACATTCAGAGCAAACCTTGTTGAACTGTGCTGCACAAAGTCATTTGAACAGGTCGAGAAAGATAGTGAACAAGCAAAATGAGTTTATTTTTGGTTGTTGTTGATTTTGTCATTCATACCCCAGACCTGACCATTAACATAGCCTTAATATAGCAATCCCCACCCCCCTCAGCACCAATTATCATATTTTAGCATTCAATTATCTGATTGCATGCCCAGAGATAATTATGGAAGGAAACAAAACCTAAAACATGCAGGTGGTTTTCCCACTAGCCTTTGCATACATCAATGAAAGCGGTGTCTCTCTGGTCCTACTGGTTTATCATTCCATGTCATTCATAATAAATTTAAATCTCTAGAAAATGAGTCTCTGAGGCCCATTCTGTACTGGCACCACTGCTTCGGGCTGCTTCCGGTTCTTTACTATGAGGCAGTTAGATCTGCATCTTCCCAGGTCCAGATGGGGGAAGATTTTCCCTCTGGACCTGGTCCACCCTGGATTTCTTTGTCCACACAAAGAGAGGTTACAGCATGCTTTACAATGGCAGTGGGGGTGGGGTTATTTTCATGAAAACTTTAAAAAATGCTCTGTGCCACCACAAAGTGCAATGGAGCTGTTTTGTCCCTCCTAGGATGTGGTAGCAGGGGAAGTGTTGGGAAAAATTGGCAAGCATCTTGAAGCATCTTTAACCGCTCCTGCGGTTAAATAAAAGGATAAGGCCACCTGGGGAGGAGTGCAGTAAGGGCAGGCCCTGTCCAGGATAAAAACTCAGAGGGCACAATCAGGATCCGCAAAGCGGCTCCTGATTGGGCCCTCTGAGTGTCCATCCAGGGCCAAACAGCCAATGGGGAGGCGCGTGAAACACCTTCCTATTGGCCCCTCATCATGACAGACCAAAATTTCATTCACCCAGCCCAGTCTGGCTGCCAGTATGCTCCTGACCACTGCAGGGAGAGGAGGTCAGAAGGGCTGCCAAGGGGGATGAGAACAGAGGCTGCACCAGCCCTTTTCGCCCCAAGGCTGTCCTAACTGCCATGTCCAACTGTAAATTGCCTCAGAACCCTGACAGAACTGGCTGGAGGCTGAAGAGTACGCTCCCTCCCCCCCCCCCCCCTTCAGGCCTGCTGGGAAGGAGCCTCTGACAGGCCCTGACTGAGGGGAGGGAGGCCTTTCCAAGAGCAACGCAGGGGAGACTGAGGGCCTTCCTTTAGAGGGGGGGGGGACTTTCCCCTTCTGCCAAACAGTTGCCTGACAGGGAGGCCACAGAAAAGCCCCTTCTCACTTAAAATACTGCTCTGGCTGGGAGTTAGACACAGCCAAGCCATGTGTCTTTCTTCTTTGCAACTCTCTGCAGATTTGAGGCCACTGCACAGCGTTATTCTGCAGAGGAAGCTGGCTCTTTTGTCTCCTGTTTCATCTGCACAACAACCCTGTGCAGTAGGCCTCAAGTCTTTCAATTCAACAACAACCTGTGTGGGAAGCCTTAAATGTTCCTTCTCTACCACAACCCTGTTCAAAGTAGCCCTTTCTGCCTGGGGAGCTGATCTTTATACTCTGCAGGTGAGCTGTAATTCCAGGAGCTCTCCAGGCCACACCTATAGGTTGGCTACCCCTGGGTTGGAAATATTCCTGGAGTTTTGGAGGTGGGACTTCAAAATCATACAATGCCTCAGAGTCCAGCCTTCAAAGGAGCCATTTTTGCCTGCAGTTGGTAGGGAGTGGTGCAGGAGTGTCCCTCCTGGCCTATGGGTTATGGCCAGCCCTTACCAGCAACTGTTTGTATTCTGGGGCGCACACAGGCAGATCAGCATCAGTCCTGCGAGTCTGGAAAGGGCAGGAAGATCTAAATAAATATTTACAGATTGAAACTGTAAATAGAAAACAAGTAAATGTCTGGAGACACATAGTAACTGAATGACTTATTGGCCTGGCACATAACCTTGGCCTGGCAAATAAAAAAAAAACAGTATAAAAAAAACCTTACTAAGGTCAAGACTGCTGTGCACAGAGAGACTTCCTCTTAGGGTTGCCAGCCTTCATGTGAGGCTCTTTACCCCACCTCCCACACAGGGAGTCTGCTATGGGGAGAGGAAGGGAAGAGAATTGGAAAATGCTTTGAGACACCTGAGGCCTGCTGGGTCACTGCGGCCCATTCCCAGTTCTCTCAGATCTCTCACAACTAGGGTTGTGCGATTCGGCCGCCGAAGCGGCCATTCTGTCCGGGCGCAGCCAGCGCCGCGCCGCGGGGGGGGGGGAGGGCAGTGCCGGCAGTAAACTGCTTTGAGACTCCTTTGGGTAGTAAGCAATAGGGTACAAAAATCCGTTCTTCTAAGGAGCAACCATGAAAGAAGCATGTGGGCACATAACATTTTACCAACAGTGAAAACATGGGAGACAGAAGGAACAGGGTGCACACCTGTGTACTGTGACTACCCTATGTGTATTAGGGCAGAGGGGCATTTCGGTGAATGTGGCCTAATTCACACAAGAAGGGAAATGACGCTGAACTTGGAGGAATTGGTTGCCATGTAATCTTCCCCTAAGAAGAGTCTCCAGTCTGATTTTCCCTTCACATATCTGAGGACATGGCTCTGGAAAGCTCATCTGTAACCACTATGCCAAAATTCCCAAAGGTCAGTCCTCTCCCACACTCAACGAACATTGCACACCATAGGTTCTTGACACCTATATCTCCACACCCATACCCTCATTTGCCACCATGCCACCACAAAGCTCAGGTGTTGCTTCATCCCTGGTTGATTCCTCATCTCTCAGGTCTAGTTCCTTGCTGCTTTCTATCAACATCTCAGTCCTGATTCTATAAAGACTCTGATCCAGGAACCAACATTGATCACTGTTGCACCATTAGGTGATGCTTCACCTTTTTTCATAGCTGTCCTTCCTTCTTCTGTGCTCCACTGGTTCAGGAGAACCTGATGGAGACTGAGCCTCTGGCCTATGCACCCTTTCTGTCATCTCCTGCCAGAATGGGCAGTCTGGCTGTGGCTGGGAAGCATTCTCACTTTCCACCTGTTTCTTGACCCAGCTTCTTGGATGGTATTCCATCAGTGGGAGGCCTGACTCCTCCCATTCTTTTTGTGAACAGGAGGTGGCAGCTGGCTAGCCCATGACCACCCCATTCCTATGTCTAAGGAACAGGAGAGTCATTAAAAACAACAACATTGTTCTTTGGGGCTAATATCAAAATCTTAAGCACAGAGTGATAGCTCCCACAAAACAGACCAACCCAAACTAAACCAAACCAACCAACCAAACCAACCCAACCAACCAACTCTTGGTGGCTGGCATTGTCTAGTACCCAAGATTGCTAGTCATCTGTATTGTTATGTATATGAATAATTTAGTTTATCGTCTCCATGAAATTTCATAGGGAAGGGCCTGAGTTCTGTATTGTTGTTTTTTAAGTCCTAGGTATGTATGCACTGTCAAATCACAATTGACTTATGGCAACCCACCCAAAAGCTTTCAAGGCAAGTGAGAAGCAGGAGGTTTGCCATTGCCCTCCTTTGCAGTCTTCCTTGGTGGCCCCTCACCCAATGACCCTGTTTAGTATTGAGGTGTGATGGCATTAGGCTATATTATACCATTCCACATCCATAAATGTGACCAGGACCTACTATTAACACAGAGCCCCAGTTGGGCAGACACAACCAGCGATGTATGCATGTATGTGTGTGTGTGTGTGTGTGTGTGTGTGTGTGTATGTATGTCTATATTTAATTCTTCACACATGATCTTTTCCATCTCTTCTAACAAATGATAAGACAAATGCATATGAACCTTCATACAGGAATCGATTTGTTAGGAAATGGAATTGGCTTAGAATAATTTTGAAAGCAGCCCAAATACGGATTTGTACTTGTCAGGATTTAATGGATACTGGGAAGAATCTGCGAGCAGTATCATGTTTCATAATCAAAGCAGCAATTATTAAATTGACATCATTTCTACACAGTTGTTTACTTCTCTCCCTGATCTTAAACACATCAGCTTGAAAATCAGCTCAGCTGAAATAATTAAAGGCTCCTTTCAATGGAACGTGTTTTGGAGCAGGGTACCAGTGAGTTAAAATCTTGGTTCCTTCACTGTCATATAAACATTAACACCTGAAAGATAAAACCTATCACTCACAAAGAACTTTATGCTATCAGGCAGAGCAGAAACCCAAAAGAGCATTTTTTCATATCATAAAAGATGTGAGCTTCTGCTGGTTATCCTTTGACAGCTATGCATAATGTTTAAACAATGAAGCTGATTAAATGTCACCTACAGATATTGTGTTTTCCCCCCACATGTAGGATTATGCATTCAAGAGATAAACAGTTTCATATTGTATTTTTCCCTGTGTAGAGATTTCAAGAAAACCCAAGGAAGTGTGTTTCACTAAGGGAGGGGAAAGTCCTCTTCCTCAGCAAGCAAATGTGGTATGTAGTTTCTCTAACGGATGTTTTAACAGATGTAACTGAAGCAGCTTGAAGATGTAAAATTTTCTATGAAAATGCAGTTTTACAGAAACAAAAGTAGTAGTAGAAGAAGACTTGGTATTATATCCCACTTTTCACAGGAGTCTCAAAGTGGCTTACAATTATTTCCCTTCATCCCCCCATAACAGAGACCCTGAGAGGTAAGTGGGGCAGAGAGAACTCTGACAGGATTGCTCTGTGAGAACAACACTATCAGGACTGTGACTAGCCCAAAGTCACCAAGCTGGCTGTATATGGAGGAGTGGGGAATCAAACACAGCTTGCCAGATTAGAAGCTGTTGCTTCCTTTTGGTGCCACAGGTGAGACACTTCCCTTTGATGGGAATCCAGTGGCAAGGGGACCCATATTCCCAGTGCTAGGGTCTGGGACCCAACTCAGGCCACATGGAAATGTAAACCCTGGGATGCCAAGGAGAGGTGCTCCACATCCCTTGGCCCGGACTACCTGCCTGGCACTGTGAGCCTCATGCCTCCCCTGCTGGGTCAACCCTGCTCACAGACCTGTCATCTCTTAAGGAGGCCCATAACCTGGGGAGTCCAATATGAAGGCCCAGCTCCCCGCAAGGTGCCCCTGGCCCACAGCTCCTTACCCAGGTTGTGGGTGCAACATGTCATCACCATGCCCGCCCTGTGCACTGCCCTGTGCACTGCCAGGGCTCACCTCAGCATGTTTTCCTGCCAGCCAGCTCCTCCACAGCACCAACAACAGCTGTGGGTGTGTCTTCACTGCTTTTTGCATCCAACAGTAAGGATCATTTAATTCAGAAGTTACCAAATTTAGGTGAAGTTGTATCTTTGTTGATGGCCTGTAGGATTTTGTTTTCTCTTTATATCATATTTGCAGAGGTAAATGAGACAAATGGTCTATGGGCAGATATTATGATCATTAGTTTGTTGACATAAAATGGAAGTCATTTCAACTATCGTTTTGATCATGTTGACTTCTCAGATAAATCTGTGTTCCACATGATAGAGCACAAGAGGCATATTTTTAATTATACAGCATATTCCAATGATACATAAGTACTACCAAGCAGTAGTGATCATTGATACTTAGAAAACAAGTAACTCATGCATACTATCTCAAAAAGAAGCAACATGGCTAATCTACTATGGGATACATGCATAGTTCTCTCCTAGTAGGTAGAAGTGAGGTATTACTTTGAGTTCATGCTCTATTTATTTATTTGTTTGTTTGTTTGTTTGTTTAATATCCCGCCACTCCCCAGAGGCTCGAGGGGGTCACAGTACAATATATAATATACAATACAGACTTAAAATCCCCCAATAAAACACCCATTAAAACCAAAGCTAAAAGCCCCATTGACCACAGATCAAGACGTAGTGCGACGCAAAAATCAAGCCCAGCTTTGGCAAGAGAAATGGAAAAGGGCTTCAATGAGCCCTACTGAATTCTGTCAATGTATTAAAATATTTATCCCACTTTTCCATTGGGAAAAAACCCCAAAGAAGCTAGAAACATTATTTTAAAAAAAAATCTAAATCAGCAAACCAAGCTAAAGCAAAACTTACCGTTTAACAAAGACATTTGAGAGAGTTCAAAAGTTCTGAAGTGCAAGGTCTAAATCATTGCTTGTCTAAATCATTGTAGACAAACATATGAAGAGAGGTGCTGCCACACAAAAAGATCTGTCTTGTGTCCAAATTAATGTTCTTTGTAATGCCAAGAGATAGCCTGTCCCCTTATGGTTTAGAAGAAGAAGAGTTGGTTTTTATATGCCGCTTTTCCCTACCCGAAGGAGGCTCAAAGTGGCTTACAGTCACCTCCCCATTCATCTCCCCACAACAGACACCCTGTGGGGTGGGTGAGGCTGAGAGAGCCCTGATATCACTGCCCAGTCAGAACAGCATTATCAGTGCCGTGGCAAGCCCAAGGTCACCCAGCTGGTTGCATGTGGGGGAGCGCAGAATCGAACCTGGCATGCCAGATTAGAAGTCCGTACATCTAACCACTACACCAAACTGGCTCTTTAGGGATATAGATGTTAACATGAGCATTTTGATATGTTCAAGAGATGGATAAGCAGCCAAAGTACACAAAAAGTATCAGCGTAATGTTAATCTGACCAGCTCCAGAATCAATTGCATTCTACTTCTCAAATCAGCAAAGATCCAGCCAACAGGTGCTATATCTTATCCAGATTGAAGAGAAAGGAACATTCTTCCTATTCTCAGATAATTTTCTTCCTGACCATTACAAACTACCACCCTGAATAAATGACTTATGAGCTAGATAGCTACTGAGACAGCCCAAATTTCTCCTGGGGAACTGTATTTTTGAAAATCATGTTGGAATATGCAAGATCTGTAGGGTGTATGATTGAACAGAATATGTGGAAAGTCCTGCAGGGGACATCAGAGGAGATATGCATTTAACATAGTTAGACTAGGAACTTCCTGATATTTTTCAAATAATCTCTTCTAATTCCTGATTGACTCATTTGGATACTTTCTGCTCCATTGAGCATACTTCTTCCCAGCTTGCCTCCAGAACAGACTGAACAGGACAGAATGTTAGGACAAATTCTCTCTCCTCCCTTTTCTACACAAAGTTGTTTATCTTCATAATAAAACTATGTTATTCTTTTAAGCAGCTTGGTGCTTGGCATCTCTTTGCATATTTAAACTATGCCAACAAGCCATACCACCTGAAGGGACCTCAGCATGAATGTTGGAAATCTCCCAGAACTCCTATGCTTTCCCAGATCATAAAAATGGAAGAGGGGCTAAAGGTTAATTCCATAACACTATATTCTTGATTCAAATATGATCTAGTTCCTGCCATTAAATCCAGTTTGCTCCAGTTAGCAAAATAAGCATCACACATATGGGTACGAAGAAAGATTTTGTAATTAGGGTTGTCTCTAGGTGGAGTCTGGACTTCTCCCAGAATCACCAGACTACCAAGATGATCTATCCGGGGGGGGGGGGGGGGAATCTGCTTTGTGGGATAAATATCCTTCCCTGACCTTTCCAGGCCACACTCCAAAATCTCCAGACATTTCCTAATCTATAGTTGGCCACCCTGGTTACAACACAGATTCCTGTCTCTAGTATTTTTCCATATCACTTTAAAAGTGGGGGCAGAGAAAGAAGGATCTCTGAAGATCTTAACAGGCAAATTCAGACTTCGTACATGCTTTATTTAACTGCTCATTTAACTGCCAATTCTAAATACCTCGTTCCATTACATTTTTGTGTTTCTGTGCACTTATTCTTGAATTGTACTCCTTTTCAAAAAGAAAAAAGAAAAAAAGAAAAGCCCCTCTTTTGCTATCTCTTCACTGTCTTTGAGCCACACAATGCTGAAGTATTTTTGACCCTCTCCCCAATTTTATAACCCCACTTCAAAAGTGCTGAAGAGGAGAAACCAGTAAACTTCTTCACAGGAGACTTTTCCAAGGTAAGTTTTAATGTATCTTTTAATCTGATAAAAAATGGATGCTTAACATTTTCTGACACTGTATGATTACATTATTCGGCCTGGCATTTACTCTCCTTTTTGTTGCTTTGCCCAGAATATTCCATTAACAGCTCGTACAGAAGTAACAAGCAGACTGTGTCATAAAGAAGAAACTGAGCAGCTAGCAACCTGAAAACTGCTACTGAAAAACGAATGGCATAGGAATATCTCTAAATCTAAAAGCATCCAGCATAGAATACAGGTCTTAGAATGATCGTATAACTACTGATCCCAGTGAAGAATTGCATCCAACAATGTTTTTTTTTCTTAAAGGTCATAAAAACAAAGCAGTCTGTACAAGCATGGTCTACTTCCCTTCCAGGTCTTATTGCTATGGATCAGAGTAGGGTTTCAGGCTCTGCAAAAGGTTTTCAATATTCTTCAGTTGGTGTTTGATGGATACTCCTTCCTTCAAGGACAAGACATTAAGGAGGATAATTCTTGAGGCACTGATGAGCCAGCGTAAAGTAGGGCATCACAAAACACAGTCATTCTGAAGTCCCAACGTTTAATTCCATATATCAGGAAGTAAAATTTCTGAGCCTTCAAAGCGTGTCATGTCAATTCGCTTCCAGAACTGTATCTTTTTCAAACCTAGAATCAGTTAAAATAGGCTCATGAGTACCACCAAACCCTCATTTTAAGGACCCAATGATTGAAGAAATAAATTGCATTTTCTTGCTTTAAGAGGGAAATACAAATTATTGACTTTTAGTTGTTTTAATCAATAGCATATTGGCAGATGTGGGACTAAATAACCAAAAAAGTACAGAGATCAATGAGAATGGGGGCAAAGATCAAATCAATAGCTGAATCTCTCATTAACGTGAAGAATGACAGTTTTACTCATTTTGACACCCTCACACACAAATATCCCAGACTTTACATCCTTTTGCATTGAGAACAATGAGGGGAAAGGGTCAACTATGCATAATGAATATGAATCTACAATCTCTTTAGATCAAAAAAAGCCCTTGAAGTTCAAAAATTCATTTTTAAACAGATTTATGATCCCTTGTGTAAAATCCAATAGAAATCATTAGAAATTATGGATGAGCAGTTACAATACTGTGGAGGATTGCAGACCTGCTTTCACATACTTTATAGGCTTGTTTCATGCAGGCATACAAAACAATATTGGCAAACTCCCTCTCTACATAAATCAACCAATTTCGTTTTCTCACTGTGGCATATCAGTTTTCTCATTAAGAGCAATAATAAAAACTATCTTAAGGATTATCACTCCACATTTACACCAACAAGCAAGTGCATGGAGTTCTGAACCATTCCTGCCAATGGAAACAGAAGATTTGGCTACACAAAGGAATGTGTACATAGATTTGCTGTTTCTTTTAAATGATTTGGGCTGGTCTTTGGGAAGGAAATTACCCTGCAACAGACTGCAGTAGTCCTGCTGCAATTTTGGTATCATGTAGTCACAAAATGAGAGCCTCTTGTGGCGCAGAATGGTAAGGCAGCCGATGTGCTGTCTGAAGCTCTGCCCATGAGGCTGGGAGTTCAATCCCAGCAGCTGGCTCAAGGTCGACTCAGCCTTCCATCCTTCTGAGGTAGTAAAATGAGTACCCAGCTTGCTGGGGGGTAAACGGTAATGACTGGGGAAGGCACTAGCAAACCACCCCGTATTGAGTCTGCCATGAAAACGCTGGAGGGCATCACCCCAAGGGTCAGACATGACTTGGTGCTTGCACAGGGGATACCTTTACCTTTACCTTTTAGTAACAAAATGAATACTCCATTCCTCCAAAAGTCTTTCCTTCCTTATTTTATGAAGGGAAAGAACAGACAAAAAAGGATGGCAAACAGAATTTTCAGAAACAACGTTAAAGGTAATTTTTGAAATTGTCAGTCACTGGAAGAGTAGGAAGGTGAAATGAATACAGGTCCCTGAGGAACTGTGCATGCACATGAAAGCTTACACCTTGAATAAAACCTTGTTGGTTTTAAAGGTCTCTCTGAGCTCAAACTTTGTTCTGCTCATTCAGACCAACATGGTTACCCACCTGAATCTATGAATGCAGGTTGCTATGGTGGTTGTTTTTAAAATGCTAATGGCTGGCACCATTGTCCCTTGACTAACAGTTGCCCCAGATTTCCCAGTAGATTCCCACTTAAAGTAATGGTCCTGAATCAGTGTAACTGGCCAAAAAACCAACCAAACAAACAAAAAATAGGAATTTGAATTCTAAACTGGCAATGTCTTACATGACCATAAGTAATTACAGAATACCCTTTCCCCTCAAATCTTCTAATACAAAATTATAATGCTTTTTTTGGGGGGGGGGTGTACACTCCTAGCAATTCCCCATACACATGCAATAGTGGACCTTGCTTTGAAGGAATACTCCGTGCCAATTAACATGATTGCTGCAGGACTCTGAATCATACAGGCAATAGCTATTGCTTCATATAAGTTTCCCAACAATTCCCCAGGATCATTTCATGTTTCAGTATGTTCCACAGTCCAAATCTCAATTGAGTCTATGTACTTGGGAAACATGAAGCATTCAAGGCACCTGTGATCCAAAATCTTCATGGCAGCAACAAGGACTTCATATTATGTGAAATCACCCTGGCAGCCATTAATGAAAACTATGTTATGAAGGGAAATAGCAGGAATATTTGGGGTAACCAAATAATATCACATTTCCAATATACCCATTAAAGAACAAACTCAAATTCTCTACAAAAGGATTCTACTGAGGAGAGGGGAGGGGAGGGGAGGGGAGGAAAGAGGCCTGTGAAAGAAAAAAAATACAGCAACTATGAGACAGGTTTCTAAGTCCCTGGGCCACAAGTTGGGGAGCATATAACAATGCTAACAGGGAGACAAAGATACCCAAGAAGCCCACAAAGCACAGTTTTGGGTCAAGAAAAAGCAAGATGTTTTCCTATACATGTGCCTGGTTCTAACAGTAAAGTAATGGAATCTCTAATAGCAACAGGCTTTCTTAATAGATGAATGTACAATGATTAATTACTGAGGGATTCTTGATACGAATGCTAAATAACCTGGCCCCCTTTCCTGCTTCCTATTCTTCCTTTCCTTCCTATTCACATACAAATCTTCCATTATTTTTTTTTTTCAGCTGTCCTCCCTCTGCA
Source organism: Paroedura picta (assembly GCF_049243985.1). Taxonomy (NCBI): domain Eukaryota; kingdom Metazoa; phylum Chordata; class Lepidosauria; order Squamata; family Gekkonidae; genus Paroedura; species Paroedura picta. The sequence goes on from NC_135369.1 coordinate 132,125,604, forward strand.
TCTCTTGGGAACACTCTAGCTGGGCTGTACAGTAGTAGTCACCAGGCCAAGGGCCTGATGTCACAGTAATCACTAGGGCCTGCCAAGCTGAGGCAGCTCAGGTTGAGTGGTGGAAAACCTACAAGGATTGTTGGGGAGGCACTTCATTTTCATCAATAACTCCCACCTTTCATTATTGACGCTTGGCAGCCCCTATCTATTCAACTTTCCCTGCTTCCTTCTTTCCTTCCTGCCCACAAACTACTCCATTTATACGTTGCCTTCCCCTGCAATAGCAACTCATAGCATCTTACATCATTTTCCCCTCCTGTATTTATCTGTAACCTGTAACCATTAATAACGCTGGTAAGGGATGCTGGGAGGATCTGGGATTCACCTCCCAACCACCAATCATGTTGCCTGTCCCAGCTGCTCCATTCCTGATTGGCTGTCAATCTAATGAGTGGCCAGTCAGAATGGATGTCACACCCTGATCGCATTCCCAACCAATTTCTTCCATTTGGAAGAAGTTCCAGCCCAGTTCCACATACCAGCCCCACCCTATTTATGCCCACCTGTGGGGATTTATGGATCCAATTGGTTTCCTGAATATTTTATAGGACCTGATATCTTCCAGTAACTCATTTTATGACTGAAAATGCCGGTTATTGATTGCCATCAACAAGATTGCACACTACTCCTCTCTCCACCCCATCACAAGCTAGTACCTTGGTATACTGGGGAGCTTCACAATATGAAATGGGAGTTGAGACAACTAGAGTGGGTTGGGAGGAAGACTCATGACAAGGCAGCAAAACATCTTATAGGATGCTTATGAAAGCCTATGAGATGGCAGTGAGAACCACAAAGAGCGAGTACCCTGTAACTTCTATTGTATCTGCTAGCTCACACCAAGCTCAGCTATTTAGAATAATCCAGTAACATCTGTAGAAGGATGGCACCCAAATTACACTCAACTGACTCTTAGCTGTGAAGCCTTTGCTAGCTTTTTCATGGAGAAAATTTTCATGGATAAAATCTTGGCATCCCATAGGGGTGCTATTTAATAGTTTCAGGAGTCTTGTCCATACTGATGTGGATAGGGTGCTAGCTTCAGTGAGGCCAACCATGTGTCCCCATGACCCTGTCCTTCGTGGCTTGTGAATGAACCTCTCCAGGAGATTGTACATCTGTCCCTGTCTTCAAGGACATTTCCAGAGAGTCCAATGGAGGAAGTGGTTCAGCCTTTACTGAGAGAACCATCACTTGACCCGCCAGACCCCAACAACTAGTGCCCAGTTTCACACTGATTATTTGTGTGTAAGGTGGTTGAGTGGGTGGCTGTGGATCAACTGCAAGCATTCCTAGAGGAAGCATCAGTCCTGGACCCATTCCTGTCCTGGACATGGGATGAAAACAGCTTTTGTCACCCTCATAGACTAGCTCTGGAGGCAGCTGGACTGAGGTGGCCAGTGCTGCTTGTGTTATTAGATCTCATGGAAATGTTTTACATAGTCAACCATGAGCCTTTGGCTTGCTGTCTAACCAACATGGGGATATAGGTTTTGGCCTTGCACTGGCTAATATCCTTCCTCCAAGGTTGGGGGCAAAGAGTAGCCATCAGAGCAATTGGAACAGGCACCTTCAGACTGGATTACTATACCTCCAGGCTAGATTACGATATACCTCCAGACTATACACATTCAGACTGGATTACTATACCATGTAACAGGGACCTCCAGACTGGATTACTCTAATTTGCTGTACGTGGGGCTACTGTTGGTCCTGACCCAGATATTCCAACTGGTACAGGTCCTACTTGCTCAGGTCCTACGAGGACTCCATGGAGGGCTCAAATTCATCCAATCCTCCAGCAGCTGGTAAACTGAACAGCTGCTAGGATCCTGGCCACATTTATCAAGGAGAGCAGATTGAAGCAGCCCAAAATAGGACCTTAAGATGACCAAGGGGCCTCCAATTTCTGTTACTGTATCAAGGTCAGCAGAAAGCTCTTGTCGAAGTAAAAAAAATTATTTGCAAAAAAAGTAAATAGTCAATTATGTAATGAAGATACCTCTCCCATTATATCCCTCACAGAACACGTTGATCCAGTGATCAGAACTTGCTCAGGATCCCCATTCCCAAAGAAATCAAACTGGCCTTAGCCTGTTGGAACACTCAGCCTGGTGAGATCAGGGCCCTGAGGGACCTTAAGCAGTTCTGCAGGGCCTTTAAAATGGAGCCATTCTACCAGTTAATGGTTAATGTGGCTTAGGGTACTTATGATTTCAGCTGGCCTTCCTGCCTGATCCCATCTGGTCAACTCTATAGGAGTTAACGTATATACTGCACCACCCTCTCCCTAGAGCAAATTGTACAGTTATTTATACATTTGCTTTGGATTTTATATAATGCTACTTTACAATTAATTAAATGCTGAGATTTTAAATGTTGGAATCTCTTTTTTTGTAACCTGCCTTCAGCCCTCAGGGAAGGGTGGACTAAAAGTCTGAAAATAAATAAGAGCTCTATAGAAGCAGGGACATGTACCCAATAGCACACTAACATATTTCTTTCACAATACCAGAGTGAATACATGTTTCTCACTGTGTGTATAAGGAGTCATAATGAATACATTCAAGTGTTAGAATGTGGGCAAATCTACATTTAAAAATTAATTGCAGGTAATCTTTGTATCAGTAAGTGTGTATTTAAATAGGCATGAATTTGGAAGACCCAACATTTATTTTCTGATCTTCTGTAACATAAAGAAGAAGAAATGTACCATGTAACAAAAAAATCATGAAGCTCTATTGCTGGAGTTCAAAGATTAAAATTAATACAGTATAACAACAAATAAAGATCTGCTTATAAGAAATAAGAGCTTGCTTCTCAAGTAAGTGTATTTTTTTGCCCTCATCCCCAATCCAAAACCTGTGAATCATAAAACCTAGCAAATCTGATAGCTAATAAAATGTTTTGTTTCCCACACTAGCAACTTTCACAGATCTTTCAAGGTTAAAAAACCATCAGAGATGAAATCAAATTTAATGCCCCTGCAGAGCACAAGCTTTCCTCCAGTTACAGCAAATTAACAAGGTGGGACTGTGCTTCTAAGAGAGTTCTTTCTTGAGGCTGCACGTCGTGGCAGGAAAGGTTCTCTCTTTCTCTCTCTTTTTGCAGAGTCATTCACCAAATGATTTGCTTCGCTCCAGCTAAATAAAACAGCCTCAAAACTTCAGAGTTTGCTCATTTCTTTGGTATCTCTCTTCTTCCCCTCCAATCCCCACCTCTTCCTCAGGTTCATTAATTGGCACTATTGAATTGAGTGTGCTTCAGCTAAGAACACAGATGAATTGTGGAACATGAAAACAAGTATTTGCTTTATTTACAAATGCAGATAAAAACCAAGCTGGAAGAAACCGGGCTCTACTGTAAGGCAGCAAATCTACTAGCTGGCATCAGATCTATGGACACAGAGACATAGTACCCCAAGGTGTTTTACCTTCACCTTTCCTTTTATATTTCTGTTCATTCCCAGATTGCAGGACACTTTTGTTTACACCCCTTGAATCACCTCCATTTCCTGCTTGTCATTCATTAGAGCAAGTTGCATAAGTACCCCAAACTGAGTCTGCTTTAAGGAGAGCCCACAACAAGCTATTATTACAAATTATTTTTGTCATGTCAAGATTCAGCTTTCATAAAAAAACAGATGATATGCATTCAGTTCTGCTTACAGTAGAGTTACTTGGCGACATACAGTTTGATATTTTTATTGGCAATGAAAGAACTCCAAATAAATCCTAAACAAATCAAGTCTGTCAATGAAGACAATATGTGATGATGAATTTCGTTGTGTTTTCTAAGCAAAGCTTTCAACTGTTCAGGATGACAATAAATGAGCTACATCAGAGAGGACTGGTATAAGAGTAGGCATATGCATCCCATAATTTACATGAAAATTGTCGTTTCAGGTTGTTACTGTGATTTTTGGAATAGTTAACAAAAATCTAGAATATTTAGTCATTAAAGAAAATACACCCCCGTATGTTCCCCCCCCCCATGTTTCAGTGGTTACTCCTATTTGCCTGTTTTCCCAGGGAAAGACATTTCTCCTTGTTTGAAACCTTAGGTAGTCTTTAGATTAGAGAAAGGGCTATGTTGTGTATGAAATTGGTGCCATTATCTTTAAAAACAGCTGCACTATGTTGGCAGGGTTTCAGTATGCAAAGAGAAGCTGAGTATCAGGATGCCTAGAAGAATAAAATAGTTTTATTTCGAAGAGAAACAGCTTTATATAGAAAGATAGAGAGATTCCTAACTGACAAGCCAACTGTTCTTTTCATTCAGTTTGTCTGTTCAGAGCCAAGCAGGGAGGAAGAATATTCAAGGAACAGGAAGTCTTTAACTGAGTTACTCAGGACACTGGAGAAGATTATTTGAAAAAAATATCAGTATGTTCCTATTGTAACTATACTAAGTACACATCTCCTTCAATGTCCCCTGTGGGACACTCTTCATATTCTGTTCAATCACTGCAGCTCTTGCATATTCCAACACACCAGATACTTTAATTGGTTCCCCCATTTACCCCTGAAATTCCAGAACCGGGGGAAAACCAAGCAAAATATAAATCTGACTCCTAGCCCAAATTCAGGAATAAACAATAAAGGTGTCCTCCAAAATACCGGGACCATTTTCGCATGAGGAATCTGGCACTGGACATCCTCTGGTTGCTGGTAGGTTTTAGAGCCCTCTCCACATGATATCGCCTGCATCCCAAGGTTTCCAGAGGCTGGCTTGAGTTTTGCCCAGATTTGCCTAGGGATGAGGGAAATCACAGAAAGTAGAATTGCCACTTTTTATCTTGCATCCCATCAGTGAACAACCAGAGGCAACCCTATATGGAGAAAGAAAGGCACAGTAGTCTCTGCAGCATTGTCCCACCCTCCCACCTGCCCTCTACTCTCCATTTCCTGCTCCAAATATTTTTTTAATGGTGCGGTCCATGATGCAGAGCCACTGCAAAGTGTACGTGGTCTTTTTGGGATCAGGCAGGCAAAACACAGTCCCATTTGTATTTTTGGAGGTGGAGAATGAATGGGGAAAGAGGGGGTGTGTAGGATGAAGCAGCCTTCTCCCAATCATCTAGATGTGCAGGCTCCTTGTTTTTAAGCCTACCATTCACAAACAAGCAGTCTTTGACCTACAGTTACCATTTCCAGCCCCTCTACCCAGATGTAAATAGAGTCCAAAACACAATTTATATACCGCCCTCCCCGGGGGCTCAGAGCGGTTTACATAAGAACAACAACAGTACATAAAACAATCTATAAACATGTGAATAACTTTACAATAATAACTGTATGACAATGTAACAGTATAAATAATATAGGCAGTACAACAATGCAACAATACAAACAGGTCCAGAGCATGTTGGTGGACTTCTGAGGGGGGGCAGGGGGGGAGCAGGGGCCTTTCAGTTGCTGTTGATTGTGTCTGGTCTCAACCAAATGCCTGGCGGAAGAGCTCCTTTTTGCAGGCCCTGTGGCACTGTTTAAGCTCCGTCAGGGCCCTGATCTCCTCCAGGAGCTTGTTCTACCAGGTGGGGGCCACGACAGAAAATGCTCTGGCCCTGGTTGAGACATCTCACATTTGCAAGCAGAAGGCCACTCGTGTTTTAGCTCTCCATGCGGAAACAGTCTGGATCCAAACTTATGATTTTTTTTTTTACCTTGGAGCACAACATGACAAAAGTGAATGTAGCTTGGCAACTGTATCAGTGGCAGGGACACTTACCATGGAGAGTTGTTATATATATATATATTGTTATTGCACAGGATTGCAATGATTGGTCTTTCCAAAATATTGCTTAAACAAGATATTACTTATGTTAATCACATCATTTATATGGGAATGCATCTATAACTTAGTTATATATAAGTATTAGTGGCTTCTCTTTGTATGTTATCAGTCTTTCTATGGCTTCACTGGTAGGCAGAGGTAGGCAGAAGTAAAGCCTTTGCTTCTATGCTCTGACATGCAGGTAGGAGTGTGTATCAAGAAAGAAAATCATTATAATGGAAGAATGCCACATTTGAAAACAACAAGCACCCACATTTGAAAACAACAAGCACCCACATTTGAAAACAACACAGATTTGTTTGGCAAGGGTCGTTTAATTTCACTAAGATTCCTGGGTTCCTAATACTGTTCTGCAACATCATTACAATGACCCCAAAACAGTGTTTTACATCTTCAGCTTGAATGCTTCATTAAGCACACTTACATACAGGTAGATAGCTCTGAAAACTGGGTGATGAATAGGTATTTTAGTATAAACAGACTACTGCTGGTAAGATTGGAGGCCATTTTTGCTTCTCTTTGCTAACAGCACAGTAAATTTGGAGCAAATGCCACTCTTTCACTTATCAGATAGCAAATGGTATCTGCTGTGCCCTCTTAATGTTTTTGCATTGCTATCGGTGCTACAAGAAACAGGGCAAGGCCAAACCAGAAGATATATGAAAAACTGAAAGTTTAGATGGAACTAGTATGTGAGATCACGGATCGTGGTGGTGGCAGCGGGTGTGCCATAGGATTGCCAAGAGTTAGACATGACTGAATGGCTGACGACAAGAACATGTCAATATTCTTTACATTTATTTATCTGACACATTTATAGGCTGATTTTCTCACTGAGACTCAAGGACGATCTCACAGTGTAATTCAATGCAGTCAGTAGGATGGAACTGTAATAAGCGCTGTAATAAGCACTGTAATAGGATTAAGGTACAGACATTAAAAGTAAGTAGAAAATCTGGAACAAAGCAAAACAAAGCATGTATTAACACAGCACAATACAGAAATGACATAATAAGATAATACATATATAACATAGTATATAGTATAGTCTCTTTCAGTTTACTAAAGCATTCTTCTGGAATCTGTTCCAATATAATTAAGTCCTACTGCCCTTCTAAAAATACCTTCTGTCCTCCTCAACCAGGCCATTTTGTAAGGTAAGAGAATGCATGTGCCCAGATAGTAGTTGATCTTGCACATGTGCATGGTGACACTTGCAGAAGGACCTGGTCAGAAGAATAAAGCCGTCATGGCAGGGCATAGGTAGAAAGATGATCCTACATATATGAATGTCCAAGACAATGATAGGATAGCTAATTCCTGGGACTGAACCTGGTAACTGATGAGCAGCCAATGGACTGGCTGCAGAAGGGGGCTAGTATTCATGCTCTGCCTAGCTCCTGATAATAACCAAGTTGCATCATTCTGCATCAACTAGGATCTCTGAGTGGACTCTCAGGGGAGACCTACATAGATTGCATTATAGTCATTAAATTTTGATGTTAGCAACCATGACCTAGAACAGGTGACCATATCATCCCAATTAAGGTCATGGGGTCATAGAATCATAGCATCATAAATTTGAAAGATACCTCCAGGGTCATCTAGTCCAACTCCCTGCACAGTGCAGGAATGCACAACTACCTGCCTACCCACACTGACCCCAACTTCATGCCTAATGATCCCACCCCTCCAAAAAAAATCTCCAGAATCCAGCCTGGCCTGGAGGAAATTCACCTACCATCCCACAGTGGCAATCAGCAATTCCCTGGGTATGCAAGGAAGGGCCAAAACAGGGGCACCTTTGAGGGGTCATCTTTGAGGCTAAGCTATGTGAGTAGAGTGGGGGGGGGGAATTCTGCAGTTGTTTTGCTTTTCAAGCAATACTACTGGATCCAATATAAAACCAAGATTCTTAACCTGGTGAGCTGAACCTCATCAATGGTAAGAAGCACAGTGCTGTATTGCCAAAAGAAGGCATTTGTTTTAGACATCCATGAGATCAATAAGATAAATAAGACCACAGAGACATTATCAAATACTAGGATTATTTTAAATAAAAGCAACCAAGGACAATATAATAATGCAGGCAATATCTTACATCTCTGCTGTTTCTGGGAGCTCCTTACAGCAACAGGGCTTTCCCTGCTACAAAGTTTCTCTGTAACACCATGGTAGAGAGAAAAAAATATAGCCAAGCTCTCATTTGTGTATATAAAGGTAAGAGGGTCTTTTTTTTTTTAAGAAACAAAAACATTGAAGCATGGGGGGGGGGGGAGAGAGAGAGAGAGAGAAGTAAATGTTATTCAGTTCATGCATTCCCTCTCTGGCCTAGATTTCTTTCAGCAAAATTATGTAGAACATTCTGCAGAATTTCCATGAACATCTGAAACCGTGGGATGGAAAACTCAATAAAACTAAAGATAAAGGTTTCATAATCCATTGAACACAGTTGCTTTCCATATTGGGAATGCAAGAGAACATATTAGTTCAAGTTCAACTACTCATTTTCTCTGAAAACAAAACTCACCTTTGCACATTTCGTGTAGGCATATGGAAAAGTTAATATCTTTGTTTACATATTTTAAAATAAATTGCATATTCACTGGCTGCTATCATGTAAGACTGAAAATTGTGGAGTACTGTCAGAATTGTACAGACCAAACTAGAACATTTTAAGATATTATGGGAACTAGCTGTGTGACAAGCAAATTTACTAAATGTGCTGACTAGGAGCTGATTTAGTTGCCAATTTTTTGTGCACATTTTGTATCCTCAAGGGGGAACATTTGGCACAACACTAGTTAAATGCATCTACAATCCAAGGCAAAATTTAACACAACATGAGCATCAAAATAAGTTACATACACTGAAACAGTTTACACACTGGAAACTTCACTGCCTTGGCTCCCATGCAGGAGGACAAATCTGGGGTGGATGAGGTACACTGGGCTAAATGCCCCCAATGTGGGAGCATGAAGAGGCACGGCAACCTGCCTGGCTCAAACTCTAGCCTGCAGGCTCGTGTAGGTCCTCTGGTGTGGAAATGATCTGAATAGGATGGTTTTTCAATGCAGTTTTTCAATGAAGTCCGCACTCCTAACCACTACACCAAACTGGCTCTCAACAAGCATTAACGTAGCTAACTTCTATATGCATCCCATATACACAACACAGAGCATAATTTGAGAAGGAACACTCTACATATCTTCACATTAGGCCTCAGTATACACTGCTTGGAAAGGAATTTCATTTTTTTAAAAAATACATTTGTATCTAGCACTGGAGCTTACAGCTGAAGCTTTGGGACTGCCCCGCCCCACCCCACCCCACCCCACCCCACCCCTCAGTGTCAGCTGCAACCAGCAGCTTCACTTGCACTTCAGCTTTAGGCTGGCCTGCTGTGTGAAACCTTTGAAGAAGCAGCTGCTGCTGCTTGGGCTGGAGACAATCTCAACCACTCAAGGGACAGGCCACTGGTTGAGAGGGAGAATGTGCTTCAACTCACCACTGAGGTTTCATTTAAGTTCGTTGCTAATAGAATGAAGAGGACCAGTAGAGACATTTAGCTTTCCCCATGTGCTGTCAATGGGAGCTCAAGTCCAAGTATGAATTTTGACAAGATTTTCTATAATAAATGGCTCAGTTTCTCCACTGAAACTGCCTATGCTAGGATGTATTTCTCATTAAATCTTTTCTCGTCTTAATCTTTCTGATGCTTAGGATGCAGTTGGGCATCTTTGTCTCCTTGACTGTCTCCGCACATGAGGTTCTCAGGACTTTGTTCTTACCTGGTTCTGCTCTTACTTTTCTGATTGCCCCTTTAGCATCGTGCCTGAGGCAACACCTCCTCTGCCTTCTTCTTTTCTGTATGTACTTTCAGCTAGTCTCCTGCTGAGTTGTGCTCTTATATGTCCTCATCAAATCCAGTGGCTTTCAATGTCACTTTTGTGCTAATTGTTGGAATAGCAATAGCAATGGATCATATTACACAAAGGAGAGGCATATTTAGAGGGATACACACACACACATATACACACAGTAACCAGGCCAAAAGTTGGATGAAAACAGAAGTGAGGGTGTACTTCTGGTATAAGTAAACTAGAAAGGTAAAATAGTATGTTCACTTTGGAAAGCTGAGCAATGCAGGCATACCTCTGAAGAAGTATAGAAAAGGGCCCGAACAGCCAAAAATAAGACTGAAGCAACCAAGTAGGCTGGCTGCTTCACACTCACTCAAGTACAGAGGCAGCTGGCTGGGGCAACAAGTCACATAACTGGTGATCAAGATTTTTTTACACAAATTAATTAAAATATGAAACACAGTCTTTCTAGTCTATAGGAAAGCAGTATAGGGCCAGAACCGGGGGGATGTGGAAAAGTCCTTGCACACTGGTTATCATAAGTCAGCCCTCAGCACAAGAGGTCCCCACAGGAGACAAGGAACCTGGTGCATTGATCTTTCAGTTGAAGTTCTCCATCATGCATGCCTCTTGCTAAGCCCTGATGGCTGGTCTCTCCTTTTGGAGTAAAGCACAGGGGGCTTGGAACTTGTCCTCATCCATCCTGGCATGCAGGGCCATCAAGGGCTGAGGGAGACAGACACCAGGTAGGGCTGACACCTGGTGCCCCCATAACCCTTCCTGTGCTATGGCAGCTAGTCTGGCAGCTGGAAGCTGTCTACTACTTGACTTACAAGAGGTCTTGATGTGAGTGGTTTTTATGCCAGCCTTCCATGGGCATTAAGGTGTAGTGAGCTGTTGGCATCTTCACGCTCTAAAAAACGTTCCACGGCATCCATCCAAGATGAAGTGTTCCTTGCCAGGCAACCACAGTAGCCAAATGAGGCCAGTGTCCGTTGGGCACATTCAGTTTGCTTCCCAGGGCAGTGAGTCTAGATAACAAGGGACCCGCTTTCCCAGATGGGAATGGTGAGGGTTCTAGGGTACCACTGGGGACTCGGTCAGAGCAGCTGGATGGCTGTGGGGGTCAGGCTTCCTTTCCAGTGCTATACCAACCCTCTGGTGGGAGAAAATAAAAGCTGTGGCCTTGCTAACACCAATCAGTAGTCTCGCGTCTTATTCAGAGAGACATGCCAACCTGCTATTCAAATGTTTTATTCCTAGCCCAGCTAACATCTGCCTGTATTCATAGCACAGATATTTATTTATTTATAACTTTTGTTAACTGCCACTCCCGGGCCTTGCTGGCTCATGTTTACATACGGTCATAATACTCATCATCAAAATACAATAAAATTACAATACAAATACTAGCAGCAGATCCCATTTACACCCTCCCCCTCCCCATATGTACCCAGCAACAAGCCCCTACCACCACTCCAGCCACTGTCCCAAGGGGGGAAACTGTCGCCCAGCTGTTCGGCACATAGGGCCAGTACATAAGCCCTGTGAGAAAGCAGTGCCATCTTGACTATCTGCATAGGCCCTGTGGGCTGAACTTCTGGGCAGCAGTTTCCCCCCTTGGGACAGTAGCTGGGGCGGTGGTGTGGGTTTTGGTCCTGGCAACTGTTTAGCCTTGCCAGTGATAGGTACCAGCCATGGTACCAGTCCAACAACTAATAGCCACACGCAATTAATACTAGATCTTTATAGAGCTCTGTTGGCTAAAGCAATAAGCAAAACTGATGGATTACCTCATTTTGAGCTGCAGCAAGAGGGAAGAACAGTCATGTTCAGTCAAAACAGTGCGTTGACTTTTACTAAGCAGCATTACTAAAGCACTACATTAATCAGCGAATGAATGCCAAACACATAAGAAATGAATGGGGCTTGGATTATTGGATTTATATTTGTATAGCACAATGTACAATCAATTTCATCATATGTACTATTGATTCTATCATTTTTAGTAAAACTGTCATACACAGACTTCACAGTTATTAATAACCATTTGTTTTATAGATTAATATTATCAACTGATGTTAAACTAAAATTGCTTTGACATTGATTTTTTTATATATATTTTCAGCAACTTGTCAGATCTGGGAATCTCAATAAATAGCAAAAGACTTATGTTGGCTGTTGTTTATGGTTTTTAAATTCATTTTATGTGGACACAAAATGAGAAGAGTTTAGTGAAATTAGCTAGTGCATTTCAGAATACACGAGCAAATGATTTTTCATTTGGCTTTGAATAGATCTTGCTCCATATGATGTGGTATTCCCTATTGTTTCTTCTATTCTAGAGTTGCCAATGTTGGAAGACAGAAATTTGGACAGAGGTGGGGCCAGCCTGTGGGAGAGGTTGACTCACATATACCAAAGACTAGGACCAATGGATTTCTCGCCTTGGGCAAGTTATGTAGCCAAACTGTGTAGTTTATAATTCATTTCTGAAACCAAAAACTTGCACCACATTAAACTTTTATTAAATGTGCAAGATGGAAAACTGTGATTTCTAAATCTGAAATAAGCAGATTTTAATATTTAAAATTATCATATATACATTTTGATACTCTAGCAAATGAAAAAGAAAGGAAAGAAACAAAACTTGCATTCCAGCACTTACTAGTAAGGGATTTTCCATATAAGCAATTAAAACATGAATGTCACCATGGATAGTGAAGTGACAATATACTCCAGGCTTCTTTAACTTAATGGTTTATTTTAACAGTGAAAACAGGTCTAATAAAATGGCTTAGAAAGAAAATATAACAATACACTCAAAGCTTTTCATCTTTTTGTACATCTATGTCAGGATTTTCCTGGTATGAGTTTCAATATCTTGCATATACCCAGAACACTTACATGTTTAAGCAAGCAAAGTGAAACTGTTCCTTCCTACTCGCCACAAAGCCCTGCTCCCATGCTGCAGTGGTTCAGTCTTGCAGCTTTCTTAAAAGGAGTTCTAGGATTCTACAAAATGGAGGGCAAACCAAGTGACAGGGTCTCATCTGTCTCGGACCTTAGACCTTCTCAGTTAGGCTCTTAATGAGACAGAACACAACAGCCACCTCATCCTTCAGTTTAAGTGTGATATCTCTTCAATAACCAAATTGCTCTTTAAGAAAAAAAAGCCAAATAAACTTAGACTTATGTGTGATTTTTTCAAACCATCACTTTGGAGTCCATTGGAATTAAAAATGGAAAATGTCTACAAATTTGACAGTCTGTGCCTCATTTGACATGCAGGCTGGCATTTTGGCCAAATAATACACAACTGTCAGGAATTACATTAACATGGCTACAGCTTTATTTATTCCAACCAGGAAACAAGGGTTGGCCCATAGGCATGAGGAAGGAAGCCCACAACCCACAGCCATCTGGCTGCTACATGACCCAGAGTCCAGAGATGTCCTGGAACCAACCTTTACCCAGCTGGACGGAGTCTCCACCCGGGAAGTGGAACCAAAGGGCACCCACCTAATTTGGTTCCCAGGCTGCTTGGCTATGAGCTCCTGGCCTCCCAGCCAGGTCAGCCGCACTTGTTCCAAGCCAGCCTCTTATTGAGACTTCCATACATCAGGGAGTCCAATGCACAGACTGGTTTCTCTTCCAAGGGGCTCCTTCTTGTGCCTCCTAATCCACAGCTGTGACAAAAGCTTCATAACTAGAACAACCAACTGTTAACAACTTTAACAAGAACTAGGAACAACTAAAACAGGGGGGAAGGGAGGGAAGCTGTCCCAATGGCGGTCTGGGTGGAGAGGCCCTGCCCCCACCATCCTGCTGCATGTGCTGCTGGCATGCAAACTCCCAGCGGCTGCCATGCCTCATTTGGCCACTGCATCAATCGGTGGCCACCCTTAATGGCAGGCGCTCCTTGTTTTTGACCAAACTAGCTAAAAATGAGTGAGCTTCAAGAAACCACCCAAACAGTACTGAATGTCAAAAGGTTATTTCTGTTGGCTTTATATGTGTAGTTAAAAACCCTCTAAAAGCAGGGCTAGTTTATTCTTTAGATTGAATAAATATTACTTCATAATCCCATATTGTTATTTGAACCCTCCAAGGTGGTTGATGGTGAGGAGAAAAAGCCAGTGGATTTTTCTGAACTTTAATGTTAAGTAAAAAAGTATCTTGGATATTCTTCATTGTTAGTAGTTGAGGCTCTCAATATAATATGTCACATGAATATGCTGTGATATTCCATTAACTAAATTAGTTCTGCTTTGTTCTAGTGTCATAACTGCTTACTAAAAGTACAGAGATTAATAAAGATTTCAGCCTACTCTTTAAATAAAACTATGAGGGAGGAAAGGAGATATGTGTTTGTATATTCTGTGCTGTCATTAGGAGGGGGAACTCTTTGTTGAGTGACACTGGAAAGGTACAATTTATTGCATTATTCTATATCCCCCTTCCCAATATCAGCTAAAATTTAATAATTCAGAACTAAGACATATTTGGCACGGTGACATTAGCCATTCAACTCCTTTGCCTTATTCCTTTTAATGAAGGATGGCAAGAGTAGGCATTTTACAATTGGGGCATATTTAGCAAAAAAAAAAGGAGAAAAAAGTTAAAATACACATCTGTAAGTTCGAATAAAGAATGCATTGTTACTTAAATCAAATTAAGGAAACAATTTTGAACTAAATTATTTGTTGGGAGAGTGAGAAATGACAAGTTGATTCTTAGGGTAATACATACATTCATTTTTCCCCCCCAAACAAAGATGGTAAATTCAGAATAAAACATCAACCCTCCTCCTATGGTGAAAAATTCATTGTACACTCAGCCCATTTTCTTAGGGCTTGCAGGGGGTATCTCATTCTCCTCATATTATTTCCTCTTTCTGTTTTCTGAAAGCCTGCTTTTCCTGCTTTTCTGCCAACACAGGAATACAAGGAACAACTCTTTAATGTCTGATCTACTTCTTCCGGGGTCATGGACAGAGGGTTGCAATAGGAGAGAAAAGATCAAACTGCTGACAGTTTATTTGCAGAATTCCACAAGGAATAGTCCTCTCTCCTATTCTATTCAACATCTTCATGTGCCCTCTCATACAACTGGTACGGAGGTTTGGGCTGGGTTGTCATCAATAAGCAGATGACACCCAGCTCTTCGTCCTGATGGATGGCCGGCCTGACTCTTCCCCTTAAACATTAGCCAGCTGCCTGGTAGCAGTGGCTCAAGCAAAGTCGTATGAAGCTCAATCCTTCAAAGACAGAGGTCCTGTGGCTTGGTAGGAAGGGTCCGCATGCAGTTCTCAACAGCTCACTCTGCCAGGAACCTGGGCATGATCTTAGATGCTTCCTTCACAATGGAAGCCCAGGTTACAAAAGTAGCGCAGCTGGCATTCTACCACCTTTGCCAAACTAAACTACTAGCACCCAACCTGGCCCCAGAACACCTAGCCACAGTGATCCATGCCACGGTTGCCTCTAGACTGGAATCCTGTAGCTCGCTTTATGCAGGCCTGCCCTTAGCCTTAATCCGGAAACCTCAGTTGGTCCATAACTCAGCAGCCAGGGTCCTCACAGCAGCACCATGGAGGACCCACGTTCAGCCCATTCTCCATCAACTACAATGGTTGCCAGTTGAATTCTGGATCAGGCTAAAGGTTCTGGTAATTACCTTTAAGGCCATATGCGGTCAAGGTCCGCCTCCCTGCCTATGCCCCTCAAAGAGCTTTACACTCTGCCGCCACCAACCAGCTAATGATCCCTGGCCCTAAAGACGCCTGCTTAGCCTCAACCAGGGCCAGAGCCTTCTCTGTCCTGGCCCCTATCTGGTGAAATGTGCTCCTGGAGGAGATCAGGACCCTGACGGAGCTAAAAGTTTCACAGGGCCTGCAAAAGGGAACTTTTCCACCAAGCATTTAGTTGAGACTGACTGAACAACAACATCTACAGAGTGCCTGCTCCCTCCTCGCCAAAAATCCACTCATGTGTTCTGCTCTGGACCAGTTCGAATTGTTATAGTCTGTTACCTCTGTTGCAGTTTTAATGTTAATATTATTATGGTTGTTATGAAAAACTAAGTTCTATGTACCATTATCTATGTTTTATGTAAACCACCCTAAGCCTCAGGGGAGGGCGGTATAGAAATACAACAAATAAATACATTCTTTCCTACTCACCAGCCAACTAATTTCTATATGCACCCCATCTCCAGTTTTCCTGACAGGATCTTTCTAGGAGAACCCAAGATGAATTGTATGATTCCATCCAGGCTGGGACAAGTCTTGTGGTTACAACTAAGCTGGGTCCAGTTACATGGTAGGAAGTATTCAAGGACTTGTGGGGAAATTGCACTTTCCCCTGTACCCTCCTCCCAAATCCCCCTTTCCCTTCTCCTGGCAGCCCTCATGTATTAACCTTTTCCCCTGCTTCCTTCTCCTGGTCTCACCTACCAACTAACCTATCTCTTATCTGTTCTCATCTTTAGCTCTCTATTATTTAATTTATACTTCTCCTATTTCCAGCATGGGGACCCAAAGACCATGATTCTCATATTTTCCATTTTATCATGATAGTAACAACTCTGTTATGTAGGTTAGGCTGAGCATGTGCAGCTAGGACAATGTCACCCAGTTCCACAGATGGGGACTCAAACCTGGAACTTCTATTTCTTAATGTAAAATTCTAACCATTATACCACCAAATTTACTATTGTGGGGTAGGTGCTGTTGAATAGAAACAAGCAGCCAGGCATGATTTAAGTCATTCAAAGCCACATATTAGGAAGTTGTCTGGTGGTTGCTGCCTGGCCTCTTTCAAAGACCAAAACAGCTCTGGAAAGGTTCCAGCCTATAAGCCTTTCTTTTACTGAAAGAAACCAAGGAATGAAAGGTGGCAATACTGTCATGGTTGACTAACAACTCCAGGATGACAACTGCAGAGTACCTTCATTTCTTAAAGTTTCAGGCACTGCTTATATTATTTTGTGTATATTCCCAAATAGGTTATATATTTCAGATTTTCTGCAAAACTGAATTTCAGATGTATTGAAAGATCTGCCTGCCTCTTCATGGTTCCAATCTCTGGATTTAACTATCCACAGATTTCATCACATTGCAAATTATGTGTGTGTGTGTGTATATATATATATATATATGCATATATTCAGTCACATATATGTTTATGTGACTTAATTAAAATGTTAATTATATTACTTTTTATAATTGAATCATTTTAGCTAGTTGAAGAAAGAAAACCTTACTTACTAGTGCCATTGTGTATACCTCCATTTTCCTGTTTCTTCTTAATATTTTGTTCCTTGAAATTTGTGAGGGGTGACCTAGAGGGAATCTTTGGCTGTGGGTCCTGGTGGCACTTGACAGTCCTGGAGTTTTCTGGCAAATAGATGAGGCTGGACAGGCCACACAAACAAAAGTCTAGGAATCTATAATGTTTTCTTAGAATGTTAATGAACAGGGCTTTACAAAAAAAAACTTGTGATCTTTGTAGAAATAAATTGCTATTTTGCGTAAGTGAATGTATCCTACCTGCCTTTTCCCGTATTTATTCTCTTGTTTAGGCTCAAGCTGATCAATAAGAGTGTATTGTTTATTTTGATGGATGCCTTGGATCTTTCACATAAAAGAAGGGCACGACGCTTGCTATTTGTCATGAAAATCATTAAATGTTATTAAAACAAAGGATTTGTTCTGTTAGCAGGTGTGTCCACAAGCTAGATATATCTACATGCCATAATAAAAGACATAGCAAGACTGACTGATTAGAATCATTAAAATAATTTACTTTACAAAGGCTGCCCTTATGTTCACAGATAAAGGATTTATAGTTTTCTGTCATGAGAAGCAAATATTTAATAATGTAATAAACATAGCTGTTTCACAATGTCTTTGGAATCCAGAATAGTTCAATATACAAAATACTCGGAGTTCGGTGAAATTAGATTGAAAACAAAGGGAGACATGATATTACCCCACCCCCAATTAATTATCTCTCAGGAGAAATTAAATATTTGAAATATGTTTTGAAAAGCTGAACAGGGGATGAGCAAGACTATCGTACTGTTCTACTTCCCTAAGAAGGCCTAGTTCAGTGAAAACAGGTAGTGCTGACTGAAAACCAAACTATATACAACACTGAGCGTTTGTGATTACATACTTCAAAATGTTTTGGCTTCAAAAAGTATCTCAGAGAAGAGCTTATTTGGTCAGGGCTGAAGACTCTTCCTAAATGGGACTATCCTTGCTTTTATACCTGATTGGTCTGATTTGATCAGGAAAACAACATAGACTAGGGCCAGCACACATATTAGGCTGTTCTTGCTACCTTTTTGAGACACTGGAGGTCCTGTCACAGATCACCAATGTCTCATATCCTTTACCCTTAAAACAATCACTCCCTAAGATGCTTACAGGACTTTAGATGCTCAGTTTTCTTACCTACTTCTACCTGCTTGATAATACTTTCATATAAAAAGTCTTTTATACCAGAAAGAAGTGTCAGACCTGATACAAAGACAGTATGGTATTTTGGCAACCCTGCCACTTCATAACTATACATTTTGTCATCTCGGTAATGTATGAAGTCGAAATCACATGTGGATTACATTATGACTCCCCATGCCAACATCAACAAAAAATTTTGCACAAGAATTAATGAAACAATCAGCATGACCTCAGGTGGTTGAAAGCTTTATACATTGCCATGGTGATGTAGGACCAAAATGGGGATACATTCTTCTTTTTTCTTTGTCTATCATATTGTTTCATTAACAAACAATGTTTTTAGGGAGGGGGCTGTGGGTCTTTGGTACAACATCTACTTTGTGTGCAGAAGGTCCCCAAGCTGCTCTGCAGCACCTCCAGTTAAAAGGATCCATGATTTGGAATACCTTGGTCTGTCATGACCTTTGCTGAACCAGGCTCAGATTAATCAGAGGAGGACCAAGATAAACTCCAGAAAGAGAGAGAATCTCTGGATAAGGCAGATCCGGAGGCTCAGCACCAAAGGGGCTCTCTCAGACACAGAGCTTGTGTTTCCTGGACTCATACCTCAAGACTGCAAGACAGTCTTCACCATTGGGAGCACTGGATTCTGTGGCCAATTGCCAAGAGTCTACAGTTGCCACTGGGAGACTTCCTGAAGCAGTCACAGCTATGTCATGGCTGGCCATGGGTCTGTTACAGGGCAACCAGCCTCCAGGCTCTGTCACCACCCAGAAGGAGCAATGGAAGCAGCAGGCCCATACAGAAGCAGCCCAGCAAATATTCAGTACAGATTTGCAGTTCCCAGTTTTGGGCCAGACCTTAGTTCCAATAGACATAAGCCTTTATAGGATGCTGATTCCAGCTAAGACTTGACTATTGAATCTCAGATACTACCACCAGACCATATTGGGCTTCTTCCTTCTCTGCCTATTTAAGCCTTGGACTGAGAGGGGACTTTTCCTGAATCAATTAGTATCTAAGGCCTAGTCTGCACACATAGGATAATGCACTTTCAATGTGCTTTGGCAGCTGGATTTTCCTGTGCGGAACAGGAAAATCTACTACAAAAGTGCATTGAAAGTGCATTATTTATTGTGTGCAGACTAGACCTAAGTCTCCAGCCCTTGTACTCCAGACACGGACCTAGGCTGCTCAGGAAGACCCTCCTTTCTGCTGTGCCTGGAGCTGGACCACTATCTGACACCCTGAAGATTATCTACTAGACAGTGCAGAAGTGGATACTGACTGATTATGTGGTTTCCTCTGTTCAAGAGGATCAAGAGGGAAAGAACTAGGCTTCTTCCTTTAGATTATTAGAAATCTAGGTGGGCTCACAAATCTATTGTGACCATTCTTTAAGGTAATGAGCTATAAATAAAGCAGAGGTTATTGTAATTAACCAAAGATTTCAGTGGAAAATATTTAAATTTATTTTTTTCAGATGAACCAACATACACTCTCGTCAAGCAAGATGCCTCTTTCCATTATTTTTAGCAAAATGGATTGCTTGCTGGGATAAGTGCTGCAATTGTAAATTCTAGATGAAAAGTGATTCTGCTAAAGCAGTGGGAAGTTTTTTATGTAAGCCAGGGAACAGCTTTTTTGCAGCTGTTATAAATACATAGAGATATGATAATAAAGATCAGCTTTAAAAATAAATTATGACAAATTATTTCTTCAGTACATTAGGGTCACAGAAGATGCTAACAAACTCAGAAGCAAGTTTTTTTTTCAAAACAGCAGTTACATAAATACATATACTTAATGTGCTCAGGATTATTCTATAATTCATTTTCTAAAAGAATCCCCCTCTCTTTGACAACTAAAGCTCACTCCCCTGCCCTTGCCTGTGGGCAAGGGTGATTTTACCTGGTCCCTCAGAGGAAAAGAGGCATGAGGCTTTAGAAATCTGCTTAGAAAATGATGATGTACAGTTGTTCACTTATTTATCATTATGTAGCAAAGGCATCAAGTGAAATTAGACTTTGACAACTGGGGACCTTCAAGGAACCTGGAAGGGAAACTGCCACTGTTTCTGCATCCATCTCTTTTTCACAATGGCCCCACATGCACATATCTTGCAGTGGCTGGGAAAGTCAGCGGGAAAGGTTAGAGGAAGAACCTCCCCTCCACCCAGCCACTCGCTACTGGCTTACCTTCTCTCCTGCTGCATCAATAGGTGCTAGAGGAAGAAAGGTAAAATCAGTAGCAAGGTTGCCTCCTACTTTTCTCTGGCTGCCCCTGGCCAATGAGTTGGGACTTTTGTACTAGACTTGATTCTGAGCTGCAGAGTAACGGAGCATTTAAAAGTATGCAATTATTAGTTACCTTTGTGGACAAGGCGCATCCCTCCCCCAGCTCAGGGAGAGCCAGGAAATATATAGACTATCATGAATTTCTTGACCTTAAAATTATTTCTTTAGATCAAGATGGATAGCCATGTTAGTCTGCCTGTAGTAGTAGGAAAGAGCAAGAGTCCAGTAGCACCTTAGACCAACACAAATTATAGCAGGGGTGAGCAGTGGCTTGTGAAACCTCATACCCTTTTGTAATTATTTCTCTGAAATTCTTTTGTGTTGGCTCTTATAACTGTCACTGTTCAACCAGCCAAAACTGTGCAGTGCTGTCTTCTCCACTTGCGCAAGCTAACAACTGCTTTTCTTTCTCTGGGACTTTAGAACATTTCCTTGTCACACAGGTGTATCCCTCCACTACCTTACCTCATTGTTATTTCCTTGGGACCTTTGGAAGTTCTTCCTAAAGCCCTTCCTCTCATTCCTGTTAGGTGTTCTTTTTCATTCTGCATTTTGCCTCACTTTCCCTGCACTCTTGTTTTTCTCCCCATTTTGCATTATCTTCCTTCCTTCAGGACTCAGTATGCTTTCCATGTGCTGTTTCTCCAGATTTTTTAGAGTGCTTTTGCCATGATTTCCCCCCTTTATTTGCACCAAGCCAAAGTCAATTCAAATTTGCACCAAACCAAAGTCAATTCAAATGCACAAAAGTTCCATCAGTATTTTTGCCTCTACCCTTGGGGGAGGGCACTCCTCCACTGCCCACATGGAGATCATTCCTTACATTCTCTACCTCTTGCCTTCCATTATTGTTCCAGCTTTCCATCTTTTAAATTTTGTTTACATTGTTGTTTTTTACATTGGGCTACGTCTAGAGAAAAGGTATGTGTATCATTATTCTTGGATTCATTCCAGTCCCCACAGAAAGTTTACATTTCTCCTGCCTCCATTGCTCTGCTTTTCTTTTCCAATCACCTGGTATCTTTTCAGCTCCCAGATCAGCAGGCAACCTCATGGCCTTTCTTTGTCATTCCTCACTTTTCCATCTGCAATCTTGATGATGATGATGATGTCATCCGTTCGGTTGTGTCTGACCCTCGGCAATTCTATAGGAAAGTTTTCTCCATTTGTCTCTGTCAATGACCGCTTCTTTCAGTTGGTTCCTGGTCATCCCTGTATCGGCTTTGATCGTGTCAAGCCAGTGGATCCTTTGGTGACCACGTTTCCTTTTGCCGCTGACCATGCCGAGCATTAATGATTTTTCTAGCGAGTTTGATTCCATGATGTGTCCAAAGTAAGTGAGCTTTAGCCGTAATATCTTCCCTTCAAATGACATAGTTGGTTTGCTCCTCTTTAAAACTATCTTGTTGGTAACTTTGGCTGTCCATGGTATTCACAGCATTCGTCTCCAACACCATAATTCAAAAGGATCTAGTCTCCTCCTGTCTTTCTTCTTCAGGGTCCAGCTTTCACATCCATAGGTTGTTATAGGGAAGACAATAGCGTTGACTAGCCAGCACTTTGTATTAAGGCTGATATCCTTACTCTTCCGTATTCGGTTCATGCCTAACATTGTGTTCTGGCCCAGTTTTATTCACCATCTGATTTCATGGCTGCATCCGCTACTTTGAGTGATCATAGAGCCAAGAAAGATGAAATCATCAATACATTCAATGTTCTCATTGTCAAGCATGACTTTGGTGCTACTGCCAGTAGTTGTCATGATCTTGGTCTTTTTGATATTTAGGTATCGTCCCATCTTTTCACTTTCTTCTTTGAGTCTCTTTATCAGGCTCTTCGGAGAGCCTCTTGTGCTGCAGAGTGGTAAAGCAGCAGACATGCTGTTTGAAGCTCTGTCCATGAGGCTGGGAGTTCAATCCCAGCAGCCAGCTCAAGGTTGACTCAGCCTTCCATCCTTCCAAGGTCGGTAAAATGAGCACCCAGCTTCCTGGGGGGTAAAACGGTAATGACTGGGGAAGGCACTGACAACCCCCCCACACATATTGAGTCTGCCATGAAAACGCTAGAGGGCGTCTCCCCAAGGGTCAGACATGACCCGGTGCTTGCACAGGGGATACCTTTACCTTAACTTTATCAGGGTCTTCAGATCACGCTCCGATTCAGCAGTCTTGACTGGGTTACAAATAAGGGACCCTGGGACATTCCAGGCTTGTGCACTTCCCTTCTCCCATTGATCTGTGCATTCCTTTGGGTTTTCTATTTCATTCTTCATTTTGCCCCACTTTCCCTACACACAGGAGTTGGGTTGTCTTCACTCTGAGTTGATTTTCCTCCATTTAGCACTCTGTTTTAACTGGGGAGGAAAGAGTTCATGATCTTCAACTTCCTTCTTCCTCCCTTCCCCTTTGGATGCAAATAAGAAAGAAAAAGGAGGAGGGGAAAGGGGGGAGGGAGGGAGAGTGCAAAGATTCTTTGGGACCCATGAGGTAAAAAAAAATCGTTTAATACTTTTTTCTTGTGCAAATGCAGAACTCTGAAGGAAAATAAATAGTGTAAACAATTCCTCTTGCCAAAATCCAGGATAAACCTGGAGACATTTATACCCTACAAATGGAATTACTGTTCAAAACCAGAGCAGAAAAATGACTGTGTTTAGCACTTTGAGCTCTATGGAAGAAATGAAGCAAATAAAATTCATATACACACACAATACAGCTAGTGAAACTTTTCTCAATATTTTATCTCCATGACATAAAGAGCTTCAGCTGCTAAACAGTTGCACATCAGACTGTTAAAGGCATAGATAGCTACAGGGCGGTTAAAATGTAGCAATCCTAACAATAAGATTTTGAAGGAATAAAACTCTAGGAATAGGATTTCTCCCCTCCTTCCTTTTCAAACTTCATACGGTGTTCAAAGCATTGCTCTCAAATAATAAGAGGGGGTTTTGTGTTTGTTCTGGGTGATTCCCCCCCCCCGAGGTCTGTAGAAGGGAATAGTAAAGACTGGGGCTAGAATTACTTGACCACTGTTCCTCCCATTCTCTCCCCAACAAACCTACTGATTTGGAGTTTGCTAAAAGGCTCTTCCAAAGGCTGAAACGTTGCAAAATCAATGCAGGTCAACAGTACTCCTAGCAAAACTTTCCCTACCAATGACTTCTCCCTTAACAATATTAGTTTAGTGACCCGCATGCCTTCCCACTAGATGAGCCCCATTGTAAAAAACAAACAAAGGTATTTAAAATGTTTTTTAAAAAATCATTGATGCAAGAAGGAACCATTAGAGTCTTGCCATTATGGCTATTTGAGACAAGACACAGATTGAAGACTTTCCTTAATTTTTCAAAAAAACCCTGAGAAGCAATGGGTGCTAGCCAGTGGTCTGGTTTGGGTTTTGCCAGAGTAACATCACATACATAAACATGCACCTCATCACAAACATTTCATCTTCAGACTATAAAGATCAGCTCTGCAGGCAAAAAGATGGACTATGAGATATTCCACCATTTTGAGACCCACCTACAAACCTCAAGGAATATTTCCAACCCTGCACAGCCAACCTCCAGTGGGGCCTGGAGATCACCCTCACTCAGGGCCAATTGGCTTCTGTCTTAAGAAATTTGTAATTGGGGCTGCAATACAAGTTTTATTATACGGACAGATAAGAGAAGCCATTTAGATCAGGCCAATGTTATATCTTTTTTGAGGTACAGCGGCCAGAACTGTGCACACATATTTTTATACAGGGGCATCATGATACTGGCTGATTTGTTTTCAGTTCCCTTCCTAATTATCCCCAGTATAGCATTTACCTGATTTTATTGCAGTCATACACTTAATTGACATCTTCAGTGAGCTATCTACCATGATTCCAAGTCAGTTATCACCAGTTTGGATTAAAAAGGTAAAGGTAAAGGTATCCCCTGTGCAAGCACCGAGTCATGTCTGACCCTTGGGGTGACACCCTCCAGCGTTTTCATGGCAGACTCAATACGGGGTGGTTTGCCAGTGCCTTCCCCAGTCATTACCGTTTACCCCCCAGCAAGCTGGGTACTCATTTTACTGACCTCGGAAGGATGGAAGGCTGAGTCAACCTTGAGCCGGCTGCTGGGATTGAACTCCCAGCCTCATGGGCAAAGCTTTCAGACGGCTGCCTTACCACTCTGCGCCACAAGAGGCTCTTTTGTTTGGATTACATCAGTGTATATTTAGGATTCCCCCCCCTCCAATGTGTATTACTTTATACTTGCTCACATTGAACCCCATTTGCCACATTGACACCTACTCAGCCAGCCTTGACATCCCTCTGGAATACCTCACAGTCCTCCCTAGTTCTCACCATCCTGAACAAATTAGTGTCATACTCAAACTTAACCACTTCATTGTTTACCCCCTACTCCAAATAATCTGTTCCACTTAATATTTCTGATAAGGCCTTGGAGGAGGAGCATGTCCCATGGCTTAAGTGCCCCTCAGCGCTTAACACGCACTCAGGGAGGCTGTCCCGCCCCTGAGTGCCTCCTCCTTCAACTGGCTTGCTTGTCTTTCCAGCAGCCTTCCAATCGCCTTCTGTCCCCCACACCTGATGATCCCTTTCTCCTTCCACTTCCCTCTGAGGCTCAGAGGCTACAGATCCCTGCCGCATGAGAGCTGCCCCTGCCAGTGAGTTCCCTAACAGCTGCCTGCAACCTTTCCAGGTCCTGGGGGAGGGAGAAACTGTCTGGATATTTCTTCCACTCCACCCCCCTCCCCCTAACCTAGTGCCCGTTGTATTCCTGAATGCAAGGAGCTTGGCCCCTAGTTTATGAATAAGTTTTAAAACACCTGACAAATAGTACCATATTTTCAGACCCAAATAGATGAAAATCCAGTACTTACTCTTAAAGGGTAACAAATTTTATTTCAATATAAGCTTTTGTGAGCCAGTTCATCAGAGCTCCAGAGGTACAGCTTTCTTTCCAAACTCTTTAAAAGTTGGCAGATAAATTAGTCAAGGTACAGTTTTGAGATTTCACAAGCTCCTATTTCTTTAAAAAAGAGAGTGTACATGCTATTCAACTGCAAATTACTTAAGATCAACCAACAAGCTAAAACTAATCACTTAATAGTTTGGAATGTTCACTTAGAAAAAACTCAATTTTCCTTTCCCCACTCTTATTTTTACCCCAGTTATCTAAATGATGAGAAAAAATAATAGCCTGGTTCTTTTTCATGAAACTGTATAGATCTCTATTAATATGAAACCATTTTTTCTCTATATATTTTATGTTTCATAGCTCTTTCTCATTTATGTATTTGAAGGTCTTTTGTTGTTATTGATCTCTAAAGACACACTGCTCAACTTTATTAAAAATACTGTTTTGCCATAATATTTTGAGATTATAACTGCAAAGCTATTTTTTTAAATCAAAGAGCATGCAAAAATAAGCCAGTTAGTAAGGATGTAGGAAAGGGTCATTTTGTATTACTGCCCCCCCCCCACAGAATCTTTGTGATCCTTTTTATTTTCTCCTTTTATGGTCGGTCTGTTACTGGTTTGTTGCTGGTCTCTTCAATCCCTTGTTTTCCATTTTTATACCATTTCTATGTGAGGTTTAAGTTATATGTCACTTATACAACCAATATATATATAAAATAATGTTAGTGGGTAAATGTTGATGTGATGAAGCAAGAAATGGGCTAAAATATAGACTTACAGATTTGATTCACACAAGAAAACAACAACATTGAAATAAGGATTTTCTAATCAAGCCAAAAAGGATGAAAAATTAGCCATAATAGATCCACCACTGGTCCACTCTCTACAGGCAAAATGCACAGGTTTAGGACTAAGCAAGTACCACCATGATCACTGCCACACTGGTGATCACACCAACCATGCTGCTATGAACCTGTGACATGGCAGGGATAAAATGGTACAACCACCATATGAAGAAGAAGAAGAAGAAGAAAAAGAAGAGTTGGTTGTTATATGCCGCTTAAATAATTACTATCAGCAGGGGCTGATAGTATGATGGCAGGGGCTCATGGGAATTGTAGTCCACGAACATCTGGAGGACCACAGGTTGCCTACCCCTGACTATCAATATTCAGGGAATATGAGCTTCTTGTGGTGCAGGGTGTTAAGGCAGCCGATATGCTGTCTGGAGCTCTGACCAGGAGGCTGGGAGTTTGATCCCGCAGCTGGCTCAAGGCTGACTCAACCTTCCATCCTTCCGAGGTTGGTAAAATAAGTACCCATCTTGCTGGGGGGTAAACGGTAATGACTGGGGAAGGGAATGACAAAACACCCTGTACTGAGTCTGCCATAAAAACGCTAGAGGGTGTCACCCCAAGGGTCAGACATGACTTTGAGCTTGCACAGGGGATACCTTTACCTTTACCTTATTCAGGGATGGTTAAATGCTTACAAAACAGCCTTTCAAAACTGCAGTAGTTTGTCGTATCTGTTTTGTTTTTATGTTGTACTTGATTATTTGTTTGTAGTTTTAAATGGTCAGCATTTCAAGTAGGTTTGCATCTTGATGTTGGTGGTATTTAGCATGACAGCCGGATGGGTAGCCAATGTATATTCATAATTTACTTGGATTACATATGTCCCAGGGTCATTGTGAGAGATCATGCATCATTTAAAATCAATTCTATTAGAAAGTGTATGTGCAGCTTAATGCCTGTACAAAGAATGGAATTTTTCAGTGGGTGGCATACATCATCTTGGCACATGAATGGGATTTACAGGATTGAACTGCAGTTCCCATGTGGCAGCGTGAGAATCTATAAATATTTTTCAGTCTAATAAACACCAATACATCCAAAACTGATAGACAGCTGAAATAAGATAGGACGTAATATTAAATAAACAATGCAATTCCACACACACAAGCAAAATTAAGACAACCAAGGGAAACACATATTTTGTAAGTGATCGCCCCCCCCCTCATCAGTCCTTTGGGGAGGTACGAACAATGGCAAAGCAGTGTAATAATGGGGGGCTATCATGTCTCCTCTCAACCTCCTTTTCTCCAGGCTGAACATTCCCAAGTCCCTCAACCTATCTTCATAGGTCCCTTGGCCCCAGATGATCCTCGTTGCTCTCCTCTGTACCCTTTCAATTTTATCTCCGTCCTTCTGAAGTGAGGCCTCCAGAACTACACACAGTACTCCAGGTGTGGTCTGACCAGTGCCGTATACAATGGGACTATGATATCTTGTGATTTTGATATGATGCCCCTATTGATACAGCCCAAAATGGCATGTGCCTTTTTTACTGCTGCATCACACTGCCGGCTCATGTTTAGGTTACAATCCACAAGTCCCTCAAGGTCTCGTTCACACACAGTGTTACCTAGAAGCGTATCCCCCATCCACTAGGCATGATTTTCATTTTTCTGACCCAGATGCAGAACTTTACACTTATTTTTATTAAACTATATCTTGTTCTCATTTGCCCATTTTTTCATTGTGTTCAGATCTTGTTGAACTCTGTCTCTATCTTCTGGAGTATTTGCCAGTCCTCCCAATTTGGTGTCATCTGCAAACTTGATGAGTAGTCCCTCCACTCCCTCATCTAGATAATTATTAAATATGTTAGTACCGGACCAAGTACCAAGCCCTGAGGTACCCCGCTACTCACCATTGACAACAACTCTTTGAGTGCGGTTCTCGAACCAATTCCCTATCCACCTAACTATCTGAAAATCCAGATTGTAGTCCTTCAACTTATCCATCAGAACATCATGGGGAACCTTGTCAAAAGCTTTACTAAAATCCAAGTAAATGACATCAACCGAATTTCCACGATCCAGCAAACCTGTTACTTGGTAAAAAAGGAAACCAGGTTGGTCTGGCAGGACCTGTTGGAGACAAATCCATGCTGACTTCCTTGGACCACCAAATTGTCCTCCAGATGTTTGCAGATCGCTCCCTTTAATATCTGCTCCATTATCTTCCCCACAGCAGAGGTCAGACTCACTGGTCTGTAGTTTCCCGGGCCATCCTTCCTCCCTTTTTTGAAAATTGGAATAACGTTTGCTCTCTTCCAGTCCTCCGGGACATCTCCAGTCCTTAAAGTAGTCCTGAAGATGATGGACAAGGGTTCTGCAGGCACTCTGCCTTGATCTGGATAGCCCAGACTAGCCTGATCTCATCAGATCTTGGAAGTTACGCAGGATCAGACCCAGCTAGGGTTTGGATGGGAGACCACTGAGGAATACTAGGGGCAGTGGGGCAGAGGCAGGAAATAGTTAACCACCTCTGAACTTCTCTTGCCTTGAATAATTCAGATATGCTTTGATGACACTTTCCACTACCATAGTTCTCCAGTATGTACATGAACTGTCCCCATAAATGAAAATAGAGGCAGGCAGTCAAGATGGGCACAGGCACAGCTAGAAGAGAGGGAAAAGCCACACAACTTGCTTTGTCTTACATTCCAGCAGGATGAAGGGGAAAAAAACTTCTTTTAAACCAGTAACACATTAAAGACCAACAAAGCTTCCAGGGTATAAGCTGTCAGATCCTTGGACTCAAATCTTGGACATATTTTAAAGATTAGCACATAAAGGAGAGGATAACCAAGAGGGTATTTTGGTAATGTAGGTGCACAAGAATTTATAATCCAGTTCTGCACAGTTCTCCTGTTTGAAAAAAAGGCCTTCTAAAAATATTTGCTCATGTTCATCAAACTGTGATCCACACAGAATGATGCTGGAGATCCCATATATCACCTGTTCACCCTCCAAGGATTGCCTGAAGAACCCTTTCCTCATGTATTGTAATTTTTTAATTGTAATTGTTATCTTGTAAACTGCCGTGAGCCTAAGGGAACGACAGTAAAAAAGTTTAATAATAACAATAACAACAACAATAACAACAACAACAACAATAATATGCCATCTGGCTTGCCAATCAAGATCTAAGTCTCCTTTTCTGGCTTGCTTAGAGGGAGGGACGTTGGGAAACCAATAAGTAAAAGGGGAAATGTGGGGAAGGGAAGGGAGTCTCTGTGTGTGTTTGAGAGGGAGGGAAGGAGGGAGGGGCCCTGACCAAGTTGCTCCAGGGCAGGTATTTGTCACCCTCTAAGAGTCAGACTAAGGCTTTTCATTAGGGGTTTTATCTTACCAGATCTTTAAACAAAGAGCTGTTTTATGAATAGACTACTAATTAAGACCGCTGTAAAAAACTACAGTGGGCGCTGGCCATTACCAACCACTCTGGCAGCACTGCCCGGGCAGGTGGGAAGTGCTGGCCCCCCCCAAACCTCCCCCCCAGGGAAAAAGGATCCCCAGGCCCCGGGGAGGGTGATTGGAGTCTCTGCGAGCCACCAATCATCTTCCCTGGGGCCTGGGGAGCCTTATTCCTCCCCCTGACCAAGGCTAAAGGCTCCCCAGGCCCCAGGGAGGGTGATCGGTGACTCTGCGAGGCGCTGATTGTATTCCCCAGGGCCTGGCAAGCCTTTTTCCTCCCCCCCAAGGCTAAAGCCTCCCCAGGCCCCGGGGAGGGCGTTTGCTGGCTCTGCAAGCCTGTGATGGGCCTCCCCATAGCCTGGGGAGCCTTTTCCCACCAGGTGATGGGGGGCTGTGGGCCTACCTTCCCTCCCGGTGGCCAGCAGAGGAATGGCCGCCGTGGGGTGAAGGTTTGCCCTTGTGGGGCAGGTTGAGGCGCTTCGTGCCTCTCAATTGGTGCTTGGCGGGCCAAACAGCCAATCAGCAGCCATGCAGCTGCTGATTGGCTGTTTGGGCTGTACTGACAAGCAGACGGACCAATTGGGAGGTGCTTTTGAGCCCTATCTAACTCATAAACTGTCTGTTGTGGGGAAAGGAAGAGAAGGCTGCTTTGAGACTCCTTAGGTATAAAAATCAGTTATTCTTCTTTTACTTTTACTAGGTGCACCGTTAGCCTCATGTTCAAGTTTAGCGTTTTCTTTACTTTGGCAGTTCAGTCATGGCATTCCCCTTGAATCCAATATTCTGGGTATATCAAAAGTGGCAATATACACAGGTTTCACACTTTCCATATAGGAAAAGAGTAATACACAATGCAGACTTTACTTGCTCAGAAAAAGAAGCTAATCAGAAACAGAGACTAAATTTTAAAAAGCTTGCAGTTTGTAAATCCATATTGCATGCTGAGGGATTTACAGTAATTCTGTGAAATGGTGCTGGATGGTTCCTTATAGCAAAATTCATTATTTTGATTATACCAGAGAATTGTTGCAAGACACTTTGCAGATTGTGTCCCCCTTATACTTAATAACTGAGCGAAAAACACTATGAATGCACTCCTAATCTGCCAAGCAAGCAGGGACACAGCTATGCTAGCTGAATCAAAATATTCTGGATTAACATGGTGTTCATTATCCAGCTGTTGTCTGTGTACAAACTGTTCATCCAAACTGAAAACTATTGCATACTACAAATTACCTCCTTACACAGAATAATATATACTTTTACTCTTTTATTTGTATTGCAAAATCATCTGAAAATAATTTTAAACAATATATTGCTTAGTCTTTGAAGTACCTGAGTAATCCTTGATATAGTTTTTGAAACAATACTATGTGCCTCTTTTTTACATAGTGAAATGGCTCATATATTTGCTCCATACCCTTTCACCTTTATTGTTGTTGTTGATGTTGTTGTTGTTGTTAGGTGCAAAGTCGTGTCTGACCCATCATGACCCCATGGACAATGATCCACCAGGCCTTCCTGTCCTCTACCATTCCCTGGAGTCCATTTAAGTTTGCACCTGCTGCTTCAGTGACTCCATCCAGCCACCTCATTCTCTGTCGTCCCCTTCTTCTTTTGCCCTCAATTGCTCCCAGCATTAGGCTCTTCTCCAGGGAGACCTTCCTTCTCATGAGGTGGCCAAAGTATTTGAGTTTCATCTTCAGGATCTGCCCTTCTAAGGAGCAGTCAGGGCTGATCTCCTCTAGGACTGACTGGTTTGTTCGCCTCGCAGTCCAAGGGACTTGCAAGAGTCTTCTCCAGCAGCAGAGTTCAAAAGCCTAAATTCTTTGACGCTCGGCCTTTTTTATGGTCCAACTTTCACAGCCACACATTGCAACTGGGAAGACCATAGCCTTGACTAGACACACTTTTGTTGGCAGGGTGACGTCTCTGCTTTTTAGGATGGTGTCTAGATTTGCCATAGCTTTCCTCCCCAGGAGCAAGCGTCTTTTAATTTCTTTGCTGCCCTGAAATGATTTTCTTGAGAGGACAGTGAGCCAGTGATATTGGAGCCCAGGAAAATAAAATCTGTCACTACCTCCATTTCTTCCCCATCTATTTGCCAGGATCCACCTTTATAGATTGTTTAATTTTAGCTTGATTCAAGTGTAAAGGTTTGCTTCATGGCCACAAGTACTGGGATGCTAACATCAGTTATGGAGCAGACTTCACAGCTTGAGTTTTTAGGAGGAAGAGGTAAAAAGAAACCATTTACACAGTTTTGCAGCTGTTGAGCTGAGTGGTATGTATCCCAAAGTTCATCTGCCTGTGGAAATACCTTCACTTTAAAACAACAGCTATTGTAAGGCTTTTACAAGAATAAAGGTTTGGCTTCTGCCCAAAATACCAACTGGTGTAAAGATTTTCAACAGGAGAGTTTGAACTTCTCTCCCCCCGCCACTCAAGTCCTGCTGCAGCTCAGAATGTGCCCTGAAATGATTTTCTTGAGAGGACAGTGAGCCAGAGGAGCAACAGGAAAGGGGAAGTTGCTGGGGGGGGGGGGGGATGGAGTATGCAGCAAAAATTGTCCACCAACTATCCATTGAAATCATACATTGAATCCAAACCATTGGCCTCATGAGCTATGAGGCAAAGACTCATAGGGTAGAACTCAAATAAGAATCACAGAATGATAGAGTTGGAAGGGGCCATACTTCTAGTCCAAACCCCTGCTCAACGCAGGATCAGCCCAAAGCATCCTAAAGCATCCAAGATAAGTAAGTCAAATTGAGAAGGAAAGATGACTAAGCTCCAAACATGTGTAAATCTTTTTGTTACAAAAAGTCAAGACCAACCATTACTTTAGATAATAATGAGGCACATGGTTATCACCATCATATCTTGCTCTAGCATATAAAGTAATAGGGTATGGGGCCTGAATATTGTTTTTAGAGAAATCAGAAGTGAGATTGCTGAATAATTAATTCAGTATGTCATTTATTAAGGGCCTCTTGTGGCGCAGAGTGGTAAGGCAGCCGTCTGAAAGCTTTGCCCATAAGGCTGGGAGTTCAATCCCAGCAGCCGGCTCAAGGTTGACTCAGCCTTCCATCCTTCCGAGGTCGGTAAAATGAGTACCCAGCTTGCTGGGGGGTAAACGGTAATGACTGGGGAAGGCACTGGCAAACCACCCCGTATTGAGTCTGCCATGAAAACGCTAGAGGGCGTTACCCCAAGGGTCAGACATGACTCGGTGCTTGCACAGGGGATACCTTTACCTTTACCTTATGTCATTTATTATAGCAAACTTACTTTCCAGCATCCTGGATGCTGGCTAATTTGACCCAAGTTCCAGGTAGGGTCCAATAAATTAAATAATGTAACACATTTCAGATTAAGTAGTATATAATTAAGTCTAGACAAATACTGAAGCAGCCTTGCTGAGAAAAATATCAACATGGATTTCCAACCAGCTTACAATGATTGTAGGATGCAATAATGCTGTAATGGCAGTTTTCATAGGTGTTTTCAATAGTTTATTGCCATTGTTGTTGTTTCTATGCATGATGAATAACTGTTTCTGCACATGATGAATTAATAATTAATGGAGGCTGCCCTAAAGCAGGGCTGCCTGTCACTAAAGCAGGGCTGCCACAGTGGGCAGGCCAGCAAGACGCACCAGCAACATGGCCCAGTGGCTGTGCATCAGTCAATGTACTGGAGGAATAAGGGGAAGAACTGCAGGAGCACACGGTCAGGCTTCGGCCTCTTCGCCTCAGACACAGATGGACAGCTCCCCTCCCTCCCTATGTTATGGTTGCTTCCTTCTTTCTTTCTTTCTTTCTTTCTTTCTTTCTTTCTTTCTTTCTTTCTTTCTTTCTTTTGCTTAATGAGTGAGTTTCAAGTTTTAATTTTTGTCACAGCTGCGGTTTAGGGGGCACAAGAAGGAGCCTTGACAGGGTGCTGATTTGCATACTGGCTCCCTGTGAGTGGGGGTCCCGTTAAGGGACTGGCTTGATACAGGCGCAGCTAACCCAGCTGGGTTGCCAGGGGCTCAGAGCCAGATGTCTGAAGGCTGCAGAATGAGGTGGGTGCCCTTCTGCCCTCAAAAATCTATTTCTCAGGGAGAGGAGTCAGGTGGCAAGGGCATGTCCTCCCAGCTGGGATAGCAGCAAGACCCAGGTCACCACTGGATCGTTCGGTGCTCAGACAGCCGGACAGCTGTAGAGGTGGCTCTTCTTGTGCCGGGCCAACCCTCCTGTGGGAGGAACCATGTTCAAATAAAAAGCTGAGGCCATGTTAACACCAACACCAGAGTTGTGTCTTGCTTGGCCGATAATGCCCGCCTGCTAGTCAACTCTTGTACAGTTAATTGTTGATCTTAATTCTGCGTTTTAGGGCATATATTATGTGAATAAGATTTTTCCCTTCTGCAGTATTAAATGAGCAGCATTTTAAATAGCTTTGCATATGCACACTCTACAGCATTAAGTATGTCAACTAGCTAGTAATCAATTGTTGGTACATGCAAACAATCTGCTGATACATTTGAATCATGATAGTCGGGCAAGTTTTGTATTATTTACAAGCATTCTGAGTGTATTTCTCACTTTTGTGCTTGCATCATAAGTGACATTTAATATAATGTTACATAGATAGACTTACAAAATTGAAGTACGGGTAAGAACTGGCTATATGAGAAAATTCAACATATTTTTGATCTAGTTAACCCAAATCCCCTTAACTTTGATAGTCCAGATGGAGAAAGCATAGAATACTAAAGGAAAAATCCTCATTTTCCACCCTGATCCCTTGTAGGAACAATGTCAAGACAACTGAGAAAAGCACCTTCTTTGATAAGTTAATTTTTTGGTGAGGTGGGCTAAGTGAAAAGCAAATGGTGAAAACAGGCATTAATAACTCTATTTAAGTTGTCTGCTCTCAGCCAATTCTGAGGGGGTGGTATAGTAATCTAATAATTAAATATATAAGTGACAACACAATGCAATAAAAAATAGTTGTGTTACACTCTAGAACAGTTCTGAACATTCAATACAAGCAAACTTTCTCCAAGAATACAATGGTGCTGTAATTTATCATTAAATTGTGGTTCAAACAGAGGAATATTTATCCACCACTGCTACTTTCATGGCTTCTGGCCTCATCCCTTATATCTGCCCTCAAAAGCAGATTACAGGGTTATCAATTCACCCCCCCCCCTCCACAAAACAATTTAAATTTTTGGTCTTCATAAAATTTTGTGTCTCTGTCATGAAAACAGTTTAAAAGCAAACAATTTCTAAACACTTACTGGTGCCAGTTCCCTAAAACCAATCTTAATTATACTCTGCCAGGGCCCTATGCTTTTGTTCTGTAATTGACTTAACACTGGGATATGTGTTCATTGACTTCATGCAATCTGACAGTTCAAAATGAGAAACAGAGATATGAAATGTTGAATGGAAAAAGCATCAAATTCAGCTAGTTTTGTAAGAAATCAAACCACTGAATTTTGCATAGCCATAGCAATTTTGTTTTATTAGTTGAGGAAGGGAAACAAATCTTGCTATTTCTGCACTTTTCATGAAATAATATGGATAGATTTCTGCAACCCTGATGTAACTGTCATTTTTGATATATCCATATACTGTAGTGTAGCAAGATCCTTCCCGCTATGGTCATCTAATGTGGCAATTTCAATGGCATGTCAAAGGAGAAAAAAGGTTTTTAATCCCTACCCAAAGTTGTGCAATTCATTCATATGGATCCCGCAAATGAACCAAATGCCACTCAAATAACTGGAAACATTTCTCAGCCTCAAAATTCATTTGCATCAACGATCCGGAAAGATACATTTTTCTTGTCATTGTTCCTTTTACCCACATAAATGCTACTGAAGATGTGAATTGTTTTAAATCAGGACAAGAATCAGTTTACTGAATAGCTGACATGAGGGTTTGATTTTTTTTTTAAGAGTGCATGTGAAACAAAAAATCAAACTCCTATCTGTTTCCTCTGATTGTATGATCTGACAGCAGCAATGGAAGGCAATTTCACAAAGAATGTAGTTTCATAACCAATGGTCATTTAAACTCCTGTCTTTAAACTGTTTATGACAATAGAGTGATGGAAAATATATTTATAGTTAAAGAATGCCACTTTGAAAAGCAGGCTGCCCACGGCTGCCCAGATGTTTCAAGAATCCCAAGGCAAAATGAAAGTTGAAGCCCTTGGCCAACATACTGTGTAAATGACAATGAAAATGAATATACAGAACGATTTTCAGCACATAGCATTTATAACAAACATGGATTGTAAGAAGCTGATTGGGAAAAGCAAGTCATTGAATATCATAGAAGCAAAATCATAGCTTCAAAACTGAATTCAACCATTTTGCCCAGAAGTTATAGAAACTCACTATCTTCAATGCAACATTTAAGAACAATATGTAATATTTTCTACTATATATATATATATATTAAAATGATGGCCCCACACTATCAGTCTCTGAGGCAAAACATAAAGCACATTTTCTGTAATTGTTTATATTAGAATAAGAACATAATGCTCACTGAGATATGAAACTTTAAGAGCAGTACTGATCAAAGTGACATAAGGAACAAATAAGAAGTACTGTGATCCTAAACACACTGCCTTGTAAGTAAAAAAGGAACAATCCTAGAAAGATAACTCTGCCAAACATTGAAATCAATGGGATTTAGAGGCTTAACTCTGTCTTTAAAATCTATTGATTGTAAAGGGACTTTGGGTGAACCAAACTTTTTCTAACTTGTTCTCAGAGTGTTTTGGGTCGAGGTCAAACCAATTTTTGTAAGACAGTTCACTTTCAGCAAAAACTATATGTTCAATTGATTCCAATAATGGTAGTCCATGAAAGCTTCTTAAAGAAAAAGTTAGTTCGGATAGCTTCAAGAATCTTGAAACTGGGGGATTTTGAAACTGGGGAACCTTGAAACTGGGGATTGGTTATCTTGAGTAGGTCCTAAAAATAATTGCATTGAATAATTAGAAAAAGCACGAGTGCTTTTCTTTAATATAACAACATCACTCTCTTTCACACAAAAATGGAAAGGGAAAGGAGGAAGGATAATTATACAGGAATTGCAATCCAAAGGGCAAGAACACAAATGCACACCTCAGACCTAGTCGTTGCACACAAGTTGGAGAATGTCCGCCACATTTGAAAAGGGAGAATTATTATTATTATTATTGTTGTTGTTGTTGTTGTTGTTGTATTTATACCCTCCCTCCCTCCGAAGGCTTGAGGTGGCTTACATAACCCCATCCCCTAAAAACCATAAAATAACAATAAGAATGACATTGACTACTTACTTACCTGGAAACCAGGAGCAGTACTGACATAGAACACAACCAGTTAGTGATCACTAAAATCAGCATACCATTCACTGTTGCTCTGGACAGCTATATGACTTCTCTGTGGATACTAGCATGTTGCATGGGGAAAATGAATAAGTGGTCCTGGGAACTAGGAGATTTGATGAATATGCTATTTCAGTGCAAATGAGAGCATGTAGATATGGAGGTGGATAACCTCCAGTATTTGGCAAGCTTGCTCACTGCTTATCTCATCTCTGTAGGATCCCAAGAGTCGACAATGCAAGGGCGTTATCTCCTCCACTTTTGCTGTAATACTATACAATAATATGAGTGAGTCACAACTCCACACACCTCTCTGGGATGTAACAGAAAGATAAAATTGGCCTAGCTTGGCTAACAGAGACTTGGAAGAAATTATGTGGTATGTCTGTCTCAACAACTGCCTGATTATGTGATCCACCCCCCAAACTGCACTAGTGGTGGGGTGCCTACTCTGTTCTGTGTATCCTTCAACTCGTGAAGACTGCCAATGCACACTAACACTGTCATTATGCTGTTCCATAAGAGAGTAAGGACAGATTAGCCAGACTGCTTGTTTATTCTCTGTCTAGTTCCCTGGTAGGGAACATGGTCTGAGTTCATAGAGTTGCTCTCAGCCATGGTGCTAGACACACTTGGATTGATAGTTTTAGGATACTTCAACATTTATGCAATATTTATAACTCCTTTCAACTAGTCCAGGATTTTAGAGCTCCTTTGACTGCCTTGGGCCACTCTTATATTGTGACAGGCCAAAACTATTTATTTATTTATTTACTTACTTATTTTTGTTGTTAGGTGTGAAGTCGTGTCTGACCCATCACAACCCCATGGACAATTATCCTCCAGGCCTTCCTGTCCTCTACCATTCCCTGGAGTCCATTTAAGTTGGGTGACCTTGGGTTCACCATGGCACTGATGAAGCTGTTCTGACTGAGCAGTAATATTAGGGCTCTCTCAGCCTCACCCACCCCACAGGGTGTCTGTTGTGGGGAAAGGAAAGGGAAGGCAAATGTAAGCCGCTTTGAAACACCTTCGGGTAGAGAAATGCAGCATATAAGAACCAACTCTTCTTAATGTCTCTTGTCTTGAAAACCTTATGTGATCACCATAAATTGGCTACGACTTGAGGGCAATTTCCTCCACCACCACCACCAATCTACCTCAAGTCTTGCTGAGAAAGGCAGACTATAAGAACACACTTATTTGGTTAAACCATGGGCTTAATCTGGTCCCACCAATGCCTTGATAGGGATGCCTGATGAAAGACAAGAGTATAAACAGATTCCATCTTGGCATTACATAGTTGGAGATCCAAGGCCCTTATGAAGTCACTTTTCCTTTTAGGGGGAAAAAACAGTTATTCAATTTTATACAAGACCCTAGAAAAATGAAACTGGGTTTTATTGGTTTGTTTGTTTTTCAACAAAAGCCAGGATATTTGGAAACTTATTAATACAGTCAGTTTAAAAGGTGTGTTTATTCCTTATAGCGTATAATTTCTTATATTAGCCCTGTGGTCACATCACTTATTTTTGTACATTTAGTTATTCAGTGACTTTGATTTTTAATGCAAGAATTCTGCTGGTGGCATCTGTCACCGAATTAAAAACCTGGCCTTTGTGGACATTCCTGTGATTATTATTAATCACTTGGTTCTGCTCCTGGGAATTTCCTGTCCCAAATCTGTCCTATATGTAAGAAAACAGCAGGCCAAGAGTTTAAGGCAAGGGGCCAAGTAAAGATCACCTACGGATTGTGGGGAAAGAAACAGAGGCTTCATCACAACAGGTTCCTTCTGAAATTACGCCAGCATTTATTGGGGGGGGGGCATGGCTGTATCACATTTCAAATTGAAGTCTAATTGGTTAGCAGCTATTAACCGAATTACCACTTTTCATTTCTAGAGATTTTTCCTGCTGAGAGTGGGCATTTGGCTGTGTTGCATGTGCACTTCACCTTATCTTTCCAGAGCTGCACTAGCTTGCATTTTATCCCAGCTGAATTTTGTGTTTTTTTCTGCCCATCTTGCTAATTTTTGAGTTTCCTTTGTTTTACTTCTCAGTCCTCACTTGTGTACACTGCACATTGTAATCAACCATCAGCAAATTTTCTAATGTGGAAATGTTTGCTGTCTTCCCCTGCCCCCCACTAACCTTCTTCTATTATCACAATGCATATGTTTAGAGGGAAAAGAGCTGATGCTGATCCTTACAGCGCCTCTCCTTATCAGACTCTTTCTTTCACATTAAAACTGGCCCTTTATCATTGGCACTGGGAAAACATTCCTTCAACTATTTTCCCATTGCTGCCCAGAGGTACTGAACATTTCCATTTATAACAGCAAGACTGATGGGTAAGAGATGAGTGGCAAGGCAGCCTAGTTTGCACCTCTTGAGTCACCTAATGGGATGGAAATAGCAGAATCATTAGTAACTAGCTGCAACTGATAGCACACCCAGTGGCTTCCTCTGACTTGACGACATAGGCAGTAAGGCCTGTTGATGGAGTCCTAGGTTTGTGGTTCCCGGTTATCTTACAGGAAATATTTTCTTTTTAGACAGCATATTGTGATAAAAGTATCAGGTGAAGATCAGTTCACTTGAAGAAAATGGCTGCTTTGGAGGGTGAACTGTAGTGTTTTATATCACACTGAGGTTCCTTTACCACTCCAGGCTCCACTTTCCCCAGGCTACACCACCAAATCTCCAGGAATTTCCCGATCCAGAGTTCCCAGCCACAGTAT
This sequence comes from Paroedura picta, assembly GCF_049243985.1. Taxonomy (NCBI): domain Eukaryota; kingdom Metazoa; phylum Chordata; class Lepidosauria; order Squamata; family Gekkonidae; genus Paroedura; species Paroedura picta. Next base: position 132,165,388 of record NC_135369.1, read on the forward strand.
GAAGTTGCTAGCCACTGTAGGTTTTGAAGGGGTGATATGCAATCATCTGAAGAACAATTTGTTGATCTGGGAAAGTCAGCACAGATATGTTTCCAACAGGTCCTGCCAGACCAACCTGGTTTCCTTCTTTGACAAAGCTTATTAGAGTGTGGAAACTCAGTGGATGTTTACCTAGATTTCAGTAAGGCTTTTGACAAGGTTCCCCTTGATGTTCTAATGGGTAAACAGGTAGACTGTAGACTGGATTTTCGGATGGTTAGCTGGATAGGGAACTGGCTAGAAAACCATGCCCAAAGAGTGGTATTTTATCAGAGTGGAGGGAGGTGAGCAGCGGAGCACCACAGGGCTCAGTACTTGGTTTGGTACTTTTCAATACTTTTATCAATGATCTGGACAAGGGGGTAGGGGAACTCCTCATTCAATTTGTAGATGACACCAAGTTGGGAGGAATAGCAAACACCCCAGAAGATAGATATAAAGTTCAATGAGATCTGGATATGCTGGAAAAGTGAGCAAATGGGAACAAGATGCAATTCAATAAGAAGTATAGAATTCTACATGTGGGTCATAAAAATGAGAAATATGCATACTGGATGGGAGATACACATCTGGGGAGCAGTGTGTGTGAACGTGAGCTTGTGATACGTGAACGTGTGGACTGTAAGCTAAATACGAGCAGACAGTGTGATGCAGCAGTAAAGAAGGCAAATATGGTCTTTGGCTGTATCAACAGAGACATCACATTAAAATCACAAGATGTCATGGTCCCATTGTATACCACTTTGGTCAGACCCCATCTGGAGTACTATGTGCAATTCTGAAGGCCTCAATTCAAAAAGGATGTGGGCAAAATTGAGAGGGTTCAGAGGAGAGTGACAAGACTGATCCAGGGCCTGAGGAATAAGCCCTATAAGGAAAGGCTGAAGGACTTGGGAATTTTCAGACTGGAGAAGTAGAGGTTGAGACAGGACAAGATTGCTCTCTTTCAGTATCTGAAAGGTTGTCATTTAGAGCAGGGGTAGTCAACCTGTGGTCCTCCAGATGTCCATGGACTACAATTACCATGAGCCCCTGCTAGGAAATGCTGGCTTGGGCTCATGGGAATTGTAGTCCATATATATCTGGAAGACCACAGGTTGACTACCCCTGATTTAGAGTATGGCAGTGAAAGGTTCCAATTGGCAGCAAAGGATAGGATCTGCAGTAATGGGTTTAAACTTTAAACTATGTGGAGAATGATATTGGCTAGATATCAGGAAAAATATTTCACAGTTAGTGGAATTGACTGCCTTAGGAAGTGGTGAGCTTCCCCTCACTGACAGTCCTCAAGCAGCAGCTGGACAGATACTAATCCTGGATGCTTTACGCTGATCCTGCATTGAGCAGGGAGATGGACAAGATGGCCTCTATGGACCCTTAAACAGTAAACAGGGTTTTAAAGTTGATTGGTTGGTTTTCGACTGTTTTAAATTGTTTTATGGGTTTTATGGGGGGTTTTATGCTTATTGTTAGCCACCACGAGCCTTCATGGGAGTGGCAGGATAAAAATATAATAAATAAATAGAATAAATAGAGGGACACAGCCCGGCCTCAACCAAATCCTTGGCAGAAGAGCTCTGTCTTGCAGGCCCTATGGAACCCAGAGAGCCCTGTCAGGCCCCACAGCTCTTCTGGGAGCTCATTCCACGAGGTAGGGGGCAGAACTGAAAAAGCCCTGACCCTGGTCAAGGCCAGGCATGCCTCCTGGGGCTCTGAGACCATCAGCAGAATGCCCTGCAGGGGGCATAAAGAGGTAAGCAGTCCTGTAAGTATGCAGGGATTAAGCCAAGTATATCCTTAAAGGATACCATGTGTAGAGACAGTTTTGGTCATCCTCATGGATGACCTCCAAAACCAGGTGGACTGAGGACTGAGGCATGTTGGCATTGCTCATGGTGCTTGACCACAGCAGCATTTGATGTAGTAGAGCATGAGCTTCTTGCTCACTGCCTGATGCTGGAATACAGGGGACAGCCCTTCAGTGACTGATCTCCTTTCTTCAGGGCCTTGGACAGAGGAGACAATTGCATCATTGCCAGCTTCCTTGTCGAGTCCTGCAAGGGCACAGTCCTTTCTCCCATTTTATTTAGCATCATAATGTGCCCTATAGCCCAACTGGTTCAGAGGTTGACCTCCTAATGGATAGTCAGTTGGGCTCCCCCCCTCCTGAAACAATCACCAGTTGTTTCAAAGCAGTGATGGGTTGGCTTAAGCAGAGTCACCTGAAACTCAACCCCTCCAAGACAGAGATCCTGTGGATAGTAGGAAAGGGCCAGATCAGGAAGTGTGACTGCCCTGTCTAGATGGTATTCAGCTAACAGTCACACAATCTGCTAGTAATCCAAACATGATCCTTGATGCCTCCCTCTCAATGGAGGCACAGGTCACAAAGATAGCTCAACTGGCATTCTTCCATCTTCACCAGGTGAGGCAACTAGCATCCTACCTGATCCTGAAACATACAGCCACCATGATCCATGCAACAGTCACCTCCGGGCTAGACATCTATAACTTGCTCTACACAGGACTACCCTTGTCCTTGATCCAAAAACTATATCTGGTACAGAAATCAGCAGCACAGGTCCTTTTGTGGCCATCCTTAAGGCAATTGCATTAGCTTCTGTTTGAATTTAGGATCCAGTTCAAGGTGCTGGCACTAACCTTTAAGGCCTTATGTAGTCTGGGCCCAGTGTATGTAAGGAACCACTTAAGGGCATTATGCTCAACTAATGCTAACAGGTTAGTGATCCATGGCCCAAGAGAAGTGTGACTAGCCTCAATCAGGGCCAGGGCATTTTCTGTCCTGGTCCCTACAGGGTGGAATGAGCTCTACAGGCC